>NC_139427.1:2305000-3574258 GCF_905368555.1 Meleagris gallopavo
AAAGGGCAGCCTCCAGTGCTCAGATTAATTAGCTACAGGATGCAAATGCCCTTGTGCAATAAATCACCTGGGCATGCACAGTCTGCACACGCAGCTCCTTGGGATGCAAACCACCCGCCAGACCCTGGGCTGTGTGCTGTGCTGTGTGTCCTGTGTCAGCCTTTGTTCTGTCCCCAGGGGAAAGTAGTGCTGAGCAGAGCAAACCCTGGGGCTCAGAGAGCTGGAACACCTGCAGATCCCCGGGCTTCGGGATTCCTAATCCTTGAACAAACAACGCTCAGGAGGATCTTCCCATGTCCCCAAAGCGGTATCTCCTGCCGCGCTTTGGTTTTAAGTACTCGCTCTCCTCCCTGGAGACGCTATTACAAAGTCTGATGGATTTGCTCTAGCAGAGCTCTACTGGGGGGGAAACTCTTCTGCATTATTTAAAATTTTCAGTGTTGAAAAATCAATGATTACACGAGAAGTGCTCAGAGCTCAGGCAAGTTGCGGGCGAAGCTTTGGGGAAGCCGAGCCCAGAGGCAAAGCAAAGCCCCAGCTCAGCTCTGCAGCACGCGGGGCACGTGCCGAGCTGCACTCCATGCATGAGCCCAGCAGATGTACCATGAGCCCCACGTGGCTGGAGGACCGTATTGGTGTCCCATGGAGCACTGATGACCAACAAATGAATTACCAGCTCACCCCATCCCCACTCACTGCCATCACAGCTCCTGTGTCCAATGCTTTGGGTCAAAATCAGATTGGAACCTCCCTTCCTAATCATAGAGGTGCACAAACTGAATGTCATCTCTAATGGTTCAGAACAAAGCCTGGAAAAATAGAGTCTCAGCACATTAGGATCCTAAAGCCTTTGATATACAGCTTGCATTATTAGCAATAATTTCTTTGACCGCACAGGAGCGCATTCAGTGATAACTGTGTGCTTTGACTCATGGCATCCCATGATAGGACAAGGGGGAATAGTTTTAAATTAAGACAGAGGACGTTTAGGTTAGATATTAGGAGGAAGTTTTGCACTCAGAGGGTGGTGACATGCTGGAACAGGTTGCCCAAGGAGGCTGTGGATGCCCCATCCCTGGAGGCATTCAAGGCCAGGCTGGATGTGGCTCTGGGCAGCCTGGGCTGCTGGTTGGTGACCCTGCACATAGCAAGGGGTTGAAACTGGATGAGCACTGTGGTCCTTTTCAACCCAGCCATTCTATGATTATGATTCTATGATTATGATTATTCCAACACATTCCCATGCCCAGATCCCTCACTTCTGCTTTGGGGACAGCCCTGCTCTGCTCAACACCCCCTGAAGTCCCATTCCCCAGCAGCCACAGCAGCCCCACTGCTGCTCACAACCCCGCGTGCACCCAACAATAAAAGGCATTCGCCAACCTCCGCTTCTTTTCACAGCCAGGCTTCAAGTTCACGTGTGAATTTATGCCAGTTTTGACATTAGCAGGAAAAATTAACAGTTCTCACACACCGAAAAGAAAAAAAAAAGAAAAAGAAAGGAACGAAACTCACACAAAAGAGGTTTTGTGTTTCAAGCAGAATAAATTATGGTGTGATGTTATTAAAACACTTAGTTGTTAAGTTGCCAAGAAAATCCAGTATATTCACACGGACTCGAGGACCTGTCTCCATGCAAAGTAATTAAATTAGATTTATGGGCTGCATTACATCAGTGTTTGATAGTTCATTTTTCCTTTCTTCATATTTTGTCCTGCTTTATTAGAGCATGTGACAGATGGTAAAAATAGTGTGAAGTTTCTTGGCCCTGTGCTAAATCCCCCTTCGGTAGTATATCTCTCCTCTGTCAGTTCTCCCCAGCGATGATAAATTAACCTCTCCTCTTCTATCCCAAGTGTGGCAGTAAAGCACTCTTTGACACAGCGCTATCACTTTATCTTAATCTGCACTGGGCGGGGAGGGGGCGGATGGGAGATGATGCAATCGCTGCCGTGAGTTGGGAAAAACAGAGATTTATGGTGTCAAAAAGGGGGAAACGGGAAGGCAGGAGGAGTGCTGATCTATAGGAGCTGCTCTGTGTGTCAGTGTGTGCGTACAGATGCGCGTATACAAATGGCAAACGCAGAGGTGCAGCTGCTCACTGCGGGGTCTCCTGCATATGGACCTCTCCCTGGGGACCCTCTGTGTCCCATGTGGTTGAGGGATGCACTGATGGAGCAGCCATGGGTGGATGTATGGGGATGTGATGTGGGATGCCTGCAGTTCTGGAGCCCTCAGGGCAGCACGGCCGCGGGGTCAGCACCTTGTCACCCAGCTATAGCATCTCTGATTTGTGGATCAATAACCAGATAGCACAAATTGTGGTGTCGATGCAACTGAAGCCCATTAGGAAAAGTGGTGATGCGATGAGCAGCTATTTGCAGAATGGCCTGGAAGGGGGGAAGCCTGACTGAGGTGTGGAATTTGGGACAAAGTGATGAAATAATACCTGGAGGGACAGGTGCTGGGCCCTGCAGTGCTGCAGCTCTGCTTTCCAAGGAAAGCCCTGCAGCACTCCTGGGCCAGCCCCAAAGTGGCTTGTGCTTAAAAGGAAAGCACTGATGTCTCAGATGCCGCCATCAGCACAAAGGAATTAAAATAGCAGCTGGCATCGACAGGGCTGTGGACTAATAAGGAGCAGAGTGCCCACGGAGTGTGCAGGCTCGGGGTGATGACAGTGGGATCGGTCCCGTCCCATATTGCTCATGGGGTGGAATGGGAACAAAACCTGCTGAAAGCTGACCCACAGCTGTGCTCATAGCTCTTCTAGGAGAGACATGAGACAGTCATAGCAACAGTGGCACGGTTCTGCAGCATGGAAGGGTCACAGTGACACACAATGGGGTCACAGCAGTGGTGTCATTGCACTGCTGCATGGGGAGACTGGGATGGTGCCATTGCACTGCGGTGGATGGGAATCAAAGCAATGGTGGCATTGCATTACTCTTCAGGGGAGTCAGAGAGATGGTGGCATGGCATTGCATTGCAGCAAGGTCACAGTGAAGGTGGCAATGCATTGCACTGCACTGCATTGCAACTGGGACACTGTGATGGTGGCACTGCACTGCAGTGCAGGGGGATCACAGCAATGGTGGCATTGCATTACAGCACAGGGGAGTCACAGAGATGGTGGCATGGCATTGCATTGCAGCAAGGTCACAGTGATGGTAGCATTGCATTGCACTGCACTGCATTGCAACAGGGTCACAGTGATGGTGGCATTTCACTGCAGTGCAGGGGGATGACAGCAATGGTGACATTGCATTACAGCACAGGGGAGTCACAGAGATGGTGGCATGGCATTGCATTGCAGCAAGGTCACAGTGATGGTAGCATTGCATTGCACTGCACTGCATTGCAACAGGGTCACAGTGATGGTGGCATTGCACTGCAGTGCAGGGGGATGACAGCAATGGTGACATTGCATTACAGCACAGGGGAGTCACAGAGATGGTGGCATGGCATTGCATTGCAGCAGGGTCACAGTGATGGTGGCATTGCATTGCAGCAGGGGCTGCAGGCCTGGTGCGCTCAGTAGCCAATCGCACTGCGGTACGAGCCCAAGGAATGCTCATCATTAAACCTGTAATTTATTTCTCCTGTATTTCATAAAATGTGAAATATTACTGCTCTTCGGGTGCCCAGAGAGAACGGGGATGCTCCATTAAGTTCGACACTGCTCCTCCATAAGATGCAGTAATTATATGCGGCTTTTTTTACTGCTAAGTTCCTACTTGCAGATGCTAACAAAAGAAATAAGCTTTTAATCCAAACATAATTAATATGAATTACCTCCACAGTACACCCTGGCTTTGCACCATTAAACTTAATTTTTGTTTTGCATGATAATTGTGTTATCATTACCATTTATAGGAGAACTCAGGGACCTTCGCTTTGTTTGCAGCCCCGACCAAAGGCGGTGGCAGTGGAGCTGTCGGCCTTGCATGGCTCTGGCTTTGCTGCTTTCAGCCTTCTGTGCTTGTTTGTTCCCTTTACTCTTTCCATTGGGATCTGCGCTGCTGACCACACGGATGGGGAGTGAATCTCACCATGGGGATGCAGCAGGAGCTTGGGATGCTGCAGGCAGAGCCAGCGCTGGGAGCAAAGCAGAGCTGCAGCCCACTGCCCCAAAGCCATGGGGCCAACCTGAAGCCCCACTGCTAATTAACCCCGGGATGAGTTTGTGCGGTCGCATTTCAGGAAGGAGAGAGATGAAATCAGGTCCCGTAATTATTTATTGAAATTACAGCCCTGTCGAGGAGGGCTGAATTACTGCAGACTCCATTAGCTGTGGATGGGAGAGAGGGAATGAGAAAATGATGGATGGGAGAGACAGAGAGAAATTTTAAAAATAAAAGGGGAAGATGAGGGCCGGCAGTGCCCAAATGGCACAGGGAGATCAGATGGAGGCAGGAAAAGTTTTCTCTGCAGTTGTCTGAAATCAGCACGTTGAATGATCATACAAATATATTAATTGCTCTAATTAATTTCCCCAGGAAAGAGATCTCAGGAGCTGCAGGGAGCAGGTAGCTGGAGAAGGGTGAGAGCATCACTTTGCGGGCAGTGCAGATTCCCTCGTGGGGGCTCCTCCATGTGATGCTGAGCTTTGGTCCATGGATGGATCCTTCAAATATCTCAGCACCAAAAATCCAGGGAATTATGACATGATCCCAGCTGCCGAATGGGACTGGGCTGATCCCACCACCACCCCATAGAGAATAACAGGGAATCCCACCACCCTCCCACAGAGCACTGTGCTGCCCCTGGCCAAGGGCAGACCCTCATCCCCATCCCTGTTGCTTCTGTCCTATGCCACCTTCCCAACTCCATCAGAGGTGCAGTGAGTGATGCACACACCACGGTGCCCCTCATCCCCTCCCAACCTGCCTCCTGATAATAATGAGCCCAGACACTTTTATTATCATTATTAATTAGCACTTTCAAGCAATGGAATTAAATCAATATGGTGGACTGAAACTAATTTTAACAAGCCATTGAGATCAATCATCGGGACTTTTATCTACATAAATGCCACTAAACTCAGCTCGTTAGTGTAACATTAGCTGGAAAAGGGGGGGGGAGAAGGGAGACTGGCGGGGTTTTAATTAGGAAGACATAAACCGTGCCACAATTTTTCTTCTTTGATTTGCTTTTAATCTCGTCCATGAGCTCTCCTGGTGCCCTGGCTGAGTGCTACGCTCTCACCTCCTCCCAAGGAGCAATGGCAGCAGGAGAGGGCAAAGCCAAGGAGAGGGCTGTGCGGGTGCTGTGGGGCTGTGCTGCAGGATGCTGCAGGATTCAGGATGCTGTGGGATGCAGGGCACAGTGGGATGCACGATGCTGTGCAATGTGGGATGCTGCAGGATGCATGGGGAGCTTCCCATGGCATTCATCAGCCTCTTCCTTTCCTGAGCCCCTTGCACACATCCTCCAGCACCTCTAATACACAGCTGTCATCCTCTCACTGGTCCCCAGGATCAGAGTAAATGAGGGTTTGCCATGCAGGGCTCTCACTGCAGCCCCAGCCTGAGTTTGGCAGCCCAAGGAGGTGCTGGGTTCTTTGGAGCCCCATAACAGCTGGGAAGAGTGGGCATGTGGGGGTCTGCAGCTGGACAGTGAGACATGAGGGGCTCTGATGCTGCAGGCTTCCAGCCCTTTCCAATTTCTCCTTAGCACCGTTCATGGTACCCTCCATAGCCCAGCAGTGCCATGCTACTTTACACCACATGAGGATCTGTCCCCCAGTGTCACCTTTCCCAACGTCTCTGCTGTACCTTCCCAAGAAATATGACACACGCACCAGAAAATATTTCCTTTTTGTTTGCTGGATGGGTAATAACTCGCCTCAGAGACAGTCTTTACAGTCAGCACAAAAGTAATTTACCTACATGCAGCACAACCAGATTGCAATAAATCTGCCGCTCCCCAGCCTTGCTGTACTCTCCCGCACCGTGCCATGTTGCACCATGCCATGCTGCACAGTGCCATGCCATGCCATGCTGCATTGTGCCATGTTGCACTGTGCCATGTCACACCATTCCACGCCTGGCCAAGCCATGATACACCATGCCATGATGCACCATGCCGTTTGGCACTATTCCATGCCATGCTGTGCCATGATGAACTGTGCCATGCCATGCCATGATGCACTGTGCAAAGTTGCACCGTGCCATGATGAACTGCACCATGTTGCACTGTGCCGTGCCCTGTTGCATTGTGCCATGATGAACTGTGCCATGATGCACCATGCACGCCATGCCATGCCACGCTGCTCCCCCCAGCCCCAAACAAGAGTTAATATCTGTGAGCACCAAAAAATAAATAAAGGGAATGGAGAGCACCACCACGGCATCAGGGCCCTAAATCACCAAGCCTTGCCCGTCAGCCAATTTCTCTGCAGAAAGCTCTTAGCAGTTAATTTCTGGCTAATTTATTATCCTTCGGCTTAGCCCTACAGCACCATTAGCAGTACACTGACACAACTGAGTGAAATATTGTCTAATTTATTATCTTATTACTCCTCTGGAACAGGATCAATTAATTACCCATTAAAGTATTTCAGTTGCAGAGATTTATTAGGGGACTCAGCGCTTTAACAGATGATTAGTTATATATGTTTGTTTGCCCGAGGAGCACAGACTCGCAAATGACTGGAGGGGAAGGGGAAAGACACCGCGTCGGGAGGTACCTAATGGATCTTCTCTTGACTCTCTGAAAATGGAGCAGTCAATGACAAGAATTATCGACTCATTCACTTGCGGTTTGGAGATAACCATATGTACCGGGAGAGAGAGGGGGTGAAGGGAACGGGGAGGAAAAAAAAAGCCTCACTCAACTGCTTTTTCCATTCAATAAATTTGCTGCAGAATATATTGGATTGGGGTTTGATGGCTATTTCGTGTTTTGCAGAGTGCTGACACTGGTATGATTCAGTAATTATTGTTTCTTTTAAGTTATTGCTGTAATTTTGCTTTCTAAGATCCCAATCAATTCCCGCCTCTCAAGGGCACGCTTGAAAAGCGATATTTGAAAACAGCCCTCTGATAGATTGTGCCGTTAGACAGTGGCTGAGACAAATAGCCTAATCTGGCACAAATTAGCTTGGCTTCCACAGATAGTTTTATACAGCGATGTAAATTATATTGTCAGGGCCAGTCACTTTCCTGCTTAGAGTGCAGCTAACAAGAAAGCGCCGAGATGCTGCTGGCACTGCTGTGAGCACCGGAGTGGCTGTGGGGTGGTTGTGGGGCAGCTATGGGGCAGCTGTGGGGCACAGCAATGGGGCAGGAGATAGCGTTGGCTCAGCCCAATGGTGCTGAGTGGTGGTGCTGGGTGGTGGTGCTGCAAAGCAGTGCAGGAGTGCAGCACTAAGGTCCCCCCCACTCCACCACCTTCGGGGGCAGCTGATGGATGGCAAAGCCAGAGCTGCCCTCAAAGGTCCTTTGTGGCCCTGTTGGTTCCCTGTGCCCAGAGTGAATGGAGTTAGGGTGGGTTTAGGGGTCTCAGGCTGTGCAGACTGGAAGGGAGGGAGAAACAGAGCAATCCAGAACCGCTGTCGCAGCACAGAAGTACCCACAGATGTATTTCTATGCAACTCCCCACCCACAGAATCCATCACTGCGAGAGAGCACAGACAGCCTGAGCAGCATGGAAATGGGGTGTTTAGGCAACTAAGCAGGTACACAGCCACCTAATGAGACAGGCTCCATTTAAATCAAGTGATGAGGATTGGGATCTCGCTGAGAGGCACAGAGGCAGGCAGGGATGAGGCTGCTGTGGTCCCAGGGCTCCTGGCTGAGGTGTTGACCATCCCCAGGGCTGCACTGCAGGGCCGCATCATCACCATCATCACAAGCAGTTGCACCTCCCCATCCCCACGTGCACACAGGTGCTGCAAATGAAATACAGCACAAAAGAGCATTCCCAGCAGCAGTGCCCTTGGCTGGGCAGGAGAGTCAGGAGCTGAGCCCGGCTTCATCCCATCTCCATGCACTGTCCTTCCTTTCTGCTGGTGCAATTCTCGTTCCTCTTCCAGCAACTGAGTAATGGCTTTGGAAAGATGGCACTGCACTGATTTAGGGGCTTGACCTTGGGAATGCTCCCGCGAAAGCTGTGGTTTCCTGAGCACAGCTTTGTATTTCCTTTTATGAACACTTTGCAGGTTACACGTATATTTGGGTATGTAGCAACTGAGTGGAAAAAAAAATATGCATGCTAGAGAGAAAGAAGAGATGAAAAAAAATCCCTTTTATATCTCCAGGCTGCCTTCAGCAACAGCATTCCTAAATAGGAGAGGTTAAATATATTGCTGCCATTACACTCTACAAGGAACACATTCCATAAAAACGAAGGTGCCGTAAATTATACAAATATGATGCTAACAAGCCAGGAAATGCACTGCTAATGAGGTCAGCTATAGAACTCCCGCAGTGCTGCAAATCATGTGCCAATCCGGCGCAGGAGGTACAGGAGCAGCCCTGGGTCAGCATTTTCTGAGCGCATTTGTAACCTGCTGTTCAGCGAATAGTTATACAGGTAGATAAAAATCCTCCTCCTCTCCTTGTTTATGTGTCAAATAAGCACGGCAGCAGACAATCACGCTTTGCATTAATGCACCTTGCTATTACGCCTATTGTTCTGTGGCTCGGAGTGGAGAATTAGTCACTCCAATGTGCAAATATTGGTTACAGTTTGGAAGCGTGCATGCTTTTGTGTTCCTATCAGACTTGCTCCTGGAGGAATTATGCACGCTGGCATCAGGGCTTTTTCTTTCCCTGTACGTACTGTATTTGCTAAAGCTCTTAAAAGGGGGGAAAAAAAAGCCCTCAAATAAACATGTTTGCAGCGGGTGAGTTATTGGCTCATTCAGCCTGCCTCCCCTGTTAGGCACTGGGACAAATAACTGCGTTGAAATGTGGCGTTTAGGAGCCCACATGAGAAACCTTCCCCAAATCTGCAAGAGTAGAGAACGAGCTCTGAGCCCTTTGGGCCATTTCATCCCAGGACTGAGGAGATGTGTCCCTCACCCCACATAACCCAGAGCTGAGATCTCTGCGTGGCCATGGCCTGGGAACCCTTCTGCACGTCACAGAGCTGCTTGGTTGGATGTGACCTCAATAGATTGCCAGCAGCGCACAGAAACCCTGAAATAGCATTGCCCCTGCAGACCAAGCCCAGTGCTCAGCTGAGACAGAGCACTTCCACCAGCCAGCCTTGGATATGGCTTTCCTAAGGCATCGCCTTTGTTTATCCACTCATTTAAGCATTCATTCCTTCACCCCAGGAGGAGCACAGGACAAGCCGAGCTGTTGTCCACGGTGGCACCCATTTCTCATGACCTCAGCTGGGATGACCACACAGCACAGAGGACAGACAAATCCCTGGCATTCCGAGCTGCCACCAGTACAGGTGTTTCATCCCAGATAAATGCTGGTGATCCCTGAGACGTGGGACCCACCCAGCCCAAACATGAAATACACATTCCCATCTTCCACTTCCATCAGAACTTTATGGGTCCTCCACGCAGGAAGCAGAGCGAAAGCCCAGCTTGAAAACCTCCCAGCTCAGCAAACGAAGGAAGGGGGAAGCACGCTGGGATTATCTCTGTGTGAGAGGAACCAGACAAAGCCATGGCAGAGCTTCCCACTGCACACAATGGGACTGCAAAGCTTGGAGGGCTTGGGATGTGTTGGCTGACTACCAGCACAAGGCTGGTCCTGCTGGATGCCCGCTGTCCTCGGGTGCTGCTCATATGAAGAACCACTGCAGGCAGAATGCATGTCTATATTTAATAAGCTGGATATTTACGTTAACTAAATAGCAGCTAATTATGAAAACATACTTAAGAGTCTGAGCAATTAAGCAATAATATATTACATACTTATTAAGCCTCCAATACACATGTCCTTAATAATCAAAATATTAATATGCAGCTACTCTTCTATTATACAGCAACTCTGCTATTATACAGAGAGTGTCCTATTACTGCCAAATTAAATGCGTAGTTAGGCGAATTTAGGACACTTAATTTAAAGTGTTCCCAAGAGTTCACTATGGCAGAAGCTGCAAGACAGGCCTCAATACAGGCAGCACAGGGCTCTCAGAAATGCCCTTTGCTCCGTGCCACATGGCTTCAGCTGCCCAGGGATTTGCTCAACCCTTTTAGGGCAGCCCATTGCTGGGAGAGGCCAATCCTCATCTCCCAAATCCCAGCTCTGTAGGGTCTTTGCATTGGTTTCAGTAGATCACAATGGAAGTGAGGAAAAGAGGCATTGTAAAGAGGAGCTGGGGATGGAGATGCTTGGGAGGAAGCCAGATACAAGTGGGGAAACCTGTGAGCAGGTTCCTCCACTGCCCCAAACACCAGATATTTTAGATTTGATGATGTCACTAGATGCTGTTATATGTGGTCTGGTCGTATCTTGAGTTACGATGCAAGGTGAGGGTGCTAAACACGCCTGTAAATCCTTGCTGTAAAACCTAGGGGCATGTTTTCCCTTTTTCAATTAAGCCCCACAACGATAGGCTTCATTCTTCATCACTTTATGCGTTTTTTCCCTGTGCACAGTGGGTGTGAAGTGTAAACAGGCTAGTTTTGTGTCAATTTTCACCTTATTGTGCATAGGAAGAAATAAGGGTGAGAAAGGCAGGGACTGACAGGGCCTTGGAGGTTCAGTGGCCAGAGGGAATGAGAAGGAAACATGGATCCCCGTGCCAGGAGGCCCCTTTCAGTGAATATAATAGAAATAGTGCTACATCAAAATGGTTATCTTTGTAATGTTTGAGGTGAGGATGGAGGCATGGGTCTGGAAAACCACGGAGTGCTCCTGGTGGGCCATAATACTTAGGGACATGTGTGCAGGGCACACGTGGAATCCACTGGGGATGAGCAGAGCGCCCCATCAAGGAGCTGCTGCCCACTGCTGGAAGCTGCTGAGGCTGTTTCCCATATGGCTCCTGGCTGGGATGATTTATGGGGTGAGGAAAGCACGCTGATAAATGTTGTGGCTGAGCCCGGCGCGGACCTGGGGTATCACAGCCCCATCCAGACGGCCTTAATGGAAGCTGCCGGCACTGCAGAGCAAGGCGTTATTTATGGCCGTCTGTAGTGCCACTGTGGGGCATTCATCATTGCTTTGGGCTGAGGGTGAGGGCAGGACGAGATCGTGTGCTGCTGTGGGGAGGAGTGGGTGCAGATGCTGGGGCTGAACTTACCCTGGGGAAAAGGCTCTGTTCTCTCAGCTGCTCCCAGTGTTCCCCATTGGATGGGATGGGATGGGATGGGGATAGATGGATTGGGTGGGATGGGATGGGATGGAAATGAGATGAAGATGGAATGGGGATAGATGGGTTAGGATGGGATGGGATAGGATGGGATGGGATGGGATGGAATGGAATGGAATGGGATGGGATGGGATGGGATGGGGATGGGGATGGGGATGGGGATGGGAATGGGAATGGGAATGGGAATGGAATGGTGGCCTCTTGGAGCTGGATCAGCCATATCCCTGCAGCCACAACTGGGTAAAGGGGTCTCCCCATTGCTGCATTTGCTGGAAGGATGAAAAAAAAATAATAATTTTTTAAAAAATTAAAAGGGAGCAGCTATAAAATCGAGATACTAATAAAATGTTCCAGGAAGATGAATTCTTCCGATATAATGGTGATCCCTGATACTGAAATGTTCCACAAATACATTTTCATAGCCCCACTCAGTATTATTTGTAGATCTTTTTGCAACCCTTGTCAACAAATTCCTGATAAAAAGGAGATACTTTGCTGTGTGCTAAAGCTATGAATTTAAGAAGTGTCAACCAGTCCTTATTTATGGTGCAATCTTTGGCTTTCTCATTTTACTGATGGGCTTTGGTGCAGACTTGCTGCTCCACATACACAGTTTGGGGTGAAATAAATGATCCCGCTCGGGCTCGCCATGGTTTGGGTGCCCCAGTGCTGAGTTATGCTGTGCCCAGCATTCACCCCATGCCGGTGACCCCGGGACCTATAAAGGAGGCTGTGCAAAGCCAGCTTTAGCAAAAACCTTTTCCAGTACAAATCCATGTACAAATCAGCAACAGATTATTCAGAGTTTGTGCTTGGCGGGTGCTGACAGTAGTTAATGAAATAACAGCTGTGGAAGTCCTGCTTGCAGAGTGCTGCTTGGGCAGAGCTGTATGGGGCCATGGGATGGCTGCAGCCAAGCAGCCCCGCACTGCATTCCCAAGGCCCCGTATGGATCAAGTCCTTGTTGGGCTCTGCATGGAGATGCCCATCCCAGCATCATGGTGTGAATGCCAGCAGTCCTCCCATTCTTGGGGGCAAACTAAGGGCACTGACAGCACTAGAGCTCCAGGACAGAGGAGCCAGGTGTAGAGCCCATTTCCTCCATGCTTGGCGCCGCAGGGACAATGGGCTCCCAGTTAAAGCTGACCCTGTTCTAACTATGGCACGTGTTCATAATTTAAGCTCTTTACAACAGTGCTTGGTTAACACCGGAGCCTGCTCCCCGCTGCCCGTACCTTTTGTTGGGGTGATTTACTGTTCCTCTGTGCCCCTCTGCCCACTGAAATTCATAACAGCTTTCACGCAGCTATCGAAAAGCCCTTAATTATAGCTATGTCTGGTCGTGCCATTGGAGCGAAGGGCCTGCTGGCACTTTCCTTTCACAGGAATCCAGTTCCCAGCTGGAATGAAATTTGCCCTGCTGATGGGGGCTTTTTATGAGTTTGTCTGAGGCCTTATTAAAAAAAAAAAGCTCTGGTTTTGGTACGCTGGTGCAGTGAGCTCCACTGTGTGCACGGGGTCCCAAAGGAGCCCTGGGACGGGGCTTGGTTGCACCCCAGCAGGACTGCTGCTGCGTGGGGATGCTTTTATAGGAGAGGCTCCATTCTAATTATGCAAAGCCTCGCGGGCAAACGTGAAAGGAATGAGCTCTACCCCAACAAAAGCTGCGCTGTTCGGTGCTCGGTGAGCTCCAGCCCTCGTTGCTTGCTGTGTTGGGTGATTGTTTTGCATGTGTTTCTTAGGAGGAGGTGGTGTGGTGTTACCTAGGGACACCTCACACAGTGCAGTGATGGAGGCACGGGGGTCAGTGTCCCCACATAAGGGGGGAACCAGCCTCACCTGTGTACCACCCAACCCCCACAGTACAGCCCAGTGCCTCCCATCTTATTACAGCCCCACTGCTGCTGCCCATCAGTGCTGCCCCAAGGGTTAACCCTGGGCACAAGGGACGTGAAGAATCTGGTTACATGGAGGATACGGAGCCATGAGACGACTGCCAAAAATGGAGCCATCGCCTGGAATAGCAGTTGTGGATCTCTGAGCTCTCTTCAGGACCCACAGGGGAGCTCCTCGCAGTCCTGTCCCACCCCACGTTGAATTACAAGGTGCAAATTCCTATCAGGAGAAGCGCCATCCGATCCCTGTGCAAAGAGAAGGGACTGTGGGCACAGCAGGAGCAGCGCGGCCGCAGCCAAGGAATGTTCTTGGTCTTGGCACCCACGGACACAGCTAAAAGGCAGCGCTGCACCAGGGCACACTCAGTGCTCTCTGGGATATCCAGGGGATGCTTTTACACGATGATGCAGATGTCAGCCCCAAGCCCTTTGCTATAAGAGGTTTCCCAGCAGCTTGTCCAAGCTGGTAAAGCAGCACGTTGCAAAACTGGACAGAAACGCTCAGGCAGTTTTCCAGAGAGCCACGTGCAATGCTGCTGGGGGACTCAAGGGCAGAGTCCTGGGGCTCCGTGTAATTTAGCTTAAAAAAAGATGTGATGTTTTCAGCGAAAACTGCTTCTGATGCTGATTCAGACCCTTGCAAGGCCACGTGCTGCTTTGCTGGGGACTTTGCAGCAGAGTTCTGCTCCCTTTGCAGTGTGTGCTGTGCTGGAACAGGGGATCCCATGGGTGCACATTTTTGTAGAGAGGGGGGAAAATTGCTGCATGCAGACTTTGCGTTGGGCTCTCTTTGCACCCAGGAGGTTCCCAACCAGAGTGCACCCCTCCCTGCTCTGTGCTTAAGGGTTTGCTCCCCTCGGCATTGTCTGTGTGTGATGAGGGAAAACAGAGGCCAATAGCCCTGCGGATTCCTCCTTTGAGTGGAAATGCAGCTCTTTGTTAGTGCTTGCCATTGCTGTGTGTTAAGTGGGGAGTCCAGCGTGTAGTTATTTACCTCTGGAGGGTTTTATGACCTCCACATGCACATTCTTTGCTGATCTGAAGGCGCAGCCATGCGCGTGCCAGCACTGCAGGGCCAATCCCTGCACAGCGCTTCTGCTCCGGGGTCAGCTCACAAAGAGAAGGTCAGAGCAAAGACAGGCGGTGTTTGGGAGCCGATAACCACCCGTCCTGCTGAAAGGAGTCTGATTTCCCCATCTGAAGGGAGATCTTTGATTAGTGACTGATGGGGCAACTTCAAACGCCGGCGGCTCTGGCTGAGATAAGCGCTCAGACCTGGGAAGCTCTTTCCCAACACCTCTTTGATCTGGAATTAGGACTGGAAATCTCACTGGCTTTATGGGGAGATTTCCAGGGTTTTAATGATGGGCACAGTGTGATCCACCTGGTTTCCCAACTCTGAGCTTCCAGCTCCAGGGGGACATGAGGGGCTTCAGTTCCCCATGGAGAGCAGACCCAACCCATGTCCAAGAACTGAGTAAATGGACCAAACATTATTGCATCGGGGTTTTGGAGAAGCCACTCCCAGGGTTCCCTCTCCCCCCCCTGCAGAGAGGTTCCCCCAACACCCAAAGATGTGTGCCAGGTGGGCACGGTGTCTGCTCACATCTGCTCCCACAGTGGATGCCAACAGAGCAACTTCAGTCCCCTCCATACTCTGCAGCGTAAAATGTGTCACACCTGGAAGTAATTAAAATGAATTTTTACTAATTCATAACTAATTGCACAATTACTCTTCTATGAAAGACTCAGCTCTCAGAAGACACTTCGACACATGAAAAACACTTCTCCAAATCTGGCTGAAGGAAAAAGCAGGAGAACATTGGGTAGCACTCAGAGCACTGTGTTCCTTCCCAGCAGAGCTGCTCCTCCATCCAGGGATGGCACAGCCGTGTCCCTCTGCCCGGCCTCACTGCGTGCCCCCTCCCCACCACACACAGCTGCCTGGGGCTGCACACTTGCAAATGATGTTTACTATTTAATAGGATGTGATGAGACTGTTCTGATACTTCAAAGGCAGCTGACAGTTTTGTTAGAGATAAGGAACTTTTGGACAATTATGGTGAAGGCTTTGACAGCAAGAAAACGCACAAACCTTGTAACTGTAACCAGCACCAAAGTCAGAGATTCTTCCTTGGAAGCAACTTGAATATTCATTTTATCCATTAAGCGTCACTTCGTTATTTATTTATTTTTATTTCACGCTCCTTTCTGTCACTTTGCTTCCTTCAAGCCCAGGAGAGATCTTTTCTTGTTACGAGATACACGTCTTCCTCCCCCTCCGCTTCCCCATCTCCAAGCAGGCTGCGCTGCTCCCTGAGTCTGTCTGTCTGCTTGTCTATCCATGCAACCATCCATTCGTCCACCTGTGTGTCCATCCGTGTGTCTGACCCTGTGTCTGTCTATCCATCCTCTGTGTCCAAGCTCCCTCAGCCCTTTGAGGAGCAGGGAGGGGATGCAGCAGTCCCCACACAATCCTCATTTTGCAGATTTGCACTTCGAGATCCACAGGGAACAGAGGGCTCTCTGAGGTCCAGTAGCCTTGGTTGGAGGTCTGCATGTCTGCGTCTCATTTAGGGATGGACCTCAAGACCTGGGCTGGACCCTGGTGGGAAAGACACTGTGCACTCAGCCAGGATGAGCAAAGCCAAAATAGGGTCGCCTGGAGCAGGACCACTGCACAATGCAGGGATGCTCAGGGAGCGCGTTTTTTTTTTCATCACCACCTTCTTCTAATCAAGCTGGCGAAAAGGCAGTTTGATAATACAGCATAAAGCTGAAACCACACATCTAAGGATCCTGCATGGTACCAACAGGGCATGCAGTGACAGCCACCAGTGTGCTCGGTGACAACGACCAGCAATGGGAATCCTGCGCGTCCGCAGCACGGCGGCACAGAGTGCTGCTCTGTGCAGGGAACGGCTTTGTGCAGCCAGCAGGGCCCCATCTCTGTCAGAACGCCTTTACAAAGCCTCCAGCTCCGGGTGTCAGGGAGGACAAGTTTTTTAATCATGTTAAAATGATTTATTTAAACGTCAAGCCGTGTCACCTCACTTCCTTTCATTTTTCAAACTGTTTGTGTTTTTGCTGGATGATAAATTTATCTTCAGACAGCCTCAATATGACTAATTAACTTTGAAATATAAGAACCAGATGTGTGAGCTGGAGAGCTTTCTGAACCCGTGCCAGGCGCTCCTCTCCTCCCTCCCCGCCTCCTGCGCTCCCCCCGCACCGCAGTGCACGCAGAAGCCCTGGTCCCCACCGCACCCAAAATGGCCTT
Organism: Meleagris gallopavo; assembly: GCF_905368555.1. Taxonomy (NCBI): domain Eukaryota; kingdom Metazoa; phylum Chordata; class Aves; order Galliformes; family Phasianidae; genus Meleagris; species Meleagris gallopavo. Next base: position 2,321,459 of record NC_139427.1, read on the forward strand.
TTTTCCCCCTATTATGGTGCCCCCATAAAGGGAAACAACACTGAGTGACTGCTTCTAGAGAAACCCTCTGGTGTGAAGGCAGCTGTGCCCTCTCCTTTGGTTTCTGCAGTGCTGGAAGAAGTCGGGCACTCACGTACCAACTAACTCTGCACCCTACAGTTCTGTAATTCTGTGTAATTAAGCAAAGCTGAAATCCCTCCATGCTCACACGCGGCCTCTCCCCGCCACAAATCCCAGCATTAAAACTGGGAGAAATCCCAGCTTTCAGCTTTATTTCACAATTCCATTGGGTGTATGCAATGAGCAGGACATTAAGGTCGGGATGGACCAAAGCCACGTGCCCTGCTCTGCTTTCCAGCACAGCCATAGATGATAGCCTGGGGGGACATGGCCTCTGTGGGGGTGGGAGAGCCCTTTCCCAATCAGACCTCCTTTTTGGAAGCATCTCTCTGCAGCATATTGAGCTCCAGTCGCAATGGATGCAGCTGTGCACCATCAATGGGATCCCACGCACCCTCCTTGGCCGACTCTCATCCCTTGTCTGGTGGCACTGCACAGCTCCACTCCGTGCCTCTCTGGGGAGGTAGCATTGCCTGTCACGCAAATTTCAACAAATATTTTTTGAGCCAAAACAGATTTTTTTTTTCTTTTCAAACAAACTGTAAATATTCATAGAAAAATGTTGATTTTGGTGGAAATTTTCTTGATCTTCTTGGAAATGGCAAGCAAAAATAATGTTTTTTTAATTTGCGTTTCTGAAGTACGGTGTGTTTTTTTCTTTTTAAGTTTTCATTTCTACAACATTCAACATGTTCCATGGAAAGACTTCAGCCACAGAATTACTTTGGCCATGAGGAGGGAGATGGAAGCTGTATCCCAACCATTCACAGCACGCAGTCTTCTATAGGAGTGCTTTGATTTTGGTCCTGCCTTCATCAAGACACAGGTCAATGGTTTTAATTACAGCCCTCCTGGGATGGGATGGGATGGGATGGGATGGGATGGGATGGGATGGGATGGGATGGGATGGGATGGGATGGGATGGGGGTGGAGGTGGAGATGGAGATGGAGATGGGGGTGGAGGTGGATGGAGATGGAGATGGAGATGGAGATGGAGATGGAGATGGAGATGGAGATGGAGATGGAGATGGAGATGGAGACGGAGGTGGGGATGGGATGGAGGTGGGGATGGGGATGGGGATGGGATGGGGATGAGGTTGGAGACGAAGATGAAGATGAGGATGGGATGGGATGAGGATCAGGATGAACCCTGCTGCCATCACTCCCCACTCCTTTCTCCCCTTCCCTATCTCCCTGCCTCCAGCCCACGCATGCTTTGCCCTTCAGTGCCTGTGCCACGGCTCCAAGCTCAGGGTTGCAATACAACACTGCAGACATATAACAGCCTGAAAAATGGAGCCGAACTTTCCCCTCCCCACACCCCATCCTTGCCCTAAATACACAGAGCGAGCTGCGGAGCTCGGCTGGCTGCACGATGGAAGCCAGCGGCGGATGTTGACAGCCTTGATGTTGGGCGGGCAGGATCCTGCACATCTCCCGCTGTATGGCGCTAGATATTTAATAAAGCAAAACCCCCAGGATCAAGCGGGCTGCCGTCCCTCCCAGCTCCTTTCTTCTGCTTTGCTCGAGCTCTTTAAAGCCTGCCTCCCGTCTCTCTCCAGAAAATCCTTTCATGCCTCCCTCACCAGACTGACATTTTGACAAGTTGCCACGAGTGACATCTGATTTGTACAAATTTCAAGACTAATAAATCTACCTGTCAAAGCGGAAACTTTAAAAGGAGCTAAGCCCAGCGGGTATAGTTTAACAGAACTCAAGTTGATGAAACTGTAGGATGGAGAAATTATATCTGTCACAATCCACCCACATTAGTTCTGTAGAGATGTTGGCAACTGAAACAAACGTCTTTCACAGCCTCGAAAGAAAAAAATAAAAATAAAAAAAATAAAAGGAGACTGTTAATACTGTGAGTAACAAGTAACAGTTCTATTTGTAAACTAGCATGGTTATTTATTTAATTTTTAATTTGCTTGTAGACACGAACAGGAGGAGACCCCCAGCTCCGTGGTGCAGTTGAGGTTCCAGCACCCAGGCGCAGTGGCTATGGCACACTGGGTCAGGGACAGGGCAGACGCTTCTCTGCCCCAGCTCTCCTTGTACCTGCTGTGGTTCTCTGCAGGGAGCACCGTCCCCATTTGCCAACCCAGAGTGCCAAAGGGGCTGTGATTGAGGCTCTCCCCATCCATGCATATCTCCAGTGCACATCCCCAGGACTCAGAACCAGAGCTCAGAGGATTTTTCTGCAGCAGTGAGCACAAAATGAGCCAGGTGCTTGCAGAGAGCTTCAAGGAGTATCCAGCAAACCAAGGAAGGAGCTGCAACACGTGTAGCTGAGGTCCCTCCTATTGCACTTCACAGCAGAAGTGCTGTGGGTCCTGCAAATCTTCCTGCAGCTCTGTGTTCCTCGTGTCCCACTCTCCTTTGGAGTTGTTTTCCTCTGGATGTACAGCCGCAGAAACACACCATGCACAAAGTTGATGAAGCTTGGTTAATTTTCTAATAGGCGCAGCAGTGATGGATGGAAGCCGTGCTGTCTTCCAGCTCAACTTAAAAGTCAAATAAAAATAATCATGCTGATGGAAAAATATCATTCTTCCAGCAAAGGCAGATAATATATGATCTGTTCTATCTGCCAAGCGCCCGTCCCTGGTAACATTCCCATGTGCTTCAGCAGGGGCAGAGTTCAGCTCACACTATGCACTCTCCCATCCACCATACACTGGGGCTTCAGTGTAAACAACCCGTGGAGCTTTTTCAACATCTGCATTATTTCTAATACAATTCCCACATCAAGAGCTGTGCTGCAACGGAGGCAGAGGCAGCCTGCAGCAGGGACTGCAGCGTGTGGGATTCAGGGAGCACCTCCTACAGGTTGGAGTCAGCACACTGCATTTGCATTGCATGGATCCCGCAAACCGTGAATTGCAAACTGTGCTCGGGGAGACTGCAGCTTTCTGCAGGTCTGCTGTGCTGCTGGGAGCTCTGCAAAGGGCAACAGATCCAGAATTCAGGTGGGATGCAGTCGGAGCTGCGCTCAGCGTGGGGCTGTTCGGTGATGCTGTGCTTTGGTTTCGCTGTGATGCCGCTGTGCCGTGCCCCAGGTAAATCATCTCTAATCCGATTTGCTGAGCTCAGCTGCCTTCAGAATGGGATGAGGGATGGCAGGACAAGCCCAGCAGGTTATTTCTGCCATACTTCTTCCATCGCTCCATACCCACAGCAAATGACACCTATATATCTTGGCAGCAAAATGTAGCGTGGTGGGGACGAATTTTCCTCCTCGCCACCAAAACCTCGCAGCCAGTACCAACACTGCCCACCCCATCCTCATCTCCATGCAGATTCCACACACGGCCCCAGGCAGTCAAATGCTGCATTGAAGGGCCGAGTGATGAAGAGGGGACCGCTTGCAGCCACCATCATTGCTTCAAACAAACAGGCTGAGAGCTTAATGATTTCAAGGTAAAGCGCTTTTATTAAGACAACACAGGGAACTTTTTTCAACCACAGCTGACATCACTATAATAAATCACCATCATGTCTTGTGGGATTGAAAAAGCCAAAATACTGTCAGAACTGATTTTTCTGGCTACTCATGCCTCCAGAACAAACCATGTGTTTTTAATCAACAAATCTTTGTTTTGCATTTCTAAGACCCTAGCACTCTTTAAATAGTTAGCATTTACCAGAGGGATATTTTAAATTCAGCACACTGTTTCCTTACTGGAGAGATTAGGAAACAGGACACCACATTACAGACTTACCGGGCTTGTCCAGGGCTTTTGGAAATTTGTTTTTGTTATATTTATGCAGTACAGAGATGGGCTTTCCCACACTTGTTTCTAGCTTTGTTCAGCCATTTCTCTCCCCAAAATGAGGACGTTCTCTGCTTGCAGTGAGCCGCACATCACAGTGCATTGCTCCTCATCCTTTGCCTGCAGAGGATGTGAGAACAGAGCATCCTGGTGCCATTCTTATGCTCAGGTGTCTGTGTAGTGATGGAGTCTGGGAGGGTCTGGGGGGGTCCTGCTGCACTCTCAAGGTCGGGCTGAAACCGGAGCCACTGAGATCCCCTTTCTCACCCTGCCAGAGCCCCTCCCGCGCTGCCCGCTTGGCACAAATGTCAGTGCTGAGAATAACCCCGGGCCCATGCCAGGCACAAAGATGCCAGTGCCAATCACCCACGTCCAGCAAGGGGTGTGTGAGCAGAGCTCAGGACAGGAGATGGACACCGCTCCTTCCACACTGCATGGTTTCTTTGGTGTGGGAAGGGCAGGGTGACCCCATGGAGGAGACCCCACAGGCAGTGGGATAGACAGGAGTGGAACCCCCGTGGACTGAAGGGACGCGGGGACCCTCATGCTCAAGGTCAGAACTTCTCTCAGGGTGATCCATGCTGACCCCGGGCTGAGCCCTGCCATTCCCAGACCCCCCTCAGCCACATGAAAGCATCTAAGAGCACGCAGCCATGCGCTACACCGCTCCCCCCAGAGATCAAAGCCCGCGCCAGGGGCCGGAGCATGTGAGGGGCAGGTGTCCATCCCCCCACGGGCCACCATTCATCACACGCTGCGTCCCACAAGGAGATCAAACCCGGCCTCCCGCGGCTGTTGGTTAAAACCCGCCTTCCAGTTACCCTAATTAAAGTTTTCTCCCGGCTGACTGCCGTCCTATGAGCGCTTCTTTCACTCACAGAAACAAAGGCTGCAGTGAGGAGCCCTCATCCGGTGCCAGGACCGCTCTGTTTGCCTCCTTTTGAACTGGGACACTCTGCTGGAAAGTGGCGTTTCCAATTTGGGAGAAGTCATGGAGCCCCGTGCAGGGCTGGCATCTTGCTGCGGGCACTGAGGGAAGGATTTTCCCCAGCCAAGACCTCCTTTGGGACACTTCTGGGTTTTACAAAGGAAATTCAGGCAAGAACCAAAGCTCTTCGTCACCCAAAACCGGGGAGTCTAAATGCAAGCTCTGTGCAAGCCACACAGTGAAGAAGTTTTAAGGTTTGCGCCAAAAACCAGAAATCTGTGCCCTGGGACCGGGCTCTGCAAGAACCCAGCAGAACCCAGCAGACGGTGCTGCTCCGTGTTCTGGTCTTGGCCCTGAATTACAAATAACAGCTGCAAAGTTTGTTCCCCACAGCACGCAGAGGGAAGCAGGCAGATAAAGGTCTGCACAACCTGCTGCTGGGGGAGATGGTATCTAAATAGGATTTTTGTTTAAAACCCAAGATAATAGCGATAACGCTAATAATAATAATCCTAATAATCCCTCTTTTCAGGTTGCTTCGAAGCCCAAATCTTATCCTAAACAAGAAAATTATTCTAAGCCTCAGAGAATGCGTTGAAAATTAATATCGATTATTAGGAATAATCACCCTACGAGGAATGGCACTGCAGTGCCTGGGGAAGGGATCCCCCCAGGGCCAGGCAATAATCACACTATTCCTATTGAGCGGTGCCCAGAGTGGGTTAACCCTTTCTGTGCCAGCCCCGCTGTGCCCGGGGTGCTGCAGTGCCTGGTTCACAGCCCCACACAATGTGCTGCTATGCCACTTAGTGCCACACAAAGCAATGCTGAAAGGGCTTTCAGAACACACCGTGTTGAGGCAGAAGTCTATGGAAGATGTTTAATACTAATTCTATTAGGCATCTGAGTTAATGAATCACAAGTGTAAGAAATCATGATAATCCAGCAGGCATTAGTGACAGATTAGCTTCAAAGCTACCATAAAAGTGCCATAATGCTTACCTAGCAGTGTGATTAATGCCAGCTATACATAATGTCATTATGAGGAATGGAGCGGCGTGGCGGCAGCTGACAGCCCCTTTGCTCTGGCCATTGCTAAAGCAGTGCAGTGCTGATGAATCCCTACAGGATGGGTGTTGCTAAACTCATGGTCAGCACGTCCTCCTAAGCTGAGATGCAACCAGAGCTCAGAACCCATTGCTCCCAAGGATTCCCTTCCTGCCCAGCACATGAACACCAAGACACAGCACCATGCATGGCAGAAGGGGTGAAAGTGGGACAAGTTGCTATTGAATGGAACTAGATGGCTCATTATGGCTTTTAAGGATTGTTTTTCTACATCTTTATTGCTCAGGTTTGCTTAATTCTGGAGTGGATGCCTGCCAAATTGTCTATCAAATTACCTACTGGCAAGCAAACCAAGATCAGTTCACTTGAGTGCAGCCCTCTTCTATTTGACTTATAGCCAAGCAAAATATGGGCTTAATCAAGGGAGAAATTGGACGTGATGTTTCAATGAAAGATAACAGGGTACTGTCTGTTCAATGGAAACAGGTGAAGACAACAGCCTGGGACACAGAGCAGAGGGTTGGATGCTTTGGTGTAAGGTGGGGCTGCTCCTGTGAGAGATGGAACTTCTATACTCACAGACACTTTGGGTGTTTACCTCTTTCTGCAGATTTACTCTCTGCAGAGCCATGCAGGCGGATGAGGCCCATGCACTGTTGCAGCATCTCCATGTCCCTGGCTCATGCATGTGGTTCACAATGCTCCCTGATCAAAGTCCCCTAAGCAGACCTACAAGATGTTTGGACTGGATGATCTCAGTGGTGTTTTCCAACTTTAGTGGTTCTCTGACTCTATGAAGAGCATGGAGCTTGCTTTGGAGCAGAGCACTCTGCCTCATTCCAGAGGTCCTCAGAGGGTTACACTTGCATTGCCCACAGCTCCTGACTTGGAGGAGCATTGGGCTTTGATTTCCACACCATTCCAGCTCCAGAGATGCTATCTCTGTTCCCAGGACACATGGTATTTTCAGTCCCCGGCATCATGGGAGTGTGGGAGATTTCTCTTCTTCTTCCCCTCTCTTTGATCTTTAGTGGTTTCCAGCACTCATTCAAGCTCAGGAATTTGACTCCTGAAGGCTAAAAACTGGAAGGTAAATAAAAATAACCCCAAAGTTAATTATATACTTAACAAGTCATGTTTTTTTTAAGCCTGTCTCATTCCTTGTGGGGGTCTGACTCATGGTTCTGAGCACTTGCAGTTGGCAATAACGTCTAGCTATAATTTGAATTAAACCACTTGTAGCACTGCTCTGTTCTCTAATTTCATTTAGGCCCAGTGGGTGTCCTGTCTTCCTGGAATTTGTTGGCTATCTAATGAGAAGCAGCCTGGCGAACGATGTTAATGGATAAAGGCACCTTATGTGAGGGTAAGAAAGGAATGGAGAGGAGTGGGAAGGTGGTGGGGAGGAGCATGTGGAGAAGGCCACCATGGATCCAGAGGGATGGAGAGGGATGGGGAGGGATGGGGAAGGGGAGGAGGATGGGGAGGATGGGGAGGGATGGAGAGAATTGGAGAGGGATGGGGAGGGATGGGAAGAATGAGGAGAGATAGAGGGAATGGGGAGGGATGGGGAGGATGGGCAGGTTGGGGAGGGAGCTGGTACAGGAGACTGGTTCTGTAGGGATGATTTATACAGGCTTCTTATGCAGCAAGTGTTGTTGTGTGGCCTTTGAACCACATCCCAGGAGCCACCCCGTGTCCCCACAGCCACCTCATGTCCCCAGAGCCACCCCACGTTCCCCGCAGCAGTGACCTGTTGACCCGGCGCTGAACCCGAGCCCTGCCCCGCTCTCACCCCAGGGGACACGGAGGTCTGTTTGATCCTTCCCATCTGCCCAGCTTTCCCTATGAAAGGGGCTGTTGGCTCCTGCAGGCTGAGCATTGCATGTCCCCGGCCCTGAGCATCTCCCGGTGCACCATGCACCACTCACAGCAGTGACGAGCTGCAGCCTTTGCTCTAAGCCTGGTGCCCAACCTAACAATGAAATGGTTCCTCTTTTGCCAAAAATAAATAAATAGATAGATAGATAGATAGATAGATAGATAGATAGATAGATAGATAGATAGGGGGGAGGATATTTTCGATGGCCTCCTCTGTCTGCAGGGACATGCAGTTCTCCATAGCGCTCTCCAGGAGAGCCATTTCCAAACATTTGCCAACAGGGCTCACTGGAAGGCGCCGTCGGCTCATGCTACCCATGCCAATCACTCCCAGCCCATTCCCCATCCCATTTCCCAACCCATTCCCCATCCCATGGGCAGGGAGGGCTCCAAGCAGGAGCACAGAGCCCCATGTCTGGCAGACCACTGGTGGAAAGGTGGCAATCCTAACAAGAGCAAAAAAATAAAATGTAGGAAAATGACCTTTGCATATATAAAAATACATACATACACACACGCATATATATACAGATTTTAAAAGAGCAAAAGGAAAAAAAAAAAAAAAATGACTTCCAAAGTCGTAGGAGTTGCTGAGTTGAGTTACGGGGGCTGGGGTCGGATGATTAACAACCCTCCTGCATTTCTGCATCACAGCCATTACTCACTCCAAACCTGAGGCTTCTCAGTTACATACCCCGGCGCAGGCCGACCATTTTTTCCATTGACTGAAAACACATTCTGACTGAAAACAAACTTTCGATCCCCAAGGCTTGGCACGCCTCGGGTCCTTCACCGTATTTAATCAACGGGAAGCTAAACACTTTCAATCTGTGATGGCTCATTTGGAGAGGGAGCTCTGGGCCCTCGCTAGGTGCCAGATATAATAACTCTCCCCTTTTCTTTTCTGAGGCCTACTTTTATAATTTTGCTATTTTTCAATGTCAGACCCATCTTTTGAAGAAATTTTATTGGATTTCCTGCTAGACTTCAGCGAGGATTTTTCTTTCTTTGGCAGAAATATCAAGCAGAACAGGGGAAAAACTCAATCATAACCTTGGAACGGGGCTCATTATTAGTTAGGATTTCTTTGTCCGTTTGCACAAACGTTACTTAAGGGGCCCCTGGGCGCTCCGGTCTCCCCCAGCTGCACATTTCCATAAGGCCTCCCCAAAGGCTTTGGAAATCTCTGCGAAATTCCTCATGGCTTCAAAAGGGAGAAGCACTACAGAGGGGCAGGACGGCCTCGGGGCCCTTTGCTCTGCACATGCATGGCTCAGTTCGGCACAGTGCAGAGCTCCCAGCCCAGGGAATGAGCAGGGTTTGCTGTCTCCAGGTTCTCGGGGCTCTGTAGGCTTCCCGTCTTCTTTTTTGCAGTGTTTGAGGTTAAGAGGTATGCAACAGCCTCCAATAAATCGCTTGGTGTGGCGTACAACAAAACAAGAAAATGTAATTCAGATTAAAGTCACCCTCTGGCTAAAATGATAGTTTATTAAATAAACTGCAGTGCTGCCAATCAACTCTGCTGGCAAGCAGTGCTTTGACATTAATCTTTTTTGATGTGATTTAGGGTACACCTGGGCCTTTGTAGAGTATCTCCCATAATTTCTTTCCCATCTCTCTGGATCAAGCTGCTGTGCTTGGCTCCGTTGACAAATTCCCCAAGTAATCCCTCAAAAGATTGGAGAAATGCTCCAAACGCTCCATTAAATTTATTTTCCGTGCTTTAAGAGCCCCAAAACTATGTCCAATAAATAAGTGTTCGGCGTGATTTATGGAAATGCTGCTCTGATTTAAAGTCATGGGGGGGGAAATGCATCCCCCCGGGGTGGGAGGAGCTGTGCCCGTGCCCCACACTCAGACCCAGCTCTGAAGGTCTCCACTCGGGTTTCCTTTCCCAAAAAAATTTATTGCGTTGTACTTATTGGGGGAGCCATCAAAAGAGTAATTCTGGCCCTTGTTTTTGCACAGTCCTTTTGATAAATATGATACTTAGAAATATGCCTCCCACAAGACAGGAAAGCCATAGAGTTAAAATGAAGTAATCTGTCAGTAAACTTGTTGGAATCAAAGCCAAAATGAAACCTGTAAAAGCAAAAGGAGAGGGGGAAAAAGACAGCCCGCAACTCCAGAGCACTTTGGGCAAAGAAGGGAGAGGGCAGACGGGGGCTGTCCTTCCTGCAGGCAGTTCTGCATGAGTCAGGGCTGGTGCTCAAAGGGCCTCTGTTCGCATCCAGCCCTGGTATTGCTCCTGTCCCTCCAGGGATTCCACGTATTGAGCTCCGTGCCACCAGCTCCATGTACTGAGCTCTGTGTGTTGAGCTCCATGCCACAAACCCCATGCCACCATCTCCTGTCCCTGGATGCAGCCGTGGGGTTTCCGTCACCCTCACACTGCTCTTTTTTGGTAGCATCCAATGGGATTTTCTTTTTTTGCCTGATTCCAGAGAAGCACACTCCATGGTGTGCTGAGTTCTCCATGGCAAACGCAAAGCAGGTCACAGTGTGGGACTGTATTCACTCCCCTTCGGATTTTCCTCCCCCTCTGGAACAAACACCACAGAACTTAAAACCTTGTGCAAAATGCAGCCCCACTGGTTCTAGGGAGGGCAGGAATTCTTCACTCTGCTCTGACTCCACAGCTTCCAGGGCCATCCCCAAAACTGGGTCACAAACCTACCCCAAAACACGGCCCAGAGGAGCTGAGGTTCAGAGGGTCCTGGCACAGGGGGAGATCCCACGTGGGGTCAGATCCTGCCCTTCCCGCTGGCATGGATATAGTTGAAAGCGAGGTGTGTTGCACCACCTGTGTTTACACTGTACAATCTGCAGTTTACTGTAATAAAATCATTTAATACTGTCATAATTTTTTTGGCAAGGGCCACACTGCGTGATATGGAGCGGAGCCACCTGACAGCAGCCCGATGGGAGCGATAGTGCAGAGGGCAGGAAGCAACATGAAGAGCCACCCCGGGGCTTGCAGGGCTCTCCAAGCAGACAGAACAGAGGGAAAGGTGCACAAAGAGCCCGGTGTGCTGCCCCAAAGCCCCTTCTGTGTTCCTTGAAAACCTGTTCTCATGCTTCTTGTTGGGGCTGGGGAGGGGAATCGGGGTCGGAGGTGCTTCTGGGGCATGGGGTTGGGGATGCTCCCTGGGGTCTGGGTGAGGAAAGGGGAAGGCGCACAGACAGGGCGAGGAAAGGAGAAGGGAAAGGGAAGGAGAGCAGTGTGCGTGTGTGTGACTGCAGAGAGAAACAGGATTCATGGTAATTTCCTGCCAGATGCCTGAACTCCTCCAGCATGCAGACATTTCACATGTGAAATATCAAAGCGTTCCCAATAACAAATGTACTTCCTGCAGCTCCTCAGATCTGCCTCCGTGCCAGCGAGGGAGCCAGGCAGTGAATGCCGCTGCAGTGCTGAGGGTGCCGGGCTCAGCAAAAGGCTATCTCCACTTTGGGAATGTTATTCCAAGGTTTGGGAATATTATCCCCCAATTTGGGAACGTTATCCCCAGTTTTGGGAACATTACTGTAGGTTTGGGAAGGTTAAAGTCAGGTTTGGGATTGTTACCCTCCAGTTTGGGAATGTCATCCTGAGTTTAGGAAGGTGACTCCAGGATTTGGAGATGTTACCATGGGTTTGGGAGCCCATGTTGGCTCTGGCAGCTCACATTGCCTGCTGGGGATGCAACACACATCAACAGCCTCTTGACCCCATCAGCACAGTGCTGAACATCTCCAGGTTCCGGACTGATCCTGAGCTTTGTAAACATCCTGACAACAGTGAGGAGGAAAACACGCACCCCAAAGAGCTGCTGGGCTCTTTGGGGTGGTGATGGGGACACAGGCAGCCCCACTGCAGGGACATCCCCATACCAACCCAATGCACAGCACGAAGTGTTCCGTCCAGGGAGGTGAAGAAGAAAACGCCTCTCACCCATTTTGGCCATTTCCTTTGTGATCCTTTTTGATATCTCACAAAGTTGATTCCCATTTGCAGCGCAGACACCATCATCCCACCTCCAATGGGATCTGATGCTGTTTCCAAGCTCTTTCTAAGTGACTTGCTGGAAGGGAAGCAGTGGAGTTCACCTAATTCAATATTTTTGCGTGTTTTCAGGACCTGCACCACTCTCCACACCAGGTGGCTGTAACTCACTCCTCCTGTTCTTTACAAGGCATTTGTAACCTTGCAGCAAATCTCCCTTGCTCTCATCCACATCTTTCAGTGCTAACAGACACACAAACCCTGCAGGCTGAGAGCCACTTTGCATGGGAGAAACTCACGCAAAAAGACCCAAATCATCATAAATCAATACTAACTGTACGCTGCTTATTATTTCCTATTGTCTATCGGCCCTCGAAGTTGATATTGACTCGGTTGGAGCAAAACGTCGATAACCGCAGACCTCGAAGGTCAGGGAGGATGGATAGCAGGTGAGAACCCCCTCTGAATCTCAGTGGTGGATCTTTCTTCGGGAGAGCTTCATGCAGCCCAAGGAGGGGGGGACCCATCCCTGGGGACCACAGTGCTGGTGCCAGCGCCCGCCCGCGCCCCGTCACATCTGTCACTTCCCATTAGAGCCCGCCAGCCACATAATGTGCTTTGACTGATGTAATTGGGGCTGACACAGCGGCAAAAGGATCTCCAGAAACTTTACACCATGCGGTTTCCTGCGCCCTGCTCCCTCTGGCTCTTTGCTGGAAACCGTGCTTGGAGGCAGCGCCCGGGACTGCACTCACCAGAACTGGGGTCAGTTTCCAGCTGTTGGGTCTGGAAATGGGAACTTCACCCCAGCCACTGGCTGCAAGGCTGCAAAGTGGTGGCACCCCACTTGTGCCCTTTGCTGAGAGGGCACTTTAACCCAATATCAAAGCAGTGGTCCTAAGGAAATTCCCCCCCCTGAGTGGAGGCTCCTTCCCCATCCCCACACCATCACAGTGAGGGGTTCCAGTATGCAGGGCATCCAGGAGCCAGCCCATGCTGCAGATGATAGGAGATTGTACCCAGCACGTCTCCTGCCTCAGGGATGTAGGTGACTTGGATGTGGGTGTCTTGGGGATGAGGACGATGCTTTGTTTCTGCCATCCTTGGGCAGTTTCAGGAAGCAGAGTGAACCACAGCCCTTATCCGCCCCTTGGGCTGATGCTTGAGCGCAGCACTTGAGATAGGAGCTTCTGCAGAGCACTTGAACTTGAACTGAACATACAGCCCTCTTGTCCCTCCTGCTGTGGTTCAAGGAGAAGCAGTGACACTGGCTCAGCCCGAGGTGGAGCCACAGGGGTTTGGACCTGTGAAATGAGAGCAGGGAAGCACCGCTGCTGCTGTTGTGTTCCTGGAAGGGACAGGGCTGGGGCAGCTGTTGGGTGATGCTCAGCTTTGTGGGGGGATCTGGGGGCAATGCTGCTGCTACAGCCCTAATCTTCATGGATCAATGTCTCTGGCGTGCTCATGGTGTCTTTGCCAAAAATACTTTCTCACTGTGCGCATCATACATAACAAGTGAGAACATCCAGCACTTTGGGGAGATCAATAGCACCACAGTTGTAAATATCCCAAGAAATCAATGGGGGATGTAAGAGGTATTTCACCCATTTTCACTTCTAACATCTCTTTGTACTAAAAATGGCATTTTAATAAGTGATGGGTGGAGGCTCTCCCTGTGCACGGCTCTGTGTTGTTCAACTGCCTCTGATCCCTGGGAGCACATCTTTCCTTCCATGTGGCCATGGCCAAACATACACTCTGTTGTATTAAAAGAGCACCAGCTCTCGGAGAAAGATTGCAGAAAATCTCTCATGGTGCAGCTTGGGTAGCTACAGAAATTGAATCCATAGCAGCTCTCGGAGAAACATCACCCAAAGGACTCAGAGCAACTTCTGGGGGGCAAGGAGATGCTGAAATCCCTGGCAGCACCCAAGTCTCTCATTGCCCAAGAAGACAAATCTTTGTATGGCACCACAGCACAAAAAAACTACATGGAGGCAATGACCACCATCCAAGTCCATGGCAGCGTGTGCTGCCCTGTGCTCCCTGGCGTCCAGCTCTTGGACACCTCCAGCACAGGTGTTTTCCCAGCTCTTGCTGCTGTTAAGGTTGTGTTTGTGGTGCTCAGAGGTGGGGGCAGGGGGCAGCCCTGGGGACATGAAACCCCTCCGAGCAGCATCACCCCAGTGCTGTGTTCCCAACCCCATGAGCCAGCAAGACACCTTTCATGTCCCTAAATGCAGCATGGAAGCCAACACAGCACTAATTACAAGGCAGGGCATCCCCTGCCCTGTGACTAAGGCAGTATGTAGAGCAAAGGTAGGAACAAACCACCAGAAGAGCAAATAAATAAAGAAGGCAGCCTTAATAATGGGGTAATTACCTGGCTTAAGTACACAATCATCTAGCATTTTGCTAAACTTTATGACACATGATGACAAGTTAATAAATGAGATGTCTTACCAGCAGTAAAACAGCTGTTAGCAGCCACCTTGTATGTCTGGGTAGCCCAGAGCAAAATGAACCACCGCTCCAAATGAAAAGAAACTGGTTATTTCTGTTTGTCGAAATAGCCCGTGTAATAAATCACCATTAATGATGCTGTCACTTATCAAAGGGAAAGCTCTTGTTGCAAAAGCCTTTGAAGTCATGGCACCTATAATTTCCTACCTATAAAAAGGTGCCTTTGTGCATGTGTCATGGCTGGAGCTGCCGGGAGGGACCTAGCTCTGAGCTGAGGAGCACCACGGGGCGGGGGGCACCAAGGAGCAATGGGGGCACAGGGAGTCCCCAGCCCAGTGCTGAGCCCTGCAGCAAGAGCCCAGCCCTCCCTGCTCTCCCATCCTCTCTGTAGACATTGCTAATGCTTGTGCAATTATCACATTATTGCAAGAATCTTCGTCTGCCATCGCGTCCTGCAGAAGCGCACAGAGGCGTCTGCAGTTCTCTGCCCTGCTCCTCTGCTATGCAACCACTGTGCAACAAGAACCAGGCTGCAAGCACGGCCCCTGTGCAAACAGTGCCTGTCAGCAGGGATTAAACCCTCTGTCAGCACAGTGCAGGAGGCAGCGGGCACTTGAGCTAAAGGAACATCTCCTTCCAGCAGCAAGAACGCAGCCAGCACTTGTAGCTGTAAGAGGAGATGTGATGCATGCATTGCATGCACGTGCTGCAGGGCTGGGGGCAGCAGGATGGAGCTGCTGACCCCATCCCACAGAGCACCTCCTTGGACTTTTGGTGACTGTGTCCTATGGGATGCAGCTCAGCCAGTGGGGAGCTGGATGTATGCAGAGAGGTGTCAGAGGGCTCTGCTCAAGCTGCCAAGCAGGAAAGCAGCAAAGCCCAGCAGAGCAGGACAGGGTGCTCAGTTGAGAAAAGCATGAAACCATGCCTATGCCAACCTGTGGGCAGCTGCCATGTCTCTGCCCTCCGCTCGTCCCCATACTCTGTCCATACAGTGCATCCTAAAAGAGCAATGAAGTCCCAAGTAAAGGGCTACAGAGCAAAAGGGGAAGGTTTGCTCCCCCTATTTAGGAGGAATGTGTTTCTTTTCCAGAGACCTAAGGAGTTTTTTTTTTCCCTCCTTCTTGATTATTAAACGAGGCAGCTCCTGTGTCGCTTTGTCACTTCTCCCTGTTGAAGACACTTTCTCTTTTCTTCTCATCTGAGCGGCAGCACCTCACCGCCTCGTAGCATCTGCTGCAAGAAGTCGTCACCTGTCACCTCTCCCCAAATGACTTGAGAAAACAGGATAGAACAGCTATAAATAATTAAGACCCATCCGACACTGGTGCAGTGACTAAATATCAGAAGTGCTGGAGCATCACAAGCAGTGATAGCCACGTAACCTACTTTGGGAGGAGGATGAGAGCAGCAGGACCGCGTGCTGCCCTTGTGGCCAACACTTCTCAGCTCCCATTGAGGGCCCATGGGCAGGGTATGGCCCATCCCTTTGGCACACTGAGATGAAGGTTTGCATCACCCCAAAGACACAGACAAAGCATCCCAAAGGAGCAGGAGAGGGACTTACTATTAACATGCATGATTTCCTGATCAAATCCTACTGCTGTCTCAGAGCTTGTAAGAAGTTAACATCAAAGCCAAGGAAGGGAGGGAATGGCAAGTGCTGGGAGAGATGTCACATTAGTGTCTGGCTCTCCTGCAGCTCCAGCCTTGCTCGTCAAGGCTCTGGCTCCATCGCCCTGCTAGCAGGGAAGGGAAGCATCCTCTGTGTGCTGCAAACAGCACGAGGACTCGGGTCCTGCACTGCTCCGGCTGCAGGGTGAGATAGGAGCTCTCCTTCGGGCCCTGCTGTAATTGTTCGTCAGGGCGTCGGTGCAGCAGAGCCTGATTAAATTCCCAAGCGAGCAACCAGGGAGATAATTAACTTTTGGAACAACTCACCTGCGAGACACAGCATCCATCACTCAAGGTCTTCTCTGCTGGAGGTGACCCTGCAGCCCAACTGGTGGGAAATATCCTTTGGGGAGTGGAAAGCGCTGATTTACCCGAATTGAAATGATCTGCGGGAGTGCTCCTGGCTCCAGCTGGCAACAAAAGCAGGGAGAGCTGCACAGTGCTGTCAGCCTGCCTGGGCCAGGGACATCAGGGTCACCCATCACCAATGCGCACTTTGCGCAGGACCTTCTCCATCCATGCACACACACATACCTGATTTTAAGTGGGGTTAACCCTGGTTGGGGATGAAATGAGCCTGGTTTGCTCGCTCTGTTGGTGCAAACCCAATGCTGGGGCCCCCAGGATCCCCCCCTGTGTAGGGTACACTGGCAACCCAGAGAGCTGCTTTGATTTGGAGTGCGCAGCGCTGTCTCTGGGAGATTTATGGCCCCAGCACCTTTGATGTGGGGCTCTGATAAGCATCAGGAATATTTTTGTTTCATGACAATGTCAGCCAGGGAGCGCTGAGTGCAGGGGTTTATGGGCAGCAGTGCTTCCTGCAGCCCTTGAGCCGGCTGCCACATTCCTGGGGAAGGCCGGCCATGAAAATAAAATCATAAACCCTTGGAAGGCTTTATAAACACAGGGAAGCTTCTCCTTTAAGGGAGAGGAGCGGGGAGTATTTCCATTTCAATCAGGGACATCTCTGGAACAAGCCCTCAGCCAGGGCCCTGCAGAATTTGTCAGGGGATTAGCTCAGGAAAAGAGAGAGTGCAGGATTTTTCCCCTTCGCACTCACTCGGCTGTTATTCCAAATTAGGCTGTTCGCCTTCAGCTCAGAGGAGGGTAATGAAAACCAGAAGGGAGCTGCAATGGGAGCCCGGCTGGGGGCAGGGGACAGGCAGGGCAGCAGCAAAGCACAGGCATGCACGGGGCAGCGGGTCCCAAGCAGAGGGGAAGCAGCGCTGGTGCTGGCATACAAGAGGTGCATGGCACTGCACAATGCTGCATGGCAATGCATAGTGCTGCATGCATTGCATAGTGCTGCACGACACTGCACAGCACTGCATGGCATTGCACAGCACTGTGTGACGTTGCACAGCACTGCATGGCATTGCACAGCACTGTGTGACGTTGCACAGCACTGCAAGGCATTGCACAGCATTGCACCATGCTGCCCTGCTATGCAGAGGGTCCCCGCGTTGCACCCACATTGGGGTCCTGCTGCAGAGAAGCTGCTGTGGCCTGGCTTTCTCCCCTCAGCAGCCTCTGCTCACTGTCAACTGCTTCCCACATGATTTATTTGAGGTTTATGCTCCAGCCTGTAATGCAAAACCACGGAGAGCATTTCTTCCTCCTTGTAATTAAAGCCCCCGATGCCGGAGCGCACACCTGGTATAAACAACCATAAAAAAGTACATGTGCAGAGCCAGCGCTGTTTTTAGGTGCTGGGAACACAGCCTGAGTGTGGGTGCCCTTCCAAGAGGCCTCAAAGCCTCTTCCCAGCCCAGATCTTTCTCATGGCCAATTTACCCCCTTTGTCCTCCATACCAACACTGCACACTGCTATCCCAATCCTATGCTGTCCCCTCCAGCTCCACGGGCAGCGCATGGGAAACGCTCACATCCGTGCAAGCAGGAGGGCAGGACAAACAGGTTGGGCTGCTGAAAGAGAAAAGGGAACGAAGGAACGCCTGGAAGCATCCAGCACACACCAACCCCAATCACAGCCCATGCAGGGTCAGGAATGGGGCAGCCCCTCTCCCCCAGCACATGGTGCTGCTGAGCAGAGACCCACTGGCTGCATCACAAACCCAAGAACTCAAAGCAATTTTAAATGAACTTTCAAAACGATGAACAAAGAGCCCTTGTCCGTGTTATCCAGCAAATAAATCACACCAAAATGATAGTTGTAATTCCCAAAAGTACACAGCGGATTGATTTTCCGATGGCATTTATCATGATAAAGCAGTGCAGCAGCATGCAGGTACAGCTGGAGATGCAGTGGCCACCTCCCTCCATCCCTCCCGTTTATCTCCTGTCCCATCTCAGCCATATTTGTACAGTTGCACAAGAGACCTCTGCTGCTCCACCCGCTCCGCCTTCGGCTGCACCATCCAAGCACCAGCAGAGCCCTGCTCCATTAGGATAACACTGCTTTCAATCCCCAATCAGATGTTTAAATTATAACAGTGTGTGCCTGCGTATATATCTCCCTTTGTCAGAGCCTCGCCAGCCTCTCCTTCTCTCCTTTATTTGTCTTGCTGCTGTTGCAGCGAAAATGTATTGGCTTTGCAGTTAGTGATTACACGTCATCACATACCCAATTTATAACACCATACCCCAAAGAACAGATGTAATAAAGCCAGGCCAGGAAACAGCAATGTTATAAAACAGAGCAGTCAACTCAAAGGTCTTCGCATGTGTGCAGGGAAGAAAATATTGCAGACACTGCTTTGGGGAGGGGGGAGGCTGTGGGAGGCGGGGGTTGGCTGCAGGCAGGGGATGTGGGGTCACAGAGGGTGGGGACACTTGGGGCTCTTAGTGCAGAAATCACTGCTGGGCTCTGCAGCTTCCATGAGAGGCTCATGGTGTGGCTATGGGGCTGTAGATATGGATTGGAATGGGATGGGTTGGGTTGAAGTAAAGTAGATGGGATGGGATGGGATGGGATGGGATGGGATGGGATGGGATGGGATGGGATGGGACTGGATGGGATGGATGGGATGGGATGGGATGGGATGGGATGGGGTGGGATGGAATGGGATGGGACGGGATGGGATGGGACGGGATGAGATGGGGTGGGATGGGATGGGATGGGATGGGGTGGGATGGGGTGGGATGGGATGGGATGGGGTGGGACTGGATATGTTGGGACAGGAAAGTTTGGAATGAAATGGAATGGAATGGGACAAAGCAAAGTGGGATGTGAGGTAATCTGATGGGAAGGGATGGGGTGGGATGGGTTTGGTTGGAATGGGATGGAATGAGATGTGGGAATGACACTGTCTTAGAGGCAGTACTTCCCTTGTCCCAATCCCACTCTGGGCTTGCAACCTCCTTCTCTCCAAGAGGAAAGGCAAGGGCAGCGATTATCTGCAAATCTTTGATCCTCCCCTTCCCATTCATCCCCAAAGCCACCAGCTCTCAGGAGCAGTTCTCCAAAAAGGCTTACCCCGTGCAAGAATTTATCTCTTTCTATTCACCATGCAGGAGACAGGGCATCTCGCAGTGGGGCTGGCTAATCTGAACCAGAGATAGGAGAGACCCCGGAGCAAGAACTGCGTGGGGACGGCTCCGATAACGCGGCAGCAGTGGGGTGAGCAAGCAGCTCCCAGCCTCTCATTATCAAAAAGTTTTTGTTTAATAACCCAGGGTAATAAAATGCACCTCTGGAGGGCCTTGCCCTGATAAAGGAATGTAAATCAGAGATAAAAGGCTGTGAATTTCGCTGACACAAAGAGCACTCGGAGGGTGGGGGGTGGATGGAGACCCCACAGCCTCAGTCCCACACCTGGGGGTGGGGGGATGGGGGCAGCTTATGGGGCTGAAGTGGGGAAAGGAAGGCTAAAGGGCCAAAGCAGTGTGGTGCAGGAAAGAAACTGATACAATGCCAATTCCTTCGCTTAAGAAGCGAATCACTTTGAAAGGTCAAAACTCCCATTCATAATCGGACTAAACAAAAAGCTAATTAGAGGCCTTTTATGTGCCTAAATGAGGCCGGAGAGTTCCCGGTGCTCCCAGAGGCCAGCGATGTTCAGGAGGGTTCCTGGAGAGGAGCACACCCTGCAGAATGCATGGAAACATCGATATGGGAACGGCACTGCCTGAAAATGCGTGCCCAGTCCTGAGCTGGGACAGATCTCCTGGGGACCCCATCGTGGGGACATCAGTGGGGCAGGACGTGGGGCTCAGCCCCATGCAGCAGTGCTCAGGGTTCTCCCCACGCGGCCCCGTGCTGCCACGCCAGCTGCGTCGGAGCGGTGGGTTCCTGTTGCCAAGATATGGATTTGGTTTTAATAACAGTTAGTGCAAACATTGTAAATTTACTGCTGCTAGAGAGAGTTTTTGAAAACGTCCAACTCTGGCTATAATTTTTCAATCGCAGCAGCTGTTTGTGCTCTGCTCATACCTGACACGCTGCTTTGAAATAGCAATCACTGTATTTATAAGAAGGGAAGGACTCATAAATATGTCAGGAGTGGAATATACAACGCCATATTTCACCATTTTCTATTTTAAAATTGTGAGTTATGGCTACAGAAATGTGGTCCCATTAAAGGTGATATGATGTATTTTGTGTCTTGTTCGGGAGCCCATCCATCACCGAGACAATAAAGAAAACCGCACTTACTTTTTTTCCCCGTCGTCCGTAATTTATGATGCCCAAAAAGCTGTAACCTTTTGGCAGGCTTTGCAGAAACTGCTGCACCGTTAGCAACTAAATAACCTTTTATAAGGTTTTAAATGTGTTGCTACAGTCTCGATGCACTTGCCGTATCGATCCAGAAGATCCTGCAAAAAAGGGGAAAGGAACATGATCTATAAGGGGATCGATAGCGGCGTATGGATTGTTGAAAGATGCTCCTAATGATTTTTGCCAGCCGTCATCTTTCAGTGTGCTGCTCCCCATCTTTTGGGCTTCAGTCTTTGCCCAGATTAATTAACCATGCCCAGCCCCTCTGCGTGCCAATGCTTGGGATGTGCTGTGGGGCACGGATTCAGCATGGAGGTGGCACCAACAGTAACACATGGTCCCACGGTCTCCACTGTGCCATCTCCATCCCAATTTAGCAGCACCGCTGCAAGCAACCCTACAAGATGGGAAGAAATTTGCTGTGCAAAAGGATATCCAACTGGCACCCTATGGAAGGAGCACGGGCAGTCCCAAAAACAGAGGTTTCCCTTCACTGGGGCTGCTCCATGGGTTAAACATGAATGCCCCACACAGGTTGGAGAAGAGCTGAGCGCAGTGCAACGGCAGCTCAGGAGCCCTGTGCTCAACGTGAGGGAACAGGCAAAGCCCATAAAGCACAGCTCACCCCTGACTGCTCGCTTTGTCATTTATGTTTTCCCCCCCAAAGCAGCCACCAAATCATTATTAGCGTTATAAATAAAAGGAGAGGGCAAGTTATTAAACGTAAAATATGTGGAGTCCTCCTCGAACTCTCCGCGCAGTTCATAAATATGATGGCTTAATTTCATCTGTAATCCAAACGGCTGATGAAGCATTACGCAGCTCTCTGTTAATTGAAGTTGTTAACAAAGCTGAAGAGAGAGATTATTATGTATAGACTTTTATCCTTCAGGGGTATCATCATCACAGATCATAAACGGAAATGAATCCATCGCTCCCATGCAGCACCGCGGGATCAGCGCATAGGGACAGGGTTTGGGGTGATGGAGGTATGAGGGTCCCTAGGACCCCATTGCCACCTCCTCCCCGTGCTGCTGGGATGTGAGATCACCGCCATCACTCAGGGCAATGGGAAACCCACCCCAGCTCTGCACCACGGCCACGTGCACATGGAGCACTGAGCTCAGTGCCCGTGATTTACTGCGGGTGTGAGGTGAGCTCCGCGCAGGGCGCGATGCATCCGTCAGCTCCACGCACAAAGGGTCATCATTATCTCAGCCCCAGCGCCCGTCTGTTCAGCACGTTGCTCCAAGTAAGAACGGCGTGACTTCCAGTTAGCAACGGGTTATTTGTTTTATGGAGGAAGGATGTGTTAAAGGCTTCGTGGTGCAGCTGTGCCCCTGCCCGTGGATTTCGGTGCTTTGTTGCTCAGACCCCGCATCCTCCGTGCACCAACAGTGTGCAGAGCCCCGCTTTGCTCCCCCGCTCCTCCGCACCGCTTCCAGGTGGAGTTATGAAAACACACAATGCCGTTTCCTTCTCCTGGATCCCAGCAGCTTTTTCCATCCAGCACACGATCCAGGAAATTCTCGTCTATACCTTTGAGGAGTTACCACGATGATCTGGAACGCGTTACTTGCACACAGCAAATGCAAATTAATGTAGTCTTCACATTTCGCCGTGGCAATAAAGGGGAATGTTGACATCAGCCTGAAAGTAGAATTAGCTTTTGCATTATGTGGTGTGAGAGTGAGGTGTTGAAACCCGTGCACGAAACTTTCCAAGTTACAGTAAAGCACTGTTCTGGCAGCGGTGCAGCAGCAGTGCCGCTCCAGCAGGCAGGGCTTTGCTGAGTGCTCCCTCTGTTCAGCTGTACTCTGGCTGGTGCTGGGCTCACAGGGCTCTGCCATTTTGTCTGCTCACCTCTCACGTGCTCCTTGTTTTACTGCAAGCTCATCTCCTTAAGAAGTGGGAGTTACAGCGCTGTCAGGCTCTGCTTCTCTCTGATAAAGAGTCCACTCTGCTCCCAGCAGCGCCGGCCCCTCCTGCCCTAATCCCTCCAACACCGATTTCACCACAGCACAGAGCTCCATCTCAGCCCTTTGAACCGGAGCAGATGAGGCTGCAGGATGGATCCTGCCGGCAGCCCCCAGCCGTAGCAGCTCCCACACTGCTCTGTGCTGATGCTAAGGGGTGAAGCTGAGAGCTGTATTGATCATTGCTGCAGTGCATGGGCACTCACCGAGCGCTTACCAAGCTTCCAGATCCTGCAGTGAGCAGAAAACCTGGTGTGGAGTGTCCTGGCAAAGACACCCCAGGATGCTGTGACCTCTTGTCCCGCTGTAACCAGCAGGAACACCAGTATGCAACCCCAGTACCAATGCACATTGTCAGAGCCCAGCACACATCCCTGGAACCCTGTGCACATCATCAGTACCAGTGCACACCCTGAGTGCCCACTGCACACCGCTGGTGCCGACACGCATCGGATGGCGAGGTGGGACTCTGCTCCGTGCAGCTGTTGGGCAGTTTCCTGCAGAAGCAGCTCAGCTCCATCACTGCCAGCAGCGTGCTGGGGGTGAGGTGCGGCCATTTGGCTAATTACAGCAGGAGTATTTTCTGCAGACGTTGATGGAGAGCAGCGGCCCAGAGATCAGCAGCGAAACTGAGCACAGAGGGCGAGAGCGAGACACGAACAGGGACGGGCTCGCCAGGTCAAGTAGGCTCTGCTGGCCCAGCAATTATCTCCTGTCCTCCTCTCTGCTCGGAGCTTTGAGCTGAGGGGTGAATTAGCTGGTGCGATTTGAGTTAACCCCTTGTTTGCTGCTGGCCTCGCAGCTGGCTGCACACACCGGGCGCATCGTTATGCACTGTTGTATTCCAAGTCCTTCTCATGTAACTACTCCTCCGCCTTTGAAGCAGCACTGTCCTGCAGCAAGGTCTGGTTTTACCACTGCACTGAGTTACTGCTGCTGGATCTTGCTGCTGGTGGCTGCCTGCACAGAGCTGGTGGACAAAAGGGAAGAGTTTGGAAGAGGAGTCCTGGATGTGCCGGCGTGCTCAGGGCCAGGTGCCAGCTACAGGCTGCTTGGGGAACACTTTTCTTCATAAAGAACTGTTTTGTTTCACGGCCATGAAGGCCATCCGTGCTGTTGTTCAGCATGCAGCATATGAAACAGGTCATTCTGGGGAGACTCTCAGGAAGGAGCAGCACACGGTCACAGCTGAGCAGAGCAGCACAGCCACGGGACCACCAGCAGCACAGGGTCCTGTGCCAAGCACAGCACTGCTGGGTGCTGCAGGAAGGACAGGGATTCGTGCTGTGGCCTCTCAGCCCCACGGCTCCCACTTCACACTGAGGAGGGGGGAGTGGAGAAGCACCCCGTTGCCTTCAAATGGAGACCCATTGCCTTCACATGGGGTCAGAGCTGCAGGATGAGTTGGGCTGCAAATGAGAGAGAAGGGAAAACAAATGCTGCCAGCAGCAGGTGAAGGAAGTGTAGGAGCATTATGTATAATATTAAATTTAATGCTATTCCATTTTCCATCTCAGTTATTAAATTAACTGAGGGCTATGCTTGCACTTAAAAGATTCCTGTCATATTTTATGCAGAAGATGATCTCAGAGTAATTCGTGCTAGAAATATGTCATGTTAAATTACGGATACCAATAAACCTTACTTAAACTCAGCATTGATCATTGGTGGGAGGCAACCCCCGGGGCCGGGCTCCCCTGGGAACCCCTGGGACAGAGCTGGGTGCCACCATCAGTGTGGGGTGCGTGGGTGTCACCAGATGTGGGGGAAGGAGAGTTGCTGGGGTCTGATAGGTGGCAGTGAGGGTGGTGGGGACCCATTGGTTGTGATACCACTTATCAGTAGGAGATGCCATATCCCATATCAAAGCAGTCTGCCTCTTGTTCGGTATCACCTCATGTTCATGCCTTTGGAATCAGCTCCACAGCCACGGGCAGCTCCAGCACACAGCAAAGCCCAACTGCACTCTCCCATGTGCGTGCCCCACTCCGTGCCCTCATGTGATCTGAGGTTTTTCCTCTCCCAAAACAGCCCTCGCTTCTGTGAGGGGAAATCACAAGCTCCAGCTGCCCTGGGGCAGTGCATGGAGTTTGGCTGCTGCCTGGCCTGAATGGGCCACTTGTTCTCTGCAGCCCTGCGCAGCGCCCAGCTCAGCTGTTTGCTCCACAGCCCTGGATGCTCCCCAGTGCTGTCCTGATGGGATAACACCAGGTCTTGAGCCCCCCATGGGAACACATGGCTGGGTTAGCATCACTCTTGCTAACCCAGACCCACGGCAAAGCCCCTTGGGTTCTTCCAGTGTGTGAGTTACCAAGAGGCGAAGCCATGCTCCATGCAACCTGTGCAGTGCTCCATGCACGCTCCACAAGCACATCTGCTGAAGACACCTGTCCTGTTTTGGATGGGATGGGGTTGATGTCCTTCATAGCAGCCACTGCGATGCAGCTGTGACCCTCTGCATGTACGAGCTCACGGTAGTGGTGCACCGTCCTCACTCACAACACCTTCCCAGAGCAACCAGGAGCCATGCTGGTGTTGCTCCCATTATCCCAGCAGCCAGACGGTTGCTGGTGCTGCTGGTCCAGCACTCAGAGCATCCCTGATGCCAATGCAGCACCATTCCACCCTGCACTCTTGGGACCCCCACCTTGCACCCTGCAACCCCCGGCACCGGCGGTAAATGGGCACAGCAGCACGTGCTGCAGGGCTGCTTTAATCCTGCTCCAGGTGGCTGCAATCCAGTGCAGGATTTACAGTGCCCTGACCCTGAGCTGTCAAGAAGGAACAGCCAGATTAATGGGGTGGGTGGGTTCGTGCAATAATCGTTTGTTTGATGTGACAAGCCTGATAGGCGTTGATTTACTTACAGACTGATAGGCTTTTAATTGAGCACCTCCGTCCCAGTCACATCAAAGGCAGAGGTTGACAAGGGGCCCCTTTTACCAAAAGCTCCCTGTGACTGACAGAGCCTGGATGCTAATTCTCCCGGGGAGGGGTTTCCCTCTTTTTCTCTTCCTTTTTTTTCTCAGGATCGGCCAGGCCAGGCACAGAGAAAGCCCTTCCCTTGTAGGGGGTATGGAATGGGAATGGAAGTGAGGATGGGGAGAGTGGGGATGGGGATGGGGATGGGGATGGGGATGGGGATGGGGATGGGGATGGGGATGGGATGGGATGGGAGTGGGGATGGGGATGGCAATGAGATGGCGATGGTGATGGGTTGCATGAAGGGTGCTAGCATTGCCCCTAGTGCTTTGTGGGGAGCCCTCACCCATCCCAAGCTCTTGCTCATCCTGTACCAGATAGTGGATAAAAGGCAGCTGAAGTGATGGAGAGGTAGAGGCCAAGTTGTGCTTTCACCATTCACCAGCACAGCTGCTCCACCTGAGCAGGTAGGAGAGCTCATGGGATGCAGTCACAGCACTGAGAATTTGATGGGCGAGGAGAGGAGCGCAGAGCTCTGGAATATATCCTGCTCATCTTTAATAGGAAAACAACACAACCCTGTATCCTTCTGACATTTTGTGAAAGACTTACAGAAGATTCCCATTCAGAAAAGGAGGAATTTAGGAAAGTGGGTCTCAATCACAGCTCTTTGCTGTGGCCCACAGTGCGCAGAGACGCGGAGCCTTTGGGCTGGATTAGCTGTGTGTATTTATGTTTGAAAGCCTGGTGTGTTTTTCAGCATCTAAATATAAATTATTTTTACTGTATCAATGATTAAACATTTTTCTTTGAGATCATAGCGTCCAAACAAATAAATGTTTCTGAAAAGGCATTCAAAAAATTTAAAGGAAGAAAAAAATCCCTCTGAGAAACCCTTTTGTCATTTGCAACCAATAAAAATGCCTATTGTTATGAAGGGCTCATAAATAATCTGATTTTGGCATGCTTTAATACCGTACAGAAAATGAATAAATTAAACTTGATTTACAGCCTTTTTCATTTTTATTAGAGCCGCTCCAAACATTTTATGTAACGTACGTGCCAGATGAGCTACACCAAATGGTTTGAGGCTCTGGCACTGATATTATATAAATTAAGTTGTTTTAATTTGCATAGTTTAATTAACTAACACTGGCAGAGAACTAAAGGAAACAGAGGTATGAGTGATGCTGAGGGCTGGACCCACCCTCAGAGGCGGCCCAATGGAATATGGGGAGGGGTCCATCACCCCCAAAGGGCTGTGACGTTGGATGCTGTGGTAGGGCTCTGCTCAGTGCCCATCTCACAGATGGGGAAACTGAGGCACGAGATGGCACCGCTCAACCGCTGCAGTGCAAACAGAGGCCAGGTCAACCCAGGCTGACACAGCAGCATTGCATGGTTCTGTGCGGAGCGCTGGGAAGACAAACAGTGAAAGAAGTCCAAAGTGATGTCACGGTGCCCCGCTGTCGGCCACGCTGTGCGTTTTGATCTGCTGCCCATCCTCGAGCACAGCACAGCTTTGATAAGTGGGTGACGCTCTCCTCCCCCTCGCGCCATTCATCCTGCAGAATTTCACACCAGGAAACAGCTTCATTACATCAACAACAGGAAGACCCCACTGATTTGTCACAGGGAAAAACAGCTGTTAGTCACACATCAAGGGAGCAGGGGAAGGGGAAAAAAAAAAAAGAAAGAAAAAAAGAAAAAAAGAAAAAAAAAAAATCTCACCTTTTTCCTTTAATGTTGGCGCCGTGCTTTAATGTGAATCGCTCTGCAGAGGAAAGCGGCCACCGGCTCTCCCATAAGTAACCATCACCCAGCAAGCACCAGTTAATATCTGAGCGTCTTCCTGCCTCTCTCGCTACATGATTGCTTTCGAAAGAAAGATTAATTCCAACTTTAAAAAGGAAAACACTATTTTTATCATTGCCAGAAGTCTATATGGGTTTAAAAAAGAAAAAGCGCTCGCTTGTCGTTTTACATCTTGCAATTTTGTCAGTTGTTTTAAAACATGTCTCCTGTAATAAATAAGATCATTTTTATGCGTTTGTTCTGCTGCGATCGGAGCGGCGCGGAGCTGGGGAGTGGCTGTGGGGCCGTGGGCACAGTGTGGCTGTTGGCACCGCTTCCCTGGGGCCATGGTGGGACCTGGCAAACACAGAAGACCGAAAATTAGGGAATAAGAGCACCAAAGGCCATGCAATTGTGTTGGTCATGGAGTACGTTTTGTGCTCTTATTGGTACAGGAGAAAAGCAAAAGGTCAAAAATAGAGAAGAAAAGCACCAAGGGCTACGCAACACATTGGCCATGGTCTATGCTTGGTGCTCTTACTGGTAGAGCAGAAAACCCAAAAGACCAAAAAAAGAGAACGAAACCACCAAGGGCTGCGCAATGCACCAGCTATGGACTACATTCTGTGCTCTTACTGGTACAGGAGAAAATCCAACAGACCAAAAATGGAGAAGAAGAGCACCAAGGGCTACGCAATGCATCGGCCATGGACTACATTTTTGTGCTCTTACTGGTAGAGCAAATAAAAAAACAAAAGACCAAAAATAGAGAATGAAAACACTAAGGGCTACACAATGCATTGGTTATGGAGTACATTTTGTGCTCTTACTGGTACAGGAGAAAACCCAACAGACCAAAAATGGAGGAGAAGAGCACCAAGGGCTATGCAACGCATCGACCATGGACTATATTTTGTGCTCTGACTGGTAGAGCAGAAAACCCGAAAGACCAAACATAGGGAATTAGAGCACTGAGGGCTATGCAATGCATTGACCATGGACAATGTCTTGTGCTAGCAACAAAACCTAACAAAAATAAGAGTATAAAAGCACCAAGGGCTACACAACGCATTGGCCATGGTCTATGTTTTGCGCTCGTTCTGTTATAGGAGCATTATTTTATTTTGTTAATGCTGTGTTGTTGTTGGAACACAACTTGAATTAGTTTGAGGACAGACTTTTTTTCCTCTTTCTTTTGGACTTGAATGGCTCCTCTGAACAGAGGTCTCTCCTCCTGCATCAGCATTGAATCAGTTTCATCAATCAAAAAGAAAAAAAGCCCCCAAAGAGGGGACATTGACAGTCCAGCAGTCAGTGTTATTGATAGCAGAGGAGAAGCAGCGTTGGGCTGTGCCTGGCCATGCTGGTGGACCCAACAGAGCCACTTCCCAGAGCCCAGAGCACACAGCTCTGTGAGAGGTGACCCTACGGGCTCAGTAATGGCAGCACTGTTGGAACATAAAGCATCTGCCAGGGGGTGGTGTGTTTCATTGCACGTCTCTGTTTCTCTCCCTGCAGCAGGGACCCTGAAACCAGAGGTGGTTCTGTGCTCCAGCATCACCTCCATGCACCATAAACTCGGTCCCCCTCAATTCCTCTCTCTCAGATGGAACCCATGGGAGGATGCACTGATACTGGGAAATGTTTAAGAGTGCAAATGAAAGAGAGTGGAAAACCAGTGAAAGCAATGAGTGTTGCAGGTTGTAGTGTAAGGAAATGGCACTTTATGTGGGGTTGGTTCCCCACTGCAGGTGCACCCCAAGGACAGGTGATGGCATGCAACATTCAGTGCCCACATACCCTTTTCCTGCAACAGCAGGAAACATTTTGCCACAGCCAAGTGCTGCTGCTGATGAAAAGAATTTAATGCTGGTGATTACATTATGTGCAAAATAAATATGTACACGTGCAAACTGTGTTGGCAACTCAGGTTCGGGCGACACTGCTGACCTGGCAGCAGCTTCACCATGTGCTGGGCGTGCGCAAGGCAGGCTGCCAGAAGGGTCATCCTGCAGGGACGGGGTGCCAAGCTGTGCCGTGCCATGGCAAGCTGTGCATAGCTGAGTTGTGCTGTGGCAGCCAAGCTGTGCCATGCCACGCCAAACCGTGCCAGCCAAGCCATGCCATGCCATGATAAACCTCACCGGCTGAGCCACGCCACGCCGTTGTGAGCTGTGCCAGCAGCGCCGTGCTAAGCCCTGCAGCCAAGCCGAGCCACGCCGAGCTGTGCCAGCCATACCCTGCCAGCCGAGCCGTGCCATGCCTTGCCAAGCCACGCTGTGCCGTATTAATCCGTGCGATGCTGAGCCGAGCCGAGCCGTGCCGAGCCGAGCCGCGCTGTGCCGGCGGCCGCTCTCCCCCACGCGGCGGCGCGGCGGCGGCGCTTCGCCCCCCCCACCGGCGCTCTCCCCGCCCCGGGGGCCCGGCCGGGCGCGGATTGGTGCGCGGCGCCGGCCCCCTCGGAGCGCGGCCGCCATCGGGGCTATTTGACGTGTCGGTCGGGAAGGGGAAGGGTTTTGTCTCGCCGGGGCCGCCGCCGCCGCCGCTCCGCCGCCCGCCCGGCCCGGCCCGGCCCCGCGGAGCCCGGCGCGCCGCCCGCCGCCGCCGCCCGCCCCAAATGAGCGGTGCCCCCGGCGGGCCCCGGCCGAGGACCCCGCCGAGCCGCGGAGCCGCGGGCGCCCCGTCGCCCCGGCCGCCCCCCGCCGATCCGCTGCGCCAGGCCAGCCGGCTGCCCATCCGCGTCCTGAAGATGCTCAGCGCCCACAGCGGCCACCTCCTGCACCCCGAATACCTCCAGCCGCTCTCCTCCACGCCCGTCAGCCCCATCGAGGTCAGTGCTCCCCCCGCTCCCCTTTCCCTCCCCGATCCTTTCCCCTTTTCGTCCCCGCGCTCTGGCTCGCCGCCCGCTGGCCCCGGGGTGGGACGTGAGACGTGGGATGGGGATGGGATGGGGTGGGGGGGAGGCCGGACCGGGGGGTGCCGTCGGGTCCCCCCCTGACCGGCGCCGCGCTCCGCTCCGCCCGCAGCTGGACGCCAAGAAGAGCCCTCTGGCGCTGCTGGCCCAGACCTGCTCGCAGATCGGCAAACCCGACCCTCCGCCCTCCTCCAAGCTGAACGCCGTCGCCTCCGCCGGGCTGCCCTCCGCCGACAAGGAGCCCTCCGCCCGCCCCGCCGCGCTCAAACCGCCGGGCGGCAGCGGGGACGCTCCGCCCGAGGACAAGTCCAGCTTCAAGCCCTACTCCAAGGGCGGGGAGCCGCGCAAGGAGGGCCCGGACAAGGCCGGCTTCCGCGTGCCCAGCGCCGCCTGCCCGCCGTTCCCTCCGCACAGCGCCGCATCCCCGGGCGGCTCCCGCGGCGCGTCTCCGCAGCACGCCGAGCCCAAGGGCGCCGACGACAAGAAGGAGCCCGAGGCGGGCAAGCCCGGCCCCGACGGGGCGAGCGGGGCTTTGGGGCGCGGGGCGGCGGCGGAGCCCGGGGCGCACGGCGAACCCCCCACATCGGGCCGCAAATCGGAGCCCCCCGCGCTGCCGCCCGCCGCCGGCCATGTGGCCCCCGTGTCTCCCTACAAGCCGGGCCACTCCGTCTTCCCGCTGCCGCCTTCCAGCATCGGTTACCACGGCTCCATCGTGGGCGCCTACGCCGGGTACCCCTCGCAGTTCGTGCCCGGGTTGGACCCCAGCAAAGCGGGGCTGGTGGGCAGCCAGCTGCCCGGGGCGCTGGGGCTGCCGGGGAAGCCGCCCAGCTCCAGCCCGCTGACCGGGGCTTCGCCGCCCTCCTTCATGCAGGGATTATGCCGGGACCCGTACTGCCTGAGCTACCACAGCGCCTCGCACCTGGGCTCCGGCAACTGCTCCAGCTGCGTGCACGACGCCGGCAGCCTGAAGAGCGGATACCCCCTGGTGTACCCCGCGCACCCCCTGCATTCGGTGCACACCACGCTCTCCTCCGGCGGCACCCCCAGCCTGCCCGGCCACCCCCTCTACACCTATGGCTTCATGCTGCAGAACGACCCCCTGCCCCACATATGCAATTGGGTGTCTGCCAGCGGACCCTGCGATAAGAGGTTTGCCACCTCGGAGGAGCTGCTCACCCACCTACGGACCCACACGGCGCTGCCGGGCGCGGAGAAACTCTTGGCCGGTTATCCCACGTCGGGGTTGGGTTCGGCCGCTTCCTGCCACCTCCACCTCCCACCCGCCGCCCCCGGCAGCCCCAGCACGTTACCGGCCTCCCTGTCCTTGAGGAGCCCACACACTTTGGGACTCAACAGGTATCACCCGTACGGCAAGAGCCATTTGCCTGCAGCCGGAGCTCTCCCCGTGCCGTCGTTGCCGGCTGCCGGACCTTACTACTCCCCCTACGCTCTCTATGGCCAAAGACTGACTTCAGCTTCTGCACTGGGATATCAGTAACCACGGCGGCCCCTTCCCCTCGCCGAGCCTCCCCCCTCTCCGAGTCCCCCCCGCCCTGGCTCCCTCCTTGGAACTGTGTATTTATTTACTGTATGTTAGCTTAAAGCTGGGAATATAAGTGCATTAATACACCAATGAATCGATGGTATGCAAAAAGTCTGTGTCCAAAAAAAAAAAAAAAAAAGAAAAAAGAAAAAAAAAAAATATTTTCTTTGCAGGTGTGGGGCTTTGTTTTTGTTTTTTTTTTTCTTTGTTTTTTTTCCTGCTATTTCTTTTAATTGATTTTTTTTTTTTTCTTCCCCTTCTTCATTTTCCCCCTGAGAGATTCTTGCATGACTCCCAACACATACAGGGAGGAACAAAAAGAAAAAAAAAAAAAAAAAAAAAAAAAGATTCAACCACGTTTCTTCCTCCACCTCCTCCCCCCCTCCTCGTTTATCGTTCTGGGATTCAGTTTCTCTTCCTTTGTGAAGTTAACAGACGTCATTTTTTTAATTATTATTATTTTAATTTTTTTTTTTTTTTTTTTTTTTTTTTTTTGCAATGTGTTTTGGGGCTACGGATGGAGCAGCCCCTGCCCCGCGGCTCTCGCCCGGCCCTTCCGCGGGGACGAACCCCACTTCTTCCCCCCCCCCCCCCTTATCCTTCTCCTCCTCCTCCCCTCGGGGCTGCGGGCGTCCACCCCGACGGCGGCGGCGGCCCCACGGACGGAGCGGCCCCACGGACGGAACGGCGGCGGCGGCGGGCGCGGGGCCGCCCGGCCGGGAGGGCTGCGAGCATTGCGGGTGACTTAAGAGCTGCGGCTTGGTAAGTCTTATTTTGTTAATAAATGAATACTTGGTTATATTCACCCTGTGGTGTGGTTTCTCTTCCCCTCGACCCCCGCGGCTTTGTGTCCGGGTTCGCCCGGTGGTGCGGGATGCGATGCGGGATGCGGGCTCCATCTAGCGGCGCGGGGCTGCGGGCGATGCGGGGTTCGGGGCGATCCCGGTAGGGAGCGGTGCGGGATCGCGCGTGGATGTGTTGCGGAGGGGTGCCGGGGGGGGTGCTGGGTTTGTCCGTGCGTGAAGGAGAGAGGGAAGGTTCGAGAATTGGTGCGAGGATCCCCGGTTCTCCCCGTCCCTCTCCCCCCCTCCGCAGCTGCATCCCCGTAGGAATTCAGGCTTAGGGACCCCCTCCCCACCGTCATCCCCACGCAGGATGAGCTGTGCCCCCCCTCCCCGTTTCGTGTCATTCCCACCCATCTCTATGGGCCGGGGGCTGCTCTGCTGAGCCCACCCCACACCAACACCTGTGCCAAGCGCTGCTCCCCGCAGAGCCCCACTGCTCCCGTTGCCCCACATGGCTTTTCCTTTTTTTTTTTCCCCTGCTGTTGAGTGCTTTGCTCCTGTTGCATTTTTTTGGGTGAGTCATGCAATTAATCCCAGTTAATTGCCTGCTCTATATTGCCTTATGCCCCGCGTTTAAATTCCTTTGTGTCTTTTGAGCTGAAAAATAATGCGCTTAAAACAGAGACTTGTTTGGCCAATGGGATTTTTATTTTTCCTTCCAGTGAGCAGTCAGGGGCCTGGTGATGGCTGGGGCTCCCTAATGCATATAGGGCAGGTGGGGGTCCAGCTGCCCCGTGGCTGTCAGAGCCCAGTTTTGGGGTCTGCAGTGGATCTGGCCCAGGTCTGGTCGGTGTTGGTAGCATGAAGGCCTGGGTGCTGCAGCGTGGGGTTTGCTCCTTGCTCTGCCTGGGATGCCAGGCCTGGTGCCACCCATCCCGACATCCTCACTGAGTGCCACCCCTGTGGGCATTGCAGCAGCTGCAACCTTTGGTGCTGGGCGTTGCAAGGCGGTGGGCAATCGTGGTGTAAATCATGGCATAGATCACTGCTCCTCCACTGCAGCTTTGAAATCCCACACCCGGTGCAGGTTGCTGCTGTAGGCGTTTTGCTCTCCTGTGCTTTGAGGTGTCCTCACTACGTGCTCTCCGTGCACCGTGGCTGCTGTGCCCCACAATGTATGGGATGGCTGGAGGCTGTCGGGGTGTTCCATGCCAGCTCTGGACAGCCCCACTCTGCAGAAGGGTCTCTGCCTCTCAATTCTCTCCGAACCCCCCTGGACTTCTCCTTGCTACAAAACTGAGCCATGCCTTCTCTGCACCTCTAGTGCTGCTCCAGTGTATCCCATAATGCCGACAGCTCCTTGGGGAACTGCTTTTCCACTCCCTAAAGACTGCAGCACCGGGGCAGGCATGTGTAAACACTGCCAAGTATCATCTGATAGCAATTGACACTCAGGGCTTTATCTGCAGGGAAATGAGCGCGTTGCCGAGATATTAAATAACTCCCCACCTATCGCCTGCCCAGGTACTGCAGAATTCATTTTATAATCAGAGCACTGGGATGCACTTTATTAATCATTCTGTCTAACATCCCGCACTCCACAGTTTCGGTTTGATTTGATTCAATCCTGTCTTTCTGCAAAATATGTGGCTGAGTGGGTCGGGTAATGTATGGCTTAATTTAGAGTTGTATGGGTTTGAATTACCATTTTCATCACGTGCCGAGCATGAATGTGTTGCATCATTTATAGAGAGAAAGGCACGAGGTTTCCAACCTCTCCGGGAATTCACCTGGAGGGAACGGGGACCAGAAAGGGCCTTTCAGAGCAGGCAGGGAGCGCCGGGCTGGGGCAGCACAGGTGGGTGTTGGGCCACAGAAGGGTGTGCTGGAAGCTGTGCTGGCAGCAAACGGAGCTCAGCATTGCATAACAACAACTTTTCCAGCGAGCCCTGAATTGCAGGAGACCTCCAGCGGTTGACTCTCAGGTGACCCCGATCCCCACGGCCGGCTCTAATAACACCAGCTGTCAGTTAGCCCGGCTCCGACCGGGGAGGAAAAAGCACTGATTATCCAAATACAGTCATTAAAGGGGAAATGTGTTTTTAGGACTGTCAGAGTGATTAATGAGGGTTAGCAATCCTTGCAAATGCACTTGTTTAGTCTAACTGGCAGCCTCTATTTTCCTATTGATTTATTGCAGCGGTTGCTGAGGCCGCAGTGTGTGGAAGCAGTCGGACACTCCGCGCTGTGCACACGGGTTCCTCCATGCAGGGTGAAGGCTCTGCCCCAAACCCAACAAAGGCAGCACTGTACCTTATGCCGGGGTGGGACGGCCCAGGAGCACATGCACTGCACTCAGCCATCCTGCATTCCTCGTCAGTATCCCACCGGTACGGCCCGCAGCCCACGAAGCATCCCTGCATCCAGCAGAACGCGAGCTGTGTCGGTTCGGATGTGAACCCCGCACAAAGCTCTGCGAAGCAAAGTCTTGGAGGGTTGCAGCCGAAAGCTCTGGTCGGGCTGCTGAGCGGTGGTGGGTGGATGAGAAGCTTCCCAGCTGCACAAAGCGGCTTTTCTTTCCCCCGGTGGACGCCCCGGAGAATACAGGCTCTGTGCTCCGTGCCCGCGGCTCCGCTCCAGGGGTGCTCGGCGTGGAGAACAGGGAGGAGGGCTCAGGAAGGCGGCTGTGGTTTGTCCCCAGCAGGGCTGATAGCAGCGTGTGGGCAGGAGCAAGGAGTGAGGGCCTTGGATGCCCCAAAACAGAGGGTGCCCGCAGAGAGCTGCAGGCAGGAGAAGGCTTTGAGTGACTTCCCATGGCTGCCGTGGCCAAAGCCACAGTGTGCCAACACGTGGATGCAACGGGCACGCCGACACCTTCCCTGCAGCAGGACAGAGGTTCCTGCTGGTGGCAGCGATGTGGGCACAGCGTGCAGCTGCTGCTTCTCCCCGCAGCACCCGGCCCAGGCGTGGAGCACTGCAGCCCTGCAGCCGTTGCCCCGCATCCATCGCACGCTCAGATCCGCGCCGCGCTGTGCTGGTGATGCTGTTGGTTACGGTGATGCATGGTTAATAGTTATCTTTCTGTTTATTATCATGATGAATAACTGAAGAGTCGTAATTCTGTATATACACAAATGTTTCAGCTAAACGCCCGCTGGAGAACGCTGGGGGAGACGCTGGGCCGACAGCTTCGTTTACAGAGTGTATTCCTTCAGCTCCATTCGCAATAACAAACAGATTTCCACAGACCATAATGTTTTCCAATGCGGTGTTTATGGAAGCCGTGTGCCATGACTTCACTCCATGGTGCTGCGATGGGGGAAGGCAACCTCGGTGTGGATGGACAGATGTGGGCGCCCAGGGAACCCAAGCGACTCGATGTTCTGTGTTTGCAGCCCCATCACTCCATGGAACCCTCCTGGACCCCACCCAGCACGGCGCCGCAGGGAGGTGCTGGAGCACAGCAAAGAAGAGAGGGGGACGAAAACATTTTGGGATGCTTTCTGGATGAGTTTCAGCCTTCTCTGCGCTCCTCTCCTTTGGGAAAGAAGAAAGGAGATGGAGGTGTGCGAGATTTGCTGTGCTATTCTTTCCTGGCGTGTTCCCTCGCTGCGAGCCGGAGCTGCTGTGCTCCTCTCCTGCCTTCCCTGAGCAGAGCGTGGGGACAGGACCCCCTCTGCCACCAGCACGTGAGGACACTCAGCCATCCCACGTCCTTGTGCTGGGGCTGATGCCTGCAGAGCTGGCTGCGAACCCAGCACCTGGGAGCTCCGCTGGGCAGCTCTCCTGCAGAAGTGACGAATTGTTTCTGCCGGAGCAATTGTTACCTCCACGGGGTTTCTGTTCCAGCTCAACACAGCCCCAGTGACGTCCGTGGGTGCGGAGGGACAGCAGCCAGGTCTGACTTCCAAGGTGGAACGAGTCATGTTGTGTGGAAAATGCCTCTGACATGAAGCGCAGCGCTCGCTCCAAGGCACTGAGCCGCAGGCATGGAGCTGCCTCGTGTTGGTGAGAAAATGATCGCTCAGCCCACCCCGACAACAAAACCTCTCAATGCACCCGGGTGGGGTGGGAGCAGGAATGGAGCGCCGAGGAACGGAGCTGGGGAAAGACCTCTGTGCCCACCGGTGTTTGTGCTCATTTCCCAGACTGTGGCTGAATTTCAGATTTGGAATGACTGCTCGGGCAGCAACAGCTCCTCCAGCTGCAGGAACGCGTCGGGCCCTCTGTGGCTGTGTTATGGCTCCCAAACCTCCCGCCTGTGCAGCGTGATCACGGAACAGCCCTGCTGTATGCCTGGAGAGCAAGGTGCAAACGTGGGCTGGGTTCAGCAGCACTTTTCCTGGGAAGAGCTACGAGAAGAGCTCAGGGTTCCCAGGAGCCCCAGCATCACGTTGCTTCACTCCCTCCAGGAGGAAAGCTCGCAGCCCTTCGTGCTATGGGGGAAGATCCCATAGCACTCGGACCCAGTGTGTTATTTCTGGGCTCTGACTCACGCTGCTGGAACGATTCGAGGTTTGCATGCAGCGAGCGTTGCTCTCACAGGGGGTGTGGAGAGAGCTGGGGGACGGAGCCTGGGGTTGATTTACAAGAGGTGCTCAGTTTGTAGGGATGCTCGGAGCTGCAGTGCAGCAGGAAGGGGTTCAGGAGCCCCCAGGTTTGCAGCTCACATCTCACGCTGCTGCCCTTCCATTGCACCCGGTGCAGGGCAGTGATTTATCAGAGGGGCAGAGGCACAGGGAGCTCAGTCCTATGGGTGCCATCAGCATCCTGCATCCCACCCGGGGGTCCCGTGCTCACCCCTCTCTCCTGCCCGCCGTGCTTTTATCTCTTCTGTAGGTACCAATGGAGCCGTCAGCCCGTGGTATGACAGGTTGCGGGAGCCGGGGCCCCTCGAACAGAGCAGCCTTGTCTGTCAGAGCCGCCTGACACTCCCCATAATGGCCAGATGGATGAGACTCTGAAAGTAGGACCCGGCGCGTTTTCAACTCTATTTTGGGTGAAAACACTTCTTGAAAGATCTTGAAAGGAGCTGGCAGTTGAGGAGTTCCAATGATTAATGAGTGCTGGCTCTGCTGGGCGGGTTGCTCGCGCCGTGCCAGCAGCCGAGCTGCTCCAGCAGCCCCAACCCCACCACCCCCCCCCCCCAAAACCCCATCGGCTCTCCCGGAAATGACACCAACACGACAGGGCCAGCATATGGAAAAAGTTAAATATAAATTACTGCTGAAAGAGGCCTAGCCGAGCGGAGTTAGTTAAAGATGTTTATGGATTCAGAAACACGGGCCTGCATATGTATTTAGAGATGACAAATGTGATTCAATAAGTAAAGAATTTCTCTGTGGGCTGAGGCTCGGGCGCTGGGGGGGCTCCCGGCCGTAAATCTGGGGACAGTCTCCTCCTTCCTTCTCCTTTTTGCTTTTTCCAGGATCAGAGCAAAGCGCTGCCTCTGCTTCTGCATCCATGTTCCCCATCCTGCACCCCTGCTTCTTTCCTCTTTTAACAGGTTTTTACCCCAAAACGGCTCTTGCTGCCACGGCACGAAGGCTGCGGGATGCCCCCCCCATTCCCACGTGCTCATGCAGACCCAAAGTGCTGGCAGAGCTCAGAGCAATGCCGTAGGGTGGGGGGGGCTCCAATGGGGACCCCCAGCTGGATGAACCCACCGCCGATCCCTGCGCCCCTGGTGGACCACGCTCGTGCAGCCAGACCCTGCAGGACTGTCAGCAAATGATTAATGACCAACAGCCCCCAGGCCGCCCCTACCAGGAGCTTGTGCCCCGTGCTTCATGCATGCTTTGCAAGTTGCTGCATGCACGCTCAGCCTTACAGAGCACAGCACGCTCAGCCCAAAGCGGGGACCCCCACAAAGCCCCAAGAGAGCCCACCCAGGGGAGGGGTGTGCAGGGCATAGGCTGTCTCCCCGTTCCCCCCCCCCCCTCCCCTATCTCCCCCCATTGCTTTTCTGGGGTCAGCGCCTGGCTGGACTGTTGACCTCCAGCCACATTCCTTTGTCCTGATTTGATTCGTTAGCAGCGTTTGGCTGGGACACAGAGACAGCTAATGAGGGACTGAGTTTATTGCAGTTTGATTTTTCTGTTAAAACAATACAATAAAATAAATGCGCTTGGAAATCTGGTATGTGTTTGTACATAGGAGATTTATGGCTCTGGAGGCTTCCAGAGAGACGCAGCCTTTCATTCCCTTCCTTATTGGAACAGATCATATTGCAGGGTTTAAAGGGCTCTGGAGCTGTGATTTATTTGAAGGGAGAAACCAGGGAAATCCAACTATCTGTTCCCTGGCTCAGATCATCCAGCGACTCCCGGCCAAGGGAATGGATCTGCACCTCCTCCACGGAGCGTTATTTTTTTCCTCCTGTCACTCGCCTTCTCCCACTCTAAATATATCACCGAGGCGCTGCTGACTCCTGACCTGGGCTTCAGCACCTCACCGAGGCTTCCCCAGCCCTTCCCGGAATCCCACAAATAAATCAGTGTCCTGGAGCCCTTCCTGAGCACCTCTGCTGGCCGGGATGGGGCCGCGTGTGCCTCTGCCTCAATCCAGAGCCACTCCTGCTTCCATCCCCAGGATGGAGCCATGGATCCACACCACTCACCATCCCCTCACTGTCCCCAGTTCCAACCCAGTGTCCCCCAGTGCCGCCCAGTGTCCTCAGTGTCTCCCAGTCGTTCCCCTGGGCAGGATGAAGCTGTTCCCCCGTGCCAAAAATTGTTTGCTGCCTCTTTTTTTCTTAAATAATTGCATTTGCAGGCAGGACATCTGCTGGGTTTTGGTGCAGACCCCCTCGTGCTTCTCCGTTCTTCAGGGACTGTGGGGAATGAGCACTTTGGGTCCCACTAGCAATGTCCACCCCCAAGCAGGGGCTTTTCTGCCCCTTTTTGGGGTCCTGCAACCGGGATCACCCTCTCCCCCCCCACGACACTCTGCTGCTGCAGTTGCAGGGATGATCCATGTGCCATTCTCATGCGTGTTCATGCTAAATCTCCTTTCTCTCCCGGACTGAGCTGTGGTTTCCAAGAACCATTCGTCATTTCCCTTTAGAAACCAGCGCCGGGGGGTTGGACACATGGCTCCTTTATGCTCTGGAAGGGTGACCTGGCACTCTGGCACCCAGCCACAGCACTGGCGTCTGCAGGGCGAGCTCTGCCCCCAGCACAGCCCCCCCAGGCCAGCCCTAAACTGCAGCACATGGGATGGGGGGACCCTCCCTTGGGCTGAGAAGCAGAGCTTGGTCTCTCCGTGCCCCTGTGCTGGTGTCATATGGAACGAGGACCCCCGTGCCTATGGCCCAACAGCAGGGCTTGGACAGGCAGCGAGTCAAAAAAAACTTTTCCTGACGTGATTGCAGCGTGTGTAAATAGGTGCATCGAGCACATGTGAGCAGTTTCCTCGTTTCCAGCTCAGGACTGTCAGGGGATGATTAATGGCCAACGCCAGAGAGCTGCCTTGATTGCCAAGTGCTGTATTGTTAGCACTGACATGTAACGAGCCCGGACATACTTTAACACAATTCTGTACTGTAATCTGCAAATAACGTTCGATAGACTTAATTTGTTAAGTATTTCCCCCCACACACACGCCTTCCCTCTCCCCACTTTCTTTCCTTTTCAAAACCCTGTGAAGTGGATGGAAGGCCCCATACCATCCCGCAGCCCTGCAGGGATGGAATGGCATGGGGATGGGGATGGGAATGGGGATGGGGATGGGGATGGGGATGGGGATGGAGAAGGTGATGGGGATGGAGATGGGGATGGGGATGGGGAAGGGGATGGGGAAGGAGATGGGGATGGAGATGGGGATGGGGAGGAGGAGGGGATGGGGATGGGGATGGGGATGGGGATGGGGATGGGATGGGGATGGGGAGAGGATGGGGATGGAGATGAGGATGGGGATGGGGATGGGGATGGGGATGGGATGGGGATGGATTGGTCAATGGAATGGGATGGGGTGGGATGAGATGGGGATGGGGATGGGGTTGGGGATGGGGATGGGGATGGGGATGGGATGGGGATGGAGATGGGATGGGGATGGGGATGGGGATGGGGATGGGGATGGGGATGGGGATGGGGATGAAGATGGGATGGGGATGGGATGGGGATGGGATGGGGATGGGATGGGGATGAAGATGGGATGGGGATGGGGATGGGGATGGGGATGGGGATGGGGATGGGATGGGGATGGGGATGGGGATGGGATGGGGATGGATGTGTCAATGGAATGGGATGGGGTGGGATGAGATGGGGATGGGGACAGGAATGGGGACTGAACAAGTGTGATCTTTCCACCCCGCTGCTCCCCACACGGCTGCACATGAGGTAACCTTAAACGTCGAAGCAGGAACCACGGGGACAGAGTTTTTCCACCTCTATTCACAACTGTCAGGCAGTGATTAATGGCCAACAGGCTCGAAATTGCCTTTATTGCCAGCTTGGTATTGTTACTTGTGACAGTTAATGAGGTTGGACAGACTTTTACGCAGCAATCACAGTGGGTCTCTGCCTCCCTCCTGCTGGGCTGGTGCCGCCAGCACTGGGACCATCCTGGCTGCCCCATTCCGTGCTGTCCTGCCCTGTCCTGTCCCATTCCATCTTGTCCTGGTGCAAGGCAGCAGGTGGCAGGGGCTGAGGGTGACGATGCTGACAGGACTGTCTCAAAGACTTTCAGACTCCTCTCAGGTTTTGCAGTAAAATCCCCAGCAGATTTTCACTTTTGTGGGATAAGGAGGAATGGGCAGAGCTGAAAAGGCTTGGAGTGTGGGTGCAGTGAAGCATTCATTGGTGTAAAAGAGTCTGTGCTGCTGAGGCAGACATTGCTGAATGTTCCTGGCCCGAGGTGGAGGAGTAATGATTTTTTTGGCTTTTTTTTTTTTTTTCCTCAGGATTATTACAAATAATATTTACCTTTGTGCTCGTTCACATCTTGATGCTGTTAAACACGTGGCCACAGCTGGTTTCCTATTCTGAGCAATGATATAGTGCCCATGTTATGCAGCAAAACCTCTCCTGCGAGCCAGAACACCCCACATTTAAACATCTATTACTTTGCAATATTATATGAGTGCATTTTGCTTCAGCTCGGAGCAATTTCCTAGTTTACTCTTATTAAACTGAGCGGGGCTGAGCAGAGGTTCATGATTTATGAAACACATACGAGATTCATTAAAATCTTTAAAGATTAAAACCTTTAAAGAAAGACATTTTATCAGGGCCTTAAATCTGGGCAAGCATTTTTTAAAAATCTTATGGAGAGAGTATTTCATCTCGGGCGCCTTTTGCACTTATTTAAGAGCTGTAACATTTGGACAGATAGAGCAGATACTTCACTCCCTATTTCTGAACAGCACCGAACACTTCTGACAGCTTTGCGATATATAACCCTGGGAGATCTATCAATATAAGAATGAAATTAGACTATTTATTGGCACTTTACGATCCCTCTATGTTTTAAAGCCCCCTTCAACCCCCTTCAACAGTCATAGAGGTGGGAATGTAATGCATTTCTGCACTCTGGATGGCTGAGGGTCCCCGCAGTGGGAGCAGAGTGCTGTGATTGCTGGGCAGAAGGGGTGATGTGGGCTGGCAGTTGAGTGTAAACCCTTTGGGGTGACTCTGGGGCGACTGGGGTGACTTTGGGGTGACCTTGGGGTGACTGTGGGGCGACTTTGGGGTTTGGTGATGCCCTTCCCCAGCACGGTGGGCAACAAATGGCAATTCTGCATGCAGGCAGCAACTCAGTTCATGGGAGAACATCCTGCAGAGTGGCTCCCTGGACACGAGGTTCACACGAGGTGGGACAGAGCCCCACCAAGACCTCGCTCTGCAGCGGGGCTGCGGAGCCGCGGAGCCGCTCTGTCAGTGGTGGCGCGGGCGGGATTCGAACCCACAATCCTGACGACTCCATCCCTCCGCCGCCCCCTGGCGGCGCGCTGCGGCGGCGCGCATTAGTGACGTCACATCTGCGCCGTTGCGGGAAGGCGGGCGCAGCGCAGCGCCGCGTCGTGCCGAGGCCGGGCATGGCCCAGCTGGGCGCCATCGCCGCTCTCGTCCTCAGCTTCCTCGCCGCCGCCTTCCTCTCCGCCATCCATAAGATCGAGGAAGGTCACATCGGAGTCTACTACCGGTGAGCGGCCTCCGCGCCTTCCCCTGTCTCATCCCCGGGCCGGGCCTGCGCTCACGGTCGCTGTTCGCTTCTCCCCGCAGCGGCGGCGCGTTGCTGACCTCCACCAGCGGGCCGGGTTTTCACCTCATGCTGCCCTTCATCACGTCCTACAAGTCAGTGCAGGTGCTGTGGGGCTGGGCTGGGCTGCGTGACGCCCCGGGTTGCGGGGTTGGGGGTGAAATGCGGGCCCGCGGCGGTGCGGTGAGGAGCTGCCCTCGAAGGAACGTTTCTTCCGTCGTTTTCAGACCACGCTGCAGACCGATGAGGTGAAAAACGTTCCGTGTGGTACGAGGTGAGGTGCTCGGCTCTCATTCCCCGCGGTTCTGTGGTTTTAATCAGCGCCTTTTTCATCCCTTTTCCTCCCCCTCCTCCTCCCACCGTGCTTTAACACACCTACTGTGCTTTCACTTTGTGTTTCCCACCACCCTCCTGCACAAAATCAACGAAAGGCTCCTTGATGCTTTGTCCCATTCTGTGCTGCCCGTATCAGTGTCCCTGCGCCACTTATTTCCCCTGAGTTTCCACGTATGGAACTGTTGCAGGCGGTGCCAGCAGGAGTTGGGAACCTGATTCTCGGTGTGGTTACATTTCAGAAGGAAACTGCACTGTGGTTAAGTTCAGAGCGTGTTTCAATTTTATTTTATTTTATTTTATTTTGTAGAATTTAATTTAGTGTTATCAAACATATCTTTTTAGTGAATAAGTTGCTTCCACTCTTCTTGCCTAAACTGAATCACGGGAAGAAAGTGGATTGCTTGATATGGATGGGAATAGGGAAGAAATCAGGAGTTTGTATTTCCATATGGTGGTCACTAAGCCTGGGCTCACATTTAATGATCCAGTTTGTGGGTAAACCAGGAGCCTGGTGCCAGGCATGGGGCTGTACTGGGGCTTGTCGCATTGGTGCTGCACAGAAGGATGTGAATGCTGTGCTCAGCCCACTAGAGGGGGGTGTGCTCTGCTCAGAGGCTGTCTGGCTACAGGGCAGAGCTTTCCTCCTCCTGCAAACTTTCCCCTTTTTTTTTTTCTCTTTCCTTTCCTTCCTTTTCCAGTGGAGGAGTGATGATTTACTTCGACAGAATTGAGGTGGTGAATTTCCTGATCCAGAGTGCAGGTGGGTTCTTCCTCTGCGACCCTGTGCATCCTGCCATCCAGAGAGGTGGTTATTCTCCTGCTAGTTCCAGATGAGGTGAACAGGTTTTGCCTGCTAATTTGGAGCTGAGCAGTACTGCAAGCATTGTGTGCTTGCATGCTGTGTGCCTTGTGGAGCTCTGTATTTCCTGGGTTTTAAACCAGCTCTCCCAGACATTTTGGTGTGTTTTTTT
This sequence comes from Meleagris gallopavo, assembly GCF_905368555.1. Classification (NCBI taxonomy): domain Eukaryota; kingdom Metazoa; phylum Chordata; class Aves; order Galliformes; family Phasianidae; genus Meleagris; species Meleagris gallopavo. The sequence goes on from NC_139427.1 coordinate 2,365,473, forward strand.
TTTGTTTGTTTTGGTTTTTTTTTTTTTGCACATACTTGTTCTTTGCTACTGGTTGCTTCACCAATAGCTGAATGCCATCCATCACTTCTTTTATTTTTTTTATTATTATGGCCCCACTGGGCTTTATGCTTCAGTGCAGAACTTCTAATTTGAATAACGAGATGTGCAACAGGCAGAGAGCAGAAGGCTGGAATGTGACACAGAAAGACCTGTGCAGCCTTCTTTCAGCCTGTGTATTCTGCAACTCAGACACACCCTATGAGTTTGCTGGAGAGTGATTTGCAGATAATCAAGAGTAGGCTGCTATTACTGAGATGTCATTCTGTTTATGAGGCATGTGATCAAAAATTTGTTGAGATGTGATGAAATATTAGCAGAAATTAAAACTCCCCTGAAGAAAGTGGTTGTGATGCAGCCTCTTCTCTTTTGAGTGCTTTTCTTGTTGCAGTCCATCACTGCATTTCTTGCTGCTGTGACTGAGCCATAAACTCAGGTTGCCAGCACCCAGCCCACCCTGTGGCATCTCTCTATCCCAGCTGTTAATGTCAGGTGCACTTCTTTTGCAGTATATGACATAGTGAAGAACTACACTGCTGACTACGACAAAGCTCTCATCTTCAACAAGATTCACCATGAGCTTAACCAGTTCTGCAGTGTCCACACACTCCAGGAGGTCTACATTGAGCTGTTTGGTGAGCTGCCCCTCTGAGCTTTCACTCTCGGATTGATGGCTCCTTGAATGACATCTCTGCAAGCTATTTGCATTGTCTGCTGGTACAGAAGTCTCTAGTTTCAGCTGGGGAGCTTCTTGCATATTCATCTAGTGCCTGTTCTGTTTGGAATCACAACTGTTTACCATTTATATTGACCTCATTTTATCTTTTTACAGTGCTTCACTGTGTTACACAGGAAAAAAAAAAACAACAAGCCCAAACCTGTCAGAAGTAGCACAGGATTTAGGGAAGGGAGTAGTAATTCTGCTGCATTATATGTGTTTTGCAAATGTGACTGGTTAAGTCAGTTGCAATATTTGCTATTCCAGATGGAAAAGGCAGTCTTTTATTCTTAGCTGTGTGTTCCCTGTCTTAATAGCTTGATAATTTTCATGTCATGCACATTGCTGTGGTTCCTGGGTGCTGTGAGTGCTACAAACCAGAGCTGTGTGGTGAGGGCCTGCTGACTTTCCCTTCCTCTCTGCAGAGCAATGGGAAATCAGGCAGCACAAACACTGGGAGTGCATTATGAGAGAGAGCCTGAAGAGAAGTGGTGGTTTCTTGATAGAAATTGTCCAGTTTCTGCCAGTGCTGAGTGTTTTCATTATGGCTTTGGAGTGAGAAGAAATCCCTTCCAGCATCTGGCAGTACAACAGTGCTGGCTGCAGATGAAGTGTTGCTGTGAACAGTTTGGACCCAAACTGTATGGGATTAGTGGCTGAGATTTCAGTGCCAAGTGCCTGAAAGAGCACAAGGTGTTTGCAAACCACTTCTCTGTTTAATTAAGGCTTTCCAAGAAGCTTGGCTATCCCCTTTCTGATGGGGCCTCTGCACAAAATACAGAACTAGGGCTCAGTTTGCCTCCTGTTCCTTTATGGGGTTGTTGGTGAATGTGCTGGTTCTTTGTCAATGGAGACTCCAGATGTCAGCAGCTGCTGATGACAACTGCTTGAAATGGACTCAAGACAACCAATTTGCACAGAAGGAACTTGTATAAACCCCCGTGTAACTCTTTCAGTTTGAGCTGAAAGTTTTCTGGCTCTGGAGTTCTGAAATGGGGCACAGCCCATTTCAAGCAGACTTATGTCATTCTCTGCCCCCACATCTGCAAGCAGGTGCAGGAAACTGATAACAGCTGTTTCCTAAACTCCTGGCTGAACTTCATTATGAGTGTGAGTTCCAGCTCACTAAACTGGGACCAAAGCAAATAATCAAGGAGTGCAATGTGATCACTTTCAAGGCTCTTACATTTTTATTTTCCCTTTGAATTTCTCAGCAGGCCCCAACTGGAAACACTGCTATCCTTAGAGCTCTTCACTGAAGAAGGGTTTTGTTTTGTGCTTCCTTTTGAAATTTCTTAGCTATGCTGGAATAAACCATTATCCATTCAGCCAAACAGGCTTTACCAATGAAATTATTGCAGCCTATTAAAATAAGTCATGCAGCCATTTTACATTTCTGCCTTTCCATTCTCTTTGCTGCTGGCACAGATATGGTTCCTAATCATTCAAGATTTAGCTGGATCAGATCTGCTCCAGAATCCAGTTGGGAAGGTATCAATAGGGAAGTGAGTTAGAGCACAGATTCTTTGCCATAAAAATGCTACTTCTGGCTCAAAGAAAATCTAAACTGTAAATTGTTGAAAAGTGAAGAGAACTTCATTTTATGCTTGCCACACTTCTTTAGTCTTTCCTAAGTTCTTGTCATTGGTCACAGTTGCTTGACGTGCTGAAAAAGGTGTGAACGACACCTGAAGTCAGGGATGGTGTTTCTCAGCCCAGCATTTCAATATCAAGCTTACATTTCTTACCTCCTTTCTTTCCTCCCATCAGATCAGATTGATGAAAACCTTAAACTGGCATTGCAGCAAGACCTAACTACAATGGCCCCTGGATTAATTATACAGGTAATCAGGGTTCTCGTTGGAGGTGCATAGATCACGAGGGGTAAAGGCTAAGAGGAAATAGCAAGATGTAGCTCTTAGAAAATTCCCTGAAAGTACAGACTTTGTTAACATGAGGAATGAGAATGTCCTTCCTGTCCCCTCTTAGATTTGCCTTGTTGGCTTTCTTTAAGTGATACCCTCAATCCTAGCTTATCCAGTTTGTTCCTCCTGTCAGGAGATCATTCAGTCCAGCATTTGGTCTGCAGAGCATGTAAAAGTGTAAAAGCTTTTGTCTGGCAGAGCTCACCACAAGTGTGAGAGCTCCCCCACCCTCTGCAGCCTCAGGGCCGTTTGCCTTTTGATTGTTGGCCGCTTGCCTATGTTTTCTTCTGTCTCTCTTTCCAGGCAGTTCGAGTTACAAAGCCAAACATCCCTGAAACAATCCGGAGGAATTATGAGCTCATGTAAGTGCCTGAGACTTGCACCTTTGTGTTACCAAAAGGAGTCGGTCATCCAGATTAATGTGTTTTCACAGCATGCACTGATAGGAGTGGCCTGTGCTCTGCCTCGTGCTGCCTTGCTGCCATTCAGAACAGCTCTAGTGAGGCTGCACCAGACAAGCGTGTGTCTGTAAGTGGCTGCAGGTCACTGCTGAGGGTATTACTCCATCTTGAACACTTGAGTGTAGTTATTTGCCCAAGGGCTCCTTCCCCTTGACACTGACTCTATTTTAAAAAGGCCTCACAGAGCACGTGAGTGAGTGGCAGGTGGATAGATTCCACCACTAATCCTGCTGTTTGACTAGGATGGAGAAACTGTTGATTCAACAGGCTGAAGACTTGCAAAGCTTTGGAATAACTTTCTTTAAAAGCACTTGACATACTGATCCCTTTTCAGTGCTGTGAGCCAGCTGCCTTTTCTTGCACTCAATTATTCAGAAATGCTTATGTTCTCTGAGCACTCTGCCAACAAAGTCTGCACAGGCTAGAATCAGTTCCCTCTCATCCATTCTGCCTGACCTTTTGGTGTCGTGGTAAGTCATGTGCAATAAGGTCACATTAGAATCCTCAATCAGTGTGTTCTTATCTCTTGCCATAAATCCAGTTGAGAAGGATTTGCTCTTGGCTCCAGTCTCTTCCCTGATTGGGAGCAGGAGCAGACTATTCATGTTCTTTTCAGTATGTGTACACACACACTTTATGTGCCCAAAGTGATAAGATGGAGAAGAGAAGATGTAAAATTTAGCATGTTAAATGCACACGCCCATTTGACTGAATGGTGATTTCAAAGCTGTGTGCATCCAAGTGGAGGAAAATAAGCTGTCATGTGAGATCTTGGTTTAGGAAGAAGCTTTGAAGGTTCTTGCTCTCACTTTCTGTGGCTCTCAACGTATACTTGACGGAGGTTTAAGCCAATGGCTCATCCTCGTGGTGTGGTTGGCCAAGCTATTTTGTGAGCTCACATTTTATAACTGCCTTTTCTGACACCGTAGGGAGAGCGAGAAGACAAAGCTGCTGATTGCAGCACAGAAGCAGAAGGTGGTGGAGAAGGAAGCAGAGACAGAAAGGAAGAAAGCCCTCATTGGTCTGTATGGCTTTGTCTGACAGCAGTAGCTGTTGGTGTGTGGTGGGGTAGGCAGCAAGCAGAAACCAAACTGGGAACAAAGGGAGTTATGCACCTGGTTCACTGACGGGTGATTTCTCTGCTGCATCTTTTTGCTGTTGATCTGATACTCTTCCAAAGAAACTCAAGGGGGTTCCAGCTTTGCCTCCAAACGTAGTTATTCTTATTAATTCTTAATAATGACTGCCAACAGAAGAGGGTAGGAAGGACTTCCATGGGTGAAGTTGCTTTGGCAATAGGAAGACTGTGATGACAATGTGGACGTGCTCTCTTTAATTTCAGAGGCAGAAAAAATAGCACAAGTTGCTGAAATAACCTATGGACAGAAAGTGATGGAAAAAGAAACAGAGAAACGGATTTCAGAGATTGAAGGTGAGTGATGAACTTTCCAATAAGAAAATGTTTTGTAGTGACTTATCTGAAGAATCTTTAGGTCTAAGTCGTTCCTGGTTCTGTAATCTTTCTGTTTAGTCTGCATTTTGCTTTTTTGACCTTTTTATTTTTTCTTTAGCAAATAGACTTGACCAGAGGTGAGAATAGGAATGTTTTTTTACAGACTATGTTTCTTAAAGCTTTTTGTAATGGTGACCTCTCTAGGAGGTTGTACTGTTAAATTAAGAAGACGTCTCATCCAGTACAGTGCTTTACCAAACAAATTCCAGGACGTGAAAAGAGGTCTGCATTTCCAGCTCAGAGTGGCAAAGCATTGTTTTCAGTTCCTTTCATTGTAGGTCCTGTCAACCTTTGCAGAGGTCCACTGAGGAGCCAATTAAGGGTTTTACAGATCAGCAACTTCTCATTATGAAGTTATTTGCAGAAGTACAATGAGGTTTTATTTCTTACAAATGTGCGTCAGGCCTTCAGCTCAGCTCTGTGCCTGTAGAGGATTCAGGTCTTCATTCTTTTAAGTGTTCCCAATAGGGACTACTGTAGTTATTAGCCCAAAGAGGAAGTCTGAGGAAAACCATCCTGTTTTTAAGTGTTGTTGCTCACAGGGTTCCCCACTAATCTAGATAAACAAATAGGATTATCCAGCTGTGCATTTCTCAGATCCAAATTAACATGTATTACAAATACGTGGTTCCTTTCTATAGACAGAATCTGAAGAGATCATATCAAACCATCCAGATTAAACTCATCTTAGCCTTAACTTGATGGCTTGGCATCTCTTCGGTGTCATCTGACGGATAAAAAGTCAGAAGCCAAAAAGAGGAATGCAGTACAGAAAAGGGAAGTGTTTCTTTCCTTAAATGTCTTTGTTAGGAGCAGGGAAGTTCAGTGTCCTTTGGGATCAGGCCCTTGACACGGTCACTGATACTGCAGCAGAACAGCTCTGCCAACATCTGTCCATGGGGCAGAGCCTATAAAGGTTAAAGCTGCCTGCCCCTACATGCCAGAGCTTTAACCTCAGTATCCCAGACAGAACCCCATCTGGGGAATTGCATTAACAGCCACAGACTTCATCTGCAGAGCAGACTGCTGTGCAGTTCTTGGAGTCCTGTGCAAATGTCATGGGTAAATATCACTTTTGCAGCCCTACAGTTGTTTTGTTTGCAGCATGAGAGTTAGTGGCTGGCTAGAGAAGAAAGAGCGTTCTCTGCCTGTGTGACAGGACAGTAATAAAAACCTTCTGTTTATAAATGCTTTGAGGTCTTCAGTTGCAGATACAATTTATTTAATATTATCATCCTGTAGTATTTTAGATGTAAAGGCAGATCCCATTTCTGGGTTTCCAGTTTTGTTCCCTCTTCCCCTTGTTGTATCCCTTACAGTTCAGATGTGGTACTTGCTGCTTTAAAAATCTTCCAGCTCTAAATGGTGCTAACGTGACTGGAAATAAAAATCTGAATATGGGAGCATATGTTTTCTTCCAGATGCTGCGTTTCTTGCAAGAGAGAAGGCAAGAGCTGATGCTGAATGCTATACTGCTATGAAAGTAGCCGAAGCTAACAAGGTATTACTTCCTTATGCTGTGCCTTGAAGCAGAGCTCCTTACATTAGGCTGCATAGAAGTACTCAGCAGAAGAGCAGTCTGTCTTTACTGCTTGCTCATTGTGTCTTGTTGTTTTGGTCAAAAAGCAAAACAGAGAAGTTATCTTTGAGACTGAAACAATAATTATATCCTTACTTGCAAATTGGCTTTCTGCTCTGAACAGATGAATTTGTGTCAGGTATTACGTGAAATATCTGGTTTACGTCTGGAGACAGATCTGGTAGATGCTAATGGGGCCATGACTCCCACTGTAGAAGAATATCACTTTCAGTGTTGCCCTTTCATGCTGCTGTAATGAGACATGTTGATCCATTTCAGTCTGCAAGCTAGCAAGTAACCCAGACAGGGGGAGATCTGCAGAGTGACGGGCTTAAAGTAAACAAGTATTCAGGTAAAGAACAAATGGAGATGTTATTCACCAAACTAATTAGCCTGGCAAAGCCATGTTCCTGCAAAAAACAAAACCCTAGAGACAGAAATTATGTGGATGCAACTGCTGGGCTCGTTACTGTCTACGTCATGTTCCCAGGACATCCCAGCAGGAAGACTTCCTGTGTTGTAAGGGTCAGTAGAAATGGATACAGGGTCTGAGATGGTTGTGCACAAGTTCTGTTCCAGTTAGATATTCCGTTCACTCTTTTATAATGCCATTATCCTGAAAGAGTGATCTCTGCCTTGTGAAACAAACTCTTTAATCCACTCTGTGGGGAAAAAAAGGCAGTTCTAGTAGCTTGCATTGTGAGAGCTTTCAGTGAGTTATGTGCTTCCGAGCATCTTCATCTCTGTGGTACGTTTGGACTGAACATTTCCCCAGCTGCTTCCATCACTTTCTCATTTTGCCATTCAGTCACTGGGACTTAGAGACTTTGCTTAGACATGCTGAAAGAGAGAATTCTTCAGGGAACTTGTCTTTTCAGCTGGAGAGTGGATGAGCATGCCCACTAGTGTTCTGGAAAGGTAGATGCCTCCTGTGCCTGTGAATGAGTCTGAGCTGTTGGTGATCTGTTTTCTTTTTGTACAGCTGAAGCTAACTCCTGAGTACTTGCAGCTGATGAAATACAAGGCTATTGCAGCAAACAGCAAGATTTATTTTGGCAAAGATATTCCCAACATGTTCATGGACTATGCAGGTAGCCAGAGTAAATTTGCGGAGGGACTGGCAGAAGGAATCCATGAAGAGGATGGAGCAGGACCCAGTGAGGACACAAAACTGCTTCATAACACCAACTGAAAAGAAACATTTATATTTGTTTTATATCAAAAGAAACATGAACTGGGAAGTTCCTTTTTGTTTTCCCCTTTTCCTGTACTGAAAGAGATAAAATTTAATCCTCTCAATCTTTTGTATGACAATTAGACACAATGACTTTGGTATTTATGGAGTGTTGTTCTGGTAACTGCTAAGTAATCTGCTCCAGGTATGTCTGCTAGATGCACCTCTCCCTTCTAATGGGCTAATAAACCCATGATTCCAGAGAGGCTAGCTAGGCTATCTGTTCTGCAGCCAGCTTAGATGGTTAATTACTTTTGAATTGAGGTTGTTAGTAGCAGTTGGAAATTTTGAGATTTTGGCAGGAGGGGGATTGCTGCTATGACCTTTTATTTTCTAGTTGGAAATTTCTAGTACTTAATTCAAACACCCTTTGAGAAGGAAAGGAAAAAAAAAAAAAATTAAAAAGGTGCTAGACTTTTTGTACACTACCCATGTCTGCTTCAGGGCATTGCTCAGATGGTGGGGTCACTGCCTGGGGCACTGGGACTAACAGTCCATGTGTACACTTCAGGCCCATCCTGCCTGCAAGGTGTAGCAAAAATATGAAACTACCATTTACTGAGGTCTGAGCCAAAGTGTTTTTTCAGTAGTGCAGTTGAAACCGCATGCACAGTGAGGTCCAGCACTTCAGCTGAAGTGTTGCAGGTTACCCTGGGGGAGATGTAAGCCTTAGACCACGTGTCACACAGGTAGTGGCCCAAACTACTCATTTTCTGCATTTTAACACTGGTTTCTTTTCCATTTGTCATACTTGGGTAGAGCAGAGGGGAGTTGGTGTTTATCTGCTGGCTGAGGGGCTTAGATGTGCTGGTGGAGGCAGTGCCTGCCAGTGGCTGATTGAACTTAACTTTTGGTGAAACCAGGCTGCAAGCACGGTACTTGTCACAGTTGTCATAGTCAGAAGAAAGTAGAGAGAATGCAATTTTTTGTCTCAGGGACCCTGACCTTGCAAAAAGCCTTGCTAGTGAAAAACTGCTTGAATGATTCATCCCACAGTCACTGCAGTACCTCTGCTGGTCTGTGAGAGCAGTGGAATTTCAGTATTTGCAGTGTTGTACTAAAGGATGTTCAGAGAAGCTGAAATGAATGGAACGTTGTACCTGGGTGATTTTTTTCAGAATGGACCTTGAGAGGAAGATCTCGTAGGAGCAATAGACTCAAAGCACCATTTTGAAAAAAAAAATCACAGGGCAAAAATGACAATTATTAATTGTTGTTATAGTTTGCAGCCAATGCATCCTTATAAGATGATGAAAGCATAAGCACTAAGTTGGTGAGGACCAACCTGTTGAATTTCTGATCTTTTGCCCCAAATGCTTGCTGCTTACGAAGCTTGGTTTCACATTTCAGTGTTTTTAATGCATTAATCATTTTAAGTAAGTAATTTACACTAACATAGAAATCTCATTAATTTCTGCTGCTTGTTCCAGTATTTTCATTTCAGTTTTATTTTCCCTGTAAGAAGAATTACAGTTGATACTTGAAAATGCAAAATAAAAGAGATTGTCAGTTTCTGCTGGAGAAAAGTCCCATCTCCTTCATGTCATCTTTGTATTTGCTGTAAAATCTTAAGCTGAGGATAGTTCCATCTCTGGACTGACAGCACAATGGTTATAAAAACTGCATTGAGAGGTAGGCTGTAATATTGCTCACTTTTCTAAATAGGTCTCTGCAAGATGTTGAATAGAGAACAGCAGAAATGTAGGGGTGAGGTAATAGTACCTAAACTTATAAGGTGATCTCATTTGTTTGGCATTATTTTGCATTCATGTTAAGGTTTTCCATTAGTAAGTAAAACCTACTTTTTATGAAAGTGTTTTCATTAATGAGGGGACACAAATAAACCAAATGGTATTACAAAGAATGTTTTTGTATGAGTTCACTGTATAAGAATCGCTTGGAATAAATAGGTCTTATGGATTTTTAAATTGAAAACATTACTGCTGAAGTATTTCTCAGAGGAAGGGGAAGAATAGAAGGACTAGCCAGTATTATTGATTTCAAACTTGCATTTTTAAAACATTTTGGAACCTTTGTGCTTCTGCACCGCTGAAAACAAAGTAATTTAGTTAACCTATTAACAGATTAACAACAAAAAAAGCAAGAACAAAGTTGAAATTGTACCAGTCCTTACAGACCGGAGTTGATCATTGTTTTTCATTCAAGTTCTTCATTCTATGTATAATTTCCTTAATTTTTCCAGAGTAGATGTGTCACTACATGTAAACCTTTATCCCATTTATCTCTTTCGCTGTCATTCTGTCATCTCCATGATCTTGCAGTCTCAAAAGGAAGATGTAAATGCTAAAACAGCTCTGTCTAACAAAGAAGCACAGGTTTGCTGTTTGGCACTGCTACACCTGGGAACTGTTAGCAGGGGCATGGTGATGCTTTACCAGTGCAGCTGTGGATCTGTATACTGAATTAAAAGCCTTTTTATTTTGATACTTGCTATGACAATAAAATGGCCTTCAATTTTAATCGCAGTCTGGTTTTATGGACCTTTAACACGATGAGTGGGTGGGTTTGCAGGGAGGCATTACCAGGAGAACATCTGTGGGAGGGTATGGAGTTGCAGAACTTCAGAAAATCACTGTCACAAAAGTTTTGCAGTGAAGTTAGCAGGGAAATAATTGCCACGCTCTTTGGAGCAGCTGTGTAAAAACTGTTGGTGCTCAAAACAGGGGCTGGGGGGAGGGAGGGAGGGCAAGTTCTGTGCATGAAGAAATTAATTTGGTTGATGGCTTCCAGCTGGCACCTTCCATACAGCTTGGCACTGCCTGTGTGTGCCCCACAGCTGTGGGCTTCCATGGCACAGCCCTGGGTTTACATAGGGCCTATGGGGTGAGCAATGGAGCCTGTTTTATGGTTGATTTGCTTATTTTAATGCTGAAAGCTGTGCTCTACAGGAGCTGTTCTGGATGCAGATGGCAACGATTTGGTTTATTTGTATGTGCAGACACCAAACTCAGAGCACAGCACGGGCCTCTACTCCTTTCTCACCACCTTCACTGACAGGAAACTTCACCAGAGCCCGGCAGAAAGCCTCTAAAGCCCTGTGGAGCTGCGGGCACCCGGCCTCGCCCCCTGACCTTCCCCTCCGCACTCTACGCCATGAAGCCCTCGACCTTCCCAATATGGCGCGGCCAACCTTCCCAACATGGCGGCCCCGCTTTCCCGCCCCTCGCTGCCATTGGTCGGCGGCAGCGACGGCGCCTCTCGATTGGCCGCCGTGAGGGGGCGGGAGCGTCACGCGTGTGTGGCGGAAGTCGGCGCTGCGGTGGCCGGGGATGTGGAGAGCGGGCATGGCCGCCGGGGAAGGGCTGGGACCGGCGCTGCGGGCCGTCGCCGAGCAGGTGCAGCAGGCGGCAGCGCGGAGGCCGCAGGTGGGGGTTGCTGAAGCTCTGAAGAGACTTGGGTTCGGGGGGAGAAGCGCTGCGTGCGGAGATAGGCCTGCGAGCCGCGGAGGCAAGGCCGCATCGCGAGGGCGGCCCACCCGTCTCCATGGCAACGGGCCTACCGCCATAAGCAGCGCGGTGTGTGCGGGGCTGCAGGGCCGCCCCCGGCACTGAGCGTTCTTCCCGCAGGGTCTCCCGGACGTGCAGCCGCGTTTGGTGGCCGTCAGCAAGACGAAGCCCGCAGAGATGGTGCTGGACGCCTACAGCCACGGGCAGCGCAGCTTTGGGGAGAACTACGTGAGTGTGGGCTGTTCTGTGTGCCCAGGGAGCACCGTGTGGTCCTAACGAGATCTTCTTGTGTTCTCCTAGGTTCAGGAACTGCTAGAAAAGGCGTCAGATTCCAGAGTAAGTGCGTGCTTTTTTTGTGTGTGTGTTATTCCTCCTCACAAAGCTGTGTCCTGAAGGCTGTCCAGCAGAAGTCCTGGCTTTTTGTAGGGAGGTGGCAATGGAGGCTGTTAGATCGACTTCTGAAATGTCCGTGCTTTTCGAAGGTTATTCTTAACTCTGTGCCTCTTCACTCTTCCCCCTACTTGCCTTGCAGGCTCCAGAGTATCCTGTGAATATATGAATGTATGCACCTTAGTCATAAAATGTCTGAGCAGCACTTTATCTCTCGTGATCTCTGCCCTAGGATGGGCGCAGTCCTCATTTTAAAATGGTAACATCTTTGTTTTGAGAAAAGCAGTTTGTTTTGTGATTGTTCTTCTACAAAAGAGCCTTTCCCACTCACCTTGCAATGAACTTTCTGCTGCCACAGCCCTGCTTCTCTCCAGAGTGTGAAGCAATCTCAGTGCGCACAAGTGCTGTGCTATTTAGAGTAAACAGAAGAAGACTGGATGTCTGGTATCTTGTTTGTGGGCAAAGCAGGACCTAATTACTGTATGAAAGAAGGAGGAATCCTCTTTCAAACCTACCTGTCCCTTTTGCTTACAGATTCTGTCGTCTTGTCCAGAGATCAAGTGGCATTTTATTGGCCATCTGCAGAAAAGTAATGTCAACAAGCTGATTGGTAAGCTCTGTTTATCTTTATTTGTGGTGTCCCATCGGCAATATTCTCCCAGTGTTTAAATAATGACCATCTTTGTCGCCTATTAGTACTGATAATTGCAAGCTAGCAAGAATACCAATTAGCAAATGAAAGAACTTGGTGCTGCCCTGTGTTTCAGTCCCGATTCACTTTGCTATCTCTTGCCATAGTCTGCTGCTAGCTGTGCACAACTGTGAATAACTATTCTTGTGTTATACAGGCAGCTTGAAGCCTCTGTGTTTTCTCCCTAGCTGTCCCTAACCTGTTCATGTTGGAAACAGTGGATTCTGTGAAACTGGCAGACAGAGTCAACAGCTCATGGCAGAAAAAAGGATCACCTCAGAAGCTGAAAGTCATGGTGCAAGTTAACACCAGTGGAGAAGACAGTAAGTGGCAGACACTTTTTCTCATGTGCAGATCTGTCCTGCTGACTTGATAGAAGAAACAACCTGGATGTGTTGGTTTGTGTTCTTAAGGAGTTTCTCTCTTCTGAGATGATACTTAACCATCAGTTAGCTCCTGCCTGGCTGTGGGGGGGTTCTCTCACAGAACTTGGCACAGATCACCCTACTTTTTGCTAGGTAAGCATGGCCTGCCTCCCAGAGACACTGCAGCTGCTGTGGAGCACGTTATCAACAAGTGTCCAAGCCTGGAATTTGTGGGGCTGATGACAATTGGCAGCATTGGACATGACCTTAGCAAGGGGCCAAATCCTGACTTCCAGGTAAGATTTTTGGAAGAAAATGTCAACTGTTGACTGGCCTCCCATTACACTGAGGGTATAAATCTGATTGTAGATTGCCAATAGAAGCACAGACCTAGTTCAGAGTAGTACAGACCTGTGAAGTATCAGTATTAAATAAAGTGATGGGCTCATTTCTGCAAATGCTTGATGCATGTGCATTTTTTGTCCCATCTTTTCTCTCAAGCTGTAGCCAGGATATCGACAGAGCACTTTATGCAGCAGTTTTTGTTCTGAATCCTCTGGTCTTTCTTTCAGATAATATTTCCTTCAGCCTCTTACACTGTGCGTAGGGCTGTGTCAGGAAGGGGAACTGGTTCTGCATTCTTTATCCGTCAGAAATTGGTTGTGTAGACTTGTGTGTGCACTGTTAGTAACGTAGCCTGTAGTGGGAAGTCTTCAGGTGCCCTCCCAGTGCTGCAGAGCGAGCATCAGAGGAGTGTGGGACCTTCACCTTCTGTGTCAGAGAGACTTCAAAAAAAGGCAGAAATCGTGATGAGTGAAACCTTGAAAACGTGTCCAAAATGTCACCAAATGTGTGGTTTTTTTTTTTTCTTCTTTTTTCTCTTCTTTCTTCCTTCTAGGTGCTGCTATCTTTGCGTAAAGAAGTGTGTGAAAAGCTGAATCTCCCCATTGAGAAGGTGGAGCTGAGCATGGGCATGTCCACAGACTTCCAGCACGCAGTAAGTCATTTCCTTCTGCCACCCCTTCTCTGTCAGAAAAGAAGCTGTCCTTCTGTGAGATGGGGAGCATCGAGATTAGCCATCTACCTGCGCTGAATTCCTTCTTTCTGTCTCCTTCCATAGATAGAGGTTGGATCCACAAACGTCAGGATCGGAAGCACCATTTTTGGAGAACGCGATTATTCCAACAAGGCAGATGGTGGTAAGGCCCCTGCTGGAACTAAAGGCAAAACAGAAGCCTCAACGGCACAGGGTCATTAGATGGGGAAAATAAGTGGCCTCAACAGAGGACAGATGATAGGAGACCTCACTATGCATTCTTACCTCCATCCTTGCCAACTCCAAGTCACGGCAGGGGAAAGGAATTCCTCATAACAGAACAGAGGCCAGAAACGCCTCGTAATTTATTGTGATTATTAGAGAGCACCCATAGAAACTGGAAATGTCTGTAACCAAAAATGATAAGAGAAGTTAAGGTTGAAGATGACTGTAGTACCTTGGCTACTTCAGGCACATCGTGAACAGTGACTTTTGGATAAGTAGGTTGAGCAAACCAAGTATTTGTCAGGATGAAGTTGCTCCTGGACAAGATGTATCCTCAGCAGTGCCGGTCATTATGTTGTCATTCAGGGCTACATTGTTCATTAAACAAGTTACATGAGATACATGTGTTTCCTTTGCCTGGGGTTGCTATTGAGCAATGCTTGGTACTGTAGCACGTGGTGACACTGAGCGTGCAGAAGAGATGGCATCCGTTTAAACAGAGGATGAATAACAAGCACACGAGGATGGGTAAAGAACAGAGTTTTGAGTTCATGGCCTGTTGTTTTGATTGCAGATTGCAAGTGTGGGACTATCTTTTCAGCTGGTGTTTGTGTTTGTTCTTTCTGACCGATGTTACAGGCTTCTCCCATTGGTTACATATATTTGAAGTGCTGGGCTGGCCTTCACCCCTCTTGCAAGAGGGAAACAGTGCTCCCTCATTGTAGTAACTGTTTCTTCAAAATCTGAGCAGAAGCTCTGCACCATGTCAGGGGCTGCTGGGCCAGCAGGAACTGCAGCAAGTCTTGTGTAATCTGTTAAAGCTCTGTGCTCTGGGTTTTTGTGTGCTGCTGAGAGGAGGCATTGGTTGCCAGCAGAAACATCCTTCCTAGGCTTTCTCTGTGTATGCGATCAAATCTAGCTGTTGGTTTTACTTTCTGACTATAAATGCCGAATGCAAATGAAAAGAGTGAACTCCAACACCAACCTGTTGTAGCTACATGGTTTAAAAGCAACATGCAGTCTGAGCTGCCCTCTCTGGAACTGCACAGTGTGTTGTTTCATAGTTTGTTAATAAAAAGTGGTGAATTCAAATGCCATCTGTGCCAACTATAAAGCTATTAAAGATGTTATTTTTATGTTCTAGCCCTGAGAGTTGTTGGAGCTTTTTTTTTTTTTTTTTTTTTGTAATCTGGGTTTACTGTTTGCTGAGTTCTGTCGGTCTCTGGGTAGAGGGATGGCAGCTGAAGCAGAGCAATGAAAGTGGAGATGTCTGAGATGAAAAGGGGAGAAGTGGCTGCCCAGCTGTGTGTTGGGGAGAGCTGTTCTGGAGGAGCCCTCTGGGTGGCACTGCTCCCCCGGCCCTGCGGGGACAGATGGTGATGGGGCTCACAAATAACTGCTCTCCATCCCGTGGCTGAGGTTCATCCCTTTCTCCTTCCTCTCTGAATTTCTGCACTGGTGAAATGTTCTGACCACGGATTTTGTTTGCTTCACCATATTAAAAGCTTTATTTATTATACAGAATAAACTCGGGACGCACATTCTTCTTTCTGAGTTTGATGCAAATGTGTAAAGACTGCCAGTGTCCCTGCAGTGTTTGTCTGCTAAAGTAGTGCTGCTTATAAAGCTTCCTAAGCTGGAGCAAGCTGCGTGGTCACAGTTCTAATGTCTGAGCACAGAAGAGTGGGCTGGATTGATGTTGAACATCTGTGGGAATTGTCTGCCTTTATGGCTTCCTTACCCTCCCACTTTTCCTCTCTCAGGCGTTTTGCACTTATTTCCTGAGTTGAAACTCAACCCTCATCATGCTTAATGAAGCAGTTAAGGTAAGCGTGCGGGGTGCTGCGTGCAGGGCAGGCTTTGTCCTGGCTTCCATGCCCTGGAGGTCTGACTCTGCACAGCGGTTCTTTAGGAGCAGACAGGCTCACAGAAGTGTGTGGTCTTCTGGTTTTCCAATCTGTCTGCTAAAGGCATTCAAGGGTTCCCCCAGCTTTGATTCTGTGAGCTCCCAGCTGCAGGATGGGGCTCTGCTCCAGTGCAGGTGGCCGTGGGATGGGACTGGGGTGCTGCTCCAGCAGCTGCAGCAGACTTCTGTGTGGTGACAGTGCGCTAAAGACAGAGGAGAGCAGTGTAGCCTCTGCTCTGCAGCTGCTTTCCTCTGCCATCCCACTTGCAGCAGGGTTTCTGATCTCTTTGAGAGCTTTGCCGTGCTTCTCAAATGGTTGGGCCTTCCTGAGTTCAGTGCAGAACCTACAGGCACCTTCTGCTCCTCCTGCACCCTCAGTGCCCACCTTGGGCTCCTCCTACAGAGGAGCAGAGCAAGCAAACTGCAGACAAAGGGCTCTTAATGAACCCCTCTGCCCTGGGGGGCACTTAGGCCCCCTGCAACACAAGCTTTATTTACATCTGTGAAAAACACTCTGCTGGTCTGTTGGAGCAGCAGAGCTCTCACTCACTGCTTGTAGGGACAATGTCACTGTCAATATTTGCCTTGGAGGAACCCTGCCAGCAGATGAAGGCTTGTTTCATGGCCGGAGGAACTCTTCCTCCTCATGGCTTCAGTGCCTGCTGCTGGCACAGAACCATCACCTCCCAGTGGTGATGGGAATGCACAGCTGTAGGTTTCAGGTAAGCCCCACCAGGTAACACTCATGCATAGACCCCAGTGTTGACCACCCGGGGCCAGCCAATGTCCCCAAGGGTCCCAGCAGCACAGGGACCCCCCGCAGCAGCATCTGCAGAGCTGCACATCTGCTGCAGGGAACAGCCGGGAGCTGGCTGCCTCTGGAAGAAATAAAGCTGGGATGATCCTAGGGTAGGACAATGTGCTGCTGCTACTTCTTTCATGGCTCTTGGTGCAATGACCATCCTGGGAGAGTGCTGAGCTGCAGCCTCTCCCCATTAGAGGCACTTCAAGCTGCTGTGCTCCAGTTACTTTTCTTAGCCAAGAGCGCAGACACCGCTCACTTCCCTTTTTCCACAAAGCCAGGCTTGATTTATTTTATCAGATCATATCTTTTGTGTTGCAGAGTCTCTGGCTTGCAGCTTGACCTCCCTGCCAAGAAGTGCCTGTGATTCACACAGCACATGTGCAGGGATGCAATGAGTGCTGAGATTTGGAGGGACACGAAGGCCGCCTGCTCGCATTTCACAGCTCTTGATGCACCAACCAGACCCGCTCTGCACGTCACACCAGGGTGCTGCGCATCCCTATGGGACTGCAGAGCTCCCAATGGACAGCACTGGATGGATCTGCAGCTGCTGGAGGTGCCCGAGGTAGGCAGAAGCTGCCCCATGCCCCAGCCCCACAGCCTGTGTGACACAGCCTTTCAAAGTGCAAAGAGTGTTTATTTCTTGGAGATCGGGTTTCCGGCAGGAAGGCCGGCAACTGCCAAGGTTTTTATTGGATCCCAGTGAAAGGAATTTCAAGTCTCGTGCTTGTTGTCTTTCCCTGTGCCTGCAGTGGAGAAGGAGCACTGTTACACCCAAATGAGAGCGAGGGGTACTGGGTTTGGCACTGCACATCCTTGATAATGTGGCTCAGGACGAGATGCCGCGTGGTCTCCTTGCAGGAGGTGTCGGAAGGGGCTGGAGGGGCTCTGGGGAAGTGTGGAGAGGGGTTGGAAGCACTTGAAAGGACCTGGGGCTGAGCCACGTGGGGAGCCCTGCTGGAGCTGAGCGGTGATGGGGCCAGGCAGCTCACATTTGTTATAGGTTTGGACAAAGTTTTGACTGTTCTTGGAGGTAATTTTATAGGGGATTGGGATTTCGAAGGCCACTGGGTAGCTTGATTGCTTCAGTGTGTGGTGGAGACAGCTCCAGTGCTCCGACCACCCTCAGATGGTGGCAGCACTGACCAGTATCCTCCAGGGCTGAGGGCTGTGCCAAGTCCTGCTGTGTTCATGTATGAAGAGCCCCCAGTTTAATGCTGAGGTTCTCCAGAGCCCTCCCAGCCCTGGCTATGGAGTCATTGCCCTCAGAAAGAGAACGAAAAGGGGCACCAGGGTTGGGGTTGCGCCGGTGTGAGCAGCTTCCCAGAGGAAAAATGGTACATGCTTTGCAAACACTGCAATTCTTGGGGATGAGAAGTTCTTTTAGGGCTTGATCTCGTGGCAGAACACTGCTGTGTTACCTACAGAAGGAGGAGGGAGCGCCGCTCGTGCTTTCTGCAGAGCATGAAGAGGAGGCAGGGCTCAGTGTTTGCTTTGGGGGTCAGTGGAGCCTCTTCCTCCTGTTGGCCATCACCTGTTCGTGCAGGATCTCGGGGCGGATGCTGGACACAAACAGTTTCCTGCTGCTCCCAGCTCCAGCTGTGGGGTTCGGGCCCAGCATCCTGAAGCGATGAGCACTGGGAAGTGATTGCTGCAGTGGAAATTTTGCTCAAAAAAAAAAAAAAAAAAAAAAAAAGGAGTGCAAAGGGGCACAGTGTGCATGACTGTGACTTGGTGACCAAGTTTCTGGGGCTGGGTTTGTGCTCTTACAATTATGGGAGTGTGATGAGTATCTCCTTACGCCCACCACCACAGTGAGATGTATTTATTTAGAGAATGGAGTAAATTTCTTCCTCCTCCAAACACTGCTGGTCCTGGCGAGAAACTGCTTTCCCCAATCAGCCTCTGCTTCCATTCCGTGACCCTCTTCCCTCTCTTCCTGGAGGTGTCCCAAAGACTTCGCTGTGTGCTTTGGTCGCTTTTGATTTGGAGCTGCAGTGAGTGATGTGCATGGAGAAGATGAATGTGGGGCTGAGAGGGGCTGGGGAAGCATAGGGAACAGTGGGGACGTGGGAGGGAGGGAGCAGGAAGGAAAATATTGAACTTAGCATGAAAAGCACTGAGGCAAACAAAGTTAAAAGCGAGCAGGGAGGAGTGCTAACTGCAGAGAAGGGGCCAGGAGGGAGCAAAGCAGCGAAGTGACAGTGAAAGTTTGTGCATTGGTTGCAGTGTGGGGCCCTGGGGGCCAGCAGGGCTGCGTGTTTCATGTCCCTGGGATGCAGTGCTTGTCACTGCGGGGTCACGTCATGGTCTGTATGGACCATGTGAGCTCTGTAGGTGCAGGGCTGCATTTTTTCTTGTGGATACACAGAGTTGCATCTCCAACTCTCTCCATGGAGGCACAGGGCTCCATCTCTCTCTCTCTCTCTCTATGGACACAGAGGTTTCCATCTCTCTCTCTCCATGGATGCCCGGGGTTCCGTCTCTCTCCCTGGACGCACAGGGTTCCAGCTCTGCGCTTCGAGCCCCGCTCCGTGCCGTCGAGCTGAGCCCGTTGCCCCGCAGCCCCGCGCAGTGTCCGTCGCTTCTCTGCCCCCCCCGGGATCCCCGTTCTTCCTCCCCACTCGGGGCCGTCCGGTGGTGGCCGGGCCGGGGGGAGGAGGAGAAGAAGAAGGCGGTGGCGGGGGGCGGTCCGGGGGAGGCGCCAGGGTTGGCGACGGAGCGCTGCAAGCGGGGGAGGCGCCGCCGGAGCCGCCCCGGGGCTCGGGGAGCCGGAGCTCCCGGTGCCGGGGCGATGCGGGGGGCGGCGGCGGCGGCGGCTCTGCTCTTAGCGGTGGCGGCGGCGGCGCTGAGCGGGGCTGCGGAATCGGCGGCGGTGCGGAGCTGCGCGGTGCAAAGCGTGGGCTGTAAGTGCGCGGCGGAACGGCACAAGGCGAGCGGCCCCGCCGTGCCCCGCCGCCGGGTTCTGTGCAACGGAGCGGCCCTTCCCGCACCTCCCGAACCGCGGCTGCTGCCCGACGGCACCGCCACGCTGTGAGTACCGCGTACACGCGATGCCCGCGTCCCTTCGTCCCACGCAGGGCGAACTCTTCCGTCTCTCGTGAGGTCGGGAGCTCTGCTCCGACCGTAGCGGCTTTTCTGTTCCGCGTAACGCGGAGCGCTGTTTGATGGGGTTTTAAAGCCGTCGTGGAGCCGCCCCGGGACCGCTACGTCTCCGTGGGGTGGAAACGTGGGTGCGCAGCGTGGAATCGATGTGGAAGCGCAGGAAACGGGCTCCATCCCCGCGTTTCCTTCCGCGATGTTTGCTGCTCGGAGAGCTGGGGGAGGATGTTTTTGTTTGAAAGCTTTTTGCTGGAAATATTTGCTCCAGACGGATCTGATGTGCTGTGGATCTGGGCTCTGTGATGGGGCTGAGTTGTCGCTTCGCTCCCTCCGATCCCGCTCGGCCCTGGGCAAGGGAGCTCCGGGCTCTGGGCAGGCGCTGGCAGTGGTGTGTGTTTATTTATAACTGCGGCAGGGAGGTTTGAATTAAAGCTGCCTGGGAGGGCAGTGACGGCACGGCCGCTGCTAGAATCGGCACTTTCACCCATCCCACCAGAACCTTGTCCTGCTTTTGAGGTCCTGCAGTGCACAGGGTGCTCCCGGTCCTGCCCAATTACCACGTATTTGCTCGTGCATGGGGGTCCTGTGGCTGCTTTGGGGCAGTTTGTGTTTTCCCATCTGCCCTTTGCTGTGCAGAGGCTTCATTTCAGGATGATGATGTTGGCCTGGTGAAAACCCATAAATATGGAGCATGTCTTCAGAGCTCATCCAAGCTGTGTGGCACTGTGAGCTCTGAAATGCAGTGGAAGCATCGATGGCCCCAAAGCAGCAGCTGTGGTTCTCGTGGTCCCATCCCAGGCTGCTGTGCTGGAGCTGCACACTGCAGCAGTGCTCTCCCCACGCTGCTCTGCTCTTGCAGTCCCTGCCCCGGGGTGCTGTGACGTGTCAACCCAGTGCAGGCACCCGCAGGGGTTGGGAGTGCTTTGTTGAGTTGTATTTGGGAGCAGCGTCCCATTCCTTGCTTGCTCTTGAGCTTTCTTTTGGGATGACTGCATGGCAGCATCAGGACGTGACACAATCCCACTCCAACATGACATGAAACCTACTGGCATAGACAGAAACCTACAAATACGTGGTGACCCTGGACTCTGCTCTCTCGCAGTAAACATGATTTATGCTAAACCCTTTCCAGATGGGACAATCAAAACCAGAGGCTCCAGGTGCTCTCAGTGCTGCTGGGTGTGGTTAAGGCCCTGGGGACATGCCTCTGGGCAGCTCACAGCTCCTGCATCCCCCAGGGACAGCTCGACCATGGGGCACACGGTGTGTTTTGTGCAGAGCTGTGCAGTTCTTTGCTGCAGTGCTGGCCAGGAGCACGCATGGGGTTTGGCGACGCGACGTCCCCATGGAACCCAAGCAGACATGCACGTGCTCTCTGCCACCCGCCCTGTGCAGTTCCTGCACCCCTTTGTGCTTTGCATCCCGTTGTGCTGCTTGCCACATGTCCTGCTCCAGTGGGTGTCATCCATCCTGCTGGGACTGCAGTTTCCTTGGTGCTGAGCATCAGCATCTCAGGGCATTGGCTGGGGATGTCCCTGCAACACTGTTGCTCGGGCTCTGCAGCCCTTTGCTAATGGGACTGAATGCCCCCCGCCCCTGTGTCGCACCCTGATGGAAGTGTGCTGCGTCCCCACCCGCCCCAATCACCCTGTTGGCCCTGCTGTCACACGGGCAGGAGCCCAAACCTCTTCCAGATGTGGAATCCCAACGCAGGCCTCATTTCTGCACACAGCTTGATTGCACCGAAATTACAGATTGTCTGCAGGGAATAGAGGGCTTTGACTTATGACCAATTTCCAGTTCTACTTGAACTCCCCTCTGCTTATCCTGGGCCCTGCAGATGGTTTCTTTTGGAAACCTTTTGATACTGACTGAGCAGTTTTTAGGGGTCTGTGGGTTTTCTCCTTTCCATCCTTGCAGATGGGGGACCCTGCAGTGCCATGGGGCGACAGGGATGTGACGTCCCCCAGGGCCATCCCTGCAGCGCTCCACTCTGACCACTTTTCCCTCTCTCCGGGGCTCCTTTTTCCTGTGCTGAGGGTTGGAACAATAATTTTCACCATCCGAAATAGCCTGGTGTGACGTGAGCTGGTGGCACCGCCCCGGTTTGGGGGGGGGTTGGGGAGCACCAGGGGCCCCCGCTTCACCCTTCCTACAATCCCCCACCGGCGGCCGAGCGCTGCGCAGGGCACAGCCCTATCTGCACAGAGCATATGCTTTAAATTAATGCACTCAGAGAGCAAAGCATAGCTGTGCTCCCCACCCCCACCATCCTCGCCCCACTATTAACCTCCGTGCTGCGTCCTCCTCCCGCTGCACGCCGGCTGCGGGGAGCGCGGCCGCTGCCTCCTTTTTTGGTCGGGGACATAGGAAGTTTATTGTTCCAGCAGGCCGGGTTCTGGAGCAGTTATTTATCCAAGTGGATTCCAGCACGCTTGAAAAAACAAGCTTGTTTGGGTTTTTTTGCTGGTTTTTTTTTTGTTTTTTTTTTGTTTGTTTTTTTCCCCCCCCCACTTTCTGGCTCCTCTTTTTTGAGATGAGGGGAAGAAAAATGAGAAGGGAAAGGGATTTCTCCATCTCTGCGCCTGCGCTGATGCCTCGTGGGCTCCATGCCATCGGTAATGGGTTTGAGGAGGGGAGGTGGGACCCAATGGGACCCATCACCCACTCCTTGCTTTTCCTTCATGCTGTGCTCTGTCATCCCTGCATTACCCTTAGGGAGTGATCCAGCATCACTCAATGAATGCAGTGTCAGCCAACGGGTTCCTTGGTGCTACAGAACGGTCCCAATTCAGTGGCATGTCCAGCTCATGGTTCTGTACTTTCATGGTGTGCCAAGCCCTGCAGGCAGCTTGGGCACAGGGACCACGTCCCCCTGCATCAGTGGCTGCAAAGACCCAGACAGGGACCCACTGCCATGGCTGGATCCCTCCTGCAGCCTCTTGCATCCGTCTCATGCATTCAGATGTTTCTTGGTTCCCTGCTTTGAGTGGTGCTAGCAGAAACATATCACCACTAACACTGGAGCCCAGTGGGGCTGCCTGGGAAAAAAGACCAGCATCCTTTGGTCACTCATTGGAAGCTTTGTTCCTTGCACAAATAGGTGCAGGGGGTCCCAGCTCCATCAGGCGCAGGATGGAGGCTGCTCCCGCCTCTGCTCTCCCCGCAGCCTGGCTGCAGATCACACAGGATACTGATTTCATCTTGGACCGCCTGAGCTTTGCCTTTTATGGAGGGGAGTTTTGTTTTTATGGCAGAAACACAGCTGATGGTCCCAGGGGTCAGAAGAACAAAGCATCTCCTGGCATGGGGGCTCCTTCCTGGGGCCCATGGTGGGCTGGGGGCCACGTTCCCAGCTGGATGCAGCCCTGGTTGTAACTCCAGCCAAAGCTGCACCCTTGTGGAGAGCACATGGTGGTGGGGACACAGTGGTGAGTGCAACATCCATGGAGAGCAGCGTGCTCCACTGCAGCAGCATCCCTTAGGGGCTGTAGTGAGGGAACTGGGTGCCATATGAGTGCCATGGGATAGGATGGGGCTGTGCTGCTGCTGAGGTTAGGTTGCAACCCCTCTGGAGTCCCCCAGACCTGGCTGCAATGTGGGAATGGGGCCAGGGAAACCCGACGTCCGCCCCCTGGGACTGGGATGGTGCGGAGCTCGTCCTGTCTGCTGCACACAGTTCCCATTCAGCGCAGCTGCAGGGACGGCCCGTGTGTAAACAGCCCTGGCACAGTCCTCAATGAGGCCATTTTTCCTGCTGCTCGCCCCCAGATGGGGTTCCCGGGGAGCCCTCCCTGCTGCGGTTTCCCTCTGCACTTCCTGCGGGGTCGGAGCTGTGTGCCACACTGATCTCTAATGGGGCAGGGGTTGAGGATTCCTCGATGCTGCTCAGTGCAGGTTTGGAGGTTCTCATTGCCTACACGTGCAATTCTATGCAGTGATGCCCCAAGCACTGATACAGCCCTGGGGACCTCCAGCCCAGTGTCACCATGGCATGGTGTCCCATGTCATCCCCCAGCAATGCCACCTTGCCACAAATCTGGCTTTTCCCAAACCCCCAGTCCCACTGATCCTTGGGCATCCCCATCACAGCCCATGTAACAGCATCTTCCCTCTCCTTCCATCCCTGTGCTCTCATCCCCACAGGCTGCTGAGCAACAACAAGATCACAATGCTGCAGAACGGCTCCTTCTTCGGGCTGCGGGCGCTGGAGAAGCTGTGAGTGAATGGAGACTGGGGGTGGTGTGGGTTAGGCTACTCAGTGAGCCTCTGGGCATTGGGTTTGCCACCAGCACCCACAGGCATCCTGGGGTCTCTGGGAGCTGGGTTGGAGTAGAGGCACCGGGGGGGCCACACTCAGTGAGAGCTGGTATGAAAAGCGACATTGTCCCCCCAAACAAAGTCAACTTTCTTATCTCTCCATGAAAGGCATCTCTATGATGGGAGCGTTAATAAGAGGAGATTTATGGCTCCCATATGGATCTGATCTGTAGGTTTTTAGGAGTGGGGACGGGCACACTGAGGGTGTTTTGTTCCCCTTCAAGGGGCTCACACATTTCTCAGCCCCACAGGGATGGGGTGACTCCAGGGCCGGGGGGCTCCAGCTGTGGGGACAGCCCATGGGTGCCCATCCCTTTGCAGGAGGGTCCCTGCAGAGCACTGTGCCTGCACTGTCCCATGGCACGTGATGCCAAGGATGTCCTTACTTCTTTGGGGTGCAGAGACCCCTCTATGGGGCGCAGGCTTCTGATTGGCACCACAGCACCCATTGGTCCCAGCCCCACTGCCTAGGGGTCTCACCACTTCTCCCCATGGGCAGTGGGATCAGCACAGCCTGGATCTCATTAGCTCGAACAAGGAAGCATTTATGAATGTGAAGCTTGTTTGAGTTATGCAGTGTGCACCTGCCCTGGCCAGCAGAGGCCAGCTGCTCCATGGGGGGTGGGTGTGCAGTGCTGGGTCAGGGCAGGCACTGCAGGGCATGGCATTGCCTCTGGGGTTGTGTTCCCGGTGCATGGTGTTGGGGCTGACGTGAGATTTTTGAAGGCATGAAAATACGCGTGGAGCTGTTTTGGGACTCTATTTGAAGCAGTCATTTTGAGGACTCAAGTTTCTCCCATGCTGTGGTTGAAGTATGGGGTCACATCTAGGCTCCTGGCACTGAGTTCTCATTAACGAGAGGATTAATGAGCCTGGACAGGGAGCAGCCTGGCCCAGGGGCGATACCTGGGGGACCACAGTCCCCGGATGCAGGAGGTCTGCACATCCCATGCCCTGAGATCCCTGTGTGTGTAGCATGGGGTAGCCTTCACTGAAGCTCAGCTCAGAGCACAGCCATGGGCAGCATCCCCCCGTCCCCCAGCCAGCACGAGGCTGCGCCTGATTGCTCCCGACAGCAGCTCTAATTGTGTGCATCGGGTCGGTCCAAGGCTGCAGCATAGACAAGCCCCACAGGGGCTGTGCTGGCACCACAAGGACCTCAGGGGCCCCTTGCTTTGGTCATGGGGCCATGGGGGTTTGGCGTCCCGGTGTGACGCAGTCATCGGGGCTGAGCTGTTTCCAGGGTCCCCGAGCCACCCTCAAGAGCCCCACACCCACCGCCTCTCGGGGCTGGCAGCTCAGCATCACCACTGATATGTGGCAGCGTAATGAGATTAATGAGTGTGAGCAGGGCCGGTATGCGGCCACCCTCATTAGCGCAGCCCCAACTGGGAGTGCCGTGCCCTCCGCCGGCACCACCGTGCTCAGGGGCTGGGACTTGGCCAGGATGGGTCCCTCGATGGCCCCATAGAGGACTGTGAGTTTTGGGGTAGCCCCATGGTGACAGTGGCTCCTGTTAGCCAGGCACTGGGCACTGTGCTGAAAGGCTCTGATGTGAGCGAGCACGGGAGAAAATTACTCTCATGGTAACTCCATCCCATGTGCTGTAGATAGGGCTGGGAGCACGGCTAAAAGCCTCTATGAGCTGCCTGCACATGGAAGCACTGGGAAAGATCCATGAAATCCTCACAAAGGAATGAATGCGCTGCACCAACGCAGTGTGTGGGAAGGGGGACGT
Source organism: Meleagris gallopavo (assembly GCF_905368555.1). Taxonomy (NCBI): domain Eukaryota; kingdom Metazoa; phylum Chordata; class Aves; order Galliformes; family Phasianidae; genus Meleagris; species Meleagris gallopavo. The sequence goes on from NC_139427.1 coordinate 2,391,005, forward strand.
TGAACGGTGCTGTGTGCAGAGTTGTGGGGATCCCGCAGTGTCAGTGCTTGCAGGTGTGGGGTCCGTCTGTCTGTCTGTCCGTGCTGCCTGGTGGGGTTCGGCTGCTGTCCCAGGGTCAGGTGTGTTCTGTGGTGTGCGTGGGGAGGTTGTTGGGGTGGCTGTGTTTGCAGTACAGGTGTGCGCCGTGTGGGTGAGTGGAGCTGTTCCTTCAGCACTGGGGCTCACCTGAGCCACCCCTGTACGTCTGCACACCCACAGCCCTGCACACCCACAGCCCTGCACACCCACAGCCCTGCACATCTGTGCACCCTGCCGGTACCCTGAGAGCTGGCTGGGTGCCATGTACCCACGGGACACCTTTGCTTAGCAGAAGTGCAGCAGCTGAGAGCTCTCCCTACGTCCCTACCGCAGCGGCTGCTGCGTGCCTGGCGTGCCTCTGATAAGATACATGCCTGCAATCAGTGTAATAACCCAATCGAGCTTCCTCCAGGCTGCAAAGTCACTGTGAGGCTGCGCTGACATTTGCAGTGTGCTCTTATCCTAATGGCCTTCCTGGGATAAGGCTGCTCTGGAAACAGCTCTGCAGGAGGGAAAGGTGGGCACGGTACGTGTGGGGCCCTGCGGTGTCCCTGGGGTGCCCGGTTCTGTGTGGCTGCAGTGTGCCAGGAGTGGGGCTGCATTCCCCAGGCTTCCATCTGTCTGGGAGCACTGTGGAGCTGTGCTGATAGAGGGGGCAGGATGCTGGCTGTACGCCCTGAGCTCTGTGTCTATCTCCCGGCAGGGACCTGAAGAACAACCTGATCAGCACAGTGCAGCCAGGCGCCTTCCTTGGGCTCCCCGAGCTGAAGCGTCTGTAAGTACCTGGGGAGTGCAGGGCAGCCTGTGGGGACTGGGAGCAGCTCAGCATCCCCAGCACTGACAGCCCCTCTGCTTCCTTGCAGGGACCTCTCCAACAACCGCATTGGTTGTCTGAGCGCCAGCGTCTTCCAGGGTCTCACCAACCTCCTCCGACTGTAAGCAGTGCCGTGGGCTCCCCTAGAAGGGCCACCATGCCCCACACTCTGTATCGGGTGGTGGGGGCCATAAATGGGACACATCAGGGGGCTCGGACTCTTGGTCCCCTCCTAAAGGCTTTCATCCTTAGGACTGGGGATGGGATGGAGGTGGGGATGAGGATGCCCAGCCTAGTGGGTGACACTGGGAGCTCCAGGATGTGAGAGGACTCTAGGTTTTCCAAGCATGTCCCAGTTTCCTCCATGGCTCTGTGCTTCCCTGTCTTTCAGTAACATGTCAGGAAACATTTTCTCCAGCCTCCCCCCTGGCGTCTTTGACGAGCTGCCCTCACTAAAAGTCGTGTGAGTACACCACATCCATCCCCAAACACAGACCCTCTCTGAGGTGTGCACAGCTGTGCCACCTCCACCTTCAGCCTCCCCACACAGCTGCTGACCCTTGCAGGGACTTCGCCACCGAATACCTGACGTGTGACTGCAACCTGCTCTGGGTGCTGCCCTGGGCCCGCAACCACTCAGCACAGATCTCAGAGCGGACGCTGTGTGTGTACCCACGGCACCTGCACAGCACCCCTCTGCGCAGCGCACAGGAGAGCCAGCTGCAATGCGGTGAGCAGGAGAGGGGGAAGGGTGTGGGCAGTGTGCCAGGGCCGGGGGGCTCACACCACATGTGTCCCCCCGCAGCGGGCACCCCGGAGCTGCACACCCACCACCTCATCCCGTCGCTGCGCCAGGTGGTGTTCCAGGGGGACCGACTGCCCTTCCAGTGCACCGCCACCTATTTGGACAACAGCACCCAGATCCATTGGTACCACAACCACCAGCGAGTGCAGGAGGATGAGCGGGAGGGCGTCATTGTGGAGGAGAGCCTCATCCATGACTGCACCTTCATCACCAGGTGGGAACAGGATGGGTTTGGGATTGAGATGGGGATGATGGGGATAGAGATGCAAATGGGGATAGGAACGGAGGTGGGATAGGATGGGGATAGGATTGAACAGGAATGAGGATGGGAGTAGGGATTAGGATGGAGATAGAGGTGGGGATGGGGTGCATATGGGATGGGGACAGTGCAGGGCTTGCAGGTTTGCAGGTATCAAGTGCAATAGGTGGGATGTAAAATGTTGGCATTGTTTCTTGGTGCGTGTCCCCACTTCAGGGACTGCCCCTCCATGCCAACATGTCCCCTCTGTCCACAGCGAGCTCATCCTCTCCAACATCCACGTCTCTGCCAACGGTGAGTGGGAGTGTGCCGTCTCCACCTCACAGGGCAATGTCAGCAAGAAGGTGGAGATCGTAGTGCTGGAGACCTCCGCATCCTACTGCCCCGCAGAGCGCGTCACCAACAACCGAGGGGACTTCAGGTAGAGACCAGTAGCAGTGTGGCCAAGGGGGAACGTGGCCGTGCGTGATGCGTGCCGGGCAGGGGGCTGCCTGCAGGCGGGGGCCCACAGGTGCCCAATCATCTGGTTGCAATTAGCAGCCACAGGGAGCATGAGAGCCTTTGAAGACCTTCCCGTGCCGGCAGCGCAGCCAGGCTCCAGCAGCAGAGGTGTTGGAATTTCTCTGGCACAAGACGAAAGGCTCTGGGCGTCTGCTGTAACCTCGGCAGGGCTGTTCCAGAATATAAATTACTGCTGCAGTCAATGTGGCTTCGATTAACGGTGCTCCCCTGCGCTGCTCTGAGCCAAGCAGGATGTGGGATGGGGGGACAGCAGCTTTGTGGGGAGCATTGCTCCACTGTCACTGTGTGTGTGTGTGTGCATCCAGGTGGCCCCGCACTCTGGCTGGCATCACCGCCTTCCAGTCATGCCTGCAGTACCCCTTCGCCTCAGGGCCAGCAAGTGGAGGCCCAGCAGCAGAGAAGCAAGCGTCCAGGCGTTGTGACCGTGCAGGGCGCTGGGAAGAGGGCGACTACTCCCACTGCCTCTACACCAACGACATTACCCGTGTGCTCTACACCTTTGTGCTGGTGAGCCAGGTGCTCAGCCCACACGGATTGCTGAGATTGGGGTCAGGCACAGCAGTGATCGTGCCCTGTGGTTGTGCCACCCTACAGATGCCCATCAATGCCTCCAATGCACTGACACTGGCTCACCAGCTGCGCGTCTACACAGCTGAGGCTGCCAACTTCTCAGATATGGTTGATGTCCTCTATGTGGCTCAGATGATTGAGAAGTTTATTGGCTACGTGGACCAGATCAAGCAGGTAATGCTGCTGTTCTTTGCTTTTCCCATCCATGCGTGGTGGGTGCTGGGAGGGAAGCATGAACTGGGGATGAATGAACTGAGTGCGACCTGCAGCCGGCTCTCCTCGCAGCTTACCGATGTGATCGTGGAGATGGCAAGCAACATCATGCTGGTGGATGACCACATCCTCTGGATGTCACAGAAGGAGGAAAAGGCATGCACCAGCATCATCCGTTCACTGGAGAAGATCGCTGCGCACACCCTCAGCACCAATTCCCAGCACATGGCAGTGGTGAGTCCCTGCACATGGTGGGGGTCCATCCATGCACATGCTGGGGGTCTCTACCCATGCTGGGCTGACAGCCGCCTCACTGCTCTGTGCCTGGCAGAACTCACGCAACATCGCCTTCGAGGCATACGTGGTAAAGCCTGAGAGCTACGTGGGGCTGAGCTGCGTGGCCTTCCAGCGCCGGGATGGGGGCCCTCCTGGGCGCACAGCCCTGGCTGAGCAGGCAGCCGAGCCCCAGCTTGACCAGCAGCTGCGGCTGCGCTGCACCACAGGACGCCCCAACATCTCCCTGAGCAGTTTCCACATCAAGGTATGGGTCTGATGGGGGTGAGGTGTTTGAGGGTGCGGCTTGATCTCACCGGTGACTGTGTGCCCACAGAACAGCATTGCCCTGGCCTCCATCCAGCTGCCACCCAGCCTCTTTGCCAGCCCCATGCCACCCACCCCGCTGGCCGACTGCAAGTTGCAGCTGCTGGTGTTCCGCAACGGGAAGCTCTTCTGCAGCACGGGGAACTCCTCACGTCTAGCAGACGACGGCAAGCGGCGCAGTGTGGCCACACCAGTCATCTACGCAGGGACATGTAAGGGCTGTGTGCTAGCAGGGCTGCCTTTCTATGCAGATTAGAGCTGTTCTCCCCAGCGCTCCTGCAGAGCAAAGCCATTTCTTTGGGCTGTGCTGCTGAAGGGAAAGTGGGTTTTTTTGGGGAGTCCCCCTGGCTCACCAGCTCTCTCCATCCCTGCAGATGGCTGCAGTGTAGGGAACCTGACGGAGCCGGTGGCCGTGTCGCTGCGACACCCCGGGGAGGGTGCAGACCCTGTGGCTGCCTACTGGAACTTTGAGGTGCTGGGGGGCATGGGGGGCTGGAGCGCCGAGGGCTGCCAGCTGGCTGCCCGTGAGCCCAACGTCACCTCCCTGCACTGTCGGCACCTCAGCAACGTGGCTGTGCTCATGGTAAATGGGGCAGCAGGTGGGGGGTGAGCACTGGGGCCATGTGGAGTTGGTGGATGCGTGGTACTGCAGGTTGTGGGGCTATGGGCTAGGGTCTGACGGGCTGTGTGGTGCCATGCAGGAGCTGAGCGGGTTCCCCAGCGAGGCACGAGGTCCAGTGGAGGTGCTGCACCCAGCCATGTACACCTGCACAGCCGTGCTGCTGCTCTGCCTCTTCACCACCATCATCACATACATCGTCCACCACGGGTGAGCATTATGGGGTGGCCTTGGCTGTAGGTGAGGGTATGGCTGGAGGGGAACAGCCCAAGCCAGGCAGCTCACTGCTCCCTTCTGCTCCCTCCAGCACCATTCACATCACGCGGAAGTGCTGGCACATGCTCCTTAACCTCTGCTTCCACATGGCCATGACATCAGCAGTGTTTGCAGGAGGCATCACCCTCACCGGCTACCTGGTTGTCTGCCAAGCGGTGGGTGCCAATGCTGCAATAGGGACCCCAAATGGGGTCTTCCTCCAAGCTGAACAGTTGAGCCTCGCTTGGCTGCATCACCCCTGTGCTGACCACATCATCTTGTCCCGCAGGTCGGCATCATTTTGCACTACTCCTCCCTGTCCACACTGCTGTGGATGGTGGTGAAAGCCCGTGTCCTCTACAAGGAGGCGACCTGGAAAGCACCTCGGCAGCCAGATGGGGATTCAGCACCACCGACCCCTCGGCCCATGCTACGGTACTGCCATCCCCTGCCTGGGACTCCTCCCTAGGTCCTCCCCATTGGGAAGTGCACTCGGCAGCATGGCATAATTTTGGTGTGTTCTGACCCAGCACCATGGTATGCTCTTGGTGTGCTCTCTCTTTTCAGGTTCTACCTGATTGCTGGTGGGATCCCCCTCATCATCTGCGGCATCACAGCGGCTGTCAACATCCACAACTACCACGACAACAACCCTTAGTAAGTGTCCTGCTGCCTTCCTCAGCCTGGGCAAGGGGAAGGGAAGCCAGCTGTGCTGGGAATCCAGGGAAATGCTTGTGGAATCCATCCCAGGAGCTGTCCATTGACAAGGCATGCATAACCCATGGAGACAGGCCATTGGGCATGTCCAGGGGCTGAAGCCATGCTGACCGAATCCTTTTCTCTCCCCTGCAGCTGCTGGCTGGTGTGGAGGCCCAGCCTGGGTGCCTTCTATGTGCCGGTGGCCTTCATCCTGCTGGTCACCTGGCTGTACCTGCTCTGTGCTGGACTCAGCCTGCAGTGCCACGCTCCCCGTGGGAAGGAGCCTCCAGAGTTGCCGGGCACACCGCCAAGGCTGGGGACCAACGGGGAGCTGCTGACAGACTCAGGCTCCATCTCAGTGACGCTGCACTCAGGGACACATTGCCCAGAGGTGGATGGTGTGTACTCACTGCAAGCACAGCTCTGGGCGCTGCTGGCTGTGCACGCCATGTATGTGGCCTTATGGACGTTTGGAGCCATGGCCGTGTCCCAGCGTGGAGATCTCAACGTTGTCTTCAGCTGCCTCTACGGGGTGACGGCCGTGGCGCTGGGACTCTTCATCTTCATCCATCACTGCGTCCGTCGCCGGGACGTGCTGGGCTCGTGGTTCTCCTGCTGCCCATCCTACCGCTCTGCGCTGCCCATGCAGCCCTACAGCCATCCCAGCACGGCGCCGGTGGAGGACGGCTCACAGATGTTCATCAGCTGCGATCCCGAAGCCGCCCGCAGCGCCACGTCCTCCTCCTCACCCAGCAGCACAGGCTCAGCCGCCGGCCGCTGCAAGCTGACCAACCTGCGGGCAGCACAGAGCCAGGCTGATGAGCCGGAACACGGCGATGGGAGAAGCTCCGGGGTGGGGAGAAACACCAACAACCACCGCAGGAACCACAAGAGCAGAACTAAGCAGCACCGCGAGGGGAAGCACCACCGCTTGAAGGTGCTGCGGGGCCCATCCTCCGAGCAGAGCGAAAGCGGCAGCGTGCACAACAGCCATTCCGAGAGCTACCACAGCAGCAGGAACAGCCCCATGAACAACTGCGCTGCGCAGCGGGCCGTGGGCACCCAGGATGGGGAGGTGGCACCCAGCCAGTCAGAGGGCAGCGACGGCTTTCTTGAGGCGCGACGACGGAGCAGAGACAACGTGAGGCAGGCGGAGAGGGAGGCGAAGCGACGCTCCTACCCCCTAAATGTGGGCAGCCACAACGGAGGATTGAAAGGCAGCAAGTATGATGTCAACCTGGCCGGTGCTGACAGCGGGGCCGGGATGAGAAGCGGGCTCTGGAAGAGCGAAACCACGGTGTGAGGGATGGGGAAGGAGCAGATGGCCATAGTGCTGCAGCACGTCCTCCTTGGCTGGAGGTTGTGCACGGAGGAGGCTCGCAGAGAGGCTGTGAGCGTGGCTAAGTGCACTACGTGGGGCCTCATCCCCGCAGGACGGGCGTCACAGCCTGCCCAGGTTGCAGCACTGAGAGGCGGAGGTGGAAGGCAACCATTGCTTTTCAGCAGCATGAATTGCAGCCACGCTTCCGTCACTCCCGCACGTCACTTCAGACTGATCCTAAATGCTATTTTATAATATACAAAGGAAACAAATGTCTATTTTTCAAATTTCTATATTGAATGTATATATGTATAGACTGATGCAAGTGCCTCCGCCTTACCAGCAGTGTTCTCCCACAGCCACGAATGCAATATTCCCAAAGATGTAGGCATGTCGTGCAGACGCTTGGGTGGCCCCAAATGAGCTTTTTCTGAAAGAGTCTCAGTTTTGAAGCGTTACGAAATGCAAACGTTGTTATCTTAAAGGACAGTATTTAGCCCTGAGGGTTACTCGGTTGCCAAAGCAAAAGCCATATTGCGAAGCAAGCACAAGGTAAGAGAAGGCACTGATCCGAGAAACTGTCTGCACTCTGTGGATGTCAGACACTAAAAGCACCGCTGGAAAATGCTCCCAGACCCTCCCAGGTGTAACCTATGCAAACGGGTGGAGCAGCAGCACTGCTCTGCCTAAGATGGGCACGGGTTGTCCATCTCCTCCAGGAACCAAAGAGCCCAACTGGGCGCAGGCACCAAAGCAGGTCTTCATCCTTAACCAATGTGTGCACACAGAACCCAGCAGGCTTTGCTCCCACAAAGCCAGGACACCAACAGCGCTGTGCTGAGCCACCTCCTGTCCCTCCAGTGTGGGCTCCTCCCTCAGAGGGGGCTGCTCCTGGAGAGTGAGAGGATGATGCCCACAGTGCTGTCAGGGCCCTTCCTAAGGACTGCAGTATGTTCAAAGGGCTGGAACTTTGCTAAGCACTTATTCTTCCCCATTGAAAAACAAGTCCCCCTTTTTCCTAGCAGGCGAAAATGTCAGACTCACTGCAGGCTGTAGGAAGCTCTAGGAGCACTCCCAGGTCTCCATTTGCTTAAAGGAGAACAAGAGGAGTCAGTCTGTGCTGTTTTCAGCCTCAGTTCTCTCACATGTGCAAATGGGTTTAATTATTTACCTACCTCCCATGGGGTCCCAGGGAGCAGCAAAGGACTGCAGTGCTGGGAAGCATTCAATCCAGCCCTCTGCTACACCACAGCCAAGGGATCCAGGAGTTAGCAGAGTAAAATAGCACTTAGTGGCAGATTTTTCTCCCCTTTAGAATCCAACTCCTCTCCCTTTGGAACCTCTCGTCCTGCAGGGCTGGAGTTCACTGGCTTTGCTGCAGCTCTGCTGTCCCTGGGCTGCCAGACTTCCCTGACCAACAGCCTGCTTAATGCCACGTTTATTGTGCCTGGTATTTGATGCAATTTAAATCCTTATGTCAATACTGCAGCCCACACAGTCTTGCCGATGCTGAGTTGTTATATATGCTTGCTGCACTGTGACAGTATTATATAAAAAGCTTGGTATTATTAATTACACTTTTTTTTTTTTGTATGTTTACATTACAAGCAAATGACAGATCAACAGAGAGCTTCTTGCAATATACATGGGGGAGGGAGGGGAAAATATGCCAAAGAAATGTCTTTAAAGGGGTCTTTTTGCATTTTTATATAAATAGAATGTTTCTAGCAGATATGTTTTGTTTAATATATTAAAGATTTGCAAATCTGCCAAATGTACTGTTATTTCCCACAGACTCTGCATTCAAACACAACAGCCCGTTAGGCAGACAAAGGTCACTGCCTGACAGTGTCCAAATTAAACAGCCAGCAGTGCTGTGCTCGTACACCCCAGTGCTGTCACTGTGCTGCAGATCCCCACTGGTTTTCCAGCACCTGTCCAGCTGATGCTGGGGCAGCTGAAACCATTCCTGGCACCTGTACTTCTATTTACTTCTAATTAAAATGACTCATTGTGGTCCAGAACGTGAAAGAAGCCATCGCCCACTCCACACCCCACCCCAGTTTCTTGGACGACTGTCCCTGCAGCACTCAGTATCTCTTTAACCATCAGGATTTATGCTTTTGGTTCCAGAGTCTCCGGTGGTGCTGTTCCAGTGATGCTCACCTTTACTGCCACACTTTGGCCCTCCTGAATGCCCTGATCTCCTCTGGGCCCCTCAGGTACTGCTCTATTTCAGTGTCAGAGATGGGATCATCTCCAGTGACGGCAGCTTCCGAAGCACTCAAGGCTGCAGTGCGCAGTCTCTTCCTTGGATGGAGGAGGCAGGGTGGCAGTAAGGGCCTCCGGCTGCCCACAGCCTTCTGTTTTCCTTCTGAGGGACGGCCCTTGTCCGGTGCTGTCTCTGCTGCTGCTGGAGGATTGCTGGAGGAGTCCTCAGCCTGGGCTGCTCTCTGCTGCTCCTCCACATCTGCTGCACAGAAGGCATTTTTCAGCAGGAAGACTCGGTGCTGCAGCAGATCCCCGATGTATTTGACCACCGTCTTCTTGTCCAAGTTAAGCACCTTTAGCCAAGCGAGCTCAGCTGCCATCCTCAGGAGGACGTCATAAAGCTCCTTCAGCCTCAGACGTGCAGGGGGGGCAGGTCGACGCCTGCTGCCTTGCAGAACTGTGTGAACGTGCAGGTGAGGCGGGCGGAGGGCTGCAGTGACTGCCAGGACAGGAAGGCTGCAGCTGTGACGATGGGGATGGGATGCCGGCCTGTCACCAGCCACGTCTCGCTGGCCAGCTCCACCACCTGCATGGTCCGGGCAAGCATCGTCTCCTTGTCCTCCACAAATAAGACAGGGATGTCCTCTGTGTGCTGGAACAGCCGGAAACTGGAAGAGAAGAAAACTCACTGTTAGCACCAGGAAAAGCATCAGGACCTGGCTACAGCAACACAGCTCAGACTGAGAGATTTCTGCCCTCAGCCTCCTGAGGGCTCGCTGATACTCCATCACAGTGGCAGCCACTGCTGCAGTCATCCATCTAAATAAACATGGAGAAGGCCACAGTTAAGATCCTTAAAGGCAAACACACTCTGCTCTCAAGCTAAGCAGTAGCTCACCATGCCTAAGTCCCACACTGCCTGCTCTCCAAACAGCTTTCCACAGCACTGGTGTTGCACACAGAGCACCACGTGGGTCACAATGAATGCTTCCCATTACCTGTTAAGGTGTGTCTTCACCAGATCTGAAAGGCTCAGTGCTGGCACTGAGATCCCGAGCTCCTTCTGAAGGCTCAGGTAAACGCTGGTGACCAATTCCTGCTTTGCATAGAGGAGGGAGCAGATCGTTCCCAGCGTCAGCGGCCAGTTGTGCTGCCGACAGGTTGCCAGCACGCAGCAGCCCACCAGGAGCTCCTTCTTCTCCAGGCTGACCAGGTGGAAGGAGGGGTGCTGCAGTGCTCTCTGGAAGTAGGAGATGGCCGTTCCCTCAAACACCGACGGGAGCCGAAGAACCTTACAGAGATCCTGGACCCGTCTGATCCCTGAAAAAAGACACTGCCCTTAAGGATCAGCAGAAATAACTCCTTCCTTCATGTTCTACTGTCAGCTCCCAAAGGCTTTTACCATTTCTGAGATGCATTAGAATTACAGCAAAGCAGAAATGATCCGAGGGATGGAACACTGCCCTGTGAGGTCAGGCAGAGCATGGGCACTGTGCAGCCAGGAAAGGGAAGGTTCCGGACAGACCTGAGAGCAGCCCAAGGGGCTGTAAGGAAGAAGGGGGCAGACCTTTCAGCAGAGCCTGCTATGAAAGGACAAGGGGGGCGATTTCAGACTGAAAGATATAGGCTGGATATGAGGGAGGAGCTGTTTGCAATAAGGGTGGCATTGGTCATCCAGAGAAACGCAGCCCAGGGACACCCAAGGTTGGGGTGTCTGCCCTTACCTCGCTGCTCACAGCGGTTCAGTTGCTCCTTCTGCCCGGTGCTCTGCAAATAGGACACCTCTGAAAGAAACAGCAGCAGTCAGCGCCGAGCACACCACGGCTGTGCAGAGAACCACAGAATCATAGAACCACAGAACCATAGAATCACAAGGTTGGAAACGACCTGCAAGATCATCCAGTCCAACCGCCCTCCCATCACCGCTGCTACCACAAGCACTAAACCAGATCTCGCAGCTCCTCATCCAGACGCCAGAACACTGCCAGGGACGGCGACTCCACCACCTCCCTGTGCAGCCATTGCAGTGCCTGAGAGAAAAAGTTCTTCCTTATGTCCAACCTAAACCTCCTCTGCTACAACTTGCGGACATTTCCTCGGGTCCTGTTTGTTGCCTGGGAGAAGAGGCCAAACCCCTCCTCAGCACAACCTCCCTTCAGGAAGCTGTAGAGTGCAATGAGGTCTCCTCTGAGCCTCCTCTTCTCCAGACTGAACAATCCCAGCTCCCTCAGCTGCTCCTCATAAGACTTGTGCTCCAGACCCCTCACCAGTTTTCCTGCCCGTCTCTGGACACGTTTCAGTCCTTCAATGTCTTTTTTGTAGTGAGGGGCCCAAAACTGAACACAGTACTCAAGGTGCGGCCTCACCAGTGCTGAGCACAGAGGGATGATCACCTCTCTGCTCCTGCTGGCCACACCATTTCTAATGCAGGCCAGGATGCCGTTGGCTCTCTTGGCCACATGGGCACACTGCTGGCTCATGTTCAGCATCAACCAACACCCCCAGGCCCATTTCCCCTTCACAGTCATCGAGCCACTCAGCCCCAAGCCCGTAGCGCTGCACGGGGTTGTTGTGGCGGCCCGTTCGGGGCCCGCGGCACAGTCCTCACCTCGCAGTTGCCCCTCGTCGCTGTAGGTGGTGGTCAGCAGCCCCTCGGCCAACACGCAGCCGCAGGCGGCGCACACCAACTGCTGCTGCGCGTAGTGCGCGTCCTCCAACAGCGCAGCGGAGCCGCACTCGGGGCAACGGCCGCGCGCCGCCATGGGGACCCGCGCGGGGGCCGCACCGCTCTCAGCCAATCACAACGCCGCGCGGCGCAACCCGAGTCAAGATCCGGGCGGAGCGCCGCTCCCGAGCTCTGCGTTCCGGCCCCGCCCGTTCCGCCCCCCCCCCGCCTCTGTGCGGCGCCTCCCTCGCGGATCTCCGCGGCACTGCGGCTGATTTTGCTCCCGGCCGAGGACCTTTTGCACATTTTCCGCTCGCAGAAACTCTCGGTTCCGTGATGAGCTCGCTCGGCAGGTTTCCCCACCCCGTCAGATGTTTACATCACGGGCAGCTGGCAGGGCTGAATGCAGCACAAAGGAGCTGCGGGGCGAGGACGTTCGGCACGAGGAGCAGCCGAGCTCTGCCTGCAGCAGCACAGGCTGTGGGTTCAGGCTGTGGGTCACTGTTGAGCAACTGCTGCCTTTTTCCCCTGTTCTCAATAGGCACAGCGTGCTTCAAAGTCCCCTCTGCCCCACAGCTGCCAGGCTGGAAAGAGACAGAACATACCCAGCATCCCACACCTCAATTAGGAGATGTTATCCAGAAATCAGGTGACTCTGGCCATCACAAACAGGTTGAGGAAGGGCTCACGGAGCTGCACTCATCCGTTGCCTCTCCCTCTGACAGAGAAAAAAAAAAAACCACAGCGATGAGAACATTGGAATTAAAGTAATTTTATTGTAGTGTTCCACAAAACCAAAGGTGGTTTAAAAACAAGCAGTACCTGCAATAAAAGCAGACCCCATAAACGGAAAAATACATATAGGTCCTTTAGTAATCAAACAAGAAAACACACTCGATTCTTAGGTCCCTTAAAATCAAGGTGAGCACCCCTTACACCAAAGAAAGGCTTTAAATAGTGTTGCTGACCAAAGATGGAGGTATGAGGTTTGTGCCACGTTTCCACAGCTGCGGAATGGAAGCGTGGCTCATCCAGGAGTGCTGCCTGCAGCAGCACCTGTCACCACAGCATATAACCCACAACGCAAAAGCCATACACCTCAATGGGCAAAGTGGTAACTGGCAAAGGACAGTACGAATTTTAAGGCTTTGTCTCTAAGGAGACTCTCATTAGTGTTTTGTTTGCGTGCAGAACCTCGAGATGCACGTTCTTGCCAAAAGGAAAGCACAAAACCCACTGTAAAAGCTTCATGAAATCCAGATTGCAAGAGCGCTGCGCACAGCATCACAAAGCGCAGCAGGAAAGACACAGCAGTGCCCTCACTGCTAAAGGGAGAACCATAAAAACACATCAGGCCTTCCTCAGCCTGGGTCCAGTGATGGCTACCAACAGCAGCATCTGTGATTTGGAACTGTTACGTTGTTCGAAAGCACTACTGGTTTTTCTGACTCTCTAAACCAGAAGAAAAAAAAAATCAGAAAGCTGTGGAATAAAGGCTAGAAGACGAGTTTATCCATGAGGTATTGGGAACCATTTCTTTCCAGAGATCCACGGGGAGGAAGCAAAGCACTCCTCCATCCTGCTGCTATTTCAAGGCACGAGGAGCAGCATCCATTCCCAGCAATGCCGAGCGGTGCCACCCAAAGCACTGCTGGAGCTGAAGGTACTGCTCAGAACTTCTCAGAGCCATCTTTCACAGAAGAGAGTACAGAAAAGTACCACCTGAAGTCTTCAGAGACTCTTAAAGACACTTAAAGCAAAAGGTTTTCTTCGATTTGAGCTTCTGATGCAGGAGAGCTGTCAGGAGAGCTTTGATTGCCAGGGCAGATTTTAGCAGTCCGCCCAATTACAGTAAGAAAATGTGATTAACAGCATGCTTGGAGTTTTTCAATCAACCTGTACATCTCTAGGATAATATATTAGCTACTTTTTGCTACAAAAATACAGTATTTAATTGAGAAGTCTCCAGTAATTTTCAGTGTTTTATGAAAATAGTAAGATTATTGCTAAGAGGTTAGTAATCAATCCCTCAATAAAGTGCTTTGCTGTAGGAAAACTGTGTTAGAAACTCCTTTCAGGCTACATCAGAAGTGACCTAATTAATAGATTACTTCAACCACAGAGGGTAGGAGCACTCACTGTGTTCCTCTGCTACACACCCTTTTGGTATTTCAGCTTTCTTTCAAGGCATTCACAAACTCTGGTAAACTTAAGAGCTGCAAAAAAAAAATCTGGTTTGTTGACCTTTGACAAGAGATCACCACAAAAAACAGAGGCATGTTTAACTTTCAGTGGAGAAAGCCTGCTGTAGTGGCTGCTTCATAGCCCTGTGCTGCTATTCTCTGTCTGAGGCAATGGTGAGAAGCATTTGTCTTTACTGAGCTGCAAAGAAGCCACAAATTAAGGAACATTTGATTGTCTTGCAAAGCCAGCAGCATGACATTTTCATTCCTTTCTGAGCTCAAGTCACAAAGAACACAACAGGATCAGAGTGCTGATATTCTGGCTGCTCCCATCCCAGGGGGAGAGTGGAATTTGGTTCCTTTTGTACACTGAATTCAAAAAAAGAGATGAGTTTTAAGCCTGATCACCCTTGAAGGCTGCTCCAGGGTAAGCTCCAAAATTCAAGGCACTTACGTGTAAAAAACTGCAGTGCTATGACACCAAAACTGTCACACAACTTTCATACAAGAGCCACAGGCCATGCATGTGTACAGAGAAATGCACCCCAATCCAGGACTACTGAGCAGAATCCAGGTTGTCTGTACCTTTGTCTTCCTGTTCAAACAACCTTTGAATCAGGAATTAAAGTCCAGAGGAGAACAGCTTCCAACACAACGTAACATCAGCCCAAACTCATTGCTACCCCTTATTCCCATGGTAGACAAATATCCCACAACATCCGTATTTAAAACCCTGTAAGCTTTTCCCTTGGAGAATTGCTTTGCTTATATTGTGTCATTAATTTTGCTTTGCTTCTTGCTTTCCAATCTGAGGTTTAACTTGCACTCCGTTTCAGGGCATTAATTGCTTTTAAAATACAGCCCACACAGCTCTGTTCTGAAGCATTCATTCTTTGGACTCCTCCAGTGTAGTTGTCAAAAGATAAAAGTAAAAATCAAATCCTCAAGCTCTACTGTATGAGATTTTATATTGCACTACAACTTCAGTGCAGACAGATGATCTATCAAAGCTGCTAAAAAACAACAATGAAAAAATCTTCATCAAAGGATCAGCAGTGCTTTGCTGGCAAGGAAAACACACAAAACATCAACAAACCCTTCATCCTTCCTATTGCAATCAGACTTTGGATTAAATGCCTGAACAAATCTTCCCAAATAATGGAAAAAGACCAAAAAATAAATATGGTAAATGACTCTACTTCTGGACTCCGTGTACAAGAGCTGATGTAAGCACTACTCCAACTGATGGCTGCTCAAGCCAGAAACAGAAGAGCTCATTGTCTGCAGGCAGCACGGCAGTACCACCTATTTCATGTTGTCTCCTTATTAATCAAACTCTTCTGGCAGGAACTCAGCCCTTTGTTTGACATCCAGAGAGCTCCTACATCTTTCCAGCTTTTCTGTTTCCAGAAGTTGAAACACGAAGAATGTTTGGGGTTTCTTCCATGACTCTGACAAGCAAGTTATCGATGTAGTCTTCAAGCTCACGCACCTGGAGATCCTTCTTGGTGATGGTATCCCTCTGTTTCAGGACCAGCTGGATCAGCTCATCGTGTGTGAGCTGGGCATAAGCATAGGCAGGATCCGAAGGGTTGTATTTCTGTAAAAGAAAGGCAGGGTCATCTCACACGAGGGCATTGCAGACAAGAACTGAAAGCTGTCTGAGAGATGGTTTGGAGTTCAGGCAGCAAGGAACTGCTTTGCACGTCCATCTGCCAACACAAAGCTGCTCCTCAGAAGTATTACGTGCTTCCCACCTTTGCAGAGGTACATCCAATCTAAATGGCATCTTGGAATGCTGCTCATTAAAACTTTATGACCGCACTGACCTGAAATACGCTGAGGAGCTGGGAGGTCAAATTCAGGTTAAACAGCACAAACCCTCCCATAGGCCTGAGGCATTTCACTCTTCTTCAGATTACCACCACAAACACACAGCACAACACGCTTGGAAAACTCTGCCTTTAACTCTTAAACTCAACAAATATTTCAACATGACAGTTTATACCGTTTAAATAAAAACTTTCTTCTTTTCCACTTGTCCCAGAAGGAGGCACTGCAGGATTAGCTTTAGAGGTCTCCTCAGACCAAGATTATCAAAAGAATAACCCACTTATTAAATCTGAGTGGTTATACAAGCTGCACAGCGACGCTTTTAGGAAGCAGAAGATATTAATACAACACATTACAAGGCAGCAGCCACCCCAAGATACCTTTTCCCCATCTTTAAGATCCACAAACTTACTTCAGGGCAAAAAGAAGCTTTGCAGACTAATCATGTTTGCACATCAACAGTGACTAATTTGTCCAGTCTTTCCTGCTGATCCAAGTTATGCAGCTCCTGCACGTCACAAGCAGGACCAGGCACCAGGGCAGCACAGCAGTGTCACTCAGAGCTGCAGCTCTGAATGTCCTGCTCACCTCCGGGCAGACAGGCAGCAGCCTTCCATCCCCTCCACTCAGAAACCCCTGCACAGGGGGGTTCTGATGCTATTACTGATGAGTTGCAAGAAAATAATAAAGAATGCCCCCACCTCTGAGGAAGGGCAAAAAGAAATAGCACATTCCCCATGGTCTGAGCACAAGCACAGTTCTCGTGGGATACACGACAGGAGACGTGATCCTAAGCAATGTATGGGAGTTGAGTTTGATGTGCTTCTCTCCACCCTACCTTTATGTTCATCTCAAGCAGCTTCTCACTCATACAGTTGATGACATTCAGGTCTTTGTTTTGGGACTTATTTGCTGTGGTACTCATTGGCTTCACAGGATGAAGTCTGTAACATTACAAAAGACTCGTGTTATTCAAGCAGTAAACTGATACTGGCATTACATCTTCAGAGTGAAAACAAAAGCAGTGAAAAATTGGGGGAAATCCTTACTCTGCACTCCCTCCCATTCCAGAGATTAAAGATTCTACTTTGGGAAGAGAAGGCATCTCTGCCTCAGCTACAGGTTTCTCTAAGTGCACTCCAGTTCTTTCTATTGTCTTTACTGACTAAAGGCATTGGAGATAAAGAAGCAGTAACAAGGGAAATATATCCTAAACAATGTCACAAAGGAAAAGCAAGGTCAGCCCACAGGAGAAGGCAGTAATACCAGCAGTTATTCCCATCTTCTGGGCACCAGTATATGAGTCCTTAATGAAAGCATTATTTGTGGTTCTTTCAAAATACCAAATGCTTCTGCTATCCTGGGACATACAGGTAGTGCAACTTATCTGATATGATTTTGTGCCATAAAGTGTCAAAAGGTGTTTTCTTTTGTTGCTCAGGATTCGTGGTGATGGCTCTAACAGAGCAAGAAAAGGCAAAGCTCATACCAAAGGCAATGCTCACATCAAGGGCAAGGCTCTCAGCACTGAGATACCTTCAGTGCAGTCCCCATGTTCTCTCACCTGTGCTTAGGAGACACGGTTTCACCACTCTGTTGAGTTTGGTTAGGGTACGTTTCAGAGGGTGAAACCCATGCCTGAAGAAGCTTCTTCTTGCCAGAATTTCCTGCTTTATCTGCGAAGCCCTCTGCTGTTGGCTTTTTCGGAGACTCTGCCCTCTGACTTGGGGTGTCAGAGGAGAGGGAGCGAGAGGAGGAGCAAGGCTGGGAAGAACACGACAGGGAAGAAGAGGAAACAGAAGGCTCAAAGAAGTCACTCTCTGCACGCTCCCCAACACCACCACTTATTCCTTGTTTCTCAGAATGACTGTGCTCACTGGAATGAGACGTCATACCTGAGTCAGGTGTCTGCTTACTGACTCCACAGCCATGCCCTCCTGCAGGCAGCACAGGCACAGCACTTCCTCCTCCTGCAGACAGAGTTACTCCGCCTGCAGCAGAGCTATCAGAGCTCTCCTTCTGGTTCTCATGCAAAGGCATTCTATCTACAGGCTCTGAAACGTTCTGATCACCTGCAGCAACGCCGTGGTTTTCCTGACAGTCGCCCTGCAGCTCATCATCAGAGCCTGCCTCGGGAATAGCAGGAAGGGCAGCCAGCCTCACGCCGTGATCTCCGGTAACTGAAAGGGCAGACTTCAGATTTGTAAGAGAATCAAACAAATCCTCGTCCCCTTCCCTTTTCACACGTCTGCTAAAGCTGTCAGCTCTGAGCTTTCCTGGTGGGACGAGGGCTGTCACTGAGCCATTCTGGGGGAGGCACCCATGAGCACAGGGGGCTTTCTCATTCTGTAAAGCAAGGCCACATGCAGAGCCCTCACCCTCCCCTGAACGCCCAACACTTAAGTCGTCAGCCTGAGAAACGGGGGGGCATTTCTGCATTAAAGACAGCCGTGGTGCAGGCTGTGGTGTGACAGCCTCCTCCCTGCCAGCTCTCCCTGCAGCAGCTTCCTGAGGAGGCTGTGTGTGGGCTGGGTTCACAGATTGCACTGGAGATGGAGGAGGTTCCTGAGGCTCTGATGTGGGTGAATGCTCCTCCCTCCTCTTTTCACTCCACATCTCCTGCTTCTCTTTGAGCTCACTCTTGGAGAACGGTGACTGTTCAGCACTGTTCTCTGTGAAGAGCACTAACTTGCTTGTATTTAAAGAAGGGCCCACCTGCACCCGTACGGAATCACACTGATTCTTTGGAGCCACACCAGGGTTGACAGAAAGAGCGGCAGCAGGGTTTGCTACAGCATTTACATTACGAGTTGAAGCCACATTCAAAGAGCTCCCTGAAGCAGTGACAGCAGAGTCGTTCAGATCAGCAGAAAGTCCTGCTGAGGAATTGTCTCCATCACCAGGAAGGCCAACAGGGGAAGAAGCAGTGACAGCTGTGAGACCTGGCGCATCCACCCCCCATCCAGTCTTGGATAGAAAAGGGTTATTGCCATTAAAGCAACCACCAGAGCGGAGAGAAGGTGCAGGGAGAGGAGACATGGAAGCAAATGCATCAGAGCCTTCAGGACCCTGGCCCCATTCAGAAGCAAAAGGATTATTGCCACTATGAGAGACCTGTCCTTTGGGAGCAGGGGCTGCAAGGTGATGGGATGAAGGGATGGCAACGTGGTCAGAACCAGGGGCTGGGGTCTCCCTGCCCCAGCTGGGATTAAAGGGGTTCTTGCCACTTAAAAGCTCTGCAGTGAAAGGAGAAGGAAGAGATGCAGGAGTAATGTCCTCAGAGTCTGCTACTTTCTGTCCTATTTTAGAAACAAAAGGATTGTTGTCACTACTGATGTGGTGCACAGACAGGTAAGCAGGAAGGGAATCAGGTGCAAGAATAGGAAGAGTGGCTTTGGTTTCTTCCTCTGAAGACTCGCCCAGTCTGCAAAAGGGACAAAAAACTTGCATGTCACCTGTGGATGCAACACGAGGCAGCAACAGACAAGCTTCAGCACCAGACTGCACCACTGCCTGACAATGGAGATAAATTACAAAGCAAGAGAGCCACCAGCCTATCTAACAGACTCCAGTAAATACGCTTAAATGCTCCTCACAAACACCTGATTGATGTCAAAATGCCTCTGCTGCCATCTGCACACTCAGATTACTGCCACACCTGCTTTACCTCAACTTCTGCATCCCAAGCATTTTCATTAGTAAGACACTTCATGTGCAAGGTGTTTAAACAAGGAAGAAGCACTGAAAACAGAGAGTTAGAGGCAGGCAAAACATAGCCTTATTAGTAAGACAAATGTATTTACACACATATATATAGACAGATACACATATATATATGAAACCACATACAACCAGACACATGAAGGAGCAGAATTTCCGAAAAAGCCTTGAGTACAAATGCCACAGATGTACTTGCTGTTGCTGTGAACAATGTCAAAAGCAGAAGGGCTCCAAGGGTTAACTCTTTTGAAGACCACAGCAAATAACAGAAGGGAGAAGCAGAGATGTTAGAATTGATATTTCAGCCCTTGGATATGTTCCAAGCCACGCAGCTCTGACAGAAGAATGTTAGTTTCTGCAAAAAGAGCCAGCAAGAAACTGACCCCAGAATCTGAAAAGATGCTTGCGCTCAGAGAACTGCTATTTTGGCATCACTTACAGGTAATATCCCTATATCAATCTATTATTCATATTGAAAAATTAAAAAAAAAAAAAATTGTGACCAATGCCTAGCTCCAAGCCCTCAGGAACCCCCCCCCCTTCCCCTGAGTAGCACGGTGCTGCTGCGTGCAGCACATCAAGCTCAGAAGTGCTGCTCTGTGGTTGGAAGCACCCTAACTCACTCTACACCCACTGCGTGTCACTATTTATGTCAGCATGTGAACCAAAAGACACTCACCTGGGTTTGACAGCTTTGGTCTTTGCTGGTGCAGCTGCTTTTTCAGGTTTCCATTCTTCATCAAAAGGGTTGAGCGGTTGCTTACTTGTGAAGACTTCTGACTGACTGTCTTCTGAAGGATTTCCCCTGCTTAAATCTGTTGGAGGTTCAAGGCACTTGGCCTCCTGTTCACTCTTCTCTTCTGTAGCTTTGTTTTCCTCTTCCTTCTGAGTTCTGTCCGGATTACTTTCAGCATCACTGGTTTTCGCTGCTTCCTTCTTCCCCGTGACCAGGGAAAGCAAGGCAGACTTTTTCTGGTCCGTTTTTTTGGTCTCTTTGGTAACCTCAACACTCACAGGAATGCTGGTTTCCACATATTCCTCACTGCTCAGCAATTTGTATGACGGCAAAGACATAGCTTTAAAGGTCTCCAAGGATGCAGACCCAGACAAAGCATTGCTGGGAGATGTTCTTTCCGTCTCCTCAGGTCCTTTAGGAGACCTGAAAGAGAGGTTCTCTTCTGAAGTAGAGACCTGCTTCTTCCTGAAGTTGCGAGGAGAGGGAGAAGAAGCTGGAGTGCTGTCCTTCAGGGTGCTCTCTTCCATATAAACGTGACAGCCATTGATACACAAACTGGACTTGGAAACCGGATCGTTTTTAGATTTAAGGCCACTAAATAAAGAGAGCCCTTCTTTCTTGGTGTTGCCAGCAGCTGGTTGGTTTAGCTGCCTGTTGTCCAAAGTTGCTGCTTTACGATGTTTAAATACAGAAGGCGAGGACTTCTCATCTAGAGGAATTTCAAAGGTTCCTGGAAAAAAAATAAATGGGGAGAAATTCAAGATTTCTCTGATGCTTGCTATTAACAACTCGTTAACTGATCACAGCAACAACGTGAGTGTGACTAGACTGGCCACGTCCACACCCTCTGGGTCCCTTATTGCTGTCAGCCCTCTGCACACAGCTTTTCAGCACCTACAACCACCAGATATCCACTATGGAACCACACCACTGCAGGTTAGGCTGACGGCTGCTAAGCCAGCCTAAGATAAGCTTAGCTGTGAATGTCTGTACCTGCAGAAGTTCCAGGTCAGGCTGGATGTGGCTCTGAGCACCCAGATGGAACCGTGGTGCCCCTGTTCATTGCAGGGTAGTTGGACCAGATGGCCTTTAAAGGTCCCTTCCAACTCAAACGCCTCTATGATTCCACAGCTCTGAGCACAGCCCCATGCATGCAGGGTGCAAACTTGCAAACTCACGTTCTGAGCTTGGAGAGGTCTCCGAGTCCTCATCATCCCACTGTGGCTGGAAATCCGTGGGCCTGAGCCTGACCCTGGCAGCCACAGGCTGAGGTGTGGGCAGCACCGACATGGATTGAGAGAGGGAAGTCTTCTGCAGGCCAGGTTTGGAAAACAGCGTTTTGAACTTGGATTTTTTCTTCTCCTTCTCGGATGCCTCGTCTTCACTATCAGCAGGGGAGTGTGTTGTGTTGGGCACGATGGCTGAGGCTGTGTCAGAGAGCCCACTGCTCCGCTTCCCCTTCAGCTTGTCCTTGAGTTTGCCAAATGGGGAGCGGGTTTTGTCCTTCACGGACAAATCAAACATGCTGGCAGTCAAGTTGCTCCTCATGAACTGGATGTCCACTTCGATCTCTCCTCTCTCCTTTTCCTTTTTCCCTGGTTTGGAGCGCAGCTTGTACCACCTGCAAAAACAACGAGATTTCTATCCTAAACAAGCCCCCCAGACAGACCAATAACTTAACACGGGTTGCTGATGTTATAAGAATGCAAAAAGCCTACAGTGCAGAAAAAAAGCAAAACCTTTAATCTCACAACGACGTCATTATCATACGATCCCAGAAACCAAAGGAAAACGCTTCTTATTATGAAGAGAAAGTTGTTAGTGAAATTTGTCTTTTTGTTTCGGGTTTACAAACAACACATGGAATTCATGTGGGTCAGCTCTGCCACTTTTTTCCTCTATTTTCTTCAGGCTTTCTGAAATTCACAGATTAAGGCTTTGAAGTGGGTGCAAAGGGAGCTGCTGACACTGTACCAGAAAGGTTACACATGCCTCCCACACCCTCATACCATTCATTCCAGCTCCTTTTCAGCAGCTATCGTAATGCTTCTTAAGCTAAAGAACCCCTAATCAACACAGCAAGATTCAAAACAAGTGTTACAGAACGTCTGGGACTTCCACTCAGCTCCGTGAGAGAGCAACAGGGTCAAACCATGAGGTTTGCTACAGGCAGAGCCTTATTCCCTTCTGAAACACAGCATAAAATGGGAACCAAGCTGCAAACCCAGCACCTGCCTGCACTGCACTTGCTCAATACCTGCTCCATACGTCCCCCTCAATGACATTCAAAGCACAGTACTGCCCGAGAAGGGAGGTTATCAATTCTGCATGCCAATGTATTTGTTTATTTTGTGTCTACTGAGAGAGCTGCAGACGTCCTCCCTCCACTGAGCTGATAGAAAGGACGCCTGGAGAACAGTGACATTGCCTCCAGTGGGCAGAACTCCATCGAGTTCACACTTCAGTACTTCGTGGAAGCAATGGAGGAGAATAAAAAAAAAGCAATTTGCTTTGATAAACAAAACAAAGCAGAAGAGAATGAGCAAAGGCTGTGGGAAGCTGGCACCTCCCTGGACACCCCTCTGTGCCCATGCTTGATCCCAGCAAAGTACAGGGCAGACTTTGTTCTGCATCGTGTAATTTCTAGGAGCTACCTGTATTGCATAGGCAAATTTTAGCTGCAAACAACCAGCACTGTCAGCCACTCTGAAACGCAAGCAGTGGCTCTGGCCAGCACCCAGGTCACAGCACAGGGCTCAGCAGCAGCCCCTGATGCTCTGTGCCATCACAGCAGCTACGTGACGATGGAAGGAATGGGATCCAAACACGAAAGCAAGAGCAAACCAATGCTAACGATGGGGAACACCATCAGTTTTCCCAGGAGCACCAAAGTAGTATTTTTCCATGATTCTCCCTTGGTCCCAACACAAAGAAAGGAACCCATGCCAACTCGCTGCCTGTAAGCACGAGGCTCTGCATGTAAACACATTACAACCTGACACAGGCCCTAATGACAGCTACGTGCTAATTAGGACTTCACAAGCTTTGTTAACAAACACGACCCAGACCTGGCGCTGACCAAACCGGTGTGAACAGCACAGGAAGAAGGTGACTCAGTGCTGTCTCAAACCACATCACAAAGTGCTGGTGCTGCCCCAAGCTCCAGGAACCACCCCAGGGCTTTCAGGGCACCGCACAGCTGCGTACGTCCAAAGGTACAAGCATGACACAGAGCTGCACAGCCTATTAAAGGAGACACCTTCCTGCTCAGAGCCTAACAGCCAGCAGTGACATGAGCCCATAGAACGCCGAATTATCTGCTCTTACATGCGATTAAGCTCTGCTAAGCATTCATTAAGACAAATCCATGAGCGCTGGCAGCACTGTGCCTTCATTCCCTGCCTGAACTAAGTTTCAAATGAGACAGGGGAGGTTTGGGTTGGATATTAGGAGGAATTTTTTCACTCAGAGGGTGGTGATGCACTGCAGCAGGTTGCCCAAGGAGGCTGTGGATGCCCCATCCCTGGAGGCATTCAAGGCCAGGCTGGATGTGGCTCTGGGCAGCCTGGGCTGCTGGTTGGCGACCTGCACACAGCAGGGGGTTGGAACTGGATGAGCACTGTGGGCCTTTTTAACCCTATGATTCTATCACAGAATCACCAAGGTTGGAAAAGATCTCCGAGATCATCCAGTCCCACCATCCACCTGTCACCGATAGTAATCACTAAACCACGTCCCTCAACACAAAATCCAAACGTTCCTTCAACACCTCCAGGCTCGGTGACTCCACCACCTCCCTGTGCAGCCCATTGCAGTGCCTGACCACTCTTTCAGAGAAGTAGAGTTCCTGACGTCCAGCCTAAATCTCCCCTGGTGCAGTTTGAAGCCATTCCCTCTAGTTCTATCACCAGTTACACGAGAGAAGAGGCCGACCCCCAGCTCGCTACAGCCTCCCTTCACGTAGCTATAGAGAGCAATATGGCCTCCCCTGAGCCTCCTCTTCTCCAGACTGAACAACCCCAGCTCCTTCAGCAGTTCCTCATCAGCCCTGTGCTCCAGACCCCTCACCAGTTTTGTTGCCCTTCCTTGAACCCGCTCCAGGGCCTCCACGTCTTTCTTGCAGTGAGGGACCCAAAACTGGACACAGTACTCAAGGTGCAGCCCCACCAGAGCTGAGTACAGGGGGACGATCACTTCCCTGTTCCTGCTGGCAACACCGTTCCTGATGCAAGCCTATGAACAACGTGCTGCCAACACACAGAGCTTCTCCAGATAACTTCACCGCTCTCAGCGTGACCTGCTGGCTTTCACACGTAAATATTTAAAGAGGAAAGCTGAGCACCGAGGCCCCAGCTTTCACCAGCAGTGCCACCAGCAGTGGGGCTCAGAGCCCCATTGCCCTCCATATCATCAGGTCCCACTGCAGCCCTATGGGATGGATGCCAGCATTCCCTCAGGCATTCCCAGCAGCCCCGCAGCACCCTCAGCTCCCCCCAATGGACCCCCAGAATCACTCAAATCCCTTCAAGAGCCCCTTGGGAGCCTTCACAGAATCACAGAACGGCCAGGGTTGGAAGGGACCTCAAGGATCACGAAGCTCCAACCCCCTGCCACACGCAGGGCCACCAACCTCCACATCTCACAGCAGCCCAGGCTGCCCAGGGCCCCATCCAACCTGGCCTTGAACACCTCCAGGGATGGACGGGGATCCACAGCCTCTCTGGGCAGCTGTTCCAGCACCTCACCGCTCTCACAGCAAACAACTTCCCCCTGACATCCAACCTCAATCTGCCCTCCCTCAACTAAAAACCATTTCCCCTTGTCCTGCTGTTATCTCCCCTTTCCAAGAGTTGATTCCCCTCCTGTCTGTAGGCTCCCTTTAGGTACTGAAGGCTGCACTGAGGTCACCCCCAGCCTTCTTTTCTCCAGGCTGAACAAGCCCAGCTCCCTCAGCCTGTCTTTGTAGTGGAGGTGCTGCACTCCTCCTCATCTCTGTGGCTCCTCTGGACCCTCTCCAACAGCTCCCTGTCTTTCTTGTGCTGGGGGCTCCAGCCCTGGACGCAGTGCTGCAGATGGGGCCTCACAAAGCAGAGCAGAGGGGGACGATCACCTCCCTGTCCCTGCTGCCACCCCTCTGCTGATGGAGCCCAGGATCCCATTTGCTTTCTGAGCTGTAATCACACACTGCTGGCTCACGTTCAGCTTTTCACCCATCGGGACCCCCAGGTCCTTCTCTGCAGGGCTGCTCCTTCCAGTCCGTGTAGATACCTGGCAGTCCTCCAGCCCAATTGCCAAATCTTGCACTCTGCCGTGCTGGACCTCATTAGGTTCATCCAAAACCACCTTCCAAGCCTACTGAGGTCCCTCTGAACGACATCCCATCGCGTCAACCCCACCACTCAGCTCGGTGTCACCAGCAAACCTGCTGAGGTTCCTCCCAATGACCCCCCCCCCCCCGCAGCCCGCAGTGCCACCGCCGGTCTCTCCGTCCCTTCACCTGCAATGCCGCCGCCCTCCGTCCTCCCTCAGCGCCGCCAGATCGACTTCGGCGCGGCCCAGGAACTTATCGAGGCCGACGAGCGCTCGGTGCAGCACGGTGAGGCGCAGCGCTGCGGGTCGAGGCGGCGGCGGCAGTTCGAACGTCGCTTCCTCCCTCCACAACGGCTGCCCCTGGCATCGCTCCGCCACCGACGTGGAGAACTTGTCGCGGCCCAACGCCATCACGGCGTAAGCATCGCTGCCGCCTTGCCCGTCGGCCGCTTTGGAGCGCAGCCCCCGCGCCTGAAGCACCGTCACCTGGACGTGGGTCGGCACCCAGCGCGGGGCGGCCGCCGCCGCCGCCATGGCGGGCGGTGCGAAGCGACAAGGAGCCGGGGGCTCCCGTTGCAGTGTGGCGAGATTTCGCGAGATATGCAGTGTGGGCGGGGCTTAAGGAGAAGTGGGCGGGGGCTCGTTGTGGGCGGGGCCTGAGAGTGCAGTGTGCGGCTATGTGTGTGCAGGTGTGTGCATATAGAGGGGTATGCGTAAAGGTGTGTGCATATAGAGGTGTGTGTGTGCAGGTGTGTGTGTGCATATAGAGGTGTGTGTGTGCATATAGAGGTGTGTGCATATAGAGGGGTGTGCGTACAGGTGTGTGCATATAGAGGTGTGTGTGTGCAGGTGTGTGTGTGCATATAGAGGGGTATGCGTACAGGTGTGTGTGTGCATATAGAGGTGTGTGTGTGCAGGTGTGTGCATATAGAGGGGTGTGTGTGCATATAGAGGTGTGTGTGTGCAGGTGTGTGCATATAGAGGGGTATGCGTACAGGTGTGTGCATATAGAGGGGTGTGTGTGCAGGTGTGTGTGTGCATATAGAGGTGTGTGTGTGCAGGTGTGTGCATATAGAGGGGTGTGCGTACAGGTGTGTGCATATAGAGGGGTGTGTGTGCAGGTGTGTGTGTGCATATAGAGGTGTGTGTGTGCAGGTGTGTGCATATAGAGGGGTGTGCGTGCATATAGAGGTGTGTGCGTGCAGGTGTGTGCATATAGAGGTGTGTGTGTGCAGGTGTGTGTGTGCATATAGAGGTGTGTGTGTGCAGGTGTGTGCATATAGAGGGGTGTGTGTGCATATAGAGGTGTGTGTGTGCAGGTGTGTGCATATAGAGGTGTGTGCGTACAGGTGTGTGCATATAGAGGGGTGTGTGTGCAGGTGTGTGTGTGCATATAGAGGTGTGTGTGTGCAGATGTGTGCATATAGAGGGGTGTGTGTGCATATAGAGGTGTGCGTGTGCAGGTGTGTGCATATAGAGGTGTGTGCGTGCATATAGAGGTGTGTGCGTGCAGGTGTGTGCATATAAAGGGGTGTGCGTACAGGTGTGTGCATATAGAGGGGTGTGTGTGCATATAGAGGGGTGTGTGTGCATATAGAGGGGTGTGTGTGCAGGTGTGTGCATATAGAGGGGTATGCGTACAGGTGTGTGCATATAGAGGGGTGTGTGTGCAGGTGTGTGTGTGCATATAGAGGTGTGTGTGTGCAGGTGTGTGCATATAGAGGGGTGTGCGTACAGGTGTGTGCATATAGAGGGGTGTGCGTACAGGTGTGTGCATATAGAGGGGTGTGTGTGCAGGTGTGTGTGTGCATATAGAGGTGTGTGTGTGCAGGTGTGTGCATATAGAGGGGTGTGCGTGCATATAGAGGTGTGTGCGTGCAGGTGTGTGCATATAGAGGTGTGTGTGTGCAGGTGTGTGTGTGCATATAGAGGTGTGTGTGTGCAGGTGTGTGCATATAGAGGGGTGTGTGTGCATATAGAGGTGTGTGTGTGCAGGTGTGTGCATATAGAGGTGTGTGCGTACAGGTGTGTGCATATAGAGGTGTGTGTGTGCAGGTGTGTGTGTGCATATAGAGGTGTGTGTGTGCAGATGTGTGCATATAGAGGGGTGTGTGTGCATATAGAGGTGTGCGTGTGCAGGTGTGTGCATATAGAGGTGTGTGCGTGCATATAGAGGTGTGTGCGTGCAGGTGTGTGCATATAAAGGGGTGTGCGTACAGGTGTGTGCATATAGAGGGGTGTGTGTGCATATAGAGGTGTGTGTGTGCAGGTGTGTGCATATAGAGGGGTGTGCATATAGAGGTGTGTGTGTGCATATAGAGGGGTGTGTGTGTGCAGGTATGCATGTGCAGGTGTGTGCATGTAGAGGTGTGTGTGTGCATATAATGGTGTGTGCATATAGAGGTGTGTGTATGCATATAAAGGTGTGTGTGTTTGTGTGCAGGTGTGTGAGTACAGGTGTGTGTGTGCATGTATGTGCATACAGGTGTGTGTGTTTGTGTGCATGTGTGTGCATATAAAGGTCGTGTGTGAGCAGGTGTCTGTGTGCAGGTAGGTGTGTTTGTGTGCAGTTGTGTGAGTACAGGTGTGTGTGTGTGCATGTGTGTGCATACACAGGTGTGTGTGTGTGTTTGCAGGTGTGTGAGTACAGGTGTATGTGCAGGTGTGTGTACATACAAGTGTGTATGCAGGTGTGTGTGAGAACAGGTGTATTTCTGTGCAAGTGTGTGCAGGTGTGTGCATACAGGTGTGTGTTTTTGTGCAGGCATGTGTGCAAGTGTGTGTGTGTATGCAGGTGTGTGAGTACAGGTGTGCATACAGTTGTGTGTGTGCAGATGTATGCGTGCATACAGGTACTGGTGTGTGCAGGTCTGTGCACAGATGTGTGTGTATACAGGTGTGTGCATGTGTGCACACAGATGTGTTCGTAAAGGGTTGTGTGTGTCTGCATAGGCGTGTGCCCACACATGTGTGTGTGCATATAGGGGTGTGTGTATAGGTACATGTGTCCATACAGGAATATATTTGTACACAGGTGCATGCAGGAATGTTTCCAACCTCTTCTTCATCCATCCCTGCCCCCAGGAATGCCTCGTCCTCCTCCTCTTCTTCTTCCTCCACCCCCAGGGGCACAGAACTCACCTGGGCTGTGAGCCCCACACTGACCCCTCCACTGTCCCCATTTCCCCCAGATTCAGCCCTCAGGCTGCACGTGGGTTGCCCCACCTGTGCCCACGCTTCTGCCCTCCCCTCTGGGCCATGGCTGAGCGCAGCCCCTCCAGTAGCTGGAATTAAGTATGAAAACAGCAGTTCCGGAGCTGTGTCCCTGCCTTGGAGAGCAGAACCCATCAGCTATAAATAGCCAGCTCCATTAGGTACACAATGTGCAATCACAGGCGGTGCAAATTGAGGCTCAAGCCCACAGCAAATTGCACCCAGGCAGTGGCCAAATGAGCCTGGGAAGGGTCAGCACGTCTTCTGCTGCCCACAGCTGCCTGGAATGGGGACAGTTCCAGGTGCGTGGGTCATGGGGACACGGAGCTGCAGGGACACCTGAGAGCACCTTTTGGTACCTAACAGGGCTGCAAGGAAGATGGGGACCAGTGCTTCAGCTCGGTCTGTTGTGACAGGAAAAAGGGAAATGGTTTCAAGCTAAAAAGAGGGAGATTTAGGCTGAGTATAGGGAAAAAGCTGCTTACAGTAAGGGTGGGGAGGTGCCGGCACAGGTCATCCAGAGAGGTGCAGCCTGGAGACATTCAAGGTTAGGCAGGATGGGGCTCTGAGCATCTGATGGAGCTGTGGGTGCCCCAGTTCATGGCAGGGGAGTTGGACCAGATGGCCTTTAAGGGTCCCTTCCAGCTCAAACAACCCTATGACTCCATGAGTCCACGAGTCCACTGACCCTGAGCACAGCTCCATGCATGCAGGTCACACACACTGCCATCTTGCTGGTACGCATAGAGACACACCAGGTTTGACCACCTCATGAAAAATTCCATTCTCAACACCTAATCA
Organism: Meleagris gallopavo; assembly: GCF_905368555.1. Lineage (NCBI taxonomy): Eukaryota > Metazoa > Chordata > Aves > Galliformes > Phasianidae > Meleagris > Meleagris gallopavo. Next base: position 2,420,432 of record NC_139427.1, read on the forward strand.
TGGATTTAATGAAAGTCATACTATTAAATTAACGTGACAGGCAGCTAATTACAGCCCAACCAAACACCTCCTGGCTTTCCCAGGGCCTTATTTCATTCATTCAGAACAACAACACCCCAGTGCCAGAGCCAAGCTCAGAGCACAGCAGCAGCACAGTGGCTGGCTGGGAGGATTCGTGGCTCACAGGAGAACATCTTGCGCAGCTCCCCACGGAAGCGGTCGTGCAGCCAGGCGTAGAGGAAAGGATTGCAGCAGGCAGAGCTCATAGCAAACCAGTGGCACAGCAGCTGGATGAGCAGGAAGTAATGCTTGTCGATGAGGTCGATGTCGATGTCACGGATGATGTTGAAGACGTGGATGGGCAGCCAGCACACCCCGAAAGCAGCCACCACCAGCACGATGAGGCGGAAAATCTTCCTCTTCCTCAGACGGTCAGACTGAGCTTGGCTCTGCGTGGGATGCCCGGGCACCACGCGGTTACGCAGCTTCACAGAGATGCAGAGGTAAGACAGGGAGACAGCAGAGAGAGGCAGGATGTAGGTGACAATCAGCGTGCTGTAGGCGTAGGCCAGGCGCTGCTCCTCCTGCTCCATCCAGAACTCCTCGCAGATGGCAAAGCCCTGCTGCTGGAACTCCACGTGGTACGTGTGGGCCACCGCAGGGGCCACCAGGGCGCAGGAAAGCAGCCAGATGGCCCCCACCACATAGATGCAGCTGGTGAGCGACAGGCGCTTCTTCAGGGGGTGCACGGTGGCATAGTACCTGTGGGAGAGAGCACCCCATAACCCTTAAAGCGTGGGGATGGAGGGTTAGGGCGTGTTTCCCCCCCACCCCCCAGATCATCATCATGGCGACGCTGGGATTTCACGTGGCTCCTTCCCATTCTGTCCTGCATAACAGCTGTGCCTCACTGAAGGAGAGAATGAAACCTCTGCCTACGGTCAGGGCACAGCCCCTCTGCCCCAGGGCTGGGCAGGGGCTGGGAGTGCAGCAGAGCTCCAGCCAGGGTGTGCCACAGCCAAAGGGATTGGGACGAAACCACACAAGACGAAGCTCAGCAACGATTCACAGTGAGGACTGTGGATGCCTCTGTAGTAGGAAGAGCTCAAATTTCTGCTTCCACCCCCAAAAAGCGGCTTTGATGAAGAGCAAAAGAACAGGGCAAGCACACACGAGTGATACCTCAACCCACCAGCACAGAAGCTCAGCTCCAAGGAGTTTTCTCAGCTATTCCACCTCATCCTCCCTTGGTTCTGCCTCCCCTCTTTGCTCTAGGGCTCTCTCCCCCAATATCAGTGGTTTGGGCTCTGCCTGGCTTGTGCAGCTTCTCTGATGAAGCCATGTATTTATGGAAACACAGTTTTCATATATTCCCCCTCCCCCCCCCCCCCCGTCCCCCACTACCATCAGGTCCTGCCTGTGTCCATTTCAGAAAGCACAAGCACTCTCCATCCAGGTGACAGAACACAATGTAATTTTAATGCAAATTGGTGCAGCAAAAGATGAAAACCCAGGAGGAAAATCTCTCTGCTCTGAGGTGGAGGAAGAAGGCTGCGCTGGGGCACTCTGCTGGAGCCCATCCCTGCTGTGCTCATGATAGAGCTGGTGGCATGGGAACATTGTGGACTCAGTCATCAGCTCCTTTGTCACAGTCACAGCAGTGCCACCACCATTGAGTTGGGCACAATGAAGCTGCTGGGACAGCACAGCCTCCTGTTTTGGGTCCCTGGAACTTTTATGTGGGGGCAAATCTGCACATTTCTAAACCACAGGCATCACCAGAGAAGGCAACATCCAGCCTGAGCTCAGAGCAGGGGCACTGCTGCAGTGACAAAGCCCCTGGATGCCCACACCCAGGAAAACTACACGCAGTCTGATAGCATTGCCCACTGCGTAGTGCAAACAGCACCAGAATTGCTACAGCTGGGAGCATGAACCCATCAAACAGCAGTTCTTCTGTAGCGCCTGTGCAGCAGAAGCCCTGAGATCTTCCTTTTCCAGCTCTGTGCCCAGCACTGAGCACCCTGAGCTGCACCACAGAGCAGCATCAGCCCCATCCTGCCCGTGGTGGGGACCCCATGCCACCCCCATGTCCCCTTACCTATCAACTGCGATGGCCGTGAGCGTGAACACAGAGACATAGACTGTCATGGGCTGCATCAGGAACACAAAGTAGCACAGGAACTTCCCAAAAATCCATCCCTGCGGGTTGAAGGCGTACGCCAAGGTGAAGGGCACGCAGGTGGCACACATCAACATGTCCGAGAAGGCCAGGTTCCCAATGAAGAAATTGGTGACGTTGTGCATCTTCTTGCTCTTGCAGATGACGTAGAGCAGCAGGTAGTTGCCAAAGATGCCGACCAGGACCACCAGGGCATAGCAGGGGATGATGAGGGGTTTGAAGGACTGGATGAGCTGCACCCCAGTGAATTGTGTGCTGCCATTGGGGTGGCTCTGCAGGGCCAGCCCAGAGGTGCTGGCATTGGCACCATCGCCACCGGGCTCCATGGACTCTTTGGGGTGGCTGTGGGATATCCCAGGACCCCAAAACCCAATGGCTCAGATGGCTCTGATGGACATGCCCTGAGCCTGGGAGTTCCTCGCAGCAGCCTGCTGGCAAGGGAACGGTGTGCAAGGGGGTCAGAAGAGAGGCGATGCCAGCGAGCAGCCCTTCAGGGATGGCAGCACAAAGTGGAACAGCTCCGTGGAGGGAAGAGAAAGGAGAAAGAGGAGCTCTGGCCCCAAGCTGGAAGGGATGCACTCACCTCAGCCCGAGCTCAGCAGCAGAACACGGAGCACTCCGGCGGCACTGCAGGAGGGAATCGCAGCTCCGCCAGAAAGGAGCTCCTAATGCTTCTGGAAATCACAAAGGACGTTAATGGATAAACGAATACGGATGCTCTGCTACTTTTGCACTGTTGCAGCCCTGCGCGCCTGTACTCTGCTCATCCGTCCCCGTAACGAGATTAGCCAGGCAATCCAAACGTCAGGGCTGGCAGCAGCCGAGCTGCACCGCTCCTCTGCTACGGTCCGAGAGGCTGCACTGAGGTGTCCCCGCTGTCCTCCCCGAAGCCACGCCGGACTTTCGTTCAATCAGCCGCAAAGGGAGAGAGAGGAGCGGGGTGGAAGGAGGGAACTCACCGGCGCCGGCTCTGCCCATGGGGAGCGCATCCTCAGCACAGCACAGCCCAGCTCCCTGCTCCCCCCCCAACTGAATCATCTCAAACCACACCGCAAGCAAACTTTAATTTCCTGAGCCATTTCCATACATTGCCTCCCACTCTTCCTCCACGCAGAGCTCACAACTCTGACCATTTCTCCCCATATCAGCTGTCGCTTGGCTCTTGAGTCAGACTTAGTGGAGAAAAACCCACTCCAAAGATTTCAGAAGTCTGTGCCGTGCGTTGAACGAACTGCTCGGGGCTCCTATTGGTGTCAGCCCCAACCCTCACCTGCACCCAGTGCCACCCTCACAGTGACACAGATGGGACCACGACCCTCTGTGCACCCCTCACACTGGGGCACCAGGAAGGTGCACAGCCCAGCACCCCCCTCACTCCTCTTTGGTTCCCATGACACTGAGTGCCACCTATTAGTTACCTGGCAGTTGCTATGGTTATGCCAAAGCCCTCTCTGTGTTGCAGGATGTGGCCATAGGAGGGGTGAAGGCATCGCCAAACACAGCCCTCCTGTTTCAGGGCACAGCTGCAGCCACGCAGGGACCACACTGCTTTTGCAGCCAGGTCCAGTTGATGGCTCATGGTTTGTGCAGAGTGACAGTTCTGTTCCCACATGCTTATGGGGCAGAGAGCTGTTCCTTGCAGGGTACCACGGCAAGGCAAGGAGCTGCATCACCACCTAACTGCCCTTTACCTGTTTGCTTCTTCTGCCAGCACACAACAGGAGAAATTGTCACCTTTTAATTGACTTTTCAGAGCAGCAAGGATGGCTCTCACACTGGGCTGGGGGATTAAAACCCAGAGCAGAGAAGCACCGCTGTGCCCAGTGGGCATCTTTGCAAATCCATCCCATTGCTGTCAGCCCAGTGTTCCACCAGCCCAGTACCCAGCTCTGCTCCTCATTCCACTGCAGAGAAATTCCCAGCCAGCTGCTATCATGCAAATAACTGATTTGGGCAATTTTCCTCAATTAGGAGCTTTAATTTGATTATTTCAATGGCTGCTTGTTCTGAACAGACTTTGGCTGCATTTCCCTGGGCTGCTGTGAAGGCTGCAGCATAACTTTACTCTGTTTATCCAAACAATTGCCAGAGTAATTCCTACTGGAACAAAACCACCATTATGACTGCAGATTGATTGGCAAAAGGACTGCACAGGGGGGACACAACACACTCATTTTAAGACCATCTGGGAGGTGCCAACATAGGGAAGGACCAATGGTGCTCAACGGGATGCTCTGAGACCCACAGCTCAGCTGCACGACCCAGCAGCAGCATGTTCAGAACAAGATTGAGATGGAGAGAAGGATCCATCCAAAGCAGAGGGCCGTTGTGTCCTTGTGCAAGGATCCATCCCATCTAGAACTGCAGCTATTCTCCATTCTGCACTGCCCTGGCATCATCCTCATCACTTCCATCCATATCCAACAGTTCTTCCTCGTGGGCTTTGCACCTGGAGACATCTTCCACTATGGGGAGGAGCATAGTCAGGCCCAACACCCTGGTGTGGGTGCTTCCTGCAGGGCAGGGCTCCCCATCCCCAGGGCAGAAGCTACCACAAAGCCACTGCAGGACCAGCCCTGCTGCTATCCAGCTCCATACCCCAGTAGGGACTCACAGGTAACGTGCTGCCCGCTGAGATAGACCGGTCCAGTTCCACACTGCAGCATGAAGGTGACAGGAGGGACAAACTCCAAGCCTTTGAGACTGATCTGCAAAGAGTCAAAGCTCAGAGCACCCCCTCAGACCCACCCAGCCCCAGACAGCCTCCAAAACAGTCACAGGACAGGAGATGTTCTGCAGCACAGATCAATTTGCAGGCACAGCCTGGACAATTCTAGAGCTGAAAAAAAAGCCCACAAATTACCCAGGGTGAATCATTCCCCTTTGCTTACCATGGGGAGCACTGAGACACGCAGGGATGCGATGGGCACCGGTTTGTGATCTCCATAGGTGTTCTTGGACTCCACAGCCACCACGTGCAACTCATCCCTGGCATCAGCCCCCAAGGAGATCTGTGGGTTAGGCAGAGCCCCCATGACAGAACAGAGCCCCCACAGCAGGGCAGCACGGTCACACCAGCAAGCCCCACACCTTACCGTCTTCAGTAGGACCAGGTGCTCTAGGAAGTCATCGTCCTCCTTCACCACGCAGCTCTGGCTGTTCACACTCAGCTCACAGCCTGTGGACGCACAGCCCAGTCCCTGCGTGCACCAGCTGCTTCCCACGCAAATCTCAGGGGTGCAGAAAGCAAAGGGAAAAGCATCCCTTATTGCCCCCTGCAATGCACTGGGGGCTGCTGCTCACCCCACAACACAGCAGCTGTCCTGTCCTCCGACTGTGACCTGAGAGCAGGGGAAGAGCTGCTCATCCTGCACAGCACCAGGAACCAGGTCCTATGGAACAAGCACCAGAGAAAGCAGCCTTCAGCTGGTCTGTAATTGTAACAGGTGGAAGAAAAGCGATTTAAGAATGCTTAGAGAAGGTTCCCGAAGTCCAGAGCCAGGGCAGCAGCACGCAGGCAGCTCCATCAGCACAGTTTGCCTTCTACAAGAGTTGGAGGCAGCTGGAGCAATGCCTCCTTAGCTGGGATAGCATTGCTAAACGAGGAATAAAACCACAGTGACAGCATTGAGAACAGCAGCACAGCCCATGGTGGGGGCTCCTCTTGCGCTAAAGTCTCAATGTAACCCAACCCCAGCCCCACACACGGCCCCGCAGCCCCCACCTGGCCAGAAAAAGCACTGAACACAAGTCCCCCCCTTGTGCTGCAAATAAAGAGCAGCGGCAGCCCATCAGCGCTGTAATTCGGAAATGCAGCGCAGGTGCTGCGGAGGACAAATAGCGGCTCTCAGGTGCTGTCAGTGCGTCCTCGGAGCTCCTCTGCTCACCGCTCGGGGCGGCTGCAGACGGCAGCTAAAAGCCACAGCTGGCTCGAAGCTGCAGGACCGCCCCGACGGCTTTGCTTTTCTCTTTATTCCCGTTGCACGTTACGAGTTCCGCGCAGCGCCGGGAGGTGGCACTGAGGCTCCGGATGGTCGCTGTGGCTCCGCTCGGACCCCGCAGCCCGATCCCAAATGCGAGTGGGTTGGTGCGGCTGTTTGCTGGGCCGGCAAACCCCCGGGATGGGGCACAGAGCCTCCCTGGGGCTGTGAGCAGCACAGAGGCTGTGCCCGGTCCTTGGGATGGACCCCCAGGCGCTTCGGGGATGGGTGCCGGTGGGCATCCGGCCTCAGGCAGCCCCCTACCCCTAGGAAGGGCAAAGCGCTGATGCAGGTGAAAGCTGCCAAGTGGTTCCCGAGGTTTATTTCACACAAAAGCATTACAGCCACCACGACGGACATTTACAACCGATATCATCCCCGAAGTCCCAGCAAGGCGGGACGGTGCGGTCGCAAACACCCGCGTGTCTGCGCAGCGCCCTCTGTGCCGCTGTGCTCCGCGCTGTGCGTGGAACGGCCGTGCATTGGTGCGGTGCTGCTGCCTGCTCCCCTGTTCCTACAGCACACAGAGGCTTCAGAGCAAGAGCAGAGCATCACCGCCGCCAGCACCCACAGCACTGTGCAGGGCTCTGGGGAAAGCTTCTCCTGCAGCACTCTTTATCCCTGGCTCCTCTCCCGCCTGTGCTTTTCTCTTGCTGTGGCTCCCAGCATCACCAGGAGCTCACTGCAGTGCCTGGGGCAGGACCCAGTGCAGATCGTGGAGCAGTTTCTTGCCAGCAGGAGATCCTCTTTCCCTTTGCCAACGACACAACCCAGGAAGATGGGATCCTGCAGGCGAGCAGAGCTGCTGGTCACCATGTCCCAGCTCCAATCCCTCTGGGGTGGCAGCATCTCCATCCCCAGAAGCTGTGCTGCTGCATGGAACCTCATCGTGAGGGGCTCAGGATCTTTTTTGCTGCTGCCTTTATCTTTCCAGCACCGGAGGAGCCTCTTTGCTCTCCGTGTGGGTGCATGCACCAGAGGGTCCTTCCAGCGTTGTCCCCCTCAGTGCCACTCCTCCTTCCCCACACAGCATCCCCGTCCCAACATCTGCAAGAAGATAGCAGGAGCTGATGGTGTGCATCCTCCCATCATCACAACACTGAGGATGCAAAGCAACCACTCCAGGAGCTGAGCCCCTGGAAGGGGAGAGTGCAAAGGGGGGTCCTGGCCTCAGCAGCAGCGTGCAAGCACTGCAGAGCAAACTGCTCTGAAGGGGGTTAAGCACTCTGGGCAGCACAGAAACGTGTCAGCAGACGCCTGCGTCAGCTCACATGCTCGATGTGACACAGCCAAGGGCTGAGCTCCCCCAGGGAAGGGGACAGCCAAGCTGGTCAGAGGGGACTGCTGCCGAGACAGGGGTGGCCCTGCTGCAGCCACACACTGGAGTCTCCTGTGGCACTGCTCCCAGGCAGAACACACACTTACAGTGCTCCCTGCTCTGCTGCATTCCCAGTCAGACCGAGGGACCCGCCGGCATCTCTGTGCTGGTGAACCTTAAATGAGAGAGCATAGAGTATGAAGAGCCCACACCATCCCCATAACAGCAGGGGCTCCCTGAAGTCATCGGGAGTGAGAAGGGAGGAGATCCCAGGGACAGGAACACACTCCTGGCGTCCCAGTAGCGTTTTACTACCTGAGGAAATGAACCTCATTCTGGTTGTTGGGGCACTCCCAGAAAGGGACAAAGTGAGATGGGGACGGGGGGGGCACTAAGAACCTCAGCTCTGCAGCCTGGCAGAGGGGTTTAAGGAACCCCAAAGGCGCTGGGCAGCAGTTCCCATTCTATACCCCATCCCAGTGAGAATGCCTGCTCACCAGCTCTGCATTCATCGGACCGCAGCCCCACCACCAGCAGTCCCCCAGAAAAGCACCCTGCACCCCAAGCATGCACACAGTACTCACTCATCCAGCTGCTCGCACAGCATGCTCTGCATGCCCTGCAGCCAGCACTCGCCCAGGGGCCGTTGCTGGTGGCCACCACCATGGGATGAGGCATTCTCCTCCCTCCTGCCGCTCCCCTGCACCTCGCTGTCCTCCCTGAGATGCCCGGGGTCCACAGCCTTGCTGTCCTCCATGGGATCCCCCCGGGGGCTGAAGGCACAGGAGCAGTGCTGTGGGTCCTGTGGGGCAGCGTGCAGCCGGCGGTCGGCACGGCGTGGGCAGCACAGCAGCTTGCGGAAAGCGCTCCTGAAGTCGGGGCTGCGGCAGTAGATGATGGGATTGAAGGCTGAGTTGACGTAGCCCAACCAATTGAGGAAGAGGAACAGCTGGTCGGGCACCAGCGGCCGGCAGAACACCTTGATGATGTTGGCCACGAAGAATGGCAGCCAGCAGAGCGTGAAGGTGCCCATGATGATGCCCAAGGTCTTGAGCGCCTTGTGCTCCTTGATGGCCAACAGGCGGGAGGGCCGACGCCACCGCCCGCCCCTGGAGCTGAGGCTGGGGTTCTCCTGCAGGAACCTCACCTTATCCTTGCCGATGAGCTGGACGTGGCGTGTGGCCACAGCAAAGACACGGACGTAGACAAAGATCATGACGAGCAGCGGCACGTAGAAGGAGACGGTGGAGGAGACGATGGCGTAGGTCATGTTGGTGACAAAGTCACAGCAGCGTGGATCATCGTAACAGCGCACCGCCTGCTCGTCCGCCCCGTCCCGCCACCAGTGGTTCATGATGGGCAGGAAGGAGATGAAGGCAGAGATGGCCCACACCATGCACACCACAGCCCACGCTCTGCCCTTGGTCACCAGCGCCTCGTACTGCAGCGGTGCCGTGATGGCCAGGTAGCGATCCACGGCGATGGCGCACAGCGTCTCGATGCTCGCCGTCACGCACAGCACGTCCAAAGAGGTCCACAGCTCACACACTACCGTCCCGTAGGGCCAGTGACCACTCAGCAGGATGGTGGCCCCCGGTGGCACCACCAGCAAGCCCATGACGAGGTCAGCGCAGGCCAATGAGGTGACAAAGACGTTGGTCATGGTCTGCAGCCGCGGCGTCTTGGCGATGGCCACGATCACCAGCAGGTTGCCGGCCACGATGACCAGAATGGTGATGCTCAGCGCGGCTCCCACCGCCCACTGCCGGCTCAGAACGGCGGCCCAGCTGCAATTAGGGACGGAGCCGTTGCCTGCGGGAAGCGGGGTCATCGCTTCGGCGGGGGGAGGCGGTCCAGCTCCGTGCACTCCTTTGCCCCCCGTGCGCTCCCCGTGGCCGGAGCGGGGCTCGGGGCGGCCGCCGCCGTCGAGGCTGCACCGACGTCGGACTCCGTCCGCGGCCGCTAGTCGGAGGAGGAGCCTTTAAAGGCACGGGGCGGCCCCGGGCTGCCCCTTTGCGGAGATCAATGAAAGCAGAGAGGGAGCACCGCCTCCCCTCCGCCCCCCGGGCCGGACACCCCCGACACTGCGCAGCCGGACCCAACTGTGCCCCTCACCCCACCCGCCCTTATTCTCCACGTTCCTTACTGTCCGTCCTGCCCTGCATCCCAGCCCTTTGCTCCGTGCTCCCTCTGTGCTCCTCGCATTCCAGGTACGCAGTGAAGACACTGACCCGACTGCCATCAGCACAGGGATGGCAAAATGACAGCCTCACCCCAAAGAAATCATCCAACAGCCGCTCTTTCACCCCCACATCTAATGCCTGAACCCTCTCCCCAGCTTCTGTAGCCATGCACTGCTACCCCCTCAGTTTGAGTCAGTGCTGGCAATTTTGGGATCCCCAGACTCCATCCTCCAGGATGCCCAGGGAGTTGGGGGGCACCGGGCTGCTCCCATCCCTGCCCCAGAGTCCATCACTGTTCCCAGAGCTGCTCCTTCCGAAGGCCCCTGGGCAGACTCCAGGGCAGGCAATTTTTTCACTATCAGCTATTTATACAAATACTGGAACTTCTAAGACGGGCGCTCTCCAAATATGGCATTTTGAAGTTTCGGCCAAATGGGGGAATGTTGACAAAGAAGGAAAGAAAATGTGTAAAAAATTATCCAGTTGGCATTTCTTCCCATTCATGAGCTAGCAAAACAGAGCCTGCTTTTTTACAAGCTTCATCTTTACAAGACTGTTTGGGTTCTTCAAAGCAGTCAGATGAACTCTTAATGCAATCAACCCCTTCAGCTCCAGCTCTGGCACCAATTGCTGGCACGGGCTGAGTCCTGGGCTTACTATTTCCAGTGTGAGGTGTCACTGTGCTCAAAGGACGCACGGCATGAGCAAAATGTGCACAGGGAGAGCCACAATCTTCTTAGTGTGAAGGCACACGTAACCCCAGTGTGTGTTGGCACGTGGAGCCATAGTGAGTGTGTCTGAAAGAATAAAGAAGTGCTGTGGGAATGGCAATGGATAACAGAAAATGGAGGCATTTGGGTGTTTTACTGCATGTTCATGGCACGCTCTGACCACCTGCCTGCTGCCATGTGGACACCTATATGAGATCCTTCCTGCTCTGAGGGATCACTGGGACCCCTCCATTCCCAGCATGAGCACTTTGCTGGGGAGAGAAAGGGAGAGTCTCTGTTGTTTTATTAATGCAGGGGAAGTAGTGTGGCTCAGTGTTTTCATCGCACTTCTGCAGCTGGAAAAACTGAAGCCCAGGTGGCTGCTCCACCAGCACAGCATTTGGCCCCTTGCAACGAGCAGGAACCCACCAGCAAAGAGGCTGGAAATGCCTCCTGCAAAGCAGAGATCCTGCACGGCTCTCTCTTGCTTTCTCCTCCTGCCCCTTTGTCTCCCCGCTGTCTCCCTCCAGGCCCAGCAGACCATGGGATGTGTCCCCTCTGCCACCTCTGCCATGTGCCACCTGCACAGTACTGAGCAGTGGAAGCCCTGCCAGCCATGGGGACCCATGGGGTCAAGTGGCTGTTTGGAAAACTCTGGGAAAATATGTTTATGCCACAGATCAGAGCAGCTCCCTTGGCTGTTGCTGCAGAATAAACAATGGACGTTTTAAAAATACATCTTTATAGATAGAGACAGGATGGATTAGAGTAGATCCCTTCTTGGAGAGAGCAGAATTGCAGTGGGAACAGGCAGAGCAGCACAGCTCTGTGCTCTGGGAGCTCCCAGCACCCATGAGTGTGTTTGGAGGGGGGAAGCCCTCACCTGGTCCTGACAGTCTGGGCACACTGGCACTGCTGCCTAAGGGATCTAGAGCCAGTTAACTCCTGTCCTGCAGCCTTCCCCATGCCAAGGAGGCAGCATGCACACAGCAAGCCCTAACAATGTGTGTAAGGCCCACAGGGAGTGCTCAGGTCCTATTAATCCCCTGAACCCAGCGAGGGGATGAGGTGTACAGCAGATAAGCCAGTGCCTGGCACAGTGCAGGTAAGGGGGAGCACTCCTGCGAGCTTTAATCCTCCACTTCTCATGTTCAGTTTGTAACTGCACCCATGAGCCCCACAGAGCTGGCTGTGCCCTGGCTCTGAGGCATGGGGGAGGCAGAGAGGAGGGAAGGGAGCATAGAAATGATGGGCACACGCCAGCTTCTCTTCCCAGCATCATTAAAAGCAGCAGACTGAATCCTGCCAAGCCTGAGTCAGGCTGATGCCACATCAGGATAAAACAAAAGCTTTTTATAGCTGGGAACTCTTGCTCTCCCCAGCGCGTTGTCTGCATGCTTGCTGTTACAGAACAAGTGATAAAAGCAGTGTGAGCCACAGCAGCATCACCACTGCTACTGCAGGGTGGGACACAGGCTGGGTGCTGCCAGTTCCTCTTCCTCATCAGGACAGGAAAAAGAAGAGCTCTGCACAGAGCAGGGCAGAGCTGCACCCAGTTCAGCTTTGCACCAGTAAGGGATGGTGCCAGAGGGCTGCTGGAGCCAGGGCTGCATTGCAAAGCACAGTGCATCCCCAGGGCCACACGGCCGTGCTGCTAGGGCAGGAGTTGCATGGATTTACCCCAAACCCTACGGTGTGGCACTGGGATGGAGCACTGGGGTGGGCAAGGGGCCGGGCAATGGCAATGGCTGTTGGCAGTGGTCCCTCTCTGCCTTTAATGTTTGTGCTGGTAATTAGTCTGGGGCTCGCCGTGCTGAGACATTGGGAATAGTTTCCATATCGGATTCCCAAATCTTTCTTTGAAGTTGTTTGGGATAATCTGTCAGCATGTTTCCTTGTCAGCACATAAACAGGCTGTGAGGGAGCATTAACCCCTGGGTACTGCCTGTCCCAGGAAGGCCAGAGGAAGCATTGCATAAACTCTGAGCTCTCTATAAACTCTCCTCCCCGAGGGCTGTCGGATGGGCTCAGACAGCTGCAGGAAGCGAAGCATTCTCTGCACCAAACAATTAAAACTAATAAAAATGGGATGTTCTGCTGGCTTCCATACAAGCAGTCATTTTTAGAACCAAGTTGACCAAGGCATGCTCCAAATCCACCATATCTGCAAAGGATGCACGGTGTGCTCCTGCCCTTCCCATCCCAGCCCTGTAGGGTGGGCGGATGCTTCAGGTGGGAGTGCAGTCAGGTGTGGAACATAGAGCACATGGCAAAGCTTCCAGGGCATTTCCATCCCCTGGGCTGAAGGGATTTGCTCCCTTTTATGTGCTCTGCCAAGGCTTTGCAGACAAGTGCTTCTCCCTCGCTCCTGCTGACTGGTTTTCCAGCAGCTATTGCTAAAGAAAAACAGAAGTGGAGGGGAAGGAGGGCCAAGTCTGCAGTAACAGTGGCACCGATTTCACACACACACACACAAAAATAATAGTAATAATGTAGAAAATTCTGTAAAAAAAAAAAAAAGCAGCAAAAATAACATCTGAAAGCAGCTGGGTTTGCACACAGAGAGGGCAAGAATCCTTCGGGTGACAGCAGGGTGAGACCAGGCAGTGTCTCCAGGCTGGGATTGGATCCTGCTGCTTTCAGATGTCCAAAACCCCAACGCAGCGCCACGCACCACCTGTGCCATCCCCATTCCCATCTTTATCCCATCTACCACAGCCCTGCAGCCTGCCCATGCCTGTCCCTGCTGTGTTTTCTCCATGTGCAGAACAGGGAAACAACAGCAGCAATGGCAGCGGCCACATCAGGCTCAGCGCTCCCATGTCATCACGGCTATTTTTCACCCCTGGCTCTGGGAGATTTCTCAGAAATGCACTGCAAATGGGGAGAAGGTTCATTCCTGAGGGCTGTGCTGCTGGGCCCAAGCAGTGGACAGGAGTTAGCAGTAGGGATGCTCCAGTACCTGACGTGTGGCTGAACCCCACTATTTTGTGCCAAGCAGCCGTGAGCATGAGACCTGAAAACACTAAAATATCTGCCCACGCTGTGCCATTCCCTGCCATGCCCAATTCCTCTGCAGAGCACGAGCCAAGCAGCACCCAGGGTTCATTTAAGGGTGCAGAGCATCCCCTGCACACATCGTCCCCAGGATTTCTCCCTCGCAGGGCGGAGGCACTTCCCATGGGCAGGATGGGTTTGTTTACTGGGGGCAACTTTGATCTGCACAAACAGCCCTTGGGCGGGCAAAGTGGATGTGGGTTTGGCGTTATCTGCACTGGTGATCAGAGAGGAATGTAAACAGGGATGGGGTGGAAATGCCGCAGCACATAACACCCCCAGCTGCCTTCCCCTTGGCGATGGGTGGGTGCCATGGGGCACCCATGAAGAAATACCCAATATTTCATGACCCGTGGGGTGTGTTTTCTACGAGCCATAACAGGGAGCTGCCTCCAATGGGAGCCTGCCGGAGGAGAAAGATTTTCACAGCACCCCATCCCTGTTCCACAGGCAGCAGTTCCCATCGGTGGCCAAAACAGCAGTTGCTGGGGAGTGTGCAGAAAGGACAAACACCCACAAGTGCATTTCTGTTCCCAATTTAGAAGGCAATAAGGTGATAACTTTCTATCACATGAGGATGATAAAAGCTTTCCAGCTCTTTTGAAAAGATGAAATGCCCCGGAGTTGAGCACGTTGTCACCAATGGGTGCTGCCAACATGAACTGATGCTCCCAATGTAAATGCCTTATTTCCAATGGAACTACTGGGAACTGTATTGCCCACAGTTGGCTGCTCCTGCTTTGGTCCAGGTGACTTCTCCCCCTTCTCTGTGCTTTTTATCTTCAGTTCAAGTGGGAAATGAGTGGCAGGGAGGGATGAGGAGGAAGGGCCATTGTTAGGACTGTGCATTCCTGAGGCTGCTCAGTGCCAGCTCCATCCCTGATGCAGAGATGTTATCAGCACACATGGGAAGGACACTGCTGCCAGCCCAGGGCTGTCCCCTTACCCTCTGTTGGGGCTGGGGCTCCCAGTAGCCCACAGTCCTGCAGTCCTGTCCCCCCTGACCTGAGATCCCATGGGCTGCCAGACACTGGGAAACAGTGCCAAGATAGCACAGAGACCACGGCTCCCAACCCCACCCCAGCCAGGATGTGCCCCAACAGACGACCTCCCTGCAGCACCTTGACCCCATAATGGTCTATTCTCTGTGAGCAGGAGGAGGAAATGGCCCCAAGCCTCGTTAAGCTATGCTTGGGCGCCTTGCTGGGTCGGGGGTCAAGGCTGGTGTCACCCTGCATGGCCGGACGTGGTGTTTTCCTGCCCAGTGCACGGTGATTGATGCAGCAGACAGCGAGGAGAGGGGTTGGGCACTGCCACATGCGGAGACCCTGGGATAGGCAGGAGGCACTGGGAGAACTGGGAGCATTGGGAGCTCTTAAGTGGACGGAAGGGTTACTGGAAGCACTGGGAGCACTGGCAGCACATTATCCCTGTAACACCGCATTGGTTTCGCGTCCTGCAGGACCATCAGGTACCGGTAAGGGGCACCGGGAGCAGCGGGCACAGAAACCACGCGTGTTCCGCCTCTCTATAAGCCCCGCCTCTTCATTAGACCACGCTCCTGACGTCACGCCCCCTCATTGGACCACGCCTCTCACTCGACCACGCCCTCAACAGCCTAGGCCACGCCCACGAGGTATGCCCCGCCCCCTCTTCGTTTCCCATCGCACCGCGCGGCGGAAGGGGCGTGGCTTACACCGGAAGCGGCGGGCAGGCGGCGGGGCGGCCGCAGCAGCAGCAGCCCGCGTCCCGGCGCCATGTCGGGCCGCTGCTGCCAGGGACAGACACCGAGCCGCGACATCCCGGGCCCCGGCAAGCGCCTTGCCCTGCCCGACGGCGCCCCGCTGCCTCCCGGCGATTACAGCACCACTCCGGGGGGCACCGTCTTCGGGACCACGCCGGGCGGTGAGCGCTTGGGCCCGGCTGTGGACCTGGACTCGAGCGGAGGGGTCCGGCGTGGGGGGGGTGCTGTGCGGTGGAGCCGTGGGTTGGGGTTTTTTGGGGGGTTTCTCCTTAGCGGGGCTCCTCGTGGCCCAGCGGGGCCGTGCGGGGCTTCTTGGGGCGGCCCTCCAGCTCCCAGGGCTCGGATTTGTGTTTTTCTCTTTTTTTCACCTCTTATAAAATCAGTCCCGCTGCTGAAAAAGGTTTGATGTGAGGAGCGTGGATGATGAAACCGTTCTTGAAGCTGTGCCAGGAGAACAAACCGAACAGAGGCAGAGCATTGTGTTTTGTGAGCCGTTCGGACGTGCGTTTTCTTTACAGCATAAAATGTTCCCTAGGGTAAAACGTAGAGAGAAAAGGGAAGTCGGTGCTGCTGGTGCAGGCGTGTTTGGGGTTGGGAAACTGAAGGGTTTGTGTTATTTCTGCCACGTCCTCCCTCCGATGAAAGCAGCAAATAGCTGAAGGCACTTAAATAGCACTCACAGTAATCATGTCATGGAAGAGAGGAGAAACAGAATGCTTCTGAGGCGTGCTCCGAGTAGCTGAATGAGGTGGATAATAAGGCTGCAGTGCTGCACAACGAAGCCTCCAGGGTTATCGCTTGTTTTTCTGTGCTGCAGAGTTAATGAATGTCCAGAATGTGGAAGGAAAGCACGGAGCTGTTTGCTATGAGGGTGTGCACGCCTGGCAAAGCCCTTGGCTCTCCTGTGACAGCGCAGTGCTTTTGTGCCCTGGTCCCAAAGGAGAGCAGTTCTGAGAATGGTTTTCAGTTCCTTTCACACCAAACTGCCTGTGTTGAAACATTAAAGGTGCTGTGAGCCAGCTCGAGCCTGGAGAGCACCAGCAAATGTCTGCTGAGAGAAGCCTGAGACTTACTGCAAAGTTGCTGAAGTCAGAAGGAAGAAGCAAATCGTTGCCGTGCCAAACCTCGGCTCGAAATAACTGAGCACAGGGATCTCTGAAGCCCCCTCTGCCTGCAGGCAGCGCTCAGCTGAGGGGTGCAAGGAGGGCTCAGTGCCAGCCCCAGAGTGATCTACGGCTCAGCAAAGATTTGGTGGGGTGAGGAGAGTCCCTGATAGCACAGGAAAAAGCTGGTTTTCCTGACTGTGGGCAGCAGAAGTTAAAAACAAGTGCAAGGGAACGAGGAGCGTGTAAGAGGTGACGTGTGACCTCTCAGCATAAGCTGTTCTTTGGTATTCCCTTCATGCTTGCCTTGGCACCACTCCCTTTGCTGAGGGCACACTTTGTCTTTCCCCGAGCCCACGTGTGCCTGAACAACATGCAAGCTGCAGCAGAGCTGCTGTGTGCATCCAAGCCCCGTTTGGAAGCTTGAGCCCCTCTGACAGCCGCTGCTCTGCTTGCTGTGGGTGTCAGCTTTCAGGAGCGCTGGGCACGTGAACCAGCAGATGAATGCATGGGAGAGAGAGCTGTGTCTGCCCGTTATGGACTGTGCTCCTGATACTTGGTACATGAGCTGCAGTTCTAGGAACTGCTGTCCTTGCTCTCGCAACCTCCCTGTAATTTAACACTTAGTGCTCAGGCTGACAGTTGTCCTTATCGAATCCAGGCCAGCTGCCACGCTGCGGTTCTGAATTGGATTCATTCCCCTCCTTGATCAAGCAGAATGGCTCAAACTCAAAATATTTTATTGGAGAGTAGTTTCCATTGTTTTGGGAACTCATTAGCAGGGCGTCCTTGAAACGTAATATACTGTTGTTTTGGTTTTTTTTTAACAGTGCTTCAAAACAAAGTGAGTTTAATGTTGCTGGGCAGATGTTATTGGAGTTTGTTTTCCTGCATTTGTGTACTTGTAGCTAAAGCTTTTCAGGCAGTACTCAAGAAGTTGCTTTTCCCTTGTGCTGGGAGGGAAGCAGCAAGGCGGTTTGCAGCATTCCTTCTAGGGGAAAAAAGATGTTTGTCAGTAATTCCTGAATTAGGGCTGTGGACTGTTTGGTGGAATCCGTTTTCTGTGTGTGGTTTTGAGCTTTTTCCAGCACCAGTTCCTTTACTAGGAATGTGCTGTTCGTTCTGCTGTTATTCCTAGAAAACAGCACAGAGTCCCAGCTCTGCAGCTCCCTCTGTGCCTTGCTGGAGGTGCATTGCTCAGGCAGGGGGGGCAGGACTTCCTCTGGTTAAACATTCACTCTGTTTTCTGTGGGTTTTCCTGTGCTCTGGACCCTTCCACCTAACATGCAGCGTTGGTGGGAGTTTTGGAGCCCTGTGTTTCCTCTTTGCAGCATTAGCTGGTGCTTGGGAGATGACACAGATGTCTTTCGTACATCAAAATGCTAAAATCTGACCGTGTTGTTTTTTCTCTTTCCAGGAACCAGGATAATTTATGATCGTAAATTCCTGATGGAGTGCCGTAATTCTCCGGTTGCCAAAACACCACCTTCTGACCTTCCGGACATTCCAGGTGTTACCAGCCCAATTGTGGAGGAGTTAAAGATTGAGAACAACCATGTCCAGAACTACGATGAGAAAGCGAATGTAGGTGGGTACACAAGGACAAGTGAGTGTGCAAAGTTTCCTAGAAATACAGAAGCTTACATACATGGAGCCAGGAGATCCCTGTAAACCACGGACAACACTGATAAGTTCTTAATCATTTCACTGTAATTTGTGATGTTACTACTTTCCTCATTAATTAAGCATTTGGGATCTGTCCTGTGGTGAGAGAACGGGTGCAGCTGTTTTTGCCCATGTTTATCCTCTGCCACATCTCAGCTGCTCGCATTTTTTTTAATCAAATTACAATTCAGAGTAGGAATTGTTTGGGAGTTTTTGGCTGCTTTCTGCAGAAGCTTGCAGTTGTGCTTGAGATTGCAGGGTAGAAGTTGGTCCACGGTAGAATAGAGGACATTGACCACGGTGTGCACATGAACACATCTAAAGTTACTTGAGCAAAAAGAGCAACTGCTGTTCTTGAGATTGCTTCTTGAAGGAACCTGAACCTGTGATTGATAGTCCTATCCCTAAAAATAAAGGTCTGAAGACTCATTAGCTGGCTTCCCTGCTTACTCTAAGCGAAATCTTTGCAGGGTCAGTATTGCTTAATGGCTTTTTTGCACACTTGTGACCTTTAGTGGCTCACTGGACTCTGGCAAACTGAAGCACTGGCTGCATGCTGTGTGCCTGCTTGGCTGTGCCTTTTTTTTTTTTTTAATCCAGAGAAGTTCTGTTTGTCAGAAATAGAGTACTGCTATTCGTGTTGGCATCCTATCAGACTGCATGACAGGTGACAGCTATACAGGTAACTAAGGTAAAATGTACTCTCTTCTGTCACTGGCAACAGAAGTCTGTAGCAGTGAAATCCAGGTGTAGGAATTACACAAAGGGCATTTCTTCTCCTCCTGGCCGTCTGCCTGTGCTTCACTCTGAGCAGAGGGCCTGTATTCTGCTTGCACAGGCTGTTCTTGGTGCCAGACTTGCTTCCTGAATGCAGAGCTGAAGTCCAAACAAATACTTTTCTTAGGTACAGCTGAACGTTGTTTGAGTACAATATTTGCTGTTTAATTTGAAGCTTTTAGGACTCTCGTATGTTTGCTCTGTCTCAACAGGTGAAGAAGAGCAGTTTGACATGGACATCTAAAGCACGTGCCCTGAGAATGCTTCTCCAATGAAGAACCAGGACCTTGTTTGAGGATTCCCACCAGCCAGGCTTACAGCAGCCCATGCCTTGAGTGCCTTCCTGTTTCTTGGGAAAGGCAGTTTATTCCCTTCTGAGAACAGAGTATATCCTGTTACAAGGACTGAATCTCAGCCTCTCTGTGTGGGTGTGAATACACAGTGCAGTCCCTGCTGATGATGGGCCGTGGGGTGCCAGGGGAGACAGTCTCAATGATTGTTTTTGTTTCCAGTTTTATGCTTTTGTTAATCATTTTAATACTGTAAAAGTTACAGAAATGCAATATAAGGGAGAAATAAATCATTTTGACTCTCCTGGTATGCAATAAATATTGTTTCTGGCCTGTATTCATTCCAGGTTATGGAAACTAGCAGCCTGTTGCAGAATGGGGGTGGTTTTGCAGACAGCCTTAGGATCAACACCTGATGACTGCAGGAAATGTGTGCTCTGAGTGTGCTTCCAGAAACAGTGATCAAAAACTCTCCATCGTGTGCTTTCAGATCATTCTTTTGCCAGGTCATGGTGCAGATGTCCCTGAGTTTTTCTCCTACTCATCCTCTCCAGAGGGCAAGGCTCAATCAGGCCATAGGTGAAGTGTCTCACCGAGTTCAGTAGGAGCCACCTGCAGCTGAGCAGTGCACAGAGTGCCCTGACTGCTCTGTGCTGCAGCTCCTGCCCTTCCAAAACTGCCCATCTTCTCCAGCATGTGAGGAAACTGTCATGTTTCCTAGGGTTTCTTTATGATTCATGCTGAAACTCGTGTCTTTACACATTCCTCTTCTTCTTAGCATGTAATGGGAAGGAATTAAGACTTGTGAGTTTAACTGGGAGGCTGGAAGTAAGTTTGCTTGATTTTTTGAGGGATGAAACTTCAGCTCTCCAAAAAAAATGCATTTACATTTCTGGTCTCCGTGCAGTTTAACGAATGTGAATTATGCAGTAGTCTCTAACATGCTGCTGTTTCGTTGCTTTAGAGATGGTGCTAATGCCTGAGGAGGTGTTTCAAAGGAAAAGAAAGCGTATTAGGACATGGCCTGAACTTGGGACTTCCTAAAAGACAATGAGTGTCTCTTTAAATCAGTCTTGGACGATAATACTTAAATATCTGCTAATTGAGCTCAATGGTGGCATTATGATATGCAAGCCTTTAATAACAAGTAACAAAAGAAACAGTCAAAGCAATTGATGCAGATAAAACTTGCATTTCTTAAGATAAGATTAAGTGTTTTTTGAAGCCTTAATGGGAACGCATTCAATCTCGCTGCCTTCAGTGTCACTATCAGTCTTGCAGCTCAGCACCAATTGCTGGGGTTTTTTTTCGAGCAGCTGCTCTTGCTGTGTGCTGTGACCTGCAGCTGGGCCTGACTCTTCTTTCCAGCTAAATTCATACATCCAGAGAAATGGCACTGCTGAATTGCTGACAGCGCTGTGCAGCAGTTGTGGGTTCACGTGTGCTTGGAGTTAACCTGCTTTCTGCAGAACCAGGGCAGTTCCAGCTGTGCTTTCTGGTCCAGATGTTGATTTAGAGGAGACCTCAGCCCCGTGGTGTTAATTTGTCTGATCTGGTTGCTTTGGGGTAGACCAAAGAGCTGGGACAGGCTCATGAGATGAAGCTTGCAGCAGTGAGGTGCGTGCATTTGGTGCTGGAGCTTGCTGTCCTGCTGTGCCCTAACCAAAACGTTTGTCATTCATCACAAGCACGACTTTACAGTTAAAGTAGTTGCATAACCTTTGAGATCAGGCGTGGTAGGAAGAAAAAAAGTCCCTATCTTGAGGTAAACAGATGTACTTAGTTATCTGTAAGGTACAGAGATGGGCAGAGCCCTGCCACTTGCTCGTTCCTTTGAGTGCTGCCTGCTGGTGTGGCCGTGCAACGTGGTGGGTTTCTGTATCAGTACAAAAGCAGCTCTGAGGGGTTTTTTTTGAACAAGTGACAGCTATTGCAAGTAATTCCTCTAAACCCTGTTACCTTCCCCCATGCTCAGGGGGTCACAGTATGCAGCAGCACGCATTTAGGTGCTAAGTATTTTGTCCATGCCTGAGATAGCTATGCATCGGTGTCTGCGTGCATATGTAGATCTGGGGGAGCATCAAAGCCCCTGCTGCCCACCCCAGCGATGTGGGGCAGAGGGAGGAGCACCTGGCCAGGTGTGAATCGGGGTCTGTGCAGGTTGGGATTCCTGCAGGATGAGCAGAACTGGGCCCTGGGGCCATGGGCACATCAGTGCCCTCAGTGCTGCACCACACAGCTGTGGAAGGTGGTGTGGAACTGTGCATCCCCGGCACCCCTTTGCAGTGCCACATCCTTCAGCCAGGCTTTTTGGGTTAATCTCCTTCGTGCCTGGGGCTCCGAGCCGAGCAGAGAGCAGCTTGGTGCTCCCATGAAGGCCCCTTCTGGGTCAGCGTTTGCTCCTCACCCACTGCTCTGCACCAGGAGCGGGGACAGGCGGTGGTGTCGGCACTGCTGTGTGCACAGTGGGAGGTGAAGTGGCTGTGGGTGGCTGCATGGCACAGCTGGGATGCTCCAGGGTGGTATAAGGGGACAAGTGTTGCTTTTGTCACTGCATTTTCCCTCCCTGCCCCTTTTGTCTGCAGCGGAGAGCCTCCGTCCCGCTCCACGTTCCAGTCATGGGATTGGTGCTGCCTGCCCGACCTGAACAGTGCCTTAATCAACCCACTGAGCAAATATTGCCCTGTGCCTTTGATAAGCCCTTCCATCTGTTTGTTCTCACTCCTTCTTTCCCCATACATCCAAAATAAACTGTGCTTATCATCGCCTCCTGGGGTGCGTGCACCCTTGGGCTCCACAGAGCAGAGAGCAGCACCTGGGTACAAAACTTGGGGCAGGAGATGGTGCCACAGAGAGCTGTGCCCACGGGAGGGCTGCGGTGGGATTGGAGCCATTGGGCTCCTGCATCCCCTCCACCCATCCCTGCCATGCATTGCCCCTGACGGGCTGCTGAAGGGTTGACACTGGGTTAGGGTTGGGTCTGAGGTTAGAGTTGGTGTTGTGCCCCATAAGCACAGCGTGGCCGTGCTCCCTGGAGAGCAGGACCCCACAGCAAGCAGCACCAAAGTCTGCTGCTGCCCCTACAATTTGACTGTCCTGAGTCTGTCCTGCAGTTGATGTGTATTGGGCAGAGCAGCTCGCAGATCCATCCCCATCCCCAGCGCTGGTACCTGTCACGGCGCAGCTTTGATGTCCCCAGCAGCCACAATCCCAGTCTGTGTTTTCCCCCCCTGCTCTCACGGGGCCGTCTGCCCACGATAACTTTTGAACCCGAGGCTGCCCTCAGACAGAAGTGATGGAGGGGCTGAGATGTCGGAGATACGGCTCCTGGAGAGGGTCTGGGGGCCACGAGGGGCTGCGAGGGGCAGAGGGCAGGGAGCTGGCAGGCAAGGGAGGGAGATGCTCTGTTCCCTCTCGGTGCAATAGTACCTAAGAGCCCATTCCTAAAATGCAAAGGAAGGGTGAAATAATGTGGGGCCCATCGCAGGCAGAGCGCGGAGCCCAGACCGCGGGTGTGTGCCCCCCGCCGGGGGTTAGCAGCACGGCCGCCCTCTCCCAGCGCTTAACAGCTCCCGCAAATGACCCTCTAATGACGGAGAGGGGACACAGACGAGCTTTGTTTCCCCGCCGCCGGGATGTGGATTGGAGATGTGGAATCGGGGCAGGGGGTCCGACGGGGCAGCGGTTCAGCCCCATTCCCCCCCACCTTCCCTCCCCGCTCGAGGTTACCGCAGTGAGAGAGCGCAGCCCTGCCCTTATCTCCGAGGGGTAAATAAATGGAAAATCCACTCAGCCGTCCTTTTCCCTTCAAAGGCTGCAGGTGCTTCCCGGCTTGCTGTTGAGCAACCCGCAATCTGCGATCAGGGTGAGGACACCTCCTTCATCATCCTCGTTTTCCCGTTCCTGGAGCAGGCGGGGCGATATTTATTCCCATGGCATCGTTTGGGGGGGTTCCTTTGTTCTACAAAACCCTTCGTGTGCTGCACACAGGGAGCCCCCAGACCCCCCCCCCCCCCATGCCTGAGGCTGTGCCTCGTGGCAGAGCACTGGGGGGCTGCGATTGTGCATTGCTCGTGGGAGGTCGGGACACCCATTTGCTGCCCAGCTGCTCGCACCAGAGCTCGGGGGGTGCATCCCAGAGACCACCCAGCAGCGAAGAGAGGAGGGGTGAGAAGGTGGGAAGAGGCACAGATTGAGCAAGTATTGCTTAAATACATAATTTATTGAGGGATTGTACAAACATAGCTCTTTCTCTACCACCCGATCCAGCGAGGGGCTGGGAAAGTGTGAGCCCAGTGCAGATGGGAACAGCAAGGGGTGGGGACCTGGGACAGGCAGGAGGGCAGGGGGGCTCGGATATGCTGCTTCCAGGAGCACCCAGCTCACCTGGAAACTTTTAATACAAATCTGATAGAATTTTATTCAAAGTACAGTAGAAAACATCAAAGAAAATGCCCAAAGCCTTGAGGAACGCTGCAAATCTCAGTTCTTTGGATGCTGAGCGTGGATGGATATCAGTGCTGCAGGTGTCCCTCGGAGATCCTCCAGCACCAGGAGGTGTTCATGGTATGCAACACACAGAGCCCCGCACAGCATTAACCAGGAGAGAGCTCAGGGAGCTCAGACTTCTCCAGCAGAGCAGCGCCCAGTGACCTCCCCACGCATCACCTGGGTCTGTCTGCGCCCTGCAGCACTGCCTCTGCAGGGGACGTTCCCTGCTGCATCCCTGCTCCTGTCCCAGCACAGCCAGACCTGCAGGCGTGTGGGATGCAGAGGAGCTGTGGGCTCGGCGCAGTGGGGGCTGAGCTCCCTCAGTTGCAGCCGCACTCCTCGATGACCATATCCTCGTGGTGGCGGACGACGATCTCACCCTTCTCGTAGTACAGCATGGAGAGGGGGCTCATCCTGACGGGCGAGCAGGCAGGGCACGGCACCTGGCTGGGCTTGTAGAGCTGCAGCAGGCTCTGCGGGACACACGGGGACACAGCATCAGCTCCCATCCCCGTGGGGCACAGGGAAGGTGGAAGCACGGGGCAGCAAGATCCTCTTACCTGCATGTATGCGTGATTGGTGGGCTTGAAGCTCTCGTCCACAGGTGACGGGCACAGCCCCTCGCAGCGGTAGGCGTTGTACTTTTTGGGGTAGACGATCCAGCTGCCCCAGCCCGTCTGTTCAAAGTCCACCGTCATGTCCACCCTCCTGCACAGGGACCTGGCCTCGTCCCCCTGGCTGGCAGCAGGAGCATCGTTCATCCTGAGCCTCTGCCTCTCCTTCCTGGTGCGGCGGTGCCGACGGTTGCCAACATCCCTGGGACCATCACGCATGACGTGCTTGGAGCTCTCCACTGCCCTGAGGAGGCTGTGCTCTCCAGGTGCTTTGTCCTTGGAGAAGATGAGCAGCAGGACGCTGTCTGCCAGCTCCTGGGGCACTGCTGTCTCCTGGGGGTCCGGTGGGGCAGTGAGCGGGGCGGCTGCGGGATCAGGAGCTGTGTCCTGGTGCAGCCATGCCCTGAGGGTGCTGGTGATGTTGAACACTGCCCAACCGGCCTGATGGGATGAGGGACCACCAGCCACGGTGCCCAGGAAGAGCTCCTTGGTGCCCCGGCACGGCGGCCGCGGGCTGTGGTAGATGTCCATGGTGATGTTGTGGGACAAGGACAAGGACAGAGCATGCGGACGGATGCGCAGCTCAGCCAGGCTCACCTCCTGGCTGCCAGACAGGGATGTCATGTCAAAGGAGAGTGCCCAGCGGGAGCCGTTCTGCAGGGAGCCTGGAAGGTAAGTGGGGACAGTGAGCACCCACGGGGCTGGGATGGGGATACTCAGGGATGGGGAAGTTTGGGATGGGGATGTTTGGGACGGGGATGTTTGGGATGGGGATGCTCGGGGTCAGTGCCTGTCCTGAGACAGGGAGGCATGGGGACTGTGCTGTCCCCATCGCCGGTCCCTGGATAGGGATGCTCAGGAACGGGGGATGCTCACGGACAGCGCTGATCCCGCGGTAGGGGAGCTCGGGGAAGGAGATGCTCAGGGATACGGCATCGGGAGAGATGCCAGTTCCGGGACAGGGGTGTGTGTGGGCACAACGCCGTCCCAGCGTAGAGGGACGTGCAGGGACAGCGCCGGTCCCGGTCTCACTCACCGTGCGGGGCGATGCTGAGCGCGGTGGCGGAGGCTGCGCGGAGCGGTGCGGGGGGAGCGCGGAGCAGCTGCAGCATCAGCGGGGGACAGCGGGGGGGTGCAGAGCGCAGCAGGACGGGGCCGCAGAGCAGCAGCAGCAGCGCGGGGCGCAGTGGGGTCGGCATGGCTGCACCGGGACGAGCACCGCTCGCTATTTGTAGCGAGGACCCGAGCGCCGCCCCGAGAGCCCCCTCCCCTCTTTCTCCCGTCCCTATCCACCCCCCATCCCTCCTCCTCCCCACCCCTCCCCGCGCTCCCGTCCCTCTCCCGTCCCTCCTGGGATCCCCCAGCCCTATTCTTGTACCCAGGGCTCAAAAACTCGTTAATTATTATTAGTAGTATTTATTTATTTATGCATTTCCGAGCAGACCCCCTGCCTGGCCATCTTCTTCACGTTTACCAACACCAACAGATTTCTCCTCTGTATTTTGCTCTCGGATTTAGGCCAGTGTTAAGCAGTCAGTGTTCTTTGGCACAGTTCATCTGCTCAGCTTTATCCCCTGCATGCAGCACCGGCGCTGGAAGGAGCCCGGAGGGGCTCACAGATCTTCCATTGATTCCTCCCAGGGAATGATCGATCCCATCCATTCATCCACAGACAGTTTTGTAGACACACATCCCTTCCTACCCTAAATAATCTCTACTGGGGCTGCGGAGCCCCATGCAGTTACGGGGTGTTGTGCTGTGGAAGGCCATTGATGCTTTCCTCTGAACTCTTCCACTTTCACTGTCCTTACGAGAAGAGGGGTCCAGAAGAACCCGCAGAACCCATGTGGGACTCTCAGGCTGGTCTGCCTTTCTCTGCTCCTTTCTTCATGATCTCCGACACGTGATTTACTTTTTTCAGCTGCTTCTGGGCTGTTTTCATCAGTTGTAACTGTAACTACAACAGTTACAGCAGGACAGCCCGCTGTAGGTGTCCTTTCTGAACAGAGTTGTTGTCCCACGCCACCCCCGATGTCCCTTCCAACCTCAGTTGCTTTGTGATCGTTTTGGCTCTTCGTCCCATTTCTCTACCTCCTACAGGATCTGAAGCCCCGCCCGCTGGCCGGCTGGCTGCGTGACGTCACTGCCGAGCATGACGACGTCACATCTACGCGGTGACGTCACCTCCCTCTCTCCCCACCGGCCGCCGGTAGGGGGCGCCGCCGCCCTCCTGATGTGGGTCCCACCTCGAGCATCGCCCTTTTAAGCCGGGAATCTCGTGAGAGCAGCTCTTGGGAACCACGAAACCGGGAATCTCGCGAGATCAGCGCTTGGGACCAACTCTCGCGAGAGCGTCCACAGCAATGGCGGCGACGGCGGCGGCGGCGATGGCGGCTCCCGCGGAGGAGAGCGCTGAGGCGGCTCCGGAGCCTCCGGCCTCTGAACCGCCCGCCCCGCCCGAACCGAGCGCAGCCGACACCGAGAGCGGGTAGGGGGGGACCGAACGCGGGGCTGGGAGGCCGCGGCCTGGGGTTGAGCCGCGCTGAGGCGTCGTTTGTGTCCTTGCAGGGGGGAGGCCGTGCCGGGGGACGCCGCCGCCGCCGCCTCTGCTGTGGAGACCGAAACTGCGAGCGGGAAGGACCCGATGGTTCGTGGGGTACTTAGCGGGGCGGGAGGCTGAGGGCTTTGACGGCGATAACCGGCGCTGTGCCGCCCGCAGGAGGCCGCCCCCGACGGCCCCGAGGCCATGGACACACAGGCGGGGTCGGTGGATGAGGAGAACGGGAGGCAGCTGGGAGAGATCGAACTGCAGTGCGGCATCTGCACCAAGTGGTTCACGGCAGACACCTTCGGCATCGACACCACGTATGTGTGCGGCGTGGGGCTTGGGTGGCCCTCAGGTGCCCCACTGGTGGCCTGCTGTGTGGCTTTTGGGTGTTGATGGCCCTCAGGTGCCCCGTTGGTGGTCCTCTGGTGGCCCTTGGATGCCCTATGGTGGCCCCTTGTGTGGCCCTGGGATGTTGATGGCCCTCAGATGCCCCATTGGTGGCCCTTGGCTGCCCCTCAGGAGGCCTTTGGGTGCCCTTGTGTGGCCCTTGGATGATGATGGCTCTTGGGTGCCCCATTGGTAGCCCATTGTGTGGTCCTTGGATGTTGATGGCCTTCAGGTGCCCCATTGGTGGCCTTCAGGTGCCCCATTGGTGGCTCCTTGGTTGGCCTTTGGATGTTGGTGATGCTCACGTGCCTCATTGGTGGCCTTTGGATGGTCCTCAGGTGGCCCTTGGGTGCCCTACGGCCCCTTGGATGGTCCTTGGATGTTGGTGATCCTCAGATGCCCCATTGGTGGCCTTTGGGTGGCCCTCAGGTGCCCCACTGATGGTTCCTTGGGTGGCCTTTGGATGTTAATGGCCCTCGAGTCGCCCATTAGTGGCCTTCAGGTGGCCCTTGGATGCCCTACAGTGGCCCTCTGGTTTGGCATTGGCAGCCCCCACTCTGTTCTTTCAGAAACGAACCTCCTCCCTGCATACCACATGAAGAGGTTTCAGTTGGTGCTGCCCTTTCCCCTCTCCTGTCAGAGCTCACGGGTTGCTCGAGGCAGCCGACATCCACGCAGACACTAAAACCCCATGAAGACAGAAGTTTTAATGTTGTTAATGCGCTCTTTGTGCTTCTGTGCAGCACTCATTGGAGCACTGCGTGTGCTGCTCAGTGAAATTCAGTTGTTGGGCAAAGGGGTGGGGGAGGAAAGAAGTTTACTGTGTTCCAGCGATAAACTTTATCTGATGCAATTATCACTGACCCAAGAAAGTGTTATTTATATAGAGAGGGAGCATTCCTTTCTTACCTGAGGCAGCACATAAGGCATGCAGTAGAACTTACAAGCTGATCTGCTCTTTTCCAGATCTTGTTTGCCTTTCATGACCAACTACAGTTTCCATTGCAACGTTTGCCACCACAGTGGGAACACGTATTTCTTAAGAAAACAAGCAAGTAAGTGTAAGAGCTCACTCATGGAAGCCTTGCACAGGGTAATGTTCTGCTGAAGCTTGCAGAAATGACCAAAGAAGTTAGCAGCAGGCATGGGCAGCTTTGTCTGAAACGTTGCTGCTTTGCTGCTGGCTTCATAAGGTATGGAAACGCTGTGTGTGGTGTGGGCTGATGGGACAAGGCTGGGCTTGGTGCTGTGCTTTCAGTGATTGCTGTGCTTGTGTTTGTGTGCTGATCTTCTCCGTGGAATGTAACTCGAGCTTTGGCCCTATCTTTGTTTTGAAGATCTCAAGGAAATGTGCCTTAGTGCTCTGGCCAACTTAACGTGGCAGTCAAGGACACAAGATGAGCATCCAAAAACCATGTTCTCCAAAGATAAGGTACTTCTGTCATAACAGTCATCGTGTGTTCAAGTCAGCTGTGCTTTCACTGAAGAGCAGTTTCAGCCAAATGTTGGCTTTCAGACTCACTGTTTAAGACTGGATTTGGTTTTTTTTAAACAGGATATCATCCCATTCATTGATAAATACTGGGAGTGTATGACCACGAGACAGAGACCAGGGAAGATGACTTGGCCTAATAATATTGTCAAAACTATGGTACGTAGTTGGGGTTCATGGAGGGTTTTCTGTGAGTGAGAACTGCTGTCTGACACTCGAGGAGAGCAAAATGGGGAAGATTTGTTAACAAATTTGGTATGATCTTATTCTGTTCTCTGTTTCAGTGTAAAGAAAGAGATGTGTTCTTAGTGAAGGAGCACCCAGACCCAGGGAGTAAGGATCCTGAAGAAGACTACCCAAAGTTTGGACTTCTGGACCAAGTGTGTGATGGCAGATGGAAGGAGAGCATCCTGACTGGGGGGGGAGAGGAGGAGAGGGAGGCTGGTTTTGCTGGTATCTTTATGCTCAGTGAAATAAGCATAGAGCATCCGAGATGAGTCTATAAGCCAGTGTTGTGCCAAGTGGTGTGCTGGAGGGCTGCAGCATGTGGAAGTGCTGTTTGGGCTTTGTGGGAAGTTTGTCTGAATCTCTGCATCTGCTAAGTTTTGTTTCTTTCCTTTTTCAGGATCTTGCCAATATTGGTCCTGCGTATGATAACCAGAAGCAGAACAATGCTGTATCCACAAGTGGAAATTTAAATGGCAAGTTCTTTAACGAGACTTTTTATGGTTTTTTTTCCTCAGTGTTTGGGGCAGAGCTGCACTTCCCCAGTCCTGCAGATGTGCAGCTCTGTCAGTGGGTGTGCAGCAGTCAAACCCACTGTGAACTGAGGTTCTGTGTCGTACTTTCCAAACACACCCAGCCAGTCTCACTGTCCCTTTGCTTCTCTCCTCACTCTGAGACTTGCAAGGAGCCAGGGGAAGTATTTGTGATACATTTCCTTAAGCTCCCTGCTTGCATTTTGCTGCTGTTCCATTTTTATGGAATGACAGCTGTGCTAAGAGCTTTGCCTCACTCATTAAGGTTAATCTTAGTCATCGTGCTGTATAGGAAACTTAAGAGCTGATGAGGTCTCTTTGTGCACAAGGCTGTGCCATTCAGATTGAAGCCTACTGTTCAGTAGCTAGCAGGAGGTGGCTGGGGCTTTTAACAATAGGGTTTAAGCTGCACTGTGTCCATTTCATGCACTGCTTGTTGTTTTCTTTAATTACTGGAAGTTTGTCACGTGGTGCCACTTCTGTTCTTACAGATGGAGCCTCTCTGGGAGGTGAATATTTACCTTTCAGCTTCTAAAACTTAAGTACTGCTGTGTTTTTGGAAAGCTTTTGTGCTCAATTGTCTTAAAAGCTAAACTGAATTAAAGATCAGAGGCGTGTCCTGGTGTGACTGTGAGAATAATGCAAACCAACCATTTCACTTCCTAACGTTTAACAGTTAGAAGCTTTTAGTGCATCATATTCTGCCCCACTCGACTGGCTTAAGGTTTTGTTTTCAGTTATGTTGATCTTTTACTCTGTAAGATTTGACCTGATATCTTTGTATCCAGGCATTACAATTTTAAAATGATGAGGACTGTAAGCTGGTGTGATATTTGGATTGCTTGCATAAAGAAGTGATGAGAAACTGGAAAGCCTGAATAATTTTTTGCTGAAGTCCATAAAGTACAGCTCAGATTGTGTCACGTGTGTGCAGAATATGGCATCCCTTCGAGGTCTGAATCCCTCACAGCACAGGGGTGGTGCTGATAATACAAAAGCTTGCTGTAGTTACAGCACATTGCGTGGTTCTTAAAGGTGTTTGTCTGCAGTACACACACAAATCCCACAGTTCTCCTTGTAAATCAAGAGATTTTTTTATTGAATAGTGTCATGAGAAAATGCACATGCCATTTCACACATGAAAACATCAATACCTGTGTTAGCTTGATGAGATTTGACACACAGCTTGTCCTGTACATCAGCTGCTGCAGTATGAAGTGACACAGTACCAATTTGGACCATACTGAAGAGAAACACCTGCATTGCTTTTCTGTTTTATACGACTTAGGTGCATTTCATTTTAGATTGAAACAGAACATCAGTGTCAGTGTTTCTGCAGCACAGCATGTCACTGGGATGACACCTTTGCTTCAAATCAGGTGGTGTCGTGCTGTGGAGTGGGTTTTCTGCTGCTTTTGCAGAAATAATCCGAGCTGTGTGACTGGAATCTCCATGAAAGCAAATAACAGAGCTGATGGTGGGGGGTGTTGCTGTGCTCATCCTCCTTTTTCAGTCTCATAACCGTGTAGGAGAACATACGTGACCCAATGGGCTGATGGAAACGTGGCTTTTTCTGTCCTTTCTGTTTGTGGAGATTCCATGCTCGCAGGCTCTCCCTAATCAGCAGCTGCCTAACGAGCTGTTGTTTCTCTTGGAAGGAGGAATTGCTGCAGGAGGCAGCGGGAAAGGGAGGGGAGCGAAACGCAAACAGCAGGACGGATCGACCACTGGAACAGCCAAGAAAACCCGAAGGTGAGGAGGGATGGAGCAGCACAGTGACTCAGTCGGGTTGTGAATAAACTGTAGCCACGGTGAGATGCCAACCTGTAGCTTTTGTGTTTCACAGCGACCCGTTGTTTTCTGCGCAGCGCTTACCACCCCACGGCTACCCCTTGGAGCACCCCTTCAACAAGGACGGCTATCGCTACATCTTGGCTGAGCCAGACCCCCACGCACCTGACCCAGAGAAGCTGGAGCTGGACTGCTGGGCAGGAAAACCAATTCCTGGGGATCTCTACAGAGCCTGCCTGTATGAACGGGTCCTCTTGGCACTGCATGACCGAGGTATGGGGTTTGCTGATCGTGTGCAGGTTGTGCTGCCAGCTCTTCCTGGCAGCAGGAGACTCCTGTAACCCCACGTTACCACTTATTGAGCTTGCAAACATTGGCTTAAGAGGTGAAAATGTGAAACCCGCTTCTTTACATTCACTTCCTTCTGGTATCGTTGCCTGTTAGGAGTCACAAATGAGCTGTGCTGTGTATCCTCTTCCCTCGTGCAGCTCCTCAGCTGAAGATCTCAGATGACAGGCTGACTGTTGTTGGGGAGAAGGGATATTCCATGGTCCGAGCCTCGCATGGAGTCAGGAAGGGAGCGTGGTACTTTGAGATCTCCATGGATGAGATGCCCCCAGACACAGCTGCCAGATTAGGCTGGTCACAGCCACTGGGTAAATAACTTCACCAAACATTTTTAGCAGGCCTTGGGTTCTAACTAGTTGGTATGTTTTTTTTTTTTTTCTCAACAGTTTAAACCTAAACTATTTAGTGATGTCTGTCTTGCCCCTTGCCTGGGATAAACTCCTTTCATTGGTTCTCTAAACTTCAGTACTGGCAGGTCCTTTATGCTGTTGTGTGCTTGGCACTGCTTAACACTTTTGTGCTAATGACAGCTGTATTTAATAACTGAGTGTAACTGTTAGCTCAACTCCTGAAGGGACACCTTTTGGGGTCTTCTATGCTTTGTGTGTTCATGAGGAAACACCGGTTTCTGCAGGGAACCTCCAGGCACCTCTGGGATATGACAAATTCAGTTACTCCTGGCGCAGCAAAAAGGGAACAAAGTTTCACCAGTCCATAGGGAAGCATTATTCGTCTGGCT
Organism: Meleagris gallopavo; assembly: GCF_905368555.1. Taxonomy (NCBI): domain Eukaryota; kingdom Metazoa; phylum Chordata; class Aves; order Galliformes; family Phasianidae; genus Meleagris; species Meleagris gallopavo. The sequence goes on from NC_139427.1 coordinate 2,452,609, forward strand.
ACGGACAGGGGGACGTTCTGGGCTTTTACATCAGTCTTCCAGAAGATACTGAGACTGCCAAGTCGCTGCCTGACACTTACAAAGATAAGGTGAATCACTTTGGGGCACTGTTACCCATCAGGCACGCCTTTCCCAGGGCAGGACCCCTGCAGGTTTGCCATTCTGTGACATATCACTATTTCTGAAGCAATCATTTCTTGATATTTCAGGCTTTGATCAAATTTAAAAGCTATTTGTACTTTGAAGAGAAGGACTTTGTGGACAAAGCAGAGAAGAGCCTGAAGCAAGCGCCGGGAAGCCAGGTGAGCTGAGCACTGCTCAGTGGGGTGGGAAGATGAAGAGCTCAGTAACGGGTGGAGAGCCTGCTGAGACTGCTTTCTCTTTCTCTTTATTAATTGATTCCATGTTGCCCTTGTTGGTAAGCTGCCTTTTGACATTGCCTTGTGAATCACGAGCAATGTGATGAAGGAACCAACTAAAAAAACTTCTCATTTTACTTTTCAGATCATATTCTTCAAGAACGGTGCCAGCCAAGGAGTCGCTTTTAAAGACATTTTTGAAGGAGTTTATTTTCCTGCTATTTCTTTGTACAAAGGCTGCACGGTAACAACATACTTTCAGAGATAATGCCCAAGTCCAGCCATAGTTCTGGTAATGCAGAGTGTGTGCATGCTGGGAACAGGCCAAGCAAGCCCAGTTAAGTGAGCAGAGAGGAGAGGCAGAGCTATTGTGGTGGAGCCAGTCCAGAACAATGCATTTGTTCACCTGTGTAATTTAACTTCATCAAGCTCCTAATTAATACTGTCCTTTAATGCAGAGATGTATATTTACAGGTATCTGTGCAGGGTGCAGTTATGCTCAGGAGTGTAAGAGGGTCTGGGCTGAAGAATGGGGGGGAAAAAAAAAAAAGCAAAATTGTCCAGCTTTGTACTGACAAATGTTCTCTGTAGGTTTCTATCAACTTTGGGCCATATTTCAAGTATCCCCCCAGAGATATCACGTACCGCCCCGTAAGTAACAGCACACATCTCCCCTCACAGCACAGTACTTAAACAGAAGGGGACTGGCAATTTGCTACTGGGAGGGGAGATTTACAGCAGGGCTGCATCTATCATCATCAGTTCTTGTACTCACAGCTTGATTGTGCAGCCAAAAGGAATGTATTTAAAAATCTTGCAGAGGCAATAGCTTTAAAAAAGCAGAACAATGATGAGAAAAAACTTTTTTCCTTCCTGCCTGTACTAACTTGTTGGTTAGACCTGGCTTTCTGTTTAAGGAAACGTATTTTTGTCTCCACTGTTTTTTGCTTTTTTTGGAGGGACACAAACCTTGAATGGACACAGCCCAGCAGGGCTGCTCCCCCTTTGAGGTCTGTGTGCTGTGCACTGAGCTCACTGCCTGCCTTCTCTGCTCCCTTTGTAGATGAGTGACATGGGCTGGGGAGCTGTTGTGGAACACACGCTGGCAGACGTCCTGTATCACGTCGAGACAGAAGTGGATGGAAGAAGAAGCCCTCCCTGGGAGCCTTGAAGAAGCACAATAAGGCAACAACACAGTGACTCAAATCAGGTGGATTTTATTCTGGAGGAACGTGCATCACTCAGAACAATCCGTCAACGAACAAACACCATGAAGCCAATGCAGCTCTTGGCAGCAGGTGCAGCGTACGTGTGGTCCTTGCTGAAGATTGATGCACTGCCACTGTGCTGAGTCCAAGTAAATGCTGTTCTAATGTGTATTGTGCTATTTGTGAGCATCTCTTGGAGTCTTCAGTAACTCACAGTGTAGCTAGCTGAAGAAGCAATGATTGTGTTGAGATAACTTCCCATCTGACATTCAGGGCTCATAACAGTCATCGTTCAGTGGGACCAGGTGTGTGGTTGGACCCACCTGCTGTATCCATACCTGCAGAAGCAACTCTGACACTTCTGCTTAGCTGTGCTTGGCTAAATGTGAACAGTTTCCATCCAGAAGGATTGTGTTGTAACAAGACTACTGCATGTAAGACTGAAATTTGGGCTTCTGCCCAAACTGTATTTTTTTGTTTTTTGGTTTTTTTTTACATAAACTGGCAGCCAGTTTAAACATAAACTCTTCTTTTAAACTTTCACATTGTTTTTGTCTTGTGATTTTTGTTTTAAGTATCGTAGTTCCCCTTCATAACCTGCAGACTTAAAGCACCTACTTTAAAGCTGAAGCTATCTGTGTCTACGAAAGCCATGACAAGTTTCCCAGGGACTCCTGCTAATGATAATCATTGCAGAACTTTGAATAAATAATCTTCCTGTACAGGCATGCAAAATTACATCAAATAACTTAGAGCTGCTTCACTAGGGGAAAGGAGGGGAATGCGTTTGAGGTTAAGTCTTGTGTTCTGCAGCACTGGCTGGCCCTGCCTTCTGAATGAGGCTCCTGGGACTCTTCCCTAATAACTAATTAGCCAAGGCCTTTTTACTGTAGACTAATAAAGCTTCAAGTAATTAGCTGGGAGGTCCCAGCAACATGCCCCTTCAGGTAGGGCATTTGCTTGCACACACAGAAGCTGCTGGCACTGCCTTCTGAATCAGGCTCCTGGCTAATTAGTTAAGCTTTATTAGTACAGCCTACTATTAAAGGCCCTTCTTGTTAGCACAGGCCGGAATTGAGTTGTATCTGACTTACCTAAGGACAAGATCCCTACTGTTAGCCCTGAACAAAGCACTCAGTAGCAGTCTGTGCACTCAGCAGCCCGCGCCATGCGCTGCCGGAGGTGCTTGGCAAAGTCCACCTGGGTCTGGGACAGGACTTGATTGATGATGGTCTTTGGCAGCCAGCCCTGCAGAGGAACAAGCAGCCCATCAGTGCATCTGCCTCAAGCACAACTCCTGCCTTTGCTTTGAAGTAGTTCAGTGCAGGACTTACCTTCAGGTCAATGCTAAGAAGCCACGTTAACTTGGTCTGCGAGGGGCTGCCAGCCAGCGGGCGCAGCACCATGCATGTGGGGCCGTTCTCAGCTCTGTTGTGAGGACAGCAGTGCACAGTTAGACAGCAAGAGCTGACCCACACCCTCCAACACTGCTGGAGCCCTTTGAGCTCCTTCCCAACTTTTCCCAAAACGCAAACTGACCGCTTTTAAAAAGTCGTTACAACTCTGAGCCCTCACTGAAAGCCAAGGTGTGAATTTGGAGTTCATTAAAAACCCCAGGTGGTAATTAATTACCTGATAAATCCCGGCTGCTCGGGCATGGCTCCGTGCTTGGTGGACATCCCTGCCAGCACGCAGGTGGAGCCGCGGCGCCGGGAGCACCTCACACTCACAAAGTCCCGCGGTCCGACGATGTTCCCAGGTACAGCAGCTGCTGTCTCGTGGGTTATCAGGGTGTCCTTCCCAACCTTCTGGAGGATCTGAGCAGTTCAAACAACGACATGAAGGATTTAGTGCAAAAAAAAAATCAGCTGGCTGGCTGCAAGCAAAGATTCCCCGCGTGTGTGATCGTGGCTGTAAGTCTGACATCTCCAAAGGAACAGGTGGGAAAATCCCTGTGGCTGCAGCAATGCACACAGCCATTCTTTGGCTGTTGTAACAGCACACAGAGCGGTGTGAATGTGTATCAAACAGCATGGCAGGGCAAGCAGGATTCTGCTGTCCCCACCAGCACCCCGTGCCTCCTACCTTCACCTCTTTGACGCTGGGATTCCAGTCGCCCATCTGCTCCATGTTGTCCACCAGCTCACTGTACACAGCATCCAGGGGCTGATCCACCACCACCTCCAGACGGAACACCTTGCCCACGTCCGGCAGCACTTTGCTCAGCACTTTGTCTCCGTTGTCCTGACAGGGAAAGGCAGATCAGCACCGCAGATACTCACAGGAAAGCCACAGCATCACTGCGCGGCCACAGGAGGGCTCACCACCACCGTCTCCGTCTTCCAGCCCTCCTGATCCCCGAGGATGCTGAGTGATTTCTGGAGGGCTTCCTCTCCTTGTTTGATGTAGGACATCTCCATCTCGCTGAAGGGCTTCTCCTCCAGCCTGGAGCCTGAGAGAGAGAGCAGGCAGAAGCAGGAATAAGAATGCTACCACATCACAATACCAGCCAGCTCTACCTCTATCAAACAAACCTCTCCGTGCCCCACGACTCGGGTGGGAGCTCAGTTCCCACCACCCACTGCATTTCCATTAGCAAAGCTCACGGCACCACGAGCAGATTTCCTCCCAAGCACTGACCTGGAGGAGGCAGATCCTGTGAAAGCAGCACTTACTGAGCAGAGAGCTTCGCCTGCGGACCTGGCTGATCCACGTGCTGGGCCCCGCGCTGCGGCACGACAGCTTGCTGAGCTCCTGGCTGATGGCCACTGCAGCTTGTCTGCGCAGCCCTGAAATCAGAGAGCACATCACAACACAGCTGTGTGGTGTCAGGTTGGAAAAGTCTCCCTTGTCTGCTTGTACCCAGCCCCTCTGTTGAAGTCCCTATGAGAGAAGCTTCCTCCCATTGCGATACTGGAGGATGGAAGCAGATCCAAGTAGCACATGGAGAGCATGCAACAGCCTGAGAGCAGCTGAAGAGTGACTGCCCGCTCCAGAGCTGCAGCCCCACTGGAAACATCATACAGCCTCCATCCCCCAGTCCAGAAAGAGCAGAAAGGAGTTGTGCAGACAGCAAAATGCGTGGCATGGGGCTCTCACCAGTCACGTTGCGCAGGTGTTGGTAGGAGATGGCAGCACACAGCTTGAAGGTGGCAGGCAGCATCTCTGCAGCGCAGGGGAGCTCAGTTCTGGTGACTGCTGCAAATACTGCTGTGCCTCAGCCCCAAGGCTCAGCCTTAAATCCACCAGCTGAAGGATGCTGGCTTGTCAGCACCGAGATAAGGGCCATCACTTACGGCAGTGCCCCGCGGGCCAAGGGCAGCCCCATCTCCCCGTGCATCTGCTGGGGGCTGTGGGTCACTGTGGGTGTCAGCAGCAGAGCATGCGCACATCCTTATGCAGCTGCTGCTGCCCAGATACGTGGGGCAAACTCTGCTGTCCCCCTGTGCTGCTGCACGGCACGTGGGGAATTGCACGTGGATGCTCTGTGCACGTTATGAGGCTGAGAGAATTTTGTAGCCAGCTTGCGTGGAGCTGCAGCTGAGGGCTGTGCATGCAGAGCAGGGCTGCAAGGTGCATAGGGAGGCTGTGGGGTGGGGGTCCCAGCCACGCTCTGCTGCACTGAGGGGGCAGCCCCACATCTCCCTGGGGGTGGAGCAACAGCAGCGATAACGTTCAAGGCTGAAATGACATCTGTGGAATGAGTTACAGCCCCAGCGCTGAGCGCTCCCCAAAAGCTGTGAATCACAGCTGCTTCCTTTGACGTCAGCTCCTGCACTCTGCTGCGGGGATGCTGACCTTGCTCCTCTTTGCTGTCGCAACAGTTTGGTGAGGGGGGAAGTCACCCACTCACTGTGGTGCTGAGGGCACACGGGGAACTGCAGCACAGCCCTGTGGTGCTCAGCCCTACCTGTGCCTGGGAATGGCTGCACTGCTCCTGCCCACACCCCCCAGGATGGATCTGGATGGATCCTCTCCAATCAGACTGAGCACAGCACAGCACATCTCACCTGCAATGGGACAGGGTATGGAGGGGCCACGGGAAGGCAGCGGCTGAGCATCTCCTTCCCAGATTGCTGCCCTGGCAATGCAGCAGCAAGGCACAGCTCTTCCCAGCTCAGCGATTTCCAGCTCTGCACTGCTGTTATCCTAATGGAGCAGCAGCCCCGAACACATGGCCTCGGAGCAAGGACATGCACTTGTTTTTGAGAGGAACTGAACTGCTCCCTGACAGAGCCACCCCTTCAGCTCCAGAGTGCCCCTATTCCAGGGACACAGCAAAACTTCGGGAGACCTGAAAAACTGAGATGCCCCTGAATGCTCAATGACTCCACGGTGTCACATCAGCACCTCCTCAGGTGTCCCACACCACCACCATGCCCAGGGGCTGCAAGGGGAGGTCCCAGCCCCATTCCAGCCCCCTCAGCCTCACTGTACACCCCTTACTCATCCAGGGACCTCACATCCCTTTTGACGTTCAGCATCTCAATGCACTGCCTGCACCTCACACATTGCCCACACAACGCCCTGAGCCCTTTTCTACACCCATTCCATATCTCAGTACCCAGGAGAGGCTCCAGCAGGGGAGGGCTGAAGCTGGGGCCCTGGGGTGCCCCCCCACGGTCCCAAGGCTGCTTTGATGCTATTTGGAGAGCAGAGATAAACCCACAGCCCCCCCCCCCTGCAGGGAGCAGGTGATAAGATAACATGGGCACTGCCCAGGCTGAAAGGCAGCAGCGCTGCAGAAACAGACACCAGTGGGAGCCCAACAACATCAGAGAGCAGAGGACATGTGGCAACAAAAGGCCTCAAGCTCTCCTTTTTCCTGCCTTGCCTCCAAGTGCTGGAGTCTGCAGCACCCAGTTCAGCTCAACCCTCTCAGCTCCTACCTGCCTGAGCCACATAGGTGGTCCTCCTTCAAATCTGGAGGTGCTGCAGGAGGATGAGGGGTGCTGCTGGGCAGCACGGACAGCCAGGTGAGGCAGCTCTGCTGTTCGTGAGCAACCCAGCTAATTAGTGGGCACAGCAATAGGCAAACAGCTGCACCTGGGTGAACAGGGGAGGAGGCACAGCACCTGAGCTGTCCCATGGGGACCTCACTGTGTCCTGGAGAGTCCCGCTGTGCTCAGCACCACACAGAGCAACACCCCAAACACAGGCAAAGCTGTTGCTGCTGAGATCAGGGATTTATTTACAGGTGAAGGGAAGCTCTCACTCAGCTCCACGCGAGGAGCCAGAAGACACAAACCAAAAAGAACAGAGGTGTTCATCTCTGAACAGAAACTGCCACACTCCCCGGAGCGTCCGGTTACCTCCGAGGGCGCCCTGATGTCATCTCTCCTCCTTTTCCTCAAGGAGGAACAGAAACCACGATTTCAGTGGCTGCACCACGCAGCACAGTGCTGAGTTCCGTGGGCAGCATCCCCATCCCATCAGTACTCATCCAACGTGTCAGCCCTGGGCACCACCAGGCCACGTTCCTTCAGCGCCTGCACCTTCAGCTTCTCTGATTCCTGCTTGGCCTGCAGCTCCACTCGCTGCTCCTCCAGGATCTCCTCGATGGATACTTGCTGCAGCAGCGTGTCGCTCTCCTTTTCCAGGTCCTGCAAGCAAGGAGCTATGTTAGCAGAGCTGCAGGGTGTGGGGCTGCAGGGCATGGGGTTCACTCACGATTTCCCCCAGCAGCACCACGTTCTCTCCTCTCACAACAAAGATCCCTCGAGGGATGTCTCCATACTTCTTGCCCACGTGAATGCGCTCCACGGTTTGATGCAGCACCAGATTTGCTGTAGCAATAAAAAAGAAAAAAAAACATCTTATTTTTAACTGCTTTTTCACCAAACTGAGCATCTCACCTAAATCAAACCATAGCTCAAAGCATGGGGAGCAGCTCCTGGACTGCATCAGCGCACATCCCACATGCTGAGCAACCCCCGAACCCCACAATCCCCAAACCCTGCAGCCTTTCCAGCCCCTACGGGACCCCAAAACAGCCACGACCCAGAGCTGATGAGGGCATCCCCGGTGCTGGGGGGCGTGGGGCAAGGATTGAGGGGCTCAGCCATAGACGCAAGTGCTGTCCCCATGCACTGAGGGGGGAGGATGCGCTCAGACGGTGCCGCCCCGGGGTGAGATCATAACATGGGATGGGGGAGGATCATAAATTGTGCTCCTATCGCTGCGCACGGCCACGTGGGTTCCATCAGAGCTCCGCTCCGATGCCGTTCCCGGTGCTGCTCCCCCTCCTTCCCCCCCAACGTACCGAACTGATCGATGCTGCGCAGGAATCCGATCAGCGTCCGACCGTCCCGCAGCAGGACCAGGTGTTTCTCTGCGGGAAACGGGGAAGGGATCAACCCAGGGAACGAAGGGCAAAACCGCGCCCCGGACCCGGGGAACCCCGCGTCCGGGGCGCGGTTTTGCCCTTCGTTCCCTGCTGTACCAACGGAACCGCGGTCGCACTCACTGTCGATGTCCTGGATGAGGCTGGCCGTACCCGGCATGTAGTTCATGGTGGCGGAAGCGCCGCCGCGCACCGCGGAACCGCCCCGGAACCGCCCCGCACCGGGCGGATAAAGGCGGCGCTGAAAAGTGCTCTGCCCCTTTAAAAACAGCGCCGGTCGTGCGCGCAGAACGGCCTCCTATTGGTTGAACCGCGGGGTCCTCCTATCCTATTGGTCGCTTCTGGGGGGCCTTTCATCCATTCGTCGCGCTGCGGGGTTGGCTCAGCCGTGCCGGGCGGCAGACATGGAGCCCCGCGGCCGTACCGCGCCCTGGGGCCCGGCGGGCGGGCAGGTAAGGACGGGTGGAGCCGAGCACGGCCCGTTATACCGCTGCTCGGGGACTGAGCGCACCGCGTAACGGCGTTTTCCCTACAGGAGCCGCCAGGTCCCGGCTATTGGAACCCCGCGCAGCCCCGAGCGTTCGGCTTCGGGCGTTTTCCCGGCGGAGCGGACTCGCAGGGGCGGCAGGTCGGTATGCGGGGCGGGGGGTTGCGGGTCCAGTTCCACCTCCCTCCCGTTGTGCTCCGTCCGAACCGAGCTGTGCGTTGTTTCCATGCCGTGGGATGCGCACCGAAGGCTGCTGTGCCATAAAACCCCGAAGTTGCGATGCAGTCTCCTTTCATACAAACGTTTTAAAGCCCCGATTTCATGCGGTGGCTGCAGCTCGGCGGTCGAATCCCAGCAGCTCGGGTTTGGGGATTGGAAAATCTCACCTCCTTGCGTCGTTTGTAGATTGGAAAAGGAAATGAACTTTCCTGGGGTGTTTCTCCCCCCATCAGCCACAGTCAGGGACTGAAAGAACCCAACTAACGTGCATCCCAACACATTTCCACTCTGTTTTCTCCCTTTTCTCCTTCCCAGGGCATGGATTCTCACTACACCAACGGATCCTACACCACCCCGTACCCTCCGGCCGCTCCGCATTACACAGCACTGCCACAGACACGAACCTACAGCTGCTCGGGGCCGTCCTACAGCACTGACAGCACGGCCCCGTACCGTCCTCCTCCTCCTGCCCCTCCCTGGGGCTGTGGAACACAGGACTGCCCGGCAGAGGGCTGCTCACTGCGCAGGCAGCAGCCTGCTGGGTACTCCCCGCCCCAGGTGAGACACCATGAGGCACCACTGTGGAGCATTTGGGGTGTGCACGGCACAGCCAGAGCTCCTGAGCTGCCCCACAGAGGAAGAACCTGCACTGCACACCTCTGCCGGGTCCAAATGGTTTCTAAACCCAACCGGCTCGCTCTGCGTGCACTTGGAAAAACTTGGAATTGCCCCTTTCTGCAGGGAGCTCTGAGATCGTGGGGGGTAGAACAGAAAGCAGACAGCAGTGCCAGTGCTGGGGCTCTTCCCAGAGCTGACTGGCACAGAGTAGTGGTGCTGGGAGTGACTTGGGATTAACGCCTGTCCCCCCTCTCCCCGCAGACCCCAGGGATGCCTGTTCCACAATATCCATATGGAGACCACAGCCCCGGGGCCAACCCACAGCCCAGGGCACAGGAGGAGGCTTGGGCTCCCCCCACCTACGGGGTGCAGCCACAGTATGCGTGGCCCACAGCTCCAGCACATGGGAACCCATTCCTCTCTGAATCACACCCGCCCTGGACTGGCAGTGGGGCTGCATCTCATCCTCCTGCGTGGGAATCAAAGGTACAGTGATGCTCTGGTGGCTCTGACACACAGGTTCTGGTTGCAACCAGAGCTCAGATCGTGCTGCCTTTCCCAGAACATGCATGCAGCTCCTCAGTGCTCCTTTCTACAAGCAGAGTTGACTCCCAGGAGGCAGAAACAAAGCAGCACTTCTAAGTACTGCCAGCAAAATCTCCTACTTATATATCAAAACTGTAATTCCAGAAAGCACTGGAGATAGCAGACCCTGAAGGGCAGGTCTTGAAGTGGGGCAGATCTCATCTAATGCCTCTGTAACATAGATTTTGTTTTTTTCCCCCCTCTGATTGTAGGAATCTGCTTATGACAAACCTGAGCAAAGTGCAAACCAACACAGCTACTATTCTGACAGCAATCACCAGCACTCTGGGACAATGAATGACCACAAGCCACCCACTCTGCTCAATGCCAAGTCATCTCCATCCAACCCCAAGGTGCAGTACAGTGCACAGCCTCAAATGTACAACAGCACAACTCGGAGGCAGTTGGCTGGGAACCAAGAGGCAGGCTGCAAAGCTGGCAACCACACTTCAATTAATTCTGCAACCATCCAGCCAGAGATTCAGAGAATCCTACACGTCACAGAGCAGGCTGAACAGCTAGAACAAGAGGTGGATGAATTTGTAGGAAAAAAGACAGATAAATCCTACCGGCTGCTGGAGGAGATGCTGACCAAGCTGCTGTTAGAACTGGATTCCATTGAGACTGGTGGGCAGGACGGCGTCCGGCAGGCCAGGAAGGAAGCTGTCCACAGGATTCAGGCTATACTGGAAAAGCTGGAAAGGAAGGGATTGTAAAAGCATATCAGCCACAACACAGCCTGTTGTGGAGGTTCCAAAGAGTTTTTCCACATCTCAGCTCTTTCTGCTAAGCACTATTGACAATGAAAAAGCAATAAGTCCTGATTTGAAAGAAAAAAAAAAAAACAAATAAAACCCAAACCCACAGGAAAGCCCAGCCCCAACCAACAGCTTGGCAGTGGACCAATTAAGAGAAGATGAAAGCAGCAAACCGAGTTGTTTGTACTGGGATGTGAAGAAGCAGCACCACCTGAGGTGCTCAGCGCTGCAGGGCCCTCTGGGGGTCTGCATCCTTCACTCAGCACGAAGAAAATCACTGCACAAAGTTCCCCAAACCAGGCCCAATCCATGGTACTGCAGCACTTGTCACATTCGTCACCGTGCAGCCATAAATGAAGGCTCTTGGTTGTCCGTCACTGCGTGTGCTTTCAGCTTCAGATCCCTTGCCACAAAAGCTGGTGCGTGTCATCCCAGGGTTCTTTTTGTTTCCAGTGCATTCCTGTGGCTCTGCTGATGTGCTGCAGACAGCAGCTGTTGTGAAGCTGTCCCGTGATGCTATGTGGATGTGGGAACACAGCCTGGAACTCTGAATTCTTCACCTGGAAAAAGAGAGGTGCAGGCAGAGCTGTGCAGCAGCGCAGCCCTGGACAATGGGAGGTGCAGAAATGCTTTTCAGGTCGCGTGGGTCAAATCCACTTTTTAATTGTTAACGCCTACTGTTAACCTTCTGGTTACAACATGTTAAGCGAATCATTGCTGTGTGTAATGAGATAATAAACCCTGATGGCTTTTAAATGTTATTTTGTAATTAAGTCTCTCAAAGTCTCTCTTTCTTTTTTTTTTTTAAGGGGAAGTTGTGTGCAGATTGCTCAGCTTAGAGCCTGGCAGAGCCCAGCCAGGCTGCAGCAGCAGGTGGAGCTTAGGGGTGAGTGTGGCACACGAGCACACGAAGCCCTCGTTGGGTGCTGCTGGGGGGCTCTGGGTGCTGCAGCCCCACTCCAGGACTGCTGGCTGCGTTTTGGAAGGGATTTCCTCTTGGCTGCCACCCTCAGGGCTGTGGTGGAGCACATGCACGGATTGACCTTTGCAGCCCTTCGGATGTGTCTGAGATCACGTGCAGCAGTCGGCACACTGGGGATGGGAAGGAACTGGAATTACCAAGGAATTACCAAAGCCAATTTCTTCCTCCATTACCACACTTGTTTTCTATTGGACTGGCACAGCTGTTGATACCAAGCTTCTCATTCCTTTTGGGTAGGATCTCAACGAGGACTGGAATTTGCTCTTGCAAAAACTGGTGCGTGTGAGTCACACTGCAGCCAAGGGGAGCAGATGTGAGATGGCTGCAGTCGGCCCTGCAGCATCCCCTGTTGTCTGTCGTGTGAGCATCAGCCGGGCAGGTCCAAATGCCACACGGGGCTGACAGTGCTGCTGCTTCCAGGGCTGTGAAGGCAGAAGCCAGATTTGATCACTTTAGAATCTGAGGAGCTGGGTGAAACTATTTTCTTACATTTGTTTCATTTTCAGCAGCCAGGATCGCGTTGGGAACATCATCTCCCGCATCCTCATTGCTCCAACGCTCGCTGTCAGATAAAGAGGTCGGTGGGTTCTACCCGTGCAGGGAGACACGTGGAGCAGCCCCGGTTATCTTGGAGCGGTGACACCGCAATGCAGGCAGGCAGAGCAGAAGAGCTGCGCACAAACTGCCGCGTCGGCAGCGCTCCGTGGGTCGGGGCAAAGGTTTCCTTCTGCAGAGATGTGGTAGGAAGGGTGTCTGATACCTGATACGCGTTTGTAGAAAAGCTGGGCGTGTGTACACGGCACTGGGGGGTAGGGGGGGCTCTTTTGGTGCCAAACTCATCCAGGTAACGAATTCCTCTGCAATGGCTCCTCTTCCGGCGCTGAGCCCCCGCTGCGGGAAGGGTTGGCTGAGGGTGGGGAAGGGGGTGATGTTAAGCTGCTCGAAAAGCGCGACGGGCACGGCGGCGTCCCCGACCACGCGAGAACCCCGCAGGGACCGCCGCCCCGAACCGCGGCCGCGCATCCGGCTCAGGACTGTAATTAATTAACGCCGGCCTTTAATTAACGCCGGCCCCGCAATCGGGCGCGGCATCATCGCGGCCCCCGCGGGGTGAAACGGCCGCGGTACCCACGCGTGTGCGGGGCGGAGCGCCCCGACCCCCGCCCGGCCCCACGAGCAGGCGCAACGCGGAACGGAGGCAGCGCCGGGGGCGGGGAGGGGAAGCGCCGCCCCGAGCGGGCGGAGAACGGAGCGGAGCGAGGAGCCGGGCTGGGAGCGGGGCCGGGAAGCAGCGCCGTGCCGCCGGTCGGGCCGGGGAGCCGCGCGGTGCGGGAGCGGCGGACGCAGCCGACGTTCGTGAGCGGCCAACGTCGGTGCGTCCGTCCGTGGGAGCGGAGAGAAGCGCGGACGCGGTGGGGAAGCGGAGCGCGGCCTCCCGTTGCGGAGTGCGTGCGGGTGGGCGTAGAGATCCGCGGCTCCGTCCATCCGTCTGTCCTTTCCTTTTGTCCAGGAGCGTCATGTCTGCTCAGGAGCAAAATCCGACGGTGCCCTCGCGGACCGCTCCCGAAGCTGCGGAGTGGGACGCGGGGAACGGGTACGAAGCGGTCGCTCCGCATTGGTTTTACTGCAAGGTGACCGGCGGGAGGGAGCGGTGGCTGCCGTTCAGCATTCAGGACTCGGAGCGGCTGGAAGAGGCTCACGGTGCAGGTAAGGGAGCCGCCCGCAGCCCCGGCTGCCTCCATCACAGCCTGCACGCGGCTAATGCGATCCGACACGGGGATGGTGCTGCAGCCATTGCCTTCAGCTGTCAGGGCTGTGCTTCTGCTGTAAACACCTCATCCCCTGCATGTGTGATGGGGAACCGGCCTGGTGAGGTTCAATGGGAAGCATCAGGTGCGTGCCCAAGGGAAGCAGGGTGGTGATGCACAGGGAAAGCCCACAGCTCCTGCCTGTTGCAACATTCTCCCTTTGGAATTTGTAAGTGAGACTTGTGTTTGGTGGCAGTGCATCCAATGCTGGAGCTGTAAGTGAACGGAGAGGGAGGATGGAGGAGGGAATGTAAGGTCCGGCCTCGTTAATTTGGCACGTGCTGTTAATTATGCATCGCTGTGTTGCAAAGCACCTTTGAAGGAGGGACAAAAACATGAGCAGGAGGGCAGAAATGGCAGTGGGGAGACCTGTCCGAGGAGAAACTGCTGCTTCACAGGCAGGGCATGCAGTGGGGGCTGTGCTGGGATCTGAGCAGAGCTCTCAGTTCTGGACGGGAACACTTTGAACGTGGAGATCTGCAGCTCTACAGGATCCCAGGGCCACGATTTCACACGTTGCCAACCTCGGCACAGGCAAGGAGAGGCCCTGAAAGGCTGTGCCCAAAGCTAGAAGGGAGGTGGCTGCTTACAGCTCAGTGCTTTTCCTCTCACCTGCTGCCCCTGGGGATGTTTGGCTTCGGGCATCTCCCCCCAGGCTGTATGGGCAGCGCTGATGGTTGCTGCTGCTGCTGCTGCTGCTCTTTCACGGTGTGCACCTGCAGAGCTGCTGCAGTCTCCTCTCTCTGGTTCAGCTCGACTTTTGATTCGTTCGGTTCCCTAGGGAAGGATAAAGGAGATGTGGTTGTCCCGACGTCGGGCGGGAGGTACGACGTGCACCTGAAGCAGAGGCAGCGCCTGGCAGTGTTCTGGGAGGAGGAGGCGTCCGAGGTGCGCCGCTGCACCTGGTTCTACAAAGGGGACAAGGACAACAAATACGTCCCCTACTCGGAGAGTTTCAGCCAGGAATTGGAGGTAAACACACCCGGGAGCACACAGCTCACCAACAACAGCCCCTCTGCTTCTCATTGCCAAATGCTGCCCTGCATCCCAAACTCCACATGGGGCCACTGGCGCTGCCGTTGCACCTGAGGACATGAACTCACAAGAGGCTTTGGCATGCCTTGGCACGGCATTTTCACGGCTGATTAACATAACTAAATACTCCCCTGCTTCCCCTTCTGCCCCATCCCAGAGCGTTCTGCTCAATGCCCGGTTGTTCTTTGCCAGCCATGCAGCTCTGGCCCATCCTGCAGCCTCTCCCCGCTGCCTTTGTTCTGTGTTTCCCCCCTGACCCTGCCTGGTACTACTGCGATTCGGTTCTTGCTGTCATAGGACGGTCACCCTCACCCTGCTCGCAGCTTTGTAAATGCAAGAAACAGTTCTTACTGCTGCAGGGACCCACGAAATGCTTGCTGGTCCCCGTTGTAAAGGCTGGGGGCTTTCTCTGCTGTGATTACAGTCATCTGTATTCTAACGTATGACAATACATGACTCTGGTGGGGAAGCTTTCTGCTTCTATTCCACAACAGCAGCTTTCTGGAAACTTTAGCAGGCGATACACAGATAATCCTGCGGCCTCATCAGTTTGGCCTGGATGATTTCTATGCCTCTTTCACAAAGCAGCACTTAAAATGGGTGGGAAATGTCTCAGGTGGTTGAATATTCATAGGAATACCCTCAGCTGACTCAGAGAGGACGTTCTTTTCCTCAGGAAGCGTACATGATTGCCGTAACCCTGGATGAGTGGAAGAAGAAGCTGGAATCCCCAAGCAGAGAAGTCATCATTTTGCACAACCCCAAGGTGAGCGCAGCCTGGTGGCTGGGCAGAGACAGCCTATGGCCACGAATGCCTCCTGCTGGCCCTCCTGGGAGCCCGGTGATGTTCTTGGCTCCAGCACACGGTGCAGCACAGTGATCAGCCCTCCTTGCTCACAGCTGATGGTGCACTACCACCCCGTTGCCACCTCCGACGACTGGGGCTCAACTCCTACGGAACAAGGGCGACCTCGGACTGTGAAGAGAGGAGTGGAGAACATCGCTGCTGAGATCCCCAACGGTGAGCACGGCTGAACTTTGAGCCTCCCTTACAGCTATCCAAAGCACGAAGGGAACACAGCTCTCAGCTCCAGGCTGGTGGCTGCCTGCTGCTCGCCCTTTCCCTGCTCTGCAGCCGTGACCCAGCTTTGCGAGCTGCCCTGGCAGTGAGGACAGGCACGTCTTCCTGTCTAACCCCTTCATTTTCCACTTGGGAAAGTACTTATGCAAACTGAAGTGTGTGGGAAGTAGAGAACAGGATGTTGCCCCACCTGGTGCCTGGCAGAGCTGCAGGTGGGGTCACTGGCTCAGTTCCTTTCCAAGCCGTTGGTCTCTGGGGCTGAGCTCCCACCTCTTTCTACCTGCAGGAGAACCTCTGCAGATCGACCACCTGGTTTTTGTGGTGCATGGGATCGGCCCAGCCTGTGACATCCGCTTCAGGAGCATCGTGCAGTGCGGTAGGTGGGAGCCAGGCAGGGCTGCTCCTCCCATCCCCACGCTGCTTTTAGCTGAGGGTAAAAGTGTAGACAATGAGAAACGCTGTCAGAGCGCATTCAAACCATCGTGACGCTCAGCTGGGCAGGCTGCGTGGCCCCATTTGCTGACTGCAGTGGGGAGCGTGAATAAATGCTCACTAACCCATTAAATCCCACTGTCTGGAAAGGTTTGGGCAACTGCTTTTCATCACTGCATTCTGCTGCTGCTCAAAAATGGGGTTTCCCAAACTAGATGTGGATTTTCCAGCTGTCTAAACCTGCTAAGCTACGACACAGGAACTGATTACATCTGCTTGAACGCAGTCTGTTCTTCCACACGTTCATCTAGCACAACTGTTTCCAAGGCTGCCCAATTAGAATCATGGAAATCGATCTCTCTCCCTTCTCAAAACGGAGTGATCTCTTCTCCCTCAAGCTTCCCCTTGTAAAATAGGCATCTTCACAACGTTTGGTTTTTTTTTCCTTTACGTTCCTAAGAGTGCTTTTCTTGCCCCGGGTGCTGTCTTAAAGCGTTGCACGTGGGGCAGGAGGCTTGTCACAGATGGGGCAGCAAAATCCAGTAAACACACATGTAAGGACATGGAGCTTCCCTTGAGCTTGTAGTTAAAGATTCAAGGTCTTAGGGTGGCAGCAGCAGATTAAAGACCCTGCTGGGATTTCCCCCGGTAATGATCTTTTCTTTTATCTTATTAAGCGTTGTTGATGCAGAAGCCTTGCCCTGCAGCCCTGCAGCTTTGCTAAGAGTTCATGCCTTTTTCCAGTCAACGACTTCAGGAGCGTTTCCCTGAGCATGCTGCAAGCACACTTCAGGAAGGCACAGGAGCAGCAGCAGATTGGCCGGGTGGAGTTCCTGCCTGTCAACTGGCACAGCTCCCTGCACTCCACCGGTGTGGACGTGTAAGTGCCCACAGCCCTGGGAGGCTGCTGCCTTCTCTTTGCTGCCATGGGGAGGGAGGGGCTCTCACACTCATATGGGGGCTCTTGGGCGCTCTGCTTTGGTCTCCAATGAGAAATTTCAGTATCAGGATGGCAGCGGGCCTCCTCTGAACTTAAGTTTTGCCTTAGAGATGTGGTAGGGCTCACGGGTATTTCTGACTGCAGTTTCCTCTCCTCTTTTTTGCCCCCCCCTACCCCCCAGGGATCTGGAGCGAATCACTTTGCCGAGCATCAGCCGCCTGCGTCACTTCATCAACGACACCATCCTGGATGCTTTCTTCTACAACAGTTCCACCTATTGCCAGACCATCCTGGACACGGTGGCCTCGGAAATGAACCGCCTCTATCTGCTCTTCCTGCAGAGGAACCCAGACTTTAAAGGGGGGGTTTCCATTGCAGGTCACAGCTTGGGTAAGTCCCATGGATGTCCCCGTCGTGTTGAGCAGGGACCGTCCTGGTCCTTCCAGTTCAGAAGGGAAGCACCTCAGGTTTTTCCCTAACGAGCCACTGATGCTCCGGTCCTGGTTTTTAGGGTCCCTCATTTTGTTTGATCTCCTGACGAACCAGAAGGCTGCTCCTGAGGATGAGCACAGCAGGGAGGTACGAGATCTGCAGCTGAGCACGGGTGTTCCCATGCACCTGCAGGGCAGTGGGGAAGGCAGAGAAACTCCGAAATGCACCAAGAGAAAAAAGCACAATCCCCGTGGGCTTTGTTTGCAGGAATCCAAGGAAACTTCAAGCAGCAGGGGTGCTGAGGAAGTAAAAGAAATCCTGAAGAAGTTGGATCTGTCTGAGTACTGTCCTGCTTTTGAGAAGGAGAAAATAGATGGGGAAGCGCTGGTGAGCAGCTCCGTTGTTTTGCTGTCTTTACGTTTCTTTGTTTTACATTCCAGTCCTCACCCACCTGGGTGCATCTTCCCGGTATTGAATCACCTGCACACAAAATGCCTCTTAGCACAGCAGGAGCAGAAGGTCAAAGAACAAAGGTCTGACTGCACAGGAGCAGAGCGGTGCGTGCTAATATCTGCACTGCTTACTTTCTAGCTCTTGTGCGGAGAGAAAAACCTTGAAGAAATGGGAATTCCCTTAGGACCACGAATGAAGCTCCTCCATTACATCAGCTCCAGGAGGGAGATGCAGGTATGGCTTCTGCACAGCTCAGACTCCTTTTTCCCAGCCACATCACTCAGCTCAGACTTGTGCAGGGTCCCCGTGCAGCCCAGTGCCCGTTTCCACCATCCTGCAGGACCTGCCCTCACCGGGGCTCCTCTGTTTTCTGCAGGACACCAGAGAACACAGCACTGCCAGGCAGCACAGCACCGCTGCCAGCAGGGACAGCCCATACCCAGACATCAGCCTGGGGCAGGTAACAGCTGAGCTGGGAGCAGCGGGACCACAGCAGCACACCAGCACAGAAAGTGTCTCGTGAAACAAAACCCAACCCCCTCCTCTCTCTGTAGGTCTCTGCCAACTACCCTCAGCTGCTCTACAAGCCCGCCATCTTCTTTGCTTTTGGCTCTCCCATTGGGATGTTCCTCACGGTGCGAGGAGTGAAGCGAATCAACCCAGATTACAGCCTGCCCACCTGCAAGGGCTTCTTCAACATCTTCCACCCCGTAGGTATAAGAGCTGCAGCCCTCCGGTGCGAGGCACCGCGCTCAGCCCGCGCTCACTGCTCACTGCTCTTCCCACAGTTTGACCCGGTGGCATACAGGATTGAGCCCATGATTGTCCCAGATCTGGAATTTGAGCCCATGCTGCTCCCACACCACAAAGGCAGGAAGAGGATGCACCTCGGTAAGGAGCACGGCCACCCCTCAAGCCCAGCCAAAGCCGCAGCCCCGTGCCTGAGCACAGCCCTTGCCTTGCAGAGCTGAAAGAAGGGCTGACACGTATGAGCGTGGATCTGAAGAACAACCTGCTGGGGTCCCTGCGGGTGGCCTGGCAGTCCTTCACCCGCGCCCCGTTGGCAGCTGTGGAGGGAACAAGCAGTGAGGGGGAGGCAGAGACAGAGGCGAGCACAGAAAAGCAGCCAGGTCAGCGGGCACGGGGCTGGAGGAGCACCAGGCAGTGCTTTGCTGTGTGCTGCTGCTGAGACAAACTGCTGTTCCTTCCTCCAGATCCAAAGCCAGAAGAGGCCCCGGCGCCAGCAAAGGATGATCCCTCCCTCATTAACGTGGGGAAGCTGAACGGGGGGAATCGCATCGACTACGTGCTCCAGGAAAAGCCCATTGAGAGCTTTAATGAATATTTATTTGCACTGCAAGGGCACCTCTGCTACTGGTAAGCTCCTGCCTAACTGTCATCAAGCTTCAGATTCGTGTCTGCTGTAGGCAGAATGCTGCCATTCTGAACACCAAGGTGATGAGATGCATTGCCTGCTCATGCCTGTGTCCCCACCTCCAGGGAGTCAGAGGACACTGTTCTGCTGGTTCTGAAGGAGATCTACCAGACAATAGGTGTTACATTGGACCAACCTTTGCCAGGAAGCCAATGACCACCCCGTGCTGTTCAACCACTTCTTGTAAGTCACCTTATATGCCTACACTTCCAACTTTGCTATGTCCAGAGGACATACAGCCCATTTGAGGGAATAATGTTCCTTATTTACAGCACTGGCTGGGCTTTCCTTTGGCCTGTCAGCACACAGGGCTTCCTTCCTCTTTTATCATGCACAAAAGCACATCAAGACACAAGATTTACTCCAGTGTTCTCCCTTTGCTTTCTTAGATACAATTGAATTGAGTACTCACCAGGAAAGTTCAGATTTCTTCTCTGCCTTCCTCTCTCCTCTGCTGCTGTGCCCTGCATGCTGCTTCCCCAGTACTTGCTGCTGCCTGGAGATAAAGATGGTTTTCCTCCATTTTGGGTAGGAAAAAAAAAAAACAAAAAAAAAACAACAACAACCAAACAAAACCCACTTCTGCTAACACACACACACAGCACTTACACTGTGACTCCCTGCGGCAACACGTGCTGTCAGCCCTGAACTGGTCTGCCCACCTTGTAGGTTATCACACAGGCTTTGCAGTACTGATGCAGACAGCTGCTTGGGCTAGGAAATGCGATACAAGGGCCTGAACCCAGCTGTGGGCTTCGCAAGGATACTCTTAGCTTGGGACCTTGAGAAACAAAAGCCTTAAAACACACAGCACGGAGAGAGCAATAGCAGCCTTGAGCAAAGGAGATGCTGACTTCTCACGGGGGAAGGATGAGGCACTGCTCTCCTGCTGTAGCACTGGGTTGGAGTGCTGCAGATAAGGACTATTGCTCACGGCCACACGCACAGCACCCCAGGAAAGCTTTACCTCCAGATCCAAACTGGATTGGGGAAAGCAGCTGCTCCAGGCACCGGGCCCTTTAGGGACAGCCCTCCTTTGCTCTGCAGGAGCACGCAGCAGTGCTGAGTTCAAAGTGGCTGCAGGGATCTCATGCCCATCAGGCTCCAGCCAGTGGTTTTGTTGGCAAATACAGCAAATGCTGCCAGCAAAGACAGAGCCCAGATCTGTTGGGTCTGGGCACTGCCTCAGTGACTCCACTGAAGAGATTCAAGTAGTCCAGCAAGCAGCACAGCCTGCAGCTTGCTGTCTTGTGTTAGCTCTCCTCCAAGGGCAACAGAGAGCCTCAGGTTCCCTGTGACCCAAACCACTGCCAGACTGCAGCTGGAGCCTCAGAGCAGGCAGGGGGAAATGTTTCAGTGGCATGCAAGTTCACTGCAGCCTTTGGAAAGAGCCACTTCCCTCCTGCTGACTTCAGCCCTGCATGGGGTAACAAAGCCTTGTTTCCATAGCATCCATTTGTTTGTCCTCTGTTGTATTTCGTTATTTGCACTATTCAAAAGGTGTTGTTTGCAGCCTCCAACCTCCTCCCAGCCCAAAGGAACTGAAGCTGTTCATTTACTTGACTGCAGAAGCAGACATTCTGCTCCTTCACAGTCTGAGTTACCGATTGCTAAACGCCTCCTATGGGAGTAAGAAAAGGAACAGTCTTAACATGGGACACTCGTGACCAGCTTTTTAAGTTATGCACTTTGTTTAAAAAAAAAGGATTAAATACGTTTTAAATGTTATTTAATGTCTTTTCCAGTAAAAGCCAAAACAAATAAACAGATGACTGTGATGCATTTGGGGGAGAGGGAGAGGAGTGGGTCAAAGAATTTACGTTTGCATAATTTGAAGGGAAAGAAAAGCAACGTCTGTAAGTTCTTCTATGGCTGCAGGGTTACGTGGGGCTGATGGGGCCCAAACTGATGACACATCAGTTACTGTTGTTCCCTGAGCTTGAGAGGCAGAGGCACGCATCTCTCGCTCTGCTGGTCTCACCTTGCAGTTTGCACACACACGTGTGACACAGAACACTCCCATGGATGGTGGAGGCTCCTGAGAAACCATTAACCTACAGCAGTCCTGCCAGAAAGCTGTGCTTAGATTCCTCCTTACAACTGTGTTAAAGCTGCAAGGAGAAAGAAAGCAAATAAGCACCTGCCTAGGAACCTGTGCAGACGTACCAAGGCGTATTTGCTTATATGGTCCCAGGCCCAGCCACTGAAGGAAGCTTTTGGTACCACAGCTCATTAAAATCTAAACTCCTTTATTTGCCAAATTAAGAAGAAAAAAGAGCCAGCACAATAACACAAATAACAATCATGCTAGTTGCATCTTCTGTCTCACCCACTCAATCCACGGTTAAAGGCTGTAGCTTTGCATTCATTACTCCAAATTAGTTCATCTCTGACTATGAGGTGCACTTAACCCCTGCACCACAACAGGTCCTGCCCTTCCCTTCGACACACCCATCCCACGGGAAGGGATGGGGCAGCTCAGCTGCACTGAAGGGAGACGTGAGTGTGCTTTGTTGTGGATTGACCCAGGAACACCCACAGCCACGGCACCCCACATCATCATCATCACATCATTTCTCCAGTTTTCAGTGTAGGACCTTCTGAAGCTGGGCTGTCCTGTAGTCTCACGTGCTGAGGCTCGGCTCGCTTCCCAGCAGGCCCAAAGGAAGGGACACCTACAGAACTAATTGAAATGAAGCCACGCACCCACTGAGCGGCACAGCTCACCACCTGAGACACGTCCTGTGGGGCACAGCCAGCCTTCCCCTGCCCCGATACTCACGGTGCAGGAGAGGTGCCAGCAGAATACAGCGACATCACTAAACGTCCAGGTGAAAGCTGGAAGCTGCAGGCTTTTCTTGGTGTGCTGGCAGTTGTTTAGATATAGACAGAAATGGTTTGTGGCACGCGGAGTCCATCAGAGGAGGGTAGTACTGCCTGTAGCAGAGGTACGCCAGCACAAAGCCCATTGCCGAGCCAACCAGCACATCTGCAGGCAAGGCCAGGAAAGTTACCTTCCTCCACCTTCACAGCCCCAGAGCACAGCAGGTTGGCTCCAGCCCTGGGCACCACAGCTGACCCACCTTGCCAGTGGTGCTTGTAGTCACAGGTACGGGACACGGCGATGAGTGTGGCGATGAACAGGGGGAGGAGGAAAGCACAGAGCTGCAGCGCTGAGCCTCGCCGGCCAGGAGCAAAGCAGTGCAGCTTCCCAGCCAGGTAGAAGGCACAGAAGGCGAGGCCAGCAAAGGCAACTGGAAGGAAGGTCACAAAGTGGTGTGTGTGACAGCAAAGCCACGCTGCCTTCTCTCCCCAGGCTCCTGCTCGCCACACATTGCTCTCTGGGCACCCAGAACTTACACGAGGAGTGCCCACTGGGGAAGCTTTTACGTCCTTCAGCCACCAGGTCGGGGTCACCCGTGCAGGTCAGCTCTGTGTTCACTCGTCCGTCCGGGAAGCAGCGATAGAAGAAGTCTGGCCGTGGCCTGGGGCAGAGAAGCAGAGCAGAGCAGTTTGCCCCACACTCTGTGGGATGCTTGGAGCCTCAATGTCCCCTCACCAGCCCGGGGCACATCACTGCACAGTCTTCCAAGGTACCGTTTTGCCACCCCAACCACAGCACGCAGTCACCCCAACCCTTGTGCAGGCCTCCATATGCCCTCCAAATGATGCCTGGAGAACAGCACTGCTCTAATGCTACATCTTTACAACTACAAAAAAACCTTTTGTTTCAGGCTGAGCACGTCCAAATTCCAGCATCCAGCCCTTCCTCCTCCTCTCCTACCTCCAACGCTGCACATCCCAACCCACACAGCCCGGAGCTCCTCACCTGCCCACCACGAGCTTCAGGCTGTTGGTGAAGACCCCATTGAGGACGAGAGCAAGGCTGGCAGCTGGGAGAAAGCAGAGAGCTCACATCAGCCCCACAAAGGCTGCCTGAGCTGCTGGTGCCTCACTGCTTATCAGACACATCCCGTGCAATACTGAGGTCCACGTGGACAAGTTGGAGCCGGATCGCTCAGCTTTAACCCAGCACAACATCTGTGTCCTGGCAAGGTCTCACCTGCGAGACCCCCCCTGGGCTCCCCAACCCCCCCAGGCAGCCCTGCTGGGCCCGGAGCTGCTCACCCAGGCAGGCCTCCCGTGTGTCCTCGTGGTCAGCACCCAGGAACAGCCGGGCAAGGATGATGAGCAGCACTGGAGACAGGAATGCGATGAACTGCAGCGAAGGGGGGAAAAAAAAAAAAAAAGGTTAGCAGAACAACCAAAACACAACGGTGAGAAGTTCTCAGGGGTATTTGTAAGCTCAGCTCAAACCCAAAGGGCAATCCTGGATGGTAGGGGCTAAAAGGGCTACAAAAATTGGCTGTGTTGCTGCAAGAGCGCTGCGCTCGCAGTGACTTCAGACGAGAACTGCAGGTATCTGCAAGGCTTTGTGCTCGCAGCTTCGCTTTAAAGCAACAGCTGACAAACGAAGGCAAACCGAGCGCAGGAACCGCGGCACTTACGAACATCGGCGCCGTGGGAACGCGATCCGCCTCCACGTAGGGATTGCGATAGAGCCACATCTCCTCGGGCTGCACCACGCGTTGGAAGGGCGGCAGCAGCTCCATCACCCTGCGGAGGGAAATTGCGGCTGCGGGCATCTGCGGGGCAGGGAGCGGAGCGGAGCGGCAGCCCGCAGCCCGGCACTCACGCGCAAACCGCCGCCAGCATCGCCCGCACCGCCGCCTCCGCCGCCAGCCCCGCCGCGCCCGCCCGCCGCATGGCGCCCGCCACGTGACCCCGCCCCGGGGCGGAGCGCGGCGCCGCGAGTTCGAATCCCGGCCCCGGAAGAAATGGGGGAGGCGGCCGGTGTTGGAACATTCAGAACGATTTATTGAAGTCAACCTCAAGCAAAAAGTTCAAATCGGTGGAATGTCATTTAAAAACCTTTCCAAATGAATCCTCACGGAAGCAAAAACACATCTGAATTCCAAAGTATTTGTAAAATAAAAAAGGCAACATCTCAGTAAATATAATGTACAAAAATTATATGTTCTACCATCACACACATTCAGTAAGAAGCTAAAATATTACAGGCAAGGCTAAGTACGCTAGAACCGGCTGACAATAAGCTACCTATGTACAGGGTAACCGAGCTTTACAGGCTTCACACTATGCAAGAGAACGTAGGCCGAACGACACAACCCCCAAAAATGGTATTTCTCAAAGCCTATGTGGCAAAACACCAACCATGGTACAGTAACACCCCAGAACAGCACCCGGAGCTCCGGGTCGGCTTCCCAGCTCTAGAGTGACTTCGGTGACTGCTGATGCATTGCAGGTAAAGACTGAAAGTGATTTCGTTAAAAGAACATCTCACAGAACCTACGAAGTTTGGTACAGAGGAACAAAGTGGACGGAAATGACGACGCTGTGAAGGTCGGCGGTGAGGCCCAGGATCCCCGCAGGCAGTCGTTGCCATTCCCTTCACTTTGCGAGAAAGGAGAAGTGGCACCAAATGGACGCAGAGCATTGAGTGCAGGGCTCCCATCCTCACCTGGAGAAGGGACCAAGGGCTGGCAGCCGGCACGGAGCCACGTGTGCCCTTTTGTTTTCACATTAATTACCCGTGCAAAGGAGATTAATTCCCACTCATTCCCATTAATCTCCTGTGCAAAGCTCAGATCTCCACTCAGTTCCCCCCTCCTCCAGCAGTGAGAGCCCCTCGCTGGGGCAACGAGGACCCAAGTCCGCCGCTCAGCAACACGACACGACAGGAAACAGCTTCTTTTTTTTTTTTTCCTCCTTAGAACAACATTGTGAATACATCCGAAGGATAGGAGTGTATCAGAAGTGCAAACCATTTTGCTACGCGAAGGTAAGGCAGGGGGAAAGCTGAGACCAAACACAAAACGGCCATCGCTGCTCAGGAGGCACCGCAGAGTCCAGTGCCACAGGAGCAGAGCTGACAGCAGGGAGGTGAACACATCTTCAATGCCGTATACAAAACGAGGGATGTATAAATAAAATAAAATTAAAAAAAAAAAAAAGCTGTATAAGGAATGCAGAGCTTCAAGTACATTAAACCCTGAATTCAATGAGGCAGAGGTTTCATGTTAAAGTGACCACTTCGTACCAGCGCTGGACGTCCCCCTCCCGCCCTCCTCCCCACCCACCCCATAGTTCTGTAAAGTCTCAATATATACAGATTCTATGCTCATTGTTAATTACATCTAGTAATTGTGTCTCTCGTTCTATCCTGAAACAAAGATAACAAGGTTTTAGAAGAAAGGCCAAAATTCTACATTCCAGCCCTATTACTCCATTGTAACTCTCTCAGACCGTGGTGGTGACCAGAGAAGGGAATTTGCCCATAAAAATCATCATCATGCCATCCTTCCTGAGCTGCAAATAATGCCTTTGATACTCACAGTCCATTGAACAGGACAAGTCTGATGAATCCGAAAGCTACAATAATTAATGCTTGTGTCACGTGTGCAGGAAACTGCAGTAATTGACCATTGCACCATTTGGTTGTGATCTGCAGAACATCCACACGTGCGTACTGCAGAGCACAGAGTCCAGTAAACACCAAAGTCCTGCTAACTTAGCAGAGCAGCTCAGATGCTGCACACTACAGAGAGCACGGGCTGCAGATCTGGGGTGGGCTGTGCACCTGAAGCACGGCACCCCCTCCAAAAATAAGACAGAAGTAAGGGAGAAGCATGATTTTGCACGTCCCAGCTAAGGAACAGAAGGTTGCACAGCTCAGTGACATCAGCAGCAGCTCTGGGGATTTCCTCCAGGCCTTTGCATGGCCAAGCTGCCCAGCACTGCTCCCCTCACTCCTGAGACCACACAGATGGAATCCAGCAGCTGATGCCAGTTCATCACAACACAGATCTGTCACATCTTTTTCCCCCATACAAAGGAATCGCACTCTTTCTTCTCCGTGAACCAGGATGTGGTTGAAAAGGTGTGTTTTAAAGCTCTGCATTTGGCACACAGACCAAATTCAACACAACCATCAAGCTATTCTGAATTTACAGGTACTTTCTCATATCACCCTTGCAGATTTTAGATTCGCCTTCTCTTCAGTAGCGTGACATCCAGTTCTGACTTTTGTTCATGAGCTGCACAAGCTTACAAACCAATTTCCTGCTTTCCCTTTTGAGTCCAAGCCCAGCTGCTGGCTATCATTATTACTTTTTTTTTTTTTTGGTGGAAAAAAAGGAGCACCTGTAAGAAGTTTGAGAAAAAAAAGTTAACCCGGAATCAAATGGCACAGCACAGGAGTAGCAGCAGGCCCCAATTCACAGCATTTCAGAGGTTTTTAAAGCCTTTTGCAAACCTTCACATTCTGTGCTATGCAGCATAGCAGTACATCACAGCAACAGGTTTCAGGTGGCAATTAATGCTCACCAGCTGTGTTCTGCTCACTGCCATCTCCAATAGCTGTGAAGGCTTCTGGCATCAGCACACCTCAGCACGTCCCCACGGACACAGAGTGAGGTGCACCCACACTACAATACATTTGTAATCATTGGAATGCTCTGACTTCCCGAGAGAAAAATCATTTCAACACTACCAAGACTAATAAATAAAATAAACACATCAAGCCTTACGGACACCGCAGCAACGGCTGCGTTTGGAATCTCTGAAGAGGTCAAAAAACCCCAGCAAGAGCTTAAAAAGAAACATTTATCACACAAAACGTTCAGAAAAATAAAATTCTTTCCGTAAATATTTTTGTAAAAAATATTTCAAGCAAGATTAGCGTTTGAGACATTCACTGTAGCATGGACCACGAGAAGTGCTTTATATTCCCACCAACCCCCTGTGCCATCAGCTGAGCCCAGCAGCTCTGGCACTGCTGTGCCCCCAAACACCCGCAGGCTGCAGGAAGGCTCAGCCTGCTCAGAGGTGCACTGACAGATCAGCTGCTTGGCACCAGGCTGCTTCGAGGGACTGTAGTGTATTTTGTAACTTCACAAGTGCACAAACTTTTTTTTTCCCCCCCTCCCCATACATACGTTTGAGAATGAGAAGGACAGCAGCCAGAAGCAAGACAAGCTCCACAATCCCACACGTGCCTTCCTCGCCTGTTTTCTCAGGCTGAGAAGTCACCACGTTCCTGCAGGTTTATGTCAGCAGTTTCCCAGAGACAGGGCTCTTGAGAATTCATTCAAAGGCTCGATTTAGCCAGATGCCAGCAACATTTCAAATTAATTCCTTTTGTTCAGGGTTACCTCCAAGAGCCATTAGCAGCAAGCCAGCGCCAGCACACGGCCAAAGCACGCTGACTGCAGCACTTGGAAAGGCTGCAGGCTAGGGGAGGAGATTCACCAAAGACCAACTTCAGCCTGGAGATACTAATCCCTCTAAGCTCCTTGCTTGAGGGATTGCAGGGTAGGATAGGTTTGCAGAAGAAAATCTGGAGCAGGAGCCTACCTAAGCCAACTCAGGAGCCTCACTGAAGCAGCCTGCTCCCCTGCAGATTAACAAAGGGAATACAAAACACAAACACCCCACCAGGCTGAGGGTGGCTGCTGTGAATCTCATTACCTAGCACAGCAAACACTCTGTTATGGATGAAGTGCTGTAGGGGACTCGCTTGCTTTTCTTAGCTCCATTAACAGTGAACATTATAAAGTCAGCAAATCTTTCTCACTGAAAACATAAATATTCAAATCAAAAGAAACACGAAGATGGGTTGGATTCCTTAAGCACTCGAATTTCCTCCGGAGCCAATGGGAGTCTGAGAAGAAAGCAATAAAGATTCACAATAACATAATTGCCATAAAACAAGTGCAGAACTTGGCAGATGACAAATCCACACACAGAACAATCCTCCACCAGAAGCAGTCAGAGGCTGTGCTCCCAGGGCAGCATGCTGACCTCAGTTCTGTGTGCTGCAGTGCGACCAAGGCCAGGAGCTCTCCTAACTAGGAAGGTTTTCCTAGGAAAGAAATGACCACTGTGCAATTCAGCTCCTTCTGAATTTCCACCTGTCTGCAAACACCACCAATTACAGCTCTCCAGCAAGCGACTACTTCCTTCCTTCTTAAAACATTAGCACTTGTGTTACAAGCACTCCCAAAGAGCCATACACGTTATTTCTCACAGGAAAAGCTTTACAGCAATATTCACAAGTTAACATGATATACAACCTGCCTTTAAAAAGAAGTACGGAATGGAGGCATTTCAGTCACCTGGTCTGAAACCCACATTTGTCTTCACGATACCTGAATGTTACACAGCGCAGGGAGGGTTTGTCCTTTTTGTAAACTAGACGTAGGAGTTATGTTGGCTTCTCTGTTTGTTTGTTTTGTTTTAAAGACACGCTGACTGATCCAAACCAGATCTTCAACATCCTTTAAAAATTAAATAAATAAATATGTTGCTATGCTTTGTTTTCTACACTTGAACATCTTTAAACAGAATATTCTTTTCACTGTCAAAAGGTCTCCTGTTTGCTTTAGAAGGCCGAGACGTTTGTTTTCCCAACAGAAAGAGCTGCTTGTAGCACATTCAAGGGTAAAAGACCAAACAATAAAAAACAAACACCACTGCCTGCTTCTGCTTGGTAAGGGTAAGTGGTCCCACTCCCAGTTCACACAAGACAGCGCCGATGATACAGACTGAATGTGTCACAGCAGTCTCTTCAAGTTCATCGCCTATTCGCCCCTCTTCTTCTTCCCTCCCTTCTTGTTTCTTTTGTTTGTTTTTAAACAAAAATTCACTCTTTTGCTTCTTCTACAGGACTCTGAGGTTCCAATTTGCATTTTATCTTGTTCCAGTACTCAGGTGCCACGGGAGATTTGGGGTCATGTGTGGAGCAGCAGAGACGGCCGTCCAGTGCCGATGCCACCAGGGCTCCTTTCTCGTGATCCTTACAGAATGAATGAGGGCAGAACTCACAGAACGAAACTGCAGGATTGCTACAGATGTCACACTGATGCCACGGACATTCCCACTTTCCTGAAGATAGAAGGGGAAGGGAGAAGAGCTTCAATGAGAAACAAAGAACGGGAGGCTGAGCTTCAATGAGAAATAAAGAAAAACACTGAAAACTCGAATTTGAGTTGCTCTTGGTGTTAAGACACTGTTTACTTCTTCCTCCAGCAAATAAGCTATTCTGAGGAAAGCTTCCATGCTTACAACATAAAGGCACATAACACATGATCTATCACACATTTGCGGGTGGTGACCCTGGCACATCAAGATGATGGTTGTACTTCAACTGAAAGAAAAGGAAAGTTGATCCAAGGAACAGAAGCATCAAGTTAAATAACATTACAATGCTTCCTCTCTCCACAGGTTCCTGTTGCAGGGGACACTGCTACCTGATAGATTTCTAAAGCCACACAGCACTGCAAAAACAGCTGTGCTTCATGTAAACAGATGCCACAATTCAGCTCCAGCACTGTCTCACTGCAGAAAGGAAAAGCAAGTGACAGGAATGCTCTTACCAAAAGGTGGTTGAGTCAGGTTAAGGCATAGGAGGTGGTAAGCTTTGGGACAGTCCTTTTTATCACACATGACAAGTTCTCCCCCATCTCCACACTGGAAACAGTTGTCTTCGTGCATCTGCTTCTGTTCCGTTTTTATTTTCCGCTTCTTCTGCTTTAATTTTGCATTCTTCACCTTCTCTTCATTTGCTGTTGCAAATGCTGTCTAGCAATTACCAAGATAACAGCAGTCACTTTATAAACCCCTCGCATGAAAATTAATTTAATCACCTTTGGCTGTTATTGGTGGGAATTACGCTCACGTTAAATTTGCTCAAAAAAGCTTTTAAGCTACGGAAGTCAGGAATGCACATCCACATGAATTTGAGGTAACCAGTTAGTAAATTAACTTTAACTCGGAAATGGCAGTACTACAGTTCATAACTAAAATCTCTGGAGACTTTCAAGGGAGGAAAACAGATCCAATTTCCACCCACATACCTTTGGACGCACTCCTAGGAAACCACTGCAGTTTTCTGCTCCGCAGTGACACTCAGTCCTACCATTCCCAAGGCAATCCAAATTATAATTAAATGTTAACTCCATTCCTAAAATGTAAAGAAGAACAATTTGTCTGACACTGAGGAAGACAGGTTTGCAACAGTAACATTTTACCTCAACAAGTGACCAAGTTCTGATAAACGTCACTTGGATTAAGCAGTTTCCACAAAGAAAACTGGGTGAAAGTTAGAAGCTTTGGATTTTAACAGCAGTGCATACACAAAACAGAGCTATCCCTCTTACCTGCAGGAATGTCACAAAGAGCAAACAGCCCAACTCTGATGTCACCATTCACTGTCCATTTCTGTGTTTCACAGTTTGGATTACAACTATGGTTCATAAAGCGAGAATAATTCCCCTTTGGACCAGCATCTATTATCCGATCCTTCAAATGAAAAGGCAGAGAAATAGCACAGATTATGTTTAGTACTTACAGCAAAAAAAGTTTCCTGCTGACAAGTAACTACATGCTAAGAAGGGAAAAAAAATATTCTAGCTCAAATTAGTAAGAACAGGGAAGTTTTCCAAAGCCAGTCCTACAGAAAAGGGCTCATGAAATTAAAATAGTTTCAGCCATAAACAGCTTTTATTGAATGAAATCATAGTATTCACCTTTGTAACTGTTAACATATAAAAATTGGTTACACTGTTTTCATGGGCACGTTTAATTCGCAGTCTGCACTCTTCTTCATCAATTAGCTCCCCAACGTATTCATTCACAAATTCACCCTGAAAAGGCAAAGAAACCAAAAATAAAACCACGTGTAAGGTGACTTATTGTGCCAAATCCCTACGGCTTCATCATCTTCATTGGTGTTATTTACAGAAAGAAATCATTATTCGGACTACTTCTCCAGACTGAGCTCTCCCTTTTGCCCAGCAGTCACTGAGAAAACAGATTTTTTCCTCCTAGAAACACGAGACAGTGACCTCATCCCCTCCACCCATGGAATCTGAATTCAGTCACCTGCAACTCACTTTTGTTCTGGGAGTAAATATCAAGTTTATGACAACTCTGTCAAAACAGCTGAACAGATTTCACCATTAGTGCTGCACCCACACAAGTTACAAGTGTCTTTTAAACACTTGAAATATTTCACTTGGGAGCAGTGAAACTTCTGTGTGTGTTTCCTTAAGTTGCAGCGCTCTCACTTAAGACCACACCGATGGCTACCTCAGCTTTTGTTCACTTGAATTCTACCTTTTTAATGTTCCTTTTTGTCCTGAGACCCCATCCACGTCGATCGGTTTTGATGATTTCAGCATCAGGGTAGAGCCTTTTGGTGAAGCACTGGTTCTGACACCTCTCTCCTGCTGGGCACACCTGGGGGTGGCACTCATACTGCAGCATCCTGTTCAGACATTCTGACTCCAGACCACACGGGTTCTCATCAGATGGCTTGCAGTTACAGCGGGGGATTTCTGACAGGTCAGCCACCTGAATCTGAACCTTCCCTATTACCTTGTTGGACTGCAGAACAGAGGACAAGAAGAATAAAAGCTGAGGACAACGCACAAAGATTCTGAACAACTTTTTCCAAGTACAGGATTTCTGTGCAGTAAAATTAAAAACTTCATATGAAAAATACAAAGCCTGACATGTCCAAAACTGCTGGCAAGAATCAGACTCCACAGCTCTTAAGTAGGCTGAGTGGTCAAAAACAGCCAGCAGGTAACTAAGAGGGATGAGAGCAGCTTGCAAGCAGCAAAGCTCTACCTTAAGTAGAGCTGATCTTCACCTGTTAACTTGGACTGATACTCTGCTAAAAGAATGTTTTTTGGTGCCATAAGAGAACAAAAGATTCCTGAACTGAACAGCAGAATGATTCTCGTGCATCTCCTTAAGCTGAAATTGTTGCAAGCGTGCAATTAGCTTACTCATAAACAGAAAAAAGAAAAAGAAAGAAGCCAACTCACTTTAATGTGTTTATATGGTGGAGGTTTCCTTGAATTTCTTTCAATTTCTAATGCTTCTTTGCTTTCTCTTTGTGCTTTCAGCTCCTGGAAACGCTTTGCTGCTTCTTCAAGTGCTGTTCAAGGGAGGGAGTTCAAAATAGGGAGCAATTAACACCAGCTGCTGTTAATCAAATACAAACTTTTTCTTTAAGCTAAGAACAGAAATACATATACAAAAAAAATCCAGAAAGTTAAAATGAGTTATTGCAGTACATCATGAATCTATCTTTATCAGATACTTTTCAGCAGAAACTGAGATATTGAACAATGATCCCATGCAGCTGAGCCCAAGCACCACCTTCACATTTTCCAGACTGTGAAAGAAGTGAACCTGCCCACAGCAATACACAATGAGCAGGCACTTAAATGCTTTTTATCTGCAGTTAAGGGATCTACACAATGTTTGCAGCTTTATGTGTGAACACAGAACACCAGTCACATAATACTCCCATGCAGGTTAAGTGGTGATGGAGACACAAACACGTGGAATTTTTGTCATAAACCACTATAAACTTTGTTTGATTTTACCTTTCTTGAAGGTCTTGTTAATACTAGTTTGCCCCTCAGCAAAGCTTTTATCTCCTTCAACATAAGGGAAAACTCTGCCCTGGTGTACCCAATAGTAGTCATGTGAACCAAAGAAAAATACTGGGAAGTCCCCGATATCATGTTTGAGGCCCTGTATGTTGAGAGGCACAGACCTGGGATTGCAGATCTCTGCTGGCCACCACCTGGAAGCACAAAGAAAGGATGCACGTAAGTTCTGGGAACCACAGCCTAAGCCTCCAAGCTTGCTTTGCTCATTGGAGAAATAAAAGCCACTTCTTTCCCAAAGAAATGATCTCCCTTACAGAACCAAGGCTCCTTTTGGCAACATTGCCAAGTGCCACACAAAACAGCAGAAGCCCTTTGTTATTCAAGTTCTTGCTCCACATTTTGGAGAAGTCTTGTGAGAAGATGACCTAAGAATGGATTTTTAAGACCACCTACAAATGCTTTTATTCTTGCAGGTGACAGAGTAAACACAAGCTAAGACATCATGGCTCTGTAAGGCAGTCCCTGGTTTTCCATACTGCTATTGCATTTTACAGAGCCAATGCAAGTGAAGTAAGTATCCTTCAGTGCCTGGAAAAGCAGGAGAACTCAATTTGAAGAGAAACACTGACGCCTGAAATGAAATAAATCAATCGTTATATTTCAAGTTCTTGCTTTCCAAGACTGAGCTACTTTGAGTCACCCTCCTGTAATTGCACAGGACATTAAAACAAAACAACAAGAAAAGAACAAAATGGGAAACATGCCTGTAATTTCCAAGCTTGACCCAAACAATCTGCTTGTAACGAAGCTTCTTGCCAGCTTTACAGTCATTGCAATTCCAACATCCTTCAGGCATGTCTATGTTGAGACACTCAGGGTGAAAGGAAGCTGGGCAGGACTCACAGCACAACAGTTTTCCACCTTTAAACAAAGAAACCCTGTCTGGTTTATAGAAGTAAGGATTTGCCTCCTCTTGTGCACAGCAATTGATATCAATTTTTAGTCATATATTCTCAACCTTTGCTTGCCTCACAGCGAAAATATGCCAAAAGAAAGGGATCAAGTCAAACTTACAATGCTGGATTTAAAAAAAAAAAAAGCTGCAGTGCACTTCTCCAGTGTGCAAATCGTGGCTCTTAATTGCATCAGCCATAAGCTACAAAGCAAATGCTTTTTCAAGGTGAGCAAAGTTGGCAACAGAAGCAACACTCGAAGGAAGCACTGCAGATGGAAGCAGAGCCATTAACTTTAATGTCTTTGGTGATGGTCAAAGCTTTAACGGTGACAAAAAACCGAATTCTAAGAAATACTTTCTCATTCAACATTGTTATGACTGAATCCCTTAGCAATCAGTTAGTGTGCATTACAAAAACCCAATCCCACAGCCTATAGGTCGATCAATGCTTTTCTGTAGTAGTGGCATCACAGAAAGGAGTTCTCATTACCAATCTATTTCAGAAAACAATTAAGTGTTTTGAGTAACGTGAATTCAATTACATAATGCAGTGGCACCACAGATGTTGTCCTTATCCCAAAAGTTCCTTCTGGGTGCAAAGGAACTCTCAGTGCAGCGTGGTTAACCTGCACAAGTTTCCATTTCTTTGGACAAATGTGTGGGCAGATGCATTACACATGGAGAGCCACAGCACATCTCTAAGCCATCCTCAGCAACCAGAGCAGCTCACGCAATGAGTCTCAGTAAAACACACATATATATTTATATAAAATACTACAATATATACATATGTATATATACATGTGTATATATATGCATTTAAAGAGCAGAAAGAAAATCATCAAACGTTTGTGTCCCAGGGACCAGAAATCTGGGAGATACTGAAGATCTTTTTGAAGGAATTTTCAATCACAGTATGGAAAAAGAAGTTCCAGAACACGTACCAGAAAATCTTGTCCACCTATAGACTTTCCAATTTGTCGTTACGTTAATTGATTGTTGAATGTTGCAATAAGCATTCCTTAAACAAATAAATCACACAACCAATACTGTATTTCCTCTGCTACGGACAGCAAATTCCAACTACGTGGGTTTTCCAGAGTTTCCCCCAAAGTCAAACTTCACCTTCAAGTAATTTTAGCAAATGTTATCTCAGAGGAAATACAGCCCCAGTGTAAATCATTATCCAACACGGTAAAATGCCAGGAGATGCAAAAATCAAGCAAAAAAAAAAAAATCAAACAAATCTTTCAATGCTAAGCAAGAAAAAAAATTGCTCTCAGGATGCATTAGTAAGGTATTGCTCAAGCTAAGCAGAGGGCTCAAAATAATTTTTGTTTTCAGGACTTACAGAAACTACTGAAAGCCATCAGTCTAGCAACACTGATAATAACCTAACTTTAGAATGGTTAATTGGGCACCATTTCTGTGGGGAATAAAATATAACATCTGAGTATTTTACAGAGACAACGTGTATCTCCCCATAAGGTATCCTGAGACACTCCAGCACCTCCCACGCCAGCATGAAATGAGCTCTCTCTCCTGGCAATAAACCCTGCAGTTTTCTCCACAGGACAAAACCCCTCTGCTGGAGGTGCAGCCCCTCCTGCCACTCCTGCCCAGCACAGCAGCAGTGCCAGGAGCAGCAGCAGGAGAGGAACAGCCCAAGGACTGCAACACACACAAACACAGCACGACCTCAGCGCCTTCCCCTCTGCATCTCCTCTGGAATGGCAACAACCCCCAGCAATGCTCCACCTGAAAAATCCTCCATTCCCTTGGGCTTGGCTTAGCCTACCTACAAGATCTGAAAGAGACTTCCCCTCTTCTTCTGTATATAAAACCAATTTAAGAAGTTGTTGTTCTGCACGCCATCGAGGTAAGCACTGAACTGCAATGGTACCAAGCTCTGTTTGCCTCTTCTTCCTATAGCTGTGTGAACAGCTTCCTGACAGTGGAGTAATCTAGGCCAGATACAAAACGATTTAGCCTCTTCCAAAGAGAATTTAGAGACAGCAATTATTTTAAGCCCTTTTGTAATAATAATAATAAAAAAAATTGCCAACGACATGAACACACGCTCACAATAATCAATGAGTGAAATTTACTGAAAAGCAGTAAGTGATGCTTGACAAGCAGACATATCTTGTTTGATTTAAAGATAGAGAAATAATAGAAAAAGCAAAAGTAAATTAAAGAGAAAGAAACTATTTTGGTTACCTTTCTCACATTTCTTTTTGGAAGCTGACGAAGGAGGAGGAATCATAGGTAATTTCATCAACTCAGCACGATTTGATTCATTCAGTAGGTAGTGGGATTTATAGGCATATGAACTGAACAGGGGGTCTGAATGATCCTGCACTACCAGCCCTATACGAAACAAACAGAAAGAGATGAGTTGCAATGAAACTACCCATGATTCCGTAAAGGAGAAAATAAAATAAAGCAAATGAACACCTATAATGCACATACGTGTGAATGAAAAAAAGAGAAAATGAAGAAAAAGAAAAGTCTGACAAAGCTTCTTCACTAAGAAAGAGGTTATATGTCAGAGAGACTAAATTCAGTTGTAACTGGAAAAACCTACGGTGAATAAGCTTCTCCTAACTGGAACTTCAACAGTGCTTTTACATCTGTGCATCTCCAGGAAAGCACAAGAAAAGCAACCCTGTGTCATCCTGTGCAAACCACCCTCCCAAATGAGCAAAAGCAAGCTGATGTGAAGAGCTGGGTGATGGCAGCCACTGCTTCTAAGGCAATACCAGCAGCTGGGGCTACAGACTGGAAGAACACAAACCCTCCACATGGCCCCGTAGCTGCAGAATTCACCATCCCACATCCTAGAAAGCCAAGATCTTAGCTATGGAAGCATTTTGCCTTTAGAATTGGTTTAGAATTAAAAAAAGTAACAGGAGGGCTCAGTGACCCTGCAAGCAGCAGAGGAGAAAGAATGGATGAAAATTCTGCCCTACACCCACTGTGTTTAGGTAAGAATTGCACTAACAGCCTCCCCACAGCTGCCAAATCAGACATTTTGGAGCAGTCGAGCACCCTGCTCTGCTAAATGCCTTGATTTCAAATGATGCCTGCATGCTTTTTTTCTGTCTTCCTCCACTAAGAAGAGTTTACCCACACTGCTCCAAGTCAGGCAGCGTAGGTCAGAAAGCCAGAGGTACAGGTCAGAAGCATTCAACCAATAATTCCGGGAAGTGTCACAGCTGAGATCCAAAGAAGCGTGGAGGATGAGCCACCAAGATAACCACCAACTCCTTCCCCTGAGAGAGGGGCACAGAGCTGAGTGCCGAAAAGAAGTTTTGGAATTGCGGTACCTAAAAAAGTGGTGAGATCAGAATGGTGTCTGCCTGCCTGCAAAACACAGCCTCAGAACAAC
This sequence comes from Meleagris gallopavo, assembly GCF_905368555.1. NCBI lineage: Eukaryota > Metazoa > Chordata > Aves > Galliformes > Phasianidae > Meleagris > Meleagris gallopavo. The sequence goes on from NC_139427.1 coordinate 2,489,620, forward strand.
TCCTCAAGCAAGGATGACCTACATGCAGTTACATGAACTATGAAGTGCTTTAATGAAGGATATTTCAGGAAGGTGAATAAGAAGACTTGAATGTTTTCTTTAAGTACCTCATGATGAATAAGTTTTAATGATGCATTTTCCCACCTCGCTCATGTTTTGCATCTAAACACAGAGTATCTCCTCCTAACATCAACTAAAATTAGTGAAATTCTCACACAGATGCCTATTTCTAGCTTGTTCAGCTCCCCATTTCCTTCTGAGCAGTTCTTCTCTCACAGATGCTGTCCTTATGTCCCTATGCTCACCACATACGATTAGACAGAACTCAACCCAACCCACCCAGTGAGTTTGCTCTTGTAGCCTCAGCCTTTCACCAGAGAAAACAATGTTTCTGCATTGCTTGAGTAACTGGTGTTGCTGTAAGTTAGCAGCTTGCTGTTTGGAACGACACAAGTGACAGGAGAGCCAGAAACTTAAAAAAATGGAAAGAAAAAAAAAGGAAAAAAAAAATATGGACACATGGAAAATCCTAGCATGGAGCTTGTTTACATGGTATTGAAAATGCTTTCTTTTCAAAGTTCTCAAACATGATGGTACTTTGAATTTAAAATGATTTTTTTTTTCTAGCTCATGAGTAAATCCTCACCCCCAGTCTTAAACACTTGCTTATATTTGTGAGTGGTGAAAGAATCCCCCTTCTGCTTAACAGACAGTGAATAATAAGTGTTCATTCTCAGCTTGCAGTGACTAGAACTGGGGGCTCAGCATCTATTTTCTTCTGGCAACAGAAGCACGCCTTCTGAGTGAGGGACCAAAATAGCATTTGAAGCTTAACATGAACAGCTGACTACACCAAAAATCACAGAAAGCATTAAAACCCCTCACAGCCCTAAGAGATGTTTCCTTCACATCATTTTTATCATTCAACTGCACAAATGACGACAGAAGAACTATAAAACAGAGGGAGGAAAAAACAGTTGTGCTCACCTCTTGCACAAACGAAACAAAAGCCTACATTTACAGCTGATGAGGAGTGATTCCTTTTGGAATGGTTACTACAGATGAGAATGTGGGATGACACAAATAAGCTTCCTGCAGCAATACAGCCATCTCCTGAGTGATAGGCAATGGGACATCTGAAACATCTCACCATGCGACCTGTTTAATATAAATGCAAAAAAAAATGCACCATGTCACCCTGGAGTCGAGATACGGTACAAGATAGCACAGACAGACGCAGGACTGACTTTTATTCCACGTGGAGAGCTAGATTACAGACATTTACATCTTGGAAAAAGTTTCACAAAAGTTAGCTTTCACTTCAGAACCCTGTTGGGAAAAAAACACATGGTTGAAACATTCTAGAGTTCGCTTTTTTGCTTAATTATTTTAGTTGATTTCTACAAGGATTCTTTGTTCCCTGAATTGTTCTAGCAGCCACTCCCAACCGTCTTCAGAAAAAAATGAACTCCTCAGCCTCGTGCCACTAACCCTCAGCTTACATTAAACTCAGCAACAGAAGACAAGGTCAGCACTGCAGATCCAGGTGCGCTCAGACCAATGGTCTCAGGCTGCTAGCTGCTTTCCCACCCACAAAGATTCAAAGACCTCATTAAGAACGAAGCCCTTCTTCCTCGCTGCGTTACTGGGAGTCAGACTGATTGCGGTGACGCATCTGACGTTTCTCCTGCCGGTCAGAGTCAGCTCTGCTCTCACCTTTGCTTGCTTTATGGATGTCCTTATCCACGGAGCAGGCAGAGCAGCAATGCTGAGGGCACCGAAATCCTCGTGATTCAAACAGAGCTGTGGCAAACTTGCGCACGCACGCCTCGTGGTAGAATTTACCGCACGCGCTGACAGAGCAGCGCTTCACATCTTTGCCAGGAAGCTTGCAAGAAAAGCACGTGTGTTCTCCTTGTAAAAGAAGGAATAAAAAAGCCCAAATGTAAGCGTCAGTACTTCAGGATACAGATGCTGTTAAAAAAAACAACGTCCTGAAACGAACAGAACTTCGCTGCTCTGATCAATGCAGCTGTTTGTTTGCTGCTATAATTCACAGGCTCTACTGAACTACTATTAACCTGAACTGCTTTATGCTGAGTACTCTTAACAGTTTGTCACCCTTTCTCTCCCATAGCAAGGTACTTGCTATGTGGAAAGTGAAAATCTGGCCTCAGAGGTTGAGAAAAGTAACAGAACAGACCAAACTTTGAAGGTTCTGTAAGTAAACCCTACTTGTTCTGATCAGGACAGAGCAGGAAATGTTGCCCATTTCTCAGCCATGGGAACACACTCACCATTTTTACACTCTGTGCAGAAGAACTTCTCCTCCGGCATCGCCTTCAGGCCCAGACACTCCATATGAAAGGTGCTGCAGCACTCGCCCTCACAGGACACCAGTGACTCACCAGAGCTCTCACAGATCTTAAACAGAGATACAATAAGTCAGGAGAATTGCTTTACATCCCACAGCAGACTTGACAAAATCTATGGGCTGAAGACAATCCCAGAATTTACGGCAGCTTTCTCTTATAACAGTGTGAATCTCTCCAAAATAGAAGAAGTTCTACAGGATCCACTTGGAGTCCTAGTTCTCTCACACTTAAATAAAAAGACGAGTTCCTCCTTAATATTCCTAATCCATAAGCTCTCCTAGGAACTATTTTCAGATCACAGAGTCCTGGAAGCCTTAATATTTTAAGATATGGTTAAAGCAAACTAGTATGATTTGCTAAGTTCATCACCTCAAACTAAAAGGAACAGCCAAAGCATCTTAACAGTTCTTTCTACAGTGCCATCATTTACCTGACAAACGGTGTCTTTTTTATTTGTTCCAGTTCCTCTCCTGGATAAGCTGGAATCCACTGACTGCACATCAGAAGCATCAGCATCGACAGCAGCTGATGGGCTGTCCGAACGCTTTCCAAAACTACCCTACAAAGAGGGAAAGTCCAAGGCACTCAAACAAGACACTTTCAAAGGACAATCACACTGTGAAAAACAATATTTACATCACCACTGATTAAAAGATTATTCAGCACATCAAGAGGTTCAAACATCTTTGAAAAGTTGTTGGACTTCACTGCAATGACACAAGAAACGCTGCCTTTCTGACACATCTTTCACCTGGACGAGAAAAAAAATTCGTCTATTTCACTCTTTCCAGAAACCTCTTTGTTTCATACTGGCATCCCACAACTCCCAAGGAATCCAACGACTTTTCAGAGAGCAAAAGGAGTCAGTGACCAATTTGTTCTGCCAGATGATGTCAGGTGCAGGTTTAGAAATAAAAGGTAATTTTAAAAAGCTTGTGTTTTACTTTTTAGACAATAAAAGGCAGAACTTGAAGGAAATACAGTTCTCATAATTAGCAACAGGCAGCTGAAGAGACTGAGATATTGATCGGACACATCTGTGAGAAACAATATGCCTTTACCTGTAAATCATTGAGTCCTCTTGAATCAGAGTCAGAAGCATCTCTGTAAGCTGAGCTCGTCAGTTCCACATCAGTTGAGGCTCGACTCCTCTTCTTTAAAGGTTTACAAGAATCTGAAATCTCGCTGGCACCTTAACACAACATGCTAAAATTAGTCTTAGTGTTTGTTTCTTCGTTTTCTTTTCTCAGCAAAGGAAAATGAAAATGAGACAACCTGAAAATGGACTCTATTTGCTATTTTTAATTCTCAGCTTGCAACTTTGATACTAGTTTAATCCTCTGTAAAGACCTAATTAACTGGACATCACTTTAGGAAGTCCTCGTAACAATCTTCTGGATATGCTGACATAGCAGAGGAAGCTATAAGTTGTGTGTAACAGAGGATAAGCCCTTAGGAGATTATCTCTTCATCATTCATCTTTAAAATAGGGCTAAGCAAAAGCATCATCTCATAATCATACTAAGTGCTTACAGCACATGAACAACATAACTACCTTCCAACCAGCAATGCAAAGCCAAACAAACCAATCGACCAAACCAAGCCACGTTCATCACTAGAAAGCTTCAAGACCTCTGGAGCTCACACAGGATGAAAAGCACTGCCAAAATGTGATGAAGAGCCAGGAATTTTCAGTGAAGTTTAAGTGTGTGACTCACCTTTCTGCAGGCCTGTCTTCACTGCTGCCAGTGGAACCATTTCAACCTGTTTGAATAGGAAAATCCATAGTTAAAAACAAAGGAATTTTTTCCCCTAGTATTAAAAAGAAAACATTAAAGTTTAAGCAGTTAGCATCTCTGAACTCATGTGCAGTCTGCCATCCCCTCCTCAGTGCAAGCCTTCTTGTCCTGTTGGATTTAATCCTAGCTGCCTACGCTGAGTACCAGGAGACAAGGCAGCCACGTGTTTGCTAGCAAGGTCCTTTCCAGTCGCTCCCTTTCTGCATGAAGACGACAGAAAACTTCAGCCGTGTCCAGCAGGCAGGAGCGGGGTTCAGTGTGGCAGCCAACCCTGATTGCTCTGTACAACCCCACACCTGTGTAAGCACAAGTTTACCTTAACAGGCATGACACTCAGGTTAGCGAGACACTTAAGGTATCGCCACTTAAGGCACATCCACCAAGCATGCACTCCAGGCTCCTGGGAACACGGACCTTCCCTGTATAGAGTGCTGCAAGGCCACAGGGATGGGGGTATGGACTTGGCACAGAGCATTGCAGAGCTCTATACAGCTGGAAACTCAATGTCAGTACACACCTAAGCAGACCAAGTTTACAGTCTTGCAAAAGTACTTCAGGCTCTTGATCCTCTATCAGTAGGGCACGTTTAGAATCTGCTCTGCCAATGTACATGTAACATGAGAATTTGGTGAAGGGATAATAATTAGAGAGAGGAAAGTCGTTGCCTTAAATCCTGCTTTTAAGGTTAAGGGTTACAAGTTACTGCTTTACAATGTGGTTACATATGCATGTAGAAACACATTTAGTAAATATTTAAGGATTATTCTATAATTTTTTTAAAAAATATTTTATTTTGTTGTACAATAGGTAAAAACATACAATAGAAGGATTTGTATAGGATACATTTCATAATACAAATATAAAATCTAAACAATCACTTTTATTTCTCCACTAGTCACTGTAACAGTAGCATTAACATTTTGTTTTTCCCATTAATTGTACTCGTTCCAGTTATAACTTTATACCAAGTCGTTGCAGACTAATTTGGGAATCAGTTGCAAGAAAACTTGACTTTGGGTAACAAATATTGTTGCATAATTGTAAGGAGTAATTATTATTTCTTTTTTAATATAACTTAATACATTCAAGGTTACGCGCATTACAGTGCATCTGTGTTTAATTTTTAGTCACACACTTTTCCTGAGAAAAGCACTTTAATGTTCATAGTCTTAGTTAGCTAAGTAATATAAACAAGCAAAGCTAACTGGGATCCATGAAATTCATATTGTTGGTTCTTAAACCTTTGTTAAATTAAGAAACACTTATAAATGTGAAATAACATATGAAAACACGGAGGCTGCAACACCCCCAGACAAGAGGCTGAAAGGAACGTTGGGTGCTTCACACCCAACATTTCTGTTGCTTTCAAGTTTCTTTCTGCAGTTTTCCAGAGTTAGAACACTCTTCTGCTGAGCACAGGTGTAAATGCTGTGGCACCAAAAGAAAAACATGAAAAAAAAAAAAGGTCTGGTCTGCCTTCAACCTCTGAATGAATGAAGTGCAAAACAAGGTGTAAAGGGCAAAGAATAAATTAGAATAAAAAGAGCTAAAAACCCCCAAATGTTCCCCCTTCCCATATAAAATCTGTAGCCCAATCACCCCTTTTAAGAAATCCTCACTGGAAAAAACTATCCTATGAAACATTTCACATAGAATTCTCTGGTTTCAAGAGGAAAGCGGAGAGTGAAAAGTGACCACGTAAGGAAAAGAACCAACAACTTTGACAAACTTGTTAAGAAGTATTCCGTTTTTAACATTATGTCCATTCACTGAACTTTCCTATTCATTTTCACGCAGAATTTTGTTTGTTTGTTTGTTTTAAAGCAACAACATTTGTCTGTCTGACATCCAGATTAAAGGAATGCCCTGTACATGTTAGATCTAGTTAAGGGGGGAGAAAGTATATCCCAGAAGAACTGTTCTGCTGACGTCTGCCAACACAGAAGTCTGACTATTAAATCATTCCCAGAGTCCATTTTCAAAAGTGGTCAGATTAATCAGTCTAACTTCATCTGAAAAACAAAACCTCAATACAAACCAGCAGCTAAATCGAGAGCAAAAGGAAGGAACCTGGTGGTAATTCCATCAAAGAGAAGTTACTGAAACAAAATCATTTTGCTCGTAACAGAAATCTCAAAGAAAACATGGCAGGTTCGTTAGGAGTCTTGCATCATTGAGTTCCCATTTTCCATAGCCTGACTGATACTGTGAAGATGCCAGTAGCAGAGTCACAGCAATGGTATTGACAAGGGGATTTCATGAAGGATAGTCCAAAACGAAACCCGATGGGGAAAAAAAATGGAGAAAAATAAAAAGGCACCAATATAAGCCACAACATTTATGAATACAATATATTTTAACTCTCTACATGGAGGAAGCCAACCTGCTCCTTTTTGATCTTCTTCTTTGGCACAACTTCGGTGGATTTCTCAGACTCTGAGCGGGTTCGAATGGATCTTCTCTGTTGCTTCTTTTCTACAGAACCTGAAGAAGGAAAAAAGGTTTCTATTACACTATTCCTCCTACCTCTGTGCCACAGCAACACCTTCAGCACCAAATCAACAGCTGAATTAACGAAGCCAAGACCTTGTCCTCTTCTGAATGTTTTATTTTTCAATTCAGTTCCGAGCTATTTGCCAGCTGGTGCTGTGGTTTGCAGATAGCATGTTCTGATTCCATGGACAGAAAGAAGCATTGGTGACAGTACAAAATAACAAGCTGGCATCCAGGTCAAGGGAATGGATTTTCAAAACACACCTCTCAGTCTTCGCTCTGGTTAATTTTTAACCAAACAGTCCATATTTTGGTATTTATGGAAGGCAGCCACAATCAATTTCTTCAACTAAAACAAGCCAGAAACCGAAGATGCAAAAATCAGGTTCCAAGTTTTCATTCCCACAGATAGCTGTGTGCCCTACAGGGGTGTGAGCCTTCACCCAGGACTCTGGCTACCACAGAACAGTAAAGCAAGAACCCCTCTATTGCATGTGCTATCACTACGAAATCTAAATGCTCAACAGAAAGCACAGAAGCAGCACAATCACCATGCATTACTGCAATTAATGAAAGCAAAAACTAAGCTTTTGAGAACTATTACTACAGAAAAGAAACTCGGATTAATGGCAGTGATTATGATATTTCAAGAGAAAGTATGAATTACTTTTTTTTTTTTAAAAACAGGTGAATTCAGAAGATCCCTCTATGCTACAGTATCTCCAAAAAGGTCATATTGTGAAACAGGTACACAGCATCTGATCCCACGTACAGTTTGTTTGTTTGTTTTTGACACTTGGAGCTCTTTAACAGAGAGCTGAAGTTTGACATTTCACAGCTTTTATGAAGCATTATTCTTGGTTTTCAGTTTGGGTGTTTTACCTACAGAAGCAGCAGTGTAACTTCTGGCTGCAATGAGAGACATCCAGAATAGTTCTGGATCTCAACACTGAAGCCAGAAGTCTTTTGTCACCTCTGCATTAGGCTGAAATTCTTTGAAGCAGCTGAAAGTCAGTTTGGGCAACTGTGACCAGAGATTTGATTTAATCCATCATGCCTTTCCTCCCCGTGCTGCCTCACTGTGAAAACAGAATTAAGATGCAAGCCCTGTATCAGAGAAGAAACTCTCAAGTTATTGCCTTCAGCCAATATTAAACTCACTATCAATCAAAGTAACAGGCACTTTTTTCCTGTCCCTGCTCTCCAAGGATGCAGCACATCACCTCCACAATGCTCCTACCCCATCTGCGTGTCTGCTTTGATCCAGAGTTTCAGGACAGGTTTCAGCCCAGCACTCTACCTCACCCTGACAAGGTTAGGTCAATCCTGTTCCAGCTGTAGGTGGAAACCAGAGGCACTATGAATTCTCACGGTTGTTCTCTTGGTAGCAGCTTTCAGGTTACAAAATTATTCTCCCAGCACTATAGAATTCTGTATATCTAACTGCAGGTTATTATTAAGGATTCCCAAAGTCATTCTGTAAAATATTTAACATAAAGGCACCCTGAAACTCCAGTGACCTTAAATCTGAAAAAAGGACTTTGTAGTTATGTTCCATGAGAGGCGACCAACAACTGTCTGGACTTTGGGAACAGCTTTGAAAGTGACTGCATGCTTTAGTGTGTACAGAAGGAAAGCCCATGCACTGTAGCAGGTGTTATCAGGTGGAGTTTTACATTTCCAAAAAGCTATAGAAGTGAAAAAACGAGAGGCTCAGAATTCTCACCAACCCCTCCATCTGAAGAGCCACTGTGAAGGTGAAGCTTTTAGTTCCAAGGAAAACAAAACAGAGATCACCTCTCTAGCTATAAGGCAACCGAAGTCACAAGTGTTTCAAAAAGCTGAAGCAACTATAGCAACTAAAATTGGAAAAAAGAACCACTGCCAAAACCAGCACAGGAAACCCCGCTCACACTGGGAAATCCCACTCACACCAGAACATCTGGTCTGCTCAGCCTGCACTGTGAAGCCCTACACAGCCCAGAACACAGCAGATACTAAATAAGCTTACCTAAAGGCTAAGGAAGTACAGAAACTGCAGTAAGTATGCAGAGGAAACTGTTCCCACCAATGCTGACCACTGAGGCGTTTGACCTGGAGACTCATTTATATCCAGAAAATACAAACAGTTAAAGCAGAAGTGACACCAAGTAACTTCACAAGATTTTCCCAGCATGTTTTGTGGTTGGGTTCCTTTTTGTGTGTTTTAACTGCAATGAGTCCACCACTTTTTTAGGGTGTTTTTTTGGTCCGTATCACGAGCATTTGCTCATCCTGCTACGACAGCAACTCAGCATGCTCTTCTGCAACCTAAAAATTCACTTCTACACACCTAATGTACAACTGTTTGAGGCTATAACCAAGGCTATCACTACTAGCACACTAGCAAACAAGCAATAGCTAATGGACTGTACAAAAATGATGAAAAACAGAAGACACTACAGGGACTGAAGGAACCTGAAAATCTCTTGGTTTAGAAAGATCTGAACTACATCTTTTCAGGAACTTCCATTTGCTCTCCAGAGGGATACGTGCCTCCTTCTGATGATGCTGAGAGAACACACTGCTGAATGAAATTCCTGCTGGTGGGGAGGAGATAAAACCGTTTGGATAAATTCCCATTAGCTATTCCTCAGAATCAAAACAAAAAAAAAACACCACTGGTTTTCTGTTCCAAATCTAGGAAGCACTCAGTCCGTTTTTCCTCTCATTCTTCTCTACTACTGTACTACAAATTAGGCTGCAAAAAGCTTGTTCCAGGCTCTCCCTTTTCAGTCTCAAGTTTCATTATTCGCTTCAGTGGTTTTCCTCAGACAGTACTTCAAAAATATCATCGTTTTATGATGGGGCCCCTAAAACACCTTCAGAACCAAGCACTGCATCATTCTGCTGCTGGAGTGAGCTGAAGCAGTTAGGGGAAAAAAACAAAACAAAAAACACTGTCCTCTACAAAGGTCATAATGAAATTCATCAGCAAAGTTTGGTAAAGCACCCAGCACATTTCAAAACCATTCCTTGCTAAATTATGTCACCTCCAGATTGTCTTCTTTTGATCTCCACTGTCATATTTTACACGCAGTGCCAAAAGCCATTACAATACTCTAACACATGCCTACTATGCTGTCCTGTCTTCTAAAACAACTTGCCATCTGCTCCCCACAAGGCATCCAGCCTTCTAATAATTTGACTTGGATACTGCAAGCTGCAAGGGCTGAAAGTTCAGAGGCTTAACCAGCTGAAGTGCATCAGAAAGACATCCTGTGCTCCTCAAACACCTGGCCTCATCGTGTACTGTGTTTGGTAGAGCTATAACGTAAATGAAAAGACGTTCAAAATCATTTGTATCTAACAAGAAAATGCCAGTTTTCACATGTGAATTTAAATGCCAGACTGTTAAAATTCAAAGCCCCTGCACTTTGCCTACCTGCTGACCCAGAAGTTGTTTCAGGAGAGGATGCGTTTTGCACATTGCACGTTGCTTTTTCATTCCTCTGACTGGATGAAGAATTAAGCTTCTCTTGTCCTTTGACGCTTATTTCTGCTTTGTTACCAACTCCCTTAGGAAAAAAAAACAAACCAACAACACAATACAAAAAGATTTTGTCAGCCTACTTCAATGCATTATGGCTTCCAGGCATACTAATCTATCTGCAGTCAGAACAGAAACCCTTCAATGCAACACATGTGATCTATACTACTGAACTGCTTCTTTGCAAAGCTTTCCATCCCTCTCCATCTCCCCTTATATACAAGGAAAAAAAAAAATCCAGCGACTTTTCTAAACATTACCTTCTCTATAATGCTTAGGATGAAATAAATACTCTCCAGGTAGAGAGGCAGAAGAAGGAGGCAGAGAAATAGTCCTAAACCTTTTCCTTACACTGACTGCGAGAAGCTGCTGTGCACCTGAAGGAAGCTAGGAGGCAGAACTCATTTTAGAAGTCTGTTATGCAAAATGTAATAATTAGTTCTCAATACTTTAAGTAACACTTTTGTAATTTCATCTGCTTTCCCCAAATAAACTGATTTTTAAGGTTTTCAGAGAATTGCTCTGTTATTTCAACTAGAATTAAACAGCTTCAGTATTTTGAACATCTCATCAGCAAATGTGACCGTCTGCAGGGAGCTCCTTGGCCAGCAGTCAATACAGTCACAGCCAGAGGCTTTGGGATGCATTGAAATTAAAAGCTGAATGCAACAGAAGACTGTTGGAGCATCCTGTCTTATGTCAGATTTCATCTCTCCAACCAAAGAAACGTGCACTGTGAAAGTATGGCAAGTGCTGCTTTAAGCTCCACAACAAGAAAAACTTGGAATAACTTACGAGAAAAGGAGTCACTGCACAAAGTACATACCTTAGTGGAATAAACAAACTGATCGATGAGTTTTCCATCCCCAGCAGCATTTTGAAGAGCAAAAACCTGTTCAATTTTAACAACCGGAGACATGTTACATTTTTGAAGATCCAAGTTGTGCATGGTTATCGAGGCTGGTAAGGATTTTCTAGCTGCAGCTGTTTTCCATGCAATTTTCACAGGTGGTGGCTCCTCCTCTTCCGCACTCGACTGCCTCCGTTGGCTCTGCCTTCGCAGCTCTGCACTGGAAGGTGATCCTGTTATCACATTGCCATGCTCTGCCTGGGTGTTCAACGCTGGCTTTGGACGCCGGTTCTTCTTGGTCTCCGATTTAGAAGCAGCAGTCTTTTTGGCTTTTGACAAAACCTCCTCTGGCTCTTTGTCTATATAAATGAAGGTGTATTGTTCTATCCTTTCTTCCCGAGTCATTTTCAACGCTTTCTCAGCGTGGGCAATACCAATATCCCACTGAGCACGCTCTCTTTGTGGCCTTGGTTTGCGAATCTTAAGGAACAAAGACAAGCTGCTAATTACACTGAAGCATCCTGAGGGTCCCTACATCTCTAAGGCAACAGATATAAGTTTGCTTTCCATTTACGGGATACATTTGAAAGGTAGACAGCGAACCCCGTGCTCGGAATATGAGCAGACAGTGGTTGGATTGAATGACCATCACCACTGAAAGTGCCTGCCCTGATCTATAAACTCAGGAAAGACAAGAGCAGACAGCATTCAAAGTCCAGATTCTGCTATGAGATGAAACCTAGTTTATCTACATTTTAAATCCTCTGTATTTTTCCATACAAATCCTTCTCCTTCCACAACAGTACTCTGATTAGCATAACTACTGACTTAAGTTCTCCGTCTACACAGAAAAGCGGTTAAAAGTGAACACACAGATCCTACTTTTATTTAATATTCTCACAAAGATGTAAAGTCACCTCCTCGCCCAGGCTGACAGCTGTCACAAGGAACAAAGTTGAGCTATCAAACTCCTCAGCGGAAAAGAAGGAGCAGGGTAACATTTTTTAGCTACCTCCACGAGTAACACTTCTGCCAGCAAAATGCAGACAACCCTTTACACAATAAAGCACTGCTGTTTCAGAACTGCCCCCACGAGTTTCACTTTCACAGGCACCGCAGATACCCCTCTCCACAATTAGTGTTCATCATACCTTCTGTTTCTCAGAATGGTTGCTGGCTTGCTTAGCAGCCTCTGCCAATAACTGCTCGTATTGTTTGTGTCCTTTGTACTCCCGAACTCGCTTCTCGTGCACCCACGCCCGTTCTGGCTGGTTGCTAAAAAACTGAACATGGTATTCACGGGCACCTGAAATTGAAAAATGCTAGTAAGCAGTTTTATGAATGCTTCTTTTGGTTTAGTTTACACTTTCCTCCTCCGCACCGCTCAATTGCTGCAGTTGGAAATACCAAGGTTAGTTTGGAAAGTTCAGAAATAAGACAGGCCTAGACTCAGAGTAGTTCAGGATGGGAAGATAAATGCACCCTGCCCACACTGGATGTTCTCAGACTTACCAGATGTCTTCTCATAAACATACTGACTTCAGAAAAGTGCTCACACCTGGTTTGCATAGGCTCCTTTGTGGAGGTAATTTTAAAGGCACTATTTTTATGCATTACAGTAATAGCCCTGTTTAGCACACGCACCAGCAGACTCCATCCCACAAAGGAAATTGAAAGATGAGATTTTCTTTTAGTGCAGAAACAACCAGAGACACCTGATGTATTCTGGCAGTGACCTTTCTCCCTTACCTCTTGTATTGATTTTGGTATGAACATCAAGCTGTGGATCACATGAAACCATGCAAGGCCACCATGGGTATGTTCCCACCTTGGACCAAACCAGATCGCCAACCTGAAACTTGATGTCATGGCTGGCTTGTGTTGGAAGAGAAGGCAAGAACTGCTGCACCTAGAGAGAACAAGACAAGCTTAACAGCTCGGATTTACACACAGCAGTCACTGATAAAACAAGACAACAACAGTGGAAAAAAAAAACAAAACACAAACACCAACAATCCTAAACAAACAAACAAAAAAACCCCACGACAGAAAATCAGAAATAAAGGTCTCCTCTGTAACTTGATAAAGAATGTTGCTTTTAGGAGAAAATAAGACAATAAATATGGCAAAAGAGAGACTCTGACACAACAGCAACTAAAAAGCACTTCAAGGAAATGGTGGCTCATTTATCTGACAAACTAAAGAAGCCATGGTATAATTGGTAGAAAAACAGTGATAAACCAGAAAGTGTTGATGAGTAATGTACTAACCGGGGCTTCCTCCAACACTGCATCTTCTCTTGGCCTTTCAGACAGCATGCTAAGCCTCTCATTTGGTCTCTAGGAAATGGGAACAATGAAAAGGAAAAAAGGAAAATAAACACCAACAGCATAAAGGGCCAGTAAAACCAAAACAAGCACACGAATGAAAACAAACAGGAAAAATACATAGCAAGGAGAAAAGCAACCACAAGCCCAAAAACCAAGTGTGATGATTCCTTATTCCAACTTCAAAGTAGCCCTGCCATCCAGAAAACACCCTTCCCACCCCTGCAGAGAACAAGGTTCTGCTTTAACAAGCAACAGAAAAACATACAGATAGTAAACCCAAATAACCTTCCAGCTTAATAAATGTGCAGCCTCAGAGAAGCAGGGAAGGACTGATGAAGGATATCCACAGAAATGTGACAAGTCCCACTGCGTGTTGGTTATTTGCAGAGACCGCATTACCAACATCATGTTAAAAACACAACACGAAAATCATCAAACTTATATCTAATCACACATAGACCCAGAAGAGAGGAAAAAACACTGCTGAAGAAGCATACTCCACCAACAATACCAGGCATACAGATGGTTGAAGCTATTATCACACTTACATTTTGTTCCTCTGGTTCTAATTTTGGAATTTTGTGCGACTTGCGCTCTTCCGATCGGGAAGAGTCATGCTTGCTACTTTTTTTCCTTTTCTCTTTTCTCCCTTCATGTTTTGCCTTAGCATACTCACTCGCTTGTACTTCATTTAAAAGGTCCCCACAAAGAGAGGACTCAAACAATTCCCTGCCGTTCTGGATAGTTTTGGTTATTTTTAGTTTGATTTCTGGTGAGCCAGTCTTCTTTGGAATCACCGTCTGTGAAACTGAAGGTGGTGGTGGGGGTGGCTGCGGAGGGGAAGGCTTTTCCAGAACTTCGTGTGGCCTCGCATTCGAGTTTTCCACGTGGTAATACTCTGGGGGACTAAAGTTTCTAACTGTACCAAAACCATTGGCAGAACCATTGGGATATTGACTGTACGTCTGGAATTTGGCTTGAGGTTCGTACACGTTGATGGTGGCCGGGTAGCCGTTAGCAATGGGGGGCAGATCCTCCGCCGTGGGTGTTGGGTACTGAAAGCCTTGCTGTAGGGCAGCTTCGTATGGTGTCTGTCCACCATCTTCAGCAATGTCACTGCTGGCATCAAAGGCATCCTCCTGGCGGATGTTGGCTGAGTCAATGAGCTGAGGTGGTTGCTGAATTGTGTTTCCCATGATCCCTTGCATGAAAGAGAAAGAGAAATCCATTGTTCTGCTCCAGCATCCTTAGCTTTCCCTTTTTCTCATAGGGCCTAGAGTCAGGGGGAAAAGGAGTTCAGTCAGTGTAAAAATGATAATTGAGCAAATTAAAATGTTGAGAGAAAGCAAATGTAACGACCAATTCCCCCCTCTCCACTCATGCATTTAAAGAAGACTGGTATTACAGAATGTGAAGGAAAAAAAAAACTATTTACCTATTTACTCATTGTTGCAGAACACTTTTTTTTATTTGACACATCCACTTCTTCCTTTTTTCCCCCCCAGTACACTTCAGGAATCAAGATAAGCACCTCCAAACACTAAGAAGATTATGAGCCCAACAGCTGCAAAGTCAGAAAAACAGTGCTAAAATTCAGACCATCCCCTCAGCCTCCCTAGCGAGGCACCAGGAAGCAATGCTCTGATGTGCTTCCATCCACAAGGATCCCCCAAACAACAGAGAAACAACTTCCTCCCCCTCCATGCTGCCGCAAAGTGGGGCCACAAGCAGCCCGTCAGGCAGCTGGGGACCAGAGCCATGGATCCTCCCTATGCTGGGACCACTGGGAGATGATGTGACAGCCTCAGGACGACCCTCCCCACCCCTTCTCTCAACAAAAAGGCAGAGAAGAGCTTGCCTGGGGACAGTTATTTTCCTAATATCAAACATGTGGGGTTCTAACACTATAAAGGTTTGATTCTGAAAGCTCAGCTACTGGCTCAAAGTGTGGTAATAACCTCAGTGTTCAAGAAGGAGAAACATACAGTGACTCAAACTACAGCTAAGAAATACAAATTTGCAAGGTCAGTTTAGCCCTTCCAAAGTAAATACAGCTTTGTGTTTTTTATCCCATCCCTGTGCAGGCACAAAGGAGGGTTACTATGTCCTTCTGGTCAGGGTTTGAAATGACACTGACACAACCCATTTTGTACTTATTACAATCTGCACGTACTCCCCTACCCCCCACGTTTAATTCTTACCTTACAGCGCATCTCAATACCCTGAAGTTGCAACAGCAAAAGGATTTGATCAGAATTTTGTTACAAATGCTTTGCCAGCTTCGTCCTTGAACGATACTCACGTTTGTGTCCATCCTTGCTGCCCAGTGCTATCAACCACAGGCACACCTGTCCCCACAGTGAAGTGATTTAGGGAAACAACCCAACAGCACAATGCTACGCAGCAATATTTGCTAATTGCAGCAACTTTTAAATCTCGTGGCACTAAAACCATCTTTTTCCCCAGCTGCTCTCTGCTTATCAGCCACAAAAGCCAACAAGAAGTGCTGCTGCTGATGGGAGGGACACACGTGGTGAGCAGCACTGCCTATCAGGGTCAGCCAGCCTCAAACCACCACCACCCATTCTAGGAAGAGGAAGTGGAACTGTTTGTACTATCTACAAATTAATTGCTCCTTTACATCTGCCAAACCGAAAAGCAAACAACAGATTTCTCCCACTAGGAAGAAGTTTCACCCTAGGCTTTTTTCGTTACTAAAATCAGAATCAATTTCTTTCTTTTTAAATACCTCAAAAAACCCAACAACTCGCCTTACAAACCTGCGACTGTGCTTCAGTCACCAGGCACATCCAGTGCTGGATGAACAAAGCAGAAATGCTTTAAGAAAGTTTAGAATGGATCAATTTTCAAGTTTTGTTTTCGTTTTAAAGAAGAACTAATTCACTGTCTGCTATCCAAACACTCCAAAAGTACAATCACCCATCGAGTTTAGAACTAAGGACCAGAATATCAAACAGGACACCATTCAGAATGCTGTGCTTCACTAAAAACACACCGTGCTTTATGTCAGTATAATCATGCTTTATATTTTGCTGCTGCTAAGTCAGACTAAGAATGGAAACTTGAGATGTTTTGGGTTCTGCTGGATGATACATATTATAAAATAGCAGTAACACACTCTGCATCTCTTCCTTGAGAAAGAATCCCACTGCCTTTAGAGGACATTTTCCCTGGTGCAAGTCCTTTGTCCTCACAGTGTCTGATGCCAAAAAATGCTGCTCGTCTCAGCACACAGCACAGCTCCACTAAGCAGCAAATATGCCATGGAGTAAAGAGGGGAAAACAAAGAAGGACCTCTCTGCACAACTAATCCTCACCTGGCCAACATCGCCAGAACCAGAGAACCTCACCAGCCTTCCTGTCCTTAAATCAGCAACGCTGCCCTACCCCTTACCTGTTAAATAAGACTGTTCCCATTACACTGGCAACTCTGCTTTTTCTTGTAAGACCATCCACACTTTCAATGATGGGCTATAAACCAAGCCATGCCGTGCAGCATTTCAGCCACCACCACACCAGAGCTAGGCAGTGATGCAATACCTGATCAACACAGCCAGCAGGAGCCCTTACCCACACACAGCCGAGGAATCCTGCTGCCAGGACAGCTTACTTTGCTCAGAAGGGCTGACATAAGGTACAGCAGCACAACTGCAGTTTGCATTGAGAAGCAGAAGCTCCCTGCTAACATTTCCTTAAAGCCATCTCACCCAAGTGATGGGAAATGAGACTCAGATGCAACACTGACAGAATTCAAAGCCTGCACGACAGTGCCTGGCCCTTATCTCCTGCACACAGAGCCCTCAGGTCAAAGTCTGCCCATGGTGCAGGGAGGAGCTCCCTGTATCATCCTTCACAGGGCATTTAGGGCTGGAACAGGTCCCAGAGCTGTCACCAGCCTCCGCAGGCACAAACTGCAGGGGGTGTGTGCATGGGAAGCTATCAATGCACTTTATCTTGTTACCTAAAAAAAACTTGTGGCTTGCAAACTTCCGAATGCCACTTAAATTGGATTTAGGAGGAGTCAGTAAATACATACACATAAACTTCCTTTTCTTTAAGCACTGCTTTTCTGGAGCTCACCTGCATAAAAACAGACCTTGATTCCAGTCAATGTTTCTCAATGGGGACAATTTCTACACCTGCTTCATTCTGTGCGGGCTGCAGAAGCTCCTCTCAAGCCTTAAAGCCCAAACAGTTCTTCTCCTCCTGCAGAGCTTACAACACCAAGAGCTTCCTCCTCCCCAGTCCTGTTCTGTCACCACCATAACACACCCAGCTTTTCCCACCCTTCTCCCTTTCCACATCTCTGTATCAGCCTGCTCATTTCTGAGGCTGGACCGTCAGAGCAAACCTGCAGCCACTGATAACAACACAACGAAACCTAAACACGTCAGAATCAGAATTTAAACCTCAGAAAGGATTACTAAGTAGAAGTCACTCAAATGCTGCAATGCAAAGAACGTACCACTGTCCACAGAATACCACCAACAGCCTGGGTCTGGCTCTCCTGAGCACTTCTTAACAGAGCACTGCCTAAAAACACAAGAGAAGGCAATTTGCAGTTCTGTGCGTTCAGCTCACAGCAAAGCATTTCAGGCAGTGTACATCTTCCTCAGTGGCACAACTGTTACATTATCAGATGCCCCATGTAAACATTTAGCTTCTAAATACAACCTGCAATAGGAATCGCCCTGATACGATGCTGGAAGTGGGCCAAAAGATAAGAATACAACATAATTATTTCAAGCAATTCAGGTACGAAGTGGATACTTTTTAGTAGTATTGGAAAAGAATTTAGAAACAGAGATACCTTCAACACTGCAATTTAATTTACTAATGAGAGAACAAGAGTTTGCTCCCCAGAACCGTGCAGCCAGCACTCCCCATGTGTCCTTTCCCAGCAAGAAGGAAAACAGGACCTGTCACTGATAAGGGAACTGCAGGCTGTTCACAAATGCAGACTGCACACGGCTCTGCTCGTGTAAGTGCTTTCATGTTGCCTGCAGGAGAGTCAGAATGCAAAGAATCTGAAGAAAAAAGTAAACAAAAGAAAGGTTTCACTGCAAGGTGAATTGGGTCAGCCCAGCACAGCTCCTACAATACATTTCCTTATACCCAACACTGTGTGTTTCGCTGCCCATCCGCTGAGTGCTGCTCAGAAAGCTCTGCTGCACACATTCCAGCAGTCATGGGCTGACACTGGGAGTCCCTCTGAGCTCAGTGTTCCACCAACAAGCACAGCAAGCGAAAGCTGTTTTTGTGATGAGCATTTTGCATTTCCTTAGAAAACAACGTTCTGAGATGCTGCTACCATGCTGGAGAATAGCTGCCATCTGACACGACCAAACCGTTCTGAATGCTGCTCATCACATTTATTTATTACTCAAGGAAGTTTTTCATCCTTCCAAAAAGAGTTCTGCGGGTTTGTATAAAACACAGCAACTTGTGGGCTTGCCCACAAAACACACAGACGTGCATCTACTCACTGTATTATTGCTCAATCAGAAAGAGCTCGAAAACAAGCGAGAAAGGATTGGGTCAGTATGCAGCACACAAAGGAAACTCCCAAGCATCAGAAAATCCCACTGCTACCTATCAGCAACCAAAGCAGCCCCGAAAAGGACCATCTCCAAAGGAAGGGGTTTCAGCCAATCACAGTGGGCCACAAGTTGGACACAGGGACATTTCTCTGTGCCACCAAACCAAGGAGAGGCAGCAGGCACCTGCTGACGAGGCCCCACAGCAATAAGTGGGGGCTGCACGCACTGATAAGAAAAACAGCATGGCACGCAAAAACTTTCAACAGTTTCCATAAATCTTTTCTGAATTAAGGTTACACTCTGCTGACAAGCACCGTGCAGATAACCCTGCCTAAAAGTGGTTCAGGAGTTGTTGAATTTCAGGCATTGTTGAATTTGAAGCATTAAAGACTGGGCGCTACGCAGAGATGTGGAATGTCTGCTCTGAGAACAGAAGCTGTCCTGCTGGCTCACCAACAACCACAAGCAGCACTTTGAGTCAGCCCTATGTGCCACTGCCTCGTCAGCCTGAGCTGGGCTTTCTGTCACAGCCTTGAAAGCAGAAGTTCCAGGCTGCCTGCACAACCAAGCCTGCAACAATCAAGCTCCTCTCTGCACATATATAATCAGAAAGATTCTCAGATCTGCTCGTGTCCTACAGCCCCTTAATTACCTGAGTCACCAGACGCATTCACTCTCATTTTCTGCACTGTTCCATTCCAGTGCGTGCCTGCATCTGCGCTGTGCTGGCACTGCTCCTCTCAAAGCTCCACGCAGCAGCCACCCCAGCACATGCTCACTGCTATGTTTACAAACACAGCTGCTGGGCTGAAACAGACCAGGTCGTTGGGTTTGAGCGATGGAAGATGAATTCTGTCACATTTCCACACTTCCATTCAAAATACTCTCCTGCAGTGTTCAAATGATACGGATTATAGGCAGAAGTAAAATTCACATTTCTGCATCCTGTATCTGTAGTCTGCTTTGTCCCACTTTGTTCTGAACACCCCAAAAACCACAGGCGTAAACTTTTACTTCCATCCATTAGGACAAGGCCCAGCTTTCAGCTGCATGCAGATTCATTAGCAAAGAGAACTGCAGCCTGGGGATTCCTCCTGCCTTCAGTGGGCCTGTGCCAGCAGAGACTAGATGGTGAATCAGAGGCCTCTTGACAAACTTGCCTCAGTGTTTTAAAGCATGTGGTAAGGCTGATCACTTCCCTGCGTACCTTTCTAAGGGCTCTAAGTGCCAGAAGAAACAGTCATCTCTGTCATATGGTTTTGATAAAGCAGCTCTTAACAAGTTTCCCACGAGGAAATGGAAAGAAGCAACTCGGAGGGCAGCAGTAAAAATCCTATGTACTAAAAAAGCAGTAAGCTGAGTTTAGTGTAGTCATTTGGTTTTGGGAGCCTCAGGGTTGAAATGAGAACATGGAAGAAACTCTTTTGTTCTTTGAGGAGGCTCAAAAGCTGTTGTTCACATAAAACCAAAGTCAGACCCTTGTCAATTCCAAACATTGCAAGAACAGTGACGTGTCACACAACAAAGCCAACACAATAGCTGTAATGCATCTCATGTGTACCGCTTCAAAGTGAGGCAAAGCTGCAGAACTGAGAAATGCACAACAGTTGTATGGAACCAAAAGATGCACTCCTTGATCACCACCCCGTCTGAGCTCACACAGCACACACCTGCTTGCTGGAGCAACCTCCTTTCGAGCAGCTCTTTAAGAACACCAATGTATCCAAACCACCACAACATTCTCCATGCATCCCTACCAGCCACGGGAAGACGGGAACGGGCACCAGGACAAACTACAACCTCTTCCTACAGCTGCGATCGCACGCTGCCTCCGGTTCAGCACACACAGAACGAAGTTATCGCTGAAATCTCTACTGAAGAGCTTCAGGCCGCCCTGACAGCTCCCGGGAAGCACGGCCGGACCGGAGAGCAGCGCAGGGCCCGGATCTCCGGGTAAGGCACGACCGCAGCCTCGAACCCGGGGCCGCTCGGGGGCGGCAGCGCGCGGTGCAGCCGGGCCCCGCGTCCGCCGCCCACCGCCTCCCGTCCCCTCCCGCCCCGGGGCCGCGCCGCAGCGCCGGCAGCAGCAAACATGGCGGCCGCGGACCCTTTAAAAGCCCGAACGAACGGCTCGGGCCGCCCCCGCCTCCCTCACCTTCAATCTGTTCCATTCTAACTGCCCCCGCCGCGTCCTCCGAGCCCAGCGGAGACAAAGGCCGGCGGCGGGGGCGGCGGAGGCCCGCCCGCCTCCTCCCGCACGGCAGGCCCGACGGAGCCCCGGCCTCGATTTCCGCGCCCCCGCCGCTGGCGCCGGGCTCCGCCCCGGGAGGCCGCCCGCCCCCCCACCGCCCGCTCCCAGCCGGCGCGGCGGCCAAGGGGAGGCGCTCGGCGGGGCGCGGGCGACCGCTGGCGGCGGGGGAAGGCGGCGCTCCGTGCCGCTGGGCCCGCGTCCCGGCCCCGCTCCGCGCCCTCCGCCTCCTCCCCCCCCACCGGCCGGCGCCTCCGCGCATGCGCGCGTCGCCACCGCCCCTCTGCTCCCCATTGGCCGCCCAGAGCGGCGCCCGCCGCAAAGCATCACGGGGGCTGTAGTCCTGCCGCAGCGTTCTGCGCGAGCATCAGCCCCTATCGATTCAACAGCAGCCCGCTCTCTGCCCGTGCAAACCCTGCAGCCCAACAGCAGCCTGCTCTCTGTGAGGGCACACTCGCCATCAGCCCGGCTGGAAGCACAGCAGCCCATCGTGTCACTCATCTGTGCTGCAAAACCAGCACAGCAGCTGAGATGCATTTAATTACTACTACTGGATGGTAACGAGGCCTGGCAAACAAACACCAGTTCTGCTGGGGAGATTCCAGCGTGCCTTCACGATTCTGGGTTGATCTCTTGAGGTCTGGCATGTGGGTTGGATGGAGAAAGAAAAAGTCATCGTCTTCAACAGCTCCTAATCCTAATTTGGCTGAAAAATTAAGCACTCGCAATTAATTCGCTTCCTCCAAAGTCCCAAAATCTTTTTTCTTTTTCCATGGAAGAAAACACAGCCCAACTATGCACAATAAATCTTTCCCGCAGCGCAAAAAAAAAAAATAAAAAAGGAAAGCAAGAAAAGCACAAGGGAACAGAAAGTAAATAAGATGGAAAGATAGTCAAACGTCTGTTAGCAGAGGAAAAATATCAGACAGTAAAACACAATGCATTGGGTAGCAAGAGAGGCATGATCCAACATGAAAGAGGAAACTGAAGGGAGAGGAGCTTCACGAGTCACTGAGCAAAGACTGAGCAACGATTTCCAAACTCACAGCACTGCCCAGACCCTGAGGCCCAGAGCCCACAATAATGAGGTGCTTCTCTCTTGTGCTTGGGGGTGGGGTAAGGGGGTAATTGCTGTAATAAAGTGAACTTAAAAGGCAAATCTGCTCCTTCTTAAATGCAATAAGCCATCAGAAATGGAGGTGACCTAAAAAAGCCCTCTCTTTTTCTCAAGTCTTCTCTAAATGTTGCAGCTCAAACTGCTTATATTACTGAGGGGGTACTGACGTTCTTGCAGCTGAGGTAGTCAGGGATGAAAATGTATTTTTTCCTGCATCTTTTTGACAACTAAGCAACATACTGACGGGAATTCCTGTTTTCCTTCATTTTTCTCCCATTCTGCCTTCTTTCACACCATTTCTTCCTCTTCCTGACAGTTTTCACTATTGTTTTGAAATGACCTGATGGATAAGCAACTACACACAGGGCTAGAGCAAGTTTTAACTCATTATAATCGAGGAGAAAGCAAAAGTTAGCGAGAGATGATAACCTCTGCCTGCTAGCAGAAGAAATGATTACAAGCTGTGAACACAGAACTGTTGCTTAAGCACACATTCTTTACTCACGCTGTGTGCAGGGACTACAAGGAAGGTACAAACAGCTGCTGGGAGAAGAACATGTACTTACAAGTAATTAGAGATGCTTATCGGGATCGCTGTTCAGCCTGCACTGACTGTACCCAGCAGCCCCTGCCATCAGCTCAGCACAATGCTTAGAACGAGCTTTTTGCTCCCCTCCAGCCCTCGGGGCTCTCTGGGCTTTGCCTCTTCCCAGACACTGCGCTCCTGCTCACAGGGCTCCTCCTGAGCAGCTCAGACCTACACAAAACTGCAGTTCCATCAGCACCAGGCCCAGCATTCCTCCTATGACACACAATGCAGTGCTTTACAATAAGCCAGAGAGAAAACAATGATCTTCAGCAATCAAAGAGGTGCTGCGTTCTCCCTGAAGAATGTTCTGCTTTAAATAAAGCTGGGTAATTGCTTCCAGGAGCCGTGCCTCAAATCACACACAGAGCTCCTAAGCGTGGGAGCAGGTCTGCTTGGCTCTCCTTAAAAACAGGAGCACCCAACCCTCCTTCACTCAGAAAGAAGTCCTGGACACTTCCCTTATGATGCTTAAATCACAATCAGGATCCAAACTGTACTGCTGTGTGGCACTAACAACGCAGGAGTGGTTTTGACAGTAATAGAGAACGTAGATTAATGGCAGAGAGCTTTTATCCCCAGAATTTAAAGGAGCTGAAGGCCAGCCCTTATGGGCAACGTGCTTTTCAACCAACGGGCAACACTGAGGCAATAATGAGAGCCCTGCTGCACACCCTGTTGTGCTTCTTACCCAGCCTTCCCAATTTCTCACCTTAAATACCATTCACCTGCCTTGACCCCAATAAGAGAAACCCGTTCCTCGTTCAGAATGCTTTGTGAGGCTGACACGGCATCGCCCAGGGCCTGCTGGCACCCCCAGCAGGTCGCAGCTCCACACAAACCTCCTCTCAGCCCTGAAGGCGTGTGAGGAACCCGGCGCTGCCTCCCAGCTGCTGCAGGTGAGGACACCAAAGGCACGATCTCACAGCTCCGCACGGCTGTGAGATCGCCTGCAGGGCGACTCGAGGCTGAGAGAAGGAGGCAGGCCGCAGCCCTTCGCGCCCCGCAGCGCCATACCTCACCTCACAACTTCCCGCCACCGCCTCGCCGTGGCGTCACGCATGTGACGTCACCCGCTAAGGCCCGCCCCTTAAACCTTACCGCCACTTCCCTCGCAGCCAATGAGAGGCCGCTTTCAGGGTCACCTCGGGTCATGCCCCGCCCCCGCCCTTCCGCTGTTGTGTCCTGCGTTTTGATTGGTTCCCGCCGTAAAGGTTGTGTCGCGAAGCTATGGCGCGACGCGGAGGGAACCATAGAGCTCCGCTTACAGGGCTAGAGCGTCGGGAGCAGGGCGCGATGGGACCGCCCCGGCGGACCGAGGCCGGACGCCCGGCGGGGAGCGGGGGCGGCGGGGGCACCGCATCATGGCACTGCGCAGCTGGAGCGCGCTGCTGGCGCTGGCCAAGCCCAGGCTGAGGCCCAGGTAAGGCGTGCATGCCTCGGACCTCGCGGGGACGGAGCCTCGGTACCGGGGATCGCAGGGCTGGGTTCATTTCATGGGTTCTGCAGCTGGCACAGCGCACAGCGGGGGCTCAGCACCCAGCCGGCCGCAGCAGCTACCCGTGTGCGCCCTCAGCACCGAGGGACGGAGGGCACGGGGGGACAAAGGGCACCCGGCTCTGCCCTCCGTGGCTCAGGCGATCCTGGCAGCCCGTGGAAGCTCTCCCTGGGAGCAGTGAGAAGCCCCGTGTTGCCCTCCTGCTAAATTAAAGTTGTTGCCTTGGGGTTTTCGGTGCTTTACCTACTGCTCAGTGCTCGGAGCTGCAGGCATTGAGGCAGCCGGGAGGTTATTTTCACAAGCTGTGGCACCAAGCACACAAATTGGTGTTCAGGCAGCTTAGCCACAGAGCACCGTGCTTTTCTTAACCACCTCTCCGCTTCCAGAGGCTCCCAGCTCCTCCTGCACTCCATCTCTCCGTGCTCTCCAGCGATTGCTTTGGTCCAACTGGTGGATTTGCACTTAAACCAGACTTGTGGACGTCCCTCACAACGCCAGCGCCGCGCACAGCCGGACCCCCGCCTGCCTCACCCTGCAGCTGAAGCCGTGCAATGGTTCCACACATCCACCTGTGTGCTCCAAGAGCCCCAGGAGCAGCCTGCACCCACCCAAAGTGCTGCACCCACCCCAACAGCAGCACGAGGCACAGAAAGCCCCGTAGGGAAAAAATCCTGGCACCAAAAAATTGTCTGTGAACTGAAGCATTATTACAACGGGTTCCATTTGCTCTGGATTGATACTAAGGTTGCTGCCAGGATGGTGTGGAGGCTGCTGCATGGTCAGGTTCTCACTAGGAGAGAGAGACGAAGGGTAAGTGGCAGACATACAAACAACAACTTGCTAAAATGGTGTATTCAGAGGCTTTCTGTAGCTGAAGACATTTAACCGCGTGGTTTCCGTGCTTCTTTGGGACAGTTCTTTTTTTTCCCTCCAGCTGAATAATAGCTTCTGCTGTGCTCTTCTTTGTGCAGTTGCTGAGGACCTGTGCAGATCTTTTCCGGCTGGTTCCCTTCCTGGTGTTTATCATTGTTCCCTTCATGGAGTTTCTGTTACCAGTGTTCTTGAAACTCTTTCCTGAAATGCTGCCCTCAACTTTTGAGACAGAGTCAAAAAAGGTTTGTGTTGTTCTCAGAGATTCCAGCAGTCTAGTTAGGACATCTATACAACAGCACAAAGGGTTTTATTTCATCTTTGTCCTACAACCCCTCTCCCTTTTGATTTTCAAGTGGAAGTTCTAATTATGCTTTATTTCCTTAAATGAAGGAAGAAAAGCAGAAAAAGAAATTAAACGCAAAGCTGGAATTAGCAAAGTTCTTGCAAGAGACCATTGCAGAGATGGCCAAAAGGAACAAAGCAGATACAGGACAAGGAAAACAGTTCTCTTCCTATGTGCACCAGGTAAAATGTGCCTTTTAATTCTATCATTCTGTTTCCAGTGAGAGGCTGGAATGCCAGCGTGAGAAACAGAAAGGGATTCTTTAGAGGGGCAAAAGGATTCAGAAGGTGGGATTTTGTTTTAATTGGATTGGCTTTTTTTTTTTTTTTTTTTTTTTTTTTTTAATTAAAGATTCGTCACACTGGCCACAAACCCAGCACCCAAGAGATTGTGAGCTTCTCCAAGCTTTTTGAGGATGAGCTGACCCTGGAACACCTGGAACGGCCGCAGTTGGTAGCACTTTGCAAATTGCTGGAGCTGCAGCCCATTGGCACCAACAATCTGCTCCGCTTTCAGCTTCTGCTGAGGCTCAGGACTATCAAGACAGATGATGAAGTAAGTTGAAATCAGCACAGATGGAGGAATGGAAAAATCCAAACTGTGTAAAGCAACTTCTAGTCTAACTCTGTTTTGAATAGGAGGTTGGACTGGGGATCTCCAGAAGCCACTTCTAGCCTACATCTTATGATTCCATAGGAACTGTAATTTGAAACGGTGTTAATCCTACTGGGATTTAGAGGAAAGAGTAGAGAGATTCTTCCTACAAAGAAATGACCCCTTCAGAAGTACATATCTGACTAACTGTGGGTTCAGCTTTAAAGCATGCAATCTTCACAGTTCTCAGGGCCGCCTGCAGGATTGCATATAAGAGTGAAATTCTCCGTACTTAAAAAAATCTGGACCAGCATTTTCATCCTCTGTAGCTGGATGGATACTGTCATTTTTCAAGGACACAATTCATTGGTCAGAAAGTCAGTACTGTCTTGCCTCTGCCTTGCAATGACTTTATGCACGCTTATCTAAACAGACATTTATTTAGCCTCAAGCTTATCAAGTTTTGGCTTACTGTATGCCTAGATGGGAACGTTTCATTTCAGATGATTGCCAAGGAAGGAGTCAATGGCTTAAGTGTGTCTGAACTGCAGAGTGCATGCAGAGCCAGAGGAATGCGGTCATTGGGTCTCTCAGAGGAGCAGCTGAAGGAACAGCTCAGACAGGTGAGTGATTCCTGTTTAGTTATTCAGTAAGGTTTCACCCGGGACAGAATGCTGCAGTGTTCACGTGGAATAGAATCAGATTTCTCTTTGAATTCCTACAAGTGTTTTTAAATGGATCCTGACTTGCATAGCTGAGATCTAAAGCATGAAATATGCATGTTACTTTGTAGAGCAAAGAGCTGTGGGTGGCTGGTTAGAAGCAAAATAAAGACTGGGATGGGGGAAAAATTGTTTTAAGCTTCTGAAGTAGCCAGAACTTCTAGTAGAGCTAACACCAGTCTCCTACAAACATTCAAACAGATTACAGATATTGCTGTAGGTACTGAATGATCTACAGCTTATCTGAAATACAAAGGAAAGAGGAAACTTCCTCTCTAGTGTCCATTCCGTAGGTATTCCAAAGTCATCAAAACTCTCTTTTCTCATTGTGGTAGCTTAAAACTTCATTAGCCAAACTCAAGGTAGCTCTAAGATCTTGTAAGCACAAAGACTGCTAAATAAGCATTGACTTGCAGCCAATTTTCTTTTCCCAGTGGCTAGATCTGCACTTAAAAGAGAATGTTCCACCTTCTCTGCTCCTGCTCTCACGTGCCTTGTACTTAATAGATGTAAAGCCACAACCTCTTCCAGAAAATAAGGTGAGTTATTTGAATAAAGCTCTCAGGTTAATGGTTGAACCATTACACAAGTGAGGCATTGTGACATGAATCCTTTTTTTTCCACCCTCCAAATGAACTGAAATTCTGCCTGTACTGAGCTCTATATTCTTCCTTAGGTAGGTGAAACTGAGGAAGTGATGACATCCATTCCTGAAGATCAGGAGACCCTGGTAGATCCTGCCCCCATTGCACAGGGAAGAAAGGTCAGAAAATAGCAAAAACACAAAGTGAGCTTCAACTCAGGTTCATTTATCTTAGTTGAAGGTGGCTTCTTTTCAGCTGTCCCAGTAAACATGGGCTGAACTGTCCAGGACAAAATGCATCCAGGGTTACAAAGCCAGAGCTCTCAACACAAGGCTGAGGGGAATTCCTTGTATTAGTCCAATCTGATAAAAGCAACAGAAAACTAAAGGAGGATATGGTGTCAGCCCTACTTTCACAATAGCCCTACTAAATAGTGTAGGAGAAATATGGAAATAGCATAGGTTTCACAAAGATGCCTTGCAGGGAACAGCCTTGTTCTGACAAGGAAGGGGGCTGTATGGGGTCTAGCTAGAGCTTTGTTTTCCAAGAAGGTTCTGTGACTTAAAGTTACCTTTTTCCTCGAAGAATGAAGAGTTTGTACCTCTGCCAACAGAGAAATTACCAGTCTCAGAGGTGCCAGTTAAGCCACTCCAACAAGAGGTAAGCTTTTCAGAATGTTTAGGCTTTCGAAAGTAGCTTGTTTGTCATACAGCTTGTAGTCCAGCTGTGGAAATTTGTGCTACAGGATGTTCTGAATGTTAAGCTCAGCAGTGACTGGAGAAATTGTGGATCAGAGCTGCACAGAGGGCTGTTGAACACAACACAACACAACACGTTATTGAGGCAGACTCCAGGCAAATTGGAGGGAGTTGTCACTGTGCCCTTTGTACTCTTCCCTAGCAGTCTGCTCTAAAACACTTGGATAGACTCATCTTCAGTCAGAAACAGTGCAGTGTTAAGTGCCTTTCTGTATCTTTATATATGTATGTATGTACAGTAACTTGCCTTTTCCATTACTCTTTCCTTTCTGTGAATAATACATTGCAATACAGCTGCTTACATCTTGATTTAGGATGTCCACTTCAGGCAAGTTTGGGTGTCCAGGCTGAGCTCTATCGACAGTAAAATGCTCCTTTAACCTGAAGAGCTTTGATCTCAGGCAAATATTGTAGTATTTTAAGAAGCCTTTGTATTGGTATGGCCTAAAATCTGCAACTTTTACACTCAGACTAAACTGGAGGCATCTCAGAGCA
Source organism: Meleagris gallopavo (assembly GCF_905368555.1). Classification (NCBI taxonomy): domain Eukaryota; kingdom Metazoa; phylum Chordata; class Aves; order Galliformes; family Phasianidae; genus Meleagris; species Meleagris gallopavo. The sequence goes on from NC_139427.1 coordinate 2,518,375, forward strand.
GCAAGGCTGGTGCCAATGGAGTCTAGCCTGAAGCCAGCAAGGACAGTCAACACTGGAAGAAAGGAGCTTTCATCTCTGCACCTCCTTAAAAGGAAAGAGTGACTGTCCTGCAGACTGCTTTACAAAGAGGTGTCAGTAGTCCTAAGGGGCCCTCTCCCTCTGTCTCAGACTTACTAGCAGTCAGACAATGCTACAGCTATGAGGACAGCACCAGCTTCTCTAAACTGCACCCCTACCCCCACCATTTTAACTTATGTTGTAAATATCTTAATATTTATACTGCTGTCTCTGCTGTTACTCACTGAACAGGTATTTGTGCTCCTAAATATTAGGAAAGACAGCTTTTCATTTTCACAGGGGTCCAGGTGCAGAATGAACTAGTCTGGAAGTCCAGGACATCCTGTTCTGCAGTTTAGAAACCTGTGCTGGAGCACAGCCACACATCCATGCCTCCCATCTTGTCCTGCTGCTGCTTGACACTGCCATGGAAGACAGAGGTGTGCATTATTCAGCATCCCTCTGGGTCTTGCGAGGCAACAACCTGCAGAGCCACGTATTTCACAAGCTGAGACTTGGTTAAAACCTCATCCAGCTCAGCACTACGTCATAGCAGCTGCCCTCAGACTTTTTAAAAATGATTCTTCATACACTCCAGTGTCAGCTGCTGGTCTGTGGTAGACTCGACAGGAGGATACTGAAACGGTGTTTTTAGCATTTGTTAGTTTTTGGTGTATGTAAATATTTAGAAATTATTTTATGGACTGTAGATATTTATACTGGCTGTAAGATTAAAGCTAGACCTGGTGCTGTGTCTTTTTTAGAGGTCAGACAACTTTTAGAACAATCAGACGAAAAAAATTCAGTCATCTCAAGGTCGGGGCATTATCAGCACTTTAAACGTGTGACTTTGGGCTCTTATTAGCAATACAGGATCAGAATGCAGTACAATGATAGCTGTCTTCTGCAAGCTTAGCTCTGTACCTGCACCTCTGCCATGGCAATAAAACCAATGTGCAATCCTGGATGTCTGTATTTAATTGTGTCATTTCAAAGGGCAGAAAAAGGCACTTCCCAAGAGCAGCTGCCACAAGCAGGGCTGTGCCACAGGACCAGGAGCAGAGACCTCTGTGTGCAGAGCAACTGCAGCTCAGGTGCTGCCTCCATAGGAGGAGTAGCTCAGCAGATCCTAATGTAATTTGAGGGAATTGATCCCTGTCCCACGGTAACACATACATGCAAAAATACCATTAATATTGATGACTTCTTCCAGCTCTGCTCCCTGCCCTGAGCTCCCACTCCTTGCCAGCAGTCAATAGTTTACATTACTATCATCAGGGGACGTGTTTTCCTACTACAAAGGGGCCACACTGTAATTACTGCTCACCAGGCACACACGAATCTCAGCCAACCTTTTCCCTAAGATGCAAACCAGTGAAGCTGGTGCAGTTCTGGAGCTCTGCACCTCAAGGCAGCAGCACAGCCACTCCCAGCCAGCAGGCAGCAGCAAACTGCAGTGTTTGTGCTGCAGTTTTTGCACTGCAGGCTGCACCTGGGCAGCACTATGCCTGCTTGCAGTGCCTTTCAGCCTGCATTCCCTGCAGCATAGAGCAGGGCTGGCAGCTCCAATGGGCTCCACAGCACTGTGCCCAAAATATAAAGCTGCAGAATAGCAGATGTAAAGACCTTCCCAGTATCCATGCAGCCCTTTTGCTTCAAGCCAGGCTCCAGTTTTCCAGATACAGGCAGCATTCAGCAGCCAGCACACACAGCTCAGCCCTGCAGAACTGCAATGGTGGCTGCACACGTAGTGGTGCTCTCAGCACCAACTGGTCACAGGCAGAGCAGGAACCCCTGGGTGCAGAGAAATCCCATAGCAGCAGGTGAGCTGCTGGGCCAGAGCTCCATTCAGCAAAAATAAAATGAAATAAAATGGTTTATTCCCCATCGGCACAACCCCAGAGCAGGCTGCACTCTGCAGGACAGGAGCTGCCCTTCTGCTCACACCCAGGGTTTATGGGATGCTGCCCAGGTGTGCTGCTCCCACAGGTGTCCCTGCTCAGCACAGGGCAGAGCAGAGCTTTGCAGAGCTTTTCAGAATGAACTGCAAGTCGTTGGGGGTTTCAGTGCAAGAGGTGGGTAGAAAATGTCTGAGATAATAGTCTTAATTCCCACAAATGGGTGATGTTCCTGAGAAAGACTGCTGCTTTCTTTCTGATAGTCTTTAAATACAGCTGAAGGGAACAGCCAGTCCCACCTAATACAGATAATGGGAGCACTTGCACCCTGCAGTCTGAACCCATTGGCACCTCTGGGTGGGTGCAGCTCTGTGCTGCTGAGCGATGTGTCCAGGTCAGGGCTGATACCAGGGCAGCCCTGTGACCCCTTCACTGCTCAGAACAAACCCTATGGCAGAGCCCAAACCCGCAGCCATACCCCAGACCCGCAGCCATACCCCAGACCCGCAGCCATGTCCCAAACCGGTTGCCATACCCCAGACCTGCAGCCATACCCCAAACCTGCAGCCATACCCCAGACCTGCAGCCATACCCCAAACCTGCAGCCATGTCCCAGACCTGTTGTCATATCCCAAACCTGCAGCCATATCCCAGATCTGCAGCCATATCCCAAACCTGTTGCCATATCCCAAACCTGCAGCCATAACCCAGACCTGCAGCCATGTCCCAGACCTGTTGTCATACCCCAAACCTGCTGCCATACCCCAAACCTGTTGTCATACCTCCAACCTGCAGCCATATCCCAGACCTGCAGCCATACCCCAGACCTGCAGCCATGTCCCAAACCGGTTGCCATATCCCAGACCCGCAGCCATATCCCAAACCTGCAGCCATACCCCAAACCTGAAGCCATACCCCAGACCTGCAGCCATATCCCAAACCTGCAGCCATGTCCCAGATCTGCAGCCATATCCCAAACCTGCAGCCATGCCCCAGACCCGCAGCCATATCCCAAACCTGCAGCCATACCCCAAACCTGAAGCCATACCCCAGACCTGCAGCCATATCCCAAACCTGCAGCCATGTCCCAGATCTGCAGCCATATCCCAAACCTGTTGCCATATCCCAGACCTGCAGCCATATCCCAGACCTGCAGCCATATCCCAGATCTGCAGCCATACCCAGACCTGCAGCCATACCCAGACCTGCTGCTGTCTGACCCCACAGAACTCCTTGAAGATGGAGCTCTGGCCCTGCAGCACTGCAGAAGCAAACCAGAGGAAATGCAGCACTGTGCTGCACTGAGAGCAAGGAGGAAACAAACTAAGCAGAGCCCCATAAATTACTGCATTCTGTTCTGCAACATCGGGCAAATTAAATGGCGCAGAGCTCCAAGGCTGTGTGTGCTTTGGCGTGGGGAGAGCTTTTCCAGCTGCACCAGTGCCAAACACCTTTCATCCCTCACTTTGGCTCCCAGGAGCCCATTTGATGGCTTTTGTCCTACCCTGGGCATCCCTATGCTGGTGCTGCTACGGCACATGGCTGGAGATGCTCCAGGTCCTGAGCCACTCCAGCACCAATCCTTGCTCCCTGCATCCCCCTGCCCTGCTCCCCCCATCCCTGCAGCACCAATCCCGTGTCCTATGGGGCTGTGCCACAGCCCTTACATCAGCCTTTCCCCTAAAAGCCATTTAGGAAAGATGCACCGCTCAGCACTTTTAGAGCAGATTAATATTCAGAGGGAAAAGCAGTGATTTAGTGAGGCCCAAGCACAACAAAGGCTGAGATTTATGGCCTCCTGTATTAGGGCATTACATTCCTAGCAGGCTTTCTGTCTCTGTTATAAATTTGTAACAAAGACGAGCGAGCCTTACACCAGCTTAAAATAATGTAGAACACTGGGCTGGAGAACCAAACCTCATGGGGAGGGGAACGGGAGAGTTATGGGGTGTGGACAGAGGGGTCCTGGGGCTGTCCTGGACCCATCCCAGCTCTGTGCATCCTCACACTGGGATGCAGGAGGACCACGGGATGCTCAGGGACGTTCTTCCCGTACCCACGGGTCGGGATTTTGGCACATCCCAGCATCAGTCTGTGGAGTGGGGCCGTGGGATTGCTCTGCACAGTGGCAGCGCTCGGGTTGCACACAGGAGTGGAGTTATTGCAGGCAGCCCAGGGCAGAAGTGACGTTTTGTTTGGATGAAACCACGGCCCAGAAGCGTCTGACAGTGTCTGCTGTGCAAGCTGACAAGGAGTGATGTACAGCTGAGAGCACGGCTGGGTCTGGCTGCTGGGGGGGGAGGGGAGGGAGGAGAGGGGAGCATCCCCAGTGCCACCCATTAAACCTGCATGGAGCTGCACGGAGGTGGAATTACAAACACGGTGTGTCGGTGTCTGGCAGCGAGACAAAGCAGAGCTCAGGCAGAACCTGGGCCAAGGCCAGGAGGTTGTCTGGGTCCTGCGCAGCCGGAGGGCTTTAAAAGGAGAGAAAAAGCAAAGGGAGAGGACGAAGAGTTCTGCAGGAGCCCAAATGCACTGAGGGCTGAGGGAGCACGGTGCTGCTGGGGCTCCCTTTCCCATGTACTTGCCGTAGGGACAGCACACAGCATCTCCCTTTGCGGGGCTGTCTGTGCCCCCCCCGCCCAGCAGCACCTTCCCTGCGAGGCTTTGCGGTGCTGCGGGAGCCGCTCTGCTTATTATCATATTTAATTGCCCTCCTGCTCACCCCAGGAAATGAGCAGAAGATGGTGATAGCAGCACTTTCTGATGATGTAAACACGCGCTGCAGAGCTCCCTTCGCCAAACCGCTCCCAGGGAGAGCACTGATTTATGGCCCCCCTCTTTTCTTCTCCCCCCTCCTGCTGCTGTGAGCTTAATCCCGGGCTGCGGATCCGACATAAATCACTTGATTAAAAGCCCTATTTAATTTAGGAGAGGGGGAGCGCGGCTGATCGATTTCATTTACACATGGAAATAGCAACAAGCAGATGCTTTTAAAAGGGGCCGATGAGACAGAACTGCGACCAGCAGCCTTGCTGTTTGTTAACCAACACATGGCCACGGATGTGGGCGCACTGCCATGGGCCACCAGTCCAGGACTCATCTCCTCGTGACCCCCCCCGGGGGGAACAGCGACAGGGAAAGGGTTAACCTGACCCTAACACTGACCGTAACCCTGATCCTTATCTCCCATCTCCATCACTGGAGCCAGAGCCCAGCTGGAATCCCGAGCTCTTGGCGAGGACATCGGTGTGCAGCATCCAGCACATCTGGAGGCACCCCCGCATCACGGCCACGTGCGCCGACTGCTTTGGTAGCAAAGGAGGAGAAAGTTGAGGGTTTCTGGTTGTTGGAAAATGGGGTGTTTTTATAGGGAGCCGACCCCAAACCTGGGTGGAGGGGAGAGGGGGGAGGGCAGTTTCTGCCTCCCCGTACCCCAAGCATCTCCCAGCACATGGGATGGAGATGGCAAAACGCACCGCTTGGTTAAAGTCTTTAATAATTACAAGAATTCCAGATTCATTACAGAAGAGTTTACAACAAATAATATTTCTCCATACAAAGGCAAAATAAACTTTTCAAGTAATAGCGCCCTGACTCCGCGCTCCCAGCGCCAGGGACTGGAGGTGGGGGTGGGGGGGAGGCGGGGGGGGACAGGATGGGGACACAGAAGACCCCATGGCCCCTCCTCCCCATGGGGTGGGCCGGGTAAGGCACAGCCCCGGGGTGCAGAGCTCCGTGCCCAGGTTTGGGGTTGAACCCGGCCCCACTGCAGCCCCCCGGGGGAGGGAAAGGCCATTGGCACCTTGGCCGTGTGCTCCCGAAAGGCATCGACACGTTATTTATTATGGTTTAATACAACCCCATATAAAACTGAAGCAGCAGCAGCAGCAATTCTTATCGAGGGATCTAAAACTGAAAGAGGGTCGGGGACATAATTTAAAAAAATAAAAACAGCAAATGTAGCAAAATATATGGATTTTTTTTTTTTTTTTTTTTTCTTTTTTTTCTTTTTTTTTTTTATATATATATAGCAACTGATATCTACCAGCCACTAGTACCTTCCTACCAAACTGGTATAGCTCTGGTAACAACCTTTTTAAAAAGACATGTAAATATATATTCATATTTATACATATTTTAGCTATGTACACGGGACTTCTGCTGTCAGCACTGATGCACGGGTGCTGCACACCCCACACGCGTGGGTTTGGGCAGCACTGGGATGTGATGCTCACAAAGTGCATCAGCCCCATAGGGACAATGCGGCACCGCCACGTGGAGATGTCCAAGCACAGACCTCGTGGGAAAGGTTTAAATGGGTGATTAAAAAAAAAGAGGAGAGCTAACCAACAGGCAAACAGCAAACGAAACCTTTGGGCAGAGTTCCCTGCGGAGGTGCCGGGTGGGCACAGCTGCGTGCGGAGCCTCAGTGCCGCTTTAGCACCCCTTGGCTGTGCGGGGGGCAGCGTGGCAGGCAGGGCTCATCGGGCAGTGGGTCGTGGGAGAACACTGAGTCCTCCCCAGAAGAGCAGGTGGAGCTGCGTGTGGCTGGGAAGCCGGGTGAGTACTGATCCAACGGCACCGACAGGTCCAGGTATTCCTGCAAGGGATGGGTTCAGGGGGGGGCTCTCCGTGGGGCACGGAAGGGCAGCGCAGGGGCTCTCCTACCTGGTTGGATGTCATGGCCACGATCCTGTCCAGGTCCTCCACCAGCTGTTTGAAAGTGGGGCGCTGGGAGGGCACGGCGTGCCAGCAGTCGCGCATCATCATGTACCTGTATGGGGTGGGGGGAGCTGAGCGCATCCGTGGGTGCACAGCTCTGCCCCTGGCAATGTGCAGGGTGTGGGGCTCAGCCCCCTGAGGAAGGACGTGGGGCAAGGAGTGGGGCTCAGCCCCCTGAGGAAGGATGTGGGGCAGGGAGAGGGGCTCAGCCCCCCGAGGAAGGACGTGGGGCAAGGAGTGGGGCTCAGCCCCCCGAGGAAGGACGTGGGGCAGGGAGTGGGGCTCAGCCTTCTGAGGAAGGATGTGGGGCAAGGAGTGGGGCTCAGCCCCTCGAAGAAGGACGTGGGGCAGGGAGTGAGGCTCAGCCCCCCGAAGAAGGACGTGGGGCAGGGAGTCGGGCTCAGCCCCCTGAGGAAGGATGTGGGGCAGGGAGTGGGGCTCAGCTCCCCAAAGAAGGACGTGGGGCAGGGAGTGGGGCTCAGCTCCCCAAAGAAGGACGTGGGGCAGGGAGTGGGGCTCAGCTCCCCAAAGAAGGACGTGGGGCAGGGAGTGGGGCTCAGTCCCCTGAGGAAGGATGTGGGGCAGGGCATGGGGCTGCTGTGTGAAGGCATAATCCCAGGGTCATTCTGGGATTCACTCCCGCTGAGCAATAGCAAAGGGAGATCTGACATTGGTCATCGCAAACAGATTTAGCTGACGTTTTGCAGGTAAGGGGATACTGCAAAAGTAATTCTGCCTTCCCCATCGTGCACCTGCCTGCACCCAGGACAGAGCACGAGCTCAGCACGGATGGCACCGCAGGCACGGTGCCCATGTGCCCACTGCCCTCCAGCACTCACAGCTCGTTGGTGCAGTTGCTGGGCTTGTCCATCCTGTGGCCCTCCTTCAGCAGCTTGAAAAGCTCCTCCACAGGCACACCGGGGTACGGCGAACCGCCCAGAGTGAAGATCTCCCAAAGCAGCACGCCGAAGGACCAACTGCAGGCGGACACCGTGAGCCACCACGGGCACCACAGAGAGCTCCGGGTGCACACGTAGAGCTTTGCAATGCTACACCAGGAGCGGCACCCTGCAGTGCTTGGCATACTCACACATCACTCTGATGAGTGTATATTCGGTCGAACAGAGCCTCTGGGGCCATCCACTTCACTGGCAAGCGACCCTGTGACAAGAGAACCCCATCAGCTCAGTGCTGCCCACGGGGATGGCCAAGGGCCGCTTGGCACAGCGGGTTAAAACGCTCACATTTGTCGTCTTCTTGTAATAATCGATGTGGTGGATGTCACGGGCCAGCCCAAAGTCAGCGATCTTCATCACGTTGTCCTCGGTCACCAGCACGTTCCTGGCTGCCAGGTCCCTGTGGATGCACTGTGCAGAGAGCAGGGCCGTCAAACGGCGCCCGGAGACCCACAGCCTCATCCCTGCACACCCACCGTGATGGGGCTCACACCTTTTTGGAGGCCAGGTACTCCATGCCACGCGCCACCTGGTATGCACAGGACACCAGGTCCTTGAAGGAGAGCTGCTCCTCGGGGACACGGGTGGGGTTGTAGCAGTACTCCATGCCCGGTGGGCGCCGTGCCTGCAGGTACTCACGCAGGTTGCCTTTGCTGGCGTACTCCACGATGACATAGAGGGGTCCTGTGGGAGAATGGGGCTGAGCCGTGTGCCGGGACCCCACAGTCAGCCCTATGGGGGCACAGTGACGGGAGCCCCCTCCTCGCCCGCTCACCATCCTGCGTGCAGGCCCCCAGCAGGTTGATGATGTTCTTGTGCTTGCCGATCATCTTCATCATCTCCATCTCGGAGATGAGGTCGGACAGGTCCTTCTCTGTGGCGTCGGCTGTGGCAGCAAAAGCAGCAGTCAGGGAGGCTGGCCTGCATCCCCCCACACCATGCACACACGTGGGTACCACACATAGACCCACTCCCATCGCCTCTTACACTTGAGCATCTTCACGGCCACTTTGGTGACACGGTTTGGCTTGTCCTTGTCCAGGCCGATGGCCTCGGCCAGCACCACCTGCCCAAAACAGCCTTCTCCCAGCGGCTTGCCCAGGATCAGCCTGGTGGGAGGACAGACATAATGCCATGCTGGGACAGCAGGATGGCCACTACACTCAGTGCCATCACCTTGCCCCATCCCCATCCCATCCCATCCCATCCCCATCCCCATCCCATCCCATCCCATCCCATCCCATCCCCATCCCCATCTCATCCCATCCCCATCCCCATCTCATCCCATCCCATCCCATCCCCATCCCGTCCCATCCCATCCCATCCCATCCCATCCCATCCCATCCCATCCCCATCCCCATTCCCATCCCCATCCCATCCCCATTCCAATCCCCATCCCATCTCACCCCACCTTAACCCATCCCATCCCCTTCCCCAAGCCATCCCACCCCATCCCATCCCATCCTCACCTGTCCCGTGGCAGTTCCCAGCGCGGGTCCTCGGGCAGCTCATACTCAGAGACACCAGCCAGCATGGGGGTTCCACTGGAGGAGAGCCGTGAGGGCCTCACCAACATCACACCCGAGTTCATGGAGGAGCTGGAGTCAGCTGACACCTGCAGCAGGGCTGTGGGTTACCTTCACGCAGCGCTGGGGCCACGGCCGCCCACTCCCAGTGGGGAGACAACGACCGGGACCCCCCCAACTCCTGAACACTGCAGGTTCCCTGCTGCTCCCAATTGGAGCACGACTGTATCATCTGCAATTGATTTCCTGCTTGCTGATACCACAAAACACACAGCCTGGGGGTCGTCGGTGCTCAGCACGTGCTCTTCACCTCAATATTAAATTGCCATAAATCCTCCTGGTTACTCTCGTTGCCACGGGGCCACGCACACAGCATGGCGAGGGGAAGCCATGGTGCACCATCCATCCCAACCCAACCCAGGGAAAGGGCAATTCTTTGGGGAGGGGCAGTAGGAGCCAAGAAACCCCCTCTCTACTTTCTGTTACCTGTCTGCGCAGTGGGATGCTCTTGGCCAGCTTGTGCACGGCCAGCTGGCTGTTGAAATCTGTCTTCTTGGTGGTGCTCTTCATCTTATAGATGATGACTGTCACCACCATGCAGGAGATGAGGAACGCGCCGGTGCAGTAAATGATGATCTCCAGGTAAAGAGGGGACGTCATCATGGCTGGTGAGTCCTCAATAGCTGGGTTGGCACAGGAAAGGCATCAGTGGGAGCAGAGAGTGAGGCTAGGCAGAGCCTGGTTCCTCTCAGCAGAGGTGAGGGTTGGTGTGGGATGCTCCCACATGCAGCAGGGAGTGGTCAGGCTGCTGGGATGCTGCACTGCACCCATGGGGTGGGCACTGCACCCACACCCTTGGGATAAGCATCGTACCCATACTCTTGGGATGCACGCTGCACCTGCAGGTGCCTGGGGCTGGAAGGGGTCAACTGCAGGGTGTGAAGGAGGGGTCCGTGCCCATCCCCACTCTGTGTGGGACGGCACCATGCAGTCTGCATGGGGACCACGTGGGGATTCTCCCCTGCACCGTCCTGTGGGGCTGAGCTCTGCCCACGCTGGGCTGCACACCCATTGGGATCTGTGGTTACAGTGGGCTGGAAGGCACCGCTGGGTGCTGGGAGGTGGAGCTGAGCAGCCAGAAGCACCTGCAGCAGCAGCAGCAGCAGCGATGTACTGCAGGATGGGGGCTGGGAGAGGGGATCCCATCCCTGCGCACCACAACACAGCCCTACTTCGTAACCAGGGGGGTGGCAGCGCTATGAATGGCACAGCCACAAACCTGGGAGCTGCCATCACCCCCCAGCAGCCCAAACCTGACTCCCCCCCCCCCAAGAGAACAGAGCCTCAGAGAGAGGCAGAAGAGCCAAAACCTTGTGTTCCCAGCAGCACCACCCAAGCAGCGGCTGATAACAGGGCAAAGCTTTTGGCAGAAGAGCGGCGCCCACGCAGCGCCCCAAAAACTTTCCCTGGCTGCTGTATCAGGCGTGGATCCGCACAGCATCGATGGCCCAGCAGCCCATCGACACACACAGCAAAGCGACAGCCCCAGCAATGCATCCGACACACGTGGAAACAAGGGAGGAGAGGGACAGGAAGAAGAATATATACCTTCGAGAACTGTCAACCATGCAGAGTGATGGGAGATCCCAATAGAATTACCCGCCAAACATGTATACTCCCCAGCATCCTCAAATGAGACATTCCTTAAGTGAAGGACTTCCATCTCTTTGTCTGTCGTGTTAACGCCAGCCGTCTAGAGGGGAGAGTGGAAGCAAAAAACGGAGAGGCAAACGACATGAGATCTTCTGGGGGAGAGGCAGAGAGGAGGGAGCAGCCTCATTTGGCAGAGCCCCGGGAGCAGACAAGAGACCGTGGAGACCCCTGGCAGAGACCCTCCGGATGACCCCTCATCCGGGCGGACCTAAAGAGACGCCACTAAAAACCCTTCACCAATGGTTCTGCCCATCGGAGCATGCTGGCAATGGGCCACATGGAAAAATAGAGCTCGGGGAGGGCCGGCTGGGCATCAACGGCGTGGGAGCACGAGGACGGGGACACGGGGACAGCACAGAGCAGGGAGCACACTGGGGGGGGTGGGGACACAGCACGCAGCCCAGCCGGTCCCACGGGGTATTTTTCCATGGCTTTTTGCACCAGAAGTACAGCAGAAACGAGAGAGCCCAGAGTTGTGTTTTCCACCGCTGGGGACTGGAGGTCCCAAAGCGTCCCACTGGGCGTCCTTCCGATTACCTTTTGCCAGAGGTCTGGTGACAGTGAGCCACGCAGACTGGTTGGCCTCGCCAATATAATTGGAAACCTTACAAACATATTCCCCGCTCTCCGCCTCTGTCACATTATACAGGGTCAGCACCTCCGCATCAGAGCTATTAATTCCCGAGTGCTGGAACAGACCAACAACAGAGGAGTCACATCGATGGGGTCAGAAACCACAGCGCCCGGAGCGACGGTGCCAGCACAGGGCTGGGGGTCATGGGGGGTTGTGGCAAGTCGGGAGGCAAGGGACCATAAACCTGCAGTGATGCATCAGGGATGTGGGTAGGGACAGTCGTGCACCCTGGGGAGGGGGTGGCCATGTGCCCTATGGCTGGGGATGGCCATGTGTTTTAGGGCTGGGGATGGCCTTTGTGCATTAGGGTTGGGGGTGACTCTTGTGCCTTAGGGTTGGGGGTGGCCATGTGCCTTAGGGCTGGGGGTGGCCATGTGCCCTAAGGCTGGGGATTGCCATGTGCTTTAAGGCTGGGGATTGCCATTGTGCATTAGGGTTGGGGATGACTCTTGTGCCTTAGGGCTGGGGTGGCCTTGTGCCTTAGGGTTGGGTGTGGCCATGTGCCTTATGGTTGGGGGTGGCCCGTGTGCCTTAGGGTTGGGGGTGACCATGTGCCTTAGGGCTGGAGGTGGCCGTGTGCCTTAGGGCTGAGGGTGACCATGTGCCTTAGGGCTGGAGGTGGCCCTTGTGCCTTAGGGCTGGGGGTGGCCGTGTGCCTTAGGGCTGGGGGTGACCATGTGCCTTAGGGCTGGAGGTGGCCCTTGTGCCTTAGGGCTGGGGGTGGCCATGTGCCTTAGGGTTGGGGGTGACTCTTGTGCCTTACGGCTGGGGGTGGCCATGTGCCTTAGGGTTGGGGGTGGCCATGTGCCTTAGGGTTGGGGGTGGCCATGTGCCTTAGGGCTGGGGGTGGCCCTTGTGCCTTAGGGCTGGGGGTGGCCCTTGTGCCTTAGGGTTGGGGGTGGCCATGTGCCTTAGGGCTGGAGGTGGCCGTGTGCCTTAGGGTTGGGGGTGGCCCTTGTGCCTTAGGGCTGGGGGTGGCCATGTGCCTTAGGGCTGGGGGTGGCCCTTGTGCCTTAGGGCTGGGGGTGGCCATGTGCCTTAGGGCTGGGGGTGGCCCTTGTGCCTTAGGGCTGGGGGTGGCCCTTGTGCCTTAGGGTTGGGGGTGGCCATGTGCCTTAGGGCTGGAGGTGGCCCTAGTGCCTTAGGGTTCGGGGTGGCCATGTGCCCTGGGCCTGGGGATACAGCTGAGGATGGCCAAGTGTCCTGGAACCTTGGCATGGATGGGGAAATGCACACACCCCAGGCTTTGTAGAGGAGCTGAGGGCACTGCTCATGCCTGGATTGAGCCACCCACCCTGTGCTTGCCCCCAGCACCCACCCAGCTCATGGCATACACCTTCAGGGATCCAAAGGATGAGCGCACTGCTGCCTGCTGCCCACTGCCCACCTCTCACCCAGCTCCTCCAGGACAGCCCAGAGCGGAGCAGGCAGGGCTGGTGGGGCTCCAGATGCCTCGATGCCACCTACATGTCCCCAGCTGTGCCCAGTGAGGGCAGTGACCCCGTAGGGACCGGGGCTGGGGCAGCCCGTTGTGTGTGCAGCGTTACCTTCAGGATCTGCACGTAGGGCAAGTTGTCGGGGCCGATCTTGCTGCCGTTCACCTCGATGTGTTTCAGCCATTGGATGTGGGGCTGCGGGTCGCTGTAGACCTTGCAGACGAACTCCACGTTGCTGCCCAGGGCCACCGTTTTGTTGGCAGGGAGCCCTGCCTGCAGGATGGGCCGGTGTGGGGAGCGCTCTGTGAGGATGGAGGGATGGAGACCTCAGCACGGGCACCTCACATCCACAGGAGTCTCATCCCACAGCTCCAGAGAGCGGGTGACAGGTGACATCTCAACAGAGCAGGGGACAGGTGACATCCCAGCGCAGGGACATCGCTATCTATTCAGGGGTCAGAGGTCAAATAAACCTAACGAGGGCCCCAGCCGCTGCCACTGTGGTGAGTCAGCATTAACAAACCCCTTTGTTCACCTCGCTGACTGTTCCCTTCAGTTTGCTCAGTGTAATCAAATTAAATCACATTCTTAATGGTTCATTTACTGGCATTTAGAGCAGCTCCACATGTGGAACTGCTCAGACCAGCCTTCCCAGCTGGGAATTATGGCTAATAAGGCGATTAGAAAAAGTTTCTGTCTGGTCTATGAAATTATCTCCACCACAATTAAAAAGCCCCAGAAGGGTTCGAGGTGAAGCTCGCAGGGCGCAGCACTGCTGTGCAGGAGGCAGAGCAGCCCCAGAGCCATCCTCACCCACAACATCCAGCTGATAGGTGTGGTTGATGCTCCCGTATTTGTTCTCCACGATGCACGTGTAGTTGCCTTTATCTGACGGCACCACCGAGTCCATGATGATGCTCCAGGTGGCATAGCGGACCTGGGGGCAGGAAGATGGGGGTGGTGAGTGAGATGCGTGCACATCAGAGTGGCTCAGCCCTTTGGCACAGCATAAATCTGCTCGTGGTCACCTACAGAGGGACCATAATTGCTCCCAGCTCCCCCAGCACAGAGCCAACTGCCGAGCACCATGGGCTGGGTGCAGGGACACAGCCCTGGGTGGCACAAAGGGAAAAGCACCCACATCCACGTGCTGATGGCACGCTGGCAATTCCCACAGCCCTGCGTTTCCACTCCATTTTCTACCAGGGCTTTGCACACAGATGGGAAGAACCAGCACCCTTCTGCTCTGGGGGGCACATTGAGCCCTGCACCCCAAACGCTCCAGGCTGCGCCAAGGCTCTGCAAGAAGAGCAGCACTCCTTCATCCTCCAGGGGATCTCCTGTAGGAGATGTGCGGTGCTCCTGGGAGCTGCAGTTGCCCCAACCCTCCTGGCTCAGCTCTGGGATTAGTGCAACCAAGCTGGGCTCGTCCTCCCCCCTCCCCCAAAGGTTGAGGCTGCTGCAAACATGACCAAGAAGCAGGTCACTGCCGTGGGTCTATTTTGCAACAGGAATGTCAGGGGGCCCATCTGCCCTTCCAGAGGCACACGGCTGCACCAATGGGCAGCTCAGGGCCTCTGAAGCCCATTCATTTCCCCCCTTCCCTGAGTGACTCCCAGGCCCAGACTGCCTGGACAGGACCCACTCTGTACCTTGTACCCCCCGATGCGGTGGTCAGGCTTGAATTCCTTGCCATTCTTCAGCCAGCGCAGCGTGGGGTTGGGCGTCCCACCTGAGGGGCACTTGAATTTCACTGTTTTGGCAGCAGGGACGGCGTGCAGCTTCTTCTCCATCTTCTCAGGATAGGTCCAGTAAGGAGCTACAGCCTCTGTGGGGCACAGAGCAGCAGGATCAGCCATGGGGAGCACTGATGTTTGCTTATGGTTAACCCAGGGCAGGACCGGGGTGAGGAGCACATCTCCCTGGCACATCCCCACGCCCCAACCAGGCTCTACCAGGGCTGCAGCAGGATTCTGCCCCTCCTCTCCTGCCTCTCAGCCCCTGGATGCCGTTCACATGCATGCCTGGCTTCCCTTCACCCCCACCCACGTGCAAACCCATCCCACACGTACGGTTCGGCTTGGTGTTATCCGCCTCTTTCTCCTCTGAGGAGGAATCATCTTCATCATCATCATCCTCTGCAGAAGGGAGTGCGTCTGCAAGAGCAGAAACCCCCAACTAAGCACTATGCACAGACCCCTCCTGTGCATCGTGCTGACACATGGCATGAAGCTCTGAGAGAACGCTGCATGGCTGGAGCGAGCGGTGCTGCGGTCACTGCGTGTGCTGTCCCAGCTCACAGAGCCCAGGGAGCAGTTTGCCCACAAGGCCGACTTTGGACTCAGGAAGCAAGTGCCCATATTATGCTGCCAGGCACCCAGGGACATCCATCCATCCAGGTCTTGCAGACAGAGACAGCCCTGACCCTCAGCCAGCACCTCTCGACCGTCAGCACTCATTCCTCACCACTGTGCTTCGGAACCACCAAAGAAAACCTCAGCTCCAGTTCACCCCGGTGCTCAGTTCCATGCAGACTCACACGTCCCCACGCATGCACCGCCAGCGTGGAAGAACACTCATGGACACATAGGGTGCTGGGCACCACCTGTGCAGCTCTGAGCAGAAAACCCAGCAGTGCTGACCCCGCTGCAGTGCACTGTGCCGATGTGTCCCCACGCTGAGCCACAGGGCACAACCACCCCACGGGCACCACACTGCACAAATTTGGTGGCACATCCCATGCGTGCCAGCGTGGGCTGTGCAAGACTGCACCCCACTGAACCAACCTGTGCCTGGCAGCCAGCATGCAAGGCGTGCACACAGGCACGCTGCTCCTCGCTGCTGCCCCTGCACCGCTACGAACCTGAGACGTTGACGGAGAAGTAGGTGGTCTCACTCCCCGAGGGGCTGTTGGTCATGCAGGCATAGAGCCCCGAATCCTCGGGCACCGCATCCCGCACCTCTACCTCCTCGCCGGTGATGCGTGTGCGGTTGTTCTCAGGCAGCTGCACTCCATCACGCACCCAGTTGATGCTCTGCACGTCATCGCGCAGCCGGCAGCGCAGCTGGAGGAGATCTCCGGGGTGTGCAGAGTGGGATTCCACCTCGATGTTCGTTTTGGGAAGAGCTGGAGGAGTTTGGGAGAGAGGGAGAGAAAGGGAAAAAAGAAAAGAAATAGAGACAACGGGACACCGGGCTGCTGAGAGTTGGGTTAATGAGGCGACATGCGCTGCGGGGACCGAAGCAGCAGTGAGGCATTGCCCCAGGGCACAGCCACGGAGCCCAAAGCTACGCAAGCTCCCCCAGTCTCCTGCCAAGCGCTGCAGAAGGGGTTTGAGATGGGGAGGAATTTGCAACCTGAGGGACGTTGGGCAGAGCTGGCAGCAGGGCAGGATGAGGAGCACCAAACCCCGCGCGGCTCCACCCCAAGGTCTCCCTGCCCAGCAGCAGACAGCCAGCAAAGCAGGCCGGGACCCCTCGCTCTGGTCAGTACCAGGCAGTTACAGGGCTACGCCGGGACAGCAGGCAGAGAGCAGGGCTCAGAGACAGTGCTGGAAGCTCAGGTAGGCAGGCTGGGGCTGTCGGATGCTTCCTGCCCTCCGTCGTCCTGCGACGTCCTTCCAGCAGCACAACGATCCAATCCATCCCAGTGCTGTTCTCTCTTGGTCACCGGTGTTGCACAAACCGTTGTTTTCCCCTCACTCCGTGGTGTTGCACGAGGATCCTGCACTGGGTGCAAACGTCCAGGTTCCCAGCAATCTCTCCCAGTGCTCACGCTCAGCCTGGTGCAATGCCTGCCCTCCTTCCTGTGCCAGTCTGCTCTCACACCTTTGCTGCTATCTCCATACGCTGTGTTCCCACGACTCCTCCTGCTCCTTGCTGGGCAGCCTGGCGTTGGCTCAGAGCCTCCTCTTCTCACTCCATCTCAGCATGGTGATTTCCCACGTGAAGCCCCCAAAGCAAATCCTCAGGGGCAGCCCACCTGCAGGGCCTTTCCAGCTGCAATCTGGTGCTTCCCAGGGACTTCACACCACCCGATGAAGGCATTCTGGCCCCAACCACATGCAAACCCATCAAGCTGCGCTCAGAGCGGAGCCAGTGTGCAGCTCCAGAGCCTCAGCCCTCCCACTCCTCACTCCTCCTGCAGCCCTCACACACCTGAGCATCTTCAGAGGAACACCATCCACCAACAGCTCAGGAGTTTCTCTGAACACCTCCATGAGAACAGGGTGTGGGGATGAGCTCAGCGCTCTCCTCGATGGCAGGAGGGCGAGAAGCAGGGCTGCAGCTCCCGCTGCCAGCTTACAGAGTCCTGCAGGTTTTGGGGAAGAGCTCTGCTTTTGCAATCCCAATTTCCCCACGTTTTTCTCCAGCTGCCACACAGGACGGCGCTCCGTGCAGCTCTCATTTGTGTTTCAAAAGATTCGTCACAGGCACATACAATGCCACAGCCGCGTCCCACCAAGGCACAGCCCCACGGCATCCTCCTGCCCCTGCGTGAAGACCACGGAGAGAACCCAAAACCAGAGGGTTGTGATGCCCTCCACTCTCAGCTGGGGCTCAACGCTGCCCGTGCCCATGAGAGAAAAGCTCTGTGGAGGGCGCGCAGCTTTGGGCTGCATCCCAGCTCACGGCGATGCTCTCTGTGCCATTCAAAGGCCACGTCCTCCCTCCTCCCCCCCCCCACCCCCATCTCGACCCAGCTCTTAACACGAGCAGTGTGATGGACAGCACAGCACGGGGAGGCAGAGGGCAGGGCGGGATGCTGCCCTTTGGTAACCCAAAGCGCATCTCTGGCACTCGGGGATAAGGCGGAAAACGCGGCATGGTGGGAACGGCCCGAAAACGAATTCACAGCCTAATGAGCATGTCCAGGTTACCCCCCCCACCCCCCCGGGGTGAGAGCAGGGACAATGAAGCTCCCAGCGGCTCTGGCAGCCGGACAGCAGCAGCCCACAGGACGGCCCGGCTGGCACTGCCATGCAGCAGCCCTGGGAAACGCAGCTACTGCAAAACCGCAGCGCACACAGGGTGGGAGCAGCTCAGCCCACTCTCAGTGCCCCCTCGGATCGTTGTGCTCCATCAGCCCGGAGTGCCTCCTCTATTTATTTTGCTTTTCTGTAACCTAACCCACGCCGGCAGGTGCAGCCCCTCACAGCAGTTCTGAGCATGGTGCTCACAGCCTGGAGCAAGCAGGAGCTCAATGGGCCGGAGAAACGCTTGGCTCTCCTCCTCTGCACCAGGGGGGGTGGAGGGGGAGCACCGCAGGGAGCCAAATGTCTGCAGCTCCAGCCCCAAACATAGAGGGCACTGGGGATGCCCAGAGGCTCTGTGCCCACTGCTGTGCACAGGGGGTTGGTTGTTGTGCACAGGCTGAGCTTGCTGAGGTCTGGCACGGTGCAGGTGTTCAGTTGGGAGCAAAACGCCCCACAGGTGGGCTCCCCAGAACACGTTGGGCTCAGAAGAACAAATGCAGCCCCTCTACAGCCCAGATGCTGAGTGCTGCACCCCCAAGCACCCAGCAGTGCACAGCCTGCAGGCAGCGCTGCAGGGAATTTGGGTCCGGGAGCACCGAGTTGGGATGGAGACGTTCAGCTCACAGAGATTCTGTTTCCATTTGCTGTGAGCTTTAAGGCGAACCCACCAAGCGATTTTATTGCTCAGTTCCAGCTTTGCAATGAAAGCACCGGGCAGATGGAAGGTGCCACTGCTTCCTGTACCCAGGCCTGGCCCACAGGGGATGGGGATATCAGCAGCATGGCTTCACCATTCAGCCGCGCTCTCCTCGCTCCCTCCTCTCCCTCCAAAAGGACTTTGCATGCAAATGGCCCCACGCCAGAGCTGCCCATCAGAATGGAGCAGTTCTGCATTCAGGGCTGACAAAACGGCGCGGAGCTGTGTGTGCCCGAGCGCAATAAAGCGGCCAACAAAGCAGCACAGCAACAACCCGGGTTGAATGGCCGCGAGCAGCGGGTCCTGCCGCCGGTTGCCCTGGAAACCCCACCAGGGCTCACTGAAGGTATTTCCTGAAGAAAAAGCACACACATGCCCCACAGCTCTGCTAATCCCAACAGGAAGCGCTTACCGGGATGTGGGGATTGGTTTCTTTCTTATTTAAAAAGTGCTTCTCTCCGCTGTCCCCCCTGCAGCCGCCCATGGGAGTGCTGGGGAGGTGGCCAAGTGCCCCTTCTGCAACCCTGATGCATCCCACTGGACCCCACTGCAATCCACTGCAATCCTGCTGCACCCCACTGCAATCCTGCTGCATCCCACTGCAACCCTGCTGCATCCCACTGCAATCCTGTTGCATCCCACTGCAACCCTGCTGCATCCCACTGCAACCCTGCTGCATCCCACTGCACCCCACTGCAACCCTGCTGCACCCCACTGCAATCCTGTTGCATCCCACTGCAACCCTGCTGCATCCCACTGCAACCCTGCTGCATTTCTACTGTGCACCCACTGCATCCTCACTGCAACCCTGCTGCAACCACGCTGCAGCTGCACTGCTTCCCCACTGCCCTGCACCCCAAGGAAGGGCGATGCCAAGCACAGAACGCAGTGCTTTCTGCTGGGCTTTGCCCATCCTGCAGTCCCAGGCAGCTCACTCCAGCAGGAGCAGGGAATTGATGCACTGCCCCAGGCTCTGTTCCTCGGAGCAGCACGTGAAATGAAGCAGCATTTAATTACCCAGCATGTCTGTCGTTTGCAAAGCTGTCAGGATAACCACCCGCCCATCCCCCGGGACACCCAGCCATGCTCAGAGCTCAGTGCAGAGCAGCAGTGCAGGACAGCAGGACCTGCACACTGCAAGGGGCACCAGGAGTGCTGCAATCCATGCACATCTGTGGCTCTCTGCAATAAGCAATGGGTTTGCCCTGCAGCAGGAGGGTGCCCAGGGATCTGCTCCTTTCCCAGCAGGGGATGCAAAATGGGTTTGCACGTGGGGGGGCTGCACAGGCAGCCCCACAGAGCTGCCCCATAGTTGCAGCACAGCCTTGCTGCCTTTCCCAAAGCCTCATATTTCTTTTTTTTTTCTCCTCAATTAAGGGTTGGAGTGACAGCATCTGAGTGGAAAGGCGGGAGGTGGCGAACAATGCCTGCAGACGGGCTGGGAGGGGAAGGGAGCAGCGTGGTGCCCCACAGCACACAGCCATGCCTGGCAGCACCAGGATGGGGATCTGCACCAGGAGATGGGCTTGGGGAGGGGGCTCAGAGCTGCAGCCCCTCAGCCGCTCCGTGCCCCCACGTTCCCCACACACAGCAATGGGGCAGGGGCAGAGCAGTGGGAACAGCGGGGAGGACAATAGAGGACAGGGAGGGAGGAAAAAATCCCCTCCACAATTTTCTGCAGGTTTCTGTTTAACCTGAGGACAAAGAGCGGCTTTGTGAGGGAGGGAGACGGAGGCTGCTCATGGAAATTTCTTGGCTTTTCCCCTTAACTCGGGTTTTTTTTTTGTTTTTTTTTTTTGGTTTTTAACCACCTCCAAATTTAGGTAACTATAAAACGCAGTGAGTGCCCATTAATATTTTATTTGCAGCAGATTTTTCAATAAGTTCCTGACAAAGGCTGAGCTCCTGAGCCCCCTCCCCAGCCACGTGGAGGGGCAGCTCTGAGCCCTCCTCTGCACTGAGGTGGGGCTGCCCTGCATGGGGGAGATTACGCACTCCTCACTGCCAGCAGTAAACTGAACCACCACCAACACCAGAACAAAGTCTGGTGCTGCATCTGCTAAGGAGGGGAACAGCAGAGCTGCCTCCCCTGGGTGATGCTCATGGGGGGATGTGGGACACGGGGACACGACACGTGGCCTCGGGATGTGATGCGTGGCTCTGGGACTGATGCACGGCTCTGGGTTTGCTGCACCATTGCCTCCCACACAGCCTGGCCTGGACCTGACTCTCCGTCCCACCCCGTGCGGAGGCACATATGGTGTCGGGAACGCGTTGTTCCCAGCAGCCAAAGCCAAAGGGCTGGGCTCTGCGCAGCCAGGCTCTGTGCAGCCAGGTTCCTGCTGTGGCACTAATTGGGCCATCCTGGTGAGAGCAGTGCTGGGAGGCATTGCCAGAGGTTACTGGCAGCCTGGCAGGCACCCAGCTCCATCCTCTCCTTGTCCCCTCCACCTCCACCGCTGCCTCCCCAACCCCTCCAGGGCTCCCTAAGGACCCCAAAACCCCACCGTCACCCCACACTGCCTTTGCTCTGTGTACTTGCATGGCTTTCATGGGGTTCACCAGCACGTGGGGCTTTCAGTGGGAGGAAAAGGGAAAGAGTGAGCCTTAAAAAGCAACGCCGTACCGCTCGGACCAGACATTCTCAGGTAATTAGAACCAAAAGGCAGCAGCTAGGCAGCAGTCCCTGGCTGCTCTGGTTATTCTCCGCCTCACCAAGGGAAGGGGCCATGCTTTGAAATGCTGCAGCACTCCGTGCAGCTGTCCTGGGGGCTTGGTGACCCCGGAGGCCCATGCATGGCAGCTCAGCATGTCCCCAGCCCGGAGCTCAGCAGTGCCACAGCCTGCCTGCAGAGAACACATCCCAGGCTGTCCCCCTGCAACGCCTTAGGGGTGACTGGTGACCTTCTCCAAAGTCTCCCCCCCGCCTTAAGACGCCCGTAGGCAATGTTGGAGGTGTGTCCCGTGCAATGTTTCGTTTTCATTTCAATCATTTCATAATTCATTGCAGACAACACAGCCAGGTTGCACCACGACGCATCGCACACCCCTCGCCGGGCCCCAAAGCTCTGCCTTCTGCAAGGCGAGAGGTCCCAGCTATCTTATCAACAAGGAAAAAAGCAAAGAAGGAGATCTGTTGGCCTTACCTTGGTCAGGAAGCGTGGGGGCCGGTCTGGCAGCTGACAGCGTGGCTGTGACCAGCACAGCCCAAAGGATGAGGGACCTCCAGGTAAACATCCCACTGCTGCGGCTACTGCTCGGCGACTGCGCTCAACCGCCCCTCCATGGGGCCCCGTCGGCCGCTGTGAGCTGCAGAGGGGGAAAAGAGAGTCAGGGCAGAGTTCAGGGCATCCCCCCACGTCCCTCTGCTTTATGGGCATCCCCTGCATCCCACAGCCCCTTTGCTGTATGGGCCCCCCCCGCCCCCCGCATGGTGGAGGTGAGGGTTGAGCTCTGAGCCACCCCCCAGTGATGGCTGATGTGTTGGGAGCAGAAGTGCTGGCAAAGCAAAACTGAGAGCAGCAAAACGCTGGGAGAAATCCTCAAATGCTGTTTTAAGAGAAGGGAGGTTTCTGCTCTCCTCTTTTTCCTCCTCCTTCACGCAGTTGGCAATGGAAACAGCAATTCTCATACAAATCAAAATGTTTGCAAGGAGCTTCGATCGTCACGGCTTGGCAGGAGCAGCTTTTGGGTTCCTTGAACTTTCTTTGCTCAGATGCAAAATGGAAAAGGCTCCAGCCTGAGGCTCTTTGGGATGGGAGAGGTGCTGCTGCTCAGCTCCGGAACCCCTTTGTTTTCACATCTTCCTCTACAGATATCCCAGGCAGCTCCAGACTGAGAGCAGCACAGACCCTGGGGGCAGGGCAGCAGGTGTTCACATGGTTAACCCAGGCTGGGGGCACTTGGAGCCCTTTTGGGGTGCCGGGGTGACCCCACGGGAGATGCCAGAGCCCCTCTGCTGTGGGAACAGTGCTGTGACCTCACAGCCTTTGGTGCACAAGGCAGCAGAGCCACCGGCAGAGCTGGAACAGGAGGAATACGTTCCTTAACCCTCCACTTCTCCCTGCCTTCCACCCTTCCCAGCACTGAGCCGTGCTGTTCTGCTCTGTGCTCCAACGCAGCCAAACCCAAATCAAGAGGTCGGACCCCAAAGCCTTTGGGCTGCAATCCAAGTGCTGCACTCCTCCCTCTGTGACATCTGCAGCTCCACAACAGCCTCCGGCCGAGGTCCCGACGCCGGCGGTCACTAATGGTCCCCCTGGGCTCCCGCAGGGCTCCGTGCCCCATCTTGCACAACCCTGGGATGGATGGCTGTTCCAGGACCAGGGGACAACTCAGAAGTGGGGATGCAGCCATGTGAGCTCACCAGGTGCTGCTCTGACATCACCCCAAAGCCCCGTTCGGAGCGCACCGCGTGAACAAGTGCTTCTTTGCCATATAGGATCTGGCTCAAATGCACATTACTACAAGGTGAGTAACCACTGCACTGAGTAATGGGCCACCACTCATCCCCCCACGTGCTCCTGGAGACTTGGATGCCATCGTGTTCCTGCTTCCCAATGAACCCTTTCCCACCACGGAGCATCCTGTGTCCCAAAGGACCGCATTTAACCCCAGGGCAGCTTTGGCTTCTTCCCTTGCCAGCTCTGCAGCATTTGGCACCCAAACTATTCACACAAGGGCAGGGACACCCAGCAAACACCAGCATCATCTCCACCGGTGAAAACACTGATGGAGTTTGAGCAATTTATCATGGGTTGGAAGGAGGAGGTGGTAACGTTTCGCGGAAAAAAAAGTCATTGGCATTTCTGGAAATTATTTTCTGTCTCTCTGTGGTTTTGTTTATTAGCAGCACCCCCCGGAACATGCCCTAATGTGGAATGGCTGCAGCCCCCCCCTCCCCTCCGGCACAGTGCACACAGCAGCTCCCAGCAGTGAGTCAAGGCACAGAGTGGGGCTCAGCTGCAGTGGGACGGGCGCTGACTCAGGGGCCGACAGCAGAGAGTTTCCATTGCAGCAGTGATGGTGATGCACACAGGGCAGAGCAGCCCAGGATCCCTCCAACCTGTGCACAAAAAGCACAGCTCTGCTCTGTGTGGAGATATGGATCCTCACGGGAATCTGCATGCACCGAAGGGCTGCAGCCTCAGCGTGGGTTTCCAGCTCCTTCCATGCATGCACTCTCCCTGCACGCTGCAATTTGCTGGTTGGGGTGGATTCAAGTGACTAAAAATGGAAGCAGAAAGCGAGGAACCAGAACGAAGGGCCCCTTAGAGACCTGCAATTACAACGGCCACGACACCCACAGGGCTATTTAGGAGCTGAAGGAACACCCCTGTGCCCACCTGTGCGCACTCCCACCCGAGCACAGCCTTTGCCCACGTGCCCACATGTGCAACCTGCCTTCCCTGCTGTCCTCAGCACGACCCTGGACCTTCGCCCCGTGCTGTGAGTCAGGGCTGAGCCAGCAGCACGCACAGCCTGGCCCCTGTGCTGAGCAGAGCACAGTGGGGAAGCCCCTTCCCAGCACATGGCTCATCCCTGGGAACACATCCAAGGTGAGGAGAGAGGAGCGGGGCCCACGGCACTGGGGCACCCCGGGTGGAAGTGGGGCTCAGGGGGTCACCGGGGCATCTCTAGGGGCTCTACGTGCCCCAGTGTGAACATGGGGACCCTGAGGTGATACCCCTCCCATGGGCAGGAGGTGGTGACCACAAACGGGAGACCCTGACGGACACTGATGTAAGGAAGGAGGATGAATTTGGCTCCAAGCGCCCTTGCAGCAGAAGGACGCAGCAAAGGCAAAGCTCCTGGTGGCACATGGAACCTCCTCCTTGCCCTGCACTCCTTGACCCAGCCGCATGCTCAACCAAGTATTTGCTGAAATAAAAAGCAAACACGACTGCAAATGTAACTATAGGGAAAATCGGTAATGCTTAAAGCAGACGCATGCTTGGAAAAATAAATATCCAACTGTGCGGGCTGCATTCAGTGTTAACCCTTTGCAGCCACGTGTTGCATCCTGCTGCACACCAACAGCACTGAGTTACAGCGCACTGCGTGCACGCAGTGGTGTGAGTGGGGGTCTGGTGGGGCACGAGGATGGGAAAGGCTCAGTAAAACCAGATCAGGTTTAAAAGCTTCCCGAAAGCAGGGATCCCCACCCGAGGGCTTGATTTTCAGACATGCTGAGCACCCGCAGGTCCCCCAAAGGCTGCTCCAGGCTAGTAGTGCTGAGTGCTCCGGCACAGGGCTGTCCCAGAACGGACACCAGGTCGCAGCCCCCACTCCCTGAAAGAGGCAGAGTAGTTCTCCAGCTGGGAGGGAGCGGGATGGGGTTTGCTGAACTCAGCTCCTCCCAGGAAAGCTACTGAGGGCGGAAGGACACGCACTACTCCAGCAGACCTATCCCCTGCTGCTCACATTTGCCTTCATCCCCAAAAGCAGAAGGTCCCAATGAGGGGAAAGGCAAACTGCTGGGACGAGCATCTGTGCTCCAGGCCCAGCTGAGAGATGGGGCTTGGAGATCCTCGGCTCCCAGTTCAGTTTATTTGTTTTCAGGCAAATAAATAAACAGAGAGATCCTGTTTGCACCTGAAAGCAGCTTGGGCTCCTTCCCAGCAGGCGCATTGCACACAGCGCAGCACCGCTCCTGCCGGGGCAGGGACGATCCTCATTTATTTTAATCCTCTCTGAGCAACACAAGGAGAAGGCAACGGTGCATGCCAGGCACGGCGGAGATTAAGGGAGGAAGTGCTCCTGTGCGGGGAAAATGGCTGCTGGCCGGAGAGAGAGGTGAGGGGCTCCATCCTGCAGCATCCCCGGTGTGGGCGCATCCCCGAGAACCCCGAGATCTCATGAGAGCAAATCACAAAGCCCGATCTCCCTCCTCCCGGGACTCGAGCAGCCTCCAAACCCTCAGTTTTGTTAACGCAAGCATTCGGCAGAAGAGCACTTTGGAGGTTTGGCCGTTGAGCCGTGACGCGCGG
Organism: Meleagris gallopavo; assembly: GCF_905368555.1. Taxonomy (NCBI): domain Eukaryota; kingdom Metazoa; phylum Chordata; class Aves; order Galliformes; family Phasianidae; genus Meleagris; species Meleagris gallopavo. The sequence goes on from NC_139427.1 coordinate 2,543,982, forward strand.
AGCACCGCCGAGTTATCCAACAATCCACACGGCGTTCGGCCGTAATCTGAACGCGTTGCAAACGGACGCGTAGCGTTCCCCGCTCGCTCCCCGCGGCAGCCGCCGGCTCTCGTCCAGGAACCGAACCGCGACCGCAGAACCACGCGGAGCCCCGCGCCCGCCGGTCCCGCACACATCGACCCCGCAAACGTCGCGAGCGCCGCGGCGTAGGGCGGCCGCCACGCTGCGCACACGCAGGAGCCGTTCCCCGACCCTGGCAAAGAGTTCGGCAGAAGAACGCTCCGATCCCCCTCTCCTCCCACGCCAACACGCACAAAGATCTCAGCCCGGGTCATTTTCATCGCCTCCGCCGCCGATTTTTACCGAAAGGCCCCAACATCTCGGAGTTCCTAACGCAACAAATCCAGCTCCTTCTCCATCTTCTTTTGGAAGCCGCCAGGCTCGCTCCCGCCCAGCAACTTTTGGTGGCCGCGGGTCGGGCAGCAGCACCGAACCCGCACCGGATCCCCAGCGCTGGGAGTCCCGGAGCTCGGCACCGAACCGAGCAGCGCGCACCGACCCGAGAACCGGGCACCGAGCCACCGCGCCTCCGAAGTGCCGCCGGGCGGCTGCGGGGTGCCCCGGGGTTCAGAACCGGACCCCCGCCGGACGCACACCGCGGAACCGCTCCGGTGTCCCTAAGCCCTCCGAACCCCCGGTACCGCAGCCCAACGCCAGCGGTGCCCGCAAGCCGCAGCCCCGCGCTGCCCGCAGTGGGGCCCCGTCGAGCCGCCCCCCCGGCGGATGGGGATGGCCGCGATCTCGGAGCGATCCCCCCCGCGCGGAGCACAAAGCCCGGCCCCGCTCCTTCTCCCCGTACTCACCGGAGTCCCGCGGGGCGGCGGCGGAGGCGCGGTGCCCGCCGCTCCCGGGAACAATGGAGGGGAGCCCCGGCCGGGGCGAGCGCGCAGCCCCGCCGCCGCCGCGTTCACTGCGGCCGCCCCATGGCGGATCCCGGCCCCGAGGTGGCGGCGGGAGGCGCTCCCGGGAGGCGCGGTCCGCCCCGACGGCCGCCGCTCAGAGCTGCCCGCACCGCCGCGTCCCCGCCGCGCGCTGCCGCCGCCAGACTGAGCCGCTCCCGCAGCGCCCCGCCGCCTCCCGCCGGCTCCTCCCCCGTCTTCATCCCAGCCCTCCTCCTCCTCCTCAGCGGCCTGATGGGGCTTGTAGTCGCCGCCGGGCCGCCCCCTCGGAGCCCCCGTGCTGCGCTGCCGGCAGCCGCTCCGGAACGGACTCCCGGGTGTGGGGCGGGGGGGTTGAAGGCGGCTGCTGTCCCCGAAAACTCTGCTCGTGGAGCGGGGTGCTCGAGGGACTCTTGCTACGTTGCTCTCGGCCGTGCCTCGCCCCACTGTGTGCCCTACACTGCAGGGCTCCCTTCCCCAGCACACAGGGAGCAGGTGTGGGGCAGCCCTGTACCCCAGATCTTTTGCAGAGCAATAGCCCGGGCACCCTACTCCTATCCCTACCCATAACTCACATCATGGGGCAGTTTTGCACGGAGTTTCCAGACCCAGCTCCTTCCTGGGAGCCACCACCGTTGCTGCAGTTCGTGCTGTGTGCTCCCTGAGCTCTGGTGCAGCTGTAACACTCAGCACCCCAAAAAATCTCTGCATGACACAAGGCAGCATGTGTGCTTTTTGCTTAGGGCTGTGCTGAATGCTTGAGCTGAGGACACAGAGATGTACGGCCGTGCCATGGAGCCCAGCCTGGCCTGACCCACAGAATGCCGAGTTGGGCAGCCAGGCGGAGCTCAGCACAGGGTGAGCTCCCCAAATCCAGCCTAGGGCTCAGCCCAGCAGCCCCCAGTCAGCCTCACACCAAGGCAGCCTGAAATAAAGACATCTCCCGGCTGGCAGGGAAAGATCTGCGCGAGGCAATGTGCAAGTGATTAAGTTATAACAGGGAAGAGGACAGGCTGAATTAGCCCTGTCAATCACCATCGCTATATTTGAACCAAATGCTGGGCATCCATCTCAGGAGCAGCCTCTTGCTGCTTCAGGCAACTGTTCAGAACGCTGTGCCAAGACCCACGGAATACTTTCTTTCCAGGATGACAGATGTGTGGACAGAGGGAGGGGAAGGTACCATGCGTTCTTCCCTTGGCAAACCAAGGCTGCTGAGAGCAGGGAGGGCAGGGATAGGCAGAGGACTCATGTCCCTTTTGTTCTTGCGATGGTTTTCTGCTGGACTCCATCAACGGACACCAGTTCATGGGCCCTTATAAGTAAAGGAAACAGGGAAAGCATCCCCTGCCTCATGAGGCTCAGGGACAAACCCACATCTCTTGCCTCAGAATCACACTGGGGCTCAGCGTGGGAATGACCACGAGCTGTCACCATCTGGTGGCACAAGTGGAGCACCTGGGTCCTCCTGGAAGAATGGGGAGCCCAACACCACCACTGAGAGTGATGGAGACCACTGGGATGTGGGGTGGGCAGAGGGCTGGGATGGTGCCTCAGTGCCCTCTGCACACTCAGGGGGGTTCTCCTGGTGTTGCCACGATGTGCCATTCCGTACCACGTTAGCAGTGCAACCTGAAGGTGGTGCAGATGGGGATTTCACAGGAACCTGGGCTTGTTGTTTAACTGCCCTTAATCAAGAGCAGCATTAAGATAAACGGGACGTGGGGTTTCATTGGCAGAACAGCTGAACAACTCCCTGTGCCAGCAGCTGGGGACCTGCGTGCACGTGCTGCTGTGCTCCTGTTTGGGCAGCAGGGACAGAACTGAAGGCGCTGCTGGGAGAAGAGGGGCGGCACAATGGAGCAGTTCTGCCCTGACCTTCGGTTTCCCACTTAAAGCTCTGCAGCTCTCCCCTCCTCCCCGCCACAAAAGGGCTCCTTTCAGTCCCTACTTCTGCATTTAGAAAACAAAAGCAGATGCAGCTAGTTTAGGTTTGGAGAGGGGGAGGCAGGAGCGAATGCTGAATAACAAAGAGCTTTCCCTGAAAGATCCCACTGACAAAGACTTTGCAGCTTCATCCCTCCCTGAAAAGGCCGGAGCACATCTGGGCTCAGCCTGGCTGTGGGTCTGCCTGCTTGCAAGAGGGGCTGCGTGTGCACACGTCTGCGCTTTGCAGTGCATGCATGAGTGTGCTGGAGGCTGGACGTGCACCGAGCAGGCACCTGCACCACGGCAATGTGTGGGGCTGCAGGACACCCAGACCGTGCTCTGATGGGAGTATGCGCTTTGATAGGAGTCTGCACCAAGGCACATCATCTTTACTCTGCTTCTTTTTGCTGCACAGCCTTTGCAGGACCACGCACTGCTCTGAAGAGCTTCCAGGTGCACTGCCGACCTGAGCAGCAAACCTTGGAACATCTGAGTCACAGCGAGCAGCTCAGCCACGCTTCCCCAAGGCTGGGGCTCTCCAGCTGCAGAGCTCTGTGTCTGGTGAACCATCAGAAGGAGAAACCCAGCCCCAAACCCAGTCCTGGCCACCCTGCCACCGGCCACAAGGACACTGCGGAGAGCTTGCCTGGCAGCCTGCAGAGCACCAACTTTCCCAGGGAAAAGTGACTCATGAAAACCAGCAGCACCAGGGAACAAATACTAGCTGCTGGGCATGATTTAGGAGCTGAGTACAGCTTCTACAGGAAGCCCCCTCTCTCCCTCTCTGCTCTGACTCAATAAAGCATTATTAGCTGCTTTGGCTGCAGCCACATCGCTGCCAGCACTGCTGGATTTCGCCTCCCTGTGCCCCACTCTGACCACACTGGCTCCAGGGTGCTGCTGTCCCAGGCTAAAAGGTTGTAGCACTGAGCTCAGCCACTGCAAGAGTTCTCTCCTCTCTCTTGAGGTTCCTCTGCTATTTTCATCGACCCAAAGCAGCTCTTTCCTTTGCTAGTTGCATCTTAACAGCACTGAAATATCTTCTGTCTGTGCTGCTTGGCTGCCTGTCTGACGGTGATGGAGGGAAATGGCCCCAGGCGTCGCTCCCAGCCAGAAGAGAGGGCCAGAGGTGCTCAGGGCACCCACAGAATGACTCTGGGGGTCACAGATCTGACATCTGGGAGGCTGAGCAGGAGCCATAGTAAGCACAGCCAGGGAGAGCAAAACACGAAAGCCATCCTGCCTTGCATTCAAAGGTCCTGAGCGCAGCTTTTCTGCCTCTCCCCCCAATGTTGTTCCCAGCTGGCCGTGTCCCCATGGCACCTCTCGTCCCCAGTGAGCACTGCCCAAGCAGGGTGCACTCCTCCAGCAGTGCAGTGTGCTGCTGCCTTGCAATTGCCAAATTCCACGGAGCCCATTAACACGTCACATGCTATTTTACTGCCTGCAGACAGCAGTTGGGGCAGACTGTTGCACGGTGGTGTTTGCAGCCAGGGCAGCAGCCAGTGCTTCCCCAAAGCAATGGGGAATAGATGCAGCCCACTCGTGCTGTGGGTTCTGCACTGCATGAAGCCCTCTGCAAGCAAAGCTGCAGCCTGCTCAGTGCTATGCCAAAATGTCTGCCCAAAAATCTGGGTTTGGTTCGTGCATCCTTGTCTTACACCTGGGCAGCTCTTGCCAATGCTCAGTTGTTACTGCAGGGGAGAAAGCACTGCAAGGGCTTTGCAGGCTCCTCTCACCTCCATCCATCCCACAGTGGAGGTTTGGTTTGCTCAGAGCTGAGCAGCACACAGAGGAGCATTCAGTGCTGTGCATCCTCTGCACAAAGTAGGTGCGACTGCTGTTCCCCATTGATTTGCAGAGGGAAATTAACAACGTTTGCTTAACGCTGCCTCTCATATTGAGCCGGGCTGGGTGGATGTCATGCAGCTCTCTCAGTGCTGTGATGTTCAATAAGGTGTTCCAGGAGGCAGCCAGCACTTTCATCAGCTGCAGTGATGCTCTGCTCATCCTGCACTGCTCTCAGTGACGGTGTCAGCACTGCTGAGCCCAGTGTTTTGCCTTCGTGTTGCTGCAAAGATTCCTTCACTCAGATAATCTGATAATAGCGTTTTCTGCACGCTGTCATTTAGGAGCCCAATGGCAGCTCCTTTCATCAGGAGAAGGGCTGCAATTATGTGTCATTACCCATGGGCTATGATTTTTCTCCCACTACCTAGAGTGGTGGTGTCGGGTGTTGTTTTTTTCTTCTTTCTTTCAAGCAACACTCGGATATTTATAGTGGGGAAAAAGCCACAGCCTACAACAAACAACGGGGTGATGTTCCCCTGCAAGGGTATAAAAGGAGAGTGGAGCAGAGCAAACTCTAAATAGCTTCTGAGCCTGGAAGGAAGGAGAGCAGCCCTGTGAGCTGGGCAGAGTTGCTTCCCAGGTTCTGATGAGCCAAGGAGAGAGGAAGGGCTGGTGCCCTTGTGCTGTGATGGTGGTGCTTCCTCTGCTCCCTCCAGCACCTGATTCATGACCTGGGGTGAAGTGTTGGCTTTGCTATCCCAGATGTGGCAATGGGAGAGTTTTTTACAGCCTGAAGGATCCCCATCCACGCAGCCCAGCACCGACCCCTGTGCATCCCTGTGCTCCTTTCGGAGGAGCTCCCTGTGCACATCTGAGTTTTCGGGAGGTGACTCCCCTTGTGTTCCCTGTCCCCTTTAACACCAGGACTCTCCCTGCTCGCAGGCTGCCTTCCTGTCTAGACAGCCCTGTGGAAGCTGCAGTATTTATAGCCCGGGGCAGAGCTGTGCCCGCTTGTTGTGCCAAACCCACACGAGGCTGCTGCTGCCGGGCCGGAACGGAGATGCCTCCCACATGCTGGAAGAGGAGAGGAGGAGGAGGAAGGCCAGGCAAACCACAGGCAGACCCTAAACTCCCTAACCCCCGACAGATTGCATGCTGCTCCTCTCACCTTCCCTTGTGGGGTCACTGGGCTCCTCTGGCCTTTTCCTGCTCCCACAAGCACCCGGTGAACGGCTGCATCCCTCAGTGCAGAGCATCTCTTGGCCCACGTTGGGGACCTGGCACAGCCCGGACCCATCTGCATCACCAGGACCTGAGCACTCCGTGGTGACAGCCTGGGCTGTCATCAGCAGGGTTCTGGGGGCAGAATGAGGCCGGTGCTCCCGGCTCACATTTCCCATTGACACAGGAATGCAAACCCAGGGGAGCGGGGTTAACCCCTTGGTAGGGGCAGCAGAAGGGCAGAGCTGGTGCCTGCAGGGATGCAGTGTGCTTCTGCACACAACTCCAGCCCCGGGGTGCCTTGCACCTGCCTGCAGCCACTGCTTTCCTTGAGGACTCCGAGCATCAGAGCTGTCTGCAGGGATGGAGAGAGCAAAAGTGGCCCCCAGAGCTCCCCAGTCTCTTATCAGCAGTTGGTGAGAGCACCTGCAGTGACGGGGGTATATTCAGAGAGAGCAATTGCTGTAGAGGTGCATAAAAGCTTCTTAAATTAGATTCTTATTGATTAATTCCTCTGGGCTTAATCTGCAAGGCTAGGAAGCATCCTCTGTGCGCTCACTCTCCAGCACTTGACTTGAAAGTGTTTACCCCTCCCTTGGCTGATGGATGATGATTTCCAAGAAGGCTCTAAGCCCATTCTGTCTTCTCAGTGCTTAAGGATAGATGAGCACAGCGTGGTGCGGAGATGGCCCAGGAGGGGTTTCTGGCTTGGACGGACCTCACAGCTCTGATCCCCACTGCTGAGCAGCCCAGAGGTGATGCAAGGAGGGAGGGACTCAGAGAAGGAGCCCCCAGTTCACCCTGACATCAGCAGGCGTCTGTGCACGAGGAATCAGAGAAACAGGAGCCGGATTGGGCGTGCAGGAAGTCTCCCCATGATGGATTTATAGGGACGGTGCCCTTTTTACAGGAGTTCATGATGAAAACAAGCTGCAGATGCTCTCCTTGGGGTCTCCAGCAACGAGCCCAGATTTACTGCTGCTGTCTCATGCTCCAGCAGTGGACAGCAGCTGTGCTCCCAGACCGGGGGCAGGGGCTGCACGTGGCCCCCCAACATTGCAGCTACCAGGGGCAGCTCTACAGAGGCTGCTGTCCCACCAGGGAACCTGCAAGACCCTTATCCTAGCTGAGCAATCCACACCCTTCACAAAGCATCCTTCCTGCCTTTGGCTCTGCCATGCCACTTGGTGCTTCTTCCCCAGCCCCTGGCAGGGTTGTGCTCCTAACCCTGACCCCAACCCCAACCCAGGGCAGTGGCCTTGCAGAGAAACACCTGCTGGACTCCCAGAGCTGGGCAGCCCCTGGGAACCAGCAGCTGGCAATGGAGGTGAGAGGAGCTCTGCATGCAAAGCAGGCAGGCTCCATCACAGCCTCTCAAGATGCAAAGCACCTCCTGCAGGCAGACAGGGGGTGACCCGTGGTGCAGGGTGCCCCGACCCCATCTCCGGCAGCTCTGTGGCACTGCAGCTCTCTGAGCACCGTCAGGGCTGGATGTGCCCTGTGCTGTAATGTAGGCAAATTCATGCTGAATCATCATGCAAATCACTTGCCAGGAGCAAAGTGCCCGTGTGAAGGGTGAGCTCCATCTGACAGGTGTCACTTACAGAACCTCTCCCACTTTTGAGCTGAGCAATTCCCAGCCCAGACAGCCACCCGTGCACTTGTGCAACAAAGCAACCACGGGGCCTGAGCCTTTCCGTGGGTGCAGCTCTGCAAGGACAGTGCTGTGCATATGTGAACCCCGAGTGCTTGAAGCTGAACGCCTGTGGACTGGCTGCATCCAGGCAGATAATGAATGCTCGCTGCCATGCGGTCAGCAGCTGCAGCCCCAGGCGGGAGGAAATGCTGAGCCTCTGGCAACTCACAGAAATTCCCCAAATGTGCTGTTCTGTCCGGCTGGGACAGGCACGAGGCAGCACAGGGAGGGGGGAGAAGCCAGCAGGAGGGCCAGGGCAGCAACAAAGTGCTGGGGAAGGGTTGCAGAGTCCTCTCAGCACATCGCCAATCTGGGTGAGGAGGGGAAGAGCCCCGGGAGCTGCCTGCTGCGGGATGGGGAAACCAAGGAGATTAACACTGGGATTGGAGTGAGTGTGAAAAGTGACTCCCATTTGGAGAGGATAAAGCTGCTTTTCTCTCCTGTGCTCTGGGACTGCGGAAGCAGAATCAAAGTTTAATCCCTTCCGCCTGATCCTTCTCGTTAGGGGTAATGTAATTAATGGGACGGCGAGGAGCTGCAAAGCTGTTTGTGCTGTAGGGTCACACGGGAGAACAAGAGGGCACCAACTGCTGCTGGGGCAGCCGTGACAGTGGGGGGATTCGGGGGGGATTTGCACACATGGGGAGGGCACCAGCACCGGAGACATCGGCTGCAGCAGAGCCAGAGTTGGGCATGAGGCTGGCCGTGAAGACGTGGGGCTGGTGTTGTGGGTTGGGGATGTGGGGTCTCAGTGCAGCCCATCCATGCCCAGCCTGCAGCCCCGGGCTCAGAATGAACCCCCGGCCCCTCCCCACCTGTCACAGTCAGCCCCCCGGCCCCACTGCTATAAAGAGCCCATTTATGTCCAGCATGCCAAAGAACCCCACGGCCTGGCTGAAGGCACCCCTGGCTGTCCTCGGGAATGCTCCCGAGTGCCAGCTCCAAAGGCAGCTGTGGTGGGCCTTAGATCTTTATGGCCAGTAAAGGGGTCCGTGGCTAATTTATGCCCCTCCTATAATTTACAGCCTCTTTACAGCTGCTGTAAAATGACCTATAAATCATGGGCAACATCATAGGGCAGGGACAAAGCCTCGGCATCGTCACCTGCCGGCTGGCCCCGAGGAGGGGCAGTGGCTGTCTGTGCAGAGGGGACATCCAGAGTCGTTGCAGCACGGATGGCCTCAGGTCTCCTCATGCAAAATGTTGTCACACGGGGGCACCTGGCACCACCTGGTCCTGGGGAAGGAGCATCACGGCAGCCCCTGAGGTGGGGATCGCGGATGCAAAATGCCCGGCTCCCTCCAGTTCTATGGGTTTTGCTTTGATTTGAAGGGAGCTCAGCACTCTGGCTGAGGCTTTGTTGTCTCTGTGCCGTGGAAAGGGCTGACTCACCCAGCCATGGGGAGGAAGCAAAAACCCCCAAAACCACTGCATCCGAACAGGCAGGAGGTGGTTTGCATTGGGACTGGAGCACCCGCTCTGTGCTGCGGCAGCAGCCTCTGTTGGCTTTGGCAGCTCTCTCTGTTGCGCAAATCCTGCGGCCGCATTCAGCTGGCGGTGTCAGATTCCCAGCACAGTGTTGCCTTTGTGCCCAGGTGTGAGGGCAGAGCAGGTGCTCTGCATACGGCTGTGCAGGGCACTGCACTCTCAGGGCAGTGGGGCCGTGTTGGCCGCCCCTCTGCAGGGCAGGTGTCACCTCCGGTGTTTATTTAGACTTGCTCCAACCTCTACTTACAGCCCTATTTTTGCTGCTCCGTGACCCCGAGGCACGGACAGAGGGATGGGTGCGTGTCCTCGGCGTGCACCCGTGCCCGTTTCCTAAAAGAGGGGCTTGGCATTGGTCTTCCTCCTTGCCTGGGCTTTAAATAGCTCTGCTGGTCAGCTGCGTGTGTTTATATACACATGTGGGTATTTATATGCACCAATTACCGCGTTTGCAGAAAAAACGCAGGTGATGTTTTTAGGTGATGGGTGATCTGGAGGACATCGGTCCTCCAAGCACACGCGGTGCTGCACCGGGGAGCTTCAGCCCAAGGGTGCGCACAGGAGTCAGGATGCAGTGATGGGGAAGGGTTGGGGGGGAGCTGCCCCCCTGCCCACCCCTGCACTGGGCCACGTCAGGGCTCGATCAAGGCTGCTGCCGAGCTTTAATGCAATTACCGGTGACATGCGCCAGCAGTAAAGCTATTACCGAGCTGCAGTGTGCGTGCATTGCTGATCAGGGAGCAGCAATTAGGCCAGGAATAGCACCGCCACCGCGGGGGTGCACGGACCCCACATGTCCCCTCCTGCACTATGAGCACCGTTCGTCCTTTGCCACTCTGGAAACGGCACCGCAACCAACGCGGGCAGGAAGGGAAAAGCAATTTTGCTCTCGATTGCAGTGCCGTGGAAACAAGAGGTGGGCAGGAAGCGGCTGCCCGATGCCATGGCCGAGTGCCTCGGGACGATGCCATGGGAGACCACAATTGCATCCTGAGCACAGCTGTGCCGGGGTGAGAGCTCCGGGGATGTGCTGATGGGATGGAGATGCTCGCAGGCGTGTGGGGCTGGGCTGCGGGGCGCATTGCTGAGATGCTTTCGGTTATTTTGGTTTTAAGGAAAAAAACAGAAAGTGAAATTTTATCTGCAGGAGAGAATGCGAGGTTTCAGTGGAAAGAAAAATCCAGATTTTTCTCTTCTGTTTTGTTTTGACAAAAAGGCCAACTCCGTGTGAAAGCATCCCAGGCCTCCTCGCTGCAGGTTTGCTGGCAGCAGTGGTGCAGCCCCAGGGGTTTCACTGCACAGGTGAGGACTCTGCAGGTGTTTCTCCACAGGAATCCCCTGCCGCCCTGCAGCTGTGCCCTGCTGGATGCAGGCAGCAGCTCCCATTCTCCTGTAGGGTTTTTTTTGGACAAACTCGGGTGCTCTGTGTTTTCTCTCTGTAGGACAAAGGTTCCTGCGGCTCCAAGTTCTGCAGATGTTGCTGCTGCTGGGGCACATGGGAGCAGCCACTTGGCTGCAGGGCCAGCAGTACGGGAGCCAAATGCATTCCTGGCACAGCTGTGGAGAGGGACTGTGCCAAGGACAGGGGCTGCAGGGCCAGGATGTGCCCACACTGCCTGGCACAGGCCGGGCAATCCCTGCTGCATCTCATATCTGTCTGGCAGAGCTGGCAATCCCTCTGCACGTGGGGAGGGCACAGTGCAGGGCAGTGAACAGCCCCATGCCCCACGCACACATCTATCTGCTGCAATCCTGCACCAAGTGATGGCTGCCAGTGAGGGGCTGCAGCCCCCTCTGCACCACCCATGGGCAGGATGGGGCCCTCCTGCCTCGATTTATGCCCAGGAGGAAGGAGCATGTGCAGGATGTGCAGTGCAGGGCTGCGCTTCCAAGGCGAAGCTCCTAATTACAAGGGCTGCTCCATGCTGTAATTGCAGATGAACTCAGCAGACACGTCTCATTTGTGGTCTGAGACAGATTTAACCTGCACGAGGGGAGCCAGGAACCTGCCAGCAGTGCCCCTGCACAGCGTCTGGCTGGGGGCAGAGGGACACAGGCAGATGGGTCAGGGTCCCACTATGTCTCCATGAGTGTCCCCACAGTGTGCCATGCGGGGACCCCGCAGTGCAGCTGTGCCACGGCCCCCCCTGCTCACCACAGTATGAAATAGGGATGAGAAAGAGAGAAATAAGGGGAAGATGATGTCACAAAAGTTACTGGAGGGACAGAGGGAAAACCAGCAGTGTTGTTGGAAGAGAACCACCCAGAGTTTTCCGAGCAGCTCTTGCCAGCACAGCTCATTGCGCAGAGGACAACACAGTGCATCCTTCTGGGGGCTGCACACGTTCAGCTCCGTCGGGCTGCTCTCTGCCTTGCTCCTGTTTGGCCCTCTTCTGATAAATTATTTAGCAATTACGCTCTCTGTTGCTCTGACACCTCTGGTGCACGCAGTGTCTCTGGCAGATGGGCGCTGATGAGCTGACGTGTACAGCTCCCTGGGCTGGAAGGTTGTGGTTTCCAAAAGCAGAACCTGTTTTTCCTTCTCTGCTTGCTTTCTGACTCGCAGCAAACCAAAACCACCGTGTTTTTCCTGGAGTGTGACCCACAATTCTGGGAACTTCTGCATTTTCCCAGGTGAAGCAGAGCTGTTTTGCACAGTGGGTGCAGGGCAGGGGCTGTGCAGGGGCTTTGGGGGGGATTTGTTTCTTAAGGGGAGAGCAGCACTGCTTGGGGGGCTCCTACAGGACCCACAGTTACAGAACACAGAGCTGGGCTGCTCCCAGTGGGATCATCCTGCTAATGCACAGGGTGCTCTGAGAGAGGCATCGTCATCCCTGACATTTGCTGGCTCATTAAATGGGAAAGTGGATATTAAGAGTAAAAAGCAGAATTTGTGGGGAGCAAGGAGCCCCAGGGAGAGGGAGATGCTGAGCTTCTGCCTCTGGGAAGAGTCGCTGAGGGAGCAAGAGCAACCCTAGCAGAAACACAAACAGTTTTGCTGTGTTTTCAGACCCTTGTAAGTGCAAATAAATGCATTATTTACAAGAAGCAAGCAAGGCAACTCCACACAGCTCTCCTCTGAAGGAAATGGCACAGAAAAAGGGGATCAGAGGGAAAAATCTCACCCAGTGCCCCTCAAGATCCACCGAGCAGCCGACATCATCCCTCTGGGAGCCACCCTGTATGTGTATGAGAGTGCTGCTCCAGCATCTGCAAAGCCCACCTATAAACCGAGGTGGAGGTGTTTAATTGCTGCCTTTAGCAGGTGCTAACAATGCAGCGGTTAACACGATCTGTTAAGCTGCAGTTCTGCACAGGCTTTTTCCAATGGATGGTGCCAGCCATCAGCATTTTGGATGCACACAGAATGGCAGGGCACGATGCTGGATGTGTCCCCAGGTCCCTTCTTGTGTCATTCAGCAGCTGGAAAGCAGCCCATGCAGTCCTGCAGCTGTGCGGGGTGTGAGAGGTGCATGGGAGCGTTCCTTTCCACGCACAGCCGTGCTGTCCCCATCCTGCAGCCACTCTGTGCTCTGGCCCTCATCCAGAAGAGCACTTAGGAGTCTCTCTTTAAATACAGAAAACTCTTTGAAAACACGTGAAGCCATGTGTTGTGTCCTCAATGGCCAGAGGCAGCATGCCTGAGCCCCCAGCAGGGATGGAGTTGGTGCAGCCCTTCCTGCTCCCCTCCTCACCATCACTGCTCCCTGTGCACGCCCGGCTCTCGCTGTGCCATCTTCTGCAGTGTTTGATTGAAGAGCTCTCCAGCACCCAGCATGTGCTGTGCACATCTTCAGCCACCCCAATCAGGGCAGTGCTTATGATCCCTTGATTAGCACAGACTTTGAAGCAGCTCCCTGGGAGCGGAAGGAGCTGCGCTGATCAGGCTGTGCCAGCACCATGCAGGGGCTCTGTGCCACACTCCTGCCCGCCCCAACCATGCTCCCACTTGCTCTCCTCTCTGCCATCTTCCACCACCTCCCACCCCCAGCACGGTGCAGGGGTCTGTGTCAGTCTTACAGATGCTGAACTCCCACCTCTCCGCCCCCTGCACACCTTGCCAGCAGCAGAGAGCTGCAGCCACCAGCTCCACCCAAACAGAAATACAAAAAAAAAAAAAAAAAAAGCAGCTCTTGGAACCAATGCAGGAGGCCTCCAGGTACCTCTGAGACACATTGCCCATAAATCAAGGTGATTAGTGGCTTTATAGCAGCAGGAGCATCGATCCGGGCTGGCGTGCTGAGCCACCATGCCGTGCCGCCCATCGAGCCCTAATGGGCAGTGATGTATTTGTAGAAACATCTTATTGGATTGTTGCTGTGTACTTTTTTGTTGTTGTTTCTGTTCCAGAATTGTTCTATCAATGGGGGCTGTTTCGGTCAAACGCTCATGTTGGTTTGTCCACAGCCAGAGACAGGGGCAGGGATAGGAGCAGGGAAAAGGAAAAGGAAAGGGACAGGGATAGGGGCAGGGGCAGGAGGCTTTGCACAGCTGAAAACTGCCAAAGCTCTGAGCAACGCTGGGACCCGTTAGTGAGCATTACCTAAGCAGCACTATTTCCTTTCCTGAGGCCTAATTAGGGTCTGAAATCAAAGGCATAACAGCCCTACTTCCTCTCGCTCAATGGAGCTGTGAGGAGGAGGAAAGCAGCCTCCTGGCTGGTAACGATGTCAGCAGGAGCGCTTGCTGCACGGCGTGGATTTTTGGAGTGGTTCCGTTTGCACACCCAAACAAGGACCAGATTTCCCAACATGCTGCTTCACGTTGGAAGGAAATTGGGAAATTCTCCATCTCTGCTCTCAATGGGAACTGTTGTGCACTAATCTGGTGCTGGAAACATGAACCCATGTGACCAAGAATTTGTTGGCAATGGTATAAAACAAAGGCTCTGTCCCAGAAAGTCAAAATGCCTGCAGAATTATTGAGATGAATACTTCAGATTATCCCAAGAAGAGACACTTTGCAGAGGCAGCTTATGCAAGGGAGCCATGCAAATTGGGCTGATAAATATTCAGCAGCAGGGGAAGGCAACAAAAAGTGGTTGTGTTCTGCCTTCAGGATGCTGCAGCAGTGCGTGGTGCACACGGTGTGTGCAGTGCGTGGAGTGGGTATGGCATAGATGGTGCAGAAGGGTGTGTGGTGCATGTGCCATGCATGGTGCAAACAGTGCACACAGTGTGCGTGTCATGCGTGGTGCAAATGGTGCACACTGTGTCATGCATGATGCAAATGGTGCACACTGTGCCATGCATGGTGCAAACCGTGCACAGAGTGTGCCATGCATGGTGCAAACGGTGCACACAGTGTGCCATGCATGGTGCGAACGGTGCACACAGTGTGCCATGCATGATGCAAACGGTGCACACAGTGTGCCATGCATGGTGCAAACGGTGCACACACTGTGCCATGCATGGTGCAAACTGTGCATACAGTGTGCCATGCATGGTGCAAACAGTGCACACAGTGTGCCATGCATGGTGCGAACGGTGCACACACTGTGCCATGCATGGTGCAAACTGTGCATACAGTGTGCCATGCATGGTGCAAACAGTGCACACAGTGTGCCATGCATGGTGCAAACGGTGCACACAGTGTGCCATGCATGGTGCAAACGGTGCACACAGTGTGCCATGCATGATGCAAACGGTGCACACACTGTGCCATGCATGGTGCAAACGGTGCACACAGTGTGCCAGGCATGGTGCAAACAGTGCACACAGTGTGCCAGGCATGGTGCAAACGGTGCACACAGTGTGCCATGCATGGTGCGAACGGTGCACACACTGTGTCATGCATGATGCAAACGGTGCACACACTGTGCCATGCATGGTGCAAACGGTGCACACAGTGTGCCATGCATGATGCAAACGGTGCACACAGTGTGCCATGCATGATGCAAATGGTGCACACAGTGTGCCATGCATGATGCAAACGGTGCACACACTGTGCCATGCATGGTGCAAACAGTGCACACAGTGTGCCATGCATGATGCAAACGGTGCACACAGTGTGCCATGCATGGTGCAAACAGTGCACACACTGTGCCATGCATGGTGCAAACGGTGCACACAGTGCATGTCGTTGGCTGCAGCACTTCTGGCAGAGCCAGGAGATGCCAGGTTTTCTCTATTCTTTCCAGTAATCTGTTAAAATAGCTGGAATAAATCGATGACTGCATGCTCCATTCCCCGCCTGCTCCTGGCTCTGCACCATTGCAGGCTGCTTGCTGGCTGAGTGGTGCTCTGCAGGGTGACAGCCCCAGGCAATGCACACTCACAAGGACTCCCAATTTGCTCTCCATCTTGGAAACACCTTGTAAATCCTAATGTAACGTGGCAGGAATAGGATCTTGTTTGATTGTGCTGCACCCTGAGCATCTTCCTGGGAATGGGAACATTACGATGGTGGCGTCTGCTCTGCTCGCAGCAGTGGCACAGACCCACGGGGGTGCTGTGCACCTTGCTGAGACCATTCTGCTTTATAGGAGCTTCCTTTCAGGCCAATACAGATCTGGTGAGAGTTGTAGAGGACAGGCTGGGGAGCAGCATCCTTGCAGGTAGGCAAACAACCTGGGTGTGAGGCAGAGGAAGAGACCTGTGGGATGGAGACCCATCACCTGGGAGCAGGGATGGCTGAAGAATCGCTTCCTTCTCATCTTCCAGCAGTGTTGAAATATTAGTGGTGGACAGAGGTGCTTGCCATCAGTGGGCACATGGAGCAGCCCAGCCCTTGGCAAGGGGCTGTGCCACTGGGAGCAGCTCCTGATGCACCTGCACTGTGGGAGCCTGGCACGAAGCTCTTAGAGCAGACGTGAGTTAGATGGGGGGAAAAACAACGGGATTACAGCAAACTGGGGGGCTTCAATCACAGCCACGAGGCAGCCAGTAGCAAAACGAGCCTGGAGAAGGAGAAAAACTCAAACTCCAAAGGGAGCTTGGAGCACATTCCTACAAAACAGCCCCGCACAGCAGCGAGGCTTTGCTGCTTCCCCCTCTGCTACCATCGCAATTAGGAGAGAGCTTTTGTTCCATTTGCCCTGCCTCATTTCACCGTCTTTGTTTTTTGTTTTTTGTTTTTTTTTTTTGCAAAGCCGGCGTTCCCGATTTATGCTGAATTCTGCAGGCTGGGTGATGCCATGTGTGCCTGCATAAGTTATCACCTCCAGCCTCTCACACCCGAGCTCAGGAGGGCTCAAGCGGGGCTCCCAGCAGCTCCTTCCCCGCAGGACAAACGCATCTCCTTCACCCGAGGCTGGCAGGTTTTGCGGCCCATCAATCAGCGTTCCCGCAGCAATCATCCATCTGGTTGGGGGACACGGGTTCCCACGGGCTCACAGCCCAGCGGTGGGGCTGAGATGGGGGGGTTGGGGATTCATCCAGCTCGACCCCCGCCCCGGCAGCGCCGTATCTTTGTGGAAGGGTGCAGAGCGAGCCCAGCTCCCACCATCCCTCCTCCCAGCCCCAGCTCCGTAGCAGCACGGCTCGTTTTCTCCTCCGTTTTTTCTCTCCATAATTCAGGCTTGCTTGCGGTTTTTGACACGCAGATCACTCCAGATAAGAATTCTCCACCATTATTATGCAGATGAGCTTATGAATGCCCCTAAGTGCTTTTTGCTTCTGCAGCGAGGGGCTTAGAACAATGCGGTGTTTATTTGGCAGACGAGGGGTGAATGCTAAGTGGCAGCACCGGGTGAGCATCTCTCAAACACACCAACGCTGCCCAAGGCTGGGGCTGCCCGCTGTGCTGCTCTCAGAGCATCTCCCATAGACACAGCTCATAGGGAGAAAATGCCTCCTTCCTCTCTCCCGATGGCTTTGCCCAGGGAAGAAGCAATCCGATATAGTCTTTGAGTTTGGTGGAATGGAGTGGGATGGGATGGGATGGGATGGGATGGGATGGGATGGGATGGGATGGAATAGAGTAGGAGAGGGAGAGGAGAGGAGAGGAGAGGAGAGGAGAGGAGAGGAGAGGAGAGGAGAGGAGAGGAGGAGAGGAGAGGAGAGGAGAGGAGAGGAGAGGAGAGGAGAGGAGAGGAGGAGAGAGGGAGAAGGAGAAGATGGAATGCAGTGGAATAAAATGGACTGGAATGGGAAGGGATGGGAAGGGAGGGGATGGGATGGGATGGGATAGGATGGGATAGGATAGGATAGGATAGGATAGGATAGGATAGGATAGGATAGGATAGGATAGGATGCAGTGGAATGGAATGGAATGGAATGGAATGGAATGGAATGGAATGGAATGGAATGGAATGGAATGGGATGGAATGGGATGGAATGGAATGGGATGGAATGGAATGGAATGGAATGGGATGGGATGGGATGGAATGGACTGGGATGGGATGGAACAGAGCAGAATAGATTGAAGTTTTTCTCAGATGAGTTTGGAGCAGCAGGGAGGGGGCTGAGCTGCCTCCCCTCCCCACACACCCCACACTTTCTACACAGGCGGGAGGCAAACTGGATTTACAGTTTGGAGAACCTGGAGTGAGATGGATGGGGCAAAAGAAGTACCAGACTGTTTCCTCCCCACTGGTACCTCCCTCTGAACTCACACAGAACACCTCCAGTGCTGATAAATAAGAGCAATGTGCTTCCTGCCCGGCGTTGCAGCATCCATCAGAATTACGGCGCTGCCGGAAGGCTGCAGAGCACAACTCTGCCAGAGCTGTGTGATGATAGATGGGACAGGAGGGCACTTTGTTCAGGAGAGATGGGAGAAGTGAGAGATGTTAAATGGCAATAACCCCTTGATGAAGCATTTCTCCATGTCAGGCAGCCGTAAATGATGGCAGCTGTATCCAGCCTTGATTATTTCGTGTCTATTTGCAACCCTCCATTAAAAAACGTGCATGCTGCCTAATTCAGCAGCCCTCCCCATATATTACCTGCGTGGTCGATGTATCACACAGATGCCTCAGATAATGAAATTATAAGCAGGAGGAGATCACATTTTAATAGAAATCTCAGCCAGCAACGTGCCGTACCAAAATCCCATTAACACAGCAAATGTTGTAGGGGGGAGTTAACTTCCCAACCTGGAAAACACAACAGCCCCACTCGGTGCCATTCCCCCCCTGCCCTGCTGCAGCCCCACAGCTGCAGGGCCAAATCCCACTTTCAGGGGCTCGTGCTTACCTCCAAAACCAGGTCATTTTCATGGAAAGTTTTGCTGCAATGCATGCATTCTTTTGAAGCCAATCTGGGTCCATTTTCCAATTTTCCATTGGAAATTTGGGCTGTTTTTCAAACAAGGCCCATTTCCAAGCAAATATGGACTCGACTTTGGCCTGCTTTCCAAGAGAAAAGGGGATTTTTGCCTTAAGAACATGCCAAATGTTTGCTTTTTCAAGTTGTTTTTTTTTTTTCTCTTTCTGTGTGAAAACTGCAGTTTCATTGAAGTTGGTGGAAGCGGGGAGTGAAAATCCACACCCTGAGCTCTGTGAAAGAGGAGCCTTGAGTGCACCGAGGTGCTCCCCTGGTGGCATTAGCCATCATGGTCACCAGTGAATGGCCACCAGGACATGAGCATCAGGACATGAGCATCAGGATATGACCACCAGGACATGGTCTGGTGCCCCAAACTGCATTGGCTCTGGGATACCCAATGCCAACCATCCCCAGGAGCTCCCCAAAGTTGTGTCAGGCTGAAGGAGCAGTTGACAGCAGAAGTACTTGTCTGACAGGAAAAGCAACGCTGGGCTGCACTTCAATGTGCTATTAATAACGGGCTGCTGCAGAGAACGCCTGGCAAGTGGCAGCAGTTCTAAATTACGATGAGAACTACTGATAATAACAACCACCTGAGTGCAATTGGCTCCAGTGGCTGCGCCTCTCCTGGGGAGCTCCGATGAGCCCAGGGGTAACACAGGGTGGGCTCCTGGGAGCCCCCTGCACTGCAGTTCATTGAGATCACGGCTCTCCTGTTGACCTGCGTGGTGCCACCTGTGTGGCCCTGTGGCCCATGGCCAACAGCAGCTGTAGGTTTTCATCCTGGGCAGGAATGGCAATGAGCTGCTGGCTCTCTTGGTGTTTTTACCCCAAAGCTCAACCCCCAACCCTTCACCTCTTGCATAGAAGATCAAACCCTGCAATGCCTGTTAACATTTGCACAGATGTTCCGGGTGGGAATTTCATCTTGCCCCAGTGCACAGGTGGGAGCAGAGCCTCCCTTAGCACTGCTGGATGATGCAGGGTACCAGGCTGCATCGCTGCTTCCAGTGGGAAGAGGGGATCCCACTCCTGGAAGTGGGATCCTATAGTCCCTGCAGTCCCTGCAGAGCTCTCAGCACACCAGCCATGGTGGCAGCTCTCCTGGAATGCTGAATTCTCACACCTCTCCAGCCTTTATCTCTTGCTGTCTTAATGGAGCAGATGTTGTGTGCACGACCATAGGGCAGGAATTCTCTGACTGGATCTACAGCCCGAGTTTAATCAGCCACCTGAGCCCCATTCTTCCTCTTGGCAGCATGCTTGCACTTTAATTAATCATTTCATTTTATTTACAGTGAGAACACGCACTCTGCTTTGCCCTGCCTGCTGTCTGCTTTTATGGCAGCGCAATCTGAACGCACGGCATCGCTCCAGGCCACAGCACTGCTGCATAGGACCTGCACCAAGCTGCTCTCAGCCCCAGCACTGCTTTGCAATGCCGGGGGTGCAGATAATGCCCTCCCGAGACGATGCTGGAGTGCTGAGCCCAAAGGAACAAAGCAGAGGGCTGTGTTTGCAACAGCCCTGAAGGTGCATCCAAGCAAAGGACCTGCAGCTGGCTCCAGCAGTTGGCACTCGGTCTCTTTGCAAAAGAAAATAGAGAAAAAAAGCCCATAGGAATTTGTTCCGTTGTCACAAGAATTTGAGTGTGGGGTCATGGGTGGTTTCAGTTGTGTCAGAGCAGGAAGTGCAGGGAAAAGTGCAACCCGTCCCTGTGCCAGGAGCCTCAGCAGAGAGGACGGGACGGGGAGCACTAAAAGCTCCAACTCATTGCAGCAGGAGTGCAGCTGCTCTGCCTGCCCCTTCCTTCTGATTTTGGTGGCTTGGGCTCCGTGCAGTGACTTGTACTCAGCAAAGCCTCTTTGCAGGGGGTGATGTGGGCTCTGCCTTGGACAGGAACAGCACTGAAAGGCTTCTGTGGGCTCCCATGTCAGAAGAGAAGGGAGGAATGATACGGAACCGTATTGGGACTGAAGGAAAGAAGGAAAGGGTTGCAGAATGATGGTTATAAAAACGTAACCCATTCCATATGTGAGCAGCCCAAAGCCCGCAGGGTGCTGGAGAGAGGCAGAGGGGCTGGCAGTGCTGTCCTGAGCGCTGAGCACTGGCACCAGGAGGCAAACAAACACAGTGCAGGAGCTGCAAGGAGACCCGGCTGCCCCAACCCCAGGCACTTCCCAGCTGCAGAACTTTCCGTGACAAAGAAGGGTTTGCAGGAGAAAAACACTGCTGCTGCAGCAGGAGGAGGGAGAGCGGGATGGGGATGCGGAGGGAAGCTGTCTGGCACTGCACACCTTGCCCTGCCCTGGAACACACAGTGTGGCACCAAACGGATCCCAGACCCTCCAAGCATCCCAACCATCCGTGCACAGACATCTTGAGCAGAGCTGCTTGGGGCTCAGCACGTGAGGCGGTGCTGGCCGGGCTCATAGGTGGCTTTCTGGATCAGATCCTGTGCCAGACCTTCCAAAAATAGAGCCTCTATTTTAATCAGTTCGTTATTTCTTCATGGTTTCCAGAGCACTCGTTATTTATATGTGCCATGTCCATTTGTCTTCTCCTTCCAAGCATTCCCGCTGCCAGGCGATGGGAGGTGGCTGCTGCTGGTGAGCCAGACTTGCACCACGTGTTTGGCAGCACATTGCTGCAGAGTCCCAGCATGGTGGGTGCTGTCTGCATGCTCCTGTGCTCCATTTGGTTCCCCTGCATCCTTCTGTCCCCGTTCGAGGACCGAGCATCACCTGCGAGCTCCGGAGTGCACATCCTTATGGCTGCATGAGGTGATGTGCAGCTCTTGGGGCCGTTCTGCTGGACACAGACCGACGGTGAGGACATCATCCCACCCCGTTTGGAAGTGGGACTGCCCTTCCCCGCGTCCCCTCCCCACGGGTTCCCCTTCTCCCGGTGTCTCCGGAGCACGCTGCCATCCGGGGAGGGGCTCAGAGCACAGCGGGACCCGGCGCTGCTCATCTGGTCGGGATGGGGCGGCTGCGTGGGGCTGCTGAGGCACGGCACCGTGCTCTCTTCTCTGCGGTGCAGCATCTCCTTGAAGCGTGACAGCTGTGATTGCTTCCAGATGCTTTCCTCCTCGCTCCCAGCCGGTCGGGGTGGATGTGGTAAAACGCTGAGATGGAAACCAAAACTCGGAGCAGATGCACTGTGTGGTATCGTGCACATCTGGCTGTGATGCGAGGGCATGGCTGGAGCCGGGAGCCGGAGCTCCTCCTGCATGGGGTTTGCAGAGCCCTCCTCACAGCACGGAGCTGGAGCTGCTGCAGACAGGGGTACAGCATGGGAACCAGCAGCTCCAGCACCGTGCTGACCCCTGCAGCGGGGATGTAGGATGGAACCACTCCTGTGCCCCTGACATCAGCGGTGTTGTCAGGAAGGACCAGCACTGGTGACATCATGGGATATAACAGGAATAAGGAGGGAGTGCTGATGTTGGCAGGAGGCGGCGGTGAGAGAAGAGCAGTAGGAGCCCAAAGAGGGCTTCAAAGGGAAGAGGCTGCAGGGAAGGAGGGGGCTGACACCCAGCTCAGCTCTGCCCTGCAACACACTGTGAGCAGCTGCAGGGGAATCCAAGCCCTAACCCTAAACCTAACTCTAACCATAACCCTAACCCTAAACCTAACCCTAACCCTAACCATAACCCTGAACCTAAACCTAACCCTAACCCTAACCCTAAATCTAACCCTTACCCTAAATCTAGCCCTAACCCTAACTCTAACCATAACCCTAACCCTAAACCTAACCCTAACTCTGACCCTAACCCTAAACCTAACCCTAACCCTAAACCTAACCCTAACCGTACCCTACCTAACCCTAACTATACACTAAACCAAACCTAACCCTAACTCTAAACCTACTCTACCCTACCCCCACCCCTAACCATACACTAAACCAACCCTAACCCTAACCTTTACCCTAACATTAACCCTAACCCTAACGCATCCCCACAGCCCTCAACAAACCCATTCTCCAACACAGCCCCCTGTTTCCACCCCGACCCCTGCTCCATACCTTGCTCCCCTCGCCAATAACAATTATCCCCATGTACCTCCTTCACAAAGGACTTGAGAGAAGCAATTAATCTCAGTAACAGGCTTTGAAGAGGAGAAGTGCTGTCTAAGCACTGTGCTCTTATCCTTTTGATGGGGTTAGCTGCACTGGAATATGAGCGAAGACATTTGGAGTAAATTAATAAAGAGTTTAATGGCATCCAAAAGTTAGGAAGATGGAGCATTTGAAAGGAGTTTACAGCTCTATGGGGAAGGGGCAGCACAGTGAAGGGCATCTTTTCTCCACCGAGCTGCTGGGCTCCACGTGATCCAATCCTGCACTGCAGTGCTTGCCCTTGGCTGTGCCCTGGGCAGAACCCCATAAGTGGTGGGGAGGATCCATTACCATGCAGCAGGTGCCTTGGGTTGTTGTCCCACGAAACAAAAGCACTCCAGAAATAAAGCATTTTCTAGCTGTGTATTTCTGGAGGAGTCAAGGCATGGGCAGTTGGCCCCACTCCCAGCATGAGCATCCAATGCCACGTGTCCCATAAATGGTGTTTTTTGCATTGTTTTATGTGCTCAGGATGATTAATGCCCCTGTGGTTGTCGGAGTGTGGATGCTGCTTTGTGCACTCTAACATAATTTCCACCACGGTGCTGGAGCTGGGAGGCAAGGACACATAAATAGCATTTTGTCACCAGCTCCATCCCTACTGCCAGCCAGCTTGCTGGTTTCCCCATAGCCAGGAACACATGCTCAGGGAGACCAGATTAGCCCTGCAGTGGTGCTAATTACTCTGAATTAATTAGCAATCAGTTAACTCCAGGTTATAAAAGCCCCTGGTGAAGGAGGAAGCCCAGCTAGAGGGGCTCTGGGGGCTGCGTGGAGTGCTTTGTGCAGCTTTTCTTTTCCTCTTTCTGCTCTATTGGGGAAAAGAAAAGGCACAGAGGGGACATAAGGACTTAATGCAATCCCAGCCACAATCAGAGCAGCGAGCAGCAGGGAGATGCTGCCGGGGAGCATCTGGGATGCTGGCTGCAGGCAAGGCAGATATGGTGCCTGGAGAGCACTGCCAGCTCCCAGCAGTGGGTGGAGGAGGAGAGATGGAGATGGAGATGTGGCCTGGGAGCTGGCAGGCAGGGGCAGAGCCCCATCACGACCAGGACTCTCCAGCAAGACGTTCCCCTTGGCTCTGTGTAATTGTTGGCACTCTGACAGGGTGATTAACACTGCTGCACCATGGCTGCCGGTGGCACACATGCGTGGAGAAAGCATCACTTTTTCCAGTGGCCTCTCTGCCTAAATGCTTTCAGCCAAAGGGTCTGGGCTGCTTTCCAAAAGCAACCAAGCTTTCTGCAAGCAGAGAGCACCACAAAGTGCCCAGAGGTCCTATTAAGGCTGCACAGCCCTGCCCTGCTGGAGCAACCCGAAAACGTGTTCCGCTCCTGGAGGAACAGAGGGAGATGGTGCTGCTCTGTGCGTGCTGGAGGTGCTGAGCAGGAGCTGGTGAAGGACAAAGCAGTGGGAGGTGGGCCTGGGGCTGGTAGGGGGGCTGGGGGGGCTGCAGTAGGAACTCCATGGGGCCACGAACCACTCTGGGTGTGATGGGAAGGATGCGCACAGCGCGTGGCCTAGAGCAGCCAGTTAGCTAAATGTTTTAAAAAGTAGGAATGCTTTAAAAACGGTATGCGTGTAAACATACAGATGTGTTTGTGTGTGTGCGTGAGTTTATGTATGCCTATATCTTTGTTTAAAGACTGCCTGATCATCGTTTTAGCAGGGAAGACATCTGTCTTCGCTTGGGCTGCTGGAGCGTTACCACTTTCCTCCTGCCCTGGATTTCACAATGCCTCCTCTCACGTCTCCCACCTCCACACTGCTCCAGGGCTCAGGCCTGGCTGCCCACCCCCAAGGCTATCCCTGTCTCCCTGGGATGTGCCCAGTGCCATCCCTGTGCCATCTCACGGCTCCTCCACCTCCCCTGGAGGCAGCAGCTGAAACTCACTGCACTTTTGCGCAGGGCTGACACGTTGCATTACATATCTGCAGCCATCCCCTGATTCTGGGCTGTAGCTACGCAATCAAGCTCTCCAGTGCAATAATTCCAAGCCCTCTCTTGATTCCTGTATTAAATAAAGTACATTTACAGAGTATATGAATTCCAGATTCAGCCTGGGACTCCAGGGACGCATATTCCTCTCCTGGAACTTGTATATCCGGTCCTAGGATGAAAACCTCCCCTAAGCCCTGAGCGTAACAAGCATTTCTTGTGGGTTTTTTTTTTCTG
The DNA here is from genome assembly GCF_905368555.1 of Meleagris gallopavo. NCBI lineage: Eukaryota > Metazoa > Chordata > Aves > Galliformes > Phasianidae > Meleagris > Meleagris gallopavo. Next base: position 2,568,546 of record NC_139427.1, read on the forward strand.
TCTCTGTCACATCGGGCATGTAGTGTGTGCTGGGCTGATAAACAGCATCTGGTTGGAGTCAGGTAAGGGCCACTCCGGGAATCGGTTTGTGGTCAGCTGCCAACCTTTCTCTCCCTCCTTAATGCGCTTTTGCAGATGGATGAGGACTGCAGCCAGCTGAGGTTATGGTTTCAGATAGCACTGGGGAAAGGAGGGAGAAGGTTGAGCTTGTCCTTACCCTATCAGCTCTGCTGCTGGGGCTTTGCCTTAATGAAAGGCACATGAATGAATCACCCCGCAGCTCGCAGGGGGTGTGAGACCTCCGTGTCCACGCAGCTCCGCGCACTCAGACCACGCTCCTCTTTCTGCCTGGTGCAAGCAGGGGGCTCCCTGGGTGCCCTCCCACTTGGTGTCTGCAGGACGCCCACCCCACTCTTTGCCCTGCTCTCCAGCCCCCCGCTTGCTTTTCCCCTTTCTGCTGCCAATTACGCCTTCGTTCCCACGCAGAGACAGTCGAGCAGCACATCTCCCCCTCCTGCAGGGAGGGAAGGGTGCCAGGGGGGGAAACACGAACCCAACGGCTGTGCAGCCCTCTGTGCCTCGGTGTGGGGAGGCTGCTGGGTCGGGAGCAGCGATCGCCTGGTGGCCAGGAGAGCTGCGATGCTCTCGAGGAACGGAGCTGAGCTTCACAGAGCCACTGGGTTTGCTGGAAAGCCGAAGTCCCGCCGGCCCCGTGGCCTCGCTGAGAGCTCACTGCCAAGTTCTGGAGTGCTGCCCCAATCCGTGTTTCTCACAAGTCCATATTTCTGCGGGAGAAGGAGGAAATTCTTGTATAAAAATGGAAACGCACCCCTTTTGCCAAGCTATTAATTCTGCTTCCTATGGAAACCAAGAGATCCCTGCCTTCGCTGTGCCTCTGCGCTGAACTTCCCAGTTTATTTTTATGCCCAGATTTGGCAAAGCATTTCAGCCCAAACACAGCTACGCATGAGCTGAGGTCCATCCCTGCTCTGAGAGCACCACAGACAAACTCCCCTCGCTCTGGGTTTGTTCCCTGCTGCAGAGACTTTCTTTTCTTCTCCTTGCCAAGCTATCATTTGCTTTAATTAATTTTGCACAGCGAGCCTGGGAGTTCAGTGGTGGTTTCAAGCCTCTGGAATAGCCAGGGAAACCAACTTAATTAGATCAAGTGAGCCAAAGTTACTTAAGCGATTTGTAATAAGTTCCAGGTTCTCCCACACCAAAGGCTTTCAGCTGAGGACAGGAACTTCCTGAGCGTGTTCTGCAATGCAGGGCCGCAGCCCGCGACTTTCAAACCTGCACTGAGTGTGCAGTGTGCAGCTGGGCTGCAGCTCCAGCTGTAGGGCTGTGCTTTGGGCTGCAGTTCTGTGACCCTGTAAAGAACTTTATAGAGAGAGCGGTGGGGTGCTGGAACAGCTGCCCAGAGAGGCTGTGATGCCCCGTCCATCCCTGGAGGTGTTCAAAGCCAGGTTGGATGGGGCCCTGGGCTGCTGTGAGATGTGGAGGTTGGTGGCCCTGCGTGTGGCAGGGGGTTGGAGCTTCGTGATCCTTGAGATCCCTTCCAACCCTGGCCGTTCTGTGATTCTGTGACACAGTTAGCCTGTCCAAATCCTGCCCATTCATATATTGAGATGCTCATCAAAGAGCCAGACCTCTGCATCCCAGTTATTCTGCCAGAAAGAGCAGAGATGTGTAACGTGGGGAAGGACAGCTGTGGGCCACCTGAGTGAGCAGGCAATGACCTCCTTTCCAAAAGGACCTCAGCCTGTGCCAAAATTGCACCAGCAGAGCTGAAGAATTGATACACAGACACTGAGGAGGAGCCCAGGTGAGACAGAAGGTGCAATCACAGACATTGAGGAGCTTCAAGGATCAGATGTGGGTTGGGAATTGTGCTGGAGGGATTTGGGGAGCAAGTCAAGCTGTCCGTGGGACTGATCTGTCTTCTCCCACATATCTCAGTTATCAGATGCAGAATGTCATCAGCACATGGAACAGAACCATGCAACCATGGCTTTGCTCTGCCACCTTCCTCTGCAGGACGTGGAGTGCTGTGCCTGCAGCCAGGTGCCTCCCAGTGCTGCCTACGGGCTGTGGCTGCTTGTATTTATGTTGTGAAAAAGCTGTGATCAAAACAGTTTTCCCTTTTTTCTCCTTGCTGGGAATTTCGTGTGGGTGTGTAAAGCTGTGTGTAAATCTGCTCCTTTCGCAGACAGATGGAGCTGGTTGTGCTTGGCTGCCCTGGCTCTGCTTGGCATTGAGGTTTCCCTGAGCTGGAGGCAGTTGCTCCCTGTTCCTGGGGTGCATCCTTACCAATGCACACAGCTTCCCAGGCTGCAGAATCACCCCCACTGGTGCACCCCAACTCTTTCAGAAGCAGCAATAGGTTTTAGCACACTTTGTGCACACATGCTGGGTATCACCTGCAGCCCTTTGCAGCATCCTAACCGCGTGCATGCAGCACAGCTCTGCTGCTCCCTGCACCTTCCCAGTGAGCACAGCATCCCCAGCTCTGCTCCAGCACCCGCTCCCTCAGGAGGCACTGCTCAGAAGGAAACGTAAATTAAACCCACGCAAAAACCAACTTAATTATCAGGGAATAAAGATCCCATTATTCTCTCTGCCCTGAAGCGAGAAAAAGCAAATTCTCTCATTTCCTTCCTAAAGCCAAAGGAGGGTGGGAGAGGTTTACACAGCAGCATGAAGGGTGCAGGAGCAGAACCTGCATTGCTCTGCATCTGCTCTGCCCCAGGAAAGGGACAGCAGTGCTGGGACTGAGCTGTCTGCTTGGGCACCCCCTTGGTTGCACCATGAAGCATCCCATCCCATGGCGGTGCCATCAGCAGCGCTGTGCCACAGCAGCAGGAGCTGCCCTGTATAGCAGAGATGCTGTGACAGCATTCAGGCCAAGGGAACAGAAACGCACCTGGGGGTGAAAAGAACCACCCCGTGGGCAGAATTGGTGCTTTGGGAACAAAAACAGCTGAAACCATGCTTTTTTGGCAGCACAACAGTTGGGTCTTAAACAAGACATTTTAAATTTACCCTGCGAGCCAAAAGGAGTTGTAATTTGAATATACAGCATGGTACATTCCTCGGAAATTGATCATAAAGCTCTGCTAAAACGCAGACAGGGCCTGAGTAAAATAAATATTTTTGCTTCCAGAGAAGTGAAAGGTCTGGGCAGCGCATCGATTTGTAATATTTTTAGCAGGTGATTCATCGAAGGGGAAAAAAATACCCAGGGCAGCTGAAGGCAGCAATGGCTCTTTGTACCTGGTGCTATGGGGCCGGTAGCAGTGCAGGCTGTGGGCACAGCTCTGCTCCAGACTCTCGGGCTGCTGCAGCTCCTGCAGTGGCACTGAGGTTCCTTTTTGGGTGTTGTTTGCCCCCAGCAGTCCTCTCGACCATGCTGGAGCTGGTGGGCATCGTTGGTGGCCACTGCCATTGGATTCCACTGGTGGCCAAGGGAAAATGTGTGGCTTGCAGCTCGCCGTTTGTGGCACACAGACACCTGCTGCTGGCTACAAAACCCAACTGAGCGCTGCATCTGGAGCCCATCCAGGCAGCAGCGCCTTCTCCAGGATATCATTTGGCACGCAGAGCCTGCAGCCTGAAAGCATGATGAAGGGGAGCAAGGGGACGAGACGCAGAGTTAAAAGGATGGTCTGGAAGCTGTGATCCTCTCCCTGGTGGAGAATCAGAGCAGTCCCAGATGCAGTGCTGTCACCAGGCAGTGGATGCTGCCTTCCATTGTGCTTTGTACTCCGGTCTGGTCCCAACATGCTCCCAGCTGGCTGCCTGCTCAGCCTGGATCCAACCCCCCAGAGCAGCAAATATTCATTCATTGTAATCGGAGAGTTGGAAGAACTCCATGGCCCAATACAAATTGAGTGCTGAGATACTGAATAATAAGGAAGCTCTCCTCTTTAATAGAGCACCCAGGATGCACGGTGCCAAAGGTGCTGCCCCTAACACTGCCCTGAGAACCTGCATCCAACCCCACCCGTGGGTGCTTTGTGGGTTGGCCAGCATGGCAATGTAACCCTGGTGGCCTGGGGGTCCCTGTGCCTGCAGTGCTGATCCTGCTCTCACTGCAGTGCTCAGCAGAGGAGCAAACACACGGTGCAGTACTTGGAGTACTCTGCAGCAGGAATGACATGCATTTCCTCTGCTCACCTGGAAAACCTTATTCCCCTGATAGACATCTGCCACAGTGCAGTTCTGCTTGGATCGTGAACCACATGTGGAGTTTTATTGTGCTCTGAATACCAATTATTTCAGGTACTCCTGGAGCAATCTTTACCCCAAATGATGCAATAGGAGAACTGGAACTAAGCAGGGATTATATTTGGTGATTGCTATAAATCTGCTTTTATTACAGGCTTTCCTGTCAATGTGCCACTCAGCCCTGCTGCTCTGGGTTTGACTGACACTCTGTGGTCCTTCCCATTCGTGCTTGGGGCTGCCTCTCGGAAAACAACTGGGAACATCGAGGTTGCAACTGGAGGGTTGTGTTTCCGACTGATTTGCAAGGCTTGGGGAAGCGCTGAGATTTGCATCGTTCTGCAACAGCCGGGATCAAAGGTGCTGCTCTGAAATGTGAGGGGTTTCGGAGCAACCTGCAAAGCAGCTGAGGGAACGGAGCTGGGAGAGCGCAGACAGGCAGCAAGAGAAGACTGAATTGCTCGGCGCGTTGAGCAATTAAGCCAAGCTGAACGGGGCAGCGTGAACAAAGTGGTGGGGAAATCACTGCGGCACAAAGCTGAGCTCACTGACCGCGATGCGGTGACGGGGCACAATAAGGGTCAATTAAGCTCCCACCGCACCGCCTGGCAGAGGGAATTAAGTGCCAATTTTCTGCACTGCTGCAGAGGCAGAGCGTTAAAATGATAAATAACGGGAAGCTTCAGCTGAAAAGAAGGAGCAAGTTGGGAGATGGGAGTTTGAGGCTGCCCTGAGCATCACTGCCCTCTGGCGCAGCCGCAGCGCTCTCCTCCACAGCAAACCCATAGGGATGGCTGGGTGGAAGCTCCCAGACCCACGGCTGCTGGGCTGCTCTGCTTAGTGCACCCCGACGGCTGCGGGATGTGCTGAGGTTTTGCCTCCAGCTCATCGGGAAGCACATTTTTCGGCCGTAGGTGGGATGCTGCAGCCCTCAGAGCGCGGTGAAGGAGCAGAGCCCTTCCTTCTAACCGAGGTACCCGCACTCTGCTCGGGGTCAGCTGGTGCAGGCAGAGCTCCCGTTAGGGCAGACGGCTCCTGGGCTCTCATACGTGTGCGTGGCACAGCTGTGCTCGTGCAGCTCCCCGACCTCCTCCTGCTTTTTGCAGCAGGTGGGAACGCAGAACGCTGCTTTCATTCTCATTGCCACGCGGGGTCTGCGCAGTTGCTGTGGGTCGTGTGGATTTGGGAACGAGCAACGGGCCGGGAAAGCAAACCGCGGTCCGTTTGTGGAGATTCCCGAGCTGAGCAGAGCTCTTCCCCTCCCAACTCTACGCTTTCCGAGCTGAAATGGCCGCTGCCTCCCGCATTGCTGCTCCTGGCGCTCCCTCTGCAGGGAGCACAGAGGCAACGGGGCCGCATCCAGCTCCGCTCGGCAGCAGCCACGCACCGGCGCTCGGAGTGCGGTGGAAGTGATTTCCGTGCGTGTGTGCGCAGCGCTGAACCCCGGCCTTCGGGGCTTTCTGGGACCAGACCGTAATTTGGACGAACCGGAGGCTGCGAAACCCTCTCCGGGGTCTATAGAACGGGGGCAGGTGGGGTTTGTACCCAGGGAGGACAGGAGCTGGCCGGGATGGGGTGCAGGATGCAGGGATGCTCTCCTGCCCGAGCTCAGCAAGCGCAGCGCTCCCTCCATGCCGCAGCTCTGAAGCTGCAGCTCCCGCTCTCTGTAAGCAGGGAGGTTCCCTCCCCGCCAGGGGCCAGGCTGCCAAATTCCAGCCAAGAGCACATTTTTACAGCATGACAGCAGTGAGGCCCGGCGCGGGATGCAGGCGGGAGGGCTGCGGTACCGGCAGTGCCATGCGTGGATGGTTCACCCAGCACTGCCTGCCCCGCCGTTTTCCTCTCCCTGTTTGGGGAAAGCACGCCAGATATTACAAAACATCCTTTTTCCTTTCGCTCAGGGTGCGCCGAGGTCCCCTGACGCCTCCTGGTCCTCCCCACCCCGTCCACCCCCTTCCTTCCTTTGTGCTCCTTTTCCAGGCAGTGATTTTCTGAGGAGCCCCAGGACAGGTGGCAGAAAGTGACGGCGCCTGGACGGATCTGTGCTGGAAAGGTAGGAAGGAGAAGGGCGCTGAGGGCTGCGTGCTTGGCAGTAGGATGGAGGGAGGGGAAGCAAGGAGCGAGGTGTCCTCGGACAGCCATGCTGCAGAGCTGGTCCCCAGCAGCCCCTTGTGGCAGCACGCCTTGCTGCCCGCTCTCGTGGTGCTCCCACGTTCTCTGCACGCTCTCAGTGTTGTGGCTCTGTTTACGTTGCTAAGGAGGAGTTGTGTGAGCTCTCTAGGATGCTGCGTGCCGGCGTGGGCACATCGAGCTTCGTGCTGCACGCCAAGCTGGGTGACCAGCTGCTGCTTTGGGAACCTCGGTGATGCTCTCGGTGCTCTGAGCTCTGAGAAAGCTGCGGCAGGAGGAGGATGGCTCGGGCACAGCAGCCCTGCAGTGGGGCTGCAGAATTGGGGACCCACACACCGGGCACCTTGCAGCCCAGTGCTGCGGCTCCGGGTGGGTTTGAGGCGGTGTTGTTTGGATGGGAGGCTTCAAGGAAGCATTTAAACACAGCCGTGTGACAGCCACAGCTCTGAGTCACAGTCCTTGGACTCCAATGGAATTCTGCCCTGGGGTGGCAGCGAGGGCTTGCCGTGCCTCCTTCCCAGGAAAAATAGAAATTCCCACGGGATTGGCGTAAAACTGATTATTCCCATCTGCTGTCCCTCAGACAGCAACCAACCAACAGAGCCGAGCACACAGGGCGGGCACATCACCCGCCGTGGGCTATGGGGACAAGCAGGGGGTTGTGGTGTGCATCGCAATGGGCACATGGGGCTCTGATGCCTTCCTGCAGCACCAGGGCGGTCAGGCTGGCCGGGAAACTTTGTTTTCATCCAAGGAAGGCTTTTTTATAGTTTTCTTTTTTTTTCTTTTTTTTCTTTTTTATTTTTTTTTAAGAAGGTGAAAGCTTGCAAGGATGTCAACACTTTTCTTGCATAAAAAATAACGCAACCTCTCCAAAAAACAAAAACAAAAGAATATGTGAGTTTTTCTCAGGACTCCACGGGCGCTGGGAGCTCGGGTTGCGGGTGCGACCCGGCGGTGCTGTGCTGAGGATGCTGTGCTGAGGGCTGCTGGTCCCAGCAGTGCTGCCCTGAGGTCCGGGCTGCGCTGTCAGTCTGGAGCGCGGCTCTGAGAGCCGAGGGCAAATCGTGTGGCTGCACGGAAAGAAAAAGAAGAAAAAGGAGTCAGATAGACAGACAAACGCGAGGGGCAGATTCCTACCGGCGCCGGGTCGGATGCCGGAGCTCCAGCTGCGGGCTGCCAGCTCCGGGTCCGCCTGCGGTGCGGTGCCGAGCAGAGCCGTGCCGTCCACTCCCCCGCGGAGGCGGGGACGCCGTCGGGGCCGGCACAACGCGGCTGCAGCTCGGCCCGACCCGGCCCGGTTCTGCCCCAAACGTCCCGGTTTTGCGGTTTCGCTATGGGAGCGGCTCAGAGCCAGAAGTTGCGGGAGGGATCCGCCGAGCGCCGGTGAGTGCGGGAGCGGGGGATCGGGAGAACCGGACCGGAGCCGGGCAGCCGCTCCCGGAGCTGGGAATCCAACTGCAAAGTTAAGGGGTAGAGTTTGGGTTGGAAACAACAGAGCGGGAGGAAACTGAGCGTGGAGTGAGTGAGTGAAAAGGCTTTTCTTTGCCTTCCCTCTTCTCTCCCTACGTTCAGTGTTCCTGACAAAACAAGCTGTTTCCCGTTTGTTGTCAGCACGCTGTTTCTCGGGCTGCAGCCCAGCCCTGCGTTTCATGGCATAAATCACAGCGCGAGGAACCAGAGGTGCAGTTAAAAAAAAAAAAGCCAACAATAAGGTGCGGGGTTTGGAGCTGGAAGCGTCCCTGGTGGTAACCGTGAGTGCTGTGAGTTACCAAGGGAGTTTGGGAGCTGGGAACAAAAGGAAAGCGTGTTAACTGTGATCAAAAGGAAAACCGGGGACGTTTAGCTTAAAATCGACGGAACTCTTAATGGAACGCAGAAATGTTTGCTCCCAGTGAGCCGCCCCGTGGTGCACAGATAACTGCGCCTGGGGGGTTTGCTGCTGATCTGCTGAGCTGAAAGGCTCTGAGGGACCCCAGGAGGGCCTGAGGTGCTGCAGGTGTGTGGGGAGAACCTGCCCTGCTCTGCTCTGCTCTGGAGCTTTGCCCGGCTGTATGGAGCAGGTGCCCTCTGCTGCTCCTCTGGATGTTTGCAAACATTGCTCTGTTTGCGAATACCTGCTCGGACAGAGGAAAAACAACTTCAACGGGGAGAAACCAGCATGTTCTGTCCTCTGTCCGCTGCGCAGCCCTGCCCATTATTTCCTTGTGGTGTTTTCCTGAGTTAGAGGTGTTCCCAGGCAGAAAAATCCAAGGCTGGGTTCTTCAATCCAGGGGTGCACGGACAGCAATGTGGAGATGCTGCCCGGGTTTCACAATATCTCCAGGTCTGAACTAAAATCCAGCAGCCTGACAAACCCCCTGATAAGAGCATTCTTGCCACATAGCACGGGTATTTTTAGCAAAGGAATTGAGAGGAGACTAACAAAGCCAGGAGATGAAGGAAGGTGCTCGTGTTCATACAGCATCCATGCGACATCACAAATGGAACTCGCACATTTCAGGGCTGTTTCTATTGAATTGTTTTGCGTGAGCTCACATCCACACGCCTGGGATCAGTGAGATTAAGCCGTGCTCATTGTTTGTAAAACACGGGACGAGCAACGTGCTCATTTTTTACATCGCTCTTTTTGAAAGCAGCCACAAATGCCTGCCCTCATTGGCCTGACAGCTGCGTGGTGGGGAAGGACAGCTGAGGCCGGGGGGTTGCTGGTGCTGTCAGGCTCATGTCTGACAGTTGTGTCCTTCACTGCTATTTTTACAGAGCTATTTTGGTGGAATGTGGAGCGATGGGAACTGTCGCGGGGACAGAAACCTGAGGCAGCTGCACCCCTGATTGCTCTTTTTCCCTTCTACTGCCTTTTCCCAAGGCCCTTTCTGATTTAGGCAGGCAGAGACGAAGCTCTCCCTGGCTGTTCTCCCAGCCCAGGTAGGTGAGCTGCAGATGGGAGTCATCAGCACTGATCTCTTCAGCATCACTGCACAGGTCAGGGAACGCATTATGAAACCTCTTCTCCCCAGTGTTTGCAGCACAGTCCTTGCTGGGATACACAAAGCTTTGGGTAGTTTCCCTCATTCCCAAAGTTTGCATTTTCACAAGGAATAATCAGTGCTGAGCCCAGGTGGGGTGACAGCAGTGACATGGGCACTGTGTGCACAGTTTGCCTCTCACACTGCTGGAGCTGCTGGCTCTGTTTGGAGCTGCTGGTTCTGTTTGGAGCAGGTCAGCATCCCCTGCAGAGATGCATCTGTTGGCTGTGCCAGGCAGCTTTTGGCAGCCAGAGCCATCAGTGTGACCGAAGCAGTCAGGTTATCTCCTCAGCAAATGATTTGCAGTAGGTGCTGCTGTCAGGCTGGGTTGGGCACCAAGCTGAAAAACGCCACTGGAGGTGATTTCAGAATTGCTCATTGCAGACAGCAGGTGGAAGCAGGCTCTGCTCGTTAGCTGCTCCCAATGAACCGTTGTCTGGCTGACCCCACTCCTGCTCCTTCCCCTTTGAGGCCACTGGGAGTGGGGCCCGCTCTGTGTGTTGCTGCACAATGGAAGGATGCTGCTGATTTCCTCCATTGGACGCTGCTGATTTCCTCCCACGTCTCCCACGCAACAAGTGGGCGCCGCAGCAGCCGCATCTGTGCCACGGCTGATGCAGATCCCTGTGGCAGAGGCTTTGTGCTCCCTCTGCCAGCACCCAAACCCGCTGCTGCTCCTCTGCCCTTTGCACTTCTGTTTGCTCCGTGGCGTCCCTGCAGCTGTGAGCTGCTCTATGGAGCAGCAGTGCTGTCACTCCAGTGGAGTCTTTTGGGTCAGCAGCGATCTGTGAAGTGACTGATGGGAAGGGGAGAGGGAGGAGGAGGAGCTGAGGCTGCAGCCAGCGCTGCTGCAGAGCGCTGCGTGCCGCCGTGCACACGCTGGAGAGCTCGTTATGTAAAATTCATCTGCAGAAATCAGCTCTGCCACTTCAGATGGGGGGAAGTGGCTGCGTGTTTCTGCTCGGCGCAAGCGTAGGCAAGAGGATGTTGAGGTTCTGCTGCTTCAGCCTCTTGTTTTTCTGCAGATAAGCTTCAAGAAGTGCCGCAGACCACTTGCAGCTCAGTGCCCTTTGCACGGGGCAGGGGTCTGCAGGGCTCACTGCCCCCAGGTTGCTGTGAGGTGGAAGTCAGTGGCTGGGGGATGTGGCTGCTCTGCCTCAGACCTGCCCTGGGGTTGGCACCACCTTTGCTTTGGCAGATCTGCCAAAGATGGAGGAAATTTGGAAAGGTTTTGTAAGGGGGTAAGAGCCTTTTTTTTTTTGACAGGGTGGAAGCCTGAAAGAAAGGTTCCCCGTGGGGAGGTTATTTGAGAAGCTGCATGGTGAGGAATGAGGCCCTTGGACAGAGACTGGTGGCACAGAGGCAGCCAGACCAGTCCATCCTGGTGCAGAGCCCCTGCCCACCTGAGGCACTCCTGGCACAGGGAGCTGATGATTCACAGAGCAGAGAATGGAGGTCTTGGCCTGGCCTGCGAGCACTTTGAGTGGTTACAGAGAGTTGGCTGTGCTTCTCTGCAATGGGCCAGGCTGGTTGTGCAGCCAGACAGCTCTGCCCTTCACCAGCTCAGCCCCAGGAGATGCAGCCCGGGCACGCAGCCTTGCTGTGCAGTGTCAGCACCTGTAACAGATCTGCTGCCATACCACGGCCATTCCCTGCAGTGCTTTGGATGCTGCAGCAGTAACGCTGTGCTCCTCTCTCTAGCAAGGGAGTGGGAGGGAACGGGTTTGGGAGCGAGCCCTGTTTAGGGTGCAGGTTCCCAAGGGAGGCCCGCAAGGCAGCGCTGCTTTCAGCAGGGACTGTTTGCTGTTATTTTAAAACAATAAAGAAAGAAAGAAACAAACAAACTCGCCACCATGGAAGGATATACCTCGAGACAGGGCTGGCGAGCTCGGCGTTTCCCTTGGAAAACAGGAGGGCAGGTGTTTCCCTCCCCTCTGCTCTCCATCCTCGTGTCCCCGTGTTCCCAGCACCCCGGGTAGCGGTGTCCCCCCACCCGACCCCCTCTGCCGATGGGAACAGCGCTCCGGGGCCTCTCACCGTGCAGAGCGGGGGGGGGGGAATTTGGCACCTCGACCGGAGCCGCCGTGCTGAGCGCAGGTGCAGCGCAGGTAAACTGTGGAACTGTGCGATTTCACGGTTCCCTACCCTCCGCGGGGTGATGGTGGTGGAGGGGGGGGTTCCCTTGGCGGAACGCCCCGAATCCCCGCAGGGTGCCGGGGAACCGGGCTGTGGACACCGAGCGATGCTCCCCCACCTCCTCCCCGAGTCGCCGCAGCCGCGGGCGGGTCGGGGTTGGAGCGGGAACGCGGCAGGGAACCAACCGCCTCCTCCTCCTCCCCGCAGCGGGGCGGGCGGCGGAGGAGCTCCGGTCGTCCCACCCCCCACCCCCCCCCCAGGGCCGCTCCCTCGGTCGGCGTCGCCGGGGGGGGGTGCGAGGCGGCGGGGCGGAGGCGGCCGCTCTCCCCGCGGCAGTAGTACGGTCCGGGGAGGGCCCCGCGCCGGGCGGCGGCGGAGATGCGGGAGGCGGCGGCGGGGGCCGGGCCGGCGCGGCCGTACTGAACCCGGCGCGGGGATCGGCGATGGCGTTCAGCGCCTGGCAGCTGCTGTCGCCGGTACAGTGGGCCAGGTGGACTTGGTCGGCGGTGCGCGGAGGGGGCGGCCCCGACGGGGAGGATGGAGGGGTCGGGAGAGACGCCGAGGAGGAGATCAAATCGCTGGGTTTCAGGCAAGTACACCGCGCCCCGGGGACGGGCGGCCGCGGGTGTGTGCGTGTGCATGCGGGGCCGGCGGCTCCCGATCCCCGGCTCCCCTCCGGTCCCCGCTCTCCGCTCGCTGCCTCGCATCGTTCCGGCCCCGCTGCTTCGGGAGCGGGTTCTGGGAGTGGGGGGAGGGCGGGGGTGCATGGCTGAGCCGGAGCTGCTCGAGAATGGTGAGCGCTGTGCTCCCAGCTAAGGTGCTGGTGTGTGCATCGAGGTGCTGGTGTGTGCATCGAGCCTTCCCAAACACATCCCACAGCAGCCCCCAAGCCATAGGGAAGGTGCCTCTGGGTTGCTGTATTCTCAGAGGTCAGTGGTGGCTGCTCGGGGTGATCCGATGAAGGCAGTGCTGGGGCTCAAGAGTGCACAGGGGATGCTCTCAATGTTGTTTTACTTGCTCTCCCTTTTCCGTTTGCTAGCGTGGCCCTGCTGGACAGGAGCGTGGCAGCCGCAGGAGCCGGTCTGGCTGGATGTGTAGGCAGCGATTCCCAGCTAGCCTTGAAAGTGGTAATTCCTCACTCTTTTCCCCCCCCTCGGCAGCTCGGATTCCGAAGGTAATTATGAGACCCCTGAAGCAGAAACGCCGACCTGCTCAGCACTAAAGGAGCCCAGCGAGCTGCAGCCCGAGGCCGGGACCCGAGGTAAGGGGTGAGCACACCTCTGGCTCACGGCTTTCTGCTCCGGATGCAGGAAAGCAGGGTGGGGTCAAGGAGAAGTCTCTTGCTTTGAATAATGCCTGCCACATTTTTTTGTGGTTAATGGCCTGAATGGTTCAAATGCCAGCACTTGGGGCTGTGTGCGCTCTGCTGTTCTCTAGTGTGGGTTAAACGCTGAATGTACTGAATCCTGCCAGGTAGGGAAGGGGTGACACTGCAGGATCGGAGGAGCTGGCTTAGCCCCCCTTGACTCATTGCCTGTGCAGTGCAAAATTATCATCGGGCTGTGTTGTAACCACTGGTCACACCCTGCTGTGTCCCCATGCTGAGATAAGCAGCGGGGATCTGCAGCTCTGCCTTTGGGAGCACCGAGGCTGTGCCTGGGGGTGATGGGTTGATGTCCCAAGTACTCTGCTCTCTCCCAGCTGCCTCCACTGCTGCTCTGTGGCTTGCATTGCTGGGCTTCAGCAGCAGGCTGGAGAGGTGCAAAGGTCTGCCCACTCCTCCCTCGGTCCTGGGTGCCATCCCCAAGGAGAGGTTCCTCTGCCTTGGTGGAGAGAGCGTCTGGTTTGTGCTTCTGGTAATCTCAGCTCTTGGAGTAATCCTTCCCTTTAAGAAGGGATAGAGGCATCTTTAGTTTGGAGGATAATGTCTAAGGAGGAAAGATGAAGGCTTTCCTAGGAAATTCCCCTTGCAGGTGTCTGGGTCATTCCTGTGAAAGCTGCTGTGCGTTGCTGTGGATCTCAGGGTGCCGCTGTGCTGGCTGTGTTTGTGGCAATCCCTGTTCCACGCACAATGGCTGCAGTGCTGTGAGGCTGAGGGTGATGTGATGCTCTGCCTCACATGATGGAGGCCGCAATTCTGTCCTGAAGTTCTCTTCAGTCATCTGCCAGGAGGGGATTTTCTTCTGTGCAAGGAAATGAGCAGAAGCAGCAAATATGGAGCACCGTTAGTGCAGAGCAGCGCTGTCAGCCCGCGCGGCTGTTCCCCTGGTGCAGGGCACGTGTTATCCGGTGTGCTGCTGCTCCTTTGCCGGTATGCTAATTCTTAACAGAAAGGATTTAAAAATAGCCCAATGTCTGCAAAACAAAAGCGGAAAGCCGAAAGAGGAAAGAGGCCGTTAGCAACGTAACGCACGGCCCAGATATCCTGCGCTCAGCCGAGGGAGGGATGCGTGACTCATCCGTGCACAAAGCGAGGGGCGATCCCAGGGCTGCGCGCAGTGCGGGTGGAGGATCGCAGCGTGGGATGGAGAGGGCTGCCGGGTTCTGCTGCTTTGCTCGGCTCTGCGGATAGGCACAGCTAAATGTCACCGCGCACAAAGCGGCTGTAACTGCGGGTTCTGTCCTCCCTGTGCGTTTTTCTTCGGAGAGCTTAAGATCTCCATGGTCACTGCATAGCGTTGGCAGAACCGCGCGGTGCCCGGTGCAGCAGGAGGGCACGGAGACGTTGCACGGGGCTGGAAAGGCACCGCGATGCTCCGGAGAGCTGCACCGTGTGAGGTCGCTCTGCTTTTGGGCTCACGGCCACGGTTCTGAGCGATGGCCGCGTTCCTTCTCTCCCCGCCCCGAGGACATCCGCAGGAATGGGGAGAGGTGGTTTTCTCTCTCCTTGTTATTCAAGATGTAATTACTGCTTGGGCTGGAAAGCAGGATGGGCTCCGTCTGTGAGAGCGCAGCGCTTTTAAAGGGCGCCTTCTGCCCCCGCTTTGAAGTCTGTGCTTCTGCCCAGGGGTGTCTCAGTGAGGTTAAAACATCGGAGCAGCGCAGCGAGAGCGTGATGCAGTGTTCCTACAGGTCTGTGGGGGAGGTTTTAGGGTGCGAGGGCCTGGCAGGGCTCTCAGAGTGCTTTCTGGCCGCACTCCAAGTACATTTTTTTTTACCGGGTTTGTGTTCACCGATGCGTTCTGTGGGGCAGCACGGCAGCAGCCTCCATCCGGACGGAGCGTTCTGCAGTCTCAGGGAGGACACAGCAGCCCCTCGTGATTCATCCCCGTGGCTTTTAGCATCCCGGAGATCAATGGTGCAAACCGCCAGCCGTCAGCTGAGTCAGGGCTGCTGGCTGCATGTGCTGGACTCGCCCATATTCGCTCTCCTTTGCTGCCAGCCCGTGCCTTGCTCGGATGCCCCTGAACTGCAGGGGTGATGCTGGCTGTACTCCTGTGCCGGCTCTGGGTGTAGCTTTCAGGATGCCCCGGTGGATAAGGAGCTTCCCCATCCCCTGACAGCAACGAAAAGATTAAACAGTAAAAGGATTTAGAGGAAGGGATTGGAGTAATAGTGATTAAGTCATGGAGCGGGATTTGTGATTAAGGAACCCCGGCAGCAGAGTGGTGCTGGGTGGGATCTCTGCGGGGATGCAGGCAGTGTGGGGCTGAGCTTTGAAAGGCAGCTCCCTCCCTCCAATCCCACCCTGTGCTCCCAGGCTCTGCTTTGCTCCCTCCTGCCCCAGCACTGCTTGCATGCACAGCTTTTGCTCTCCATCACACCGACAGCGACATTTTGTGAGCAGGAGCACCAACCTCGTGCAGCTGCTGTGAACAGTCGGTGTTTCACCCCATGCCAGCCGTGTGTCTCTGGTGGTGGTGGAGCAGTGCAGATCCCCAGCATGGCCTAGGGTTGTGGAGCAGCTCTGCTCTGCCTGCTGAGCACCCGCAGCCCCGTGCCAGCTCCCAGATCCCCTCTGCTGCCCATAATATGCTTCTTCATTAAGAGCAGTCTCATTCCTGTTCACCCCAGGGCTTAATCATTCGTGGTATCACGCTTCCCTGAATTTGTCCTGGTGACGTGTGACACCCATCCAAGTAGTTGCTGGTGGGATGGTTTGTGCTCTGCAGTTGGTCCTGGCTGTTCAGTGGCGTTGGCATTACAAAGCCCCTCTGGAGCTGGTGACACTCTGGGGGGGGGCAGGCGGTGGAGAAGGGGGAGGACATAAATGGAGATGTTGGTGGTGTGATGTGTGCTGGCACGGTGCAGCACAGCACAGTGCCTCCCGCGGGGCTCCCCTGCACCCTCTGCTTTACACACAATTCCCTGCACTGCATTCACGAGCTTTCAGTTTTAAGGTTCTTGAAGCCAGAGATCAGCGGGGATCCTGGCAGCACGGGAGGGCACTCCTGTAAGAACACAGTCCTGGGGCAGGGGGAAGGGGGGAGCAGGGGGAGGGGGTAGCAGGAGGCAGGCCCTGATACGCTGCTTTCTCTTTGCAGGGCTCAGCGGCCATGGGGAGCTGCAGGGAGGGGAGCAGCACCCTGAAGAGGAGGCTCAGCCTGAGGTCGGGGCCTCTCCAGCCCACATGGGGACCGAAAGTGGCCCTGAAGACACGGCTGTGACGCAGCTGCCGGTTGAAGCCCAGCCACCGGTGCCCCATGAGGGTGCAGCCGAGTGTGAGCTGGTCATGTCAGGAGGGGACACAGCTGATGATGGTTTGGGGCTGACAGAGCCAGAAAAGGATGCTCTGGTGCAGGAGAGCTCACCCTGTCAGCTGCAGAAGGGAAAGCTGCCTTCCCAAGGGAGCAGAGGAGGGGAAAGCACAGAGCCTGCGCCCGGTGAGGAGCCCTCAGTGCCTCTGGCCTCAGACCCTGAGCAGTACAAAGAAGCTGACAGTTCTGTCATGGCAGAGGGCTGCACGCTGCAGAGCTGCCCACCAGCCCCCCATTGCCTCCCACTGAGTGAGCCCAGGGGGGACCTGGGCACCCAACCTCCAGGGCAGCTCCCAAAAGCTGAAGTTGATGCCACAGAAGGTGGGGACGGTGTGGAGACCCGGAGAGCCTCACCGAGGAAGGCCAGCAGGATCCCGGCCAGCAAGCTGACACCCAAAAGGCACAGGAGGCCCATAGAGGACACAGAGAAAGGTCCCCAGGGCCCCCCCAAGGCCTCCCCTGCATCGTGGGACAGCCCTGAGCTCGGTTCCTTCGGTGGCAGCTCAACACTGCAGCACTCGCCTGCCCTCCCCAAAGGCTCTTACCAGTTCGACCCCAATAACTTTGACTCCGTGGATCCCTTTAAGCCCACCAAGACCCTCACCAGCACCACTGACTGCTGTCCCACGGCCGACAACAGCCTGAATGAGATCCTGGAGTCCCAGACGCTGGAGGATGAGCTGGGGAAGAGCAGAGGCTCCCCACAGAAGGCCAAATCGCGTCTGATAACGTGAGTGTGGAGCACAGCCAGCTCCTTCCTCCCATGCCCGGGGCTCCCGTGTTCCTCTGCACCCATCCTGTTGCCACCTCAGTCCTGCTGCCCACCCAGGAGCGGATGGGATGAGCAGGGTGGGCTCACGGAGCGGTGCTCAGACACTGCTGGGACATTTGTGCACTGCTGCTGAGCTTCCCTTTTTGCAACAGGGGAGAGGATGGAGGTTAAGAGGCGGATGGTTGTTACTTCTATGGCATTGCACAGGTGGTGGGACCTTGTCCCTTCCCAAACTATTCCAGGGCATGTGGGAATCTGTGCATATTTAGCTCCTGAAGCGTGCTATTTCAAACCCTGCTGTCAATGGTGATGTTTCATAACGCCTGTTGGGGGGGCAGGCAGCACTGCCCTCCTCCTCAGGGAGCAGGTTTAAATCACAAACCTCGCTATTTCCTATCACAAACGTCCTCCAAACCGTGTCTGGGCAGTGCTGTCTCAGCCTGGGTCTCAGCTCCTGAGGCTGTCAGATGTGAAATAGCAGCTGCTGGGACAGGGTTGGCTTTGTGTGCCCTCTGTGGGTCTCTGGGCATGCAGTGGGGCAGAGGGATGACTGTGAGAAGGAGGAATTGCCCAGCCACTATTGGGTCCTTCCAGCACCATTGCACTCAGTTCGGGTGGTTGAAACCAGTTGGAAGCAGAAAGAGGAAAAGAGCTTAAAAGGGGAACTTTGAGAAGCATTGAGGCTGTGGCTGGTTTGACAGAAAGAAGAAACCGAGCTGTCACTCTGCAGATGGGAGCTCCAGTGGGGGATTTACAGACAGCAGATAGCACCTGGCAGGCAGAGCCAAGGGTAGGGGGGGATCTTCCTCTTAGCAATGCCGTGCAAAGGTCGATGCAGACTCCTGAAGGATCTGTGTTGCTGTGTGACCCCAGGGCAGGAGCAGCCGTGGGTGGGAGAGCTGGAAGGTCTCAGCCCCCTCTGCATTATGCCAGGAGCTGGGGCAGGGCTCGGTCTCATCCCACTTCTGATAATAGCAAACGCAGAATCCCTTATCTGTGTGCTCCTCCCCCAGAGCTTGAGCTGTGCGACTCCGTGTGTTTCTCCAGATGAGAGCAATATTCAGGTCTTTTCACACGCTTTTCTTCTCTCCATCTGTCTGTCTCTCTTTCCTGTCTATTCTTGGGTGCCTCAGGACTACTGAACAAGTGAAATTTCTCTGTTTTCTGTTGTAAGTACTCTCTTCTGCCTTTCTTTCCTCTTTCCCTTTGCTTCTGTTCTCTGGGTGTGTGTTGGCCCACCTGTTTTCACGGCATGGACCCCATCCCGTGCAGCTTTGCCCTGCGGGTGCTGCAGCCATGAGCTGCACTGCAGGCTGTGCCCCTGCTTGCTGCATCAGCATGCCGACCCGCCGTGCATTCTGATGGTATAAAACCAATGACAGCACCGTGAGAGCCAGGCTTCCAGCTCCTTACAGGGAGATTTCGGCCCCAAAAGGGAAGGGCGTCCTTTAAACCTCCCCATGGCAAATCCCAAGGAAGCAGATGCTGCAGAGGGGCTGGCTGGGAGGCAGTGGCTGGAGACGGTCCCTGGGCTGCCACTGTCTCATGTGAGGGCACCCACAGCGTGCTGGGCTTATCCCTCATCTTATGTCAGCCACCCGAATGCCCTTCTTGTTCTGCTTAGCGCCGGCTGCCATATGCACGAGAGCTTGGCTCAAGCACTGACATCTGTGTCACGGCTGCAGACTGATGGGCCTTTTTGCAGCGTGGTTTCGAGCAGCGGCTGCTTGGCTCCATCCTTCTGAGTTACAGAGCTGCTGTCTTGGCACTGGGGGAGATCAAAGCAGGTACTGGGGAGTGTGGTAACAGCATCCCAGGAGGTCGTGCAGGGCGGAGAGCTGCAGGTGAACTGCTTGCATTAGGGTGTGCTATTAAAAAATAGAGCCAAGGGTGAACTTTATCTGATACAGATGTGCATGGCAGCCTGCAGATGTTCCATACCACATTGCTCGTGCTCTGCTGGAGCATGTGTGGATTGAAGCAGGCAGGGAGAGAATTTCTCAACCTAAGGGCTGTCCTGCTGCAAATCTGCTCTGACCTCTGCATGGCTGCAGCTCTGGTGTGGGGCTGGAAATGCGTCCCCCCACATCGTGTCAGCACTGGTTTTGGTGGCACGGACCTGGTGCTGCGTGCACCCTCCTCTTGGGGCTCTGTGAGCATCCCTGCACTGCCTGCAGCCGATTCAGGAAACCAGCACCACACACTGGGATGGGGCTGTGTCTGCAGTCCTGCACAGCCACTGGAATGGGACATTTGGGAACGTGGGGTGAAGTCCCTGGAAGAGGCACCATCCGTGCATCACTGCAGGAGCAACCTGAACTCAGCCTTCAGCCCTCCTCAAGTCTTTCCTCCTCCAGTTTGCAGCTCTCAACACACAGCAGCGCTGTCCTGTGAGCACAGCAGGGCTCTGCCCAGCTGCCCAGACCTGCAGAGATGTGGGTGCTGCCATGTGGGCAGCGACAGGGCAGCACAGGGCTTTGCTGGGCACGGGACTGCCTGCAAGTGCCCTTTCTGCAGAAGATCAGCATGCATCAGGTGTGATACCATTGCACTGGACACGCAGGCGAGGTGCAGCAAAGGAAGCCTTCATCACATCCTCTCTCGCCGTCTGCACCTCAGGTGCTTTCTGTGCTCCTTCTCTCCAATAGCAATAAACATCTCAAAGACAAACCCGATCGTTCTGTAGCTGTGTGTTTTGTTTGCTTGTTCCTTCGGCTCCTTCCAGAACTCACTCTGTCCCCCAAATAACTCACCGGTGAGTGGTTTTGCTGTGGGTGCAATGCTGGTGCTGGGGCTGCCTCCCCCTGCTTGGGCTGTGCTGCACGCACCCCCACTGTCCCCTCCTTGGCCTCCTTGAGCACCAGGTTCATGTGTTCGTTTCCCTCTGTCTGCAGGAGCAGCTGCAAGGTGAAGCAGTACGAGACGCCGGCGCTGCTGCTGGATGGCTGCACTCAGGTAGGTGGGAGCAGGCAGGGGGTGCTGAGCATCCTGAGCTCCCTGCTGCCCACCTGCACGGCCCAGCTCTGATCCCCAAAGCTCATCTCCGCCCTCCTAACCCTCATGCCTTGATCCTGCAGGATGAGGGAACGCTGATCTCTGAAATCCCAGACATTGCTGCTAGGGATGGACGTGCCACCGATGAGGAGAAGCTGGCATCCACCTCCTGCACACAGAAAGTGGCTGGGCTGGAGAAGAAGGGAGAGCCTGAGGATGACCTGGAGTACTTTGAGTGCTCCAATGTCCCCGTACCGGCGGTGAAGCCCAGTGTGGAGACAGGTAGGGAGCACCCCACTGCCCCCGGCTGTGGCTGTGCTGTGTATTGCTTGTCTGCATTGCTTTCATTATGGAAAAATCAGCGTGCTCTTTATATTCAGCCTGGAGCCTCCTGGCTTTCGAAAACCCCACAGCCCCTTCCCTGCCCTGCTGAGCTCAGTTCCTCCCTAAATGCACTGACCTCAGTAATAAAAACGCAAATGCAAAGTCAGGGCTGTTGCTGAAAGCTCCCATCCTGCTCTGGTTTTGCTCCTGGTGCATCCTGTGCCAGGACAGCTGCCGGCACACACTGCCTGCTAATAGAGAGCTCCAGGTCACTGCTGAAGCCCACACTGCTGCTCCTGCTGTCTGTCTCCGATGTAATTATCTGCTGTGACCAATCTATTAAAAAATAATTAAAAGCCAGGCAACGTGGCACTTAATCCATAGCGGAGTTATAGGTGCAAACAGCAGAAATGGCCTCGTGGAGGGCTTGCAGCTGGTCATTAATCAGTTTCCCTGAGTGCCGCTCAGAGCTGCAGAGCTCTGAGAGAGGACGGCAGGACTTTGTCTCAATGGGGAGGGGTTCCACAACTGCCCATCTCTGGGCATCTCTGCTACCTGGGCATCGTTGATGTGGCAGCTGTGGGGTCAGACAGGGGCTGGGCTGCCACCAGAGGGGAGTGTTGGCTGCAGCTGCAGCGGGGATGCGGGATGTGTCCTCCCCTCAAGGGCAGGAGCAGGGTATAAAGCCTTCTTGAGGTCGCTCAGACCATGCTGTACACCTCTGCATCCCAGTGAAGCTGTGTGTGCTGCCAGGGTCTCCTTTTCTAGCTGCTAAAACGTTTTATTTCTCTGTCTCCAGGCTTTGAGGAGATCTCCAAGCATACGGACAAGGATAGATCTGTTGCCTTCCCTGTGAGTGCTGCATGCTTCCCCCTCTCTGCCCACCTTGGGCTGGCTCTGTTGGGGCTGCTGCACGGCTGTGGGGCTGATGGTGGTGGTGGTGGGGGGGAGCCTGTGCCAGCAGAGCTGCCCCAATGCAGAGCTGACAAGCAGGTGATGAGATTAGCAACATCAGCAAAATCAGCACCTCTGAGACAGATTTAACTGCACTAAGCCCCACAAGGACAGTGGGCAAAGTGAACCTTGTGTTTGGTGTTGCTGAGGCTGCCCCAGTGGGTCGGGCTGTGGGGCGGGCAGAGCTGCACAGCTGCTTTGCGTGAGGCTGCAGGAAGGTGCTTAGGGGCTGAGGCTGCCTGGACCCAAGGTTGTGCCTGAGGTGGTTGCCCGTGGCTCCATCATGTGTGGATCTGAGCAGTGGCAAAGGAGGACAGTAGTGGAGTGGAGAGGAGTGGAGAGGAGAGGAGAGGAGAGGAGAGGAGAGGAGAGGAGAGGAGAGGAGAGGAGAGGAGAGGAGAGGAGAGGAGAGGAGAGGAGAGGAGAGGAGAGGAGAGGAGAGGAGAGAGAGGGAGAGGAGAGGAGAGGAGAGGAGAGGAGAGGAGAGGAGAGGAGAGGAGAGGAGAGGAGAGGAGAGGAGAGGAGAGGAGAGGAGAGGAGAGGAGAGGAGAGGAGGGAGAGGAGAGGAGGAGGGAGAGGAGAGAGAGGAGAGGAGAGGAGAGGAGAGGAGGGAGAGGAGAGGAAGGGGGGAGAGGAGAGGAGAGGAGAGGAGAGGAGAGGAGAGGGAGGAGAGAGGAGAGGAGAGGAGAGGAGAGGAGAGGAGAGGAGAGGAGAGGAGAGGAGAGGAGAGGAGAGGAGAGGAGAGGAGAGGAGAGGGAGGAGAGAGAGGAAGAGGAGAGGGAGAGGAGAGGGGAGAGGAGAGGAGAGGAGAGGAAGGGAGAGGAGAGGAGAGGAGAGGAGAGGAGAGGAGAGGAGAGGAGAGGAGAGGAGAGGAGAGGAGAGGAGAGGAGAGGAGAGGAGAGGAGAGGAGAGGAGAGGAGAGGAGAGGAGAGGAGAGGAGAGGAGGAGGAGAGGAGAGGAGAGGAGAGGAGAGGGAAGTGCTTTCGTTTCCAAAACACTGCAGAACCAGGCTGCCTTCTCCCAGCTCTTTGCTATTTATGGCCTCGCAGCCTGTTTCCAAGGAGATGCTGCGAGGGGCTGCACTTCTGTGGAGACAGTGAAGGGAGGAAGAGGCTGTGTGAGCCATGCAGTGTAGGAGCACTTTGCTGGGGACATTCACCCATGGGACCCAACACCCTCCAGCCCCTGTGTGGCTCCCACCCCCACGGTGCAGCCCTAGCTGTTTCAAAGCCAAGCACAGAGCAAATTAAAGTGATGTTGGATGGGAGCACAGCTCAGCCCATAGCTGGGTCTGCCCTCCCAAGGTGAGCCCCCGCTCTGCCTCTTTTTCGGGGTGCAAGCCCAGGGGATGGTGAGGGGGTGACCCCAAACGTGGAAACCAGGGAGAAAAGATGAGCAAATCACAACACCCAGCTGGGTGATTCCCCTGCAGGGCCATCCCGGGCTGTGCCTGGCAGACAAACCCCCCACAGCCATCACCAGTGGCAGCAAAAGCGACAGCCCCCTGGACAGCATCTGCCTGAGTGCCTCTGAGAAGGCGGCCGTGCTCACACTCATCCGAGAGGAGGTAACAGTGGGGGCTGCTCTGCAGGGGGGGGGTGGGCACAGTGGGTCTGCAGGCGGAGCAAGGTCTCATTCTGCCGCTCCCCAGATAATCACAAAGGAGATCGAAGCCAATGAGTGGAAGAAGAAGTACGAGGAGAGTCGTCAGGAGGTCCTGGAGATGAGGTGGGACCCCCGCCCGGTGGGATGCTGTGCTCATGTTTCCCCCCGGTGGGCTGTGGGGCCGTGATGAGATGATGACACAATTCCCCTTCGTTGGGATGGGACACATTGCAAGGCATGTCTGCTTTGTGCCTGTGCTGTGTTGAGCCTGCTGTTTGTTTGTTGTGGGGATGAAATCCCATTAGCTGCGGCTGGAGGGGGGTCTGGGAGCAGCAGCGGGGGGTGCCCAGGCTGTTACAGCACTGGGGTCCAGGGCTGTGTGCTGGAGCAGAGCTGTGGGCATGTGCCTGCAGAAACTGCTGCTTCCTACCTGCTTTTGTTCTCGTTTTGTTGCAGGAAAATTGTGGCTGAGTACGAGAAAACCATTGCCCAGATGATAGGTGAGGTCCCAGTGCTGCGGGGCAGGGCGGTGCTGTCTGTGCTGTCACTGCATCCTTGTTTGTTCCCCTCGCAGAGGATGAGCAGAGGACAAATATGACCTCCCAAAAGAACCTGCAGCAGCTCACCATGGAGAAGGAGCAGGCGTTGGCAGATCTCAACTCTGTGGAGAGGTCCCTGTCGGATCTGTTCAGGAGATACGAAAACCTGAAGGGTGTCCTGGAAGGCTTTAAGAAGGTTCTGATCCCAGTGTCCTCCCCATCCCTGTGGCTGTGGGGTGCATTGCCCCCACCCTGTCCTGTGCAGATCTGTCACGGTATCAGAGCAGCACGTTGTGCTCGGTCCCAGTGCAGATGAGTGTATTTTGTTTTCCAGAACGAAGAAGCCCTGAAGAAGTGTGCTCAGGATTATTTAAACCGTGTCAAGCAAGAGGAGCAGCGATACCAGGCCCTGAAGGTCCACGCGGAGGAGAAGTTGGACAAGTAAGAGCTGTGAGGTGCAGGAGGATGGGCAGCAGATGCCTGGCCCTGAGTAATGAGCCATGAGTAATGAGTCACCTCCGTACAGCAGTAGGAAAACCACCTCTGATGCATGGCATTCTGTGATTCTGTGAGGTCCCTTCCAACCCTGGCCATTCTGTGATGCTGCAGAGCTCCCACCCCATAACTGTGGTCCCATTTCTCCCCATGCAGAGCCAACGAGGAGATCGCCCAGGTGCGCACCAAGGCCAAAGCAGAGAGCGCAGCGCTGCACGCGGGGCTGCGAAAGGAGCAGATGAAGGTGGAGTCCCTGGAGAGAGCCCTGCAGCAGAAGGTAACGTGCCCATGTTCAGCACACCGGGGATGCTCTGCGCTTCCACTTCGGTGCCCTGCTGATGCTGGAGCTGTCTTCTGAGTTTTAGGGCTGGAAAGTGCCCAAAGGGTCAGGGGAATGGGATCACTGGGGAATAAGGAGGGATGCACCACGGGTCTGCTTCCCTTCCAGAACCAGGAGATCGAGGAGCTGACCAAGATCTGCGACGAGCTGATTGCAAAGCTGGGCAGGGCAGACTGAGCTCACCGCCCCAGCGCTCCGCACCCGGCTGCTTTTCTCCTACCTTCGAGCACTTTGCCTTATTATTACCCCGGAGCGACCCTGCAGAAAGCACAGCGTGGCTGCTGCACCCCCAGGTGTGAGGGCAGCCATCCCCACGTGCTGTCACTGTCCTCACGTGCTGCACGGCACAGCCCCAAGGCACACGTGGTGCGTTGTTCAGAGCGCTGGGGAAGGGGCTCTGCTTGGAGCTCCTTTCCCCACTCAGCACGGCGAGGCACAGAGCAGCAGTCACTCTCTGGGTCTTGCACTGCTGTCACCAGTCCCCCTGCAGCACTGCATAATAAGGGAAGCAAACAAAGCCGGCCTTTATAGGGAAAGGCAGATCCAGGCAGCATTTCCCTCAGGCTGCCTGCTGCTTTTTGGAGGTGGTTACCTCTTGGTGAGCCCAGGAGAAGTGCTGAGGCTGAGGCTCCTTCCCTCACCACGCACAGACAGCCCTGAGGTGTCAGATAAGGGAAATAAATGCTGTTGGACTGTTTCCTACCTAGCCTAGCTAAAACCTTAGCAAACCTTTTTGCTGCTACCTTTTTGTAAAAGAATTGAGCTGTTCTCCTATTTTCTAACCCCCGTGTTTCCGCATGCAGTGCAGACATCTGTTAAAGCAGAGCCATACACCGGAGATATATTTTATTAGTTATGTATAAAAAGGATTTATTACACAGGCACAAAGCCCTGGCACGTGCAGGGTCCCCACCCACTCCCACTGACCCACCAAAGGGGCTGATGGCTGATTCTGTGCACCTGCAGTGTTGTGTTGAACGTTCACCTCTTTGCACAGCTGACAGAAAGGAAAAATCCTTTTTTTTCCCCCTCTTTTCTTTCCACTGCTGGGGAGTCACAGTGCCAACCACATCCCGCTGCAGCACGGCTCCTTTCACCAGCACCGGGGTGCCTGCAGCCTGGCACCACTCTCTTCTCCTGTTCTCCCACGTGTTGTGCTCTATAGCAGCTCTCCCAGCCCCGAGGTGGCTGCAGTGCTGCAGGGTGGTGGTGGCAGCCAGGACTGATGCCAGCACAGCCAGCTCAAATCCTCGTGACGCACGCATTGCTCAGCACCTCCCCAAAACCACGCAGAGCACACTGAGTGCTGAGCTCTTCCCGCAGCGCACAGAGCTGTGTGGGAGGCAGAGCTGTCCCTGCAGCAGTGATGTGATGTGGCAGCATCCTCACATCGCTCTGCTCCCGCTGTCCCGTGGCCACACTGCTGCTGCCTCCACCATCCGCGTGCTGTTGCGTTTCTGTGCCTCTCAGCATGCACGTACAATCTGGGCAAAGATTCCTAAGGAATGATTTATTAACTATAATATGGTTATAGTTGCATATATATAAATATATACATACCGGCCGTAGTTATCTATAACAGAAGGCGTATTTTAAGCTCACTGCTGCATCCCCTGTGCTGCTCCCTGAGAAACCAACGCTGCGGCACAGCTGTGGTCACCTTTCCTGCAGCAGCAGTGATGTGCTGTGATGCTGTGATGTCCCTTTCAGCAGCAGAGTGCCCACGAGCGCAGTGTTGCTGTGTGTAGATCTTTTGTCTGCAGTGAAGTGCCAGTGAGTGCCCACCCCGACTGCTCTCCGCTTCCACTGCATCCCTCCATCCTCCCCCCCTTTGTGCTGACTACTACCAGGATCGCTTTGTACACCATACATCACTGCCATCAGCATCGATTTTGTACGTACAGTTATTTCCCTTTTATATGTCAGGTAAATATTTGTAAGAGTTATACTCACACAAAGGAGATTATGATGATGATTACTAATATATTTTTTTTTCCATATTTCATTGCCTGAGTAAAAATGGTGTTTATCACTCTTGAAAGGTTTCGTGGTGTTTGTAAGGCTGGTGAGAGTCTTAGGAGGATTTATCTCCTGGGAAGGGCCTGATTCTGCCTCATGTGTGTGGATGGGGTTGGGGTTGGGGCTGGGTTAGAGTTAGAGGAGCAGAGTGCAGCCCTGGGGATGGATTGGGGCTGGGTTATGGGTTAGAGGAGCAGAGTGCAGCCCTGGGGATGGATTGGGGCTGGGTTAAGGATAGAGGAGCAGAGTGCAGCCTAGGGATGGCTTGGGGCTGGGTTATGGGTAGAGGAGCAGAGTGCAGCCTTAGGGATGGATTGGGACTGGGTTAAGGATAGAGGAGCAGAGTGCAGCCCTGGGGATGGCTTGGGGCTGCGCTGTGCCCATTGCTGCCCCTGGGCAGCCCCTGCCCTTGGAGCTGCGTCCCCTCCCAGCTCAGGTGGCATTAGGACGGGCTGTTAAGTGCGTTATCCTCAGCCCACAGATCCAATCGCCCAAGCAGATTACCCTAAGACCTCGGGACAAAAGAAAGGCTATGTGCCCCGAGCGCGCACTGCTGACAATGTTGCCCCTGAAGACCCTCCTGGCTCTGACCATCGTCACCTCCCTGGCGCGGGATGGTAAGTGACTGCGGCTGCCGTCCCTGCAGGAGATCGTGAGGGGTTTGGGGAACAGTGGAACAATCCCTGCCCCGTTGCAGGACCGAGGAGCACTGGGTGCGCGGTGCCATCAGGCTGAAGTGCGGGGGGAAGCCGGGGCAGCACTCAGCTCGCTCCGATGTTGGGATCTTCGCACCGAGGGGATGATGAAATAAATGCAGCCGCGGTTGTAGGGCAGAGAAGCGAGCGGTGCCGCTGCGCACTCCGTGCTCGGTGTGGCTCCGTTCCCCTCACTCGTGGTTTTTTTTTTTCCTTTCCACGAAAGGAGGCAGCAGTTCGTGCTCCGCGTTGCACAACGCGCTGAGCGGGCGCTGCGTGCCGCGAGAGGGCTCTGCTCGTCCAGCAAAACGGGCGGACGTTTTCCTCCCGAAATAAGCATGAATTCAAACACCGCTGTAAAAACCAAGCGGTCCTCCTGATGGCCCGGCTCGGGTGAGAGCGGCTTTTCGGGGCTTTTCGGAGTTGCTCTGTCTGCGTGTATTCAAAGCAGCGCTGTTATTTCAGGGCTCTCACTGTCAGACAGAGACAGCGGTGCTTTCACATTTGCTCAGGAGGTTCCTGAGGACCTGGGACCTCCGCAGCCGCGCAGGGTCGGAGTTCCTCCACCCGCACAGAGCCAGGGTTCGTTGCGAGCTCCTCTGGGTGGCACAGCTGTGACACGTCCACCATCACCCCTCTGCCAGCGCCTTGCAGTGCCAATGGGTGCAGTTCTGTGCAGTGCATCGCACGGGGGAAGCTGCCTGCATGGCACACACGTGCACTGAACCTCCCCTGCGGTGTAGACGAACCCCGCCTCCACTCATTACAATTAAAATTGGCGCAAAAAGACGAAGGTTGAAGGTTTTACGCCTCTTTGAGCTGTACCTGGGAGAGTGCTGCACCCCCGTGGTGCCGGCAGCACGCAGCAGTCAGAGGCTCAGCACTGCCTCACCGCTCCTCCCCTTGCGCAGGTGCAGCGCTGAGATGCCACAAATGCGTCGCATCCAACGAGAACGACTGCAACAAGCAGGGCTCGCACAGCTGCCCTCAATACGCGGACGCCTGCTCCACCATCACTGCGCCCAGTAAGTCAGTGCCAGGGCTGCAAAGCTGCCACCACATCCTGCTGCAGTTCAGTTTTGTGCTGGAGGGGTTGCGTGTGCTCCTGCTGCACGGCTGCTGCACGGCAGCACTTAACCCTGTGTGCTCTGCCTTCCCTTGCAGACAGCATCATCAAGTCCTGCTCCTACAAGTCCTTTTGTGACCAGGCACGGCGCAGCTCCGGGGGAGCCACCCTGCACTGCTGCTTCAGCGATGACTGCAATGGGCCACGGGGCTCACGCAGCTCTGGAGCAGCCACGATGCCACAGCTGCCCTGCCTTCTGGCTGCAGGGCTGGCGGGGACGCTGCTGCTGGGCGTGCCGTGATGGGCACAGCATGGCCAGAGGGTGGCACGGCCATGGGGATGGCACAGCATGGCATCTCAGTGCAGTAGAATAGGCCTTGCTCACCAGGAGCACGGCACGTAGAGTCACTCAAATAAAGGCTGCAGCTGAAAGCCACATTCCCTGCCACTGCTTTTCATTTACAGGAAAGCCATCAACCAGAGAGATAATGGCCCCAGCTAAAGCTATGGCGTTTCCAGAGGCTCTGATTTGAATGTGTGCTCATTGGAGCGTGGCTGCCGTGGGAAGGCTGCGTCAGTGCAGTGCATGGCAGCCCTGGGCCCCACTCCCAGCACTCTGCCATGACCCCACACCTCAGGGCTGGGCTGGGGCTGCTCACAATTTCGTCCTGTAGACAGGCTGTGGATGTGCTGGATGTGAAATATGGGCTGAGCTTGTTCTGTGCAATTATTTGCATTGCTTGAACGGAAGAAACCATCCCAGGTTACCCCTGGCAGCACCTGTCCCCATCCTGACCCTGGGACACGGTTGGGTGAGCCACTCTCAGGGAGATTAAACATCTTTCTGGTGACTAATCCACGCTCTGGATGTCACCACCACCTCCAGGAGATCTCGCTTTTCCTCTTCCCACCACACTTTCCCTTTGAACCTCTAATGATTAGGTGTGTCCAGCAAGTGCTGCAGTAAGGACCTGCCAGGTTGTGGCTATCAGGAGCTCTCCTCGTGTAGCCTGAACCCCATCTTGGGATGCTCTGATGCAGGTGAGACGGCCAGGAGCACAGAGAGGGCAATGAGAACCCAACTACAAGAAGTGTGTGCAGGGTGAGACAGCAAAATGCTGACTGAGAGCACTGCTGTGTGCTGGGAGTTCCCCTCAGCGAGAGCACAAGAAAAAAAGGGAACGGGTACTGAAACAAAACAACAACAACAAAAAAAGGGCAAGTTCAAACAGAAGAAAAGAAATAATTTGTTGTATGCAGATTCAGCTGTGGAACTCAATGTTGCAGGATGTTACCGGGACGACTGGGTGAGTTTTGCAGGATAAGAGGGTTGGAAATTATGGAGAGCAGGAATGTTGGGTCCCGTGTGGGTCAGAGGGATGTCACTCTGGCTGCGGGGTGTCAGCAGATTGCTGGGCTGTGTGGTGATGGGACCTCAAGCCCTGATGGCCCTGCTGCTATCAGGGGTTTCCTGTAAGGTCAGGGCATTGCTTGTACCCCCAGGCAGGCTGCAGCAGTGAAAATCATCAAGAGCACAGAAGACTCTCTAAATAAAGGAAGAGCCCCAGTGTGACCAACTGCCATGTGACTGCGCCCATAGAAAATTGAGCTGCCTTAAATCCAGGCCCTGCCGTGAGTCACAAGGTCAGCAAGAGGTGTCCCTGTGCAAAAATATCCTACGGAACAGTTTAGTCCTTGTGGAGCAGGCAGGGATGGGGGAGATGCAGCGGTTGGCAGGCAAGGATGGGGAGAGCTGCAAGGAGAAGTGCCATCCCCATCCCATGAGCAGAAATGGCAAAAGGCCATCTGGGTGTTCCAGGCTGTAACCATGGCCCTGCTGGCAGCAGATGTGCAGGGAGGTCACAGTTCTTTGCTCCTGATGTAATGAGTGATGCATTCAGGGCTGCAGCTCTCAGCAGGGCGGGTGGCCGGACTCTAGCATGGGAGAAGCCCCAGCTATCAGCAGGGAGGGGGTGTGGTGTACGTGGCTTTGGAGATAGGGGTGGGATAACAGCCCAGGCAGAGTCCAGTGTAAGAATTCTTGAAGAAACAGCTCCTTAAAGAACCAGGGGAGCACCACTGCCTGTGTGAGCAATGCACTGCGCCACGGTCAGTTTCAGTACATGGGGAGAAAGTGCTCTGGGGCCAAATGCAGCTCTGGTCAGAGAAAACGAGGCTTCCTGCATGCAACCTGCCTGTAGCTGGAGCCCTGCTGTCCTGAGCACACAGCAGGCTGCAGCTCTCCTGAACTGTGCATTGCAGGAGCTGGAACTCGAGCTGAGCAGCTCATCTCTGCCCAAGGCTGTGCTTAAAGCCCAGCACCTCTGGGCTCTGTGCTGCAGCCATGGGTTCTGGGCAGCACTGCATTGTGATGCTGTGGTTTAACCCTCTCCTGAGGCAGACACACAGAAATGAGCACACACGGTTTCAGTAACAGCATTTGGGCAATCTTCTGTAACGTGGCGGGGGGGGGGGGGGGAACCCTTTGTTCTGAAAGTGATCCTGGACATAGGAAGTGCTTGGGGGTGAGGCAATGTGTTTACTTAACAACACTTCACAAAACAACTCCTAAAACGTATAAATACACGGGGAGGAGGGATTTTAATCCTAGTACTGCATCCTCCGACTAATCTTGCCTTAAAACGTGTGAAGACAACCTCCCTCCCCGATGCACCAGCAGTGAGGTGCATGGAGCTGCAGGCTGGGGCTGTGTGCTGCCCAGAACAAGGCTGGCTGTGTCCTACGGGGCTCTGCAGACCCTCCCTGGGGTGCTGAGTTTGTGTTAACTCCCGATCCCGGTGCACCCCTCTCACCCGCAGGGAAGCTGTGCTGAGCATCTCCCCACGATGTGCACAAAGCAGAATCTGGGTGCACCTCCAGAGTGCTGAGAAAATGTGTGAGCACTCCCAAACGTGCCTCGCTGGGCTGACAGGACCTGGATCTAACGAGAAATAGCGAGCAGCCTGGACCTGATGCGCAAGTTTGGGAAATTCACCACCTGAGATGCACGCTTTCCTCCATTCTTGTATTTGCTCACGGCAGCAGCGTTTTCCTTTCTGCACCATCAGAAAGGTTCGGTAAAGCAGTGACGGTGTGCCGGGTGATTTGGGGCTGACTGTCGGACAGGACCCCGCCGTGCACCTGCCGTCTTCTCTCTCACCGAACCCATTTGCTCCTTTATACAGCGGCCGGGGCAGCTCCGGGAGAGCCCGGGGGGTGGAGGCGGCTGAGTTTCGGGCGCTCGGAGCCGCGTTCCCACACGGAGCCCCAGATCCGACCCCCGAGATCGCCGCAGGTGAGGAGGAGCGGTCACCTCCCGACGCACCCACCCGCATCCCCGAGCACCCGCGGCCCCGCACTCACATCCGGGGCCGGCTTTACTAATGGGAGACGTAATTAACCCGGAAAAAAAGCGACGGCTGAGCCGCAGGCACACCCCCTCCGCGCCCAGCCCTCCTCCGCGGCTCCGTTCGGCGTGCGCGCAGCCCCAACCCGGCCATGCGCGGGGCCGACAGCACAGCGGCGGTGCGGGGTGAGTGCGGGGCTGAGGGGTCACGCTTCGTCCGCGGAGCTCTCACCCCACGCGCGGATGGAGGGGGGATCCCAGTCCTTTCGCTTCCCCCGCGCCTTCTGTGCTGCGCTCTTGGCTCTGCGCGCAGTGGAGCCGCCTCCGCTGTTCGCCCCGTCGGTCCTTGAGTGGGGAGGGGGCTGAAATCTCCTGGCAGCGATTGGGAACAGCGGTAACCATCGGTCGGGAGAGCCCCGCGCCGTGCAGGGCTTTGCGGTGGTCGTGCACGGCAGTGCTTGCAGCGAGGGGTGGTGCGGGGTGGGCTGAAGGCAGAGCGGGGTTTGGGGCGCTCGGGATGCGGGGCTGCGCTGGGCGGAGCTGGGAGCAAAAGCGCAGCGAGGATTTGCGCTCCGCAGCTGTTGGAAGTGCGTTCTTCCGACAGAGTTTTTCGGTACGGTGATGAAGTGTATTTTCTTTGCTTCGTATCTGCGTATCCTCGTCCCCCAGCCGGTTAATTACTTCATTAAGGCACATGCTTGCGCCTAGCAGGAGTTGCTGGGCTTTTCCTCCACCGTCTCTGCGCTGTGTCAGCTTCCAGAGAGGTGTTGGTAGGGCGAGGGCTCTGCTTCAGGTAGGAGGAAGTAACGCTGTCACCGCTGCGGGCGCCGCGTGGGGCCCTCGTGACATTCAGCGTCCCGTGTCTCGGATGGCACCGGGACAGCAGAGACGGGACGGGAGCGAAATAGGGATGCCGTGACTGCAGATGCGATGGGCTGCACCGCAGGGAGGGGTGCCGGGGGTCTGCCTGCAGCCAACGCTGCAGAGTGCAGGGCTGCTGGGGGTCCCTGCAGCACAGCGATCGTGGCTGCTGGCTGAGCACCGGCAGCAGAAGAGGAGGGGACGCAGCAAAGTGCTGGTATCCCAGGGATGCTTCCTTCAAAGCCTGGTGCTGCAGCTGCACGTGAGGTCCTGGAGCCATCGGGAAGCACGCAGGGAGGGGTTGCACATCCCCAGAGATGCTGATTTTCTGTGTGGTCCTTCATGTGTTCAGCCCCTCTTATTCTCCGCCTTCCAGATTTAGTCTGGTGGCCTTCCTATAGCAAACGTGTACAAATATTTACGGCTCTGGATTTACAGAGTGCTGTGTAAATAGTAAACGTTTAGTGTAAAGTGAACCTCTTCCTGAACAGCAGGACCAGATGCCCGCAGGCTGACAGAGCCGGAGCTGCTGCTTTCATCATTTTCCTATGTAAAAGTGAAATTGGGGTGGCTGTGAGCAGGCGGTGGTGGAGTGCTGGGAGCAGCGGGGCTCCCAAAGAGGGTGGGGACGGCTCCTGCTCTCACAGAGGGAATCCAGCGCTGTCCCGAAGGCAATTTGGAGAGATCGTTATCGTTATCTCTTCTCCTCGATGGGTTTTGCATATCCAGGTGCAACCCGAGGTCAGCTCATAGAAGAGCTGAGCTGTTTCCATGCTCTGTTAATGCGGGATGGCAAAAGGGAGAGGTGAGGAGCTGCAGCGTGTGTCCTGGGGGGGGACAATTGGGTAATAATCCCCAAACCGACCCCAAAAGCCACAGGAGTGCTGTGCCATGGCCCAGTCCCTTCCAATTTTGTAGGAATTGAGTTTTTGCTCGCTGCAGGAGGTGATTCAGGAAGCTCTGTCTGATCGTTTGGGTGCCGCTTGAAGTCACTTGGGAATTTGTTTCATGTGTACTCCCTGACCCCACAAAAATAAACCCACAAAAAAAAAAAAAAAAAAAAAAGAAGAAGAAAAAAAAAAGGCAGTGAAATGTGAAGCTCCCACACGCCCTTTGTGTCGGGGCAGATGTGCTGTTTTGAAGCAGCCCTTCCTACTGAAGCAGCACCGTTTCCCCCAGCAGAGCTGTGATACCCATCTCCTCTGCACTGACGTGGGGCTCTGAGGTCTGGGGACAGGTTGTCACCTTTACTCCCACCTCTGCTCCACAGCTGCACCGCAGCTCTTGCACAACTTGCCACTCCACTGCAGCTATTGGGCTCAAAAATAGTATTTCCTCCTTTTCTGCATGAGATATTTTGTTTGTGTGGGTTCCTTCTGGCACCTGCACGAGTCACCTTCCCTTCTGCTGTCCGAACCACACCAACCTCAGCCTGCATCTTCCATCACCACGGCTTCTACCTCTGCCTCTCAACCGCGGGGCTCTGCTGGACTGAGTGCTGCCCGCATCTCCTGCCTGGCAGTGGGGCTCTGCTCTGCTCCGTGGGGATGTTGGTGCTCACAGCTGTCCCTGCTGACTCTGCACCGCACGGCTCGCGCTTCCTGCTGGAGCTGCACATTGTTGGGCATTTCCTGGGAGTGTGCTCAGGCTCTCTGTAGCACGCAGTGCTGCTTTTGGTCAGCAATCCCCAGGGGCCCTCGTACTGCCTATTCCAGCCCCTTGCAGCTGCTCTCTTGTCCTATGGGGCAGCGCTGGGCCGTGGGGTTGTCACTCAGCACAGTCCATCCCTGCTGGCTGCAGTGCCGGAGTTCTTGGAGCGATGCAGATGGGTTGGAAGCTTTACTTTGGTGATGCAGTCACCCTGCACTCCTTTCTCATCGCAGAAGCACGCTGGATGACTTCTGTGTTCGCCTGGCAGCTTCCCCACAGCACGAATGTGCAGAGGGAGCAGTTTCATTCTGCTTCCACTGCGTTGAGCCTTGTGCTGTGGAGACCTGGGAGAGGCAGCAGAAGTTGGGGCTGCATTCAGCAGCACGGCACTCACTGTTCCCACCGATCCTTCCTGCAGGGTGATGCCAGAAGGAGCCCGGCATGCCGTACTTGGACCGACAGAACCGTATCTGTGGGTTCCTGGACATTGAGGAAAATGAGACCTGTGGCAAATTCCTGCGACGCTACTTCATCCTGGACACGCAGGCCAACTGCCTGCTGTGGTACATGGACAACCCGCAGGTAGGGCTCAGCGTTGGTCCCACCCAGGTCCCCCTGAGGCTGAGCAGTCCCCGTGCTGTGGGACAGCCAGGTCCTGGGGACAGCACGGTGTCACGTTTGTGCCCATTCCACTGTGGTTTAATGGGTGGGAATGCTTTTTGCACGAAGCACGTGGGTAGGGTTTTTCCCCCGTCTATTGCTTTCCAAGCTTGGGGTTGAATTTTCCGCTGTTGCAGCCCCATCCGAAGCCTGGTGAGGTCTGTGGGGACGTGTTAGGCTTTGCCTGCTTGGGGCAAAGCCACTTAGTGGTGCTGAGTACGGCCACATCTGGAAGCAATTCATCCACTCCAAGTAGCCCTGGTTCCTCCGCTGGGCTTTTCAAGGAAGCAGCAGCACAGTGGGATTGTATCTATTAGCAGCCCAGTCACCAACAATCCTCAACTCTGCATCTCTTTGCAGTTGTATCCAAAGCAAATAAAGCAGAGTTGCCATTTGCATGCGTTTGGCTGCACCCTGAGCCCACAGCAGCACCTGACCCAGCGATGCTGACCCTGGGTCTCCTCTGCCTTCTGCTCTCACCTCCCTTCTGTTGTGTGCTTTGCAGAACCTGGCGATGGGAGCGGGCGCCGTCGGCTCTTTGCAGCTCACCTACATCTCCAAGGTAAGGCCTGGAGAGAGCACAGTTGCTCTGTGCCATGCTATCCTGACCTGCTGCCCTCCCCAGGCATCCATTCTCCCAGGGAAGGGCAGAAATGGTGCATAAAGCGACAGCCA
Source organism: Meleagris gallopavo (assembly GCF_905368555.1). Lineage (NCBI taxonomy): Eukaryota > Metazoa > Chordata > Aves > Galliformes > Phasianidae > Meleagris > Meleagris gallopavo. The sequence goes on from NC_139427.1 coordinate 2,603,760, forward strand.
GCTGGGACTGCGAGCGTGCTGGGGGCTGGGGCAGCAGAGCCGGGAGGGAACGGAGCAGATCCCTCCGTTCTGCTGAGTCATGATTTATAAATTAAGCACAGATGAAGCAATGCTGTGGAACTGAGCCTTCCCCACGTCGGAAGGAGCCGCATTTGTAAATTATAGACGTGGTAGGCTGAGTGGAAATTGCTGTAAGACAACATTTGGTCGCAAACTGTGGGGCTGCGTTGTGCCGGGGGCTCTGAGTCCCAACTCTGTGTGAGCCAAAAAATGGGGCTTTGCTGGAGAAAACATACGTGAAGCATTACGGACTGGCTGGGAAGGAGGAAGTCTGTCAGAATAATACCCCGTGAGTGCTGTGCTTGGAGCCCTGGGGGATGTGATTCTTATATAAATGATTCCTCCACTTTCAGGGAGAAACCACTGCTATTTTCCTTCAATTTCCTTAATTGCTGACAAGAGTGACTGCGTTAGTCCAGCAGAAAACTGAACGTTCAGGGCCTTGAAAGCTTCCCAGCATGTCGACAGCTTTGGTGCTGATCCTTTCCCTTTAATTTGCTCTGCAGGTCAGCGTCGCCACCCCGAAACAGAAACCCAAAACTCCGTTCTGCTTTGGTGAGTGGGGGGATGCAGGAGCTGTGGTTGGGGTGTCCCACTAACATAGAGGGGATTCCTGACTCTCAACCCCTTCCCTGGCAGTGATCAACGCTCTGTCCCAGCGCTATTTCCTGCAAGCCAGCGACCAGAAGGACCTGCAGGACTGGGTGGAGGCACTCAACCGTGCCAGCAAGATCACGGTGGGTCACAGGGCTCCTTTCTCATGCTTCTGTGCTGTGCTGAGTTCCCATCCTTCCTGAAACGCTGTGCATTGTGCTGTTGGAGGGCCATGCAGGGCAGGCTGTGCCCGGATTCCAGGGCTTTGCCCACAGTCTCCTTTCATTTTCTGCGCTGTTCATGCAGCCGTGAAATGATGGGCGCTGACCCAGCAGCCGGTGGCGTCTGCAGCCCGGCGCTGCGGGCGATGAGGGATGGATGTGCAGCACAAAGCACCATCTGTGCTCTGTGTGCTGCGCTCCATCTGCGTGCTGGGAGCATTTGGGTGCTGTGTACCCGGGGCACCCCCTGTGTCCTTCCAGCCCAACGCAGGCTTTGCTGGGACAGGAGCAGGGGTGGCAGTTTGGGTGCTGCTCCCGGTGCCAGGCTCAGCTTCCTCTTCTGTCAGAGACTTCTGCTCTGTGTGCACCACTCGGTTCCTGTGTTTCTGCACTGTGCATGCATGCGGTGCAGAGCACGCGGCTCACGATGGTCGCTGTGATGGTGACGGAGGCAGCTGGGTGCTGCTCTGCTCTGTTCAGCACGGGGAGCTCGTTCCTGCCACACCGTTGCACTGTGCCATGCGATGGAGGCTGACGGGAGCTGCAGCTGCTGCCCACTGCCTGCTGCCCGCACGCAATGTCTCCATGCGTGTGTTGTGAAACTGCTTCCTGCAGCTCCCCAGCACCGCTGTGCTGAGCTGAGCTGGAGCTGGGAGCAGGCAGGTGCTGGGCACGGGGCTGCTTGCAGTGCAGGTGCAGTGTGCCCAGCGTGCTGGTGCTCAGTGCGTGGTACTGGGTGTGCAGAAGCACCCACCCATCTGCTACATCCCCGCAGACGTGCTGAAGCCCGGCTTCATTAGGCAGATGAGCGCCCATCATTAAGCCTTGGCTGGAAGTAGAGCGGGGACAATTAAAGGAGCGATTGTCCCACAAACGCACCGGGCTGCAGAGGCGATGCAGACTCCTGTGGGGTGATGCTGAATTATTCACCACCTCTCATGTCTGTGCCTCCTGTGAAGCGCTGGGGTGGGGGCCGCACCCTCCCTAATTGGGCTGTCGGCCCCATTGATGTTTTTTAAAGGGCCACGGTTGTGTTTTGGCTGGGAACACCAATGTGGAGGTGCCCGTGGGTCTGTGGCCATCACTCCCTTTCCTCCCCTTGCAGGTCCCAAAGGGTGGTGCTGCTGCACCCCCCACCACTGAGGTCACGAAGCCCCCAGCAGTGCTGCAGGCACAGGACAGGAAGCCCCCAGTGGCCTACAAGACTGAAATCATCGGTGGGGTGGTGGTGCACACCCCCATCTCCATCAGCCAGGTGAGCTGTGAGCGCTGCTGGGGTGTCCCGTGGTGGTGTCCCCAAGGATGGAGTCATGGTGATGTGTCTAGCTGGGAACCTTCCAAGCCAGTGGGAGGAAGAGAAGCAGCCCAGGAGTGCTTGATGTGTGCCTGCCTTGGCACAGCACGAGGCTTTGGGGGAGGCTGTTCCTGGCCGTGCTGCTGGAGGCTGCTTTGCACTTTTGGTTCTGGAAAGCAGCTCTGTGCCTGCAATGCCTTCCCACTCAGAGTGTATAAATAGCTGCTCTCAGCACCTCAAGCATCTCTGCTGTGTCTCACGCTGAGGAGTGATGAGACGTGGGGGTGTGAGGAGGGGGGCACCCTTTGCTCCCTGCCCACCCTGTGACACTGCCACCTTCCAGACCTCAGCTGCTTGTGTCGGGAACTGACAGCCACTCTTCCCACCGAGATGTGGGGATGGGTCCTCTGCCCCTGAGCTCCATCCTCAGCCCTTTCCTGGCTTTTTTTTTTTTTTTTTTTTTTTTTTGCAGAGGAGTTGTTTTTACATCAGTATTGGGCTGGACTATTTTCAGTGCACGCTGTCTAGCCCAGGGGGAGATGGCTGCTGCTGCTCCCACTGCCATTTCCTGGGCACGCTCACCATTTCCTGGAGCTGTCCCCGCACAGTTCAGTGACTGCACTGGGGAGCCCCGCTCCCACCACCTGCAGCACGCAGCAGCATCACCCACTCAGCTCCTGGGCTGGTGCTGCAGATGTGTCCAAGGTGCAGAAGGAGGTGGTTTGGTGTACAGGGAAGTGGTTTGGAGCACGGGGAGCTGCTCAATGTGGGTTTGCACAGATCCAACAAGCGCTCCGTGCTGCTCACTGCAGCTTGAGGTGGCTGAACTGCTGCTGGTCCCTGTCCTGGGAAAACCAAAGCACCGTCTTGAAGGTGCTGGAAGGAGCAGTGTGAGCACAGGGCGGTTGCTGGTTTAACCACACGGTGCCATATAAGGGTGGTGAGGGTGTGAGCCAGCAGTGGCTGCTATGGCAATGTGCAAACCTCAGACTGAGAGCAGGAGGAAGGGGCTGGAGGGAGCTGAGCACGGATGTTTGAGCTCAGCTACAATCTGTGCTGGGTGGGGACACCGTGGTGTTCCTACCTGGGCTACAAGCATCTGGTTTCCAGCAGGGGAATAGCAGCTTGGCCGTAAGAAGTGGAACTGGAAGATCAATGAGCCCTTTTGCTGTGCCCAGGGCATGCTCTGGCTTGCTCTCCCCCCAGTAACTGTGTGCTCCCATTTGCAGAATGGTGGGGATGGAGCAGAGGGCAGCGACCCGACTGCACACCCCCTGCTGCGCCGCTCGCAGAGTTACATCCCTGCCTCTGCCAGCAAGCCACCTGCAGGGCCACCGGCCATCAAGACCGGCTTCTGTGTGAAGCAGGGCAACGTGGTGAGTGCTGGATGGGTGCAGGCTGCTCCCTCAGGCTGAGGATGCTCTGGGTGCCTCCAGGGCATCCCTGGTGTGGGGAGTGTGGAGCCCAACGCTGGTCCTCTCTGTTTTCCAGAGGAAGAGCTGGAAGCGTCGCTACTTTGTCCTCGATGAGTTTTCCATCAGTTACTACAAATGTGAGCAGGTGAGCAGCTCCTGCCCCACCTGCAGCCGGCCGTGCTGGAGCTGAGCACTGGGACTGCTGTGTCCCAGAGGAACGGTGATCCCAGTACAGCCCCTCTCATCCCCCAGGACAAGGAGCCGCTGCGTTCCATCCTGCTGAAGGACATCTGCAAGACCCACGAGTGCCTGGTCAAGTCCGGGTAAGGCTTCCGTGGGGGAGGGTGGGGGTTTGGCTGCCACCCCCATCCCAAATCCCCTTCAAATCTTGAATTTCCCCTATGGAAACACTCCGGCTGTTGCATGGGGGCTGCGTGGCTCCCACCTCCTGCAGTTCTCCCCATGTCCTGGGGTGCCGCTTCTTGCTTTCCCCGGAGACCCTGCAGACATCTCAGTCGTGTTTTGCTTTGAAGAAACCCGTGTTCCATCAGGTGCAGGCAGGGGTGCTGGGACGCAGGATATTGCAGCTGCTCTCCGCCCCGCTGATAGCCATCTCTGCTGGGTGTGCTCACACGGCGCTTATCTCCCAGTGGAGGAGCACACAGTGCTGCTCAGTGCGTAGCACTGTGTGACAGCAGCACAGAGGTGTTCCTGAGGCAGCTGGGAGCCATGCACAGGCGTATTCCCTGCACCATCACAGGTGGCTGCATAGTATCTTGGGAACCATTTGTTCGGCGGACGCTGATAAAATCGACCTGGAAGAGTTGCAATGAGAAACGAACTCAGAAAACAAACCTTGTTAGCTGAAGTACAAATAGAATATATTAACATAGATTCATCTCTCCTGATGAGACCCTCACCCTGAACGTGTCCCCGTATTCTCCAGTTATAAGAATGTACGTGGACTTTTGCTACCCAGTGTGGCATCACCAGTGCCCCTTTCTCACTGTTTCAGTGACCTCCTGATGCGGGACAACCTTTTTGAGATCATCACGAGCTCCAGGACCTTCTACATCCAGGTATGGGGCGGGGAGGTGGTGGGCACAGGGCTCTGCTGGTGCCGTTCCCAGTGGAGCTCCTGCACTGGGGCAGGGTGAGCTCTGGGCATCGCTCTTCCCGTCCCACAGGCAGACAGCCCCGAGGACATGCACAGCTGGATCCGTGCCATCGCAGGGGCGGTGCAGGCCCTGAAGACCCGCCCGAGGGTAGGTGAAACCCATCTGTATCCTATTTGGCATCTAGCAATGATTCTGCTGACTTACGAGCCGCAAAGCACGTGCAGGGCTGTGATCTCAGAGCTCTGCAAATGGCTCCGGAAGCGTAGAGAAACCAACCAACATTCGCTCCCTGCAGGAGATCTCCTTCATGCGCTCTTGTTCCATGACCAAACCGGGGGCAGCTCGGTGCCATCGCAGCCGCAGGAGAGGAGAACACCTTGCAAGGCTCCAGCCACCGCCTGGCAGCCCTGGACGCCGGTGCCACAGGACAGGAGGCAGCCCGAGGTGCCCAGCCGAGATGCAGTGTTCGTGCCGGCGCTGACGGAGCGCGATGGAGCTCCTGTGCCAGGTCAGCGCCTGCGGCATCGCTCAGAGCCGCAGCATCACAAGGAGAAGACGTTCCTCTTCGACCTGGACGATGACAGCATCCGGACCTCTGACGTCTGACGGTGCCTCTGCCCCACCGTGTGCCCTCTGTGTGGGTGTGTGGCATCATTTCTCCCCAAGCACCAAATATGGAAGACAGTGCAGGAGGGTTTGGAAGCACGAGGGGGGTGAGGCGGCCTTTCCTCTCTTTGGAAGAATGTTCATCTCCCTTCTGTGCCACTCGGTCTTTCCCAGCACAGCTGTGCCTGGAGCGGGAGCTGCGCTGCAGCCTGCAGTGTGGATGATGTTTCTTGGAGATCGGCTCCATGCACTGCCCGACTGATGGGGTACCAGCACACCCAGGGGCATCTAACTGCCTCCTTTTGTATCTGTGGCCCTTGTTACATCCCAGTGAGGTGTGCTGCTCCTGGGGGACAGTGGTGACCGGGGCTGTGGGTATCCTCAGGTTGTTCTGGGGTTTGTTAGGCACCAAAAAGACCTGTCTGAGTGAAGTGCCATGAGCACAAAGCAACAAAAGCTGAACGTGTAGATGAACCCCGGGAGACTCGTCCAACCGCCCTGCACTGACTCAGAATGAAAATGAGAAGAACCTTTCTTAGCAGTGTGAGCCGGTCATTTCCATAAGCAAATATCCTCCTGTGGGAGGTGTGACACATAGCACATGGAAAATGCAAGTCTTCCCCGTGGAGTGATTGATGCCTTCACCCCAACAGCACACGTAGGATGCCATGGGTGCTGCAAGCAGTGCTTGGTGCTGTGTGCACTCAGAGCTGCATGCAGGGCAGGGGCTCTGCTTCCCCTCCCAGTGCACCACAGCAGTGCTGGAGCTGAGCTGCCCAAACCTGCATTGCAGCTGAAGGATCAGGGCTGCAGGTGTGGGGCTGCACCGCAAGCCCAGCAGTGCTGGAGTGCTCTGCAGTTGGCAAGGTGTCCCTTTGCTTTGTGTAGTTATCTTTTTTTTCTTTTGGTTATTATGCATTTTCTGCTCTGCGAAATCAGCCCAATGCGGCAGGGTGTTGTCAGATGGCATTACTTTGCTTTCCCATGTGTCTGTTGTGACCCATGGAGAAGCAGCTGCAGATACACTTTATACAGTGAGGGAAGGTGAATGGGATCCCCCAAAGCAGGGGGCAAGAGCAGCTTTGTGCAGGAGTGCTGGAGAACACTGATGAAAACGAGTGGAAAACAATGCAAATGGTCCCGGGAGAATGTTAATATTTGTTATTTAATTGTAGAAACCTCAGTTACTCTGTTCCTTTTTGCCTTTTTCCTTTGTTTTTTGCCTTCGGCTGACCTCTGCTTGCTGGTTTGGTGCTCTGTTCCCTGGAGGTTTTGGGCTGTCGCTCACACTCACAGCACTGGGTGATGTCGGCGCTCTGACCTCGTTTTGGGAACCCATTAAATGATGGTTCCTTTGTGCAAGGCTTCAAACTCAGCACCAAGCCGTGTTGCTTAGCAATTGCAAAGTTTCCTCAGGCCTGGGATGGTGGAGCAGAAGCTGGTTGCACAATTAAGGTTAATTATCCAGGAAGGTAACTACCTGTGGCTGCAGTGCTGTTGCAACACTCTCTCTTCTCCCATTCCCACCCTCCTCATCTCTGGGATAGAATGATGCATTGGTGGGAGATGGGTGCAGGCTCCAGGGTTTTTGTATGGGAAGTGATGTGTGAGTTTGCTCTTCTGCATGAAAATGCCCAAACGGTTCCCAGCTGTGCTCCAAGTGCTCTTAGGGCTGGGGGTCCCTCAGCCTGCGGATGGGTTTTGGCTGCAGATGGAACTCTCTTTTGCCTCTTTGTAAATAAAGAAGGAAACCCCAGGTGCTTTTCCAGGCTCTCTGTTGGTGCTGTGCTTGGTAAGAGGAACGGTGAAAGGAAGTGAAGGCATTTGGGGGCAGTTTGTTGGCACGCAACGGGCGCAAGCACCTGATGCGTTCTCCTGATGAGCCGTTTGCTGCCTTTGCTTTCAGAGCACTGCAAAGGGAGCCCTGCAGGCAACCCTTCCTTCCATCACCGATCCCCCACGCTTCGGAGGCGTGGAAGGTTTCATTTTGGAGGTACAAAGAACTTGGCGAGACGTGGGCTGCCTACAGACAGATGCTATCGGCTGAGCGCCAGACCAAGTGCCAGACAGCGCTGCGGGAGCGCAGATCTCGGGGTCAGTGGGATCCAGGGGGTGAGCGCTGCTCCACAACTCCCCTGTCGGGCTGTGTGAGAGCCGAGCTGTAATCAGCAGCCGCTGCCCCGTGGGCGTCTTTGCTCTTTGCATGCGGCCGCGCAGCGCTCAGCCACAGCCGCGCACCGGGAAAGGAGCAGCCAGGAAGTAAATTCACTCCTTTCATTTACAGTGCCAGACGTCCTACAAGGAGAGAACTCCTCCACCCAAATTTGCTTTGAAATGTTTTCCATTAGCCCCGCTAAAATTGGGAGTTAAAAGCAGGGAAGCTCACTTTATGTGAGAATCAAGTCAGACCCTATGCTCGTGTAATCTAACTTCTCATGCAGTATAACCCTGTGGCAGCTAACAAATGTAAATTTCTGTACCTGTTTATTAGGTGAAGGTAATAACTGAGCGTTTTTTCTTTTTTTCCAAGTGCTCAGAAGCCCTTTTAATTTCAGAGCAATTAAAAAAAATAAGAGGAACAATCACATATTATTATTGAAATCCCAGAGAGAGAATTTTATGTGGGAACTGCAGAGCAAAGAAGTTCAGATCAGATGGGGCTGAATCCCTGCAGCCAGGGAAGCTGCAGTAAATTCTGCCTTGCTGAGTACAAGGGCACAACGAAGGGTATCAGCAATGCCCCCGGGTACCCCTTACTGTAGTTAATGACAGCCTCACTCATGGAAGGAATGTGAGCTCCTGCTGTGAGCTGGCAGCTGCCGGGCTGAGAACACGGGGAGATGTTAATGATGATGGGCTTTTACACACAGGATTATTATTTTTTTTTCTTTCTGGCTCACAAATTAATTTTTTTTTCCCACCGCGGGCTCTCCAGCCCTGTTGTTCCACTGGGCTGAAGAATGTGGTAGTTTTATAATGAAGGCTCCCCCCCCCCCCCACCTCACCCCACTGCCCTGAGACCCGTTCAAAGCTGCCAAACTCAGATTACTTGTGACCTAAATGGGATATAAATCCCATTCCCCAGAGAGGAGGAGTTGTTGCAACAAACCACAAAGCAAAACTGGAACAGGCACAATTAATTCCCCGCCAGACCGAAACCCTTTGCAGTTCCACAGGACAGAAGTAGAAGTAACATCAGCAGAAGGCAGCTAGATGCAAGCAAGTGGAGGGTGCTCAGTTTGCAGAACTCCATGAGAATGGAAAGTATACATGTGCTGCATTTTATGTCAAATCTTATTGGACTCTTGCATATATGGATTTTGTGCCTGGTTCTGGCTGCCCGTGTCTTGCTGTAGCTTCCCTTTCCCGTTTTTATTCAACTTGGTAATTTCTCAAACTGCATCTGGCAGAGCTTCCTCTTTTGTGTGCGTGCAGTTGCTTGAGGCCTCTGCTTGTTCCAGTACTGCACGCACTCTGTGCCATGCCTGAAGTCCTCAGGTTCTTTTATTTCCAAAGCAAAATAGTTTATCCAGAGTTTTTCTTCACCTCATTTCAAATGTGTTTTTGAAGTAGCTATGGGGAAGGAGTAACTGTACCTGCTGTAAGTCTGAGTTTTGCCTATGCAGCAGCTGATACAATCATACAAACCAAAACCTCAACCAAAAGATCCCCAAACCTATTTCTCTCACAGCATGTGGACAATATTACTTCTACATCCTGAATTTATTTTGTACTGTGGCTTCTCCAGCCTGAAAGAGAGGAAAGAGACGTTCTTCAGAAGGGTACAGTTTCTCTGCTAGATCTTACTCAGCTTCAATGTGTAGCAAAGGCATCTGGGCATAAGCAAATAATTAGAATTGAGCTTGTCACTTCCCTTCTGTAACACTGTTAGGTTTCAGCTTTAGATGTCTGCTAAACCGCCGCACAAAACCACAGGCTGGAGGCCAGCATCTCTGTCTGCAGTGTACTAACATCAAAAATAAGTGGAGTCAGTTCTTTCCAGACTTTATTAATTTGACCACTTGTGTTTGCAAAGTCTGAGCTGTCAAACTTATCACTCGAGAGGAAAAAAGCTCAGATTGTTTTAAACGAGCAAAATATATACCCAATTTTGTGTCCAACGTATGTACAGAGGAATTAACAAGAACAATTGTTCTGCAGATTAAGTTATAGCTTTGTAAATCCATATTTGTGCAAGGCAGAAGTCCTCAAGTGGAGTTTGTTCTGATGCTTTGGTGCAAGAGGAGGAGTCCATCTCCAGTGAGCTCCAGGGATCCACTCTGGTTCTGCTCAGTACACAGTGCACCAATTGCTGCCATCGCTGGGCATCAGCCCCCCAGTGATGAGGAGGATCAGATCCACAAACCACCAGATCCCGAGACCTCCCAGAGTCAGCAGCTTCCCCACAGCGGTGCCCGTGTGGCCGAGGCAGAAGCGATCCACGCCAAAGCAGCCCAGGAAAAACGAGTAGAGCAAAGTAGTGATGAAGTAATGGCCGGTGTACCTGCAGCAGGTGGCCAGGGATGGGTTTGGGGGGGGGCAGCCAACCTCTGCCCGCTATCCCGGGGCCCCCTGACCCCAGTCCCAGCTGTGGCTCACTCCAGAGAGCCCCTACCTGACACAGGGCCGGCTGCCCCGCAGGAAGCTCCGCGGCTCGGCGCACTCGATGCCGTCCAGGGCCCGGCATTGCACCCGCGTGTGATCCACATCGCCGTGTGCCTGTCCGCCGAACTGGGCGGGGAGCGGAGAGGGGACACTGAGCTCAGCCCTCAGCCGGCCCCCGCCGCCCCCGGCCCGGCCCTCACCTTTACGCAGCCGTGGCCCAGCTCCTGCTGCGCCGTCGCGTTCCCGCCGTGGTCCACGGGCTCGTCGCACTCCACGAACTCCTCGGGGCTGCGAGGGAGGAGGAAGCGGTGAAGGCCGCGCCGCGGGGCCCTCTCTCCGCGCGAGGCCCGGCCCGGCGCTCACAGGTACGTGCAGAGGACGAGCGGTGCCCGCGGGTCGCTGTAGATCCAGGTGGCAGCAGGCGGCTCCGGGCCCGGCGGCTCCGGCTCGCTGCCGTTGTGCGGGAGGCCGCGCGAGGCGCCGTGCAGCAGCAGCAGGTTGCCGAGCAGCAGCACCGCCTGTCCGCACAGCAGCGCGTAGCCCAGCGGCCCGCCGCGCCGCGGCGCCATGGCGGCGCCCGCTGCTAGGAAACGCCGCTCCCACCTACCCGGCCCTTCCGACCCCGCCGCTTCCGTCTCGCTGCCGGCAACCAATAGGAGAACGCGTTCTTACCTCGAGAGGCGGGAGGCCGTCGTCAACAACCAGTCAGAGCTAAGCCGGAAGGAGGCGAAGAAATGCGGAAGTACACATCGATCCCGGAAACGATTGACCGCTTCCGGCGTCGCGACAACCAATTGGAAAAGAGCGAGGGCGGGACGAGGGAGGAGCCCGCCTTTTTTAAAGCGGCCGCGGCGGTGCGAGGGTGTGGTGGGGCTTTGTCTGCGGGGCGGGCGGTGTGTGATTTGTGATCTCGGCCTTCTAGTTTGTGGGTGCGTTTCCTCAAGGTGTGTGGCTCTTCTTTACAGTGAGAGCGGTGAGGTGCTGGAACAGCTGCCCAGAGAGGCTGTGGATGCCCCGTCCATCCCTGGAGGTGTTCAAGGCCAGGTTGGATGGGGCTCTGGGCAGCCTGGGCTGCTGTGAGATGTGGAGGTTGGTGGCCCTGCGTGTGGCAGGGGGTTGGAGCTTTGTGATCCTTGAGGTCCCTTCCAACCCTGGCCGTTCTGTGATTCTGTGCGCTGTGGTAGGAGCATTCCTCAAGGTACGTGCTGTGGCTGCTTGTGTGGAAAAGCAGGACCTGTGCAGAGCTTTTTAGATCCCTTGCCTGCCCAGGCTTGCTGTCAGCATGGTGGTCAGTGCCTTCCCCTGGTGCTGTGTCAAACAGCTCTGGCCAAGCACTCTGTTTTTATTGTTCATAGCGATGCTGTATAGCATGAGAAACCCCTTTAACCAGTGTGGGCCAGCTGTCCCAGTTCTGCCCCCACCCCCTCATTAGCAGGGCAGCGCACGAGGCTGAAATATCACAGAATCATAGAGGTTGGAAAGAACCTCCAGAGATCGAGTCCAACCCCCCTCCCAAAGCAGGTTCCTTACACCAGGTCACACAAGTAGGTGTCCAGGTGGATCTTGAATATCTCCAGAGGAGAAGACTCCACAACCTCCCTGGGCAGCCTGTTCCAGTGCTCCGTCTCCCTCACCGTAGAGAAGTTCTTACGCACAATTATGTGGAACTTCCTATGCTTCAGTTTCTGGCCGTTCCCTCTTGTCCTGTCTCCACACGCTGCTGAAAAGAGTCTGGCCTCACCACTCTGCCCCCTACACCTTAGATATTTATAGACCTGGATCAGGTCCCCTCTCAGTCTTCTTTTCTCGAGGCTAAACAGACCCAGTTCACTTTGTCCTTAATTAGCATAAGTCCTGCTTTACAGCAGCTAAAATACCAATGTGTTACCACCGTCATTGTCCCTATCTATTTGTTTTGGGGTGGATTTCTTTCTGGTTTCTGCACGCAGTTAATAAAAGTCAAAATTAAATATACTTAATTATGTTGCAAATTTCAGAGCGTGAAGCAGGTGGGGGAACTGCAGTATCCTCCTTTCCACTGCTACTATGCAGCCCATCCCACCTGCATGATGCTGTGAGCTTAGCAGCAGCAGGTGTGGTCACACAATGGTCCCACCTGGCTCAGAATACAAAGCATGGCAACGGCCATCCTGCTGGGTCCCACAAGGGTCGTGAACCTCAGGCACTAAATAGACGTAGGGGCAACTCTGTGGTGCCCTCAGCTGGGATTTTGCTGAAGGAGAAACACTGACCTGTTGGAGCACATCCAGAGGAAGTTTAAAAAAAAGATGCTTCAAGGGATGGAACGTTTCCCTTTGAGGACAGGCTGAGTGAGCTGGGGCTGTGCAGCCTGGAGGAGAGAAAGCTCCAGGGAGACCTGAGAGCAACCCTTCAGTAAATAACAGGGGGCTGTAAGAAAGAAGGGGACAGACTTCTTAACAGGGGCTGTTATAGGACAAGGGAAATGATTTCATACTAAAAGAAGGGAGATTTAGACTGGATATAAGGAAAACATTATTTTATGGTAAGGGTAGTGCAGCACTGGCACAGATTGCCCAGAGAGGTGGTGGTTGTCCTGTCCCTGCAGACACCCAAGTTCAGGCTGGATGGGGCTCTGAGCACCTGATGGAGCTGTGGGTGTCTCTGCTCATTGTAAGGGCTTGGACCAGATGGCTTTTAAGGGTCCCTTCCAACTCAATTGATTCTATGATTCTATCATTCTATCTAAAACATGGTGCTGTAGCAGCTACAGGAAGAAAAATAACTCTGCCACAACCAGGACAGAGGCTTCCAAGTGGCTCTATCAATATGTTAAAGGTTGCGTAACGCATCTGTGAACTCACTGGGGTGTGACTTTGGAAATGTCTTGAAGATAAATGAGGACCCAGTGTTTCCAGTGTGCTTCTCGTTAGTAGGAAAGCATCTGAGGCAGTCAGCTGGCAGAATCTGTGTATCCCAGCTCCCGGTGCCCCTTGTACAGAGAGGTTGCCTTTGGGAGACCCCTTGGCCCTTCTCTATTATGCTCAGAGCTGTAAAGGTTGCTCTTTAAGGGCTTTCTGAATGAAACTTGGGGCTTAACTGAAGAGTGCTCAGCAGTATAAAGATAGAGGGTTTGAGATGAAGATCCTGCTATTCACCCTCTAAATCTGCTGCTCTTTTTCCCTCAGTATCCTTCTCCAGAGGAATACCAAATCTGATCTCGCCCCCCAATGCTTTGAGGTCTTCAGATTGGAAATGCCAAGCACGCTTTGAGGCAGGTACGTGGCATTCATTAACTCCAGTTGGAGGCTGGGCAAAGGATATAATTTGATAAGAATGTATTTGGGAAACAGAGCCATTACCAACGTTTGTAGGTGGGATCACTCAGCTAGTGTTAAGGAGTGTGCTTCCTAAGCCAGCTGGATTGTTGCTGGTGATGTCAAGGAAGTCCTGACTGCATCCAGAGTCCTTAATCTGTTTTTTTTTTGCAGTGTTTATAAACAAATGCCATGCACATGGCGTGTGGAGAGGATGTGGAAGCAGCAGGGCTGAAGTTGTAGAGAGAACATGACACGTCTGACTTTGCTATTTAAAAACAGTGTTATAAATTTAGCTAGTTTAGTTGGAGTCCTTGTAGCCTTCAGTTTGACAAAGATAAATGTTTAACATTCAGTGAGAGAGGGACTGCAATGCCCAGTCCTATCAGGGGGGGGTTTCTGGGAAATTGCTTTTCTTGCAAAGTGGAAATAACTGACAAGTGGCACACCTCGTTTGAGGAATTTGTTCTGTGTCTTCTCCCATCCCCTTGCTCTCTGCTTAAGCACAGGACACAGTGAACTGCAATTTTGCAGTGTCTATTGTCCAGGTCCCAAAGGCTCAATGGTCCCACAGGTATCCATATAGGCAAGATTGATTCCAGAGCTGGCAGGTTCACATTTGGCCCAAAACATGTGGTTAAAATCCTTCCCGCCTCCTTTCTGGTCTGTTTCTGCAGTTTGAGGCTTTGAGGTGTGTTTCTGTGTTGCAGGACTGGAACAGCATTGGTGAACAACAGGAAAAGTCAAAGGAGATGTGCACAGCTCTTGCTAAATGCAAAACTGGGAATGTCATGCCCCTCAGGCAGGAACCACTTTTTCATGGTATGATTCACATTTGTGTGTTATTTGTACTGTGCACAGTGATAACTGTGATCTGTGATAAGATCATAATCCCTGGGAAGCCTTATGTACCTCAGGTAAGGTAAAAGCCTGGCTTATGAGCAGCACTGGATATTACCTGACTCAGAAGTCATGCACAACTTTTATGGGGGTTGAAGATACATATCCTGTATCCCACATGGTGTTTTTCCTAACATCAGGATGGAATAAAATTTTCTGCCTTACCTTGCAGAATTACGTTACTTATTGTGCTGGCATTTTGTCTCACTTTGTGCTGTGGTCCATTAGAGTAAATAAAAGTGGCTTCAGGAAGCGGAGTTGTTTCCTCCCTCCCACAGGAACAGGAGGTTATCTGCTTGCTAGAGGCTCCAGGGAAAGAAACCCGAGTCAGAGGCTGTCTTCCTCACAGCTCTGGAAAAGAATGGCTGGAGATTTCTGGAATGTGAAGGGCCAAGCAGCCTTGCTCCTTAGCTGTTCACTGCAGCAGTATGAGCTTCCTCCTGTACCTTCCAAGAACTCATCATTAGGCCAAAAGAGAAGGCTTGCTCCAGTCGGTCAGGTATTTATTCACACGCATTCAAAAGCTATTTTTAAAACACCATAGATATCAGCCAGGCCCGTGAGAGTGTGGGTGTGTGCAGGCATACGCTGTTTATACTACAGCATGCTCTGTCTACTATACTGCAGCTTCTCCACAACCTGCTCAGTGACGTGAGTAATTTATCACATGTTGTTTATGCCATCTGCTCTCAGAGGAAGGCACTGCGCTGTGTTTTGGAGAGGTGTTTAATGCGTAGCTGTGCTATCAGAGGCAGTCACAGATTGATGCTCTGAGCGGAAGGCAGTAAACTCTGACGGTGTTTCATTCTGGAGTTTATTTCCCTTACTCACCTGTATCATGTGGGATCAGAGTGGAATGCTGATGTGAAGCTTTATCTTCACGCTGTAATGCAGGTGATTGGTTTTTCTCTAAGAAATGTAGGGCCAAACTCTAAAGCTGGATTTTGGCAGTCCTTGCCACAGGAGGAGGTGGACAGATGTTCCTCCTCAACCAGCAGAACCCTTCCAGAGCCACGGTGCTGCTCCATGTGGCTGAGGTCAGCTCAGCTCAGCCCCATGCTGCAGGGCTTATGTGCTGGGCTCTCATTCCAGCAGTGCTGCTGTGGGTGGCACAGTGCAGCTCTCATCAATGCCACACTCCTGCCCTGCAGCCTGGCTGTGTGAGATTTGCACAACTTCTTACAGGGCTGTCCTTCAGCCAGTGCCCACATCGAGTCCAAAGCTGTTGCTGCTGTCAGCTTGTGTGAGGCAGCTCTCAGACGCATTGATGCCATCAAGCAGCCAGCTGAGGGTTTTTACCTGCATTACAGTGTGAAGCATGTGAAGATAAAGCTTCACATTAGCATTCCACTCTGATCCCACATGATACAGGTGAATAAGGGAAATAAGCTCTAGAATGAAACACCGTCAGAGTTTATTGCCTTCTGCTCAGAGTATCACATCTGTGACTGCCTCTGATAGCACAGCATTAAACACCTCTCTAAAACACAGCTGAACTAAGTGTAGAACATTGACGTCTCCTGCAAGCTTGCTACCCAGCCATATCATACATAAGCTGGTTTTTGGGCCTGTCTGTGTCCTCAGGTTCCTGGAGGAATCCCGTGTCAAAGGCCCAGATCTCTCCATCTGGCCCCTCACTGCAAGAAAGACGTGGAGGCCCTGGAGCGGGTTCAAAGAAGGGCAACAAAACTGGTGAGGGGTCTGGAGCACAAATCCTATGAGGAGCGGCTGAAGGAGCTGGGGTTGTTCAGTCTGGAGAAGAGGAGGCTCAGGGGAGGCCATATTGCTCTCTATAGCTACGTGAAGGGAGGCTGTAGCGAGCTGGGGGTCGGCCTCTTCTCTCGTGTAACTGGTGATAGAACTAGAGGGAATGGCTTCAAACTGCACCAGGGGAGATTTAGGCTGGACGTCAGGAACTCTACTTCTCTGAAAGAGTGGTCAGGCACTGCAATGGGCTGCACAGGGAGGTGGTGGAGTCACCGAGCCTGGAGGTGTTGAAGGAACGTTTGGATTTTGTGTTGAGGGACGTGGTTTAGTGATTACTATCGGTGACAGGTGGATGGTGGGACTGGATGATCTCGCAGATCTTGGTGTTCTGTGATTCTGTGCTTTTGTAGACCTCCTGACGCCGCGCATCGCGCATCCTTCGAGCACCGGATTCCACGCGAGACAGAGCTCCGGCCTCAGCTCTAAACCCGCAGCCGGGGGTTGGCAACGAGAGGCAACAGCACCCCCGACAAGCGGGCGCTGCCCTCGGGGTCCGCCCCGTGTCCGCCGTGCTGCCGGCAGCGGGCGGAGCAGCCCCGCCCGGGGGCGGCGCAGCGCAGGCTCCGGCCCGGCTGCATAAGCCCGGCGCTCTGCCCGCTCCGAGGTCCGCGCGGCCGAAGCGGTGCACGATGGCTTGGGCGGCACGGAGCTGCCCCTGCCTTCTCCTCCTCCTCTTCCTGCTGCTGCTGGTCGCCCCCGCGCTGCCGGGCCCCGCGGGTGAGTGCGGGACGCGACCCCGGGGTGGAGCGAAACGAAGCGGCCTCTGAGGCCCGGGAGACGGCGGGGATTCCGCTTCTCTCCCTGCCCGACCCTGGTGTGACGGCTGTTGGGTCGTGCGGTGGGACCTTTTGTCGTGGGAAGGCCGGAACGTGGGGCTCTGAGCTGCTGGGGCTTCTCGTCATCACCTTGTGAAGCCTCGGAGGGATGCGGGGAGGGATGTGTGTTTGTGCTCCGGCTGCAGGTGACTGCTGGTCCATGGGGAATCGTGGGTCTGGATGGGCAGCGTGGTCACAGCCCTCCCAGAAGCACTTGGTGAGCAGAGAATCACAGAACGGCCAGGGTTGGAAGGGACCTCAAGGATCACGAAGCTCCAACCCCCTGCCACGTGCAGGGCCACCAACCTCCACATCTCACAGCAGCCCAGGCTGCCCAGGGCCCCATCCAACCTGGCCTTGAACACCTCCAGGGATGGACGGGGCATCACAGCTTCTCTGGGCAGCCTGTTAAATAGAAAATACAGCAGTGCTGCTGCCCAGCTTGGAGGATGCTTGTGCTGTCCTGCATGGAGGTGACCGTACAACCGTGGTGTCTGCAGTGCATTCGGAATCATAGATTCATAGAATGGCCTGGCTTGAAAAAGATCACAGTGATCATGGAGTTTCGATCCCCCTGCTATGTGCTGGGTCGCCAACCACAATGATGCAGTGGGATGATGGGGATGCCCTGCTCCTCGTGCACAGCTGCAGCCATGGCTGAAGGCACTGAGGGCATCACTGGGGTCCCTCCAAGCAGCTGCTCCCTGTGCAGGATCTCAAGTGCAACACAGTGCAGCTGTGACAATGCAATGACACCGTGCTTTGTTCGTAGGCTTTTAATGAGTTGATACTGTGCTCTGTTATAGTTTCAATTCTTTGAAGCTCATACTCTGTTTATGGACTTGTAATGAATTCAAACAGTGCTCTGCTCTGGGCTTCAAGGATGCTGATCCTGATGCTCCATGTAGATGTTAGGCTGAAACATCTCATCTGTTGTGCTCTTTCTATGGAAAGGGTAGTGTGTTAAACTTGTGTTTGTCATGAACACACAGTTTTATTGTCAGGACTTCATAATTGAGAAAGCTTGTCTGAAGCTAGTAGTGCTGAGAAGTAATTCACCTGTGGTCTGAGTGGCACAGCTGTGAGTTGCTCGCTTGGCACCCAACGTGCTGCTCTGGACTGGCTTGGAAAGTTGGCTTCTGGCTGGTCCTGGAGCCCCAGGTGTGGCACCCATGGGTGCTGTGTGCTTGTGTGTACCACAGGCTGCTGCTGGCAGAGGGTTGGTGCTTCCATCCCTGCTGGGATAGGAGGAGCTGCAGGTCAGTGGTGTTACTGGAGGTGCGCAGGCAGGGCTGCTGTGACAGCTGTATCCCAGCTAGTCATCCTCAGTCTGTGACAAAGGATAATAGACCTTTGCATCATCCACACCTCCAGCTTCTCGGGCTGAGATGTGAGCGCTGTGGGTGCTCCCCAGTGAGGTGAGATATGAGGCAGAAATGAGGTGTTGCCGGAAACTGCTAATTAAAAATTCCTGAATTAATGTAATTGTAGAGTGGCAGGTGACCATAAGGGGTTGCGTGTCATGCAGCTTTTCCCCTCCTGTTTGTGTCTGTAAAAGACCTCAGCCTTTGGCTGTGTAAATTCGTAGAGACCCAAAGCAGCGTTGCCATAGGCATAGGCTTCTTGCCTCTTGGTCTCTTCTCTGATATCAGGTTGGCCTCGCTGCACTTCATCAGTCTTTAAAGGAATTTTTTAAGTGTCTGAATGCTCAGGTTTAAATTTTAGGTGGAGGTGCAGTGTTTGGTTAAGATAATTCATGAGAATTATTCATAGTTCTTGAGAAGCACGGCCCTGCCTCCCCTGTGTTTTGAGAGATCTGGGACAATCGTTCTGCAGGGTAAAGAGGTTTTTGTGGCTATTTCCTCTGTGTGGAGAATAAAAAGAGGAAAGAAATATCAGCGTAGCTCACGTTGCCTCTTGTAGCAATTTGTTTTTGGAAAAAGGAAGTTTGAAACATGACTTTGTAGTTTCTGCCTGTCTTGAACGTTCTCATTTCTTAAGAAAAAGTTTAAAAAAAAAAAAAAAAAAAAGTTTATTTGCTCAACTCTACTGAGTTCTGTGATTGAATGTGTGCTGCGTGGTTTCCTTTGGAGACCAAACACAGACAGCAGCATTTCTGAGAAGATGCATTCCCACGAAACTCTGCTGCGAAGAGAGCTGACATCCAAAGGGCTGCTGAGGTCTGGAGGAAGTGAGTGGGCTCTGGGAGCAGCACGGGTGGGAGGGCTGGGGCTCCTGGGCCCCCAGCCTGGGAGAAAGGTTGTCTGGGTGGGCTCTGACATCTGGCACCGTGGTTTGGCTTTGCTCTGTTTCTCTTCGAAGTGAGGTGCAATGATAGAAGGTGTTAATGGTGATACCAGGAAACAAGAGCAATGGCTCTTCTTGCAGAACAAGAGTAGCTGCTGTCCTGCAGACTGATCAGTTTGGCTGTGGAGAGGGCAGAAGGAGTAGTAGGAGCCTAGGCAGGAAGCACTTACAGCATCAGCTGGAGTTTCAGCATGAGGGACATGAGAGCATTCCAGCAAATATTGCCATAGGAATGCTCAATATCCTCATTAACTTCCAGCACCTCCAGTAAAACGTTAAGAGGAGTTACATTAATCATTCTTGTCTGGTTTAATGCTAAACAAATATTTCATCAAGTGGATGAACGTGCTTCTCTTGCTGTGACAGCCGGTCATCCTTTCCTGCCTTCTGAACAGGCTCTGTGACACAAGGAGAGACACAGGGAGACCTGCCTTCCCCTGCACGTAACAGGTTGGGGTGTACCACCAAGAGATCAATGATTGAGTGTCATTCTGCAAGGACATCTGTGTTCCTGACCACACAGGTCTCTCCTGAAACAGGTGCTGCCTGGCAAAGTCCTTTGTGGTTCTGATCATGAGATACAGGGAATGCTTATGGAATTTGCACTCAGAAAGGATTAGCAGTGCAGGTAATGTGGGGGTGAGAAAAATGCCAAGCAGTGAGGTGCAGCTTTGGAAGGACAGATGCAAAGTGCATTTCTGAGGTGGAAGTAATTGTCTGCACAGTGTGAATGGGGTGCAGGAGTGTCTTGACAGGAGAGGAAATGAACCTTAGAGTAGGTTAAGCTGCAAGTGAATCATCCTTGCTGCTTGGTGCGGGGAAAAAAATAAACCAATGTAGGTAAATAAATACACAAAGTCATCTTTCACGAAGCATAGGAAGCCTGACCAAACTTTTAAAGCAGCTTCAGCCTTCCTTGGAGCAGCAGGTGGCTGTGAGGTGGGTGCATGCAGGCTCCCTGCAGCCTGCACCGGAGCAGCTGCGTGCTGGAGCTTGATTTGTGCAGCAGAACTGCAGCTGAAACTTCAGTTTGTTTATTTTTCCTACCGATGTAGGGTGTCTATCTGATCTCACTGGAACAGGCCTGGGAAGGAGTTAGGGTAACAGAAGGGTGATGAATGAGGTGATGTGTTGGTGTAGGCGACTGTGGCTGTATTGCTGTAACTGAGCCAGCAGGCATGCCTGGGCTGTGAAAGTGGGGATGCTGCCTGACCTCTGAATGCAGATCTTACCTGTCAGGGTAAGGGCCTGACGTCTCACCTTGGTGTCTGAAGAGCCCTAACATGGCTTGTTTGGAGGGCTTTCCTGCTCACAAAGTTCTCACTGCAGATCTGTGGCGGGGAGGGAAGGTGATTCATTTCTCCCCAGTTGCCTGGTAATTAAGGCAGTCTTTAATGAGACAAGATAAATACAGCGGTTGTAGTTGCTTTTTTCTTCTTGGAAATAGCGTGTGCTACAGCCAGGTGGGATGATAAGCAATGGGCTCCCAGGTACAGTGCACAAAGAGCAGTGCATGAAGCCCTGTAGGTTATTGCAAGCTGCTGTGCATAGAAGCCATTCTCATTACACTACAGTAAGATTTTTCAACAGGCAGTGGGGTAAAAGCTAAAAAAAAAAAAAGAAAAAAAGAGCTTATCTTGGGAGAACACAATGAGAAATCTTCAAACTACAGACCAGCTGAACATCAAGGTTTGGTTTTTGCTGTTACTTCTGCACCTCCTTCAGAACAAATTGCTATGAAGTGAGTTGTCTTTGTACCGAAAGTTGTGGATGGATTCTCATGGGCAGCATCCATCCGTCCGTCCTGGAGGGTGGCATCCTCCTGCAGGCATCACTGATGAGTTTTTTGCACAATGAAGGAAAAAGGAAGGCATTGTAGCCACGTTTTGATCCCCAGCATGGTGGTGGTGAAGTGGGGGAGGACAGAAAGCTGGAGGAGAGGTGTCAGGATGCTCTGAGAGCTGGAAGTGAGTTCCCCATACTGATGTGCCTCAGAGCTGCCGTTCCCAGAAATCCCTCCCACTGCTTTGTGCAATGATTCACTCTCCCAGCTGCTGGGGGGGCTGGGGTTGAGCACACAGCCTGCTGGGCGCCGTGGGGCCAACGCTTCTGTCCTTGTGATAAAGGCTGTTAAAGGTTGGAGCATGGCAGAGCGGGGCTGTGCGATGGCTTGGGGGCAGGACGTGAGCCTTGTGCCTGGAAATGGAGAGCAGTGCCATGCTGGGGCACACGGTGTGATGGGTCATCTGGGAAGGAAGCGGCCCTTCCCTGTGCTTGGGGCCAGGGAGGTTCTGACACTGTATTTTCTGTGGCCTCTGAACATAAGGGCTATTTTCAGGAAGTTTCTCTGATTATTTTTTTTTTATACTTTTTTTCCTCTCCGGCAATCACAGTAATTAATGAGAACTGTGCTGCAGAACGTGCCCCCTGTTTTTGTTATCCTCTATTTCTTGAGAAGAAATCCAGCTTGTAACCGTGTGACAGAATGGCTGCGTTACAGATGGTCGTCCTGCAATAGCTCTGCATTCTCTGAGCCGACCCTCCTGCTTCTGCTTCCACCAAAATAAAACCACCACAGGCACGTCCTGGTGCCAAGGAGCACAGCTATTCCCTGCCCCTGGGTCCTGCAGCTCGCACTCTCCTGATGAGCTCACTGATTCCATTGCCATGAGCTAGGAGAAGTGCTGCTGCTAATCCTGCCCAGGGAGCAGCTCCAGGCAGCAGCATGCTGATGGGGAAAGTGATTAACGTGTGCAATTTGTTACTGTTTACGTGCCTGTGCAGAACTTGCAAAAAGTGCTGTCTTTTTTTTCTTTTCTTTTTTTTTTTTTTAATTCAATCAGGTGATCTGTTGCATATGCAAATAATTGATGAAGGAATCTGCAAAAAGGCTGCTTGCCTGTTGTGCTTCGGTTGTTTTTATGAGGTCTGTAAGTGCTCTCTAAGAACACAAGGAGCGCTGGTTTTGTCAGCAGCTTGGTGAGATGTGCAGAGCTCCACGGGGCTGGCTGGGAGCTGAGCACTGCTGGAGCCCCAGGGGAGTCAGAGGAGGCTGCAGGCAGGGCCTGAATTTGGCACCGTCCTTCTGTGTGCCCTTGAGCAAGTTATCTGTGCTGGCCTGCTTTAGGTGCTCTGATTTCTGCTAATGAAAGGAGATGGAATATGAGATGGGACTTGCCTGTGGCATTTTCTCCCCCTCTGCCTCATCCTTCTGGTTGTTTGTTTCTTTGGCCAGACTAACTTGGTGGTGGCAATTCTCTTTTGCTTTCTAGGTTTCCAGGAGGTTTCTCAGTTGTCTTCCTACGAAGTTATAATCCCACAGAAGTTAGGAAGAGAGCGACGAGAGACCTCCAATGTCTCCTCAACACAGGTACTGGGTTACCAATGCCCTCAGTTCAGTATCTTCTTCCTGACAAGGCCTGTTCAAAATCAACCTTAAGTTCTCACACACAAACAAATCAGCCAAGTCATCTTGCAGCAAATAAGTATCCCTCCTTACAAAAGACATTGCATGTAGCATCCACTTCCAGCCAAGCTCTGGGAGATGCTTCCTTGCTGCAGAGGTTACAACAAAGGATCTTTCATCTGTGGTAGAGTTGTTAAGCACTCGGGAGAGTTTCAGAGAGGTGAAATCATTAACCTGGGAGATGCTGTGGATGTGATGGAAGAAGCCCTGAGCTGCCTGGTCCTGCTTTAAGCAGTGGTTGGATACCTCAGGGGTACTTTCCAGCCTGTATTGTTCTGCTGTAATCACATAACCAAGGGCTGCACACCTCGAGGTATTTGGATTAGCCCAACTGTCTTAGTCACAAATCTTATAACCGTGGCAGAATTTAATATTCAGAAAAACGTCTTAAAGTATATTGCAGTCATTAGTAGCACCAGTAGTGCCCTTGCTATGATATTTAATGCAGAGTTCAGGTGATTCAGCTTATCCACTTAGCAGCTAGGGTCCTTCCGTGTTAAGTGGAGCCAGCTCACTGTGTTCAGTAATAATAAAACAGTATTGTCCTCTCCAGCTGTAACTCAGTTTGTCTGTGGAAGTCTTATAAACAAGGAATGTGAAAACCATGAAGCTATTTTGAAATAGCTTCCTTCATGTGAGTTTTCCCCAACTACTCAAGAAATGCCAGATTCTGGAGGTAGGGACAGTTATAAAATAGGCTTCAGGCTCACCTCCATGTACTTATTTCTGCTGCAGTGCAACCAGCAAGATCTAACAGGGAAAGTCTGTCTGCTCAGGGTCAGGCAGCTTCCATGTGTGGAAGTGATGTGTGGAATCCTAGCCTGCTTTGTGCTGAAAGGGACCTTTAACAGTCTTTTATCTTTACATCCAGGACAAGGTGTCATATGCTATTGAGATAGAAGGAAAAGAATACACAATCCATCTGGAAAAGAACAAGTAAGTGATGAATTTCTTGATTTTTTTTTTTTATTTTTTAAATTCCATTTGTTGTGTCCAAGTAACAAGCTGGCAGGTAGCATGCTGGTTTTGGTGGCTGAGGTTCTTTAAGAGAAGGGCAGCCACAACCTAGCTCTGAGAAATCTGCAGAGAAAGTCAGTGAAAGTGAATCCAGTCCCACAGTCTTGGCTACCGAGCAGAAATGTTGAACTGAACTCTGTGATCCTTCTCAGAGAAGGAAGCAGTAGTTTGCTCAAAGGGGACCTGGGGAATCGTTGAAATGATTCTTCCTTTTCACATCTAAAAATAAACAAGCTGAGCTATATTTCAAGTAAATATTCTTGCTTTCCTCTGGGTTTTGTTTGTTTCATTTTTTCCTCTGTCTCAGTAGCAGAAGTCAAAAGAGGAAGCTGACTTTATCTCCCAGGTCTTAATATCTATAACTTACAGAGAATATGTTGTCTGTCTTGCTTTTAATTTTTAAAGGGATACTTGCAGCAGCAGCAAGTAAACATATATCAGGCTATTGCCCTTGTAATACTGTTTCACCCTCCTGATATCTTGGATTTTGCTGCAGGAGAGCACAACTTCTTTGTTAGTTTGTGAGAGTTTTCCTTTGAATGTTTCATCATTTAATTGCAATTTATGTGTTAGCGACACTCTTGGTTAGGATTGTCTTACTGTTCTGCTGTAGCATCATAGTCAGGTCCTGGTATTCCTCTGGTATTTATTCTTCTGTGTCCCCTTTCATTGCAGGGATTTGTTACCCAAGGATTTTACAGTTTATACCTACAATAAGGAGGGGAAGTTGCAATCTGAATACCCAGATGTCCAGGTAGGGCTTCTTTCCTACTTGCATAGCATTGCATTTAATCCATGCTTGCAGCTTTTTCTTGGCAAGCAGACTGCCTCTAGGCTGCCTTTGAAAATTGGATTGTTTCTGTAGGGTAAGAATTAACAGCAGCTTGTGTGATGCAAAAAGCATGAGAGTATTTCTATTGGCTTCACTGCTCTTACAAATCACCATTGCACCTTTGTAAGGGAAGCATTAGTGCCTTGATTTGTAAGATCTGGTGTTTGAAAACAGAGCACCTGAGTTGACTATTTCCTTCCTGTTAAAAAAAAGAAAAAGAGTTTAAAAAAATGAGAGAAAAAGCTTTTTCTGCACAAGATCCCAGAAGTCTCGGTGACCTTGATTATTACATGCCTTAGCATTAATTGCCAAAAGCACAGGCAACGTGATTTACCTGACCCCTATCGTAGCATTTAAAAACACACTTGCCAGATAATTTTAAATGTCTTTGCCATGTGTTGCCATCTCGGTTAGTTCCCAAAATGTCTAATGCAGAGGAGAAAATGGAAGTATTGTGCCTCGCAGGGCTGATGAGGGACGTTCTGTGTGACTGAGCTGTTCAGGCTGCACAGCGCCGTGGTGAGGACAGCAGATGTTGGCCTTCTCCTCGTTAGCAGGGGGCTGCACACAAGCCAAATATTCTCCCAACTGTTTCTGTAGATGTCTGAATGATAATTTGGCTCAAGTCTGTAGGGAGGGGCTGGCCTCAGAATATTTGGGGTGGGGTGAAAGGCTGCAGTTCAGAGCAGGATAGCTTAATGTCAGGCTAAGAAATCCAGTTGCTAGGTAATGCTTCTGAGCCCTGCTTGTCAGTGTTACAGCAGGGTCAGCTCTGAATCCAGCTTCAGGTAGAATGAGTCAGTGAGGGGGTTTCCAGCTCAAATCTAATTGGTCCTATCGAGTTGTGAGGAGCAGATGCCTTACAAACAGGATTCAGATCCCTGTCTCCCTGCATACCTGACCTTTTGATTAGCTTTTCATGTAGAAATCCTGCTGGCATTAAGGCAGGTGAAGAAGTTTAGGTGTGTGCTAGAGGAGGAAATGCTGATACACTGTAGTAAAGCCCCAGGAAAATTAAAACTAGACCAGATACAGGGTGCATGGTGGCTTCAACTTTAAACATATGATGCTGTGGAATTGCAGGCTACTGCTGGGCAGTGGCAGGCAGCAGTTATGTGATCGCTGGATGTGCAGATGGAACATGTGTGTAATGCACCTTTGTTTTCCTGTGTAGGATCACTGCCATTACCAGGGATACGTGGAGGGGATCCTGGACTCTGTTGTTGCTGTCAGCACTTGCTCAGGGCTCAGGTAGCAAACTCACCCTTTGTTGCAGCTGTCACGTGGGTCTCACAGCTCACTGAACACGAAACAAAATTCTTGCTCTGTTTTTAACTACTGTTCAACCAGATGGGAATCATTGACAGGGACCAGCTGCAATAGTGTGTGCCTTCGTGTGGTTTTACTGCAGTACCTTTTGTTCAGTGAGCGTTAACAGATACGTGCAACATCTTCAGTGATGGAATAAAATGTAAAGTGGAGCACGAGTCTGCAATTTTTACAAAAAGCTTCAGATGGGATTGGAAATTCCTTCTGCATTGGATTATCTTCCCTATTTTCTGGACTTTATTTGATACAGAATCATGTCAGGCACCAAAGTTGGGACAGTAATTGAACGAAGTGTTTCTGCTTAAGGTCTGTGATTTAATTTCTTGGGCACTGCAGAATCTTATGACTGTGTTTATTTTGCTGTATTTGCAAAAGCCCTTCCAGGTGACAGGCTGCTTCCAGGCATTGAGTGAAGCATTCTGGTTTGCAAGGGCTGAGATGTAGACATGCCTTTAGTTATGAAAGAATAACTGTTGTTTTGTTTTACTGTAAAAACCTGCCTAACCATCCTGTGTTTAATGCAAGAATTCTCTGCACGCTGCCGTGTCTTAGGGGTTTGGTGACAATAGGGAACGTCACCTATGGCATTGAGCCCATGGATTCATCCTCTGGCTCTGAACACATCCTGTATTCATTGGATAATGTGAAGAAAGAGCCCTCGACGTGTGGAGTAACCACTGAAGGCCATGAAGAGGGAGAACATACAGGAGAAAATCACCATCCTAGTATGACTCAGCTGCTACGAGTAAGTGCACCACCTCCAGTCCCCTACAGTGGATTTCATGAATGTTCAGCTAAGAATATGGCAGCAGCTTATCAGATTTCTCTGGGGCTTAACACATACCTAAAGGTTTCTGATCCACTGGGTTTTCTGCACTGCTGGAAAACAGCTTGGTTGCAGTTTCTGCTTCTGCACACGGCAGTGAGAGTTCAGTGGCTAGTGAGATTGCTCACTGGCAGAGCTTTTGGGGGCTTTTAAGGGCAGGAACATTGGAGCTTCGTTGGAGAAGCTCGTTACCAAAGTATGACGTCAGAAGCCAGCAGCATCTTGTGTTGTTTATTCCATTCTCCTTGTAATCAGAAGAACAGATTGATGTGAAGTTGTCGTTTAGAGGCTGGCTATATTGGAACAAGGTCGCAGGAAAAGCAGGAGCATAGAAAAATTCTTATTCAAAAACAAACCAGAGGGCTGCTTTGGTTGACACTGGAAGTCCTTGTATAGCTCAATTTCAGTATAAAATGCTAGTAGGGAAATTGTCATTGCTTTGGACTGCTCTTCTTGGTTTTGGCTTTGGTTTACATCTTGGCAGTATGCCTTGGGTGTGTCTCTCAAGCCACTAGTTGTATCGAGTGAAATATGACAGTATATTTTTTTTGTTGCTGTTTACACCTGAATTCATCAACTCGAAATGGTCTCAAACCTTTTTTCCACAGAAAAAAAGAGCCATCCTACATCAAACGAGATACGTGGAGCTATTCATAGTTGTGGATAAAGAAAAGGTACGGCTTGGATTGTGGGTCGCTTTCTCTTCCTTCTCCCCAGGAGATGAGTTGAAAAGCTGCCAGTCTCCATTACTCCCAAATGGATTGTTGAAAGACAGCCACGCTTTAGCCAAGATTATGCAAATGTTTTATACCAGCCTGTAACTGAAGAAACATCTCCTATATGGTACGCCTCTGGAAAACAAAAAACTGTCAGACGTGGAGAGGTTCTATCAGCAAAGAGTTTAGTAATGATGGAAAGCATATGGCAAAAGCTGCCTCTTGTGTTTTCTCTTGGATTATTGAGCAGCTGAGTAATAGCAATGAAGATGCTGTTTTCCTGATGAGTGCCTTCCAGGCAGGGATTCAACCTCATGTATTCTAAGCAGAACATTGGGAGCCTGGCAAGAATGACTTCGGTTACTAGTCTGAAAATACTTTATTCATTTTGCTAAGCCTTGTCTTTATCTGCTTTTCGTGACTGAGTTTCTTTGTCTTGCAGTTTGAAGATTTTGGGAAAAGTGAAACAGAAGTAAGAGAACATATGGTGCAGTTGGCAAACTTCCTTGACAGCGTAAGTTAAAGATGCACCATCATTCCCATTTAATGCTCAGTGTGACTTTTCAATCATCGATCCTTTTGTTAATCAAAATCTATCTCACTGGGAAAATATCGATTTGAATTGTTTAATTAAAAAGTAAGTTTTCACAGTCGGATGCATAACACAAAACCACCCGTTCTTCTTTGAAGCTCTTCAGAAATATTTCTCCTCCTTATGTTTTTCTTCCCCAGATGTACATCATGTTGAACATCCACGTCGTGCTGGTTGGCCTGGAGATTTGGAAGTATGAGAACATCATTAGCACAGATGGAGGTGCTGGTGATGTGCTGGCAAACTTTGTGCAGTGGCGAGAGAAGAACCTTGTTTTGCGCCGGAGGCACGACAGCGCCCAGTTTGTTCTGTGAGTTGAGGTTCCTTCCCTTTGACTTTTAAGAAGCTTATTCTATTCCTGTCTGCTCAGCCTTGCCTTGCTATCAGGGGTGGCTGCTCACTTTCAGCAGAGAATCCAGTGCTGTGTTTTACATAAAAACATTCCGTGCCAACTTAAGCGTTTCAAGGTTTCTCTGGTCTGTGAACTCAGCATCTTTTCTGACAGATCTATTTCTAAATCATTTCTTTTCTTGTCTCACACGTCCTGCAATGTTGTATTTCATACTGTGGACAGCTTGTAATCAGATAATCCTTTGTGAGGATTGTACACTGCTTAGACTTGTAATGTAGGGCTTTTTCACATGAAAAGAGTTTAAGCCTCGTGCTGAGCACTGCATCTGAATGGATCAAAAGCTGTTTCTGCATTTGCTATCTAGAAACCAAGAACACGGTGTGAGCTCTGACACATGACATTGTGTGTCTGTGTGGTTGGAATGATTCTCTTTTTCTCTTAATGACTGTAGGAAGAAGGGGTTTGGTGGAACAGCTGGAATGGCCTATGTTGGAACAGTGTGCTCCAAGAGCCACGCAGGAGGCATTAATGTGGTGAGATGTCTTTAGTAATACTGTGAGTATGAACAGGATTTTAAAAAGTGCCTTCCTGGAAGTGCAGAATCTTTAATATTAAGCAGAGCTGAAGTGGCACACGTGAGGAGGTGACAGGATTTCTCTGCTGATCTTTTAAACACCCCTGCTTTATGTTAATGCAGTGACAGAGTAACAGAATTGTCCTTTTGGCATTTAAGTGAACAATCACTTAAATTGGCATTGAAAACAAAAATCTCAATGTAGACTGCCCACTGTTTTTTCTCCGTTTTGCTCTTGTGCAGTTTGGAAAAATCAGTATACAGATGTTTGCTTCAATTATGGCTCACGAGCTGGGACATAACCTGGGGATGAACCATGATGATGAAAGGGTCTGTCACTGTGGAGCAAGCAGTTGCATTATGAGTTCTGGAGCATCGTAAGTAACTGATAAAACGGGAAGCTTTTCCCTTTGTATGTGCTCAGTTTTTGGAAGTCATAGGGTAGCAAACATTATGCTTGCTCTGTAACCTGAGGGGCTGATTTGATGTAGAAATCTTCTCGTTTTCTGTTACAGAGGGTCAAGGAACTTCAGCAGCTGCAGTGCAGAAGACTTTGAGAAGCTGACCCTCAACAAAGGGGGAAGCTGTCTGCTTAATGTTCCCAGGCCTGATGAAACCTATACCATCCCCTACTGTGGGAACAAGCTGGTCGACATGGGGGAGGAATGTGACTGTGGGTCACCAAAGGTTTGTAGTTTGCCATGTTTTACAAATGCTGCCTGAGTCACCTTGCCTGCTGGCTGGGGGGCAACCTTTGCATGCATGGCTGTGGGTGTGATTTCACAGAATTTCTGTTTTCAGGAATGTGAAAGTGATCCTTGCTGTGAACCAGGCACGTGTCGGCTCCGGTCCACTGCTGAATGTGCCTATGGAGACTGCTGTAAAAACTGTCGGGTAAGACTGAAATTTCTTATTTGGGAGTGCACTTCACTGCTTAAAAAAAGGAGAGCGTTTGCCTTGTCAGTGCATACGTGGGAGCAGCAGCTCTTGCTGTTCTGGGGAGCATCACCCAACACCCACAGAGAGCAGCAGATCGATGCCTTTGTTGTTGAGGGCGCGCTGTGGGTTGGGAGCACTGCTCTCTGCTTTGAGGTTTGCATGCTCTGATGCAGTTTCTCCCTCAACTGTCTCTTCAGATCCTTCCTGGTGGAACTGAGTGCCGGGCGAGTAACAACGAGTGTGACCTTCCAGAGTACTGCAATGGCACATCCCAGTTCTGCCAGCCTGACTTCACTGTTCAGAATGGCCACCCCTGCCACAAGGAGGAAGCATACTGCTACAATGGCATCTGCCAGTACTACGATGCACAGTGCCAGGATATATTTGGCTCAAGTGAGGAGGAGCACGGTGTTACTGTTTTCCTAGCAGATGTAGTTAAAAGAAAACACTGAGGCTATTTAAAATATCCAGTTGTTTTCCTGTAGCAACGCAAAGAATTTGGAACAGTGGCATTTATGGCTTTGCCTTCACATGTCTTTTGTTACAGTTAATGCTGTGCTGGTGATTCAAGTAGTGATTTTCTTGCTTTGAGCATTATAGTACAGCTTCTGGCTTATAGGGCTTGCAGAAATAACATCCAGCCTATTGTACCACTTGATAAGTGACTCTTTTTTTACGTGGGACTTTGTAGTGCTGGCATTTTTCACTCTTTATCATTTTGATCAAGCTCATAGGCTATCTGTTTTGCATGGAAATTGTTAGACGTAGGAGAATTGGGCTGGAGAATGGAAATGTAATGGTGTGAGATGTTTCTGTCTCTGTTTAACCTGGTTCCTCTGTCTGGGGGGGTGGGCTGTTGTTTTCAGAAGCCAAAGCTGCCCCCAACATTTGTTTTGCTGAAGTGAATTCCAAGGGTGACAGATTTGGCAACTGTGGTTTCCATGGCCATGACTACAAGAAATGTTCCAGCTGGTGAGTTGAACCAAATGCATTGGAAAGTTCCTAAATGTATGACTGACATTTTATTTGGGTGCCATAGTATTAAATTGGGCTTTTATGGGCAGAATCACTTGGGAGAGTAACATTATGCTATAATCTAACCTTAGTGGCAGTGCTGACATCATTCAGAAACCACCAAGAGATAGCTTAGAAAAGATCTGTTTTACTCTGAATTCTGATGCTGTTAGTAAGTAACACAAAGCCCTCACACTTCTGCATTTGTAGGTTTTGTTGGCTTTTGTTGTAGTTTGTCTGGGTCCAACTCTTGCCCATGATATTTGAAATGAGCATGAAAGTTCAGAGGGTTCTTCTGTAGCTGAGTTTGAAGCTGTTGCCTCAGGGTATCTTTGCCTGACACGTTCAGATTTGGGGCTGTAGCAGGGAGAGTTTGTGCTACATCTCCCATCACTGATCTCCTAAGCTCTTCACATACAGGAAAAAGCATCACTACAGTATTTGTGTGTTGATGTTGTAGGAATGCCATGTGTGGGAAGCTGCAATGTGAAAATGTGGAAACTATGCCTGTTTTTGGAATTAAGCCTGCCATTATCTGGACTCCCAGTAATGGCACCACTTGTTGGGGTGTAGATTTCCAGCTGGGCTCTGATGTCCCTGATCCAGGAATGGTGAATGAAGGCACCAAATGTGGTAATGGAAAGGTAATTAACACATTAAAAGTGACTTTTGTAGAAGAGTTGTGTACCTGTGGAGTTGAGGTTTAACATGGAGGAGTATGTGACTTGTCAGAGAGCAGAGCAGCTGCAGAACCATCGGTGTGGGAACAGTGAGAGGGGAGAAGAAGTGGGATATTTTGGTAAAAAGTCATCTTGTTTGGTTAGCATGCATCTCTTAACTCCCTGTAGGTCTGTAGGCACTTCCAGTGTGTGAGTGCTTCTGTTCTGAACTATGACTGTGATGTGGAAAAGCAGTGTCATGGACACGGGGTAAGTGATGCCTTCCGAGTGAAACCTTCCCAGTTTTGTTTCGTTCCTGTGTTCTTGTAATTCTTGTCTGTGTTGTTTGCATATAGGTGTGCAACAACAACCGGAATTGTCACTGTGAGCCAGGCTGGGCCCCTCCTTTCTGCAATATTAAAGGCTATGGAGGGAGTATTGACAGCGGACCTCCCTATAATGGCAAGTAAAACAGAGGCAGCTCTGGGGCTGTGGGGCTGTGTTGCTGGGGATGGTGCTGGGCTGAGTGCAGAGTGCCTGTTGCTTTGAAGCAGCTCAGTTCTGAAGTGCTGGTGTGGGGCTCTTCACCAGGTTTCACCTGCTAGCAATCCTAGCTAGGGTTTTGAGCTCGAGGTGTTGCACTTCTTTCTTTTGGGATGCTGGAGATCTTTAAAGAAACTGGCCTGTTTTAACTTTCTTCAGGTGATTTCTGCCACCTTGGACCAAGGTCAAATTGGGCTTCTCTGTATCGAAGCTGGATATTGAAGTCCTTTCTAATCTTAGATCCAAACAAAACATGAAATTTGACATAGGGTTCAAATTCATGGATGTCAACAGGCATCCCTGTAAGGATGGACTCCTAGCAGTGGTGGCAGAGATGGGTACTGCCCTGTTCTGATATCTGCATGTGCACCTGCAGGACTGTCAGCTGGCCAACACGGGGTGTTGACAAGTCACTATTTTATTAATGTTTATTATTTGAGTGCAGACAGCATGCTTCGTTGGGTAGTAAATACAAATGTAGTCCCTGCCCCAAACATCTTACGGTATAGAAGACAGATACACCATAAAGAAACGGGGAGAGACAGAGGTTTGTGACACTGCATTGTTTGCAGACTTTTGGTTTGCTTTTTTTTTTTTTTTGGTGGAGGGAAGAGATGGGTGGGGAGGAAATTTTGTCTTTGTTTCATGTTTTTCCCCTCTCAAGGAACAGGTGCTAGGTCAGTGTTTGACACAGCAAGAAGATGCTGTATCTGTGCACGTAGAAGATACCTGTATGGGTTTACGTGGGGAGAGTGGTGCCTGGGGCAGCACAATTCATGCAGAGGAGAGAACAAAGTGAAAGGCTGTGACACTTCTCACTGATAGTTTGAAGATGAAAGAGGAGGCTTTAAGTTGGAGAAGACTTCTGCAGTGAGTTTGTGGAGCGTATAAAGAAGGGCCTGGTGTGGCTTCCTAGAGGAATAGGGTGGCAGAATGAACCTGGAGACCCTTGTTCATGAGATGGTGTGGATTTTGAGAAGCTAGATAGTAACAGCTGGGAGAGTCCCACCGTAGTGGGAGGATCAGGCCTAGAAAAAACATCTGTGCCTACATCTTGCAGTCTTAATAGATGCTTTAGATATTTCTGCCACGGAAAATGGAAGCTTGTTGTAGAACCAATCCTAATAAATGCTACAAGATATGTGACGTTACCACCACTCAGTAATTTCTTCCTCTCCATCCTTTTGTCCCCCAACAGACAAAGACAACTCACTGAGAAATGGGCTGCTGGTATTTTTTTTCCTGGTCCTGCCTCTCCTTATAGCTGCTGCTTTGGCATTTGCAAGGAGAGACCGACTGAAACGATGGTTTAGAAGGTTAATGTCACGTTGTCATTCGTAAGTACAGTCCCCTCTTCACCTTCTCTTCTGCCCTTTTGAGGTAGTCCTTAGATATTTCTTTACATAAGCCATTGCTGAAGTATGGAGATATATTCCAGTCCCAAGCTGTCGAGCAAAGACAGCTGCACCGAATGATGCATGTAAATTGCTCTGGGCAATGGCAGAAAAAAATAGATCAATTTTACATAGTGGGAGCAGAAAACTTTATTTTTTACCTTTATGTTTGTTGTTATGACTTTGGTGATGGGTTTTATGTTTTTTGGGTCCTATCTTTGGCGCAGAGGCAAAATAAAGCTGTCATAGCCCTAAACAGAAAAAGGGTTATGTTGTTTCTTAGATACATGGCAAATACCATCCTCCTGACACTTGGTATTTGCTAGGATGCTCTAAATCCATCTAGCAAGTAAGAAGCACTTGGATTCGTAGCCTGCTCGGTCATTCTGTCAAGGTTATGTGCTCACCCAGGTAACATCTCTTGGGTTTCAGGTCACTTCAGTCACCACCACCTCCTAGAACAGAAGCAGAACCAAGAGATTTCCCTCACAGAGGCGTTCCACATGGCATGCCTTACCCTTCAAGAGGTGTACCCGTGGTAGGAATTACTTCTGTCTGTTTTTATTTGTCTCTGAAGTGAGTGATGAGTGCAGTTGATGTTGTTGTTGTACGTGTAGAGGCTTCAAAGCTATTGTATTTTTTCCACTTCTCTGTTAAGAGTGAAATAGAAGCAATATTTCCTAAATGGGTTCAAAAGCTCCTCAGTATTCTTTCTACTGCTTAGAAGGAAATAATAACTGTCATTTCCAGGTCTGTTTGCAAGCAATCTCAGATATCACCTATATAATGAAACAAATTTGATTCCCTTTAGTGCAAATCTGTGAACGTTCTCATTCTGTTTTATCCATAGGACATGGAGCCAAATACTTTTCCTGTGCCATCCTACCCCATTAACCAGCATCCTCAGCAGGCTTACCACCAGCCCTACTACCCATCTCCACAGTACCAGGCCCTGCAGCCACAGAAGCTGCCTGCAAGGTTGGTTTGAGTTACTGCCAGTACTGTAACCAGCTGTCCTGGTGTATATGGCTTGTTGTTGCCTTCATCTTTGTAAGTATTAGGATATTTCATCAAACACTGTGAGCAGAACTGACCTTTTAGTGAAAGGAGTTTCTCCTTTGATTCACACTTGGGAATAAAAGCACATTTGCACATTTTATGCTACAGGGTGCTCTGAGGGCAGCAGAATTTGACCGTGGGGTGTTGGAAGTGAGCCTGCAGTGAGGCAGCTGAGTGTGCTGGAAGGGGAGAGTCTGTAACAAGTGGGCTTGGGCCGTGCTACTGCAAAGCGAGAGGAAGATAGGGCTGCTTTGCTGTGTGCATTCTGGGCAGTGTCAGGGCATTTTAGATGATGTCATTGTGTGGACTCACAGCAACTTGTCTGTCTTTACCATAGGCCACCTCCTCCCCAGCAGAAATGTGTACCTCAGAGACCTCCTCCATCACAGCAGAAATGTTTACCTCAAGGACGTTACTTTCCTTCTCGACCGGCACCTTTGCCCCCCAAATAGCTTTTGACTTCTTTGGGACCTTCACATGAGCTGACCTGTTCACTGAAGCAAAGCTGAAATTGCATTTATCCTTCTTGCATCGAGTGGCCCATGGTAACCCCAGGAGAAGCCTTCCTTCTGCAGCCATGGATAAGGCACAAGAGATATTGAAACGAGGAATGTAAACCTTCAAACAAATACCTCTACCAAAGCTCCAGGAACAGAAAACATCAAACCTGTTCTTAGATCTGAGTGTTGTGGCTCTGCAGCAGGGCTGTCCAGCTGGAAGTGCAGCAGTCTGCACTTAAGCAACCCTTTAAGTACAGCGCTCAGGAGTTGCTTTAGGTTTCCCCATTTCTGCAACGAGCCCTAAAAATGAAGTTCTTTGTTGTCGTCTTTCTAAATGTCCGGTGAAGAGTTAAAGTAGTCCATACCATGTTGAAATCAAGGAAATCTGGCTAATTAATCTAAACTTAGTTTGCATGGACTGGAAAACGTTACCCATTTACATGTAAATGGCACAAGTGGAATAAGGTATCAGTGTACTTTATCAGAGAAAGATAAATATATTCTAAACACGTTTATGCATGTATATATGTTTATTGATGTGTAATAATGCACTTAAATTCTTAATTTCATGCTGACTGACACTAAACTACGTGAACGTTAAGTTTTATTTAATGATTTTAAATCAGTTATTGTGAGTTGCTAAGTGAGAATCCTGTACTAACTTCCACTAATACCACAAATGGGTAGGGAAACAAAGGTACGACGAGACGTGGCCATTTATTTTTTTTTTGGTTAAAACAAATTGAGTTTTTAGCTCTAGGTTTTAAGTTGGACCTGAAGACTCTGAAGAAATCCCTGCGGAACACTGAGAAGCAAATAATGTGAATCTGCTGAGACCACCTGAGCTTCTCTGAGCACTTTAAGCAGGAGCCTGTTGACTAACGCAGCGTTGTCACCTAATCTTCAGCCCTTGTTAGTGTCAGTCAGGATGCTTACCTAGGCTTACTTGCAGCAGGTCGGGCTGCCATCGGTTTCTGTGCCACTGCTAAACCAGGTTTAATACAGTTCCCAAAAGAAGTGCTCAGCACTTGGTGTCACGGCTGTGCTGTGGGTAGAAACTGATGCTGGAGACAAATAGGAGAATTAAAACGGGGAAAACAACCCTGGAAGGTGTGCTTGGCTTTTTCACTTTGTGCTGGCCACTGAGTACAAACTTGCTCTGCAAAGATCCCCCATAGCATTGCCAAAAAAATTCTTATCTTCTGTATATACATATATAAATATATAGAGGGAGAGCGTTTGCATTTGCAGTAATAAAATACTTGAACTCCTGTGGTTTCCTATAAACATAGACTAAGATTTATAACACTATTAAAATCCATCAGGTGTCACCTCTGCTATCAGCAGACTTGTCCATGGGGGTCTTCTGTCTGTCCCAAGATGTTCCCTGTTCCCATTGTGTCCCACTCGGGTCAGGCTCTGCCATTTCCTGGCTCTGCTTTGTGTTTGGCAATGTGGGTTCCAAAGTGGGGAACTCACATCACAAAGTAATCCAGGATGTCCTTAATTGTACTTAAAGCTGTACGTGTGAACTAAAACTATGCTGAAAACGGTGCCTTCTAATAAGTTTTTATACTTCATTGTGCATGTTAGCAATATTTACAGGGTGGTGGTGTAGGGCAAGGAGCGTGCAGTTTTTAGACGTGCTTCGATGGAAACGGCTCCGATTTTAAATGTGTTGAATATTGCAGATGACTACTGATTTCCTTTTATAAAGCATACGTTATCCCTGCCCCCATTTGATTGGGGGAGGCTTCCCACTTACAGTGCTGCCCCGGGAGCAGCATCCCCCCCCCATTCCCATGAGCTTCTGGGACGCAGTGTGTGTGTTTGTAGCACTCGGGTGCCACGGACTTGCTGTACCCAACCTTTGTAAGAGCAAGCAAGCAATAAACACGCTGGTTTTGTACAAAAACCCCCTTTTGTCCTCTGCTCCTTTTCCATCTGCGTGTGGACAGCCCCCTGGCCGTTCCGTTGGGGCCGTTGCTGGTGGGGCTGTTCTGTTGGGGCCGTTACCAGCAGAGCTTTGCTGCTTGGCGCTGAGCAGGCAGCAGCATGGGGCCGTGCCTGATGTTGGGAGCTGCACTGCTGGCTGCGATGTGTGAGTGCTCCCCTGCACAGCTGTGGGGCCGTGCTGTGATGCTGCTGGCTGTGATGCTGCTCTGCTGCTCTCTCCCCAGGTCCACGGGCGTTGTCACAGATCACAACCCCAGTGCAGCTGCCTCCCAATGTGACAGGACTGTCGGTACAGTGCTCCCTTCCTACCCATGCAGGGGTGGGTGGGTGCAGTGGCTGGGTGATGGGGTGATGTGCTGGCGGGTGAGGGGCCCTGCCTGCCCCTCGGGGAGCGTTGAAGTTGGTTGAGCTTCCATCATCTCCTTGCTCTCTGTGCTTTGCTGTTCTGCTTATAATTCTCCCCTTCTCTGCTTTTCTGCACTCCAAGGACACGCTGTCCTACATCCTCACGGTGGAGGGGAAGCCGTACACCATCCATCTCGAGAAGCAGTGAGTTGGACCTGCCCTGCTGTTCTGGCACGGGGCAATTCCCACCTGTGGGCACTGTGAAGCTGCCATTGCCCCGCTGGGGTGGAAGGGGTGGGGGGTGCTTGTGGCTGCAGCCCCAAATGGCAGCAGTTTGGGGTCTGCAGGGAGTGTGGGGTAATGCTGCAGTGTTTGACTTAACACTCTTCTTCTGCAGTCTCTTTATACCCGAGGACTTTAGGATTTATATGTCAGATGAGACAGGATCCTCGATGTCTGATTCGACCCATAT
This sequence comes from Meleagris gallopavo, assembly GCF_905368555.1. Lineage (NCBI taxonomy): Eukaryota > Metazoa > Chordata > Aves > Galliformes > Phasianidae > Meleagris > Meleagris gallopavo. The sequence goes on from NC_139427.1 coordinate 2,641,343, forward strand.
CAAGGTAAGCTTGGGTTGTTATTATTTGCTGACCAGCATTTGAGACTCCCCAGCTCAAAAGAGTTCCCTCTGCTTTGCCGTAGGGCGACTGCTACTACCGTGGCTCCATCGAGGGCATCCCTGGTTCAGCAGTGACCCTCAGCACTTGTGCAGGGCTCAGGTATGGGCACAAAGCTCTCAGGTAGGGGGTACCGTGCCTGGCACTGCCAGTGGCACCGTGTCCCCTGCAGGGGTCTGCTGCAATTCCACAACACCAGCTATGGGATCGAACCTCTGGGCTCCTCTCCCATCTTTGAGCATTTCGTTTATCGGCTCAGAAATGAGAACACGGTGGGGTTCCTGTTTGCTCAGAGCCACCCCGGGGCTGCAGGAAGAGGGCTGCAGGAGGTGAGCGTGGGGCTGTGCCCTGTGGGGCTGTGCCCTGTGGGGCTCTGTGCCTGGGCAGCCTGGCTGGGCAGTGATGGCAGTAGCTTGCAATGAGCTGTCGGGTGGTCACTGTGCTCCTGCCTCGTCTAACAAGCGAGGAGCTGCCGAGCTGGAGTGGCTCTGTACATTACTGAGATTTACATGGCAGGGCTCAGGGACACAGTTCCTAGGATGTAGGAATACAGAGCATCCAGCTGTTCTCTTTTCAGCCACCATCGGATGCAGCACAGCTGCCCAAGTACATTGAGGTGTATGCAGTTCTGGACAAGGCTCTGGTAAGTCAGCAGCAGCTGTTTCCTACTTGTGTTTGCTTTGATTGTGCCATTTCCAGCTTCCACTAATTCGTGGCTTCCCTTTGGGGTGGTATTTGTGCTGAGGGTTTTGCAGGAGGGGAAGGTACACTGGTAGCTCACACTTACGTGATGGGCATGGGGAACATTTTAATGTTGTCTTGTGCAGTCACAAGCCATGCCTCGCCTATTTTCATGTCTCATGCTGTTTTTCAGTACAACTATTTGGGCTCAGACCAGAACGTTGTGACACAGAAGATGATCCAGGTTTTCAATTTTGTGAACAGTGTAAGTTTGGCAGAGATGCAGCCCCTCGGGCTGACACAGAGGTTTAACTGCTCTGAGACCAAGGTGTGAGCAGCCACTGCTGCTGCTGCGTTTCAGATCTTTAATCCCCTGAATGTGACCGTGGTGCTGTCCTCCCTGGAGCTCTGGATGCAGGAGAACAGAATCCCAACGGATGGGGCAGCAGATGAGCTTCTGCAGCGGTTCCTGCAGTGGAAGCAGTCACACCTGGCTCTGCGGCCCCACGACGTGAGCTGTCTGTTTGTGTAAGACCAAAACACCGCAATAACTGGAGATGAGCAGAACTCAGCCCCCAGCTCCCCAGCTGCAGGGAGTCACAGGAAGGTCTGTGCACAGAGCTGCTGTGTTCCAGGTACCGGGACCAGGCTGACTTCACAGTGGCAACATCTCCAGGCACGCTGTGCCGCAGTGATGCATCCGGTGCTGTGGCCGTGGTATGGAGCTGTGATATGGGGCTGTGTTGTGGGGCTGTGGTATGGGGCTGTGGTACAGGGCTGTGCTGAATGGGGGGATGTGGCCAGGCCATGCCACAGCCAACAGCACTGCTCTCCTGCAGCTGCAGCGCGCCGTGACTCTGGAATCGTTCTCCGTCCTCCTGGCGCAGCTGCTGGGGCGCAGCATGGGCATGGGATTTGATGATGGCCGGGGCTGCCACTGCCCCACATACAGCTGTGTCATGGAATCGGCAGCAATGTGAGTGCCTGGGGGTCCCTGTGTTACAGATACCCGCAGCAGAGGCTCTGCTGCAGATGTGGCGGCGGTGCAGGGATATCTGGTTCGGAAGGGAGGAAGGATAAATAGGGGTTCGCTATTGAAAAGCAAAGCTTTATTTCTGAAAGCAAGATGTTCCTGAATGCTGCCCAATCCCCATCAGAATCACAGAATGGCCAAGGTTGGAAGGGACCTCAAGGATCATGGAGCTCCAACCCCCTGCCACGTGCAGGGCCACCAATCTCCACATCTCACAGCAGCCCAGGCTGCCCAGGGCCCCATCCAACCTGGCCTTGAACACCTCCAGGGATGGACGGGGCATCCACAGCCTCTCTGGGCAGCTGTTCCAGCACCTCACCGCTCTCACAGCAAACAACTTCCCCCTGACATCCAACTGAAATCTGCCCTCCCTCAACTTCAAACCATTTCCCCTTGTCCTGCTGTTATCTCCCCTTTCCAAGAGTTGATTTCCCTCCTTTCTGTAGGCTCCCTTTAGGTCCTGAAAGGCTGCAATGAGGTCGCCTTGCACCCTTCAGCTCTGCACGGCAGTGGCAGTGCCAGCAAAACGACTCATCCTTTCTTTCAGACACATCAGCGGGACGAAGGCCTTCAGCAGCTGCAGCACTGCAGACCTGGAGCAGTTCCTCAGGCGTGATGCAGGGCGCTGCCTCCTGCACAGCCCTCAACTGCGGGGCTCCTCCCCACGCCGTGCACCCATCTGCGGTAACGGCGTGGTGGAGCAAGGCGAGCAGTGCGACTGCGGCAGCACCGAGGTGTGCACTGCAGCATCACCAGACAGAGCTGTGTGTTGTCCAGGCAGAGCAATGAGCTGTGCGAGGCTGTGCTCGGATCCTGGCATCGATCATGACGGCAGCTTTGTGTGCTCTGGTTTGATTTGCGTTGTGGGGGGTGAAAAGGGGAGAAGGTCTGATGATGGGGGGGGGACAAAAATGTGGTGTAATGTGGTGCTGCTGTGTCCTCAGGCATGCTCGAAGGATAAATGCTGCACTAAAGGATGTGTGTTTAAGCCAGGAGTGAAATGTTCCTCTGGGCTATGTTGTGAACAATGTCAGGTAAGGCTCTGATCTTGTAACCATCATCGATTGTCGGAGAAATATCATTTCTTAGGGATGGAGACAAACTGCTGCAGTGCAATTGAGGTGGTTCCCGGGTGGGGATTTCCAGCTCAGCTCCCTTAAATTCTGGATGGATGTTACTGGGGGAGGTGTTACTGCTGGGGGTGTGCAATGCCCCAAAGCCACGGGCTGCAGCGAGCAGTTGGTGTTTAATCCCAGTTCAAAGCTGCCAACACTCTGTGCCGTCCCGCCGCCGACGCTCAGTGCGATCTGCCCGAGTTCTGCAACGGCTCCTCCGCCTCCTGCCCCCCCGACGTCTACGTGCAGGATGGGCACAGCTGTGAGCACAACACCGGCTACTGCTACCATGGGCAGTGCCAGTCTGCTGAGCTGCAGTGCCAGCGGCTCTATGGGAGAGGTAGTGGCACCTGGCGCAGCACTGGGGACGGCGGGTGGTGGGATGCTGGGTGGTGGCAGCGACTGGGATTTGTGTTCTGCTGTGTGCAGCCTGTGGAATTAGGAAGCTGTTGAGGGCTGTGTGTTATGACCAACGTTACTGGCAAACGTGCAGGTTCGAGGAGCGCTCCTGTGGTGTGCTATGAGGAATTGAACAGCCAGAGGGACAGATTTGGGCACTGTGGGTACCACCCCCGGCACGGCTACAAGGCCTGTGCGTGGAGGTAAGCAGCTGGGGAAGGGCACTTCCCTGCTAAAAGCACACTGTTGGGTTTAATTCGGGCTGTGCAGAGCAGGAAAGCATCAATGCTGTAGCTGTGTGAAGCAATAAACGCAGCACTGTGTGCGTTCTCCTTGCCAGCACTGCAGCCCCTCTCCACACTGAAGCTGTGAGGCTGAAGGATGCTGATGTTTCACCACGCAGCGTCTGTCCGTATCCATGTCCACACATCCATCTCATGCAGGCTGATTTTACAGGAACCTTCGCTGTGGCAAACTGATCTGCACGTACCCACACAGCACCCCGCTGGAGATTGACAGCGCTGCAGTTGTTTATGCCCAGGTACGGGAGCAGCTGTGTGTATCTCTGGATTTCCTGAAGGCACCGCCAAGGCAGGATCCTCTGCTGGTCCCACCGGGCACAAAATGCGGCTCCGAAATGGTAGGAAAATATTTTATATGCATTTTATTTAAAATGCGTTGAAGATTTTGCTCCGACGTGGGGCACTGAGCTGAGCACTCTGACTGTGATGTTCCAGGTGTGCATAAACAACACGTGCCACCCTCACTCCGTGCTGGGCTACGACTGCAGCATCCAAACCCAATGCCACGGCCACGGAGTGAGCAACAGTGCGGGGCTGCGATTTGTCGGGGGGATTCCCTACCCACATCACACCATGGTGGGCAGCCCTGGGCAGAGCTGTGCCTGACCTGAAGCTCCTCTGCCCCCCCGTATCTCCCCCAGGTGTGCAATAACCACCGGCACTGCCACTGCTATCCAGGATGGAAACCGCCCGACTGCCGTGAGCGTGGGTCGCGTGTCGGGGGCAGCGTGGACAGTGGTGTGCAGCTGGTGCAGCACAGTGAGTGCAGTGTGGGGTTATAGAATCACAGAACCATAGAACCATAGAAGTGCAAGGTTGGAAACGACCTGCAAGATCATCCAGTCCAACCGCCCTCCATCACCGCTGCTACCACAAGCACTAAACCAGATCTCGCAGCTCCTCATCCAGACGCCTCTCGAACGCTGCCAGGGACGGCGACTCCACCACCTCCCTGTGCAGCCATTGCAGTGCCTGAGAGAAAAAGTTCTTCCTTATGTCCAACCTCAACCTCCTCTGTACAACTTGCGGCCATTTCCTCGGCTCCTGTTTGTTGCCTGGGAGAAGAGGCCAAACCCCTCCTCAGCACAACCTCCCTTCAGGAAGCTGTAGAGTGCAATGAGGTCTCCTCTGAGCCTCCTCTTCTCCAGACTGAACAATTCCAGCTCCTTCTGCCACTCCTCATAAGACTTGTGCTCCAGACCCCTCACCAGTTTTCCTGCCCATCTCTGGACACGTTTCAGTTCCTCAATGTCTTTTTTGTAGTGAGGGGCCCAAAACTGAACACAGTACTCAAGATGCAGCCACACCAGTGCTGAGCACAGAGGGATGATCACCTCCCTGCTCCTGTTGGCCACAGTATTTCTAATGCAGGCCAGGATGCCGTTGGCTCTCTTGGCCACCTGGGCACACTGCTGGCTCATGTTCAGCATCAACCAACACCCCCAGGCCCATTTCTTCTTTGCAGTCATCCAGCCTCCTGTAGCGCTGCATGGGGTTGTTGTGGCCAAAGTGCAGGACCCAGCACTTGGCCTTGTCGAACCTCATCCCGTTCACCTCAGCCTGGAGATCCAGCTTATCTAGATCCCTCTGAAGGGCCTCCCTATCCTCCCAGAATGGCCAGGGTTGGAAGGGACCTCAAGGATCACGAAGCTCCAACCCCCTGCCACACGCAGGGCCACCAACCTCCACATCTCACAGCAGCCCAGGCTGCCCAGGGCCCCATCCAACCTGGCCTTGAACACCTCCAGGGATGGACGGCGCATCCACAGCCTCTCTGGGCAGCTGTTCCAGCACCTCACCGCTCTCATAGCAAACAACTTAACTCTCTCTCTGCCCCAGGGCCCCACCAGCACCGGATGCATCAGAACGCGGCGAGGAAGGCAGGGTTGCTGGCCGCCTGCCTGCTGCTGCCCGCCGTGCCCATGGTTCTGCTGCTGCTGCTGCTGCACCGGCAGCTGCGGATCCGTCAGATCGAGAGCGGAGAGTGGTGAGTGCGGGGCGGTGCGGGGCGATGCGGGGCGGGGCTGAGCCGCTCCGTGCGCTCACATCTCCTTCTCCGTTCATCGCAGCATCGCCGAGGAGCGCAGCAAGGACGCGGAGGAGGAGCAGGAGGAGGACGAGGAGGAGGAGGAGGATGAAGCGGAGGGGAACGCGGCGGAGCGCAGCGGGAGCGAATAAAGCGTTGGGAGCACCGCGCGACCGCGTCTCTGTCCTGGGGATGCGGGGAGGGGGAGCACGGAGGGGCCGTTACGGTGGGGCCGTTACCGGAGGGCTCGCAGTATGGAGCTGCTCCTGGTGATGCTGCTGGCGATGCTGGCCGTTCTGCGTGAGTCTGGCCCTTTGCGGGGCTGTGCGGGTGGGGGTCCCGGTTCGGAGTTCACCCGCCGGGTGATCGGTGGGCAGAGGGATGAGGATTTGGGGCTTTGTAAGGAGGAGTCCTTGGGAGGACCCCGTGCCGGTTGGCTTCGCTCTCAGCAAACGCTGAGCTCTGCTGCCGGGGACTGAGCTGCTCAGAGAGCCCTTCTGCTGCCCGGGTTGAGCACGAGTTGTGCTGCTGTGCCCGATGTGCAAAGTTCGGTTCGGGGACAGCAGCACCGCGGCTTGGGGCAGAGCTGAGCTCCTCCTGAAGCAGATGTTTGTGTACAATAAACAGTGAGCGTGAGCTCCATGTGTTCTGGAGAAGGTGAGCTGACCTGGAGCCTCCCCTCGTGCCCCCATTGCTCAGGGTTCATATTGCCGGGCTCGGGTCCAGAAGTGGAAAATGAACTTTGGTTTAACCTTCATAAAAGGTGCTGCATGGCCGCGAGGCAGAGCACAGGTGAAGTTCTGCAGGCACAACCCGTGCAAAGCTGCCTTTCCTGCTGTGCATGGACCCAACCGCAGCTCGCAGATGCCCACAGGAGGTGCTGTTCATCTGCGGTGATCACTAAATCCAGTTCGTTTCTTTAGATTCACAAGTGCCTCTGCACATCACAGTTCCCCAGAGGGTGCTCTCAAACACAACTGGAGAGACGGTACTGATCAAATTATTCTCTGTGTGTGTGTGTGTGTGTGTGTGTGTGTGCATTCCTACCAATGCAGGAGTGCAGTGTGCAGCCCTTACAGTGCAGCTCTGGGAAGCGATGCTGAGCTGTCCCAACGTGGGTGATGAAGTTGGCAGCATCTTCTGTAGCTGCTCCCCGTGTTTTGTTTCCCTTTCCTAATTCTCACTTTCTCTGCTTTTCTGCCCACGCAAGGACACGCAGTCCTACATTCTCTCAGTGGAAGGGAGGCTGTACACCATTCACCTCAAGCAGCAGTGAGTTCATTCCATCCTGTTCTTAAGTTCTTTATTATGAGAGAGTAGTGAGGTGCTGAACAGCTGCCCAGAGAGGCTGTGGATGCCCCGTCCATCCCTGGAGGTGTTCAAGGCCAGGTTGGATGGGGCCCTGGGCAGCCTGGGCTGCTGTGAGATGTGGAGGTTGGTGGCCCTGCGTGTGGCAGGGGGTTGGAGCTTCGTGATCCTTGAAATCTCTTCCAACCCTGGCCGTTCTGTGATTCTGTTTTGTCGATTCCAACCTGCTGCCACCATCCCATGGCTGCACTGGGGGGCTGGGGGTGCTCATGCCTGCAACTCCAATGGCAGTGGCTTGGGGTCTGCAAGGACCGTGGGCTCCATCCACGTGCAGTGTGGCTGCAGCAGTTGGTTTGAGCTGGGGAAATCCCAGATAAATATTTCCTTGGGTGTTTTCAGAGCGTTTTGCTGTATTTCTGTTCCAGGTTCTTTTTACCTGCCGATTTCAGCATTTACACATACAACAAGACAGGATCGTTGCGCTCTGATTCACCCTATATCAAGGTAATCTCAGCTAGCTTCCCTCTGTTGGTAGTTTGCAGGGTGGCCTTCCTGCTCAGTGCTTTCAGACCTGTCTCTCCTTATTACAGGAGAGCGGAGTTTCCTTTCTTTCTCCACTTTCTGGCATCCTAAACCATGCAGGAGGTGCCGGGGTGGAACAGAAAGCTGTCTATGCAGATACACAATCAGAGCCATCGTTGGGAAGGTTTTGGATGTGCTGAGGCTTCCCTTTGCTTTGCCGTAGGGCGACTGCTACTACCGTGGCTACATCGAGGGCATTCCTGGCTCAGCAGTGACTCTCAGCACATGCATGGGGCTCAGGTATGGGGCACAGTGCTGCTGTGCTCAGTGCTGCCCGGCGCTGCCCACAGACTGATGCTGTGCCCTCTGCAGGGGCCTTCTGCAGTTCCACAACGCCAGCTATGGGATCGAGCCGCTGGGCTCCTCGCCCTCCTTCCAGCACGTGGTTTATCCCCTGGGCAGTGGGGCTGCAGCTGGGGCTCTGCTCCCACACGACCACCCTGGGGGCAGCAGGGATGCGCTGGCGGCTGACAGCAGCTCTGACAAAGCACAACCAGCTCTGAAAGTGAGTGCTGTCATTGGGACTGACCCAACACCGGCATCTCTGGGTCTGTCAGAGCTCAGCACCCTTTGCGTCTCAATTACATGGATAGATTAATTAACAATGACCAGCTTTTTTTCTCCTCCAGCTTCTGTCAAAGCACCGCAGGGAGGTTTTGCTGCATGTCATTCTGGACAAGAATTTGGTAAGCCTGGTGCAGCCAACTCCAGGCTGTGGTTGTCCTCTGCATTCCTGCAGAGCTTTGCAGTGGTCCCACATCGCTCTGTGCCCATCCCGTGGCCGTCAGCCCATCACAGCACTGCCGATAGCCATGGTGCATCCCTGTGTTCCAGTACAGGCACCTGGGGGACGACAAATACATCATGACACGGAAGGTGATTCAGCTCATCAGCTTCATCGACAGCGTGAGTTTCACCTGTGTGCTTTGTGTGCTGCAGTGGGAATTCTGCTGGTTGGCTTCAGCTCGGCGCTGCTCGGCTTTGTCTCGTGTTTGCTTTCAACAGTGCTGTGCTGGGATTACTCCCAGTCCCTAAAATCGCTTTGGTGCCGTATTGTCCTGTAACGAAATGCTCCACTGAGGGGCGATGGTGCTCCGTGCAGAACGGCCGCGGTCTCTTCCCTTCCCGACATGTGGGTCGTCTCTTTCGTTGTACTTCCAGATGTTCAGCGCCCTGAATGTGACCGTGAGGTTGTCCTCCCTGGACGTCTGGAAGACCAAGAGCAAATTTCAGACCACAGGGTCTGGAGAAATGGTGCTACTGCGCTTCTTGAATTGGAAGAGGAGAAGAGCAATCCTGCGGCCCTACGAAGTGCCCTTCCTGCTGATGTAAGAAAGCCACTACCAAAGAGCAGTGAGCTGCTAAACCTTTGTGCTTTGGATCATTGGGCATTGCACAGAGCTGTGTTCCAGGTACCGGGACCAGGCTGACTTTGTGGGTGTGACCACTCCAGGGACGCTGTGCCTCTATGATGAATCCGGTGCTGTGGCCGTGGTATGGAGCTGTGATATGGGGCTGTGTTGTGGGGCTGTGGTATGGGGCTGTGGTACAGGGCTGTGCTGAATGGGGGGATGTGGCCAGGCCATGCCACAGCCAACAGCACTGCTCTCCTGCAGCTGCAGCGCGCCGTGACTCTGGAATCGTTCTCCGTCCTCCTGGCGCAGCTGCTGGGGCGCAGCATGGGCATGGGATTTGATGATGGCCGGGGCTGCCACTGCCCCACATACAGCTGTGTCATGGAATCGGCAGCAATGTGAGTGCCTGGGGGTCCCTGTGTTACAGATACCCGCAGCAGAGGCTCTGCTGCAGATGTGGCGGCGGTGCAGGGATACCTGCTTGGAAGGATAAAGGCTTCACTATTGAAAAGCAATACCTTTCCTTTCCAAAAGCAAGATGTTCCTGAATGCTGCCCAGTGCCACAGCGGTGGCGGTGCCAGCACACAACCACCGAGGTCCACTCTTTCTTTCAGACGCATCGGTGGGGCAAAGACCTTCAGCAGCTGCAGCGCTGCGGATCTGGAGCAGTTCCTGTCGCATAACCGAGAGTGCACCTTCCTCAGGCCCCTGCAGGCGCACCCCGACTCCAAAGTTGCCATCTGCGGTAATGGCTTGGTGGAGCAGGATGAGGAATGCGACTGTGGCAGTGATGCGGTGAGCGGGGTGGGGATGGTTGTGGGGCTGGGATCCCTGCCCTGCTCCCTGTCCTGCTCCCTGACAGCAGGACGGGGCCAGCACTCATCCTGCAGTGAGGCAGTGGGGAGCGGGCAGCAAAAGTTCCTAGTGTGCTTGCAGGCGTGTGCCAAAGATGTGTGCTGCACTACGCAGTGCAAGCTGAAGCCCGGCACAAAGTGTTCCTTGGGACTGTGCTGTGAAAAATGTCAGGTGAGATGTGCGAGTCCCTGCTGGGAGTTAAGGCAAGCATCACGCTGAACACGTCAAGGCTTAAATGCTGGATGGGAGCTCAGCCCCACACCTGCAGGATGGACGGGATGGGGGTGTGGTGCTCACAGAGCCGCAGCGAGCAGTTGGTGTTTAATCCCAGTTCAAAGCTGCCAACACTCTGTGCCGTCCCGCCGCCGACGCTCAGTGCGATCTGCCCGAGTTCTGCAACGGCTCCTCCGCCTTCTGCCCCCCCGACGTCTACGTGCAGGATGGGCACAGCTGTGAGCACAACACCGGCTACTGCTACCATGGGCAGTGCCAGTCTGCTGAGCTGCAGTGCCAGCAGTTCTATGGGAGAGGTAGTGGCACCTGGCGCAGTGCTTTTGGGGCCAGGACCCCCCCACGCCTGGCAACGGGTCCCTTTAATCTAAAGAACTGATCTATGCTAAATGCAGCACATCTGTGTGAGCTTCTCTTTTGTTGCTTCCAAACTTCCAGGTGCAAAAAATGCCCCTTTGGCGTGTTATGAAGAAATCAACAGTCATCAGGATAGGTTTGGGAACTGCGGTAATCGGCTGCTGGATGGGTACCAGCCCTGCTCCTGGCTGTAGGTGTAACACAGTGTGTTTGGTTGGTGCTTCCCTTCACTTCCCAAGCAACACTTAATGCAAAGATCTCACACTGCTGCGGCGTGGCTGTGTTCTGCACACTGACTTTTTTCTCCCTTTGCTGTGCTAATGAATTTCTTAGGAATCTGGGCTGTGGAAAGCTCATCTGCACATACCCAAATCGAGTTCCCTTCACCAAATTAAAGGGTGCCATGATTTATGCTCAAGTGCAAGAACATCTGTGCGTGTCTTTCGATGTAATGGATGCACCCCCTGAGGCAGATCCTTTCCTGGTTAAGGATGGCACAAAATGTGGTCCTGGAAAGGTAAGAAATGTTTCCCAAGCATGGAAATGATGTACCATTATCACAGGGTGTAACAGCTTTAGAAATAGCTGCTATTTTGCAGTATGATTTAAAGGTGGTCTCTGCTTATTGCCTGTGCCATTGGCTTACTAATCGTCCCTCAGACCAAGGGATCTTTTATAGAGCAATGGCCAGCTTGATGAAGGGAGATAAAAAAGTGCCCAGCAGGGTTTTTTTCCTATTGTATTTGCAGGTGTGTATGAATGGCACTTGCCACCCACACTCCATTCTGAACTATGACTGCAACGTAGAGAAAAAATGCCATGGGCACGGGGTAAGTGACAGCAGTGCTGCTGGGGAGGTGGTGCTGTGCTGCTCAGTGCTGAAGAGGAGCGAGAGGTTATTGCCAGGTGTTTGGGACTTGGCCAAACCTGGGGGTCCTCATCCTCTAGAATCATCATGCAGCAGTGTGGGACAAATTAAGTGAGACTTTAATTAAGACCAAAATGAAATGGGATGGAGGAACATGGTGTATTTGCTCATGTAGATTAGCAGAAAACTGGAAACGGGGTGTTTTCCTGTCCACTCTGGCATTTGCAGGTGTGCAATAACAAGAAAAACTGCCACTGTCACCCAGGCTGGAACCCACCCCACTGCAGGATTCAGGGATCTGCGCTGGGTGGCAGCATTGACAGCGGGCAGAGGCTGCGGGAAATGGAGAGTGAGTGCCCGTAGGGGAGCCCCGAGCAGCCCCAGGGCTCTCATCAGCATCACCTGGCACTGACCTGGGGCTGCTGTGTGGTTCTGTCCCCAGGCCATTCCCCAAAGGTCTCTCCGAAGGATATGCTGAAAAACGCGCTGCTGCTGAGCTTCTGCCTCCTGATCCCCATCCTCATCTGCATCGTCATCCTGGTCATGAAGTGGAACCGGCTGATGCGGCGCTGTGCCAGGAGGGAGATGGAAGCTGCTGAGTGAGTTAACGTTGGGTTGTTCCTGCAGTGGGTGAGAGGTGAGCAGGGATCGGTGGGAGCTCCTGGAAAGCAGCTGAGATCCAGAGGATGTATTCCATGACACCCTGCTGGCTGTCTGCATAAAAGGCCTGGGAGAAATTGCTGGTACCAAGGGAAAGGAAAGTGTAGAAGGGGAAAAGTTAGATGCAGGAGGAGCTATAGGTGTCACAGCTGGAAAGCAACGCATCTGTCCTGCTGTGAAGGAGTGAGAGAGTGAGAGAGAACGTGAGAGAGCAGGGCCAGGACAGGGCAGGCATCTTTGATGCCCCTCGGGGCATCACCATGTGCTCCGTGCCGGTGTCCCCAACCCAAAATAATGGGGCACAGATTTTGGGATGCACACATTTTGGGAATGGAGATGTGATGGGGTCCGGCAGTCGGTCCGGCTGGAGGTGGGGTGTGAGAGCAGGGACTGGACTGCGCCGAGACCCCCGTGCTGAGCCCCCATTTGTTCCTGCAGCTCCACCGGCGGGGAAATCAGCAGCATCGGGAGCAACGAGAGCAGCGGGAGCAGCCAGAGCAGCCGTGCGGGGATGGAGCCGGAGCCGGAGCGTGGCTAGCATTGCGCGAGGGACTCACGCGAGCAATAAAGACGTTGAAGCAACCGGCGGTCGTTGGGGCGATGCGGGCGGCTCTGGGGCTGGCGGTTCTGCTGCCGGTGCTGCTGGGAGGAGCGGCCCAGGGGCGGCCCCGGGTCCGAACCTTCAGCATCCCCATCGCTGGCCGTCCCCGCACCGTGCGGCTGCGGCAGCAGTAAGCGGGGGTGGCGGCGGCGAACGGGGGCGGCCCCGGCGGGGAGCGGAGCGGAGCGGCACCGCGGAGGGTCCGTCTGTTCTGTGCGCAGTGTTTTCTTGCCCGAGGAGGTCCGGATTTACACCGACGGCCGCGACGGAGGCGCGCAGTCCGAACTCGCGCATCTGGAGGTAACGGTGCGGCCGTGCGCTGCTCCCGACGGCTTTGGGCAGGGCTGGAGGTGACACCCGGAGCAGCAGCGGTGCAGCTTCCCTTCTGCACGGAAGGCTCTGGGCCTCTTGCTTTCCTCGGGATGCTGTTCCGCCCCGGGGGAGCGCACGCAACCTCAGTTGGCGATGCGCTGAAGCCGGGAGGGGCGGCCACCAAATGCCGTCGGTTCGGTGCTCGTTCCTCGGAACCTGCGGGGATGGGACGGGACCACACGCGGTAGCGCTCAGCTCTGGTGCCCGGCGCTGTCTCTGCTCCCTGCTGCTCCCCACACCGTGCTGATGGTGCGGCTTCACTGCTTCCAGCGCGACTGCTTCTATGAGGGCTACGTGGAAGGTTTCCCAGGGTCACTCGTGGCACTCAGCACCTGCTCCGGGCTTAGGTAAGCTGCCCGCCCTGCTGTGACAGCAGGAGCACAAACACGGGGACTGGCAGTGCTGCAGCAGAGCCATTCCTGCCCTACACCTTCACCCTGCAGTGGGATCCTGCAGCTCGCCAACACCAGCTATGGGATCAAGCCTCTGGAGGCTGCATCTGGGTATCAGCACCTCGTCTATCAGATGGAGGGGGAGAACGTGGGCACGCAGCTGCTGGGAGGAAGCAGCTCCCTCGCCTGGGCTGCAGAGGTGTCCCTACAACCATGGGATGGAGCGGTGAGCACGGCTCGGGGCAGTTTGCTTCGGTGAAGTGATGCCGTAGACCTGGGAGATCTCCAGCTGTGCAGCTGGGTTTTGTTCCTGCATTTGTTCAGTCCCTCAAATGTTAATGACTCCCTGTTAATATGTGTATGGGGATTTTTGTTGCTGTTTAATTTGTTTTGTTCTTCTCAAGGCGAAGGAAGCTGTTCCTAGGTCCCCTCGGTATCTGGAGATGCATGTCATTCTGGACAAAGCTCTGGTGAGTTTGCATCTTCTCCATCTTAAATTGTTTTCCCTAGGAAAAACCTTCACAGAACATCAGAGGAAATGTGCACAGGGCTTGGTAGGCCCCATGAGGTGGGAAGCAGCTCCCGTGGGCATGGAAAATGACATGGAATAACAGGGGCTGCAATGGGAGAGCTGCCCAGTGTGGAGGCAATGCGTGGTGGCATCTCTGTGGGCAGACCCTGCACGGGGTGCTCCTGTGCTCTGCAATTTGTCATCTTTCAGTACGACTACATGGGAGCAGACAAATACGTGGTGACAACGAAGATGGTGCAGCTTTTCAGCTACGTGAACAGCGTGAGTGCTTTCAGTTGGGTGGGAAAAGTGCTGCAGTGGGATGGAAAAGGCCCCGCACCAAAAGAGAGTGGGGAGCAAAGGTGCCCCGACCAGCCACGGTTTCTGCCTCTTTCCAGATGTTCACTCGCCTCAACCTGACCATAGTGCTGACTTCCCTGGAGTTCTGGACAGAAAAGAACAAGATCCCAACCACGGGAGCTGCTGAAGAGTTACTGCACAGATTTCTGGAGTGGAAAAGCACGCATCGTACCTCACGGCTGCAGGACATAACATTCCTGTTTGTGTAAGGAGGGGATGGCTGGTCTGGGAATGACAGGAATAGGAGTGTTGGTGTAGTTGCAGAGCATCACTATAGGGCTCGGTTTGTGCTGTCCTCAGCTACAGGGAGCAGTCCCATTCCATGGGAGCATCCTCTGCAAGGAAACTGTGCCTCAAGGACCGCGCTGGAGGAGTAGCCTTGGTATGGAGCCCTGTGTCCATGCGGGTAGCCCTGTGCCTGGGTACAGCATTGGGCTGTGCTCACCCGGAGGGTGAGGGCTGCTGGCAGCAGGGATTGCTCTGCTGGGTGCTGAGCTGTGGTGTGGGGGCTTTGGGCTGGCAGTGCCCCACAGCTGCGGTGCCCTCGCAGTACCCTCGTGCCACAACGCTGGAGGTCTTCTCGGTGGCCGTGGCTCAGCTGCTTGGGCTCAGCTTGGGGATGAGCTACGATGACCCCGGGAGCTGTGGCTGTGTGGGAGCCACCTGCATCATGCAGAGCAGTGCAGTGTAAGGCTCCTGTCCTCCTAATGTGCCTTCTGCTGATGGGAAGGGCCGTGGAGCCCCGGCGCACAGACCTCACCCTCTGCTTACAGTCACTCAGCTGGCACCAAAGCCTTCAGCAACTGCAGCATAAGAGACTTTGAGCGTTTTCTCACCTCTGGAGAAGGGCAGTGCCTCCTGAACAGGCCACTTGTGAACGTGTCCTACAAAGCTCCCGTGTGTGGCAACAAAGTGGTGGAGCTGGGAGAAGCCTGTGACTGTGGATCAGCAGAGGTGGGTGGTGAGCCCTGGTGGGAGCTGTGCCTGGGGAAGAGCCACGCCAGGAACCCCGGGAGCTGTGTCCACATATCCCTATGGGATCAGCATGAGCTCTCCTGACTGTCTGTGCTCACTGCTTCCAGGAATGCCGGCGTGATCCGTGCTGCACCGTGGGCTGTAAGACAAGGAAAGGGGTGCAGTGCCTGTCGGGCCCGTGCTGCTCCAGGTGCAGGGTGAGCCGTGCTGCAGTGGTGTTGCATTGCTTGTTTGCAAGACCTGCGTGCAGAGCATCATAACAGGACCCTGTGCTGCTGTCTGTGGGTGTGCAGTGTGCAAAGCTCCTCTCGTTTTGCCTCTTTCTACCAGTTTATGAAAAAAGGCACCCTGTGCAGAACTAGCTCTGAGGATGAATGCGAGCTGAAGGAGTATTGCAATGGCACCTCTGGGGAGTGCGCACCCAACCTGTGGGTCATGGATGGGCATCCCTGCAGGCAGAACACTGCCTTCTGCTACAGGGGAGTGTGCCAGACAGCCGACAAGCAGTGCCAGGAGATCTTTGGCAAAGGTGGGGCAGCGTGCTGCTGGGGGAGCTGTTCTGCAGGGGTTATAAAGGGCCAAGAATCAAAACCACTGGGTGCAGCACGTGGCCCCAGTGATGATGCCCAGCTGCGAGGTGGGGCGAGGCTTTCTGGCAGTCTATAAGTGATGGTATGTGTTTGCAGATGCCAAAAACGGACCCTTGGCCTGCTATGAGGAAGTCAATGGCCAAAGGGACAGAATGGGGCACTGCGGCTCTGATCACAGTGGTTACCACAGCTGTGCCTGGAGGTGAGGGCTGTGGAAATGCCTCTCTGCTGTGGCTGCGCTGAGCCCTCCCGTGTCAGAGAGCGACACGGAGAGGAGCAGAAGGGTGAGGATGGTTTGCAAAGCCCTGTGCTCCTCGTGCCTGCAGTGATCTCCGCTGCGGGAAGCTCATCTGTGAGTACCTGGGCACTGTGCCCTTCACCAAGGAGAGGGCTGCAGTGGTTTACGTGCGGATGCAGAACGTGCTGTGTGTCACACTGGACTACATGCAGCCTCGTACAGAGAGGGACCCCATGCTGGTGAGGGATGGCAGCGTTTGTGACGACCGTAAGGTGAGCAGTGCTGAGGTGTGGGGTGGCTTCTGTGAAAAGGAGGAGCTGTTGGAAGCATTTCTGCAGCAGTGGAGACCCAGGGGCAGTGGTTTTTCCACTGGTTGGATCCCAAACGAGTTGAGATCAATAGTATGAATGCCACTGAATGGGGTGAAGCAGGAGGTGGGTGTTGGTGTCCATCATGAGCTGACTCTGTGTTTGTGCTTTAGGTCTGCATGGAACAGAAGTGTGTGTCTGCTGCTGCCTTGAACTACAGTTGTGACATAAGGAGAAAATGCCACGATCACGGTGTAAGTGACAGTGCTACGTGTCCTTGGTTTTGGAACCACTGCACTCTCCGCAGCTTGCAGACGTGAGGATGTGTTCATGGTCAGCTGATAGAAATCATTTCTCTCCCTCTGTCACGCAGGTGTGTGACAGCAAAGGGGATTGCCATTGTGATGTTGGCTGGAAGCCCCCGGATTGCCGGGAGAAAGCAGAGTCCCAGGGAGGTCCCAGTGGTGGTGAGCAGGGAGGGCTGTGAGTGCAGGAGGGGCTGTTTCCCCTCTGTTTCCCCTCTGCTTGCTGTAGGCTGAAGGAATTGTTCCTTGCAGACCCCTGGAACAAGAGCTCGCTGAAGACATGGCAGCTTCTCACCTTGTGTCTCAGTGTGCCCATCCTCATTGGGCTCATCTTCGTGGTGATAAAGAGAAAGGAGCTGAAGCAGTGTCTGTCCACAGAGCAGCCACAAGAAGAGAAGTGAGCTTGCTCCCCTCCATGAGGTGTGGGTGGCAGGAGGGGCAGAGCCCAGAGCTTGCCATCCGCATGGGGAGATGAAGGCAGTGCTGTTTGGCACTTACAGGAACCCCCTTCTGTTTCCCACTCTGTAGGTTTGAGGAAAGCATTGACGAGGAAAGGAGCACAGCGGATGCATAGCAGCATAGCTGGAAAGGCCTTTAAGGATATTGCCAAATTCATGGGTGTTTGTGATGATCTTGTGAATGGAGGCGGCAGCAGCAGCAGCAGCATGGACCCCGGGCAAGGGGCTGGAGTCTGTCTGAGGGACACTGAAAGGCTGTGTCCTTGTGTGTGTTGTTCAATAAAAGGTGTTTCTGGTGCCTGAGGTCTGTGATCCCTGCAGGGCAGGGCAGGGTGCAGGTGCTCCCTTCATATATTACTTCTGCTCTCATCTGTCCCGGAGCTGTTGCCATGGGAAGAGCATGCCATCCACTAATGCACATTTAATCCATCATTACAGCCTTGTGCTTTGACAGCGGGAATTTAATGACAACCTCAGCTCGTGTTCAGCCATTAAGAAGTTAGCTGGAAATGCAGATTAATCCTCAACCGACATGAAATGTGACTCTGGGAGCTTTGCTCCCTGCTATGCAGCACTTACTGCATGGCAGCAGCTTCAGCTGTGGCTCCCCTTAATTTACCTTGGCTGCACTGAGGCTGTTATGAGCGCGTAAATCAGCAGCACTGTGCAAACCCAGGGCTGAGGACTCAGTTGGTGCACACACCACTCCCCCAGGGACAAAATCCCCTGTCCTGTAGGGAGGACACCATTGGGGTGCCATGCTGGAGCTTCTCTCCATGTCCCCATACTGGGGGCACAGCTCACAGCCCCATCCCCAAGCCCGCTGCAGGGGTTGGAGCTCAGCGCTTGCTTATCAGCAACCTTTACTCATGTTTGCTCAGCCCCTCCGGCCACAGGCACCCCCCCAGGACAAGGTTCGGGGCTGGCTCAGCACAAAGCAGGGCAGCACAGAGTGTCCCAGCTGGGATGGAGGCCGGGGACGGGAAGGAGGAGAGCCCACAGCCCATGGCACTGAGCCGCTTCCAGCTCTCCGAGGAGTATGGCTTCCTTCTGCCCAACCCTCTGGTAGGACACGGCCGTGCCCTCGGGTCTGCGTGCTAAGGAGAGTTGGGGCAGATAAAAGTAAAGGCAGATATTGGGGTTGGTGAGCGCTGTGCTGGTTGGGTTGCCACTTAGCAGCGCTTTACAGTCGTTTATAGAACCAATGGGGAATGCATGCGAGATTTTGGCTTAGGCAGATTCATAGGACAAATTCCTCACTTTAAAAATGATTACGCTGGCTGCAGCAAACGGCACAGGGGAGAGGAGCAGGAGCTTTGCAATTCAGATAGTGGCTGTGGATTTACGAGGAGGGAATTTAGATGGCAAATCTCCTGCGCTACAAGCGGTGCCATTTGTCACCAGGCACAGCTTACAGCAGGAGCTCTCAGGGACAGGCAGACAGTTGTTTATCGGCCATTAGTTCACAATCACACGGGCTGGTATTACAAGTGGAGGAACCAGACACGAGCCATTAGCTGCAATCTGAGGGCTGGATGGATGCTCCTGGCCCTTGCCACAGAATCTTCTCCCATGCAGTGGAGCACTGCCCTGTGCACACCTGGCACTGCCATTGTGCTCCCTTTCCCTGACCTGCAGCTGCTTTGCACTGCAGCCCAACCAAGATGAAGCAGCTGTGTCCAAGTGTAAACCTGCAATGAACCAAAGTCTTTGCCCGGTACTGTGCTTATCTCCCAGCCCTCTGTGCCCTGAGCAGGATCAAGCTCCCAGCCTCAGAATGGACCTGTGTATCTCGCTGGTCCCCAGTGATGTGCTGATGCTCTCCCTCCTGCCATCTCCCCAGACAGAGCTGCCACCCTCCTACAGCCCTTGGATGGACATTGCCCATGAGCTGCCCCAGCTGATCGCCAGCCACCAGCTCCGTGCACGCATCCACCAGGTACATGTCACTGCATCTAGCTTTGGAGTGCTCTTAAACTTCAATCTGATGCAGCCGGGTCTGCAAAGGTCAATGCAAAGCAAACCAATAGTGCTCTGACTGGGTCAGGTTAGCACCAGTCACTTTTGTGCCTGCAAAAGCAAAGGCTTAATTTGGCACAGAGCTAACTTATTGCACAGCTGCTGAGACACCTCGTGATGCAGGGCAGCGAGATCCCAAGGGTTACCAGGGTTCATCACATGCAACCCAACCAGTTCCATCAACAGCAAACCCTGAAGGGGTGGGAGGGAAAGAACAGATATCCACAGGGAGAGCACAGGGCTGGGGTGTGCAAGGCGAGGTGCCAGGAGGGCACTGCTGGGCTGGGAGCACACAAGGCACGTGTGCTGCCCATTGCTCGTGAGGGTCTTTCTGTCAGATGCCACAACTGAACACTCAACACCTCCAAGGACGAGAGGAGCTGCACCTGGCCCACCTGGTGCTCAGCTTCCTCACCATGGGCTACGTCTGGCAGGAGGGCGAGGAGGGCAGCGTGAAGGTAACATCAGCCCCTGCTCTGGGGGCCACAGCCGTCCTGCAGGAGTGATGCAGAGCTGATACAAAGCCCCGTGCTGTGCTCTGTGCCCCCCAGGTGCTGCCCCGCAACCTGGCTGTCCCCTTCTGGGAGGTGTCACAAGCCCTGGGGCTGCCCCCCATCCTCACCCACGCAGACTTCATCCTGGCCAACTGGAGGAGGAAGGATCCCAGCGGGTAACCAGGCGAGCGCGGCTCCTGTCCAGCACAGAGCTCCCATCACAGCCACAACCATTTGGAACCACCACAGCCTGGGGCTGACCCGTGGCTGAGAGCCAGGGAAGGGTTTTGCCCCATGGTACACGTGGGGGCAAGTGGCCAAAGGCTGGATCCTCCCACTGGCAAGCAACCCTGTTTGCATCCTATGCAGCACAGCCCACTGCTAGAACCGTTTATAACATCTCTCTATCTCTCTGCTTCTCCCCCTTTTCATGTGTATTTGCTGTCGATGCTCAAAATGCCTCCAGGCCTCTGGAAATTAAGTAAGTATTTAAGATGCTTATTTATTTTCTAACAGCATTAGTTTTGTTTGAATTGGCATAGTGCTCCCACACTGCAGGGCTCTGCTGGGTTAAACCTCTCTCTCCCAGCGCACAACAGAAACAATTCAGTCCTTGGCACACAGACACCACTGCAACAGCAGCAATGCACCATGGCAGAACAACAACTGCTCCAACCTCTGCAGAGCAATGCTACCAGGGAAGGGTTTAGGATCCCTCAGAGGCAGAGCAGAGCATTTCTCTGCCTACCTGTGCTTGAAGAGTGGGGCATTTTGCACCTGGAAGGTTTTTCCCCCAAGGACTGAGCTATGCTCTGGCCCAGCACTGGAGCGTGGCAGCTGCACGCTGAGTCCTGTGCAGATCCTCCAAACCACTCACCCATTTCTGGGATGCAGCAGTACATTGGTGCTCAGTGCAAACTGCTGCAGCCCCTGAGCACAACACACACGTGGTGTCAGGGCTGGGGACAGGCAGGGACAGAGGGAAACAGCTGCTGGCTGCCCTGCAGGAACCTGGAGCCCATCATATCACTGCCTGGGGGAGAGAGCCTGCACGGATTCATCCTCGTCACACTCCTGGTGGAGAAAGCAGCTGTGCCTGGCATCAAGGTAGGGTGCTGCAAGCCCCACAGCCACCTGACCCCACAAGTATTCAGGGCACATCTTAGCCCATCACTTCATGCTCTCCTTCTCTGCTCCTTGCAGGCCACCATTCAGGCCATTCACGCCCTCCAACATCTTGATGACGAGCGCCTGCACCGAGCCCTGCAGGGGCTGGCAGCAGCCATTGGAGACATGGACAAAGCCCTGCAGCAGATGCACGGTACTAGGAATGGATGCACAGTAACAGCACTCTCAGGGCTCATTGGATGCACGGTGTAAATGCACTGTGCCTTAGAGCACCTCTCCAAGCCCTGCTCTGAGAGCAGAGAGGGGTCCCATCTGCTCAGGGAGCCCATGGGAAGCATTGCTGCAGGAGCCATCACCTGCATTTTCCCCACACTAACACCTCTGGTCTATTTTCCACCTAGATTACGTGGATCCAGCAGTATTTTACACTGTGATCAGGATCTTCCTCTCTGGGTAAGTGGGGTGCATTTCCCTCCACCCACATCACCTGCTCAGAGCAGCAGAGCGCAGCGCCGTGGATTTGCTGTCCCTCAGCTCCTCGCAGGGCTGCCAGCATCACAATCCACTCTGCTCTTGGCCTTCTCAGAAGGTTTCTATTTTTATTTCTGTTCAGCATTTCTCAGCATTCCTAAGTCAAAAGACTCCATGCATCCTGATGATGTTTCTTTCATATTTTTTTTTTTTAATCTGAGCTGACCTTGTCTTGATGGTCATCAGCCTGGAAAAACATGTCTTTGAATTCCCTTCTGCTTATAAGTACTTCCCACTAGTAAGGGTTACTATAAATACATCCCTGGGAGAACTAAAAATATTAAGGTATTCGATAATGAATCTATTTTCTCTGCAATTTGAGCAAAATCTGCTCCAGCAGCCAACACTGAAAGCTCCATGAAATGGTGCATTCTTCAGGAGGTCAGGAGATATTTTTGTGCCAGGCACATTATGGCTCTGAAATTATAACTCCTCTTTCCATTTGTAGGAGAGCATTTATCCATTTTTGCACAAGCAGGGTGACACGGCTGTGAGTTAATGGTGTGCAGAGGGGGAGGCAGCAGAGCAGCCCAGTTCCCGGCCTTGCTGGGATGAGCATCTTTCATGAGAGGGAGGAAATCACATTCTGGGCTTGTTCTCTGCTGAAATAAAGGCAGTGGATGAGGATGCAGCCCCGGGGCTCATAACAAAACACACCATTATGGTTTTCTCCCTGCACCACGGCCTTGCAGTGCACCTTGACGTGCTGTTTATTCCCAAATTTATCTCACATTTTGAGGACAGCTCTCAGGGCGCAGTGATGCATGGCTGAGGGCAGGAAGGCAGCACTTCATCTACCAGCCCAGGGTCACTCCTGCAGCCCAGCACTGCTTGTGCTGACCTGTCCGTGTCTGTGCTGACCTGTCCGTGTCTTGCAGCTGGAGGGACAACACGGCCATGCCCCACGGGCTGCTCTATGAAGGAGTCTCCAAGCAACCCATGGCATTCTCAGGAGGCAGCGCAGCACAGAGCTCCGTGCTCCACGCCTTCGATGAACTCCTAGGGATTCAACACAGCCAGGAGAGCAGTAAGTCCAACACTTCTCCCTTTTCTCAGGCACTGCACACAACCAACCCACTGCCATTGGCCGTTGTGCAGCTCCCATTGTGCCTACAGCAGGTACAGCAGCCCACCTTGCCCTCCAAAACCCTTCCGCTGCCTCTGGCTGTCCCCAGTACATAATATGAGGAAGTCCATAAACCAGGCTCTGGCAAACTTCCGTGCTGCTATAAATTCCCGGAGGAACAGACTTTGTTTTTTGCACGTCAGCTCTTTGCTGAGGTTATATATGGGTACAGAGCTGAGGAGAGGAGCACGCCAGCACCCTGCCAGTAACTGAGCTCATCCATTCACATCGCTCTGCCCACAACAGAATGTGTTTATCAGAAATTAGCAAAGCCAGCCTAATAGCAAATAATACATAAATGCCGAGAGCAAAGGCTAAAATCTGCCTTTTAGGGTTAAAGCCAACGCTAATGAAGCGCTGACCTAATAAGGGTTTACTTCTCAATTAATTTAATGTGCTCGGAAAGAGCTGAGGACAAGAAGCTGCGCAGGGATCTTGCTGGTACTGAACAGCAGAACTCAGTGCCAGGGGCAGAAGGGAAAAGTCAGCAGGAGGCTGGTTTGGGGGTTTTGGGGTCCCCCACAGACCCTGCAGCTGTAGGGTCCAGCACAGCCCTTCAGCAGGGCTCAGCCCCTGCATGCTCTTGTGCTCAGGGATCTGAAAGGCGAAACCTTCTCCATAGGCATCCAGGAGGAGGAGGAGAGGGCAGGAGCAGTGCCAGCAAATGTCAACTTCTTGGAGAGCATTTGCATTGAACTGTGGACAGGGACTCAGCATTCTGCATCTCCTCTTTCCTTGGATTTACATCACACCAACTTCTAAAGGTTCTCCAGTGGTTTAACATTAACTTTTCTTCCCCCCCCCCCAACCCAAGAGCATAGGCAGGCCTTCCAAGGGCAAACAAGAAGGGGAAAAGCAATCTAATATTTCCACCTACAGAAACGCCTCTTCTCATTTCTCCCAATGTCTCTGCTGGTGTTTTACAGCCACGTTCCTGCACAGGATGAGGGACTACATGCCCCCTCCCCACCGTGCCTTCATCAGGGACATCAGCCAGGCTCCCTCCCTACGGCAGCACATCCTCAGCTCTGCAGACCCGCGGCTCCGCGAGGCGTTCAACCACTGCATCACAGCACTGGTGGACTTCAGGTCCCACCACATCGCCATCGTCACCAAGTACATCGCTGTGGCCAAGGCCAGGGCAAGGCAGGAGGAGGCTGGTTCCATTGGCAAGCCCCCAGCTGCACTGGAGGCCAAGGGGACCGGCGGGTCACACGTCTTCATCTTCCTGAAGAGCGTCAGGGACAGCACCAGAGAAGGGCTGATCAGTGCCTGATGCCTGGCATGGTGCTTGCTGCACCTTCCTGCTTGTGCAGGTCTCAGCTCACTCCTCTCCACTGCATCCTTGCCTGCCCTGCAGCACCTCTTCAGGATTTCATGATTCCACGCTGCTCTGAACACAGGCCTGCCTGAGGGAGGAGAGTGCTGCCATCCATCACCCCAAAGCACCGGCAGGATTGTGCCACCCGATGGCCTCTGTGACTCTGCTGCAGGAATAACACAGCTTAATAAAGCTGCAGCTCCTAGGAACGAACCGTGCTGCTGGGCTCGTTACAGGGGCGATTCCCAGGCGCTCATCTGCCCTAGAACTCCCCAGAATCCCAAACATGCTCCCCCGGCTGAGAGCCCGCTGCCATCACGAGGTGGCAGCAGAAAGCTGCTTTTCACTCGGTGCTGTGCAGCTGCCTGGGTGCGAGCTGCCAACAGCATCACCGGTAGCCCAGGAGAGGTGAGGAGTGGGGGAGAGAGCAGATAAAACAAAACATTAGTTTGCACTTCGGGAGCGCTGACTGCGCCGGCAGATTGCAGGACAGCGTTTCCCACCGTGACCCAAAGTCTCTGACACCCAGACCTGGCATCTTTTGGGCACAGACCCTCCTGCCTGCACAGCAGCAGAGCACAGCATTGCAGTGCTGGGACAGGGCATCATTCTGAGCCCAGGGGGTCCCAGCAGCCACGTGTCACAGGCAGCTGCAGGTCACCAGGAGTGAGATACAGTGATTCTTGTGGCCCTTTTCAACCCAGGATACTCCATGACTCCATAATGCCTGGGCTGGAAACAGCAAGCTGTCCAGTCTACGAACAGGGCTCTGATTGCCTTGCATTTCATTATTGCTTCTGTGTCAGACAGTTTTGCTTACTGCAATCCCTGCTTCCAGGCTGAGTAACAGGCAGAAATCCTAAACAGACGTTGCAGCCACAGCCGGACCACAATTACTCACAGGGTGTCTGCTGGCTGGCACTGTCTGCCCAGTCACTGCAATGCTCCAACCATCCAGAGCCAGCTGGGATGGAGAGAGCAGAATGGGTGCCCTGGGGCTGCACGCAGAGCTGCAGCCCTGTATGTCTGCAGGGATTCTCAGCTACACCCTGTGCACCCCTTCCCCAACCCAGGCTGCAGGATGGGGACACGCAGCCACATCAGTGCCAAGATGGCTGGGAAAGCTTTTTCCACAATGCCTGCTGTTCAACTGGCCTGGCTTCACCGAGAGTACCCCCAGATTTCCCAGCATCTCAGGGGAAATCAGGCCATGCACATCCATGCTTTGTCTGCCTGGGTCTGCTGGCACAGCCACCAGAGACAGATTTCACACCCAATCAGTGTCTCAGTGCAAAAATAGCACTGGCAGTGCCACTTCTCCTGCACTTATCAGAAGAAAGTCAAGGTCCTTTGAAATGAGGTTTCATTCCCATAAGGGCAACAAAAAGCTCAGCACGCTGTAGCTTGAATTGTTAAAGCTCCTTGCTAAATTTTATTTGGTGCCCTCTTTTGAAAGGCAGTCTTAAAACTGGAGCTTAGGAGGAAATATCTTCAGTAAACAACCTATAGGAGCATGGCAGCATCTTTAAATCTTTATCTGGCAGCCCTCGTTCCACTCCATCTTCGTTCCTGAATAGCTGCTGCATATTTTATGTAGGAGATATTTCATGCTGATGATTGTCTTGGGCTATTACACTTCAGACCATTTCAGGCAAACAGCAAACTAGAGCGGGGGAAAAGTTAATCTAAATGCAAAAGGTAAGGAGGGCTCTCACAGTGAAATGAAAGGGGGGCAGAGGGGACATGGGATCCCCCCTGCATGGCCCTCAGCTCTACCAGTACTGCTTAGGGATGAGAAAAGGTAGAGACAACTCACAGCTTTTCCAGGCGGACAAGGAAGGGCTTATTGTACCTGTAATGCTAAAACATGATGGGAAGTACAGCAGTAACAGCAGAGTGGCAAAGTCTTTGGCTGCAGTAGATGAGGACAAGCCCAGATGCAGCAGCCATAGGTGTAAAAATGAAGAAAAAGAGCTGCTTACCTTCAAAAGGCCACAGGTAGGCAGGGATCTCCAGTGAGAAACCCTCACCTCCACTGCCAGCCTTTAAGTGAGGGCTGGGAAGGGGAGGATCCTGGCTCCAGCTCTTCAGGTCACTCGGGTGCATTGCTTACACCTGAGCTCCCCTGGTTGGCCCTGCCTTCCCATCAGATGCTCCATCACTGCTTCAGGCCATGATTTAGCATTGCCATTCCAGCACCCACCTGCAGTTTATGGAATGCTGCGTGAGAGCAGCGCAGTGACAGCGCTGGCACAGATCAGACCTGCTCTGTACAGTGGATGTGTGCAGATCCTGCAATGCTCAGCCCTTCCTGTCTGCTCCTGGCAGCTGGGACGGCTGCTGTGCCAGAGCTTTGATTCCCCTCTGTTTCCAAACCGCTGCTGTCTACTATTGATCACAAGGCACAGACATCTGAGGTCTCAGGTGCATTACAACGGGAAGCAGGCTGCATTTCAATAATTCAGTGGGCTCTCTGCCTAAAGATGTTGTGATGAGTTTGAAAACAGCACAGCGCTCCACGCTCGTTGTACAGGAGCATAGCAAATTTGGGTGAGTGGAGCACGGTGCATTGGCACAGGAGGGCTGTTTGTTGGGCTGTACTCAGCTTCATGCCTTCCCCTGCAGCCCCAATGGCTGGGGGAGTTCCTGCCATGCAAGCCCAGCACAGCAACGGTGCCATAGAGCTCAACCACAACCACAGACCCAAATTAGTGCTGCTCACACAGCAATCTGCCTTATCAGTACAAACAAAGGTGCTGCACACAATTCTATTGTGAGCCTGCAGCACAGGAGCCACCCAGCACCATGGATCAGCAGAGCATAGTGCAACACAGCATGGTGTGGCATAGGATGGCACAGCACAGCATGGCCCAGCACAGCTCCAGGTGTTTCCCAGCTTTCATAAACCCACGCAAGAGCCCCTGAGCTGCCTTCCCTTTAGAAGCCACAACCAGCTCTGCTCCACAGCACCCACATCGCATGGCACACGGAGGTTGTGTCTCTTGCTACAGCTTTTGTCCCCGTGAGCATTTGAAATCGAACAAAAATATAAACATTTGGATTCCAGACACTTCTCAGCCCTAACCTTATTTATCATACTTGGCTCTGCTCCTGGAGTCAGGGCCAGAAGAGGCTCTGAACATTTTGAGTTATTTAATATGCTGCACATAGATCAATCTTGCTCTCCCCTCCAGCCACAGGTTTCCCTTTGTGGTTTGCTGCACAGCTATTATGTCCATCAATATCTAAGTAATTAAAATCCACCATTATGCAGGTCCTGGCTGCCTTATGAGCTTCTCATAAGCTATAAAACATTTCACGGTCAACTTTCCTTAAGTGCTCAGGAGGTCTGTAGCACCATCACAGATTTCCTCAGCTGCTGCCATTATCCTGAAGGTCCCATGCACAACCACCCTGCTGGAAAAGCAGTGAGCCCCTACACCACCTGCAGCTATCCCTGCACCACCCTGTGATTTATGCCAGAGGAGACAAACTGGGAGACAAGTATTTGTCCTCCTGCGCAGCTCAGCCGCTGGTCTCATAGGGATTTATCAGTAACAACCAAGTTTGCTTTGCAGTTTCCACTTAGAAGGAACAAAAGGGCATGGGATGTAACTGCCATAACCTCCTTGGCACCTCTGCTCGCTCGAGACAAGATGCTGTGCCTAGTGCATGCACTGAGTCCCTCAGAGCACCTGGCCTGGCTGGAGGGCAGAGGGCTCTATCGCTGCCTGCGGGATTGCTCACCTTGGCAAGAGTGACTGCAGTCCAGATACGATAAAATGATGTGACTCAAGCCAAAAAGCGCTAATTACAGCTCAGACGGAGGAGGAGACAGGAACTGCTACATTATGCCTAATAAGGGAGAGGAATAAGGAACAGATTGCAGAGCCATCACTGCAGAGGTGATGAACAGGGGCTGTCCCAGTGGCACGGCACTGCTGGGAATGCCCGGGGCGCAGCATCTCTCATGGATTGCTTCCACCATTTGTGCACCTTTGCAGTACCTGCCACACCGCGCTCCTTGCTTTGGGTCCTTGCCAATGTCTTCCTGGCCCTGCCACCAAACCCCAAAGCAGCCAATGCAGGAGGCTGTGTCTGTGTTCCCATGGACTCAGTGCTGGGAACCAGAAGCACTGCAAAGCGAGCAGCCAGCTGGAGGCTGCCCCAAGGGCCCTGAGGGAAAGGAGTTGTTTTGAGCCCAAAATCCCCAGGGTTGGTGCAGCAGCTACAAAGCTTTGCACCATTGAAGCCGTTCATAAATAGAAAGAACCAGCAACTAAAACATTAGCAATTGAATAAAAATAACTTTGCAAAGCAGACAGAGCTAAAACCAGGTCTTGGCAAAGGTCTCTGGCCTCCTTCTAGGATTGAGAGTGCAGCAACTGCATGCATCCCTACAGAGCATAGGAACACCTGGGTGTGCAGGGACAGGACAGTGTGCTCCCCAGGCTGGGGACACAGTGAGTGCTGTCCATTAAAGGAGCCAGGAGCACACAGCCACCTGTATGACACTGAGCAGGGACGTGCTTTGATTGCAGCATTGCAATACCAGGGCTGTCGCCTTCTGTATTTACTCAGAGCCGTGCACAGCGGGTTCCTTCTTTATGATGAGGAGCTGGGGTAATTTGAATAGTAAATACTATGAAGAAAGTAGATTACTATGAAATACAGATTTTTTTCCAATAAATAAATCATGCCTGTATTTGCATGTATAATACCAAAAGGAGGCATCTGGGACCGCTGCTGCTAGTCGCAGTACTGCCTGACACGATGATTAGCAATAACCCAACGTCTCTCTCCTCCAGCTCCCCTGCTGCTCCACTTGGTTTCATGTTAGGGATAGTGGGGTGCTGCTGCTCAGGCAGAGCCCTTTTCCTGCATCTCCTCATGGAGAAAGCTCTGCTACGAGCAATGGCTGGGAATGGTGCAGCCCCAGCACTGCCCATGCCTGGCCACGCCATGCCAGTGCTGGATGGGCAATGCTGGGCGCAGTTCTCTGAGCACATGCAGTGCCTCTCCTGGGTTTATCACCTCAGCGTTCTGCCGATGCTCTGCTCCTGTTTGCAGTTTGTCATGCAGTTCTGGTTGCTACATTGGGATAAACAGCAGCAAACAGCGACGGCCGCATCTCCAGCAGAGCAGTGCTGCAAGGCGAGCCGCAGCATGCCTTCCATCAGCTGTGTCAAATGGATTTCTTAAATAAAAAGAAAAAAAGGAAAAAAAAAAAAAGTAAAGGCTCTGCTATTATTGCAGTGAGAGGCTGCCTCATGCTGGGCTCTGCTGCTAAATCTGTTCTGTGTTTACTGTCTGCAGGAACAGTAGGAAGCCTTCCGAAAAGGCACTGGGGTTCCTCCGTTTTTCAGCAATCAATCATGCTTTGCTTGAGCCATTTTTATCCTAACAGAAACGGAAAATATTTTCCTGGTGTAATTTCTACTGATCAAAGAATTTTCCTCAACAGAGAGCAGCCCCAGGGCCCCGCGAGGAGAAAACCACAGAGGAAACTATTTCCCTAACGAGGAGCAGGGGAACGGGTTGCATGTAGGGGGGTGAACCAGGACACGAGCCTTGCAAGGCCAGCAGCGAGCAGCAAGGCTGGCAGTTCTTTTCCCAATTAGTTGCTGAACAAGAGCCTTGGTGTGTGCCTGCATGCAGCAAAGCTCAGTGCCTGGAGGTTTCGGCACCGCTCTGCGTGCAGACGGGGCTGGCAGAGGCAGGAGCAGGCTCTGCTATTGGGGACCAAACCCTGTGCTAAAGGACAGCCACCAGATTTTGTTTACTTTCTCCATCAGCTTTCCCTAAACAGCTTCAGTAAACGTTCTTCACTGTGGCCGGAACTGACTCAGCTTGCAGCACGGAGGGGTTTTTGTGGATGGGCTCACCGCTCTCGGTAACCCCGCGATGCAATCGGTGCTGTTTATTGATGGAGGACTTATTTTAGCTTCCATTTGTGGTTGGCGTCAGAATGGCGCACGGAGCTCCCAGACCATCCCTGCAGCCCCCACACTCCTGGGACAGAGCGTCACGGGGACAGCCAGGACTGCTCCCACTGCAACACGCTCATCATCAGCAGGGTGCCCTGCAGATGTAGCACCCCCAGCTCTGAAATGCTGTCACATTTCCCTGCCTACTGTGGGAGCAGAACCCGTTTGGCCATGTCTAAATCCACGCACACGGCATCATCCTCGTCCCCTTTTTTCCCCTCTGACACAGAGCTGAAATAAACTTGCAGCACTAAAACTGTTCTTTTGTGTTTGAACTGTGCGCATAAATAAACCGATGCAGACAGATGAAAATATCCATAAAGCAGATTTGACATTTGACAAGGATTCAAGGGCAGAGCTCTAGAACAAAGACAAGGCTTCCTTGTAAACAAGGCATCAGTCACTTAGATTACAGTAATTAGGCAAAGCGACTGCTGGGAAACTTCTCCAAAGCATCGCTGCAAAAGCAAAACGCATCGGGTGCAGCGCTGGGTGTGCAGCAGCACCGCAGGACCCGCATTTCTGCCCTGCTCTGCCCTACGGACTTCAGCCCAGTGCTGGGAGCTGCCGCCTCACCTCATCCTGGGGATGGGCTTTACAGCTCTGTTATTGTTCCTGATCAGGAGCTGACGTGTGATAGGAACCAATGCTGGCGCAGAGCAGTGACCTGACCTGACCCCAGCCATAGGGCTGCGCTCCTGAGGGCAGCACAGAGCCATCGTGGGGGTCCCATTTTGGTACCCCTCCGTCTGGGAACATCCCAGACCAGCAGCCAACAGCTGGCATTCGTGCTATGACCACATGCTGTTGGTGTCACAGCCAAGGCAAAGCCCGGCAGGTTTGGGCTGTGGTGTGCCCCAGGAATAGCGCTGAGATGGGGGTGCAGAAATTGCTTTTCACTGGGTACAGAGTGAAGGCTGTTGGGCCACAAGAGAGGGTGACAGAGAGGCAAACACCATCTGTTTTCTCCAAGGAACTCTTTTATTACTGAAGGAATGACACAAGACTGATGACACCGCAATTTCAAGCCGATCTCCCACACAATTTACATTCCCACTGATTTCCTGATAAATCCCCACAGCGCAATGCTGGGTGTTTTCCCAGCTCTGATGAGTTCCCTTCACTCAGCATCACCCAGCTCAGTGCTCCCCAACCCCGCCTGCACGTTACACCCAAACAGCTGCAGCCATGCCCAAAACAACAGCCAAGGGAGGATCTGACATTGCCTTGCCTGGTGCTGGGTGGCACTGCTGTGAGATAAGGAGCAGAAATCTGTTCTTGCAAGGCTCTGCTATCGGCCGTGCCCTTGGGTGAGGTGCTGAGCCTCAAGGTTTGGGTGGCATTGTGGCCCCAGCAGCAGCACAAAGGCACACAGCCCCACTGCAGGGCAACCCAAAGGCGGTGGCAGCCCCAGAGTGGGGGGCACTGCAGACCCCCTCCCCTCCCACCAAGCAGGATTTCCTCCAGCCCATCCCCTCACAGCAGACAATGCGTTGTCTGACAGCCGCCGCCGTCGCCCTGCTGCAGCTGTCGGGAGCTCCAGGAAGATCAAACAGGAAAGTCAGCAGAGAAAGAGAAGTTATTTCGTGCCTGGAAGTCTGAACTTTCATGCTCAGCCTGACTGGCGCGGGGGGAAGATGTTGAAGTCAGCACGTTGAGAGCTGCCCCACTCCCCTGGAAATACACTACGCAGGGCCCCCACCCACCACTGCCCAGGGCAGAGCTGCTCCTTGCAGCTGTACATCACTGCACCTACACAACAGCTGGAGTGCCACCACACAGCACGGCACTGATGCCAGCCACAGCCTCCCCATCCCCAGCAGCCCCAGACCCAACGGAGCCTTTTTCTCCAGAAATCAGCGTTGAAGCACTGCTTCTCTGGAAGCAGCCTTTGAGAGCTGCCAGAAGTTTCTCTTTCTGTTCTGTTTCTTCATAGGCATGATTTACTTACTGTAAGTGGCTATTCATTATGTCCTGCGCTGCATTATTAACTCAGTGATCGTACATTTAGCAGGGAATTTATGAGAAATGGGGAGACATTCATTATCAGGAATACCACAGACCTTACTCTTATATGGTCTCCCTCCAGGCAGCAGCTGAGCAGTGCTCTCAGCCCGACGTGGTGCTGCTGTGCCAGGGCTGCACACTGCATGCAATGCCATCACCTCCCGGGGGTCACTTCCCTCCCAGCACTGCTCCCCAGAGCTGTAGAGAAAGAAAAGTATTAACCAGACTTGGCGCACACTTTTTCCCCTATTGACAGTTTGGGATTAGACCTTATCACGTCTTCCTGCTGCTGAGAAGTGTTGGCCTTTTCCCCATATTTTAGGCAGTTTTGTGAGCGCAGCTGCAGTTAGAACACACCACATTGTGCTGCACGGCTCTGCACAGTGCAGGCACCTCAAACACACTCGGTCAAGTGGATCCCCTGCTTTTATAAGCCAAGAGCACAGCCTGCACTGTGATCAAGGGGACAAAGGTTCCCAGATACTCTGCTAAAGAAACAACCACCACCAAATCAATAAAAGATAAAGGGGGGAAAAACAAAACCAAGAACAAAGCGGAGTGCTGTGCACATCACTGGGGCGCTGGGCAGAGGCTGCTGGCAGCTGGGCCAGGTGCTGCCACGAGTGTGCCTGCAGCTCTGAACATGATGAACCGGTTCCTCCCTCGCCTCCCACCACCCACAGCACTTTGGGTGCATTTCCAGATGCGTCTCCTAGCCAAGAGCAGACAAGTTATGAGCAGTTGGTATCGCTCCTAAGAAGGGCAGAGCTCCTCCAGTCTGCACAGGCAGCAGGTTGTGGCTCAGGGCACGCCATTCCAGGGGGAGGGTGGGAGAAAAGAGCTGCCCTCAGCTTGTGGCCACTGTCAGAATCTCAGATTTTTGTTCTAAATGATTGAAAGGTGATCCTTTGTGTTCCCAAAGGGAACCCCATACCATGCTGCAGTGCAGGAGGAGCTTCGCTTTGCACCGAGGTGTGAGCCCTGCATGCATAAATACAAAGCCCATGTGTGCTTTAAGGCAATAATTTCCCTTCTCTCCCCTCTCGAGAGCCTTCTAAATGCTCTATTTCTGAATATTTAAGATAGGACTTCGCCAAACGAAGATTAGAGAGTTAATCCTCGTTTCTTTATGAGGAAAGTAACATGGTTTAACAGCTCACTGCTGCTCTAAAGGCAGCTGGTCTGAAAGGCAGAAAACTCCATTCTCTAGGGTAAGTTGGCTGGTTCCCATTTTTTTTTTCCCCCTGAATTTATTACAGCTGAATTCCTTCTGGCCAATGAATCTGATAACAATTGGTGCCATCGAGCACTGATTGAGCTCCCACCCCCGTGTTTGAGCTGTCTCAGGTCTGCTGCCTTATTCCATCCCGAGTGCCAGAACCAACAGCTGCTCGTGTTCCGCTGGCAGCTGAGCACAGTGCCATCCTGCTCTGATGTCTGCTGCCCTCCCACAGCCCTCGGGAGGTGTGTGAGCAGCTCAGCCCAGCTCCAGCTCTTTCCTTCGGGAACAACAGCATCCTGGAGGATTTGAAGCCTTCCTGGAAATCTCTCTGAGGGAACAATGATTTTTTGCTTCTTGGGGGGCTGCAATTTCTCCAGCACCAACATTCTTTGGGATTGCATCTGGCAATACCGAGGCGATGTCACAAGTCATGCAGGCTCAGGCAGGCTGGTGAAAGAAAGCTATGCAAAACATGCTTTCACAAAATGCAATTCATCCCAACTTGCCTTGTTTGGAGCGATTTTGGACTGCTGCACAAAGGCAGACCGGGTTCTCTGCAAGGGTTTGAGGGGCAAAGGCAGTGGCAGCTCCCAGCTGCAGAGCTGCAATCCAACGCTATGGGGTTGCTCTGGGAGCAGCACTGGGCTGCCCTGCACTGCTGCAATGGGGCATTGGGGTCCTGCCATGCCCTGCTCCTGTCACAGACCAGCTCAGGCACTGGGGTTGGTGTAACCCACAGCAAATCATGTCAGCACCCACATCTTGAAGGCCACAACCTGGAGTGGGACAGCTGTGGGGTCAGCTGGCAAGGAGCACTACTGGTTGCTGCAGGAGGACCCCAAAACCCAGACCTGGCGTCCTGCTGACAGCCCTATAGCAGGATCATCTGAAAGCATCACGTCCTGAAAAGCAGAGCACAATTAGGGCTTTGGCTAAACTGTTCTGCAGAGACAGAAAAGTGGGTTGGAATTAATCCTCCCATTAATGTGTGAAACAGAGCGTTTACATTCATGAAGCAATTATACAATAATAGCAGGAGAGCTACGATAGGAATCACATCGTGTCTGAAGTTTCACTCCAACCCAATACATGAATAATTCCTCCTAGGCATTGCTGTGAAAGCAATATTAAAAAAAGTAGGAAAAAAACACCAGATGAGGCATGCTTCATCTCTCAATTAGGGTTGAACACAACTAAATTTATGCAAAGTGGGAAGAGAAGCTTGAAGAGGCAAAGGCATTTGTTACTGCTCGATGCAAGATGAGCTCACAAAACGCATTCTTCATCCTGGCAGCTTTCTGATGTCTTACTCCTGAAGCATCAGTTTTATTCTCGGTTTCCATGGCAGATACTTTTCTGAGCTTGTGTCTGCCATAAATACTGCTGATTTATTCTATCAGCCATATCTCTGCAGATACCTGCAGCATGATTCCATGTGCAGTCGGGGTGGTGAGAGGTGGGCACGTTAACATTCCTCAGCTCTGCTTTTCAACCAGGGGAATCAAACCTTGCAAAAGGAGCACTTATTCTCTGCTGCTACACAATCACTGCTGATCTCCTGGTCCTGACTTTGTCCTGAGTCCTTTGCAAGTGTGCAGCGTCCAATGAAACATGTTTAACAGTTCGGTCAGACACTTTGCAGGCAGATTTCGACCCCAAAACACTTTAGGCAGCAGTTGTCCTTTCTGCTGTTTCCCCCATGTATTTCATTTTAGCAAGCAGTGATAAAACTTGCGGCTCTTCATGGGCAGAGACAGCAGCTAGCCACATCACAAGGCCCTATTCTGAGGGTGGATTTACCCCATGCATGCTGAGCAAACACTGCTCGATGTG
Organism: Meleagris gallopavo; assembly: GCF_905368555.1. Lineage (NCBI taxonomy): Eukaryota > Metazoa > Chordata > Aves > Galliformes > Phasianidae > Meleagris > Meleagris gallopavo. The sequence goes on from NC_139427.1 coordinate 2,675,952, forward strand.
TACTTCTCTCAAACTCAACAAGGCTACAATGCAGTACGAGGCTTTTCAGCTCTTCTGGCAGGAGGAGAACTGGGAGGTTTTGCAAAGGTAGCTTTTCAGACACTGATAGACATAATAGCACATCCAAAAGAAACTCTGGCAAAACTGCAAGAAGGAAGGCATGCAGTGCAGCAAAGCAGAACGGGAGGAAGAGCCCCAACACGTGCAGTGTGCAGGAGAGCCCCGCAGGAACAACCCAGGCCAGCAGGATGCAGAGGCAGGGTGTGCCGCCCTTAGCTGTGATCCTAAACTCACAGATAGGAAAGCTGTCAAACATTTAAGTGCAACCCACTCCCTCTCCCAAAGATAAAAACCAAAGAGCCCCGCCAGAAGGAAGTGCACTGGTTCAGTTATTGTCTCAGTGCACGGGGCTGGGGACTGCCCATTGTTTTGCATCGTCCAGCAAGCAGCACAGCCCACAGTCATTCCTATTTTCTATTCTTTGCTCACACAAAGACCCAGCACGGAGACTCGGTGTGCTCCTCTCAGTCTCCAGAGGTGGTTGGTTGCAGGATGGGGTTCTGCAGGGCTGTTGTGTGGGCGCTTTGCTCAGCTCTGCAGCAGGAACCAAAGTTTTGGAGGAGGCAACAGGACTGGTGTGCAACCAGGCAGCGTCAGCACTCTGCTCCTGTGGGGGCATCCCCACAGCTCTGTAATAAGGGAACCCCCGGGGGTGGATGGTCACAGCACACGGGGACACGTTGGTTGTGCTGTCCTCCTGGTGATGAGTAACAGGGGTCATCTTGTTATTGGTAAACAAGCAACTGATTTTTCTAAACATTGCCTCTGCAGCATCCGGCCCGCGCTGAGCTGGTAAGCAATATGCACTCTCCACTGCCTTGAGTTACCTTTGTACCCATGGCCAGCCTCCGACTGTCAGAGCCACATCCTCAGCACGAGGGAGTCAGAACCCTGGGGTGCACAGGCGGGGTGCTTTCGGGGTGATTACGTTTTTAATTTGCACCGCTGAGCTGAGCATTAGAGCAAAAGGTGCTCGAGGCAGGAGCAGAGCAACCGAGCGCTCAGAGCACTTTTGCTGCAGCACTGTGCTCGAGGTGGGGCAGATGTTTCACCTGCAGCCCTGCTGCACCCAGCTAAGGGTGGAAATGTCCCAGGAAAGTCACTGTGGAAGACACTACGGAGCAGCTCCTTTCATAAAGCAGTTGCCACTTAGAAAGTCCAGCTCCTTGGGAGCCCTCAGCAGGACCCACGGCCATCTGGGAAGCAACAGAAGCATCCCCTGCACAGACCTGAGCAGGTTTCACTGTTTGCTGTGCTCCTGTCTGACACAAGCACATACCTGCAGGCACAGGCTCACAGCTAACACCCCTCATTGGCATGGCAGCAGTCTGGCACAGCTGTATGAGCACAAGGAAAGGCTTTCAGAGCATCCCCAAAACACAGAGGTGCTGGGGGTCGTGCAAAGCCCGTTCTGCACGGGGGCAAAGAAACCATCCCCATCATAACAACACAGCAAACCGTTCCACTCGGTTGCACGACGGAGGAAAGTCGGCAACTTAAATGTTAAACTTGCCTGCGACCGAGCGGCGTTGACATCAGCGTGACCTCACCGCTGTAACTTGAGCTCTCCGCTTTCCCTCGGGCTGCCTTTAAAAAGCCGTGCGGAGCTCCGGGTACCGCACAGATCCCTCCAACAGAAGGAGAACTCCGGAGCAGCGGAGGTAGATGAAAGCAAAGAGAAGGAACACGGCCTCAGCCATGTCCACGTCGCTGAGAGTGAGCCCGTCAGTGCACGGCTACCGCTTCGACACCGCCCTGCGCAAAAAAGCCGTGGCCAACATCTTCGAGAGCATCGACGAGGAGTCGCTGCAAAAGCTCTTCAAGCATTCCGGGGACAAAAAGGCGGAGGAGAGAGCCAAGATCATCCTCGACACCGACCAGGACGTGGAGGAGAAAACAAGAGCGCTAATGGCTCTGAAGCAGAGGCGGAAAGACAAACTCCTCCAGTTCCTGAAATTCCCGAAATATTCCATCAAAGTGCACTGAGCCGGAGGGAGCAAACACGGAGGAGAACGTTTGGGGACGATGCTGCCACAGGCAGCACACTCCATGTTGCTGGGACGCTCCTGTGCCCGGTGCTGCCGGCAGGATGCTGCGTGCCCAGCGCTGCAGGTGGGACGAGATGCTGCTGTCCCCAGTGCTGCTGTGCCCAGTGCTGTGTCCCCAGTGCTGCTGTGCCCAGTGCTGTGTCCCCAGTGCTGCTGCCAGAACTTTCCCATGCCCAGTGATGATACCAGATGGGAAAAAACCAACACACCCCATCCCACGACGCTGCAGCAGGGAGATGAGCCGACTGCACCCATTTGCTTCACCTGCCTGAACTTCTTAGCTGAAGTTGGAAACTTTCTAAGCCTCGCTGTTGTCTGCAGAACGGAGATCCCAGACATTGATCAGCTCCTGGTCATCCCTCATTCTGCATTTGTTGAAATGCATCGTGTGACTGCAACACATTCAGCCTTCAGGGAATGCATTGCCCTATGGACACTGTGCGACTGTGCCTTTTCTCTCTCCAGGAGTGTGCTTGCATTAAGAATTGTTTGCACAAAAAGCAATAATAATGACAGATTTCCCTGAATTTACTGTGAATTGCCTTAATATTTTGTTCACTTCCCATTAACATGAATATTTAAACACCATAATTGCAGTTCATATTTGTATTGATTACATTCGATATTAGACAAGTACTTCATGGTATTATTTTATGGCAACGTTATCATTATATTGACTATAATTTATTTCATATGGCAACCTGACATTTAATAAATTATAATGCAAATATAATTTCTCGTCTGAAATGCTCACTTCTCCAGGAGGAGGGGGGATATCCTCTTGTGGTTATTCCTACAGTTCTGTTTTATAGAAGTCTGCCCACACCTCTCCATAATGACCCAGGATCCGAGGCTGAGCTCCACTGCCAGCCAGCAGCCCCTCCTCCCCCCTGCTTTCCCCAAGGCCCCAGCACAGCACCCAGCCCAGCAGCACCAAAGCTGCACCCTCTGGCATTCCCAGAGAGACCTGAATTTGCATTCACTGCAATGCAAATTCCACTGCCAACTTCTCCTGCATAATAAAAGAGAATGGATTTATTTTCTTTCTTTTTTTTTTTCCCCCCAATATTATAATCAGAAAAGCCAGACTAAAAAATGAACAGCGAGTGGAACAGTGCTCAGCTCTCATTATTCCTGCAAAGCAGACAGAGTTAGGGCTTAGGGCTCAGCCAGCCAAAAAAGCCCTTGAACCAATAGTGCTACAAGCACTGTGACAGCAGAATCGGCCTTTCCAGAGGTTATTCAGTACCATCATGATAAAGTATGTAGAAAATATTTATAAATAATAGTCTTGGCTATTTTTAAACATGCCCTCTAGTAACCTCATCCAGAAAATAAATGTTCCCATGGCTCTGTTTAGAGCAACAAAGTAAAAACTTTTTCAAAGAACCGATTCAAGGGGGGTTTTATCCTCCAGTTCAAACTGCAAATTGCCCGTAGGACAAGGAAGAGGAGAAATAATCCCTTATATTACTTAAGAGAATGGATAACTGTGATTAATTACAGTGTGCTGCAACAGATGCAACTGCTCCCCGGCAGCATGGCATCACCACATCTGGAAGCTGAGTGTCCCCAGCACAGCCCTGGCTCAGGAAAATCTGCTTCAAGGCGACGTTTGCGCAATGGGCAAATCATTGCTTTCCTGCTTTGCTCAATCCCGGAGTGCTGCCCACTGACCCACGGTGCATCCTCACAAAAACCACTGCAGCAAAACAAAGTGTCTCAGAATGGCTGCTACCAAAAAAGGCGAATCCGGGCAGAGTCCAGCTGTGAGCTCACAGCCGCCCCCGGGTTCTGTGATGCAGCTTTTCCTCCCGTTCCAGGAGTTTTTCCCATCAGAGCCATTTCTCATACAACAAACATTTCACAGAGAAGCTCAGTGAGGCCAAAGCCTTCAGGTGATGGGGTACAGTGTGCGTCCACCACCCTCACAGGTCTGCACGGTGCTGACAGCCTTATATTGGCAGCATAGCATCCCCAGCTGCTGCTGCAGCCGCTCTCATTGCCGGCACCCAGAGCTGTGCTACCCATCCCCTGCTGTCAAGGGGCATCCAAAGGAAGTTGTGATCACAGAATCACAGAACGGCCAGGGTTGGAAGGGACCTCAAGGATCACGAAGCTCCAACCCCCTGCCACACGCAGGGCCACCAACCTCCACATCTCACAGCAGCCCAGGCTGCCCAGGGCCCCATCCAACCTGGCCTTGAACACCTCCAGGGATGGACGGGGCATCACAGCCTCTCTGGGCAGCTGTTCCAGCACCTCACCGCTCTCATAGCAAACAACTTCCCCCTGACATCCAACCTCAATCTGCCCTCCCTCAACTAAAAACCATTTCCCCTTGTCCTGCTGTTATCTCCCCTTTCCAAGAGTTGACTCCCCTCCTGTCTGTAGGCTCCCTTTAGGTACTGAAGGCTGCACTGAGGTCACCCCACAGCTTCTCTTCTCCAGGCTGAACAAGCCCAGCTCCCTCAGCCTGTCTTTGTAGTGGAGGTGCTGCAGCCCCTGCTCATCTCTGTGGCTCCTCTGGACCCTCTCCAACAGCTCCCTGCCTTTCTTGTACTGGGAGCTCCAGCCCTGGACGCAGTGCTGCAGATGGGGCCTCACAAAGCAGAGCAGAGGGGGACGATCACCTCCTTGTCCCTGCTGCCACCCCTCTGCTGATGGAGCCCAGGATCCCATTTGCTTTCCGAGCTGTAATCACACACTGCTGGCTCACGTTCAGCTTTTCATCCATCAGGATCCCCAGGTCCTTCTGTGCAGGACTGCTCTCAAGGACTGCTCCTTTCAGTCTGTGTAGATGATCATGGCAGACTGGAAGAAGTGCCAATGAAAACAGCTGCTGCTGCACACCTGCTATTGCCCAGACATTCCTGCTCTCGGGCACTTGCACAGCGTGATCAATAAACCCAGTCCCTCTTGTCTCACTGCATTTACATTACTGGCTCAAGTGGTTTCCTGATAAATAAAACCTACCTACCAAAAAGTTGCATTTATTTGATTTTGCAGCTTAGAAAAGGTGGTTTTCCTCGGCCTCAGACCGTATTCAGCTCATGAAGCTGCCAAAACAGCAGCGCATCTTCCAGCACGCTGAGTACAAACTGCAACTCATCGTTACAAAACAGCCGATGACGAGTTGGAGCAGAAATGCCCAAACACTGCAGGCACTTCTCCCTCCTGCTGCTGAGCGGGGCTGCACTGCTCTGCTGTGCACACACCAAAGCAGTTTGCTTTGCTCTGTGATCCCAGCACAGTGCACGAGGGCAGGGCACCCACATTGGGCCGGGTCCTTCCTGAGAGCTGCTGCTGCAGACTCAATGTCTGTCCAAACACGTGTGCTGACTTCATGGGACGGCTCAGGAATGCTCCTGCCAGACACAGAGCCCATTGTCACCCCACGCAACAAAAAGAGGAAGAAGTCTGTTCAAGGTATTTCCTCCCCCCAGGAGCCGGGTGTTTCCATTAATTCTTCTCTGCGAGTCAGACTGGCTGTACTGGGTGTCCCTCTGTCGCAGCATCCTGAGGAACATGCGTCCCAATAGCTAATTTTATCTGGCTTATACAGTGCTGTGCCACAGGAGAAGGGGCGAGGGGACACCCCCAGCCTGAGCCAACCAGCAGGGTCCCTATGGTCAGCAATGGGCAGAGAAGCAGGGAGAAAGGCAAGCAGAAGTCCTTAGCACCCAATCAGGGTGGTGAAAGAACAAGTGGCTCGTTGGACACTGGTGAGGAACAGCAAAGGGAGTTCAGCTCCAGCGTCACAATCCCTGACCCCATCTGACTCCAATGCCCACCACGCCATCATCCCACTAAAACTGCAGCTGTTCTGCTGATGGGAAAACAAGGCTGGAAGAAGGCAAGAGTCCAACTCTACAGCTTCATCGTCTTTGGAAAGAAATGGGATGTTCCCCGATGTCCCAACAGTGGGGACAGTGACCTTCTGTCAAACACACATTGCAGGAGCAGAGTCCGATGGGAGCAGGGCCACGGCTGTGTGCAGGGACAGGACAGGCTGCTCCAGCACAGCCCCAGGCAGCCGTCCTCCCATTGAGCAATGGGTGAGTTAAACATTGACTGCTGAGCTGAGCTCCACGTCTGCATGACCCACACGTACAAAAGCAAACGGGTGATTCAGCAGCCTGGGTGCACCCAGAGGGATCGGCACCCGTGGGCGAAGAGCTGAGCACAAACCACCCATTGGGCAGCCAGTGCCAGCACACAGCACCCAAAGCCAGCTCAGCACCAGGCGGAGCACATCTCAGCTATGGCTGCATCTCTACTAGGAAGCCCTTTAAATGCAACTGAGGGGATGTAACGTGGTGAAGCTTATGGGCAGGGCAGTGTACTTCTCGCAGCAAAGGGCTGGCTGGGGATTTCAGAGCACAAATGCTTCACAAGCAGCAAAATGATACTACAGTGCCATTTTGGTGTGATAGATGGAGGCTGTTTAGGAGAAGAAAAGCCTCCAAAGGACTGTAGCCAACAGGAGATGGCACAGTTGCCATCTATCTCTGCTAAAAATTAAAAGGTAAACTATGATCAGAATCTTAATATAGATGTTTTTCTGAGACATTGCCTTTTCAAAGCAAAGGTGCTTTTATGCCTCAAGGAAGTTGACAAGCTGGCATACAAATGTTGTACAGAACACACGGTGCTTTCCCAGCCCGCTTGCTTTCTGCTCTGGCATTGTGATGTCTATACCAAGGGACCAAGCACTGAATATATGAACTTGAACTGACTTGCATAATCCAAAGGAAAGAAAAAAAACTGCCAATGTAACGTGCTAGTGCATATTCTCCAGCTGGGCCTCTATTCAAAGTTCTCCTGCCATCCCAAATGGTAAAGAAGTTCACACCCAGGTCTCTCCCTTTCTCACACACACAACACTGATTGTCACTCCACAAATTGCCGCTGAGCCACCCAGCCCCACACCTCTGTCAGAGCTTTGGGGAGGCTCTGAATCACATCCACCCACCCTCCCCTGAATGCTGTTTTGGAGCCCAGGAGCAGAACGGCTGCAGAGGGCTGACAGAGTTCACAGACAGAGGCAGCACTCAAAGCTATGTCAGAATTCTGCCCTGAGTGAGGGCTGAAGGGCAGCGAGCTGCAGTTTGTGCAGAGGTAAAACCTTGAATAAGGCTCTTCCCAAAGCCTTGTCCGTTCTAGCAGCAATAGAAAGTATGCAGAAATGCTTTATGATGTTGGAGAGATTTATCAAAGCCAAGAAGCATATTTCCCCCAGCTAACTGGCCAGGACATAAAATAGCTTTTTAATGCTTTGTGTTTGCTTTATCTACCTTGTGAAATTAATTATCTGTGGATCAGATATAAAAAAATGTGACCTACACCTCCCCCCCACCATCCATAGGCATTCCTTAGAGACAACAATGTGCAGAGAACATTCTGTTTGCTGTAGCATTCCAGTGTCTTTTAGGGCACTTATTTTTTTTTTAATATGGCAAATAGAAAACGTTATATAAAGCAGCTTGGTAAAAACAAGGTCTGGAGATTGCTTGTAAAGCAATCTGAAAGCTCATTGATGATTTACACCTGGAGAAACTGTTTGCTGTGTGAAGTGTGCAGCTCTGGCTCATGGCTGCACTGCACTGCAGGGATGTATGGGGATGAGCAGAGATGCCAAGATGTATAGGAATGCACTGGGATACTGGGAGCAGCTCCTCCAAACAAACCCACGGACGCTTTATCTCCTGCACAGACCACAAAACTTCTGCAATGGGGTTTGAGCCTCAGCATCAGAACGTGCATGTTCATCACATGGGGGCATGGCCCAGCAGGAAGGATTGCTTAAGCCACTTCTTCTCTCCAAAGAAAACTCCTCATGTCCAAAACCACAGCGCTGTCCCAGTTGCCTCCTCAAATCCCTCATTGCAATGGCAGGAAGCAACAGAGCCACGTTCAGAGCTCTGCAAACCTGCACAGCCTCTCTTGAGTTCAGAGCCTGCACGCACACCGCTGCATTGCAGATAAACCCTCCCTGCTCCTGCCAGGATGCTCCTTCTCCTTCCCCTTCCTCCTGCATTACCCCCTCTGTTTTGCTGCACCCACAGGATGGTGTCACACACCCGTGCACAGCTGATGGGAGGGCTCGAGGTCTGCCATAAGTAAATAAATCAGGTGTGATTTGGTATTTAATTGCAAGAACCACTGTTTGTATGTTACAGCTTCCCAGGTGAGCGCTCAGTAATTGAGCTCAACCAGGTGCCCGTGGATCCTCCCAACTCAGAGTGCTCCCCTTTGCCTCAGGGGAAGCTCTCCCCTCAGCTCTGTTTGTTTTGCTCTCTCTTGCACCACCGCTCTCAGCAGCCCTTGTGCAACCTGCACGTTTGAGCCCTTCTTCAGAAACAGCTCAAACAGGCCCTCAAACCGATTGCTCCAAGTGCCATCCTGTGGGAACCACGTTTGCAACATGAGCTCTTCCCACATAGCTGCAGATAAAGGACCCGAAACCCAGACTGCCAGAGGAAAGCCAATAAAGTAACACCCACTACTTTTGGGGGGGGATTCCATGTCTGCACTTGTTTCTCGGGTCCTAACCCAGAGTTGTTCACTCTGACTGCTCCCAGGTTGGCATGCAAGGGTTGTTCTGAAGGACGGGGAGTGATGGGAGCCCATTGCAGGGTGATGGAGCTTTGATTCAGCAAAGCAGAGTCATCCCCAACTGTCTGAAACATCCCTGAGCCTGCACCAGCTTGGCCTTACCCAGTCAAAATCCCATTTACCTGAGCCAGAACTCAGCTTAAACAGCAGCTGAGCACCGAGTGCTGCAGATTGCCCATTTTCATACCATTTACATTTTGCATGAGCTCCTTTGAGCCCAACATCTGTGTTCTCCCTCTTGCCAGGGCATCCCTGAGCCCTGAGCTCCCAGCACCAGCACTGCTGCACTGCAGAGCACCCAGCAGCAGCCACTCAAACAAGACCAGGTTTTCTGTTTCAATTGCTTCTCCAGCTGCTGTAAACACACAACAGAACAGCCAGTAATGTAAAACTTCCCCCCTCCACAAGAGATTTAAAACTGAAAATACTGTTTGCATACGAATGGTGCATTGAGGCTGAGGTCCTGTGTCCAGGTCCCAGGAACAGCCTGTAAATCACTCTGGCTTCCCAGCTCCTCCAGCCTTCTTAGTACGGTTTCTGCTCTGCTGCACACTTTGTGACCTTCTGACCTTCCTTTGATACTCAAAAACTAATTTGGGGGAATAAATCTGGGTTTGAAAGCTAATTTCCATCTGCTTCTGGAAGCCACGCAGCCTGCAGAGGGGAGAAGTGCTGGAAACCTCTCCTGGTTTGTGGTTAGAACTGCTCTGCTGGTGAAGTCACCTTGGGACAAACCAAAAAAAAACAAAAACAAAAAAAAAAACAAAAAACCAACCTTTGCAATGAGTTTTCAGAGCACTTGTAGGGGAGTTTGAATATTTTAACAGTAGCTCAACCTGAGCTGCAGATGCTGTGCTGTTTGCAAGCCTTGCTGCCAGTCCTCACAGCTTGCTGTGTGCCGCAGACCGTGCTGCTCCACATCGCCTGGCAGCACGAAGCAAAGGGGCTGCAATTGGCACAAAGAAAGCCAAGTGTTTTCAGTTCATTTACAAATCAATTAATTCCCTCCTCTCCTGGGCCCTCCTGACAGCATTACTGCGCTCAGCATCTCCCGCCAGCGCTGTGAAATTTCAGCAACAGCCTCAAATGCAGCAGCAGAAACTTGAGTGTGGGGCCAGAAAGCAATCAGCTGCTTTTGGCAATGAGTTTTGGAAACGTGTGCTGTGTAAAGCAGCCCATACACACACACCAAGTGCTCCGGGCAGGTATTAAGGATCTCACCCCCCTTTTTTTTTCCTTTGAAGCAGTTTTGTTTTCTAGCAAACGCAGCAGTCTTGGCGAGCTGGGAAAGCACTTTTACCGCCCTCCTGTGGTTGCAACACTGATCGAGCTGTAATAAAATCAGCTTCAAATTGGGATGTGGGAAATTTGCATTTCTGGCCTCGGCTTTGCTTTGGCTCTGATGGAGCTCCCAGCTGGCACCAGCCTCCAAATGAGGGGCTCCATACACCACCGTGCTGAGGGCCACGCTCACTGTTTGGCTTTGTGTTGCCATAGCAGAAGTTGCACTCGAGCAGAAACAAACAGTGATTTCCAGCCCTGCGAGAAGAGTTTTTCCAGGCCTCCCTCGTGCAGACAGCAGCCCCCAGCACTGGCAGCTCCTCTGCTCCGAGCTCACACACCCAGGATGCTGCTCCTCCCGGCCTTGCACAGCTCACACAAACCTCAAGGATTGCAAGGAAAGAGATTTGGGACAAATGTTTCATTGCAGTGACTCACCCACTTCCAAGGTGCGTTCAGGGTTTCCCAGCTGTGCTATGGCAACAACCAGAACAACACATTTTTGTGCAGTGTTTCATGCCATGACCTTTTGCCAAAGTGGAATTGCTAAGAAACCACGTGGAGCATCGCACAGCCTTCAGCCAGCAAGGGAGAGCAATGCACAAAGCTAACAGCACCTTTAGAAACTGCAAACTGCTGCTTCGGTGCAGAGCAGCCATAGATGTGTGCTGCCAAACTGCTGCCCCTCCGTGTGCAAAACAGCAGATTTTAACCAAAACCAAATTCATTTTTGTTGAGAAAGTTTTGACTGAATCTCCACGGCTCGTTTCTTGGCCAGAGAACAGACATTCTCCCACCAGAAGGATTTTGGTACAGCCCAGACTAAGATCGTTTCTGCTCTTGGCTGACTTTAAGCAGAATGCCATTCAGCAAAGGGAAACCAAACACGCACAAAGCACACTGCATCGTTCATCTGATCTCTGAAGTCTTTGCTCTGAGAAAGACTAAGCAGAGAGGTGACTTTCTTCAGTAAGAACTGAGCCCTGAGTTTTGCAGACCAGCTCTGTGGGCATCAAAAGTGAGATACCAGGCAGAGGGAGCTGCTTCATGGCTACCATCTCAGCTTCTGTTTGTTACCTTTAATGCCAGCAGGGAGTTTATAACCACCCAGGAGCAAAGAAGTCTATTTGCTTTCGTGCTAGCTTTACTTTTTCCACTTCCAGAAACAGCATTTATCGAAACAGTACAAAAACTGGAAAGCATCTGAACTCACACAGCACTTGGTGAGATCTTAAGGCTGCGGACAGGGTTCAGCTCAGCACCTGCATCCTGCAGCAGAGCTGAGAACAGCCAGCACTGCCCCCATTGCCTGGTGGGTGGAGGAGCTCAGCCAAGGCATCGCCCTGGGTCACCACGCTGTGCTGCACCCATACCCAGCAGCATCCTGCACTACGTCAGCATGCACATTTCCACACCATAAACACGCTTCATTAGCCAGCACAGTCCAAGGACTGGCAGCTTCACAGCCAGAGCTGCTGGAAGCAGTAAGGATTATGCAACAGCTCTCCAGGAACACGAGTGTTTTATGGGCATCGTGAGTTGCAAGGGAATTGTGCTGCATCAACGCAATCCTGCATGGATTTGTGATTAAAAGCGGGCTCGATTCACTTAAAGGGACGTGTCAAAGCCTCCCTTAATTGTGATAAATCCCTCTCTTTCATTTGAGAAGGTGACATTTCATGGTAAATAAACCCAAGAAATTGGCTGGAACAAGGAAGAGCTTCTCGTTTGGTGATTCCCTACAACGAACAAAGCACAGCACGAAGGCAGCAGGCTGCATGCCTGCTGCTGAAGGTTTCTGAGGTCTTCGCTGATCCATCCCAAGAAGCAAACCAGGGGCCAACCCCCCCCCTCTCCAAGCAGAGGGACCAAAGCAATCCCTGGTGCTCTGGGAACTGAGCTGTTTCTCCTTCTCCTACAGAGGGGACAAACTCTTCCTCATTTACCAAACCCAGCACATTCCCACACAGAGGAAAGCACACTACCCCAATTATTCCTCGCCATTTGTCTGACATTTTCATTATCCCTGATGCAGTACCCATCAAATATCGTCTCGTACCAAAAGCCATTTCTGTCAAATTAAGTTGAAAGGAAGGAGCAGGAAACTAAAAGCTCCACATCTAATCCTACCACCTGGAAAATCAGCAGAGAAATATAATTTTGTAGCCTTTCAAATTAAATCAGATTCTGGGCTCTCTACTGATGAGTTAATCCAATGCTGCATGGAATAGCTCCATTCAGCCATGACCAGCCTGAGACACATTCAGTTCACAGCAAAGCAGTTCCAGCTCACAGACACTGCTTTTATTTCTCTTCTCAAGCTATTTCTTTTAATTTTATAATTTGCCTCAGCTGCTCCCAGTTAAGAAGCCATCAGCAGGAGGTGGCTGTTAATTGCAGAGCTGTGTGCTCCCTGAGCCCTGGGGCAGTGCTGTACCCAACCCCAGCCCTGGATCCATGGTGGGACTGGTTCAGGAGCAGGGCTGGCTCAGATTTACTAGTAGGAAATGTTTATTATTTTCCATTTTTATGTTATTTTTTAAGAGTTGCCTCTTGCGACAAGTGTCCATCGGGCTCCTGGCTGGAATATTATGAGGATTTATGGCTGCTAGCAAGAGGAACTCAATATTCATCAAGCACGGGGCTTTCAAATATTGCCTAAAGTTGCAGCAATTTGATGGCTGTGCCATTCCTTCTGCTGCAGGGCAGAGCCTGGGGGGACAGCTTGCACTGCAGGGCTGTGACTCAGAGAAGAGAGCTTTTCCTTCTGCTTTGCACGGGTTCCTCACTCAGGCATGAGCACACACAGTGCGTGCTGACAGCCCCATTATTTCTTTGGGGCTCCCTGGGTGGCTGTGCTGTGAAATTGCTCTCGGGCTGCTGCTCCCCAGCGCTGTTCCCTCTGTGAGCAGCAGCTCCCACCTCTATTTGATGTTTTATGTAGAATTGACCCGCAGACGGTTCTGTGTCACTTTATCCCCCTTTAAATGTATGAAGTATAACCAGGAGTCTCTCTCGTGCTTTATTTTATTCTTATTTTTTTTCCCCCTTTAGAAGTCTAGAATGTCACATCTGATCTCCCCTGGTTCTCCTGCAGCTCTTTGGGGAAATCTGATAGCAGCTGTTTCAGAAGCAGAAAAATAATTGAAAGTACCACGGTGCTGAGTGGTTTCCACAGCCTCCTGTCCCCAAAACACTTTGAATTGAGTGCTCTGTGCAATGGGGTGGGCACTGTGTCCTGCAGACAGCAATGCAGGGCTGCAGAGGTATTAACGAGAGAGCAGAAATGAAGGATTTCTTCAGTTATTTGAAGGGGAAGCATGGGTGAACTGGTTCGCTCTGAGCTTTTCTGATAGCAAGAGAAACAATCTCAGCACAATATGGTGTTTTTGGGTTGGTTTCTATTTTGTTTCCTTAATTTACAATGCGTTTTAGCATCTACGCAAAATATCCCTCAGGCTTCCAATGGCAACAGGACACGGAGCAGTGATCTTATGTAAGAGAAGTTGTTTCCATGTGTCATATACCCAAAGCACAGAGGGGTTAAAGCCCTTCAGGATAGGTGCCAACCATCACAGCCCTACCCACACCACGGGGAGCGATGTGCTGGGAGCAGCCTGACCCAATGGATGGTGACAGGAGGAGAAGGGAGGGCTGAGCACTGCTCCCTTCACCTGAGTCTGAACCTTTTCATGTGCAGGGAAACCAGTTTGCACTGCAGCCCCTCCTGCAATCGCAGAGGCTGCTCGAGAATGGGATGAAGAATTCCTCATCTCCTCTGGGCAGGCGGTGATGGATCGTGGCTGGGGCTGTGGAATTTCCCCAGCCCTGGTGCAAAATCAATCTCCTGGCAATGTCTCGCTGGCCATAAAAAGGGCTGTTTGGAAACTGCTGGGTCCTCCTGTGTGCGGCTCTACCTGCAATCATCTGGGCTGCAGCGTTTTAATTTGTTTCCTTTAAAGAGACCCAAGGGTGCCATCGAGAGACAGTTTTCAGGACTCAAAGGAGACGGTGGAATTTGATCTCCTTCCATGGCCTTGTATGTAATTACTGGAGAGAATGAGGCAGGCAATACAGATGCAGAGGCTCACAGAGGTGAAAAAGAGTTGTTCAGAGCCAGCAGACAGAAACACACCTGCCTGGTTTGGTGCAGGAGTGCTGGCACTGCTGAGCAGAGAGCAGAGCCAGGGCTGATCACAGCACTTTTGCACATCCCAGGGCTGGAAGCATCTTCTTGGGAGCTGAAAGGAACACATCACTGCCTTCCACCTGCAGCAAGCACAGCCCTGAACAGAACAGAACAGGCTCGGCTCCGTTCATGGCCACATTTCATTTCCCCCACCCCTTTGCAAGGTGTTTCTTCGTGCTGTATAGTTATAGAAGCTATGCAGCTTTGGATGCTTGCAATACTCCAAAGCAGTTTGTTTCTCTCTTGTTTTAATTGTACCTTACTTCAGGGCATGACCTTCAGCTAAAAACCATTGCAGGCTCTTGGCGACACCGAGCTCATCCATCTGACTGCACAGCTCTGCACTTCAACAGCCCTCAGCCCTCCTCAGCACCACCACTTTCAGAGGATTGCTTATGTGCCATCTACTTTTAGTGCCATTCTATTTCATTTGCTACCTTAGCTTAATCATTTTTTAACACTCTTTCAGTTTGCTTTTCTATCTCTTTTCATCATCATCTGTTCCTGAGATTTTATTTTTCCAATAAACTGCGTAATGTAATGGCCCTAATCCCAAGTCTCCTATTTAGAGCAGGGATGTGGAGCTGTGAAAGGAATCCCAATTTAAATCTGTCACTCAAATGTAATTTAATCCATCTCTTTACATCTAAAACTGCTTCTTTGGATGAAAAGCATGGCTGGAGTTCTGTTTACCTTTCAGACACTCAGCTTTACAGCTTCCTACTGCTTGCTTTTTTACACATGGGCTATTAGAAGATGACGAAACCACGCTTTGTGCAACAGGAAATCATCACGATTCAGGTCTAGAGGCAATCACGTGGGCGCTTAAGTGTCCGAGGACACATCCACCTCAACCTCTGCCAAAAAATACCATTTTGGAGCGTTTCTTTGCATTTCTTTCAGCATTTGGTTGCTCTGAGGGCAGCCAGAGCTCAGCACTCGGAACACCGTTATGTTTTCTCCTCTCTCATCCTCTTCTCGCCCTCCCAGCAGTGCTCAGCCCTGGGCCGTTTGCTCTGCCTGCAGCCCAACCTGCAGTGAGCAGCAATTCTTTAATTACCCTTCTGCTCCAGGCCCATCCGAGGGGCAGGAAATGTTCAACAAGGCTCTGTGCGCAAAGATTGCGCCTCTGCAATCAATCTGTGTGAGACGAAGCTGTTAATTACCACGCAGGCACATGCTGCACCTCTCAGCCCAACTCCCACACGTTGGCAGCTGCCAACACAGGAAGGCTTTTAGGCAGCTCCAGCACCGCGGAGCTGGTTTGTCATGGGTTTGTCATGACGTATATAAAGGGAAATAAAGGGAAACAGAATCACAGAATCATAGAATTGTAGGGGTTGGAAGGGACCTCTAGAGATCATCGAGACCAACCCCCTGCCAAAGCAGGTTCCCTACACCAGGTCGCACAGGTAGGCGTCCAGGCGAGACTTGAATATCTCCAGAGAAGGAGACTCCACAACCTCCCTGGGCAGCCTGTTCCAGTGCTCCGTCACCCTCACCGTGAAGAAGTTCTTACGCACATTCGTGCGAAACTTCCTGTGCTGCAGCTGATGTCCGTTTCCCCTCGTCCTGTCTCCACGTACCACTGAAAAGAGCCCGGCCTCACCGCTATGGCCGCCACACCTCAGATATTTATAAACCTGGATCAGGTCCCCTCTCAATCATCTTTTCTCAAGGCTGAACAGACCCAGTTCACTCAGCCTTTCTTCATAGGGGAGATGCTCCAGGCCCTTCACCATCTTTGTGGCCCTCCGCTGGACTCCTTCCAAGAGATCCCTGTCTTTTTTGTACTGGGGAGCCCAGAACTGCACACAGTACTCCAGATGAGGCCTTACCAGGGCAGAGTAGAGGGGGAGGATCACCTCCCTCGACCTGCTGGACACGCTCTTCTTAATGCACCCCAGAATGCCATTGGCCTTTTTGGCCACGAGGGCACACTGCTGGCTCACGGCCAACCTGTCGTCCACCAGGACGCCCAGGTCCCTCTCTGCAGAGCTCCTCTCCAGCAGCTCATCCCCCAGCCTGTATTGGTGCATGCAATTATTCCTCCCTAGGTGTAAGACCCTACGCTTGCTTTTGTTGAACCTCATCCGGTTTCTTACTGCCCAGCTCTCCAGCCTCGCTGAAAAAACCCTCTTGTCTTCTTCCACTGCTGGGTTCGGTGGGTGGAATGGAGGCTCGGTGAGGAGAGAACCTCTTCCCCCAAAGCACCGAGCGCCGAGCAGCCGCACTGCGCCCACGAGACGAGCCGTGTAACTGAGATGTCACTCATCGTGCATAATGAAAAATATTTCATCAAAGTTTTAGCAGCAGCTGGATGCTCGGCGAGGGCTGCTTGCTGCCTCCGGAGCTGGCAGCTGAACAGTGCAAGGCACCACACAAACCAAAGGCGCAGGGAATGCCTCCGTGTGCCCCGCAGCCTCGGTGCCACGGGCTCCAAGGGCACGCAGTGGATGTTTGGTTCTTCCCCTTTGCTCCACCTTGATATACAACCATAAATCTCAGGCCTGTATTCAAGCTTCCTGCAGTATATCTTCTCCATAAATATCTCCTAAATAGCCCCGCCCTCAAATGCACAGCTAATAACAGCACTTTTTATGGTTATTAGGAAAGTGAAATGTCCCTGGACTGAGCAATTACCTTCAAATATCTGCTCAGAACTGGCTGGGAGTGGAAATCAGTTTTTCTATCCCAGGTACAAATCCATAATAAGGATTTATTTCTGAAGCAAGTGGGAATGAGGTAATCTTTCTCCCTCTTAGAGTCAGATAGGGAGCAAAAAACAGAAATAAAGTGATGTAAGTTTATACCGAAGCACCTGGAAAAGCAAATGATTTGCAGGAGGAAGGGGCAGGAGAGAAGAAATCGTATCATCCAGGAATAGAAACTGTCACCCTCTCTCTGTTCCCCAGCAAAGGCAGCAAAGGTCTGCAGGAGAGCCCTATGGAAATGCAGTGATTTAAGAAATAGTGCAGGTTTGGATAAAGGCGGGCGCTTATGAGAAACAGTTGAGCAAAATGCCTTTTTGCTCTGCTGGGATTTCTGCTGATCAGCTCTGCTCGCTCCCAAACCCAGCTCTGTGGTGGGCAGAAGGGGAATTTGTTGATGCTACAGAAAATGAAGACCTGCACAGCCGTCAATAGAGAATAATGGATATCAATTACACAGCTGGAACCGCTGACTTGATCAAATTGTATCCGTCTTTACACAGGGAGTCTTTTTAATACATCCACGGAGAGAAGTGTCATATCCTTTACAGCAATATGTTCCCACGTTTTATTTTCTATGAAGAACAACTGGCAGTTTCACAAAACGCTCCTTGGAGTCTCTATGAAGGTATCAGAGCTGATGGAAGGTGGACATGAGCGATTTGTTCTTTAATGCAGGAACCAGTTCGCCATAGTATGAGCAAATTGCTGCTGGAAAGCAGATGGATTCCCTCCCTGCTGTTCCAGCCCTGCTCACAGCACCCTGCAGGTGATTCAGGGGGAGCTTTGCAAGGTGCTGAGCACCTGAAAGCAAATCACCCACTGAGGAATAGCTCTGCTGCAGTCTGAAGGCAGTGCTGTGCCACAGCTGTGCAAGCAGCTGCCTGGAGCAGAGGTAAAACAGCACAGCCATCCAAACCAGAACGGGAGCTGCAGCCAACAGGGAAAATGAATTCACCCTGTATGTCACTTGCAGACTTCTATCTGCATTTTTATTTAATCCAGTCTCCATCTCGAGCACAGGAGTCTGGAATGCAACCTTCTTGCGTGGCATCTTCCCTATGGTAAATCTAATTAAATAGCCATTAAAATGTGTGTTAGCTGGATGTTATCAAGGTGACTTGGAGCTTCTGCTAAATGTTAATAACAGCATTCCTCGCTCGCTGGCATCCAGCAGGCTGTGCCGTTTCTATTGATGCTGCCTTTGGATGAGTGCAGTTATTAAAGCTCTTTGTGTATCAGAGATTCCCAAATAAATGTGTATCTCATTTCTTGGCAGCTGAAGTGCTCCACGTGCCCTTCGTATCCATCCCAGCAATGATGTGGTGCTGCTGATGGGTCCCCAGCCATCCCCTGGACTGACCTCCCTGCTCCCCACTGGGAGCAGCAACAGACATTCTCCTCATCGTCTCTTCTCAGGATCACAATCATGTTTGCAAAACTCCATAGAACCCATCTCCAGATCTTCATCCAGAGCAAGATCTGCTAACGATCAACAGCGAAATACCTTTCTGCAAGCAGGCAGTTTACCCTGTGAAGGTTAATGATCACACAGTGCTAATGATCAGAGGGAGAGCTGAGAGCACTACTTGTCCATGGCTGCAGTTTTCTATCGTGCACTCCAAGAAGTATCATTCTGTCAAAGAAAATCTTCTCTGTGTAATAAAACAGAGATCTGCATCTTAAAAATGCCTTCCCCTGACGCTTACCTTACGTTTGACTCTACAAGTTCATCCCTAAAGCTGCAGCTGCAGTTCAAAATAGGAAACATCCCACCATGCTGCAAAATAGCTGAACAGGTGGGAAATGTCTCACCTCCCCCCTGCACATTTCAGCAGAGAGGATTTGGGCATTTGGGCAATGTGACTGCATGCAAACCCCTCCTGTCAACAAGAAGCAAAGACAAAACTAATTTACAGTCATCTCCAGCCACCTCGTGGCGTCAAACGTGGGGCTCAGAGAAGGACAACGACAGCTTCTAAAGCACAGCATGATGAGGGTCCCCACCTCAGCTCCTGCAGATCTGGGGGTTCCATCTGCTGTGCTGGAGCCCGGGTTGATGCCTTCCTGCAGGAGCAATGCCTTCCTTCCGTGGTGGCAGTTATGTTTTAGTCTTATGGCTTTGTGAAGGAACAGAGATCGCTTTGCATGATTATGCAAACAATCACCCGGGCTAACAGCTGAAAAGACAAACAAATAACCGAGATCAATGCTGAAGGATGGAACATAGCACTAATGAACTGGGCTGGATTCCAGGGCTGTAATGGTGAGCGCCACACAACCATTCCTACAAGGAAACCCAGGCACAGCTGTGCTTTGCAGAACGGCCTGCAGCACCGCCAGGCGAGTGAAAACAGAGGAATGATGAACCTTAATTGGGGGCAGAAATTAAATAACACTAAAAACCAACAAGAGGAAGAAAAGAGGAAGGCTGTAACGCAGAGGGCTGCTGCTCCGCTGGCTTTGGCACCTCTCGCAGAGGGAAATGCCTCTTCCAGGGCTCTTTTCACATTTCCTTTTGCATTTATCCAAAATAGGTTTGCTGTGAGCGCTTTTAGAGTGGTCAGATGTTAAACTGTGCTCAGCGTAGAAAATGATCAATGCACTCACACAAAGGATGGCGTGCACCAATTGCACAATAATTCTGCAATCATCGCTGCAGTCCGTGAGCGCCTTTCTGATGCAGTTTGTTGAATGCCCTTCCCCATGGCAGTGCTCCTCAGCTGCTGCTGGAGGATTAAGCAGCGTTATCTACGTCAGAACGGAGGTTGTGGACGAGGAATAATCCCAGGGCTCACTTCTGGCCTTTTGAGGCTCACTTTTATCGGGAGCACCGTGTGTCCATTGCACTGCAATTTCAACTTGGTAAAATCTGTGTGTGTGTTTTCAGATTTTTGTTGTTCTTTACTGAGTTTGTGTTTCGATTCTGAGCACAAAATTCATTTCACTTGTAAAGCATGCCTTCGTGTTAATCCTTCTGCTATTGAGATATATCTCTGCCTAGTATAGAAGGTGCAGTAAAAATAACACCCCCAACTCTCAGCACTCCCATTTATTACTATTACAGCAATACGTTAAGCTGCAAGAAGCTGCTCTTAAAGGCTCACAGCAAAGGGTGCACAGCTCATTTAGCACGTGACTGCTTGTGCAGGTGCTGCAGGAAAAGAACGGGCACCCATGGGTGCAGACCTGGGCAGCACAGCCACCAATGCCCATATGTGCAGGGGAGCAATGAGGAGAAGGGAAGGAGAAGAGAGAGGGTGGGCGTGGAGGATTGCTGTTGGAAGGGACATGTGTGAGCTTAACAATCAATTCTATGTGGGAATCCGCCGAATTTCACAGGGGTAATGAATTAAATGAAGTGGAAAGCGTAGCGCGAACTGGAGATTTGCTGTAGTGACTAATGCAATTAACCTCTATTGAAATAATTAAGCCTTCCAATTTGTGCCACAAGAGCAGCACGACCAAAGGGCCGACAGCAAGCAGGGGACACAGGAGAGGTGTGAACCATTCCTTCCCATCCCACTCAGGTCCCTCTCTCTGTGCTTCTGCTCGTGGAAGCAGAGGATCCCCATGTGCAAGCCCAAAGCATGGACCCACGGGCTCCAAATGTGCTGCTCCTCAGCAGAACATTACTTACAGCTGTGCCACCACAGAAATAAACCACACAGGTTTAGGAGAGAAGACAGCACGGCCCATTCCTTTCAGGCCTGACCTGTTTGCTCGTAAACTGACGCGCTCTCCTTCCCTCGGCAAAGCATTGCTTCATGCTGGCCTGCAAAGTGGGCTTCTGTTGTCTCTAGTTATTAATTCACTTTTATTGGCTGCGGTGCCTTTCCCTGCTTTATTACCGAATAGCTCACAGTAGCAGAATGACTGTTCTTTTAGGGTATCCATAAAGAGCGACTTTCCCAAACAGGTGCCAAGGAGAGGCAAAAGCCACCGCAGCTCCATGCTCTGCACCCATCACTGCTCAGTGCATGGGATAAACAAAGCAGAAGCTTGAGATTAATTCCTTCTCTGTCCTAAACATATGCTCCCGAGTGCTTTCACTGTCACAGCACTGCTCTCTGTGGCAAGGAGTTATTTTTCCTCCATAGCAATTAGTTTCAATACCACTACTGGATTGACTGTGCAGACCCAATGGTGTTGCTTAAGGTACTGGAGGTGGGGACTGCATGGTTGGGGGTTTGGCCACTGAGCTGACATTCCTCACCCTGCCTGTGTCTCCAGGCTGAGCACAGCTCCCATCCTGCCCACATTCTGCAGCTCTCTGTCTTCCATATATTTATTTCAGTTTGTTTTCCACTCGGCTCTGCAGCCCTGCGATAAGGCATCGTCCCGTCGTTACAGTCTGGATTTTATTGCTTCTCCTTTCCCCCCCCCAGAGTTAATTGCCACCTTTTTCAAAGAGAATCTTCTTGCTGATGGCTTTGTTCTGCTGTTTTTTTTTTTTTAATAAATATCACTTATTTGTAAATCACGACATGGGAAGGGCTCCAGGGCAGGGAGATGTTATTGGTGTAAACGTGGCAGCAAATGGGTTGGAAAAGCAAGCAGCAAACTGCAGATTTCAGGACAGTAAAATACAGCTCAGCCAAAAGAGAAGTTTATAATCAAGATGCGTAGCACTGAGGAGGTTATTTGCATTTAACCTGGACGGGAACATATAACTGAATTTACTACAACGGTTCTCCTGAGATGCAGCACGCGGAGCAGCACTTTATCTTTGCCTTTGCCAAACTTGGCTGCAACGACAGATGCAGCAGCCAGGCTGATTAGGGTCATTAGCATTCATAGATACTAAGTGGCAAATTAGCATATTCTCAGAGGGCGTGGGGATGGGATAGATGGTCCATCCCAAGGACTGCCAGCACTTGGGAGCAGTTCTTGCTGTGTAACTCCTTCGCTATGGATCACACAGATGCCATTTTCCTGTGCTTTGTTAACAATGAGCATTCACATAACTCATTTCTGCAAGGACAAAGGAGAACATTATTGATGATTTGTTTCCCCTCATGCATGTCAGGTATTTTCTGAATGCAAACTTGAAGGAGTAGATGCCACCCAAACTCCTCAAGCAGTATTTCACTGCAGACGAAGCACAGGTGCTGCTGCACTCAGAGTAATTTTGCAGCATCAAACCCATCAATTGCATACAAATAACAGAGCAGGAGGGATGGGTACCCAACTGCAATTAGCAGTGACCCATCCCCAGCTCTGAGGTTGGGATCCATCTGTCCCATACAGACCATTCCTGGCCGTTCTGATCTTCCTGGTGCTTCGCAAACCTTTAAGGTTTTATTTCAGATCTTCTGCAGCACAAGGAATGAGATTTGCTTCCAACTTTAGAAGTCTCTCTTCTGACAGAGCATTTGAGTCCATAAACCATCCTGGGAAGCTGCTCTGGTCTTCCTATACAAACTTCTAAAGTTTTTTCTCCCTAAGCTGTATTCTTGGAAGAATTTTGGTATATTGTTACTGGGGTGTCTCTCTCCAGCACTGTTCTTCGGAATTTACTTCTGTTTGCCTTATGAGGAAATAGGAAGATGGAGAGGCAATCCACTTAACAGGCAGTGACAACACTCGAGTGCAATCTTTAGATCTTAGTAAGTCATTAATTAAGAAATGCAGTGGCACGGACTGCAGGAGCAGGAGGGCCTGGCAGCAGCAGAATGGACAGGGAAAATTGTTAATATCTTTCCTGCTGCCTGCAGGCAGGTTTAGAAACACAGGACTATGAATCTATTGAAGCACTCTTTAAATGTGGCAAATTTTAAGTAAAAAGGGCCATCTGATAAGCATGAGAAAACCACACAAAACGTATTTTAGGAAGATAAAGCCATGCACTGGGAATCAGTAGCCCCTCAAATTAATATTGCCATTCTAGGTGACTGCATGGCAGTTGTTTCAGGCTGTCTTTGCTTTTACCACGTTCTTTGCTAGCCAAATCATGCCTTAAACATGCATTTAGTGGGCTGGTAAATGGCACAGTTCATTATTGCCTGCAGCACTGCCATTCTGCAGACAGAGCAGCACTGCTGCAGCACAGACCTCACACACACACACAGAAGAGACCTTCTTGAGCACCCCCCCAGGGAAGGAGGGTCAGGTGGGGGCTGCCCAGCCATCCTCAGCAGCACTTAAATGGTGCTTTGAAAGGTCTCGAGATATTAAGGCTATAAAAGCTCTCGAAAATTGTTCTCATTAAACCTTTTCATAACCTAGAGGAATTGGAAGATGACAGTTAATGCAAGGACATTTAGCTCCAAGCAGCTGAGCCTCTATAGCCACAACCAATGCACAGACCCACCAGTCCTGATTCACACTGCAGGAAACCCCCCATTGGATTTTGTGCATCCTGGTAGGCAAGGGTTGGATGCAGTAACTCAAGAGTACTTGAGCACTCACTGAGCTTTTATTCCTCCCTATTTAAATGTGCCCTACCCTTTCACACTTTCCTCATAGGCACGCATGATTTCAGTTGAAGGCAGCCATGCTTTTCTCACTTTCTGCAGTGACAAACTGCCAGACTGAGTCATAACGGGAGAGTACACGATGCCTCGGATAAATCACTGATGCATGCAGACACCCTCACAGAATCATTCTGGTGTGGTTGCTCAGAGGTTACAGAGCCTGAGATGCGATCAGCAGCTCTGACACGGGGCCCATTTGTTACATGGGAGAAATGGAACATTTGGTGTAAATCCAGGAGGTGGAGTGCAGTAACGGATGAGCTCAGCCTGCAGAAGAGCCCTCTGGGTGAGGCAGCGTATTGATTTCAACGTGATGAGGAAATGAAGAAGGATGATATGCTTCATATCACTGATCCTATCTGTTAGCGACAGCAGCGGGTCGCTCCATCCTCCCTGCTGCCCTCTGCTACCAGGGGGTGAGATCTGCATGGAAAAGGACAGGCAGCCCTGGAGGGGTTTATCCTAAAGGACACCCAGCCCACGTAGCTCCACAAACTGCAGTCAGAGCTGGACCCCTGCACAGCACACCTTTGCCTGCCCTAGATAAGGGACACAAATGTATTCAGTCTATTTCCTCCCAGTCCTCTGCAATTTGCTCTCGTTTGTTCTGATCATGAGAACCGAAATTTGGAATTGTAACAGACCTCAGATCAGAAAACAAGCAAATTGCAGATGGTAAGGTGATTTTTTTTTTTATACGCAAGTTACAGTCCATGCACTGCAGCTTAATTGCATTTGCCCTCCAGCCTTTCAATTAAAAATAAAGCAGAAAACAGCACTTAAAGGATGGAAGTGAGAATGAGAACTAATTCTCCTAAAGAGAAAAATGCTACATTTGGAGGGGAAGAATAATTACTGCCAACGATATAATGAAAAGGGAAGGAGAATCCTTTGCTTTTGGACCCAGGGGCCAAAAGGGGTTTTCCAAACGAGGCCATAACCATAACCAGAGGCAGAGAAGACGACTGCAGAGCTCGTGGGTCTGCATCACTGCTCCTGAAACGCTGAGACCCAGCGGTGCTTTGGCCATTGACTTCAGGAGCAAAGAAGAAATGAAGAAGCAGCCAAAAGATGCCCCTGTTTGGTGCCCTGGGCAGCTTTGCAAGCCAGGAGAGGCAGCCTCAGCAGGGAAAGGCATTGACTTGGGGCTCTGTGCTCCTCTGCTGTCTGATGGAGGTTTGCCCACGCTGCTTTTTAAGACAAACCGACTCCGTTTCCATTTGTGACATGGAACATTCGTTAAATCACACACGTTTCCTTCACCCCTGGCCTCCTAGCAGCAGGGCAGCTTGCACTGCCAGCACCCAGATGGCATTTGTTTCAGACCACTTATCTGTAAAGGAGACACCAGGCTGGGCAAGAGCAGAACAAAAGGGAGCAGCTTTCTGCACAGCAGGATGAACGTGTTTGGGAGTTCAGGGGGATGGGGAGCATTAGTTGTAATGGATGGCAGGGCCACAGAGCAAAGCTGCAGAACATCACCGTGCTGCGTGGACAGGACTGGGCCAGTTTTGCAAATGTTGATGCCTAGAAAACAGAAAGCATTACTGAGGATTTCCTACAGCCCAGCACAACTGAAACGAGAATGAAACCAGCAGTTCTCAGCTCGTTCCTCTAATTAAATCCATATTCTAATTTCAAACAGCATTGGAGACTTTATCTACAAGCGAGGAGGGGTGGGGGAAAGCATTTTAAATAAGGTGCCAAAAGCAAAAGCCCCTGCTACTGCAGAGCAGCAAGCAGTACGTGTTAGCAAACAGCTCCATCTCCAAAGCAAAACAAACGAGGTAATTTAGCAAGCATTAAAGACATCTCAGCAAAGCACTTCTAATTGCAGAGGAGAGGCCTGAAGGAGAAACAAACACGGAAAAACTAGCTGCGAGGAGGATACATTAAAATTCTTAGCTTTGCCACTTAAGATGCTGTCTCTGTACAAAACACACATGCACCTGCAGGCAGACTGAACTGGGATGCAGCACTGGACCTTTCCAGCTCTTGGTGTCACCAGCACAGCTCGGGCTGCTCCAGGAGCACCCAGAGCAGAACAGGAGAAAGAAGCAGCCAGGTTTTCTGCCTCCTCTTATGACAGGGCATCCAGACCAATTACATAATTCATCCTTAATTAACTTACGGTGCTACCAGCTGCACCTTCCTAACCATGCCCCAGTGACCATCTGAGGTTCTGCAGCCGTTTACTGATGGTGGAGAACGACAAATTAATCAATGCTCCACACAGGAATTTCTAAGTGTTTGTTCATAGTAGTTCCAGAATCAGCCCAGCAGAATTGCTGGTGCCACTGACTGCCTGGAAGACAATCTGTTGTGCACCTCAGGGGAGATAAGGCAGTTAATGAGCATTTCTCCCTGCAGCCACAGGCATTGCAGCAGTCTCCAGTGAGCCCCAGGCCTTCCTCCTGGGTAATGGGAGCAGAAACTGATGCTATAGAACCGCTGCTTAAAATATTTCTGGCAGAGATTTGAGCTGATTGGGATTGTAAGCACTATTGCAACTATTATAGCAATGCTGAACATGCAAAATAAGCCTCACATTTCTAAAGCAAAAGCTTTTGAGCCACTCACATACAGCACTGGGGAGGGTCACAGCCAGCACAGCAGGTCAGGAGATCTTTGCTTCTGATCCAGGGTTTACTCCTTGGCAACTCCATTGCTCCACAGCGTTGGTGCAGAGCTCAGCACATCCCTGCTGCACCACTTGAGCACTCAGGGCTGCCTCCTTCAGAACAGACCCCACTGAAAGCACAGCCCTGCAAACTGCAGCAGCACAGGGTGCCAATCTGTGGTCTGCGCCAATCCAGGTTTGCTCCAACCATCAACCCATCACCACCATACCCACCAAACCACATCACTCAGTACCACCAATAAAGTTGAGCAAACACTGCTGAGAAATTCCCAATTGTAAACAAAACAGCTCAAGCACGAGGTGCTCGTGGATGTTAGAACAGTAAGAAATCCAGCAAATCCCTCAAGTCCTGAGCATCACCGCCCTGCATTCCCACAGCACTCCATCCCCTAAGGAAATCCATCTCCCCCAAAAGAGAAAATCCAATCATCCAGTCTGAATTTCAAATCATTTATTTTTAACATTCCTTTTGAAATACATCTCTGATTGTGCTTGCTTCAGAAATGGGACATACACAGAGATGCTGTTCTCAGAACAGAAGTAGCCAGGTTGGGCACTGCCCCATACAAACACCAGGCTGTGCAAAACCCCCACAGGCAGATCACAGCGTGTGCAACCCACATCTGCCAAGGGACAGTTCCAATTTGTTTGTCCCTTCCAAAACAGTAAATGCATTTTAAATACTGGGAAATCAGGTGATGGCTGCAGCAGGATTCCAATATCCCAGATTTGAAATGATACACAAAGTTTACAACTGCTGATCTCACAGGTGCTTACTGCTAGATTTTCCTCTTAACTCTAATTTGTTGCCATAATTATGTTAAACTGAAGCAGAAATTTTTTTCCAGCCTGAATCTTGCTTGAAGCTTTTTGTTTCTGTTTCAGACCCAGAGAAGTCCTTTGAGGCCTCTTTGCCCTAAAGCTTATCCATGTCCTAACTGTATTGGATGCTCTGATTAAAAAAAAAAAAAAAAAAAAGCTGTGCATTTTGCTCTAAATTTTGTTTTTTTACTATAAACCTTAATTTGCCTATGCTCTTAGATCACCACCACCACAACAAACACTGATTTAGAGCTGATGGTGAAGGAGAAAGCCAGCAGGAACTCCCACAGTCTCTGTTCCCATTATTTCACAAAGTCTGCAGGCAGAACCCCACATCCCAACAGCCCCACAGCCCACACTCCCTATGTCTGAGGCCCCACAGAAATAAATGCTCAGCACTTCCCAGCTGTGCTCCTGCTGATTTTGCCTTCTTGCTTTCAGGCACTTATTGTTAAGTGGCCACCAATGTGATGCTGAGGATAACATTCAAAATAAAGATGAGTTTTAGCAAAATGTTGCTTTCTAGTGGTAAAAAAAAAAAAAGGGGGCTTGACTGCTTGTCTTGTGCAAATGATTTAACAGCTTGATGGAGCTGTTAAATTTCTGCTCACGTCAGTGCAGCTGGGCTGTATTGGATGCTTTGCTGATTTATACTGCCCTGCTCACTCAGGGCCTCATTGCCCCTGAGTAAATTCACTAGGAAAGAGCACGTCATCATCTGGCTCTTCAGCTCTGTTCTATAAGGATTTATCCCAGTGGTGGCTTTGGTCTCCCCTACAAGTTGCTCTGCTTTATTTCTTGCGTCCTTATCCTCCGTTTCCATTTGACTTTTCCTCTTGGAATAACATCCCATGATCAACATCTCCAACTCATCGGTGCTAAAAAAACCTTATGTCATTCAGTACCTGGCTTGGTCTTGTTCCATGCAATGCATCCCAAAGTTGGGGCATCACCAGCACAAATGCATTCCTTGAGGCTGTGTAGGACTGCACACTACGTGCCAATGCACCCCCCCAAAGCCACTGCCCCAAAGCAATTCATTCCTTTTAGCTGCACCCCACAGTGTCCCTGCAGGAACACAACAACTGTGTGTCTGCTCCAGGCTCCCTTTGGGACCCAGACGTGATTCTGCAGAAAACTGGAGTTTCCCTCTGTCTGATTCAAAGACAGAAACGAACCTGAGCAACCGGGGCAGGGAGTGGGTGGAGGATGGGGGCTGCTTTTATCAGCACTGCCATTTTACTGAGGTTCATTTTAATGCATCTCTGCATTAATGAACTAAAAGTGTGTTTGGAAGTGACTCATAGCAGGGCAGGGGGAGGCAGTGGTGGTACAGAGACTCAGCTGGGCTTGGGCCAGACCTTGCCAAAGGTGCACACTGCTGAAACTTACAGGAGTGATAGAAGGCATAGATGTGAGCTATCTGCCCTGAGGACAGGCTGAGGGATGAGAGCCCCATGGCACCGACCAAGCAGGAGCCCAGGAGCCCTCTCTCAGCAGAATCGAAGCACACAGCAGCAGAAACATCTCCACGCTTCTGCTCTGCAGGGATGAACACAGAGCACATCCTTGCAGTGTCCATCCGAGGGCCCCCTCGTCCCCAGCAGGGCACCATCAGTTCTCCCGGCTCCAGCTGAGTCTCCTGTTCATTATTTAACACCGTGCATCTGCTGCATTCTCCATTTCCCAACAATGATAATAACGCCCTCATTAAGAGTGCTATAATGGAATTGAGGCCATTCTCCTGTTAAGACCAGCTCCAGCCTCATTAAAAGCTTGCACAAGTGGGATATCACGGACAGTGCTATTTTGAAGCCACTTTTTACTATTTTTCCCTTTTGGATGCAAGTGCTGCTCTGATCTATTTCTGAACGCAGCTCCCTCCAAGCCTTTGAAACCCCCCTCCATCCCCACAGTGCTGAGCTCACTTCAATTTGGCCACCACAGCCTCCTGCAAAGAGCCCTGGGACCACCACAATGGGGTCTGTCCTGCTCTGTCCTGGCTGCAGGGCTCAGCATCCATCCTGCACAGAGCAGAAACTGCACAGTGTGAAGCCCTCGTGTGACCCTGACCAGAGCAGCAGCTGCTGGGATGCACACACACTAATTAGGGAGGCTGCTGCTTAGCGTGGGGAGATGGACTGTGACTCCCATGCCCATCTTGGATGCTACTGAAGGTTGAGGGCCAACACATCCGATAGAAAACAAATTAAGGTCATCCTGGTTATTCATTGCCGTGGGCTGACAAGGTGCAAAGCAGCCTTTTTGTATTTTCATGATACCATTATTGCTATTATTGCAGCTATAGCGATGCAGCAAAGGGCAAGCTGCCAAACTGCCACATACTTTGATTCAAGCAATTGATTAAAACATGAACTTGTAAGAGGCTTTATGCTTTGGAGAGCAAGAAAAATCACAGAGTATGGTCCTACCTAAATGCCTAAAGGGCTGTTGAACACACTGTGGGTCTATCTGATGAAATAAAGTAATTCTCCAAGAATTCAGTGTGTACTCACAAAGAATCAGCGTCGTCAAACACTAAATTTGAACTCAATCAGTTATTTACATTTACTGCGATAACAACTATGATTATATAAATGGTTTGGAGCTCTGGAGTGAAACATCCATCCCACGCCTCTGCTTGCTCTCATTACTCCATCCACCTTCTCTGCAGCGAATGCTGACGGGGATTTCTCCCACCTCGCAGCACTTTGTCCACACAGCAGTGGATGTCTGCAGGATTCAGACTGATTTCAGAGCAGCAGCTGCATTCCTTCTCTCGTGGAGAAAAGAAAACCCCTCATTCTGCACTGCCTCCCATCTAGCGGGGAGGTTCTTCTTTCAAAATATTGCCTGTTCTGCTCTGCAGTTGTGTGCCTGATGCTGCCGTCCCGCACGGCACAGGGGATGCTCACGGGGCTCTCTCTGAGTTCTGTTCCTTGCAGGAGGGCAGAGATCCGCTCCCAGAAGCCGGTGGGATCCCAAACCCCGTGCTGGGAGCTCCTCAGCGAGAACAGCTTTGTTGGCAGAGGGGAACGGATGGAAAACAGAGCTCTGTTCTCCCTCCAAAATGCCTTTTGCTGACTGCGTGCTTTGATCCCGGATTAGGAGAGCATGTTGGAAATGAAGAGATGCTAAAAGCGAGCCGGGCTGAATGCTGCTGCTCAGTCCCAGCAGCACACAGCAAGCTCCTCAGCACTCAGCCTGTGCTGGCCAAAATATTTCCTTTTCTTCCACCTGCCAGGGAGCTCCAACGGCAATTAGAAGGCTCAGGCTGCTGGGGATGCTCTTTTTCCTCTGGATTTTTTCCTTCTGGTTCCAGTTTCCTTCATTTCTCTTTTGAATTTCTCTCCTTTAACTCCTGGCTTTTTGCCTTCGGGCCATTTTCCTGCTGAGCCAAGTGGGAAGGAAGGTGAAGAGCAAAACCAAGATGCAGAAACTCACCTCCCAAAACTCCGGAGCCCTGGCAGTGTCTGTGCCATCTGACACAGCAGGGGAAGAGCTGAGAAAGGGGATAGGGAAAGCAGAAAGAAATCAAGCTTTTGCCACTTTGCAAGTCAAAAACGTCCAGTGGAAATGTGATATTTAGGCTGGCTTGGAGCTGTTACAACAGCCAAAAATCCTTTTAAATCATGCTTGTTCACTGGGGGGAAAAAAAAAAAAGCAGAAGAAAGAACACACTCATCTGAGGATATCAAGGAAAACGAAAGGCAGAGATAACTAGAGAATGGTAGATGGTAAAACATGTGCAATTGCACCTCTTTTACAATAGACGTGGTTTCTTTCTCTGCTCAGCTTGAAGGCTGAGCATGACAGCCTCATCAACAGCACTGTACAATAACATCTCCTTGCTATTAATATGCAAATTGAAATGCACACACTGATTAAAAACATATTAGACAAAGGCTATTGTCAGAGATGTACGAGCACACCACGAGGCTCGATTAGTGAGCAGCAGACCACAGAGGGGCTGCTGCTTAAACTTGCCAGCCCTGGTACGGCAAACCCCACTGATGGCCAGGGTGCCCTGTTAGCATCAGCACAGCAACACCTGCAGGTAAGGACCTGCAAATGGAGCCCTCTGATGTGCAGGACGTGGCTCTGTCTGAAGAGCCCTGCAGCTGGAAGAGCATGTAGCAAAAGGAAACATTGCTGGGACAGCAGGAATGCCTCCATCATCTCCATTCTGACACTGGAAATAGACTAAAATATGTATCCTGGAGTCTTGGGTGCAGTAATATAAGTGGGGAACATGTTGGGATGTTAATGCCTGTTTGCTTTTTCTTTCTTTAGGTCACAAATATTTAACAACCAAATTGGGTTCTCTCTGCCTCTCACTGCAGCAAACGCAGAGGTTCCAATCTGCTCTTTTGGTGGGAGGGGAGCTCAGAAGGACCCAGAGAACCACGGTGAGCACCCGGCACAGCCTGGAGGAGGGATTTCACTCATAGAACTCGAAGAGTGTGGAAAGTGGATCTAAAGGTCAGGGCTTGCTAATGAGGCTGATGCAAGAGGAACTTAACGAAGCAAGCACCATTTACACACGGGGAGCATTCTTCTCCCATGATTAATTTCTTCCTACGAAGTGGTGTGCCTCAGGGCAGAGTCACTGTACAGACTGTTGCCATAGAGCTTTATTGCCTTAACACGGGAAACCAGTTAAGAAAACATGCATTATTTGTGCTGTAATGTGTCTGAGCATAGAACAGCACAGGGAAGCAGCCCGTGGCCCTCTGAGACATCACTGGACAGCTTCACATCACAGCCTGAGGACCGGTATTGGTGTGTGCTACAGAACTTGAGCAGAACACATCTACAGCATCGCAGCTCTGGTGTTAGAATCACACCTCCAGCCACCAGCAGTG
Organism: Meleagris gallopavo; assembly: GCF_905368555.1. Lineage (NCBI taxonomy): Eukaryota > Metazoa > Chordata > Aves > Galliformes > Phasianidae > Meleagris > Meleagris gallopavo. The sequence continues at coordinate 2,707,663 of NC_139427.1, forward strand.
CTCCGTTAGCACTGCTCTGCAGGAATGTGTGTGTGTGTGATGCAGCCAGACCGATGGTTATTATCTTCACAGACACTTTTACGTGGAATTTTGAGCTGCAAAAATGTCCGAGCGGTGCAAAATCACCTCCTGTAATGTTCGGCTGTGCTGCATGAAAAATGCAGCCTGTGTAGCTTTAATGAAGAAATTAGAAGCGAAAGTCTTCACCCCTCAATTTAAACTAACCTTGAGGGATGCAAGGGTTTCACTGCTTCCTTTGCCAAAGGTCCCAGATATATTGCACAGCCTTTAAGCTTGGGATGCTGTACCCATCTCAACATCAGAGCAAAGTGCGTGGTCTGGAGGCATTTCTGCAGGGATTGCTGACTTCCCACCAGGAGATTTGTCTTTTTATGTCTTGCTTTGAAGGCCTAATGAACTTCAGAAAAGGAAGAGATTAGAAGGATTTAGGGACCAAAGCCTGCAGCCATGCAGGCAGGCAACACAGCTGGGGGGGCCATCCTGGCTGCTCAGCCCAGCACACTGCAGCAGGAGCAGAGCTCTCTGCACACCTTCCCAGGAAAAGAGATTGTGTTTGTGCTGTAATTAATTTTGCTGCAATTAGCTCATTGTGATTACCTGAGCACACACGTTAGGAAATTCTCCTTTCTCTTGGCAGCATCACCTCTGCAGCACCCTGAGCACAAAGTGGAAGGAGGAGGGTTGTGGGAGTCCGGGGGGAAGGAGCTCAGAAAATTCCCCACTCGCCTGCATGGTGTGCTCTATTTCTGTACCACGTTCCCTCTGTCAAGAGGCAGTTTACTTTCAGAAACACTGCCTTACATTATCACCCAGACCACGATAAATGAAAGAGCCCCATAGCTATGGAACCCAAGGAGATGCTTATTCATCTGCAAACAGCCCATTCTCCTGCACACATGAAAGGCATTGATGCAAGAGCACAAATTAATCATGTAGAGCTTCTTTAGCACTTCTACTGACCCCAGAGAGTAAACAACTCCATGCTGCAGCACATCCAACCTTTCCCTCTGCACAGCTGAAGGCAGAAGTCAGGGAAGATGTGACAGCACCAAAGGTCACGCTGTAAGGCTGCACTCCTGTCCTCCTCAGCAATGCAGTCGTTTTCCTCCACCATCTGAATTTTGCTTCTGTGCCCCCTACCTGATGCAGCTAAAAAAGAGGAGCGGCGTCTTTGCCCCATTTTCTTTGTAATCTCTATGATCAAACACGACCGTATTCATATTTATTCTATCAGCCGTGAGGATGAACAATGGTTTGTCCTGTTTGGTCGAGCAATTAGCCCAGCTATTGTACAGATGTAGCACGTCCCTTTGATTAAATGCCAAATGAAAATAAAGTGCTGATCATTGCCCATTATTTACCAATAGATTTCATATGACAGAAACAAATGAGCAAAACCAAAAACACAGACACAGGAAACCCACAATGCAAAACCACAGAGGTCTCATTTCTTCTTCGACTGGTGGGGGTCTATTGAGCTTCATTGCTGGCAGGCAAAATAAACACAGCCTTCTGCAGAGCAACGTGTGTTATTGATCTGCCTCCTGATTTAGGAGAATTATTTCTCTTCTCTCCCAAAGATTTGCAAAGGGTCCTTTAGAAATACATCTGGTGAGCTCAGGCTTTTAATTGCCTTTTCAAGGTAAAATAATCATTTTCACCAACAAAAGAGGGTTTGTTTTCATCAAACAGGTAGCGAGGTAGTGAGGGATTTCAGAGTCCCAGGTGAGATAGTAATTAAAACCGGTGGCACAGCACTGCCAGAAGGGAGGAGAGCTGAGCAGCTTCGCAGTGCCCATCGGGTGCAGCAGCACAGCCCTGCAGCAAACATCCCGGAGTGGGAGAGGCACAAAGAGCAGAGCTGCCAGCAGCAGTGACACTGTTTTCTGTTCCTCCATGAGCAGGCATTGCCCACAGCATCCTCTGCTACCGAGCTCGCTGACTTACCAGCAACCACACTGCAGACATACAGTGACAGCAGTGATGCTACCAACACATCAAATGACATTTGCACCACAGCTGCAGCTTTCCAGGTGATGTGCCCAACTGCTCCTCATCTGAAAGACAGCTCTGCTCAACGCCAAAATGCAGAGCAGCACGTTCTTCCTTTGCTTTGATTTATCAGTGTGCACAGAAGCGGGTGGAGGATGCAGATTAACCACCTCTGGACAGTTTGTTCACCAGGCAGAGAATTCACAAACCTGTGGGTTAAATTCAGTTTCCCAACACAGAGCCAGCAAGCAGAGAGGGGCACTGCTGACTTTCAGATGCTGCATTTCTGCATTTCTGCTAAATGAACTGATGGAGCTGTAGGCATCACCACTCCCTTCCAAAGACAGCAGGCAACCTCTGGTTGAGGTGCTCAAAGAGGAAATGTCAGAGCCTGTTATTTCGGAGATGCAGAAGCAGGGAAATGGGCAGTCTCAGAAGGATTGTGCTACTACAGATATATAAACCAACCAGATTGCTCTGGAAGAGGTGGTGCTTAATCTCTACCAACATTCTCAAGGCAGGTTCGCTGCATGCAAAGTGCACTAAAGGAGCTGGTAGAACACGGGGCACAGCAAGGGTTGCTCTGCATCGCTTGTAGGGCATACTTGAAAATGTGATCTTGGTTATCTCAGTTCTTCACGTTGCAGCAGGCTGGGCAAGAAATCTGGTTCCTCTCTGCTGACTGCAGCAGAAAGCCTAACGCCACTGCAAACCCCCTCATTTCCAGTGGGTAAATACTCACATCTCAGCTCACCCCAACACCGGTGAGGAATTCACACCTTGCAGATGAGCTGCAGATGAGGACCCAGCTGAAATCTGCACAGCACTCCTCCTGGACATCCGAGGCTGTTGCACTGTTTTCTTTCCAATCCTTTGTGGCTTTTTCCTCCCTGTTAGCAAGGACCCATTCCCCGCCACGGGGCCTCGGCTGTGCAGCCCCTCTGACAGGTCCGGGAGGCTCTCTGGAACAGCTGGCACTGGGAATTGTCCCCACAGGGCTCCTGCATCCATGTCCTGCAAGCAGCCTCCATGGCAGCATCCCTGCCTGGCACCCGCCGCCCTGCTGCAGAACGAGGGGTGTTGAGCATCGGCGTGCATCCAAAGTCAGCAGAGCAAACAGCTCCCATCCACCCAGCAGCAGTCCTAAAGGCATGGCAAGGATCCTACGCTTTCACTTTAGCTTCCTCCGCTCAGTGAACCGTTTGTTCCTCTGAAGACAAAGAGGAAAGGAAAACATTCAGCCGTTATTCAATCCCTGCGATTCACTTTTGGCTGGCAACGTGTCGGCACAAAACCATGCTGGAGAAGGTGAAGGAAGTATGTTTATTTCTGGTTGAAGACTGATTACATCACTACCGTGGATTAATGTGATAGAATATTTTTATACTCTCGGAAGAAATCTAAGAATAAATATGAAAAAGTAAAATAGTTCCTTTCTTCTGTCTGTGGCGATGAGTGATGATTAAGCTGTCGTATTTACAGGATAGTTATCATTCTCTAAACTCTGTGCTGAATAAATATTATCTTGAAAGGGTAAAAAAATCCATTGAAATATTTTTAACTCACCACAAAATTAAAAAAAAAAAATATTATTAATAATAATAATATTAAGATCCGTGTATCTGTCCAAAGCGAGGGTTAATTACGTGTCAGTCATCCACTGCATGGGGTCAGTGTCCAGGATAGCAGCTTTCCTCCCTGCAGGTGAGGCCTCAGTGCTTTTCCTTGCTCCAATGCCATGCACTGCTACTGATTCTTCAGGCTGCAACACAGAAATGGAGCGGGGTCACACTCAGCCCTGGTATTCCTGGTTTGGATGCAGGGCCCTGCTGGGTTTCCCTTGGTTGAGCTTTTAATGGGAGCAATGATAACGGCTCGGTTTGTAAAAAAAAAAATACTGGAAACTTTAAGCATAGAGATGGGTTTTGTGAAAGGGAAAAGGGTGCTTGGGTCCTCAGTTTAAATGGATGAGAGCAGCATCACCTGCAAACTCACCAGGAGACAGCTTTGGCCAGTGGGGAGCTCCTCGTTGGTTGATATCAGACTGATAGATCAGAAATCAAACTGATATGCTTAGCATTAAAACAACTAATCTGCACCAAGCTGTACTATTCCAGAGCTTTCAAATTATGATCAAAACAGCAGATATCGGAGATACCTTTATTTCCCCTTACTTTAAAGGGAAGGGAGACAATTTAATCCTGTAATGAGACAAAGTATTACTTGCTGCTCTTCATAGGCAGTGTAATTATTCAGCTGATCTCTGGAACCACTGAAATAATGACAAATTAGAATGCCTTTCAGTTCCATCTACCTTTTAGAACTATTCATCTTCTGGAGTTATTATCACTCCAAAGGCTTCTTTATATTTTAGGCAGTGGCCACCATACATCACAAAAAACACACAGAAAATGTTTCTGCTGCCAATAAAAGTTGCCATCAGCCACAACAGGCAGCAAATATTTGTTTATGCTTTCTGAAATAGATTGGAAAAGATATGGGAATGCAATCATGGTGAAGAGTGACATTTGTCCAGGCACGATATTTACAATATTTTGATTAGCTGTGATGGCTGAACAGCCAAGCAGCTTATGTTAATAAATGCCCCATTCCAATTAGACATCTGTGCTCTGAATCAGGATTTAAAAAAAGGAAAGGAGCCTTCGGTGGCACGAAGCCTGCAGTCATTGCTCCTGAGCTGCCCATCTATCTTCTGGGCTTTGCAGGAAGGGCTGGGAGGGAACAGTTTACATCAAAGCACAAAGAATGAAGAATTCTGTTGCTTTCAGCCCATTCCAAGGCCAGCACGTGGCTTTCTCCCAACGTTTTGATATGACACCACCTCGTTCTGCAGTTCCTCACAACCCCATCTTTTGGTTGCCACCAATCCCCATAGAAACAAAGTGCTGGCTGTGGCCAGCTGAGCTCAGCATTGCTGGGTTTGGAGAAAGGAGGAAGGGAGAAGGGCAGATTAAAAAAAAAAAAACAAAAAACACACACATCTATTTCTGGAAAGTAAGTCAAACAATGACTCAATCACCACTGCACAGTTCATAAATCCCTAATTAAAGGTTTGGAGCTCCTCCCTGCTGCAGATGTTCCACAGTCCAGCTCCAGTGCCTGCACAGCATGGCAGCACCCATCGGACTGCAGCTCCCAGCAGCACAGGGCAGATGATTCTGTGATGATTCTATGATGCTGGCAGAATGGGGAGCTTGAAAGAAACCTTCTCCATCTGGCTGGAGAGGCAGATCCCTCACTTTGGGAAGAGGTATTTTTAAAAGATGCATTTTTGCTTCATTTTCAAACTTAAAGCATCTGCATCCTGGAGAAAAAGTGGAAACTCATTACCCTGCTCTGTAAATTCATTGAGCAGAAGGATAAGGACAAGTTCAGTACCAGCTGCTTCCTCCTATGTTGCTATTCAACACCACAACATCAGGCGAGGCATTTCCAGCTACTTTTCCTCCAGCACTGCATGGAGATGCAGAGGAAGGGCTGAGCCCCACATCCCACAGAGCACCACCTGAAAGCTGCTGTGTGTTGGGTTATTTAAAGCAGCTCCAGCAATGGCCTGGATGCACGGTGCCCTCTGGAGAGCTCTGGAGCTATAATAAGTATCTGCTCCTCATCTCAGCCCTCATAAACATTCCTCTCTGCCAAAGCAGCTTTTCAGAGAACTCATCTCCCTGCTACATTATGGGTGCTCCCAGCTTCCAGCCTGCAATCACCATTCTGCCTGTCCCAAGCTAAACCTCTTCCTTTACAACTCCCTTTTTACGATATTAAGTATGACAAGCTATATAAAATGTTTTGTTGCCTTGGCAACTGCAATGCATTAGTTTCAATGTGGGTTATGAGGAAGAGGACAGCCTTGATGCTAACCCACAGTAATGAGAACGGCACAAACCAGTGGGCAAAATGCTGGACCAGGCATTGAGGGGAAGGACCCCCACCACTCACAGCACTCTGCTTCCCTGTGCCCATATAGAGGAGAACGAAGCTACAGAAATGCCTTTAAACAAAGAGAGCAAAATCTGGTTATGCATTAATTAGAGGGTGGGAAGAGCTTTTGTTTTGCACGAACCCAAGCTGCCAGCCATTGTCTCCCATTCTTCTGCACTTCCCTACAGTTGTGCAGTGCTCGGATCCTGAGGCTGAAAGACGACTGTGTAAGAATGAACAATGGACAGAGGAAATGGAATAATCAGAGCCATTTCCCATAGAAATTGGACAGACGAATGTCTCTAATTGGCATTCCGTTATTACATTTGTAACACACTTTCTTACAAATTCATTACTTTGTTTTTCTTTGTACTGAATGCCCACGAAAATCTCTGGGGACGAGATTTAAATCATTAGCAACGAGCGATAAGAAACTAAATTTGGAATGACAGATAAGAATATTAATTTGTAAAAGGAGGAGGTCCTTGGAAGAACGGTGGAAGTCCTGCAGCCTCGGAGCTGCTCCTGTGCTCCTCCTGCCCCAACTTTTGCTTCCAGCCAAAGACAACAACCCAATGCTCTGCTGCAAACACACTCCATAAGGCTCCAAGTTCAGCCAAGGGAAAAGGATGAAGCAAAGTGCCTTTGAAGTTTCTGTCAGTTGGAAAGAAGCCTTTGGAAAAGCAACAGATGAGAAAAGAATCCTCTTTCTGCAGGAATCGTGTAAGGGCTGGAGATGGGACTCTGCTAACTGCAGGTGATTGGGAAACAAAGCAGGAGGTGTGGGCACCAAACAGGGAACGCCAGGCACTCACTCACTCCATGCTGAATAAAAGGAGTGCATCTTTTCTGCACATCACTATTTCCCGTCCACGAGGCTGCTCTGATTTGAAACAAACTCCTTTTTCCTTTGCAATAACAACAGCAGCAATGACAGCGATAATAACACAAACACTGAAAGCCTGGCAGGGGAAGGATAAATTACAGCTCCGTGCCTCAGCAGCACATTGCAGCTGCTCCCACCTCGTGTTTCCAACAGGACGAGCTGTCAGCTCTGCTCTCCAGCAATGGCACTGACACTGATCCATCAGCACTGTCCCCTTGTGTAGCCCAGAGCTGCACTGCACACCCCGAGGAGCAGGGAGATGGGCTGGGGGCTGCCTGGGGCTCCCCATTCCCTGCACAGCCCCACAGCTGCCTCCCACATCCCACCCACCCGTGGCATGGAGCAGGAGGTTCATCACCACTTCCTCTCACTAATGAAGATATAAATGCAGGAAGGGTAATATGTGTAATAAACAGGACAGAGCTAAAGTGAATAGCAAAGAGAATCTCTGAAGGTCTAAGATCAGCAAGGGGAGGGCTGCACTTGTCTTTTGGTGGCTTAAGCAAAAGGAGACATTGGTGCTTACTGCCGGATCATCACTTGAACCACCCTTAAAGCTGCTTCAGGTACTTCAGTAATGAATGACATCTTTATGTCCTTCCTCTAATCTGGGCGGCCCTTGGTCCTCCAGCCTGAAACAGTTCCCAAAGCTCACATGTAAGTGTATTAAGAGAGATTAGTTCATTAATCTACTCCTTGGTACCGTGTCTCTTTATCACATCATTTTAATAATTTGCACTAATTGACAGAGCAGATTCCCTCCTAAACTCAGGAACTTGGGCAGGACATTCGCTGCAAATCACAGCACATTTTCAATTGGAAACACCTGATCCTATCCACCCCCCAGTGCTTCTGCTGGGGCTCAGCACACCAAAGGTGCTCCCAGCACAATGTGACCACAGGTACCCACAGCACCCCAACGCACACACAGAGCATCATCAGCCCTCAGCAAGAAGCATGAGGCATTCCTATAGTCAGAGAGAGCGGTGAGGTGCTGGAACAGCTGCCCAGAGAGGCTGTGGATGCCCCGTCCATCCCTGGAGGTGTTCAAGGCCAGGTTGGATGGGGCCCTGGGCAGCCTGGGCTGCTGTGAGATGTGGAGGTTGGTGGCCCTGCGTGTGGCAGGGGGTTGGAGCTTCGTGATCCTTGAGATCCCTTCCAACCCTGGCCGTTCTGTGATTCTGTGCCTCATCACCCCAGCAGGCACAGATGGGCAGAGGACCCCCGGAAAACGGTGGTACCCACTTGGTCTGATGCTTGGAGCCCTTCAGGTGCGCGTGGTACTGCTCTATGGAGTTCAGTGTGACGTTGCAGATGTTGCACGTGTAGCTGCGCTTCAGGCCTGCAAAGAGAAGCCAGGTTTGTTAGCTGTGTACCCGCTGAGCTTGTTGGTGCAGGATGAGGGTTGTGCATGGAGAAAAAGCATCTCTGTGCTGTAGGAAACGGCCTCTGCCTGTGCCACACACTGCTGTCAATGCAGCAGGCAGAGGGTGCCAACAGCTGCAGAACCAGAGAAAGGAAAGCGTACCATTTGCCCCTCACAAGCTTCTAATTAATCAGAAAGCACTCAGATCTCCCAGCTTTATAGACTTTTCTCCTTACAGTAACCTCTCTATGTACTTTTCCAGTCTGGGGTATCCAAGTACTGCTGAAGCCAAAAGGAATATTTGGAAAGGCACAAAACCACGCAGGGCTCAGAGGCGGCTGCCCAGGGACACTGTGGTCCCCTCAGCCGTCCCATGGCTCTCACAGAGCATCACCCTGCTCAGAATAACGAGCACTGAGGCCCCAGCTATTCCCCTGCTTTCTGCTGCACGGATTGGGGCCGTTCCTCACCACATTCAGAGGCTGCAACCACTTTTTTCCAAGAGGATCAACACATCCGTTCAGCTGAGGTCCCCTCCATGGCAGGGAATGGAGCAGCTCTGCATGCAGCCCTGCGTGCCGTGCTGGAACGAAGGGCAGAACAAAAGCAATTGCTGGTTTCTATAAACGGAGCAAACTTGGCAACAAGGCACAGAGGGTCGGTACAACTCGTGGGAAAGGATGAGGCTCTCCTCTCTGCAGAGTGTACCAGTTAACTTCGTCGTTCTTTCACCTTGGGAAAAGAATACAGCGGTTGCAAAGAGGAATTACAGAAACAGGCACTCCTGTGCCTCACCTAACATGTTTGCACTGCAAAGACAACGTGGCTGAATGTGCATTAAACACCCGTTTCCCTCCTGGACATCCTTGAAACAGAGAGATGGCAATCAGAGCTTCTGACTGCTGCTATGTGGGGCGAAGCTTCACATAAATTAAGCACATAAATGCAGACCTAAGTGTTCCCAATCCCCGATTCTGTTGTCTCCCTTAATAGTCTGCATGTAGGAGACCCATTTCTGCTCTCCTCCTCTCTTTTGTATTTAACATCCCAAGAATTCCCTGGGCATCCTGGGCGGCATTAGCATTGCTGCATTAAACACACATCGGCATTACAGTAAACCATTGATGCTCAAATAATTCTGTCTTGTTCTCTTAGGAAAAAAAAAAAAAGAAAGAAAGAAAAAAAAAAAGGGGAATTTTAAATTCCAGTGTCAGGTTTCTGCTTCGCACTGATTCACTTCCATGAAGATCCAAACAGAGCATTTCAAGCTTAATTGAAGGGCTCAATGTGAAAACACAGAGGTGTGGGATTCCTACCACGGGCTGCAGTTCTCTGTAAGAACAATTTTAATGCACCCTGCAACCATCCTGTTGGTTTCCCACAGCGTTATTCCTGCACTGATCCCAACCAGAGAAGGCTGTTAGGAAATTCTGGCCATATGCACATTTCCTTCGGTGTCCTTGTGACACATCAGCATTCCCTCCCCTGAATCATGACACGCGTTCATGTAAAATTGAATGCACTCATATCCATTCAATAAAATATTAAAGAGGGAAGTCATTAATGTCATTCTGCATAAAATGCATTAAAACACATTCCGGGAGAGCACTTGTTCAATCACATTTTACCAACCAAAATTGACAGCACAGAATGAAAAGTATTTATAAGGCATATGAGGAAATTATGAGCCAGGAAGGAAAATTCAACTCCTTTGCAAGATAGCATCCACACCTGTGGCAATTCATCCGTGCACAGAGAATGCAAAGGCTGTGGGTGATGGCATCCCGTGCAGCCACTGATTCTGCCCCACTGCTGAGCTGCACCCCAACCCCACGCTGTCACCTCTGCTGCTCACCCCAAGCAGCCCTCAGGCAAACACCCAGAGCCCTGGGACTGAGCACTCACGGACAGCTAAACCTCATCCAGATGGGAGAAATGGTGCTGTGACCGAGGCTCCTTTCTCCCCTCCCCTTTCCCACTTCAAAACAAGACTTCAAAACTGCAGGATGAGCGCTCGGCAAGAAGAACCAATGCTTTTGTTTCCTATAAATATCAGTTGTCCAAAAATATCTCTCTATTCTTATTTCTCGAATACGCGTTCGTATTTATCAATAAATATTTTATTACAGCCATTATCAAAACATCAAAGGCTGCTGAAGTGTTGTGCTTTGACTGACACTGCTCATCCCGGGCTTACATAACGCATCAAATGTTCATCTCCCACAGCAGACAAAATAGAATTAATATTTCAGTTGTGATGGGAAAGCTGGGGATACATGGAGAGGAAATGAGTTTGCATTCTAGCCAACACTGAGGCTGCAAAACGAACAGGGGGAGCAGACAGAACGCAGCCATGACCTGACCCTGCATTGCAGGATACCTGCAGCAGTGCCCAAAACTCCAGCACAGCCCAGCTGCCATGGAGCATCCCTGAACACTGCTCTGAGAGCAGCCCAAAGCCCCATCTGCCATACAGAGCAGTCTCCTGTCCTGGGCACAGCACTGCCCTCTGATTGAGGGAGGACTAAGCAGGAGCCCAACCATTTCTTTGCGTCACCGTGGGTTTGTTTACAGATAATGACATCCCCCACCACTCCCAACCTTGGCACTTCAACGTCCCTGCGTATTTCCACACAGTGACTCAGCCCAATGAATCATTTAGGATGTTTGAATCACCCCGGGCAGCACCGGAGGGTCGGGGTAACAGAGCAACGCACAGCACACTGCACGGCCATCGGCACTTCAAGGAAAATTATTTCATTTTTGCAAGGGGAAAAAAAAAAAAAAAAAAGTTTTCTTAAAGCATTAACCCAAGGTGGGCAAGCCAGGCTTCTCCCATGCGGTGCCAAAAATCAAACCTGCACTTTGTGCTCAAGCCCACTGCAGTCGGATACATATGCTGGATTGTAACTGGAGACCGCAGAGAACGCTTTTTCAGGAGGCCCTTCCCTCTCCTCCCGTAATTACATCTCAATAACAAAAAGCAGCTTTGGGGATGAGGCCACATCCTCATGTGGCTCAAAGCAGCGCATCCCATCCGGGTTGCACCCATTGTGCCACGTGAGCCCCATGCAGCCCCATGCAGCCCCATGCAGCCCCATGCAGCCCCATGCAGCCCCATGCAGCCCCAGGCTCTCACCTCGCAGCTCGCCCAGGTCCAGCGTCTTCCCCAGCTGTTCCAGCAGCTCAGCCCTGGCCGCGTTCTTCTTGTGCTTCTTGCCATCGTAATGCTGCTGGGCCATGACGGGGTTGTTGAACCACGCAGCACACAGCTGGCAGTAGCGATCCGAATCCCTGCGTGGCTGCGGTGGGGATGCTGCTGGAGGCCGATCCACGTGGGGCTGCTTCAGTGAACCCAAGGTCTCTGCAGGAGGAAAAACGTAGGCATCAGGCTGCCAGAGCCCAAAGCAGAGCCGTGTTGGGCACGGAGAGCAATGAGCAGCAGTTGTTTCATAGAACGGCTTGGCTTGGAAACACAGCAATGCCATCAGCTGCTTGGGATAGAGAGACAGATTTATAACCATCTCAGGATTATTGCTTTTCAGTGTGTTTGGTCTTGGAAAGAATAGGGAAAGCTGTCACAATTTTTAGTGTCACAGGTGAAAAAACTGCTCAGTAGTCATTCTGCTCGCTCAAATGTTGCATTATGGGTTGACGAGTGCAGCAGCCACGACCTTAATTTGGTCCCATTTCCCTTCAGATTCATACGAGGCCATCTGGGGTCACAAACGTGACCTAAATAACTCCAAGAGAAAGAAGGGTGATGGGTCCTCACGCTGTGAAGCCATTGGTTTCCAATGGCCTTGCTTGCCATGGGTTTTCTGCTAGATACAACATAAATCACAAAGCTTGGAAAGGCAGGACAATGTAACGTAGATAACACTGAGATGCAAAAATGCACAGCTGGTAATTAATTATCACACCTCGTTCAAAAATGCCTTCTTTTTGGTACCAAGCTTTTCCCAGGTGAGATGTCCGATATCCACACAATACACCACGGTCACTCCATGCTGAGAAAGGGCAACTTGAAGGCTGTGAGCACAGCATTCAGTGCCTGCGTGGTTCCAGAGAGTTCACATTGCTGCAAATCTTCTGCTGACCCGCCCGGAATGCACATCTATTAACTTTCCTGAAAGAAATTGTATCTTCCATCTAATGTTACTTACAACCTTATCTATTTCCAGGGCTTTATGAGCTCCCATTGTCCTGATGACAGCTGCTGGGGTTTCGGATGCTCAGTGCCCACAGTGCTGCTGGTGTTTTGCTTTGGAGGGGCACCGGGAGGAGAATTTTCTCACCTCAGCCATCGTGCCCTGCGATGCACCCAGCGCTGGCAAAATGAACTCTTTGGGGTGTTTGTTAATAAGGTGACTGCAGTAATTAACTCCTGCTGGTGATGTTTGTTCTCTTTGTTTTACCATCCAGCCAACCGCCCGCTCACTGCCTTTGGATTTATTTCACACACCCCCCCCCCCCAAGAGGATTCCCATCATATGGCCTCCAGGTAACTCTGCACTGCACCAGGAGAGCTTTCCATGCTACATCGCTGCCTTTGGAGCACCTCAAAGTGCAGCCTCAGAGCAATGTGCTCTCAGTGCTGCTTCCAGCCCCGAGTCCTAAAGTTAAATCTGATGGATCCTTTGCTCAGCTTTTAGCTGCTGCCAGAGGGGAACCACGGAGGCTTAACTCCACAGAACTGGTGGTGTCTGCAGGAGTTACATCTCCTGCTCCTTAAGGAGACCCGAAAGCAGCATCTCTGCTGCAGGGCTGAGCAGTGCCCCCACCTGCAGATCCCAGCTCCCCACCCTCCTGGTGCCTGGGGTCTCCTCAAGGCCAGTTTACAGCCCTGAGGCGTGCTGAACCCATCCTGACAGCCGACAGAAACACCCCGCGTGCTCCAAATCCTCCTGCAAACAAACAGATGAAAGCTGACTTCCCACAACGGTGGATTTATCATTCTGATCTCCGGTACGTAACAAGAACAGAACAGGAAACATCACCATTCCCCGAGCTGCAACATGAACATTAATAATAAACACTCCCAAGACGTTAAAAACGTTGCTCTGTCCTAACACACAGACATAAAAGCTGTGAGTTTGACTATTCCAAGTATTTCGAATGCTAAACAGCTCACGACACTCTGCCTTCCATTCCCCTGTACTGTGGGAGGGAAGCGAGAAGCCTCACTTTGCTGCATGAGGCAAAATGCAAAGTTAGAAACACTTAGCACTCTGCTGATGAACTCATGGCTGACTTCTTTTTTTTTTTTTTTTTTTTTTGCTTGTACAGTTTTGTATTCATAGCTGTGCGTAAATGGTGCCCAACCTGTCATCACTGCTGCTCTCCAAGAACTAAAGGAGGAGGGAGCAGCTGAGCCCCGGCTGAGGGCACTGCATGCCCTGCGTGTGGAGCAATGAAGGCAGCAGCTCCTCTCCCCCACAGCCCTCTATAACTCATCCTGGTGCCTGGATGCAAGCTGACGGTGTCGGACACGACTGCAGAAATTCATTGGAAATAGCAGTGACATAAAGCCTCTGAGGGCTACAACTTCCTACAGGAGAAGCAACAGAAAATCATCACCAATGTTCCCCTGTCGTGATCAGACACTGCTTTCCCCTTGTGAGAGCCCTTACTGCTAGGGCCCTCCTCCCTCTTCTGAAAGCACCAGCAGAGAAATTGGAGATCTGTGTTTCATCAGGATGATAAAATAGACAGGGAAGGTGTAGCCCCGTAAAGAGGCTGAGAATAAATCTAATTTTCTATGAGACTGATGAGACAAAAACCAGAATATTAAAGAGGGATTTGCTCAGCAGCAGACTGCAGCCGTCAGCTCGCACCGAGCATCTGCAGAGCTGCAGATCCAGCAGGAGGAACTGCCAGCATCAGGGCTGGGACTGAGCCCCTGCAGGTGTCTGCTGGGAGCCTGGGGGTCCCACTGCCTCCAGGAACTGGGAATGGAAATCCAGCCACAGAAATTCTGCAAATGTTTTGCTTTTTTTGAGCGCATTACCTCTTTTTCAGTGCATTTTCTTTACTGGAAAACAACGCTCCTGAAAGAGCTCCGGAATTCAGCCTGAATTTCCCTGCAGCTCCAACTGCATTCATTAGTCTTCATTCTGTCCCCTCAACTCATTCCTTTGCCACACACACCACAAACACATCCGTGTGGATGAGATAACTTCCAGAAGCGTGCACAGAATTTCACAAATTCACCCCTCCCTTTACAATCAGACCCCCCCACTAAGCAAGCAGTCAATTCAGAGCTCCCCAGCAATGCTGGGTAGCAGTGTACACGTCTGTGTAAAGCTATAAACCAGGCGCTGCCATCTGGAGATGGTTTCCCACTTTGGTGCACTCAGCACCCCAGGATGGAGCAGGACGTGTCCCATTGGGAAAGCATTGTGTCCAATGGGCACATTCCTGAGAATGGGCTGGAGAGCAAAAAGTGCTCATTAGTGTATTCCTGCATCTCAGCTTCATCAGATCAAGTGTATGGAAGGCTCAACGAGTCCTTGAGTTATTCCTTCCCAGTGATTACTGCAGCTGAAGAGCCCATTACTTACAGAGCATGTGGTGCAGCTCACTTATTGCCTCTGTGAGGCTGATTCAGATGATTAGAAAATTAAATGGAAACACAACGCGAAGCTGCAGCTCTCAGAAGCCACTGCCTGGGGACGGGAGGACCTGCTGCTGTCTGACCATCACCCATCCACACACTTCTCTGCCTTCACTCACTGCAACCTGGGACCCCCCACTGCATACCTGTGGGCCCTAGAGACAGCACAGCTCCCAGGAGCAGCACAGGGAACTGCCACACCTGCCCTTAACGAGCCCTCCCAGAGTGCCCTCGTTAGTGGGAAGCAGCAATCCACCTACAGGCACAGCCCCTGCATCCCCCAGGGAAAAGCCATAGCTTCCCTCAAGCCAATCGTGACAAAGGACAAATGATGCTTTCTGCATCAGCATCATCAGTCTGCAAAGTTAAAAGCGACAACGACAACAAAAGCACACAGACAGATTAAAAAAAAAAAAAAAAAAAATCCTTTCTATCACAATTTCTGGGATTTCTGCACACCTCATTAGGCAGGATGTAAAACACACAGCAATGCCTGGTCTAGTATTACATGGGGAGGCTGGTGGCCCTGCGTGTGGCAGGGGGTTGGAGATTCGTGATCCTTGAGGTCCCTCCCAACCCTGGCCATTCTGTGATGCTCATATCATGCTCTAAGCAAAGTGCCACCGATAGCAGCACTGAAGCACAGAGCTCAGCCTGTGGGACAGCACAGCGATCCCAGCGCAGCTCTGTGTGCTGCTGTTACGGTCAGGCACACTCTGGCACAGCCAGGTTATCTGATTGCAATGTTTGACTTTTAAAATGTGAAAGTTAATAGGCTCGCATCATTGGAACCACCGCCGAGGAAAGCCTGAACGCCCATCCGGGCAAAAATCAAAAGGTGATCGATCCAAAACATTTTTAAAGACTGCATTTCCCTCTGAGGTAAAAGCAAATGGGATTCTGCTCCGTGCAGTAACAGGAAAGGTTTATTACATGCATTAGCTAAGCTGTCAAATAACTTCTGATAGTTACGGTGAGGCTCAGCCGGAGCTGCTGCCTTCCAGGGAGCAATTCATGAACACAGAGATGGGCATCTGGCAGCAGGCAGCACGGATGAGCATCCATCTGCCCGAGCCCAGCACACAGAGCAGTGATGTCTCCCCACCTACCTGTGGCCTTCAGCGCCGGTGGCTCACCTAGCAACAGCTTTAACCTTTTGGCATGGATTTTCCCTTGGTAATGAGATTCAGCCACCACTGCTGAGGTAAAGGACATGTTACATAGCGTGCAGCATTTGTTCTTATCCACCGAGTCACCGTCGCTGCCCTGCAAGGAGATAGGAAACACAAGAAAGAGGTGCATCATCCCCAGGAAGGAGGAGGAGGACCTGAGTTATGTCAGCTCCGTGCTTCCCATGGGTCCCCCCACTCACACAGACTCACTCCCATACAGCTTGATGGCCTCCATCTCCATTTCACATCAACTCCACAGGCAGCTGCTAAATGCCTTCTGCTATTTGCCCAAATGAAGAGATAGAAGAAGACCCAGGCACTGTGGTTGGCCCAGTTCTGGACAGCCAGCGATGCTCTCAAGCATGGCTTCCCTTTGGCAACCACAGCACCCAAACCAGCAGCACTGCAGTGACACAGAGCCCCTATGCTCTATGAAGCTATTCCAGATCTATGGAATGGGACTGAGTGAGGACAGCAAGCTCAGAGCTGAACCTGCAGCCTATCCCGACCCATAGTCAGGGTCATCCTTCCCTAAGAAAGAAGCACAATTAGAAGGAGGACTGATTTTCATCGCTTTTTTTTTTTGTTATTAACTATAAATCAACTTAAACCTTAGGGAGAAATCTCAAGAGGTGGTAAGTACTGTTCTGTGTGCAATTTGCAGCTCTTTTAAGCAGGATTCTCTCAAGATATTTTACGTCTTCAAAGAGAAATCACTTGAAAGTTAAGAGCAGAGCAAAAAAAAAAAATTCCCAGCCTCTATTGATCATCAGCAGTGGTAACATATACAGAGCCTCCAACAGAGACCGTCTGAAAACCTGATACACTTCAGTGTGTAGCAATAGGGTCTCTCCTCTGGTTCTGCTCTTTGGCAATGATTTTCTCTTTCCAATCCAATTTCACAGATAGGCTACAGTTAAAAAAAAAAAAAAAAAGCTTCAAACAACCCTTGGAGCTCATAGCTTCACGGCTACACCAACAGATGCTTCTGGGAGAGCATTTCAGGGCACGGGTGGGATCTCACCACCAGACCAGGGGTGCTGGGAGCATCCTCAAGCACCCACCCCAACAGCAGTGCAGCACCACTCCCTGCCCTGCCATGCCCTGAAGGGTAATTATGCCTGGGCTCTTTGTCAGCACCTCTTTTACCTGTAACCAGATGGGCCGGGGGGAACCTGACCCGGTGTCTTTTGTCACCCGCTGATTGATGCCTCGCTGATGGGATTGTGCAGCCAAGCAGTAAAACAACATCACTCGTCAACCAGGGCACAGAGCCCAGCAGCTCCCCGTGGTCTCTGTGCTGGGGGCACAGGACTGCAGCATCCCTAACCCCCCCTCAGCCCAAAGCACAGCAAGCAGGCACCATTTAATTCCATACAACCCACAGCAGCCACTGCATGCTGCACAAGCTGAGCTGGCATGCAAGGGATTTTTCTTCCTACTGTCTGCTTCTGTAGCTTTCTCCTTGCAATCCCTCCTCTCTACCCTTTGCAAAGCTGGGGTCACAACCTCCATCAGCCACAGAGCAGCACAGTCCTGGCAATCACTGCTTCCCAGCGCTGACTCTGCTCTGCAGCAGTGCAGGACAGCCCAGCAGTGCAGGACAGCCCAGCATGCAGAGGCTTCTCTTTGTGATATTCCAAACTTCAAAGCAAATCTCCTGCGTCCAACAGAATTAGCTTCAGCTATTCAGCTGCCTGTTAACAGCTGCTAAAAGGCATAATCCTCACACAGGGCCAGGCAGCAGCAGTGCTTTGCTGGATGTTCCCTAAGCAATCCTCAAGAAAAGTATGGATTTCTGATCCGTAGATACAAATCTGCTGTCTGCATTTCCTGGGTTTTACTGAGAAGAAAAGATTATCCAAACCCTTGAAATACAGCAGTATGAAACATGGCACTCAATGCACTGCAAAGTGTCTTAAATTTGAGTTAATTTTTTGTGCATGAAGAAGGTTCTGCTGTGAAGGTGCTAGCAGGAATGCAGGATATTTTTGTACTCCCCAAAAAACAGCAGACAGAACTCTCCTTGCCATTCACAGGCCAGGTAGCAAACACTGAAACTCCCAAAGCCTTTTTCATGGAGCATCTACAGATGCAGAAACTTCTCTTTCTTGCTGTGATTTGTGGAAGGAAACCGAAGTATTTCAGTTTTATGGCCTAAAGGATACAACAGAAATGGAAGCAGCTCTGCAGCAGTGCAGCTTCTTTTTTTTTTTATGAGGCAGAAATGTACTTGGTCTGCAAGGATTATTTCTAACATTCATTGAAGTCAGCATGTCACAGCTTGACTGATACTGGTAGGCATCTGAGCTACCAGTATCTAGCTCAGATACTGCTCATGAGCTCATGAGCTAGGCAATGCAGCTGCATTCTTTATGCAGTAATGATGTTACTCTGCTGCCTCAAAGATGTCCTAAATATTTCTGTTCCCCCTGCACGCAGAATCTTGGATAAAGCTGATAAGCAACAGGGCTGCTTTGCAAACACGGAGCTGTAAACACGGGCAGATTTTCCCTGCTACGTTGTTATGATATTAATAACTTCAGAATGTAGGTCTGGTGTAGCAAATCACCCACCTGGTTCATAAGGACTCGCTCAATTCAGCCCCATTAAGGGCTGCCCTTGGCACAATCAGCACTGAATTACCTGACTTCTCGCTGTGCCTTCTTATAAAAGAAATGGGAAGTGGTTCAGCTTCGTCTTACTTAAGGTCTGTTTGCTTCTGTAGTCACCATCTCAGTGTGCTGAGTTGTCTGTGTGTGGGTCTGGGAATCATTGGATGTAAAGGAGCTCGTTAAAGAATTACGTTCCAAGTCTATATGTGCATGTCCACTCTATCTTTCACATCCTGCAATTAATCACTCAGTAAAAATAGCACGAGATCCCGTTGTGATGGGGCAGATCGCATCTGCAATTACCCTCCGTGCAACATAAAAGTTCTCCTAAAATTTTAATTACTGCGTGAAGGAGCTTTCAGATCCCTTTGGCAACTCTTTCAGGCTTCTGCCTTTAATTAGAAGATATCTTGCTAAATATTGATGGCGTGAGGCACAGCCACACGTGGATGCTGTCTGCTGGAAGCTCAGCAGCAGCTCTCATAGCACACAGGAAGGGATGGATGCAGCCACTCCCCAACCTGCAGCACACCCTGACCTGGCTGCTGCAAGCTGCTTGGTCCTTGTGAAGCTGAATAAATGTCAGATATTGGCTGCCAACGTATTCTTTTTCCAATGAAAGAGCACTGAAATAACTAAAAATGCAATTACAGCTGCTGATGCACATCATATTTCTTGTACAGTTTACTGAGAATTATTTCCAGTTACTTAGCATTGTGGCTAATCTAAATGTTACCTCTGGGGACCTGATTATCTGCAGCAGTTACAAAAAAATGCACAGAGGCAATGGTTCATGGAGCAAACAGGGACTGGAGGTATACCCACGTTTTCTGATCGGAGTTTTTTGGCTGGACAGCCTCCATCGATGGGGTGAAGCATGTAATAGAGGCGAACTTTGCTGGCGTGTTTCCGGCTCTGGAAAATAAAAAGGGAAAAAGGAAGAAATGAGGTTTCAAAAAGCAAACTGCAGTGACGTTTCACGTCCTGTTGAGAAGCGTCTCCAGGTGAAGGACACCCACATCTCACAGGGGTGTCACACAGCTGAACTTACTGTGGGCTCAGGGCATCTGCTGCCTGCACTGACAGCTCCGTGTTGCCCCTGGACGTGGAGAAATAGAAGAGGTGAGAGGAGAGCAATGGTTGTTATCAGCCCATTTCCATTCCAGGAGAGACCAAAGAGGTCGGGGCCATTTGGCTTCAAGAGGAGATGGGGTGGCATCACCAGAGATAGGACGCACCGCGCAGACAGAAGCCCGCAGTTCTTTCACTTCCAGCAGAATAAAATAAAATAAAATAACATAAAGGGAATAAAATCTCACTCTAGGAAATAAGCCAACAGATACCTGCCAAAGGTTTGAAAGAAATTTCCCCCGCGGGTAAATTACCAGATAATTGTGCATTATGTGAAACCTCCTGATCTGCTGGGAAGCAGCTGCTGCTGGCCCCGCATCACCCTGCAGACAGCACTGCCAGGACCTGGTCCAGCTGCAGCCACAGAGGGATGCTGGAGTGCTCTGTGTGCACAGGGAGGGGAAAGGTTCTGCAGGAGCAGCACGGGCACCTCCTGAGCAATAACTCCATTGGGGAGAGCAGCCTGAAGCCACTAAACGTGTGCATCCACGGCCCAGGCGTGCACGGCAGCTATTATTATGCAAATGTTTCTCCCAATCTCCATTTCTGATTGCCTCGCAGAACAACGGCCCCGTAATATTATAATTTCAGATCACAGATTTGCAATTTTAAAATATTAAATTATCATTAGCGTGTACTGGAACATTCTTCTTCCCGCGGTGTGAACTTGGAGCTAAATTTGCAGAGCTAAATTTGAATGCATAAATGTGACTACGCAATAGCTTTATTTTTTTTTTTTTAATGGAGCAAATCAGTCAAGATAAATAATGACAAATATCTCTCCCTTACTCCTCTTCCTGCATGCATTTAGGAAATGCTGTTTTTCCCTGGCAGAGCTCAGCTCTACGCCTGCTGCTCTGAGTGGGGCACAGGAAACCCCAAAAGCTCCACCTCCCGGTGATTAGCAGCCTGGATGGTGGTGGCATAATTAAGAGATGACATCAGAAACGTTTGGAAGCCGAAGGACAGGTGTGTGCTGTCTGGCTGTGTGCAGCTACAGCCGCTGAACTCAGTGGCTGCAAAGTTTTTCTGTGTTTTGTTCTGGGTATAAAACGCTTCTCACTTTATTTACGCATTTGTTCGGACTTGAGAACGCCACGGAAAAGGAATAACTTGTGTTTGGCATCATTGTAAACGACACGCTCCTTATGCAGCCTTATTATCACAGTTATAAAAGCAGAGCTTAAAATCATCCCTGGCTTTTACCAGTCAGCAGTGAGTGCCTCATTCCCTCCGAGGAAGCAGAGGCAGCACAGCCCATTTGTCAGCCCGCGTTATCTCTGGCCTTCCCCACATTTACATCTGCATTTATCATTCTAACACCACAGCCAGAGCGAAGCAGTGACCCTTGGTGTGCTGCTCGCCAACAGCCCTGCTGGTTTTTCTCCTCCCCTCCACAGAGCCACCAAACCCGCTGCAGTGGTGATGCACAGGGAGGGCGAGTGTTGGTAGCAATGCTCCGCAACAGTGATGCTCTGCAGCCACAAGATGAGCTGTGTGGGGTTTGTTGGGTTCCAGCCCTGGAGAACGGCTGGGATGAGCAGCGCTGGTGGTCCAGGAGGTGCTCAGCACCCACCCAAGTGCAGACACCAAAGGAGCATCCACAAACAGGGAGCACCAAATTGGGATGGATGGGATCACACAGATCCCATTCTGGTCCCACTCACAGCGTGCTCAAACCTTAGAAAAGAAAAAAAAAAGCTTTGACACAGACGTAAATTCATGGTCTTCAACAAGAGCACTGCCTTTGAACATGTCTGCTCCTTCATCAATAGGCACCACAACTTCATCTTAAGAGCTTCTGTGCTTCTCAGTGTTCTTTTTGTAGATCTACAAAGCGTTATGCCAAAGGCATTTTCACTTCAATCCTCTGTCTCCAGTGTCTGCAGACGGCTCCTGTAACAGGGAAGAAGTCTATAGACTACATCAGTACTGCACACCTCAAAAACACCCCTCTGTGTGGGTGGGGGAGCTCTGGAGGAGGCTGTTTTCAAATAGCAACTGCAAGCTCCTGCACTGCAAGCTCACCTATTGTTGGAAGGCTCATCCATAAAATTAGGCAAATGGATCATTCATATCTCTATCAAATCTACTCTAATCCCAAGGACTGTGGCAGAGGCAGCAGCATCCCAGAGATTCAACCTCAACGAATGAAAGGGCAGAGCCCTAAGCGATGCTAGGAAATGCAATCTGATTTTGCATAAATCAAGTTTTGCAGCACAGCTCTGTCCTGAGCACACAGCAGGAGCAGACAATGCGGACTCTGTGGGCAGACAACAGCTGAGGACCCGTGGCTGCAGATGAGCGCTGGGACAGAGCAATGATTTCTGCTTTTGCAGCCAGGACAGGAAGGGATGAGAGATGAGAGCTCGGGCTTACAGAGGATTTGCTCACTTGCTGCAGTAACTGAACAGATTTTTGTGCATTTCCCAGCAGCAGTGTCCTTGGGAAGGATCTCAGCAGGTAGGGGGTTTCTGACAGAGACTTTGGCTCGGGGTTTGCTGGGCTGCAGCCCACAGCAGCCCCAGGGTCTCTTCCCACCCAGCACCGTTGAAATGAGAAGACCTGACAGCTGCAGATATTTCACCAGCTTATAATCCCAACCACCTCACCACGTTCAAACCGCTCAGCTGCTGAACTGCAGCTGTTTCTGATCCACCTTCTCCTGATCCCAGGGTTCGTTCATTGCCTGCTCTGCACCCACTGCTCACAGCAGGGGCACAGACAGGGACAGGAGCAGGAAATGAGAGCAGGAACTGTGAGGGCAGCACTAATGGCTGTGACATCACTTCACCCGCAATAAATTCTTCCCCAGAAACCTCTTGGTTGGCTTTTAATCCTTTTAGCGTGCACTGTTACCTTTTTTGTATGCTGTCTGTTCCTTAATTAAATCATCACAAAACATGCAGTCATACAATTACATCAACTGCATTATCTGTATGTGCCCTACTTGCGACCTCCTCATCAGGGATGAAGCTCAGCTCCCCAGACCTCGTGCAAAATGCCAACCACGGCGTCCCCATGGAATGGCCCCATGGAGCCCCTCCTGGAGCTGCAATGCCCCCAGGGACCCCTTCCACTGGCCAAGAACCAGCAGTGACAGCACTGGGCATGGGAACAGCCCTTTCTGGTCAACTGGACCAGCTGACTCGGTAACACAACCAGTCTGGATTTCAAAATCTATTTAACAAACTTTCAAATTTCTACTGGAATGGAACCAACTTCTCCCTCATTCTGTGATATAACAACATCCTCTGCTTTTTTTAAATAGAGGACAGAAGTATTTTCAGAAATCTCCTTCCTTTTTTTGCCTCCCCTGCCCACACAACAAGCAAACACTATTGTCAGATCCCCGTTGGTCGCAGAGACAAACTCCGTCTGTTATTCCAGACGCTGCTGGGTGCCAATGTCCTTTTTCTCTCTTTGTAATTTTTGCAAAGCCTCATTTATAATTGATGGTCATTTCTATCCACTTCCTCTTCTTCCTCCGCGAGTTAATTTTTTAAAATGTGTCCGTTCATACTTGTGACTTTGTGAGCACACAGAGACGTGTCCGTAATTCCCAATTGCGTGCAACTGAATTTCCACCACCGGAAATGCTTCTTTATAGCAACAGGTGGAAACGCTGCCAGTTTGGACCCTAATCTGCCCACACAAAGACAATTAACTGGTGAACCACTCGACACCTGCTCAGCACGTGTTCTCTACCTGTCAAACCCAGAGCACTCCCTGCTCCTGAGCTCCACAGAAGCAGCTTTGCTGGGTGCCACAGGGACCCTCTGTGGGTTCACTGCACCGCCAGCACGCAGTAATGGTCCTGGCACCGGGTGGGAAGCAGCACCAGAAGGGTTAACACAACCACAGCATCTCCACACGGTGCTGCGAGCAGCAAACAGCAGCAGCTCCTGCTCTCATCGCATCCCCACGTGCTTGAAACAAATCACTTTTAAAGCATGTCAGTGCAAATCGCTGCTCTGCCCCCGTGCAGTACGTGGGCAGACTTTGTCACAACACAGAGACAACTGAAGGCTCTGCTTTCAAACACCTGGAACCCAAATCCAAACACGGCTTGTGAGTTTAAAATATTAAAGGAAAGCAGGAATCGATACCTGGTACACAGCAATGCCTCCCTGAGCACCATCAGCACAAAGCAATGTGCCATTGCCTCCAGCCCACGGCCACTCTGGCTGTTTGGGGACATCCCTGGGGCTGCTCCATGACCTCTGCCCCACGAGACCCCCCCTGGTACGTTTGATTTCTCAGCAGCCCAATGAACTTGGGCTGTTTTCAGCCAGAAATGAGACCTGCAGAGGAGCCATGGAAAGGGAGCTGGGTGAGAAGGCTTTATCTGCGTTGCTGCTACTTAGCAATAGATTTGGACACTGGGAGTGCATTAAAAATAATGTTTGGCCATTAATGTTGACAACAGCACAGTAACACGGAGCCTCGTAAAGCACCAGCTGAAGCTAAAGAGGTTTCCTGAAGCAGCTCTGAGCACATACTGCGTGCAGAGGGTATCACAGCAGCCCCCTCCCCATAACTGCTGACACCAGTGCACACCTCCC
Organism: Meleagris gallopavo; assembly: GCF_905368555.1. Lineage (NCBI taxonomy): Eukaryota > Metazoa > Chordata > Aves > Galliformes > Phasianidae > Meleagris > Meleagris gallopavo. The sequence continues at coordinate 2,731,972 of NC_139427.1, forward strand.
ACAGACCCTGCTGGGTCACACACACCTCACTGTGCTTCCCTGGCTGCTGGCACATGGCACAAAGCAGTGCTGAGGCAGCCTGCAGAAGGTCTCTGTGCGCACATACAGGAACAGAACAACACCTGCAGCAGCTCTGCGCCCAAACCGTGCAAAAATTCTTTCTTTAACCTCTTTGTAAAGTCAGAGCAGCCACTAAAAACTGTGTCACGTCATCCAGCACAACAAAGCCAGTTCTCCACTACTGTGGGGAAGGACACAGGCAGAATGTTGGACACATTCTCTCCTCCTCCAGCCCCTATGAAATCAAAGGTTGCTCTCTCTAACACAAAGCCAAGGGGCAAACAGCATTGCTAGCACCATTACTGTTCCTTCACCAGCACACAGCCAGCACCAGTGGGCACCAGTGTGTCTTTTCTGACCCCAGACCCTGGAAATGCCCTCACAGCATCCCCTGAAGGGAGTCCCCACCAGACACAGAACATCCCTGCTCCCTGTGTTCTGCTGCAACATGTGTTTTATTAACAGGGATTCGTGCTTTTAGGTTAATATGTGCACCGTGTTAATATTTCATACACAAGATTGGCTTTCTGAGCACACACATCTTGCTCCTTAGAGCACCGACGAGCCAATGGTAAACAATGTTTATTATTCCTCCAGACAAGCCATCATTCTATGCAAAATATCCCGGAGCAGGACAGACTCGTGGAAGCAGATTAAGTCGGGCACCAAGCAGACGAGCAGCATTGATGGGGCTGTTGATGCTGCCCACCCTGCTCACCGTGGCAGGGTGAGAAATTCCAAAGAGCACTCAGCTCTGAGTGATGAGCCAAAGGGCACAGCACTGTATTTGTTCTCTGAGTTTGCTCTGCATTTCGATTTTAATACACCTTGCCTCTGCCCTCCCCCTGCCTCCACAGCAAGCGTTGAAGCAGCGTTCCTTCATGCCACAAGGTGAACCAATAACAGCAAATCCACGTGATGTATTCCTGGGCATCTCTTCCTATCAGCCTGCTGTATTTCTTCATTTTAAATGAAAAAGTAAAGTACTGCCTGAACACCTGAAGCAATAAAGATTACCATGAAGGAAAGCGTTATAGCAGCTTAAGGAGCCACGTAGTGATGAGCATGCAGCTCAAGGTGGGATCTGAGAGCAACTTTGCATATTTGGTAATTTTCCTGCATGATTTTCAAGGAGAAACTTGAAAATGAAAGGTAACATCTTTCTAATGGCTGTGAACGCCTCTGTGCAGCAGTGAGGACTTGGAGCTAACTAAGGAAGCTTATCTTTCTAATGTACAGAGCAGCACACCAGAGGGATTGCTACAGCCCTGTCTCAAAGACAGAAGTGGAAGGAAGTGTTAAATTATGGGTGATTGGATGCAGAAGAGCAGAAATCCTCTCCGGAGCAAAGGATTTCAGTGCAGTTGCAGCAAATGAACCACATTTCTTCCTCCCTCTCCCTCTCTGTTTGGCATGTTCCATTTCCAACGTTTCTGCTGTCCTCTGATTTCTCCCACACATGGCACAGCAGCTCCACAGAGACGGAAAGGTGAGCAAAGGTGCCACAGATGTATCAGAGAAAGCCAGAGACAGGACTGCACAAACCACATAAAATCAGGGCAGGATTTTGCTGTATGTCAGGTTGGAAGCAAAAATATGCTGCAAACACACTGATTCTTTTGTCATTTTTTCCACTACGCTTGCCCTTGGAAATAATACCGCTTAATATTGCGCGACTGACATCAAATTATTTCTTATTCCTGGCAATGTAGTGCAGCAGAAAAGGAGAGTTATTGGTTGATGACTTGGAGAAGGAGATGAGACAGCGATTGGAACTGACTATTCCTGTTTGGCAAGATAAAACATCCCCCTTTCATAGACTGTTTTCCTCTATTTTCTTACAGAGAAATGTCTTATTCTGCACGCACAAAGGAGCCAAGATCCCAACGCCTGGCACAAAGGCAGCAGATCTGGGCTGTGCTGGAGAGCTAAGGGCTGAACTGATCTTCTCCCCGAGCTCAGTGTGGTTAAGGGCACTGCTGAGCAAACCAAACCAACCACAGGGGAAAACGTTCCACAGCCCAGCAGGCACCTCAGCATCGCGGCACTGCCATGCTGGGAGGTCACAAGAGATGACACACAAACACAACACACCTCAGACTGGAAACATACAGCAGAAAACCTTGTTGTTTTCCACGGTTTGAAAACATCTGCTAGAAATTCATGATTCAGCTCATACCTACAATTAAAGGCAGGGAAGAAAAAAGGTTGGCTGAGCATCCCACTGCTCGCACGGTCGCTAATGCTGTTCCTGCAGCAACGTTTCTGCCTCCGGTGGAGCAAACCTTGGCAGCCACTCACTCGTTGGCCCGGAGCTGAAGGTGTCCCTGAGCTGCAGCCCTCCTGTCTGCCAGCCTCCGTGCTGCAGAGTGCAGCCAAGGGAGCACTTACAGGAAACGTCTCCAGGAGTTTGCCAAAGCAGAAGTGTAAAGTGCCTTATAAATAAACGTGCATTATTGTTGTTGTTTACTAATGCAGCAGAGCATCCTTGGATGCTGTGCACCCATTAAGCTTCTTGCACGTCTCCTGCGGTCGCACGGAGACAAGTGCTTCTTCATTGCTAAACGCTCGCAGCAAAACTCCGGGGAAACTCCATCTCCAGGGCCTCGTATCAACAGTGTCTGATTCTGCTGAATTGCTGCAGACCCTCTCAGTTCAGCACATGCAGAAGCAAGGCAAGGCGCAGCCCAGCCCCTCCATCCCTGCAAATACACAGACCCTCAGCCCCAGGCTCCCCATTTGTGAGGCTGCAGGGGGGGGCTCAGACCCACAGCCCCAAAAAGCAGCATTGCCAGGCAGCAGTTTTCTTTCTGGATGGATCTCACAGCAGCGTGCCTTTCAGTAATTTCCTCCCTCGTTTAATAGGAATTTATTTAATTTTGTTTTGAAGATATGCAGTGCCGTTAATTGCTGTTCTAACATGTCTCTAATGATATATCCCTTCTAATTGTTTATTGCTTGCCTACCTCTTAAGTGCTTGAATGCATCCACAAATACTAATCTGTTCTCTGCACAATCAGCTATCCCACTCAGCAAAGTACAGCGAAGCACATTTAAAATAAAGACTTGCATTTGTTTTGCTGAACTCTATAGCAATCTCCTTGCTAGCTGCATTTCTTTGCAAACCATCTTTTAGCAGAGGTCAGATTGTAGCCTGACTTTGCAGATTTAGGCAGGCAAAATAAAAACGAAGCAAGCAACGTTGCAAGTGACATCATTTACAGCATAATGTAAAGTAAAAACAGTCTTTGGAATTCTGACTCTTCAGAGAGGTGCTTTGAAGGCTCGTGTACCCACTTAATAGGAGAACAGCTGAAGCCACAGGTGTGAGAGGCACCGATGGAGCATCACAACCCAACAGTGATGAACAAAGAGCATCCTACCTCATAGTGAGCCACGCGCTGGGACTCGGATATCAGCTGTGCGCTGCACACTCTGCAGTAACTTTCAGTGAACAACTCCTGGTCAATGTCAGAAGATTTCATCTGTTCACGGCAACAAAGAGAAGAGACAACAAACAGATTTAGTTCCAAAGCAGAAGCAGTTGTGTTTGATGGAGGTCCCTGTGGGTCAGCAGCCCTTGGCAGTGCAGGAAGGATGCAGGAACCCCCTGCTTTCTGCCCACACCTCCCTCACCATGCAGGGCACCCACAGGTGTCAAACCCTGCATTACAGCCATGCTGAGCCCAGGCAGAGCAAAAACCACCATTAGGAACTTCAGAGAGAGGAAATTCAAACCAAACCAAAACAAACACCAGTGCAATTCAAGAGGGAAATAGAGGCCAATGCTTTCTGACTAATGCCAAGATAAAGCATCTATTAATTCATAATCATAACAAACCCAGGCGCAATGAAGACTGATAATGTAGTTTTTACAGCATTTATTCTGCTGATTGGGAAGGAAAACAACATGACAATAACTGAGTTATGAGCTCTCATAGCAGGAGGCAGGCGGGGGAGGCCCTGCCAGCTGCAGGAAAAGCTCCTTTTGGTGTTCTGGATCTGCCAGACAAAAGGTGCAAACCCCAGAGTTCCCCTGCTGCCCTCGCTCACTGATTCTGCAAATCACTGCTGGTTTACCCCTCTTTCTTCCTAGTTTTAATCTTCATTTACTCTGTCTGGAGTACTGCTGTATTGGGAAACTTTCAAAGACGCCAAAAGAACCTTTTAGGAGTACAAGCAGTGCTGCAAAATTGCATCAAAGGCAAAACGAAGTGGAAGAAACAACCTCTGAAATACGACAGATTGACACGAGGCAAACCAAAGAATCTCATTAAATCTTAATCCAGCAGCCAAACAGAGGCACAACGCCTTCATCTGCATGCGGTCTGCAGCACCCACAGTATAAACCCTCACTGCGAAAATCAGAGTAAGTCAGAACTGCTCAGTGTTAGCTCAGCCCTTCCTGCTCTGATAACAGATCCCAGGTCTGTTCTGCTTCTAAATTTCATCCATGTGAGTGGAGCTGTATCCCCCCCCCTTCCCCTTTATTGCAGCAGGGGCTAAATGGGCTTATCCAGGAACAAGATTTAATGTCTTTTCTCTAAGCAGTAACTTCTGACTCGCAGATAGGATTTGTTAGCTTCAATATTGTCTGCTCGGTTTTATGCACCATTGTTACAACAGAAGGATGAAATGCATCCCAACAGGTGAATGCAGTGATTATGCTGACAACGTGAAAGCTCTGCAGCTTTGTGGAGTGATTCATGTGTAACTGCTCAAGTTCCCTAATAAAGTCTCGCTGGAACAACAGACTCTAAAGTAATGCATCAGGAGCCCATGGCAGACTGCGTGAGACAATTAAATTAGTGTTAAAAGGTAACTGAGCTGGAAATTCTCTCCCTCAGTCACCATCCCCAGTATTTACACGATGTTTGGAAGTGCTGGAAACGAGGAATTACCACCGTGTGCGTGGCCTTGGTTCAGCCAAAGACCTCTGCTGTTCCCATGCTCAAGCAAAGCCACAGCTCGAGGAGCATCGCTTTCACCCAAAAAGCCAAAATCTGTGGCTGGTCCTCTGCTCAACCTACAGCAGCGTTCCCCTACCAGCACCCACCTGAACACACTGCCCTTGCAGAGCTACCACTAAATCCCAGTCACCTCGAGACTAAGTTTGAACTCAATGCCAGCTGCTGGCTTCAGAAAACAGACTCTTACCTGTCCTACATGAGCGTAACAGGAAGGCAAAAATCCCCTTCTCTTCTCACTGTGCTTCTTCACTGCTCCTCTGCTGCCTGAGAGCAGCCCCACGTAGCCTGGAGTGCCGCTCTGAGTGCTGACATTTGTGCACGTGGCTCTGTGAGCTGCTGGCTCTGGATACAGCTTTTGCGTTCACTGATTCGTTCACATTCCCAATTTTTTTCTTTTATTTTCCATGCCAGGACAACAACACGCTATGGCAGTGTATCAGAAAGGTGCCAAGGAAACACGCAGCCAAACAAATGAACGCACACACACACCTCTGCATCACATAAACCACGCTGCCGCTGCTGGAGGACGCTGGAGACCCTGCACAGCAACTGCAGGACTACGCCAGCATCAGCTGGGACCCACCTGCCCCCTGCAGAGGGGTCTGCACTGCGGGCAGCCCGACTGGTGGCATCATCTGCTGCAAGGGCTCCGTCTGCAGCAAAGGCAGATCCCAGACATGAAGCCTGGGGGAAAAGAGAACAGTTCTGTTGTGTCACTCCCTGACCTAAAAACAGTGCTTTCACGTGCTCCAGAAAGGCCTTTCCCCCCCCTCCCCTCACTGTGTCTCAGACACATTCTGTATTGTTTTGTGGGTCAGTGCCAGCAGTGATTTATTAACCTCCTCTACCTGAGAGTGTCATAAAGGGAGTCCATAAGCAATTAATATTTATGCATTTCTAATCACTTAATTCCTTTTTAACTCTCCCTGCCTACCCAGTACCTTACAGCTCGCAGAATTGCTGGGTTGGGAAGATCCTCACCTGCACCCTTTGCCAGAAGGGATCCAGGCTGTGCCCCACCAGCACCGTGCTGGAGAAGTGCTGATGCTGAGCAAAGAGAGATCTGTTCCCTGCATGTTCCCAGAGGTTTTCTTGCTGAGAGCTGAGGAATTAATGCGCAATTTACACCTTGCCAGCCAGACTCAGTGAGCAGAAGCATCGGGCTGCTGGTGTGAGCATCCAAAACTCCCTGCCTGCCCCCTCCTCAGGTGCAGGTATGGGTGACGGTGCTCCCACCACAACCACCACCACTCCTCCTCTCCCCACTGCGGGGTTTATGACTCTTTATTTCCTCATGTTGGCACTCAGGTTTTGGTGTTTTTCTCCTGCTCCATAACCTCTGCACATATCGGAATGGCAAACTGTCATGAGAGCCCTCATTTTAAATACCTTCTGCCATATGGCCACGATTCTTCTCAGCAGTTTCAGTGACTATAACGGCTTAATGAAAATCAATTTGATGGGGCTGACTCCAGTTTTTGGCAACCACCAGGAAGATGCTAAATTGCATTCAATTTTTAGAGGAGAGAAATCAACATCTTGACACCAGAGACATCTCAGCTCTTTTCCAAACGCAACGGTTCCGTGATTCTATGACGTACCCAAAGCCACATTGCTTCTTTAAGGAGGTGTGCTGCAGCTTAAACCCAGCAGACGTGGACACGTCCTGTGCCACGCTGGGATGTGAGCACCCAGCTCCGAGCCATGGAAGAGGTGCTCCATCACTGCTCAGTGTGAATTTCTGCAGAGGCTCGTTTTTCATGTTGCACAGCCAAGCACAGGGAAGGCTGTACTACAGAGCACTGAATTCAGCAGCTCCATTTCTTGCAGTCAAGAGGAAAAAAATGTGGTCCTTCATACCATTTACTCTCAAGGGCCTTAATCACCTTTCCCAAAATTAACAGCTTCCGAAACCCCTGCACTGAAGCACAGAGAAGTGACGACTGAGCATGTGCACGAATGCCAAAAGCAAGCAAGCCAAAAATTAAATGCCCTGATTTTCATTTTATGAATTATTGGTGACTGTCACTCTCTCATGGATTAACATCTCATGTAACACTTCCTGTTATCTTCAGTTGTTTAATTTGTCTTGCAACAACAACAAAAAAAAGGCTGTGCTAATAATTAATGTGCTTTCAGCAACTGTGTCACCGCGCTTACAAGAAAGCATCTGAAGAAATGCAAAACACTGCCTTTTGAAGTGCTGTATTTCAACACTATGACGGATGGCTGAGCCTGTTCCATGAGTTCTCCTTGGGCTGCATGCTTTGGGGTTCAGCTCGCTCTGCTCCAAACCAAACAGCTCTGTGCTCCTCCAGCTGTGCTGCACATCTGTCTGCAGCCCTTCCATGCTTCACTTTCCCTGCATCTCTTCCCTGGTTCGGGGTTCATCCACCACCTCCTTCCTTCTCTCCTCTCCCTTGAAATCCTCTTCAGCGTCAATTTGCCTCACTCCTGCCTTCAGTCTTTGATGCATTTTGACACGCTTTATTGGAGCTTTGAAAATCAGAACAAGATTGTGCGTGGCATGAGCTGGAGAGCGGGAGAAATGCTGCACGTGTCTGCTGCATGTGTCAAAACACAGAGGAAAGGCTGAGGGGAGTGACACGGAGGAGATGGAACACGGACACAACCTCTGCCACCCAAAAACCAGCGCTGCACAACTTCCCCATCCCCAGCAGCTCTGTGCTGGGAGCCACCTGAACAGAGACTCAGACAGCAAAGGAGAGAGCGTGCATGCAGCAGAGAGCACAACCCAGAGCCATGGACTGCTGCATGGATGGCAGCGGTGGGATGCTGCAAGGTTTAAAGGGAGGTAGGCTGCAATTTGGAGAGCAGCACCGTCCCTACAAGGCGTGCAGCTGGTTATACCTACAAATTGTTTTGATTATTCACACTGCTACGGTGCGGCAGAATTTAATTGCGAACATGCTGACTTGAATAAAAATACATTTAAAAAGAAGACTGAGCTATTGTGACTGATTTAATAAAGTTGGTGGGAACGGCACTAAGAGCAGTCGTATTTCGTGCCTCACTGTGTGCCCAGCACATCTCAAGGACGAGGCTTTGGCACCTGCCCCAGAGCAGCCCGGTTGTGCAGCTCAGGCCTTCTCAGCAGGGATGTGCCCAAAAGAAGGGGCCAAAGCAGCCCTCCTGGAGGCTCTGGGGATAAAGGGGCTGATGCAGCCAGAGGCAGCAGAAGGACTCACTCATATTGGGATGCAGGAACCGATGGGGGGCAGGAAAGTGCAGCCCTGGGGCTGTGTGCTGCACGGCGGGCATCGCGGGGCTGGCACTGGGTGCCCAGCAGGCTGGCACACTGCAGAGCCAGGGTTACCATGTGATGCTCGTGGTTGCTATGGAAACAGTAGTTTCTCATGGAAAACACGCATCAATAGTCCCTGTGCCTCCCACAGCAGAGCGCAGTCGGCACTGCCAGGCACACAGGTCATGGGCTGCCCTGTGCTGGGTGTCAGGGCTGTGCTGCAGAGTGCTGTGTTGCTCAGCCCCTACGTGCAGCGCCTACCAGCACGGTACCACCTCGGTCTCTGGGTAAGCAGGACCTACTTTTTTCCCTAATGATGTACAAAGCGGCAGAAAAGGAGTCAAGCTGAATCCCGTGCCTGCAGCTCGCAGCCTCTGGTGCTTTGCATAATCAGTGCTTGTCATTCCCCATCAGCTTCAGCTCAGAAACCCGGGAGGCAAAGCCCTGTAAGGTGCCAATGAGCTTAGAAGGATCCTTTGGAGAACAAATCTGTCCATCACTGATGGGGATTATTTTAATACTGCATTCCTTGATAAAAGTCTGCACGCTGGCCTCGCTGGCTGAGCTGAAGCACCTCTACAGAAAACAGCTTCAGCCTCAACAGCACAAACTCCGCATCAGTTTAATGTCACCGTTTGTTTGAAGCCCAGCTGCTCAAGGAGGCCCAGTGGCTCTGCCCAGACCCCCCCCCATTGCACTGACCCATGGACTCCGCTCCCTCCAGTTCCAGTCCACTGCTGTAGCAGAGCTTTTCATAATCAGTGAAGTGATTTAGAAACCAGACACCAGGAATGCAAATGCTGTGCATCTCAGTTCCCTCGTTAGCATGGAGTAGCTAAACCTCTGGCCTAATTTAATTGCACTTCCAAATTCCATGGCCTCTAAAGGGTACCAGCAGATTTCATTAAACTTCTTCCTATTATCATGTAATCTGTCAATTAACTTTGCATGCAACTGCAAACAGCAAGGAGATTTACCTTAAGTAAAACATAAAACATTCGAGTTCCCCCTAAAGCCTTTTCTTTTTCTTTGTCTACCATTGATTTTTGAAAAGAAATTCCTGTATTTGCATTCGTGCTCTTTAAAGAAGCGGGATCATCTCACACTCATCCATTAAAGAAAAAAACCACACACCTCTATTCTCTCCCTCATCACCAGATGAGCAATGAGAAATGGTTAATCAATGCCCACTGTAGTATTCCTCGTGTGAAAAGGTCTCCAGAAATGCAAACTGTTTTGTTTTTGGCAGGGAGAAATTAGCTGCAGTTGCAGAAGGGCCGTAGCCAGGTGGGCTGCAGGTTGGCAATGCCTCCTGCAGACAAACCCAACACTGGGGCTGGGAGGGCCCCAGCTCTCTGCACTGCCCAAGGACTCTCCCATTCCTATGTGATTTATCAGTGGCAGGGAGAAGCAGTGGAAAGGTATCAAAACAAGGTGATGTATTTTATGCAATTTTAGTTTCTCACAGCGGAGCAGCGACGGAACTCACTCAGCTTCAGAACAAAAAGCCCCAAATGCCAACCAGCCTGCATTACAGAAAGAGATTATGAAAATGCTGAAGAGTTTTGTAAATGTGGAGCAGTGACGATACCTGCAGATGGCACTGAGCTGATGATGGCACTGAGCTGCCTGCACCCTGCTTTGCAGAGCTCTTCCTCACTGTGCAGCAGAGTAGTGCCCTGCAAAGCAGCACCACGCACCACTCCAGCACCAAGGATGCCTGGTGGTCCCAGAGGGAAAGCAGCAGCACACCCTGATGCAAAGCCAGAGCAGGAGCAGCCCTGCTGCCAGCACAGGGGCTGTGTGCATGCACAACACCACTTAGATGTTTTTTGCATGGTGGGAAGGAACTATCCCCCTGATTGCTCTGATCCCTGCTGCTTGCAAAGAGAGCACGGATGCATCCAGGCATGGAGCAGTGCGCATGGAGCAGTGCACATGGAGCTGTGCACATGGTGCTGTGCACATGGAGCAGTGCACATGGAGCACACGGAGCTGTGCACACAGAGCTGTGCACATGGAGCAGTGCACATGGAGCAATGCACACGGAACACTGCACATGGAGCAGTGCACATGGAGCAGTGTATATGAAGCAGTGCACATGGAGCAGTGCACATGGAGCAGTGTATATGAAGCAGTGCACATGGAGCAGTGCACATGGAGCAGTGTATATGAAGCAGTGCACATGGAGCAGTGCACATGGAGCTGTGCACACAGAGCTGTGCACACGGAGCAGTGCACACGGAGCTGTGCACATGGAGCTGTGCACATGGAGCAGTGCACACGGAGCTGTGAACATGGAGCACTTCACATGGAGCTGTGCATATGGAGCTGTGCACACGGAGCAGTGAACATGGAGCTGTGCACACGGAGCTGTGCACATGGAGCACTTCACATGGAGCAGTGCACACGGAGCTGTGCACATGGAGCTGTGCACATGGTGCACTTCACATGGAGCTGTGCACATGGAGCTGTGCACATGGAGCAGTGCACATGGAGCACTTCACATGGAGCTGTGCACATGGAGCACTTCACATGGAACAGTGCACATGGAGCAGTGCACATGGAGCTGTGCACATGGAGCTGTGCACATGGAGCACTTCACATGGAGCTGTGCACATGGAGCAGTGCACAGTACTCGGCTACACTGCACATGGAGCAGCACAGCATGCAGTGCAGCAGTGCATGGAGGGCAAGCAGAGCTGCGTGGCTCCTGCTAACAACATCACTTCACATGTGCTTATTATATTTCTAATAATAGAGGAGCTCACCCAACATCAGGGGTTTTAGCTGATTAATTTACAGCTCTGGAAGTCATGGGTGTTCAATTTCATCCCATTCTGGAGTTTCTGACTGCTCTGGGTGTTGCAGCTCCAGCCTCAGAGCCTTTCCCATTTGCTTTATGGGATTTTGAAACCAGTGTGCTCTGAATATTTGTGTGTCCGTAGCCGTGCCCTTTACGACAGCCTTAAATACCCACGTCTCACTTTGCCACAAGTCCACCCACTGGTTTTAAACAGCTGGATCAAACTGAGGAGCACTTTCAAGTTCACACTGCAGCTCTCTGCTTCTCCAGCGTTGGTATCGCCTTCCACAAGGCACACATGCAGCTCCACTGCACCCAGGACCATGGGCAGGTATATGCACTGACACAGATCATGCATGCGATCTATAGGTGGAGAGCCTGACAGCCAGGCACATCTCCCATGGGCACACGGAGCCACAAAGCCATCAGGCACTGCACAACAGGCCAGCTGTAATATTGAGAATATTCATCTCCAGCCATTCCCAGTTAACGGCACAAAACAAACTGTCAAGAAAAATGGGAAACATTACTGTAAAAACAACAACAAATTAAATCCTAATGCAATTAGAGAGCAATTAGGGATCTGTCCTCTGGGAGCATTTTGGAACTCGGGGTCTTTCTCAAAATCTGATCTCTCTGCAACTTTCTTTCTTTCTAATTAATAAAACACAACGTGAGTGTCACAGCTCTCCCCAGCCCCCACCAAATGCCATCCTCCTGCTCTGCAGGAGCAGATGGTGGTGCAGGTAGAAGTGTTCACACCTCTGAGCTCGAGGGAAATGCAGCTGTCAGCAGAATGAGAAGCAAAGGCAGCGGGAACAGAAATCTCTCCCTGCAGCTGCTGCAAGGTGACCAAGGATCACACAGAGCCAGACGTTCTCCTGCAAGGGCCAGGTGGGAGGCATGAGCAGAGAGCAGAGCATGAGTGACCATAGATAAAATGTATTTCTCCTATGCACAACTTCTATAAAGGCCACAATCCATACAAATATTTATTTAATTCCTCTTGACTTTTTAAAGTGCCTGGAAATAAGCACCCTCAAATTGCTCCAGTGTGCTGCAAAAGGAGCAGGACGGCCTTTGGGCATCAGTCTCTGCTCCATCCTGGCATGGAGGACTTCCAGCATCCCCAGTGCCACACGACTGGCAAGTCTGGAGAGAGCAATCTGCATGTCCTTCATCTGGGGACAAGGGACACTGAGCTTGGTGCCAACACAGTCCCCAAGAAATTACAACAGAACTGACAGAAAGGGGCAAAGATGCAGCATCTCCCTGAGCCCGCATCTCTCCAGGCTCATCCACAGGCTGCCTGAAGGTCAAAGCTGCTAAACTAACACAGCAACACCTGGCTCTGCTAAACCTCCCTCAGCAGATGCAAATACAGTCAGTCTCACTGCAGAGGTGGTAGTGTAGCATGAGGGGAAACCTTCCTTTTGTTTCCTGAAGCTGCTGCTGTTCCCAGGATGGCTCCTTCCACACCATGCAGCTCCTGCCAGCAAAGGGCATTTTGCACAAGTTGTAAGGAATCACTGAACTTCCATATGGTGCCATCAGGAAGGCAACTGCCTCTGCACTCAGCACTGTGCAATGGAGAGAGATGGATCCCTTGAAATGTATTCATTTCTGTACCCAAATCCACCCTTGGGAGCATCTGTGGCCAGGTTTTGGCCTAGAAATTGGCCCAGTTCTGATCTCTCGATGTGGTTCTGGGTTTCACATCCCACTGTGCTCTTCAGGAGTTTAACCCAGATGTGGCACAGCACTCAGACAAAACCTGGCAGTGCTGGCCTCTCTGTGCTCCTCAGTCCCAAAGCAGAGGGAAGGTAAACCCACAATGGCCTGGCCACCAATGCTCCCAAGGAAATAAATCTCTGTGCACAGAGCGCTGTGCTGCTACCAGAGCGAGGTGTCACATCAGCAGGGATCAGCAGCTGGAATAAACCCACTGCAGATGGGTATCAACAGGCAGGTATCAACATAATATCTCCCCAGGCAGAGGAAACCTTTTCCAGTGGTTAGTCAGCCATGATGTGAATTGGGAAGAAAACCTGTTGGGTGGATGTGCTCTGCAGCACACCTGAGGAAGCAGAGGTGCAGCACTACAGCTCTTCTGGGTTCCCCATGGCTCCAGCACAGCAGGAAGAGCAGAGGAGGGCTGGAAAACTCGAGGGAGGATTGGGAGGAAAGCTACAACAGAGCAGCACAGAGCAAAGCGAAGTGACTTCTGAAAACATGCACACCCAGGTCGGGCAGGTACAGATAGAAGAACTAACTGTTATGCAGGAGCAAGGATTAATTCCTTGGAGTGACTCAGAAGTGACTAAGACTGATCAGAAGAAATCAATTTTGGGGGAGGTAGAAAATCAAGTCGTGTTTTGGGCAACATCCACCCCAGGGAGAGGGATGCAGAAGGCAGCAGGGCAGCTGCAGGGACACCGAGATCAAGAGGTTTCTGATTGATGGTTTTTTTTCCTCCAGGGGGGCAGAGAGCTCAGCTCTCATTGCTTCTGATCAAATGTTGGGGGAAGACCCATTTTCCAGTTTCACCCTAAAAAGCTCCTGCACTTCCCTTCCCTCCTGTCCCTTCCTATGGGAGATGAGTCACTGTCTAGCAACCTTTATCAAAATACCTCTTACGGAATTGTCTATTGCAGTAGCAGGGATAGCAGAAGGAGACCCCCACTCACAGCCCCTTTTCCCTGCACCGAATCCCTCCTGCCCTGCGCCCCGTGGCTCAGAGCTGCCTGTTTGTGTGTTTGCACAAGCACAAACACAGCACGTGCTTGTGTGAGAGCCAACAGCACAACCTGCAGAAAATGCAAACTGAGGATTTTTAACTGCCTACTCCAGGCTTTGCAAATCTTGTTCTGCGTTCAGTCACGCACGCTAAGGTCACTCCAGTACCGGGGATGAAAAAGGAGCATGTGGCTGCCTGAAGGGCAGCACTAGGGCACGTTCCCGGTCAGGTGCTACCTACCAGTCCATGGATAGAGATCACCAACAATTCATACGTCCCAGGAGTCATTACAGGAGAGATCTCAGGCAGCTCAAATGGCAGCGCTCATGGTGCGTGAGGACAGCTGTTCTGAGGCTCAGACCTGCAGACAGCTCCGGTGCAACACGTGGGGTCGGCTGACCCCAGGAGCACATCGAGCCCCCCTGCCAGCAGCTGCTGCAAGTTTGCTGCTGCTTTTCCTGCAGGTTCTTCAGCAGTGCCCGGCTCAGGGCTGGTCAGGGGCGGCCGTCCCGCTGCTCAGCCACCTCCCCAAACCCTGCTTTTGCTCTCAGAGCAGTGCTAGCCTGGGAAGTTCTCCAAACTTTAAGAACAGCAGAGACAATATGCTGGATTCCTGCATCTGCAGACATCGAGTCTGCAGTCGAAGGAGCCTGCTTTGAGAGCTGTGCTGGGGAAAAGCCTGCACAAAGCACCCCTCATTCCTGCTGACCAACCAATGCAGGACAAAGTCCCCACTCGACTCCGAACAGGTGGATGCTGCACTCCATAGCACCACTGGAGAGCATCCTGGCACCCGACAGGCTCCGGGACACACACAGTGCATGTTGGCTACTTCCAACCTCTGGCACAGCACGAGGGAAGCAAGTGGGCCCCGCATGCAGGCTATGCCACAGCAGCAGCACCAAAACAGCCCCAGCTGCCCCGTACACCCTGGCACCGCATCCCAGCATCACCGCCCATCCCTCCCACTGCCTTCAGACGGGCGCTGTCACTGCACAGAGCTCATTTCCCCATAAACTTTCCTCCAACTCTAAGCAGCAATCGAGCAACAAGCAGCACAAGAACCGAGAGGAGGGGCGGCGTACCTTCGCGTCGCCGATGTGCAGAGGGAAACGGCCGCTCCTGCGGTGCTGCTGGGATAGGAGCGCGTCGGAGCCGCAGTCCCGGCTCTCCTCTCCCCAGAACAGATCTCTCAGTCTCCCAGACCAACTGTGCTGGAAAGGCACTCGGTTTCATCTGCTGGAGCTCCAGCTCCACCCCTAGCAGCAGCGATTGGCTCCGTCGTGCTCTGCAAGGCTGCGCTGGCCTCGGCAGCCTCCCTCCGGCTCCAGCTCCTGAGACCATCGGGAGCTTCCCTGAGCAGTAAGCGGAGGGGAGCAAGGGGATGGGTTCATCCCCAGACCAACAGCTGACACGGGTTCCTTCAGGCAGGGCCCACACGATGCAGAAGCCAAGGAGCATTTGCTCGAGGCCAGCAGCAGATGAGAGCGTGGCAACAAATGGGGGAAGGAGAAACAAAGGGGATGCAGAGACCTGCAAACCACATGCAATGAGGGGACAATACCTAATGCAGCACCATGCACACAAGTCTGGGAGTCTGTAACGCACAGCCAGGTTTACTAACTGAACAGAGCTCTCTGAACCAGGCAATCTGGAAAAGCAGAGCAGGCATTCATTCTTTTGTGAGGAGCATCTTCCAGGCACGCCCAGCTCACAGCTCAGGCTAAAAAACCTGGGCACCATGGCAAACACAGGCACAACCTCCTGCATCTTTCCTCTGCCAGCACAAAGCCTCAGAAACGCCGTCTCTCCTCCCTCCATTCTGCTCCTAAGAAAAAAAGATGCTGAGGACTGGCTGGGTTCCACCGAGCGTTTCTGTCCCCGTTCGGCAGTCTTGGCAGCACCGCCTGTGCCTGCACGTGAGTCCCAGCTAAAACAGCTGCAACAGGGGCCAGGAGCTGCCCTTCACCCTGCCGGGTGAGCAGCAGCGCTGGATGCTCCCAGCCCCTTCCTGCAGCTTTGACTGAACCCCACCTGTTTGGTTTGGGAGAGGATCAGAGAGCTGAGGATGGTCCTCAAACAGCTGCTTATCCCTCTGCCTTCTCAGCAGCTCATAAATATTCTCTTTGATGCTGCGATAATTTCTTTTGTGTTTCATAGGCCAATTAATTTGGAGACTTAGAAAACACGCATAAAAAATATCAGAAATCTGTTACTATTTTGATTTATATTTAATACCAGATCTCCTCAGCTGCACAACGTTATAGTGACGCTCAGAGAGCACAGTGATTCTCATTTCTACACAAAGTGCTTCAAGAAGCTAAAAGCACCTTCTGCTGGCACATTAGGATGGGATCACTCACAAAGGTGGAGCAGAGGTGTTCCAAACCGATGGATTTGGGTTGTGCAAGAATCAAGCTGAGCCACGCTGCTGCGTTTCTGCTGCTGGGTGTCTGGAACATTCACTTCAGTGTCTTTAAATCACCTAGAGGACCTCAGCACCATTTTTTTTCCATTCTGTCTGACAGTGACACTTTTACAAAGTGTTTGAGTGCTTCCTGATCCCACCTGGCTCTTTAGCTGCAAATGCTCCTCAGCATTTTTAAGCTTTAGAAAGTAAGCATGCTTAGTTTTTAAGCCATATATCTAAGCATCCAAAACTGACACAAACTCCTCAGAGCTGCCACCTGCTGAGAGGTGCAGGTCAGACACTGCTTGCAATGATGCAGCTGCCATTCAGGGAAGGGAGATTCCTTAAATCTCTTCCTTACTTCCAGCCCCAATAACCCATTCCTCCAACAAAGCTGCCTCCAAGCAGAATTCCTTTTGCAAATGATAACAACGAACGTGAGTGGTGCTGCACTGCCCTTCTAGGTGCCAGCCAAAGAGGCAGAGCTCTCCATAGCTCTCCCTGATAGGTTTGGACAGCCCTGGCTCGGACCAAAGCACAACACTGGAAAATTCAGTTTTTCTCCATCCCAGTGCACTGCCAGGACTGAGGAATGTGTTTACTGGCCCTGAACTGGGCTAATTACAGAGCAACCTGAAATGCCTCAATATACGGAGCAGGAAAACAACAGCTGTGATTGATTAATCACAGTAGTGAAGCCGAAGGGTTTGATCATTCCCAAAAACACTTTAATATCTCGTTCTCCAAAGAGGGAGAGGCTACTGCAGGCACAGAACAAAGCAGAGCTCGGGCCGGGTTCTCTTCCCCCCAGTGGCTCTGAGCAGACTGCGGTGCCTGCAGCAAGAGGAGAGCACAGCACTGCATGAGCAAGCACAAGGGCACTCTGCCCCTCGGAGCAGCCCATCTGGCCAGAGCTTCAGTGGGCATCATCTCCTTGTTCCCATTTCTCCTTGCCGCACACTTAAAGCAGCACCCTGCTGGTGCCACTGAATGGTGATGGGTCGGGCGTGTGCCCACTGCTCCATGGGCACCAGGACCCAGCAGCACCCAGCACAGCAGGGTGCAGAGATCCCAACTGCAAGGCACATCTGACACTGCCAGGCTCGAGGTACAAAGCTCCCTTTGCTCACAGAGAGAAGCCAACAACCTGGCAGGTGAATAACGTCATTTCCCTTCAAATTATCCTGCCCAGAGGATCTCACTCTTCCTCCTGCACGCATTACAGCCATGAGGATATGAAATTCTCAGACTCCTTGCAAATGCTCTGCTTCTCTAGGACAGGATCCTTGCTCTGCAGAACCTTCTGAGCAGATCTTATGCGCACAGAGACCAAAGGTGCAGAGCACAGCTGACCTGAAATCCCAGCTCAGGGCTGTTAGCACTGCAGTGATCAAATTTTGGGTATCCGACGTCCTCTGCTCTCAGTGCCACTGCCAGACTTTGACCTGCCAAAAAACTGAAACCAGATTTTTCCTAAAGAAACCCCAGATCTGACTGTCTGCTGCCAGTGCAGCACTCTGTGGTGACATTCAGCTCCCAAGGCACCACATAGCCCAGTGAATCTCCAGAAATAGATTGTTGTCACAGTTATAAGCACAGCCTCCTGTTGCTTTCATAGAATCACAAGATAGCTCAGGTTGGAAGGGACCTCAAAGATCACGAAGCTCCAACCCCCTGCCACACGCAGGGCCACCAACCTCCACATCTCACAGCAGCCCAGGCTGCCCAGGGCCCCATCCAACCTGGCCTTGAACACCTCCAGGGATGGACGGGGATCCACAGCCTCTCTGGGCAGCTGTTCCAGCACCTCACCGCTCTCACAGCAAACAACTTCCCCCTGACATCCAACCTCAATCTGCCCTCCCTCAACTTCAAACCATTTCCCCTTGTCCTGCTGTTTCTCCCCTTTCCAAGAGTTGATTCCCCTCCTGTCTGTAGGCTCCCTTTAGGTCCTGCAGGCTGCAATGAGGTCACCCCACAGCCTTCTTTTCTCCAGGCTGAACAAGCCCAGCTCCCTCAGCCTGTCTTTGTAGTGGAGGTGCTGCAGCCCCTGCTCATCTCTGTGGCTCCTCTGGACCCTCTCCAACAGCTCCCTGTCTTTCTTATCCTGGGGGCTCCAGACCTGGACGCAGTGCTGCAGATGGGGCCTCACAAAGCAGAGCAGAGGGGGACGATCACCTCCCTGTCCCTGCTGCCACCCCTCTGCTGATGGGTTTTCTGCCCAGGAGAACAAACCAAACCAGTGTTCTGCTTCTCCTTCACGCTGGGACTGCATATCAGCATTATGGCAACCAAGCAGACATAACTCACAGCACCTCATAGCCACACCATCGATCTGTCCCCACTGCCACATCACCCATAGCTCAGTTCTTCCCCCTTTCCCCAATGGAGAAAAAAAAAAAAACAAAAAAAAAACCAGCTCTTTTCAAAGTCATTTTGTTAACAAGCAACACTGCACAGATGAAGGGGCAAGGCAGAGGCACTAGATGGAAGGGAAACAGCCAAAGTAGCAGTACCTGTTTTGTTTTATTTCAGAAGACCCAGCTCACAGTGCACTCACAGCTCAATGCCTGCACAGCAGAGCGTGTCAGAGGACACTGCACAGCCTGCCTGAGCACATCATGACCAGGGCCAGCGAGGTGTGGGTCACCTTGTCAGGCAGAGGGGGAACCTCTGAAAGTAGATTTATGTTGCACTTTAAAAATCTCTCGTATTCCAGTGAAACAATTGAGGTGTGGGAATGCTGTGCTGTCTGGGGAACTCAGAGCAAACGCTGGAGAGAAGATAAATGGTGCTCTGCCATGCATTGCAGCAACATCTGCTGACTGCTTACCTTCCCTTCTTTGGGCTATTCTGTATTGTCCATGCTTAGTTTTCTGAGCTGGCAAGCATGGAGGAGTTAAGAGGAGAAGAAATTTGAGGCAAAGGCACAGTCATCTGTGCATTGGTTTGAGAGAACCTTGCAGCAAACTCTGCCTGAACTGGCAACTCACCTCCAGGAAGACAGGGCACAAATAAAGCAGCTGACCCTCGCTCCAGCACTGTAAACATAGCGGTGAGATGTCCCTGGATAGCTTGCTCTGGTTTTGTTAGCTCATCCTCAACCACAGTTTTTAATCCAGGGGGATTAAAAAAAAAAAAAAAGGCTGAGCCCCGACTCTGGCAGAGCATCCTCAGCTCTGTGCATAAAAACTGCAGCACCCAGGGAGCTTAAACAAAGAACCCCAGGCAGTCCCAGCCTGAAACACTGGGAACAGTGCCATCCTCCTCAGACAGGAGATGGTTATTTGGAAATGTAATTTCCGAGGTCACCTTTCATCGTCTGGGCAAACTGTGTGAGCAGCACAGAGCACAGGCACTGTTTTGCTGAGCTGAAGGCAGCGCTGGGACTTCCCACAGCTCCAGGGCACCATCAGTCTCTGCTGTGGGTTCTGCACTGTGTTTGGCACCGTGAGCCATTTCCCACCCACCCTGGCCCTGTATTGCAGGGCACTGCATGTCTGCCCAGCTATAAATAGTTTATAGCACAACCGAGCAAGAATTAATGACTTTTCTAATTATACCACATCAGTTGGTGACAGTGGGCTTAGCATTCCGAGCCCACTCTGCATTGCTGTCTGCAGAACATACCTGTGCATCACCTCACAGTTCCAAGGAATCTCAAGTCAGAAGCGCAGCAGATGAAGAAGGTATTTCTCTTCTTTAGTATTAAAGAGGACATCAGGAATCCATGCCTGCTCTAAGTTAACGAAAAGGAGCCTTAACAGCTTTGAGAGGCACCTCAGAGCTGTGCTCGCATGAACATTATCTGTGATTCTTTCCATCTCACATGGCTCTCTCTGCATACGCAGGAGAGCTGTTCCATATCAGCTTCCCAATTAACCCTTGGGTTTAAATTGGCCCTCCTTGTTTACAAGGCAGCTGCTCACTTTGACCTCCTGGAAAGGAGCATTTTCCACATCTTGCACTGCCACAACTGATCCCTGTGCTGCTGCACAGCTGCTCACGTTTCAGCAGCTCACAGCAGAGGCTGCATTTCTCTGCAAAAGCTATCAGAAGGGAAGGGATCAGGCAAGTTATTTTGTCCAGCCATCTGGAAACAATACAAGGCAATCCTTGCAACAGAGATCCCGGTCTTTGTCAGGTTTCATTTAAGGTCTCACAGGATAACAATTCTATCAGCTCCACAGGCAGCACCTTGGGCTGCTCTGTTAGGGATGGGGACCAGAGCCATAGGAATGGCTTTCCAGCTGATGACTTACATCTCCTCCAGCCAAAGCGACCCAACACGAGGAAACAACCAACCTCTGTTTGGTTGCCAAGGTTTCTCATTTTTATGTATAAGGATGTATATTTATTTATAGTGCCCCTTGCTATCAAAAATGAGCAAAGGGAACGGCAGACAAGACAGCCCGGCAGAATTGTTTCTCAACAAAATGTTTTTCACTTTTTTCACGAGGCATCAACAGCTCTTTAAAGTCTTTTTTATTACATTCTGCATTGGAATCAAAACCATATTTCAAAGACACTTTCACTTTGAAGAACAAAATGCAGATTCTGTTCCACGCCACCTGCAAACAGCAGAGCCGTGACCCACATTAGGAGCTTCCCACAGACGAGGGAGCTCCGGGGATGAGAGATGTCCATTTAAAACGCTTTAAAAATAAAAGGTCATGGGGAAATTGCTGCCTCCCTAATTATAGCCGTCGCTCTCGTGTTACACGGCCACAACTCGGGTTCCTAATTTAAATTATCATCAAGCTTTGCTGCAGGCCCCGTAGCTTAATGAATTTTGCTCTCTGAGAGATTAAGAGCACATTCGTATCAGAGACAGCTGAGGAAAAACAACACAAGAAGCTAAATAAGGAGCAAAATCACAGCACTCCCCAGGCTGCCCTCCCTTTTTCACAGGGTCTTGGATTGATACACGATGCCCACGCAGCATGCTTTTTTTTTTTTTTTTTCCCCCCCATTTTATTTTGGTCTGCGTTTGTGGCTGCCCCGAGGAGCAGCTTAGAGCCCAGTTTAGAGCTTAGAGCCCAGACTAGAGCTCAGAGCCCAGCCTAGAGCTTAGAGACCAGTGCCCAGCCTAGAGCTCAGAGCCCAGCTTAGAGCCCAGCCTAGAGCTCAGAGCCCAGCTTAGAGCCCAGCCTAGAGCTCAGAGCCCAGCCTAGATTTCAGAGCCCAGCTTAGAGCCCAGCCTAGAGCTCAGAGCCCAGCCTAGAGCTCAGAGCCCAGCCTAGAGCTCAGAGCCCAGCCTAGAGCCCAGCCTAGAGTTCAGACCCCAGCCTAGATCCCAGCCCAGAGCTCAGAGCCCAGCCTAGAGCTTAGAGACCAGTGCCCAGCCTAGAGCTCAGAGCCCAGCTTAGAGCCCAGCCTAGAGCTCAGAGCCCAGCTTAGAGCCCAGCCTAGAGCTCAGAGCCCAGCCTAGATTTCAGAGCCCAGCCTAGAGCCCAGCCTAGAGCTCAGAGCCCAGCCTAGAGCTCAGAGCCCAGCCTAGAGCTCAGAGCCCAGCTTAGAGCCCAGCCTAGAGCTCAGAGCCCAGCCTAGATTTCAGAGCCCAGCTTAGAGCCCAGCCTAGAGCTCAGAGCTCAGCTTTGAGCCCAGCCTAGAGCTCAGAGCCCAGCTTAGAGCCCAGCCTAGAGCTCAGAGCCCAGCTTAGAGCCCAGCCTAAAGCTCAGACCCCAGCCTAGAGCTCAGAGCCCAGCTTAGAGCCCAGCCTAGAGCTCAGAGCCCAGCCTAGAGCCCAGCCTAGAGCTCAGAGCCCAGCTAAGAGCCCAGCCTAGAGCTCAGACCCCAGTTTAGAGCCCAGCCTAGAGCTCAGACCCCAGCTTAGAGCCCAGCCTGGAGCTCAGAGCCCAGCCTGGCTGTGCCACACAGAAGCACCATCCGACTTGGGCTGGGATGGAGTCTCCAACTGCTGCACCTCATGCAGCCAAACAGGACGTGTGCAAAACTCAGCAGCAGCATCGCGGTGCTCTCAGCATAAATCCTTTTAGACGTTATTACCTAGAGCTTGCACAGAGCTGCTTCATTTGGACTTCAGAATGCAAAAATTCAGGCAAATTCATCTTGCTGATCTTCTCTCAGCGTCTGCAATTTAAAAAAAATAATAATAATAAAATAAAAAAGGTCCAGAGCTGAGGAAAGAACGACTTGCGGAGCAGCGGAGCGGGGCCGAACGCGGCCGTTCGTGGACCAACGGCGACACCGCGCGGCTCCCGAAGCGTCGGGCGATCAGGGATGCAGCGTTGATGAAACCTCCCCACGCATCGATTCAGCCCTGCATCCGTGGCAGAGCTGAAAGCAGCAGCAAATCGAGGGTTTGTGCCTCTCTGAGAGACGCGGCGGTGCTTCGCTAAGGATGGACTGAAGAAATTTTGCTTGACTGACAGTGACCTTCACGTTTTGCATGCTGCTGTCCCCATCTCCCTTTAATTGAGTCGTGAAATTGCAATTTGGCTTGCAGGCTGTAATCTGATATTTGCACTGAAGTGATTCTTTGAAAGGGTTGATAACTGCAGGACAAGGGGAAATGGGTTTAAGTTGAGGGAGGGAAGATTTAAGTTGGATGTCAGGGGGAAGTTGTTTGCTATGAGAGCGGTGAGGTGCTGGAACAGCTGCCCAGAGAGGCTGTGGATCCCCGTCCATCCCTGGAGGTGTTCAAGGCCAGGTTGGATGGGGCCCTGGGCTGCTGTGAGATGTGGAGGTTGGTGGCCCTGCGTGTGGCAGGGGGTTGGAGCTTCGTGATCCTTGAGGTCCCTTCCAACCCTGGCCGTTCTGTGATTCTGTGACACAGTTAGCCTGTCCAAATCCTGCCCATTCATATATTGAGATGCTCATCAAAGAGCCAGACCTCTGCATCCCAGTTATTCTGCCAGAAAGAGCAGAGATGTGTAACGTGGGGAAGGACAGCTGTGGGCCACCTGAGTGAGCAGGCAATGACCTCCTTTCCAAAAGGACCTCAGCCTGTGCCAAAATTGCACCAGCAGAGCTGAAGAATTGATACACAGACACTGAGGAGGAGCCCAGGTGAGACAGAAGGTGCAATCACAGACATTGAGGAGCTTCAAGGATCAGATGTGGGTTGGGAATTGTGCTGGAAGGATTTGGGGAGCAAGTCAAGCTGTCCGTGGGACTGATCTGTCTTCTCCCACATATCTCAGTTATCAGATGCAGAATGTCATCAGCACATGGAACAGAACAACCACACAGGAAAAATGAGGGGAAAGCAGGTTTGCAGTTCTCTAACTTTATAAACCTTCCCCCCCCCCCCAATCTCACAGATCCTCTGAGAAGGCAACAACCAGTTTCACAGGATTGGAAAGGCATTTCAAGCACAGAGAGGTCAGTAGAAACAATGCACAGTTTTACAGTCATAAATAGAACAAGAAAAATCCACAGCTCGTGCTGCACTGGGATTTGTGCAGCCATTCTATCAAGGAAGGAAACAATAGCTTCCAACTTGCCAGCACAGTATGAGTTCCAGACTGCCACCTGGGAATGGTCACCGTGCTGTAAACAGCTACGGAGTGAGAATTATCCACTGTAAGCTTTCACCAGCAATCTGGGAGAGCAAACACACTGCATTGCTTCCAACCGCATGGGGTAAAGAGCAAAAATAACATTCAGTGTCATTGGGTTTGTTATCCACTCGAGTTGCACGTTCTGGGATGCAGGAGCTGCTCTGAGAGAAAATCTTTCCCTCGGCCCCAGCTCCACCGGGAGTGGGAACAGACTCCCACCCCACCCTCACAGCGTGTGGATTTCATGCCTCAGCATAAAAGTGATAAATAGGACCCTGTGCAGGGCACACTGAGTTCGGTTATTGCTGATGCACATTCCAGCTTTGGGAAGTCCTTGGAAGCCTGGTATTCATATTTCAGCTGAGATTTACAACCAGGAGAACAATGCTCTGCTATAGGAGGGCTTCGCTCGCCCACCCACACCAGTAATTCTCAGCAGCTTTTCCTTAGCTCTGTTCTGGCTCCCCACTTTGACTCATTGTCTATTGTCGCACATCTGTCAGGCGTAACAAGGAAAGCTGTGTAATGCCTTACCCACTGCAAGGGAGTTCCTTTCGGCATTGAAATTCCAGGGCTCCATTTCCTTAACCCCTACACTGCCACAAGTACGTTCAGAAAAAAAACATTGTGAAAACCAAAGCAAGGCAAGCAGACATTTCTTTGCCTCTTTTCCACAGGCCTTGCTTAGATGCAAAATCCCCTAGAAGGCATTAACATACTTACAAACCACATCACCGCATAACCGGAGCAGTGCAACACAGATGCAGCTACAGATGGATCCTCAGTGGCACCTACCAGGTCTGCTCTCACCTGTGGCTTTCCCTATTCAGCTGCTCACACCAGGGATGCTGTGACCAGCACAACCCTCAGCAGCCACGTTCACATCCAGAATCACACAGAGTCACAGAATGGCCCAGGTTGGAAGGGACCTCAAGGATCACGAAGCTCCAACCCCCTGCCACACGCAGGGCCACCAACCTCCACATCTCACAGCAGCCCAGGCTGCCCAGGGTCCCATCCAACCTGGCCTTGAACACCTCCAGGGATGGACGGGGATCCACAGCCTCTCTGGGCAGCTGATCCAGCACCTCACCGCTCTCATAGCAAACAACTTCCCCCTGACATCCAACCTCTGACTTCATCAGAGGACCCTGAGTTTTCGTGGGACCAAAGGCAGCACTGAGTTCCATCCCCCCAACACCGGTTTGCAGCAAGCAAAAGGGATCCAGGAAAATGTTTTCCTGTGAACGAATTACTGCAAAAAAAACTGGCTGTAAGCACAGTGTGTGCAGTCCAACGAGCATAAAGCCCAATGTTACCTGTCACAATAAATTGCAAACCTTTGTCTGTATGTTCTGTGCAGAGCTGGGAGGGGAGAGGACACCTGGGGTGCTGTTTGGGCACATAACCATGAGAACTCTCCTAAAGAAAAGGAGAGGCTGCAGCCCTCTGCTATTTGGAAAGAATAACACAGACAAATCACAGAGCTTTTCTTAATGCTGCCATGATATACAAGTAAGAGGCTTAAGTATAATTAGAGGTTGTGTAATCAGCAGGAATAAAGAAATATGTAGTAAATTATGCCATATTTTATAAATATCCTGAGTGTTTAAGAAACTGAAAATGTTTTCAAAAGAAATACGTTAGCATAATGATTATAAAGCCCTTTAATGTGAGCGAGCTGCTTTCTGAAGCCAGTTTTTGACTCAGTTTCGTGAGCATAAAATAGAGTTAATTGCCCTCCTGCACAAGCTGGATGTTAGCACATTCCAGCAGAGTGTGTATTTTCCAAAGCGTCGATTCCAACACATTCCACCCCGTGCAATATCTGCCTTTTTATGCACAGCACATAAAATGCACACATCTGGGCAGGGCTGCTGACGGTCGTGAGGCTTGGAAATGGATTGAGATATCAACTGCCTGCCCAGATGTTCTGTCAGTATTCAAGTGCAGCCCCACTGTGACCCCTCCAGGCTGCAGTAACTTTGGTGAGGGATATCCCTGCCCCACACCATAAGCTTCTTGAAGCACAAAGCTCACTTTCTCTGCATGACACGCATACCAAGTAATAGATGAGAAATGCAAACGTAAACACAACACGATTCTATCAGGAGACCTTCCAGAAACAAAGCATTTCCCATCTCCAAAAGTAAGTGATAGCTCAGATTTGGCCCTCCAGGGTGAATATAGGGCACGCTTCGTAAGTAACACTAAAAATAATCAAAACGTCCCAGTTTGGATGTGGATTCAGGGCACAGCACAGTGCTCTTTCACAAGTGCCAAATCACTGCTGCTGCCACATTTTGCACAGATGACCAATTGCAGAGGGCTGCCCCAGAGCTCAGGGCTCCTGGGGATTGGGTTTCCACATTAAATGAGCTGGTGATGAGTGAGCCCTCCCTCAATCCCAGCCTTCTCCCTAGAGCTAGGCAGAACCATTTGAAATCTAATTTCCTCTTACAGATTTTCTGCAGCTGGGAGTGAAGCACACTGCTGAGCAAGCACAAGTCCTGGCTCCACACCACAGCCCCACCACTCAACTCAGGCATCTGTCACCACGTGCCCAGCCAGGCAAGAGGTTGTTCAACGCACCTCTGCTTCCCTGTGGCTCCGTTCCATCTCTGTAGCTTCCAGACACGCCACACCCTGCTGTAATCCCCTTTCCTCTTGCAAATGAGGTACGATGCTGTCAGCACTGCCCACCCAGTCAGCATCTCATGTCCCTCGTGTGCTCTGCCACAGCCAGGGATGTGCTGAAGACAGCCCTGTGCCCACTAATTGCTTTGACATGTGGGCAGTGGGAAGATGACCAGGCTGCACTGAATTCAACTATTGCTTCTCTCTCCTTGGAATCACCTCCTGCCTCTGTGCCTTCACAGCAGCCCTTCTGCAGCAGCACACGAAGGACTCATTGCTGCAGGATACATCTCAAGGGTGACATCTGCTATTGCTATACGTTACATCCTAAATGCAACTGTTCCTCCAGAGCCAGTTTTTGTGCTCCTAAAGCACCTCTCTCAGCCTTCTAAAACAGACACGACGCAGTCAGCCATTGGAGCACTCTGTGCTGTTCCAGTTCTGCTGTTCTGTCCTTACAGCTGGCCTGAGAAAGAGTTTGTGTTTTGGGTCCTGCAGTTTAGAAAGGACAACACTGCATTTGGCTCCATGCCTGAGTTAAATGCTGCCCCATCCATCAGCAGTTTGGCTTCTCCTCAGTATGATGGGCTTGATCTTGAAACCATCTGTTTCCCCTTAGCTTGCATCCAGCTTTCACTTGGACAGCAGAGCCCTTTCCAGCTGCAGCCCCTGGGCACAGAGGTGGGAAATCATCTCCCTCTGTGCTCTCTGCAGCTAAAAAGTGAGTTTGGCTGCAAATGCATGCCAACAAACCCAAACAAATAGATTCTGAATTCTGTCACCGAGGGGCTCTGAGGGTGCTGGTTGTGTTCTGGGTCTTCTTTGGGATCTAACTCCTGGAAGCCAGCTCCAAAAATCCTTCTAACGAACTGCACAATCCTGTGTACCCCTCGTCTGAGTGGAAGGAAGAGCATTTCCTGCAGGCATTTCTCATTCACTGGGCCAAATTTAGACCTGGCATGAGCCAGTGCAGTGCATAGGGGAGCGACATCAGAAATCACCTCCCACACTGACAGCAAGTGCAGAACTCCTGCCCAGCCTGTGGGGTCACCACGTGGCATTGCTCTGCTCTCCCAGCAGCTCGCAGTGCCAAGTTGACAGAGCAGGTGAGGTACCACATAGTGATGGTAACAAAAACCATCTGCCACGGAAGTGTCTGGAGACAGCAGCCAACTGTCAGGCTCAGGATAAGCAGCTCCTAGAGCACGGAGACGAGATAGCTGCATCGCTGGGAGGGTCCTGCAGAGGTCATTTTGCAGGAATGGATACGGAGATGTTTGTGTTAACCCTTTGGTGGATTTGAAATCGCACACGGTTAAAGCCCTGATTATTACCAGCAAGCTAAACGTTCTCCATCCTCCAACAGAGCTCCTGGGGCCACATCCTCACCTACCCCTCACCCCGCATCTCCTGCCTTGAGGATCATAGAACCATAGAATCGCAAGGTTGGAAACGACCTGCAAGATCATCCAGTCCAACTGCCCTCCCTTTACCGCTGCTACCACAAGCACTAAACCAGATCTCGCAGCTCCTCATCCAGACGCCTCTCGAACGCTGCCAGGGACGGCGACTCCACCACCTCCCTGTGCAGCCATTGCAGTGCCTGAGAGAAAAAGTTCTTCCTTATGTCCAACCTCAACCTCCTCTGCTACAACTTGCGGCCATTTCCTCGGCTCCTGTTTGTTGCCTGGGAGAAGAGGCCAAACCCCTCCTCAGCACAACCTCCCTTCAGGAAGCTGTAGAGTGCAATGAGGTCTCCTCTGAGCCTCCTCTTCTCCAGACTGAACAATCCCAGCTCCTTCAGCTGCTCCTCATAAGACTTGTGCTCCAGACCCCTCACCAGTTTCCCTGCCCGTCTCTGGACACGTTTCAGTTCCTCAATGTCTTTTTTGTAGTGAGGGGCCCAAAACTGAACACAGTACTCAAGATGCAGCCACACCAGAGCTGAGCACAGGGAACGATGACCTCCCTGCTCCTGCTGGCCACACCATTTCTAATGCAGGCCAGGATGCTGTTGACCCACTTGGCCACCTGGGCACATTGCTGGCTCATGTTCAGCCGAGCATCAACCAACACCCCTGGTCCATTTCCCCTTCACAGTCATCCAGCCACTCATCCCCAAGCCCATAGCGCTGCATGGGGTTGTTGTGGCCAAAGTGCAGGACCCAAAGTGCACTTGGCCTTGTTAACCTCATCCCATTCACCTCAGCCCAGCTTATCTGGATCCCTCTGTAGGGCCTCCCTACCCTCAGGCAGATCAACACCACCTCCCAACTTGGTGTCACCTGCAAACTTACTGAGGGTGCACTCACTGCCCTCATCCAGGTCATCAATCAAGATATTAAACAAGATGGGCTCCAGTACCGACCCCTGGGGGACACCACTCGTAACGGGTCACCAGCTGCACTTCGCTCCATTCACCACCACCCGCTGGGCACGGCCCTATAGCCAGGATGGGAGCGGGACGCGGTGGGGATGCGGGCAGCAGCGGAGCCGCCAGGTGGCAGCCGCAGGCCGCGTGCGGGGCTCAGCCGCATTCCCCCCCCCCCCGCAGCCCCGAACCCCCCCGAAGTTTTGCGGGAGCGAAGCGTGGAGAAAGCCGACGTTACCCGGGTTTTGCTCAGAACCCGGGAGAGGGGAATCACAGAACGGCCAGGGTTGGAAGGGACCTCAAGGATCACGAAGCTCCAACCCCCTGCCACACGCAGGGCCACCAACCTCCACATCTCACAGCTGCCCAGGGCCCCATCCAACCTGGCCTTGAACACCTCCAGGGATGGACGGGGCATCCACAGCCTCTCTGGTTATTAATTAGTGTAGAAAATCTCCTGTGGAATTACCAGTAAAAAGATCGATGTGAACCGATTAGATTTGCTGCTTCTGGGCCCTGCTGGAAGCTGCAACACGTATGCTGTCCTTCTGCACCTCTTTTTTTTTTTTTTTTTTAAAGCAGCATTAAATATTTAATTTGCTTTATTTTTGTAAACAGGTCGGTGATGCTGAACAGAAATAATTGTGCCAGTGAATCACAAATCAACATAGTGCAGATATTAGACACAAGACAGCCCAGACTCATAATGCCTCCGGCTGTCATCTGAGTCCTGGAGGATTTATGACTGCCAACACAAATAGCAGATTCCTATGGGAGCTCCCTCGGAGGCTGTCAGTGCTGCTGCTGGGAAATCTCCTTGCTGTATTTACTGCATTGACTGTGGGCAGGGAACGAGGTGGGCAGCACTGCACAGCCTCAGCCACTGCCTGCTCAGGCAGAGCAGCTGCAGCCCCACCAGCACAGAGCATCAGCTTCATGCTCACCTCTTGCACCCTCTGCCTCCACCAAGTGCTCAGCAGCAGCTTTCCCTTTCCTCTGCCCTTTTTCTCTGGTCTCACTGCACTTTTTTTGAATCCTAATATCCCACTGCTTCAACGCGTCAGGGATTTTCAACATCTGCTCTCAGAAAAGCGCTGCCATTTCTTGCCTACCTCACAGCATTGCTGCCTCTCCAAAACCAGCTGCCAGCATCTGCACTGCGAAGCTTCTGAGCAAGGATTGGCCCGGTGTTGGCTTCAGCCCCACGTAACAACACCGAAAGAGCAAGGAGAACAAAAGCCCTTCGGTGCAAGCACATTAAATTTCCCTTCTTTGCTGCCGGCATCCCAGCACTGGTGGCATTGTCCTCAGCCAGCAGGTGACAGCGGACACTCCCCAGGTCCTGCATTGCGATGCAACGACTCTGGGCTGCACTGCAAACACTTTTTAACCTCCAAATGCATTTGGGCTCATCCAAGGGGCTGCTGCTGGCACAGAGCCCGGTGGTTTGGCAGACACCGTTCTAAAGAAAAAGAGGAGGGGGGGAATGGTGGAAAAATGTCCCCTCCGGTCCTTGTGTTGAATTAAACCACATGTATATTTTTAAAATACAGTGCAAAGGAACAACTCTCCGGCACATGTTCAAGAGCAGAGTCTTATTTCAGAGATTTCAAAAAATTAGTGGCTGAACGCTGAAACAATATAGCCTTTAGAGGAAGGCATTTGGAAATGATTAAAGAGCCTGAACTCATGCGTCCCAAATAAAATAAATAAATAAATAAATAAATTAGTGCCTCACGTTGGTAGCAACTGTCAGCTACTAAAAAAAAAATAAAAAAAAAATCAGAGGAAGGGGGAACAAATCAAACTCAATCTTGCATAATGCAATGCTCCGAGCCAAGGAGAGACCGCCAGCCTGGGGGGGCCGCGCAGCCCTGGCTGAGCATCGTGCAGAGCCCCCAACGGAGCTCCCAGCAGCTCCAGGGGATGGGGAGAATCGCACCTCGAGCTTAGCAAAGCTGCTGCTGCCTTTGGAGGGGAAGGGGAAATAAAGCAGCCCTGAGGCCAAACACTTAGCAAACTAATTGCTCGTTAATGATCTTCCAAACTAGCTCGTGAAAAAGGCTTTGAATTTCCATCGCTCCGCACATCTGGGCCAGCAGTTTAACAGCACATCAGTGTGTGTAAAAAACCCGATGAACGGACTGCAGATCAGGGGAGATTTCCCGGATCCCGCATCGCTGTCTCGCGGTGCCTCGACCCTGCTCAGACTTGAAGATTCCTCTGCATTCCTCCTCCCAAGCCCAAGTTTCCACTAAGATAACAGTGAAATCCAGCTTTTGCCTTTGGTTTTGCAAGCTGGTTTACAGCCACGTGGAGATTTGGAAAGCTGTAGTGCTGCCGGGAATGCATCATCATCCTCATCCTGCAGACACAGCAGTGCCCCAGCTGAGGTCTGGGGGCTCCTGGGCCACCCACCTCATCCCAGAGCCCTGCAGATCAGCCCTGCAGATCAGGGGGAGCAGTCAGTATGGAGCGATGCCACAGCTCAGCCCTGCCAGCCCAGGGCTGCTCTGCACGTTGGTCACAAGCTGCACAGACAGGAACTTCCCCATGCCTCATGTCTGAGACCTTAAAGACAAAGAGGTGTTCTGAATTTGCTTCGGTAGGAAGAGACTTTGGTAACATCAACACTGGGGGAGCTTGAAACGAAACCAGGCTGTTCATCATCTACAAGGGACAAACATCCTCAGCAAGGGGAGCTGGCAGCCCGTGTCACTGAGCAGCTCAGGGGACACAAAGGGCAGCTGCCCCCGAAATGGGATCCAGCTCTGAAATGGCCCCGGCTGCACACCCTGCCACGAGCTTCCTCCCTGCCTTAGCCAAGCTTGGCTCCTTCAGCAACACCCAGAAACGCATGGCATTTTAGAAACGAGGCCAGGATTTTCCATCCTTCCCATTCCTCTGCTCTGTTCCCAAGTCTGCCCGCACCGCTTGCTGCTTTGCTGGTTTTCCCTGGGCCAGGAATTTTAAATGAAATGTATTCCTTTGTAAGACACGAGGAATTATGAATTGATAAAGACTTCCCATTATCGTTTAACATCTACCACCCCGATCCTTCAGCATGGCTGTACCTTAATTGCAAGCAGATGTCTTTCTCTGCTGACACGTTAAATAGAAGCAGGAAGGCCCACTGCTATCTCCCATCAACAATTTGCACAAGAGCAGCGAACAGATTTTCTAAGAACAGAACCACTGCAGGAGAGGGGAGATTAAGTTCCTGCAGACCAGACTCAGAGCAGCGCAGCAAAACAAGGCACAGCTTGGGAAACAATGAGCCCTAACAGCCCCTAATCTCAAATAACCGAAAGCTTTTGTGAAGAAAAATGAATTTGCTGAAATTAATACTGCGTGAGCACACCGGAGAGCTTGGAGGTGGAGGCAACGCAGTACAGAAATGACACAACTGGCAGCACCGTGGGCCAGCTCCATTTCTGTGCCCCATTCAGTGCCCACCCAGGGCAGGGAAGCACTGAGCACAGGGACGTGCAGCCTGCTCCCACCTTCCCCATCAGCCCCATCCCACTGCAAAGCTCTGGGGCTGAGCAGAACCAGGGAATTCTCAATAGAAGTGAAAGTGACAGGGTGTTTAGCAAACATTAAACCCAGAAAGCTTAAAAGGTCTTCCAGGATTATTAAATAAACATTTAGGGTGAGTGAGAGGGAAGAACAGGGAATGGTGAAGAAATTGTAAACACTGGAGTAGGCAGTTAGGGGCTACAGTAATTCAGCTGGGCAGCTCCGTGCTTAATAATTAAAGTAGTATCACATGTAATTACCCTTCAGCTGTCTGGCAACCATTAATCCGGGGGGAGATTTTCATAAACATTTAGCTCAGTATTCTTTTTTTTTTTTTTTTTAAGACCATTTAACATGGAACATTCAATGTATCACCTCAGCAGCCACCCCTGGTTGCTCCCTCATCCCCAGGCTGGGCACTGGGGATGCTGAGATCTCACCCATGGGTGCCCAGCAGTGGCACTGCAGGTGAGGAGGGCAGCTCAGCCATCAGCACCTCACATATGGCCACACACTGAATTACCCTGGAACTGCCACAAACATGCTCTGTCCTCCCACAGAATGGCCAAGGTTGGAAGGGACCTCAAGGATCACGAAGCTCCAACCCCCTGCCACACGCAGGGCCACCAACCTCCACATCTCACAGCAGCCCAGGCTGCCCAGGGCCCCATCCAACCTGGCCTTGAACACCTCCAGGGATGGACGGGGCATCCACAGCCTCTCTGGGCAGCTGTTCCAGCACCTCACCGCTCTCATAGCAAACAACTTCCCCCTGACATCCAACCTCAATCTGCCCTCCCTCAACTTCAAACCATTTCCCCTTGTCCTGCTGTTATCTCCCCTTTCAAAGGGTTGATTCCCCTCCTGTCTGTAGGCTCCTTTTAGGGACTGAAGGCTGCACTGAGGTCACCCCACAGCCTTCTCTTCTCCAGGCTGAACAAGCCCAGCTCCCTCAGCCTGTCTTTGTAGTGGAGGTGCTGCAGCCCCTGCTCATCTCTGTGGCTCCTCTGGACCCTCTCCAACAGCTCCCTGTCTTTCTTGTGCTGGGGGCTCCAGCCCTGGACGCAGTGCTGCAGATGGGGCCTCACAAAGCAGAGCAGAGGGGGACGATCACCTCCCTGTCCCTGCTGCCACCTCTCTGCTGATGGAGCCCAGGATCCCATTTGCTTTCCGAGCTGCAATCTCTCCAGATTAGTGTTCACCCTGACTGTGCAATAGCAGAGGAGATTGCCCAGGCTGGGTGCAATTACTCTGCTGCTCTGTTGCAAATTGCTTTGGCTAAAGGAATTGCAGTTCATCATTGGTGCAGTTTAATGAAGTTCTGAGCACTGCAGGTCAGAGCCATGCATGTGCTTGCTCTTGTGGCAAAGAAAAATATCTTCTAGCAAATTAATCTCTCATCCATGTTAATAACTCAGGAGTTTGGTGGGGGTCACACGGAGCAGCAGCAGCAGCACTGTGACCCAGGTGTGGTTCATCCAGCCACAGCCCTGCTTTCCCACACCTCCTTGCTGAAGTGAGGACTTGGCACACATCTCCATCAGAAAAAAATGTTACTGACAGCATTTCCAGGCTGTGTACGTTTCTGCAGAGAAGTGGGACTATTTGCTGGCCCCTCACAGCTCCCTGGATCCTGGAAGCTCTGTGCAGCTGAGCTGATGATCCTGCGGGCACCGTCACCCTGCGCTGCAGAGCTGGGCACACCATTGCCCTTACATTGCCACCAAGACAGCTTGTGGCCAGCAGCCAGCCCAGAGGAGATTCCAGCCTTCTCTGGGAGGGTCTTGGAACAGACTTC
The DNA here is from genome assembly GCF_905368555.1 of Meleagris gallopavo. Classification (NCBI taxonomy): domain Eukaryota; kingdom Metazoa; phylum Chordata; class Aves; order Galliformes; family Phasianidae; genus Meleagris; species Meleagris gallopavo. The sequence continues at coordinate 2,766,071 of NC_139427.1, forward strand.
TCATTTTCCAGAGACTGGGAGGCTTCTGCAGCTCAGCCAGCCGACCTGACGGGCCGACCCACGGCTGCTGGCACAGCTCTGCCCAGGGAAGCCAGTAGTGCAGGGCCACAGCCCCATGCATAGAGCAGAGGAGCCAGCCAGGCTCCCAAAAAGAGCACTGAAACGTGACTTTGTCACCTCCAGACTAGCAGAGGGGTGCAGCTCAGCCAACAGTTAGGATGCTCAGAGGCTCGGATGGGATTCCTAGAGAAGAAATGACAATAAAATGAGTCTGAGCCCTCACAAAACAGAGGCTTTTACAGCACTTGCTGTGAATTCTGAGCGATTTTCCCCTCCCTCAATCTCATAGAGGACTTTCTCTGCACTGAGGTTGAAGCAGAGCTTCCCACGTCTGCATGCCCTGTGGCTCAGGGCACACTCAGACACAGCAGGGAGTTTTGCATCTCTTTAATCCTTGATGGATCTTTTTTTTCCACAAAAGCATCTGAAAGGAAAGGAAGTATTTCTTTCCCACTTCCTGTTCTGTTCTTCATCGTGGCACGTTACAAATTCCTTGTTTTCCTCTGTGCATCTCCCCCAGTCTACGCTTTGTGTGGCCACGTGCAGCAAGGCACCCTTTGCTTTACAGAATTAGGGCATAAACACCATTCCCCACTGTGGAGACATCCACACGTCTCCTCGCCACCCCATGTAGGACTTCAGCCCCTCAGCAGCACAAAGAGGGGCAGTTCTGTCCTGAAGTTGCAGCACGTGTCCCAGCAAAGCTGAACACCACCAGAGCAAAGGAGGGCTTTGGTGGGAACTGGTGTTACACCGTGCCCAGACAGCAGCAGCACTGCAGATAAACACAGGCAGCATTTCCCTTGCAGACATGTCACCAGACTGCCTGAGCAGCTGTTGTGCATCACCTCCCCATCCTGCAGAACGTTAATAGAGCTCCTTGTCAGACACGCCAGCCTGGTATCTGCTCTTCTCCAGGAGAAACCGTCCCTAATTGCTCACAATTTCCAGCCCTGTGTTCCCCAGCAGGGGTCAAAGAAGAACACAGATTGCCAAGGACAAGAAATTAATTGTGGGATGGAAGATGACTTTTGTATAGCATGAAAGCAAACCGTATTTATTTAGAGCTTAACTATGAACTGGAGACCAGAAACTCAATTAACAGACGATACTCAACAGAAAGAATGCTGGAGCAAATAAGATAAACATACTGGGAGGATAAACTGAGTCACAAGAGGATGATATTTTATTTTACGCAAGAATCAGACAAGCCCAGGGCAGGCTGTTGGCAAGGCTGAGCATCCTCGTGCTGCCAGATCAGCTGTTACACCCTCACACAAGCTAGAAGCAGTTTTCCATGGGGCACAGCCCATAGACACAACGCAGTCACTGCTGGGCAGCCCTCAACCATCCCCAAGCCTTCTCAGCCTCCCTGCATTGTGAAGCCAGACTCAGAGCTGGACACAAGAGCCTGAAACAAAGTGCATTCGGGTCAGCAAAACTCCCCTAACTTTGGGTATTTCTTTGCACCCCCAGCACTCAGCAGGATCTAAGCACACACCTTACTTTACAGTTACATACGTGCACGTGAAAATCTCACCCCGAATTATTACACAGCAGAACTCATAAAAGTCCTGGTTTAGAATGAGCATGCTGCATAAATAGAACTCATAACAATCAGTATTTGAACCGATTATAGCATAACTCATATGTTTGAGCTGCTCTTACCTGCTCTCATGGCACCACGTGCTGTTGCTGATGTCCCTGGCCAGGGGCACTGGAAGGCAGGAGCTCCCTGATTTCTCCACTATCAAACCTCCCCTCCAACCTGAGACCAACTCCAGGCTATGCTCAGCCCTGCTGGCTGCTTCTCAAAGGATGGGTGACTGCTCTGATTGGAATAACCTGAGAGCTGGAGCCAGGGCTGGCTAATGTGTGTGCCTGCTTTCCTTTCTACCAGTGACAGCAACAACATTTTCTAGGAAATAATTCCTGCAGACAGTGCTGTTTGTTTTGTAAGGAGCTCATTGCCTTTGTTTGCACGGGTGTGAGCTAGCTGGTTTGCAACAGGGCTATTAATGTACAGATAAAGCACTGCCTAGAAGCAGCACTTTGACAGCACTTCTGTCTCAGCACTGTGGATCTATGGTTGAAGCTCTTGCATCTCTCCTTGCCGGGCAGCAGTGAAGATAAGCTGTGTCTGCATAGAGACAGTGTGCTGAACCCTTGGATGTCAGAATGAGTAATGCAACTGATATGGAAAAGGCAACAATAAAAATAACTTTGAAAGGGAGGAAAAAAAAAAACCCCAACATTTTATTGAGAGGTTTTCTTGCTCCAATCACAGAAGAGAGAGAACAGAAGCCATAATGTGTTTATATCAACCACAAGTTTAAAACAAAGCAAAACAATCAAGTACAGATTTCTTTGTCAAAATATACCATGAGAAAAGCAAGCAGTGCTCTGCTGTAATGCATTGTGCTCACATGAGAGGTTCCCACAGCAGCACAGACTCCTCACACAGCTCTGGGTAGTGCCTGCTCAGAGCACTCACACAACATCTGTGCTCTTCTTCTACGCTGTCACAATCACATTTGGAGCATTCGTCCTTCAAAACCTATTTGATGTGTAGCTTGGGCTGCTCCCCTCGAGCCTCACGAGTAAATAAGGAATGTGGAGCCCTCAAAGCCCACTGCAGCTCTGTGCCCTGCATGACCCCCACGTGGCTCTCACACCCCCAGACCTGTTTGCAGAGTGCATGGGCTGCACTGTAAGATGATTTCTGGGTTCTAAGAGCAGGGGTGCACCACTGGGGAGCGTTAAGTTTGGTTGTGAGATGCATCTCCCTCCTCTTGTCCAAAAAAGCTGCAGCACATCCAGCCCAGACATCCCCAGCATCGCATCACGTCCCACTGCACTGCACTGCACTGCAGCCACCTCTGACAGCACCCACGTGGGACAGAAAACGATGTCTCTATAAAAACAGGGAGGGGAAATCACATCGTTGTTGATTAATTTAGCAGTTTTAGTTAAGAGACGATTGATACATAAAAGACAAAGCATAAAGAACAGATATTAGTTTTGAAAATAAATGCAACGTCAAAACCGACCACTGAAATCATCTCCCATGAGCAGACTGCTGCGGCTGCAGTGCTGAACACCTTCACCACGTCTGAGGCTTTCAGCCACGCCAAGGAAGCAGATGCTGATGTTGTTCTGCAGCCTCAGCCTCAGCACTGTGGGCCTGGAACTGCAGCCCAGTGCTGCTCCACCCCAAGGACCCCCAAAGGGTGGAGGAGATGGGAGCCCAGGGGGGCACAGGCAGCAGCTGCAGCTCTGATTTGGGGCTGCCACACAGGTTCTAAAATTAATGCTCTAAAATTACGTTAAAACAAAATGGAAATATATATCCTGTCTACCACACCATGTTACATCAAACTCTTAGTGCTGTTATTTTTTATTATTATTATTAAAATCCTCCACGTACAAAGAGAGCACAAGGGAAGCAATGATGCACAGGGGCTCTGCCTGCTCCATCTGCACAGAACTGCTGGCAGATCCCACAGCAGTTTGGCAGCAGGGTGGTACAACGACCAACACACTGTGTCTGAAACATCACACACAGCTCAGCTCAGCAGCCCTGAGCTGCTTCTAAAGCTTAGGGTGGATCTTTTTTGTGGTTTTGCTCCTTTTTTTTTTTTTTTTTTTTAAATTCACTGATAAAGTACATTATCTACAATGATTAACTTTGCATCACAGTAACAATGCTAATACACGCTGTGGTCTAAGACACTTAGTGGGATTTTCTAAAGAGTTCACATCCTAAATCCATCTCTCTGCTAGTTCTGAAGCAGCATTCATCAGGGTGCTCAGCATATTTAGGGAGTTTATCTACAATAAAGTCCATGGTTCAGTCATGAAAGAAACACACAGCGCTCCCGAGCCAGAGAACAATTCATTCACCAGATCTGAGCAGAGTTAACTGCAAAGCTACAGGATTATTTCAAGTTTTAAGACAGTCATTCTCTTAAGAGCAATCATGATTGATGAGAATGATGAATAGAAGCAGGATGGTGTAATTAATGTGGAGCAATGTGGGACTATGCAGAAAAGAACACGTCCAATTAACAGAATAATGAATTTCAGCCTGGTCAATAAATGTAATCATTTGGATGCAGTATTCATTGTCTTTCATAAAACGACACAACCTCACGCTAAGGTGACATATTGATGACAGGAAAAAAAAAAAACCAACAGTACATCCAAAGCCAAGCTGTCACACATCAAAACCTGGACACCAATCAGTCCCACAGCAACTGCAGGAAGAGGAGCACGGAGATGATGCAGCCCTGTGCTGCTCCACAGGGACCACTCCTTGCCCTTCTGCACTGCAATGTTTTGCTGACAGCCTGAAGAAACTACGAAATATTGGTGGTAAGATGAGCAATGACACGAGCCAGCAAGCAGAGCCTCGCTGGGGGACACAGCCAGGTGTGTGGGACCATGCAATGGTTGGGAGTGAGACCCAGCAAATCAGGGCACCGTGAGGTCCCAGGGCTGAGGCTCAACCCAAAGGCACTCAGACTGGAATACTGGTTGGTTTGTATTTACCATGAGGGCAATTTAGCTACTAGGAGGTTTTATCAGGGGTTCGATGGATGCTGCTTCACTTGTTTATTAGCTCGTATTGTCAGGATGGAATACTTTTCCAATAGGCTGGCTCTGGTCCTGTAGGGATTAACTCGGGTTCTCCTGCAGCCACAAATACAGGTGGTCACGAGGGTCATGTCCAAAATCGTGTGGTCTCACACCCCTCTGCATCTGATCGTTGCTATTTCCATGAACTCACAGCAATGGGTCTTTGGCTACTGCAGATGTATGTGGTCCATGACCTCAGGGTCTGCTCAGTGCTCACTCTGGGAAATGCTGGCATGGGGCAGGAGGTGGGGCTGGGGGAGCTCTGAGGATGAGGAAGAAAAGGGGGGTTTGGCCCCCATGGGGGTCACTTGAAGACAGATGGGAACGTTGGGCAGTCCGGAGCTTTCACCTTCTTCATGAACTTCTTGAACTCTTTGTTCTTCTTGTCCCACTTGTAGATGGCTGTCAGAAGGTGCTGGGTCTTCACCTGGCGGCCCATGATGAGGAAGTGGTGGCCAAGGTTGTCCAGCTGGTGGCAGGGGCAGTCAGCCCCGTTCTTCAGGAGCAGCACCAACTTCTTCAGGTTCTTCTTGCGGATGGGCCCCAGCTTCAGCGCCTTCCTCTTCCGTGGAATGATCACTTTGTCCCCATTCTCCTTTTTCACCTCCTTGATGGTCATCTTAAGAGCTGAAAAACAAGCCAAGGAGAAGGGAAAAAAAAACAGGAAGTTCTCAGCACAAAACAATTTTAATTGAGAAGGAAATTTGTTCAGCAGCACAACGCGTGATTTGCTAGCAAAATGTTAGCTGAGCAGTGACAGAGAGATTCTTAAGAGATCAACTCAGCTCCTCAAACATTTGCTTTCAGGCTCTCCTGCCCTCAGGCAGCTGTGGAACACATTCTGAACACTGAGTATTGCTATGTATGAACTGGTGGGGACCTGGGGAGCAGGGCCAACCCCATCCCATACCAACAGAAGAATTCTCCTCTTTGGATTCAGTGCCTTCCTGAGTAAATAGCAACCCAAATAAAAGAAAATTAATGCTCATTTGCCATGACCATGAACAGGAATTTAGTAAGCATGGGAAAAATGATGGAAATGTGTTGTACATTAAAGTACCACTTCTGTGCCATTTGGCTCTGTCTCGTTTTTTGGGAAAAGCACATATGGCCAAAAATGACTAACATATTTCCATCATTTGGGAGTTTACTTCAGAGCTGCAGATAAATAACTTTCAGATATGTGATGGTCTGCTATCCCTTCCCATTTGATCCTCAGACGTGTGAGCAGCAGATAGCACAGCAGAAGCCACGGGCTCTGGCAGAGGAAAGAGTCCCCTGCATCACTGCTCCTTGAAGTTCTGCCCTGCTGGAACTTGTAGCAATAAATACACGTCGTATTCAGGTCACCACTGCAGACACACATGGCAGCAGGACAGCAATGACAGCCTCAAGAAGGCAGCACAGTCTGTGTGCTACCTCGTGCTCCCAGCCACTGCACTGGCAGTGAGAATAATGGTATTTGTCTGCCCACATGCCAAAAAAGGCTGTTGTGCTTGCCAAGAGCCCTGTCGTGTTATACTATTACTGTACAGGAAAGCAATCCAGGGCTGGAAACTAAAGGAAAGCTTTCTTTCTATCTGCTTTCCAAATTCAGGATGCTCAGGGAGCTAGAGATGCAAGCTTTACAGAGCAGGAGAGACCAAAGCAGCTCAATTTGCACCGAGCCCTGGAACAGCACAAGGCACAGGAGCACATCACTGAGATCACCCCCACCCCAGGTGTACCCAGCCCACACCACCTGGCTCCATCCCAGTGCTCCCCCACATGTAGGAGCCCCACACCAGCACCCCCAGGGGCAGGGAAGGGAATGTGAGAGAGTGGAAAGCTCTGCTGTTCCTGCAGCCTCATTGCTCCTTCCTTCAGGAATCGCACAGAAGAAGGAAACCTGCCAGAAGACACATTAGGGCTGTAACTGGAGAAGGGTGCAGGCAAGGAGCTGTCAGTCAAGGGGAAAAATAAACAGCGTGTATTGATCTTACTGCAGTCCTGGTTCAGCAAGAGCGTGCTGGGCAGGATCTCTCAGACCTCAGGGAAAGGGTAGAAACGATAAATACACCCACCAAGAGAAACGGAGAGCAGCAGCATGCCAGGGCTGCCCAACCCCGAGCTGCAACAAGCAGGCAGAGCACCAACAGCACAGCCCAGGGATGTGCAGGAGCCCTGCAACAAGGGCACCACGTGAACTAGGAAAGAGCAGTGAGCAGAGCCCACCACCAGCTGCCCCTCGCAGTGCACGTAGTTTAAACATTTACAGTACATGTCTGGCTGTGATGAGGTTCTGTAACCTGTCAGCTGCCGGTGTTTACCTTGCTGGATGTGCATGAGAAACCTCAGTTGGAGGGGACGGGAGTTTATGTTAGCACCAGATAAACAGCTCTCCGTGAGAAATCACCCCCACGACAGTAACCCCTGAAGACTAAACAGAGATCTGAGGATCCTGTGCTGGGAGAGCACTTCCTGGGGCCGACCCATCGCTCACCAGCTGCTCCCCACTGCCAGGCATCCCCAAAGCATCCTGCCCACATCCTTCAGCCCAGCTCCCAGCACACCAGAGTGGCTGGAGGGAACCTCTCCTCAATGGAGGAGGAAGAACACAGTGGCAGAAGGAAGAAGTGCCAAAGGCAGCAGCTTGAAACCTACACCACTGAGAATCCACGCAAATGAACTTTTCCACTGCTATTTATTCTGGTGACAAGAGAGGAAGAGGAGAACAAAAGGCAACCCAAAATGCAACCAGCTTTCCATTGTGAGGAAAGAATGATGCCTCACACGCAGCAGACACCAGTTATGTCCTGCTCAGCTGCTCTGGACTCCTCTCCAGGAAGAAGTTGTCTCGTTTTCACAAGAAAACTCCTGGGCCACAGATGAGCAGCTCAGGGCAGGCAGCTCCCAGCCACACTGAATTCTTGCACTCCGGGAGCACACACATTCCTGAGGAACTATTACATGGGTGTTCCTGTGGATGCTTTCCCCCGTTAGAAAAAGTCTGCACTGAACTTAGTTAGGCCTTTTGGCATACCAAACCTGCAGGCGTGGGGAATTCATTTCCAGCAGAAGGGGTAAAGCATCAGCACAGAGCAGGTTGGGGTTTGCACAGCACACATTCAAGTGCTAATCCCCACGGAATGCACACCTTGCTCAATGCCCCTTTAATAGCTTTTCAGGAAAGTTACAGACACTAGCAAGGATGTCAAAACCAGTTAATGCTGGGCTTGATCTGAAAAAGCTCGTATTTTTCCCTGCAACAGCTTTCTTTGGTTGTTTCTTTGTGGGTTTTTTTTTTGTTTTTAATGAAGCTCTGTTTCCCTATGATTGTCTGACTCACTTATGAGCCATAATGGATTTAGGACACAGCTTTCCAACAGCACTGCATTTTTTCCCCTTCACTTCTCAGCCTTAAAAAGGCAAGGGATGGGTTTTTGGGTTCAACACCCAGACTTGGCAAGAAGAGCAGAACTCTGCTGAGACCCAGGGATGCCAGCAGCCTGGGCAGCAGACACCCAAAGACACCTCCCTGCTGAGCTGCCATGGGGCCATGCAGCTCCAAGACCCCATTCCCCACCAGACACATCCCATACACTGCTGCCACCACGCATCAACACTGACATCTAGAGGCATGCTTGCCCCCAGGCAATGGGACTGTACTGCTGACCCATATCGACCACAAGGGTGGTGGGAATCCAGTGGTCCAGGATCCAGCCTATGCAAAGCTGCACTGCCCTGCACAGCCCAGGAAGCCTCCCAGCACCCCAAGAACACCTCCAAGCCCACAACAAGGCAGCCCTCAGCTTGCCCAGGTAGCACAGTGGTTGCTGAGCAGCTGTAGCACCCTGTAGTGCCCTGCTCCCTGCACAGGGAGATGCCCTTCCAGCATCATCTACCCAACCTGCTGCACCAGGCACAGCTGGAAGGGAAGCAGGACGCTCTGCAGTCAGGGCACCAAGTGCCTTCTCTTCTCCACAATGCAGAACCATACCAGTGAGGAATAGCAGCAGGAAGGCTTCCTTACCAAACTCGCTGGCACACAGGTGTTCAACAATGGCCTCCGACTTCATCTCGTTGTCACACGGGGGACACACAGTGGTTCCTGGTGAGAAGAAAGAACAGGTGATGAGGAACGAGCCCAAGAGCACCACAAACCCAGGAGAGCCAAGAGCAGCCTGAAGCCCTGCCCTGGGGTGCCAGCAGCCAGCTCAGCAGGGCAGCACCTGCCTGGTCCCAGCCCCAGCACAGCCTCCTGCCAGCCCTGCTCCCCCCAGCCCAGGTGCAGGCAGCTGCTTGCAGAGGACAGGACTGACACAGAACGGAGTTTTCAGGGCCAAGCTCCCGGCTGGAGAAGCTGTTTGCATGGTGAGCAGCCTGCTGATGCTCTGTCCCACGATGCACCAAGCTGGCACACAGCACATGCAAAGGTATGGCAGGGAAGGCTCACACAACAAGGGTAACCACCCCAGAGCCAGACTGCGTTCAGGACATGCACAACCCAGCTCATCAGGAGAGCTCCTCACATCCAGAGGATAATGAACTGCTTCCAGGTTCCTGCCTCCAGCCAGCAGAGACCACCCAGCAGCACAGACAGAGGTTTGTGCTACTGACGGATGAATTTATTGAAGCAGGGAGATGCTCTCGGTCCAGCACAAGGGTTCTTTCCCACACACAAGAGCTGTTCTCTGGAGCCAGACTGCAGTGCAACATCTGCCAGCCTCCGCAGGCAGACGGAGCCTGGACCTGCAGCACAGCAGCTACCAGCAGGAGGGTGCAAAGCTGCACACCTCGTGCAGACCACAGTGCTGCTGCCTCGTCCGCAGACGCCCCGTGGGACTCCCAGCTGGACATTCATTCCTGTGCAGTGCTTCTCCCCTCCCACCACCCATCCTGTTTTGTGCCAAACCCTCATTCATTCCTGGGGTCATAAGCCACGTCTTTATTAATCACACATGTAGAGCAATTGGCCTTCCAATTGTCTCGGTTTGCCAGCAATAAGGTAATCCTCCCTGCGTCCAGGAGCAGCCCTAGAAATGCCATTCCTGTTGTGTCTGAGCTGGGCGACATCCCCTTCCAACACCCTACCAAATGCCATAGCCACTTTACCAGCTTAGCTTACAGGGACATGGGGAGAAGACAGTTTCTGGGACATGATGACAGCCCAAATGCTTTATTTTTAAATGAGCAGTCAGAATCTTTCCATACTGCCTGTACATTTAACAAGCTCATGGCAAAGGGATGCTGGAGGGAGGACCCCACACTGTCTGCTGCCAGGAGGAGAGCAGCTGAGCTGCAGACCACCCGAGCCCATACCCTGGGAGCAGAGGGATATACCCCTCATCATCAGCTTATCTCAAAGCCAAAGTGCACACCAGGAGGTCGAGCCCACACAGGGCAGATAGCCAGCAGGAAAGCCACCACCATGCCAAACCTACAAGCTTTCCAAGCTCCTACAAAAAAAAACGTAAAATAAAACTCACTGTTCCCTGGTGAAAAGTCAGGCTTTGTTTGAGCTGTGTGCATGGCCCCAGGGATGCTGTAGCACACCCACAGTGTGAGCAGGGGCTGCTGCTGTGCACCCTGGGCAGCTCAGGGACCTCAGCCCAACCCCCAGCACCCTGAGAGCACCCAACAGTCTGAGCTCTGACCACCTCCCAACCTACAACAGCTGGGACAGAGCCCACGTTCTGCATGTGACAGCTTCACTCTGAGGACTGTTCCCAGTTTTTCTCCCTGCTGACCATTTTCTAATGCCTGGCTTTAGAGCTAGCTTACTCCAGGGGCAGAGAAAAGGAATGTGTAATGCTATATTAATCTGCAACTCCCCTGATGCATCCTGTGGGCCTGCAGGCTTTACTGCCTAATGCTTAAGGAGAAAGGAATTCAGCAGGTCAGCTCTTTGAGAGGCAGAAACAAATTCCAATTTTAAGGTGTTAATGGGAAAAAATACTGAAAAGACTCGTTCTTATTAATGCCCTGAGAATGGGGTGGGGGGAGGGACACTGCTGGGCTCTGACCTTCTTTGAATCAATAGGAAACACCCCAGAGCCTGAAATCCATGGGGCTCCAGGAGTACACACCAGCAGAAGTCTGCACGCAGCTGCAGGCAGCAGAGGGGCTTTGCTGTAACAAAGTCACTGCAGTGATGTGAGTGACAGTGTGGAACCGAACATCGTGCTGCTGCACAGCACCAAAAGAAAGCAATGCTGCCCCAACTGTCTAAACAGGCCTGAAAGTTCATCACAAAGACGGCTGTTGAACCACACCAGAGAAGACTGGCAGATGCTGCTTGCTCACAAGGGTGACCCCAGGTCTGGAGCTACTAAAGCCTCTGAAGACATTGACCTGCACACAGCCCTGAGCAGGGGCAGCTCTACAGGCTCTACTTGGCTGCAAGTCCCTGAGGAATAAAAGCAACCTTTGTACCTGTTCACAAGACACAGCAGCAGTCTGGACCAAGGGTCTGGGTTCACCCAGAGCAGAGATCTTAGAGCCTCCCCTGAAAACAAAGAGCTCCTTCCAGCAATTGCTTCAGTAAGTGCTGTGCTCTCCTACAGCCCCTGCCTTCTCCCTCTGCAAACACCTCTCAGTAGCTTTACAAAGTGCTTTAACACAGAATGCTTACCTTACACCAGAACGTTCATTTGATTATTTTAAAAGTTTCCAGCAGCAAACCAGACTCATTGCAACTCACTGTGCCTCCACTCGGGCAGGCAACTGAGCCTCAGTGCTGCCTGGCAAGCGTGGTGCTCTGCTGGGACCACTGCCACCATCTACTCCAGCCAGACATTCCTGCCATGTGTAAGCACGCATCCCACTGCAGCTGAAGAGTGGTCCCACACGAGCCAAGCATGGAAGAGAAACACTTCTCAGGAGAACAGGGATGCACAGATTACAGCACTGCAACTCCCCAGGCTCCACGATTACTGCTCCAAGAGTGGCAAGGAGCAGGCAGCGCATCCATCCTGCCTGGGGACAAGAATACAGCCTTTCCTGAGCTGACATCCGTTCCCCCTCCCCCCAGCTCTGACCATGCCTTACCTTTAGGCCTGGAGACTTCGGTGGCATTGGGAGCTGTCATGGCAATGCAGACATCATCTTGTGGGAACTGGTCACATTTGAGCATCTCTGGCCAAAAGAAGCCAAAGAACTGCATGACGGGCTCACAGGAATCACGCACAGCCTCGCAGAGCCAGCGGCACGGGTAGACCGGCCGGTCCAGGCAGACGGGAGCAAAGAGGGAGCAGAGGAAGACCTGGGTGCCCATATGGCAGTTCTTGTTGAGCAGCGGCACCCAGCTGCTCGCCTGGTGCTTCACCTCGGCCATGGTCTCGTGGTCCAGCAGGTTGGGCAACACCATCTTATCATAACCCACGCTGTGACACAGCCTCAGGTCGGCTGGGATGGCCACGCATTGGTGAGGTTTGGTGTAAAAGCGACCCCCAGGGTAGGGGCCCAGATCGGACTGGTAGCTCACGTAGTCATACTCGCTGGCCCCGCCGCACGCCAGCAGCCCCGCGGCCAGCGACAGCAGCGCCCGCAGCTCGCCCCGCACTCCGCCCATGGCCGCGCCGACGGCCGCCCCGACGGCACCGCCCGCGGCACCGCCACTCCCCGCAGCTTCAGCCGGATTCCCCCGCTCTGTTCCCAGACACCCCTTCCACCCCTTCCCGGGACTCCCACCCGACGTCCGGCGGCCCCTCCCGCCAGATGCCCGTCGCTGCCGCCGCTGCCCCCTCGCAAAGCCGCCCGCTCCCTCCCCAACCCCGGCCCCACTCTGGCCCCACCGCCCCGCGCCGCGGGTTTGTGAGCCCCCGGCAGCCAATCACGGCGGTACCGCCCGCCGCGGACTCGTCCTCCGATGTCAATCAGCGGCACCGGGAGCCAATCCCGCACCGGCCCGGCCGCCTCCGCACCGCCCCAGGCGAGCCCCGACGGCGCCGCGGTCCGGCGGAGGAGCTCCGTGCCTTGGAGCGAGCGGGAGGGCGAGGCACCTGCGGCACCGCGGAGAGGTGTTCGGGGAAGGCGAAAAGACGGGGAGGCTCCCTTAGGCTTAGGAAACGCGTGAGCGCGGCCGTAGCTCCTGCTGCTTCCTCCCCGGGAGAGCTGGGGGTGCCGGGGGCAGTTGTGGCACGGAGCTGAAGCAGCTCTGCAAAGCCCCAGTGCTCCTAAGCAGCTTTTCCAAGGTTGTGAATGTTTCTGAGAACCTGGAGTGGACCGTGCAGATCTCATTTCCCTGTGGACAAATTCCAACCCAAACTATGGTATTTGCAGGGGAAAAAAAAAAAAAAAAAAAAAGGGGGGGGGGGGGGGGAGAAGCAGGAGAAAGAGTAGGTCTGTTTCTTAAAGAGGAATTACGCCTGGAAGCATGCCCACAGTGCTGGAGCCGTGCAGCAGCAGCACCCAGTGCTGCCCCACCATCACATGTGGGCACAGCTGGGCCCCTCGGTTCTGGGCGTGCAGCTCAGTCACCCTGTGTGCAGGAGTTGGAACATCAGGCGGTCCCTGTGCTCCCCTGAGCCCCTTCCCTGGCCCTACACTGAGCTCAGTTACTGTTGCTGCCTTCTGCTGAAACAGCTTGTGATATTAAAAGCAGGAACTACACCTCATTGAGAGGTAAATGGAAGAGGTTCTGCAGCCTGCAAGCGTGAAAGAGCCACTTGAGGCCCAGTAGAAGAGAGCAGCCTGTTAGCACTGCTAATGAAGTGGAGAATTCAGTAGTAAACAAGAGAAGTCTTCGCCGTAAGGTGCCAGTTACTGAATGAAAAGCAGTGGGATGGAGCAGGCCCTTCCCTGCTGCTCAGGAGGGAATGGCAGTAGAACCCTGATTGCTGTTTGCACGAAGAAACAGCTGCAAAATGGGCTTTTCATCCCTGGGGAAATCCTGATGTCCTAGAATTTGCCTTTACCAACACCAGTTTAGAAACACTAAACATCTCACAGAACATAGAACATATTGCAGAGTCCAAGCAGGGTGTTGCAGTATAGCACAAAAGAGGACATGGATCTGCTTAAGGCTGTTTGGCTGCATTTCTCTCAAGAATATTTATTCACAGCCAAGTACTATGCCTGCAGGCACAACTGTCTGGTCCTGAACACAGACCCCTGCACTTCTGGGTGCTCAGAAGCACGCTTTGCAAGCAACGCTCCATTTTTAACTGCAACAGCACCAGAAAGTCTTAGAGCTCTCCATCAGAGCTGCTTACACCCCCTTCAACAGAGAGAGAAACAAAACCATTCCAGAGATGCACTGCATCACGTATCCAGAGCATCCACGCTGCTCCCTGGGCTGGCTGCATCTCCCAGGGCTGCCCACCCCAGCTCAGCCCTCCCCATCCCAGCAGAACGCTGCAGGTCTGTTGCTTTGGTTCTGAAGCATCCCACAGACAGCACGGACAACTCCATCCTCAGCCCTACAAGCAGCTCTGCTGGCACCCTTCTGTATTTGGTAGCCGTATTCATGGCAGCTGCACCTGCATGGGTATTCATGAGTGAACTGTTGGCTGAAATAGAACTGCCTCGAAAAAAAAAAGAAAAAAATCTAGCAGCTCTGGTCTAGACCACTCCATTGCATAACACACGGCATAAGCAGTATATATAGCAGTGCTCTTGCAATAAACCCTTTCCAAACTGGGCATTAACTTTTCTAAATGCCTGTGCAGCCATTTCCATTCACAATTACGTAGCCCTCTGCTGCTTCCTAAGTTTCTGCAATGTCATTATTTAACTTTACTTTACAGCCATTTATTGTTGCCTCTCCCACAGGGGCTGGCATATCCTTACTGAATAACAAGATGCCTTGTAACATGCACCCTTTTGGTTATCCTGAGTCCTCCCTGCCCTGTGACAAGCCCAGCTCAATTAACCATGCTTATTTCGGTCTCTGTTGTTTGTCCTGCAGGCTGTGGGACCCTGCAGGACCGCTTGCTTTGCTGCTTGGGTGCTCCCATCCCCCTGCCACGGGCATGCAGTGTTGAAGGTTCAGCATGGCCAGCACACTGTGGCAAACTGCAGCCCTTGAGCTGTGCCCACTGCAACTCCATCCCTTCTGGCCCCGCTGCTCTGCCCACAGTGCTTGGCTGCTGGGACTGGAATGTGCCTTTCCCTCCATGTTGTCCGGGAACAGGCAGGCATGGGATAATAGAATATATTAGCCCTGAGCCCATTCAGCCCCAGGCTCTTTACGAACAATGGCTGCTAACTGAGCTGATTTTTGCCAAATGACTGCCTTTCGTGCATGAGCAGCAAAGTGGAGCCCCCAAATAGAGTCCCATGCAACAATCCAATGAGCGCTATTGCCCAGGGCCCATTGTTCCACTGCTGCATTTGAGGGCATGGAGGAGTCGTGGCCTCGCCTGCCCTGGCATTTCTTCCCCAGTTTCCCACCACTGTGCCTGTCCCATCCCAACCCCAATGGGGCAGCGGTGACACAACAGCCACCGGCAGCGAGACAAGGCTGGCAGCAACTGTTCCATCCCCATCTCCATCCCCATTCCCATCCTCAACCCCGTCCCCACCCCCATCCCCATCATCTTTGTGCAGGGACCCTGCCGTGCCACCTCCTGCAGCAGGGCAGCTCCTGGAAAACGCAGGGAATATTTGCTTTAGCTCAGACCCCCCTGGTAGCCAGAAGAGATAGCCCCTGCTGGGGTCAGGCTGCCATGGAGGATGTTAGCTTTGCTGTGTTTGTTTTCTGGTTTTGCTCAGCAGATAGCTCAGAGCTTTCGTTAGCCATGAATGTGCCCTCACCTTCGTGCCTGGGGAGCTGCACAGAGTTCTGCAGCTGGGCAGCCCTGTGCTGCTGTCTGCACGGAGAGGGCACCCTGGCATGCAGCAGCCCATGCCCAGCTGGGGTCAAGACCTGTGCAGTTCCAGCTGACATCTCCTGTTAGTGCGAAATTAGCACCATTACATTCTATAGCTAAACACAATAAGCAAAGGGTTTACTAGCTGAGTGAGATAACACTTAAAGAACTCCAATGGCACTGCTGAAAACTCTGACCGTCTGCCCCTAATCCCAAGAGGGAACCCATGGCAAATATTTACAGGCGCTTATAAATATTTATCCCATAATAACTTGCTGCATTACAGCACATTTTTCTCTAGGAGGCTCAGCTTTGCCCTGGACCAGGTGCAGGCTGCTGTAGCATATATAAAGTTTGTCTCAATAATGTACAGCGAGTGCTGGCATTCAATAAAATAGCAGCAGCTGAGCAGCTCGTGTGAAATGCACTTCAAGTCATTTCTACCCAACAAAAGAAAAACGTGGCTCGGCAGCACAGGTGTGCAGCCACCTCAGTGTGGTGTGAGCCCTTCTGTGCTGCCAATGCCCAGGAGGTCAGCAGGGAGCCATGGATTTGCAATTCATCCCCAGCTTTTCCCAAATAAAAGCTTCTCTCTGCTCCTTCCCAGCCCTCCGTGCAGCACAACAAGGTGGAGCAGCACTGTGCAATTCTCTCTCCCCCAAGCAGTGAAGCAAACCTGATTTGCTCAGCAGCAAAGAGAGCCCAGCATTTTGTTGTGGTGGTGTTCCATTTGTTTGGAAACCAGACACTTATCTTCCCTCTAATAATTTATTGAGCTGTCTGTCCGTTTATTTATTTATCTTTCTCATGCTTGATGATTTGCAAGAGCACCAGCAGCCTGTGGTTTGGAAACCGTGCTTCAGCCTCTCTAAGCTGAACTACTAGAGATGGAGCTCTGAACTACTTTCTAACATGGATAAACAAACAGCATGGAAAGGCTCCATTGTGTATATTCTAGGTTGCTATTTTCTTAATCCCATCTCATTAAGATGGATGGAGTTTCTGCTTATTAGTAATTTGGCAAGTTCTTCTTTGTGTACATTCTGCACTTCTCACTAATGATGCTCTGCTTCAGTGATTAACAAAGGAGACTTCCAACCCAGTCAGGGAAAACACAGCCCTGCACTCGGGGCACTCGGACAGAAAGCTGATGTTCTGGAGATGTGATTCGTGGAAGACATGAAACTGCAGGGAACCCAGAAAGGGAAAAGCTGTGGTCATAAAACCTCTCCTTGCATCCAAATAATTTTGACCTAAGGACATTGGCTCTTTGATTTACATGCACAATTGCAGAGCTGACAGAGCCTATAACAAAGTGATTCAGGGCCCTTATGCTGCTGTTCTGAGACATGTCCAATGGAGTTGGAGTTGGCACTGCTACCGTCTGGATTTACAGCTGGCCATTAAAGCATGTTTACAAGCCTTTAGTACAGTGTACACATCTGGTAAATCATTGATCGAACAAATAGCTCCTGTTGTCATGCTCTCACTGTCAGATTTTTGCACCTTACCCAGCACAGATCCATCCACACCAGAACCCCTCCATGCCCCTGTGACCACATGTCCCAGTGTCAGCAGATGCAGCCACCAACCACACACCTAAACAGCTCCGTGGCACACGTTGGGCAGGAATGGAAAGAGGTGCGTGAGAGAAGAGAAAGCAATCAGGAGATAAATCCTGCAGCGGTGTAGAGCAAGCCCCAGGAGCTGCACCACAGTCTCATTGTGCTGCTGTGGGATCATCTGCCCAGCTGTGCAGTGATCTGTGGCCAAACCCTGCCTCCTTGTCCACACTGCTGGGCAAAGGTCAAAGGGTAAAGGGCAAAACGGGGCAGCAGAAACAAAGCTGGGTCAGCTCATTCATGCAAAGCTTTTCAAGAGGCTTTGGACGGATGGACAGACAGACATGGGAGAGCAGGTTGTGCCATGAATAGCAGCAGTAACTGTTGTGGCATCCGCACTGCCACCCCTGCATCCATCTTCTGTCCTGGTCCGTGGTTGTGGAAACTGAGCCATGCATGAACGCAGCACAGAACTGCTCTGAGCTGAGGCAGATTCTCTATCCTGGCACATGGGCAAGCACAGCTGCCACAAATCATTCTGAAACAACAAAAAAATGCAGTGAAATGGAACTGTTAGCCATAACCTCTGAAGGCAGCAGCTCATTAGCCCCAGTGTCAAATCCAGCAGTGCTTGAATCCACTCCACTGAGGGACCTCCAGATCATCCTGGAAGCCGAGGTCTTGCTCAACTTTTCTGAGTAAAAGCTTTTCAATTTTGCAGAGAAGTGCCTGCAGGGCAGCAGCAGCCCTGCTCCTGTGCCTCCTAAAAGGGGTGGGAAAAAGTGCTGGCCATGGCCCAGGCAGCAGTGCCAGGGGTGCAGGGAGGAGGTGGATGCTCCCCCGAGCCCCACTGCAACCCAGTTGGGAGGTGTTGGCTTGAGGTGGGTTTTCTGGGCCACAGCAGCCTCCAGATTTCAATTTTTTTTAATTGCAATGCATCCCGGAAGGATGAGAAGAAAACAGACTTTCCCTTCTCCCATAAATAGTTTTATGGAAGATTTTAAGACAGAAGTAAAGGAGAACCTCTTCCTTCTCCACTACACTGCATTTCAAACCATTTGCAGAAGGGAATTAATTAACACAGCAGCAGAGCCCAGAATTGTGCAGCTCTGAACAATGGAGATCCGAATTCTTCTCCCCTACCCGAGAAACACGAGCCCAAAATCCAAGTCCATAATTTTTTTCTAACCCGAGTCATTTTCTAGATTGATGGAGAAAATCTATAGCAAACATTTATGACTTTGCAATAAATAACCCTCACAGAAGGCAGGAGGAGCTCTGGCGAGTCTCAAGGTAACTTTCAGTGAGTGCCAGGGGTCAGGGCAGATCGGGATACGCAGCGTACAGCCTTGGGCTCATCTGTTTTGAATTATTGCTATTAGCCAAGCAAGCAGACCTCTCAATGGAGCGGCTGTGCCGCGATTCCACGCCGTATTTTACTTCTGCGGTAGGAGAGGAGCTTCGGAACTTCGGATCTGCAGGCAACAGAACTGGGGATGCGGAACGGCCCCGAATCGTCCCGAACCTCGCTGCGCACGGACGGGGCGATGAACGCCGACATTCGCCGTCGGAGAAGTTCCCCGAAAAGCAGCACAAGCTTTGTTTGGTCATTAAAGCAGGAAAAAAAAAAAAAAAAAAGAGGGAATCCGAGGAAATGCTTGAAGCGATTAGGTGATCTTAACTCCGAGGCGCTAAACAAATGCAAAGCGGTTTCCCCCCCCCCCCCTCCCGACCAACTTCCCCCCCAGCCCCTCGTGCGGCTGCAGAATGTAATCTCATTTCTAAACACACAATTACAGAAAATAAAAAGAAAAGAATAATTAATTTCTGCTTCCTCATGCAAATCCTCTGACCAATCATTTAGGGATCAGGGGCAATTCAGCTTCTTGTGCAAATTCCAAGCTGAAAGCCTGGAAGAAAAAAAAAAAAAAAAAAAAAAGCAAGTGAATGGATTTACTTTTCTAAGAACCAGAATTAACAAAGGTTCCATTTTCCACGGTTATGTGCCTGGCCAGACAGCCCTTGCTGACAAGCTCTCAAAAAACATGTGTTGGCCTGTTGAAAAGGCCCCAGTGTTGACTGACAGACAATCGAAGTGACAAATTGTTTCATTGTACTTGGCAGGGAGAGCGCGGTATTAGATAATTACAGCGAGGGGGGAAGCGGCAGGTCGCAGGTCAGAAGACACGTCTGACCCCGTTTTCTGAAAGCCCTGAAAGGAGCCTCCTTCGGGAGAACTCCCCTGGCCCGGCGGTGATTAAGAGCAAACCAAGGCGGAGGGCAGCAGGGATCGCCCGTCCCGACGATGGGTCGGGTCTCAGATGGCAGCATCCCAACCGGGAGATGCGTTGCTGGCAGCACGGATGCAAAGTGGCAGGAAAAAAAGCTCTTCTTTTTAATGCAGCAGCCTTCAAACTTCTCACTTGCTCCATCAGTAGGTGCGTGGAACCTCATTCCAAAATAATACGAGGTAGATACCTCTGTTTTCAGCTATTCATCGTTTTCATTTTTGGGGGCAGACATGAATTCTTTTGCTGGAAAGCACTGCGAAAGTGTTGCGAGGCTCCTGCTCAACGACAGATATTTCATTGCATGAAAACCCCTCCAAACTGCTCTCCAGAATGCCACTCTCCAAACTTAATTCAAACCATACAGGGAGCCCCGACGTAGAATCTTTCAGGCCTATAAAATGAAACAAATTGCCTTTGCGACCATATCTCCCCATCTGAGCCATGGCTGTAAATTCATTTTGTCCTCTCGGATCCATACAGCATTAGGTGACCTGAAAGGCTCCTTTGTTCCCGAGTCCTCCAGTCCCTTCCTCCAGCCCAGGTGCTGCTCTGTGTCACATCAGGATGGAGGAGGCCCCAATGGGTCCCAGCAGCCCCTCGGATGCACCCAGCATCCCGACACCAAGCGAAGGGGAACAGCAGCAACGTTTGGTGTTTCTCACAGGAAGGATCTGTGGATCCAGCAGCCCGTGGATCGCAGCTGGTTTGATTTACCAGTAACAAACACAATCCTGTTCCTCCCTCTTGCTTTTTCTGTGTAACACTCAATGTGGTACCCAGCAGCACAGGTTCAAATTGCCTTCCTGGGGCATAGGAACCTCCTCCTGCCCACGTGTGCTCAGTGTCCCATGGGAACACGGCAGCCTGGGAATGCCAGGGGTTGGCAAACAGCTCCTCCTGCATTGCTCCTCCTCACCCCAAGGTGCAGGCCATGGAAACACCAAGGTCTTGAGCCTGGCAGACCCAGCTTCTGCCCCTTAATGAAGCAATGCATTGCTTTTCTTTAATATTTCGTGCACACTCACTGTGCAATTTTAGTGCACTTATTCTTTATTTAAAGATGGTGGATCAGAATAAGCTGTTAAAATTATGAAAAGCTCCTCGTGCTTATGCTTGGTGTCATAAAACACTAAAACAGTGAATGGATCTTTCAGAAAGAGACACATTACATGGTTACCATTTCCAGGTTCAGCCTTCGTGTTAGCACAGCAAACCCAGGAGGTTCCTCCTGTGGTCACAGCGTTTGCCAACTTTTTATTCCAAAAGCTCAGCAGCGGATATCTTTACGTGAAGATCCAGACACCCTGAAAATATATATCTTTTGTTTTTCTATAAACTCCAGTAAAACTGTAGTTGGATCAAAGTTTGCATCCAAAAGCACATTCTTCTAGAATATTTTATATGCGCATAAAACATCTGAGAAAATTTTAACATCACGATCTTAACTGTTTTCACATTGCAAGCAGCTAAAGGTTAAGGAAACGCACTCCATCTGGTGCAGCATTTTTAAGCAGATAATTTCTGAGAGCACTTCAGGCAGGCGAGGGCTGCAGGAATGGGGCTCAGCCCATGTCACACTTTGTCCCCATGCTGCTCCAACTGACCGGGGGCTTCCTGCAGAAGGAGCAGGAGTTGTTTGTTCAAGCAAACCCATTAGGTGTTTATTAGTCTTCATTATGGAGTGCTAGAGGGTTAATTAGTTCAGGCTGTTCCTATAGGGGGAGGCACAGAGATCACAGCAGCTGATACCCGGGTTCCTGGGACACTCACCACTCAGAGAGATCTCTATTTTTATTTTTCTCCTTTTTATCTCTTCCCTGAGCAAATTAAGGGTGTCATTATCACATTTGCAAACTGCTTAGCACAAAGAAGAGCCCTCCTCCGGGCCAGAGGGGTGCCTCTTTCTCAGCTGCCACCCCTGGGCTTTGTGCTGGGGACAGTGACAGCGCTGTTTACTGTCTTTTATCATTGCAAAATTGTTAGTTTTGTTCGGAGCATGACATGGTGTCTGCTTATTATGCTCTGTTGAAACTAAACAAAATAAATCATTCTTGTATTTGTTTCCTCTGTGTTGATTTGTGGTGTGGTTGGCAGGGGACAACAAATGCTTCGTAAATCTCTGCAAGGCATTGAACCCTACAGATCAGAGGCCATGCAGCACTCCTGCCCAGCACTTGGGGCTTTGGAGATTAGGAGTGATGGAGAATGCTCCTGACCACCAGCACGTTGCCTCAGCCATTAATTGCCCTTCCATTAAGGCCTGAGTTCATCTAGTTTCAGCTTCCAGTCGACCTCAGTATATACACATTTTGCCTGCTTTGATCAGAACTCTGCTCCCTTTGTAAATAATTCCATTCTGTGGGAGAGGGGTAACTTACAACCTCACAAGCCTCAGCCACACATGCTTCCCGACAAGCCTTTGTACCAAGCTCCAAGCCAGGCACAACAGCTACAACGCACCTCCCCGTGGAGGGCTGAAGTCACCTTGCATCAGCCAAGAGAAATCCAAATCCAAAATTGCTTTGCTAGAAAAGCAAGGCTGTGTTCTCCCTGCTTATGAGGCAGAATCCATCCAGTTCCAGCTGTCTCTGGTGTGCAATGCTGGCATCCTGCTGTGCACAGGACATGGCAGTCCCAGTCTCCTGATGGACTCTGTTGCTCCCAGCTAAGGATTAAGGGTTAATGTTTCCTGCTGCTCCACACTGAATACATCTTGGTCATCAAAAGTCCTCTTCCAGAGAAAGGACAGCCCTGCACCACACATGTGAACAAAGCAGCCTGACGAGGACAACGTGCAAAATAGAAAATTGCTAATGCTAAAAAACATAGGATTGGAGGAAGGCTTGAAGCTCCTGGGGTGGCCCCAGCTTCCTCCAGCTGTGCCCTTCATGCAACCCAGGTGCATCCCTACCCACAGCCCTCCCAAAGCCTCCTGGACAAAGGCAAAACGCAAGCACAAAAATATATCTTTAAAATTGTGTGGTGGAGGATGCAGACAGTAGCTCAAGGCTGTTTACAGCACGGAGGAATGCAGCAAGAAAGCTGGGCAACTCTTTGCTATATTATATTTTAAAATAATGAATACAGGCATGCTGGTGGAATGCCACTGTCCTGTATGCAAAACGTGAACGTGTGTCCCATGGAGACACCCAGCACCCAACCAGGCCGTGTCCTGCAGCTGGGGGCACTGACTGTCTCTGAGCCCAGGTGCTGGAGCCTCATTCTATGACCCACATCTAGAATTACAAATGCCCCCGCCGTAGATAATGTTTGAATTAAATCTGCCTTCCATTTTTTCCCACGGCGTTTTTAATTAGTAAAAAAAAAAAAAAAAAAATCCACAACAAAACAGTCGTTTATTACCGCAGAGTAAAATTCTACGACCGTTTTCATCCCGCCTCGCACCAGCTCAGCGCACACGTGCGGATTCGCGGGGTCGAGAGTGGGCGGGGGCCGGGATTGGATGGGGCCGAGAGTGGGCGGGGCCGGGATTGCACGGGCCGGGATTGGACGGGGCCGGGAGTGGGCGGGGCTGGGCTGTGCCACGTGATTTCGAGGCAGGGGGAGCGGGGCCGTACCATGCCAGCGTACGTTAAGGGGTGTGCGCCACGGCCGTGTCATCCGTGCAGGGCTTTGGCAGAGGTCACGAGGGCAGTGCCTCAGTTGTGATTGGCGAGGGAATCTCCGCGCAGCCAATAGGAAGCGGGGAGCGAGTGCGCACGCGTGAGCTCGCCGCTATGTTTTGCGGTGGCACGGGCGCATGCGCACTGCCGCACTCTGGGCCCGATGAGGCTACGGCGCATGCGCACAACGTCGCTTCCGCCTTTTTCCCGGTCCGGAGCTTACCGGACGCCTTTGCGAGCAGCCTAAAGCGAGCGGCGGCGCCTGCGGGAGCGGAGCGAGGCGGCCGCGGTGCGATGAGGCCGCAGCAAGCGCCCGTGTCGGGCAAAGTGTTCATCCAGCGTGATTATAGCGGTGGGACCCGCTGCCAATTCCAGAGCAAGTTCCCGGCCGAGCTGGAGAACCGGGTAAAGCGGATAACCGCGCTGCCCGCCTCTGTGGTATTGTGTCGCTTTATGGGGTTTGTCTGAGCAGCCAGCGAGGGGTTACTGCTGATCTTTGGAGCTGCCTGGTTTGCTTTTTCCTGCTCTTTTTAATCTAGCAGCCTGCTGTGTATGAAGTAAGCTGCTTTTGCTGTTTTTCCTCTTGGTGGAATTGCAGTCGGTAGTTATTTAATTGCTTTGTGTTCAGGTTGTGTTGGAATTCACACTTGATCTGGGCAGATTTTTGATAAGAAGTTTAAGGTCTGTAATTCACGGCGTCCTCTGGACTTTGCTCTAAACACAGCGGCTGTTTAAATTGTCAGCAGGTGATATTTCTGTGAGGAAAGACAGAAAAAGTGGAAATAAGTGAAGTTTTTAGAAGATATTGATGAGTTCTGGAGTGTGAAAGGTGTGATGGCTAAATCTGTTTTCTCTTTCAGATTGATAGGCAGCAGTTTGAAGAGACTGTCCGAACACTGAACAACCTTTATGCTGAAGCTGAAAAACTTGGGGGCCAATCGTACCTTGAGGGGTGTCTGGCCTGTCTGACAGCCTATACTATCTTCTTGTGCATGGAAACACATTATGAAAAGGTAGGTTTGTTTTGTTTTCCTTCTTTCTTATGCTCCAGACTTCAGGTGATTTATGTCCTGTAAGTTTTCTGTTACTTGTGCCATCACTGTATAAATTCCATATAGGCTCTGGATCTTACTGTAGGGTGACTTAACAGAGGAGAGCCAAAAGATGATCAGGGGGCTGCAGCACCTGCCTACAAAGACAGGCTGAGGGAGCTGGGCTTGTTCAGCCTGGAGAAAAGAAGGCTGGGGGTGACCTCAGTGCAGCCTGCAGGACCTAAAGGGAGCCTACAGACAGGAGGGGAATCAACTGTTTGAAAGGGGAGAAACAGCAGGACAAGGGGAAATGGTTTGAAGTTGAGGGAGGGCAGATTGAGGTTGGATGTCAGGGGGAAGTTGTTTGCTATGAGAGCGGTGAGGTGCTGGAACAGCTGCCCAGAGAGGCTGTGGATCCCCGTCCATCCCTGGAGGTGTTCAAGGCCAGGTTGGATGGGGCCCTGGGCAGCCTGGGCTGCTGTGAGATGTGGAGGTTGGTGGCCCTGCGTGTGGCAGGGGGTTGGAGCTTTGTGATCCTTGAGGTCACTTCCAAACTGGGCCATTCTGTGATTCTGATTCTGTGACAAGTCTGTCTGATATATGAGCAGTGTAACATTTTCTGTACATCGTGGAATAATGCAATTTCTGTCTCTAGTGGGTACTGGTGCTCTCATGCTGGGTTCTCCTAACGTTGTTATATTTGTGGTATTGCTGGTCTATGGCTCTAAGATAGGGAAACCTAGTTAAGAAACCTGACTTAATAAACTGTGACTTCTCTGCTGTTCTATTATCAGGTTCTAAAGAAAATTGCCAAGTTCATTCAGGAACAGAATGAGAAGATCTATGCTCCTCAGGGCCTCCTTCTGACCGACCCCATTGAAAGAGGACTAAGAGTTGTATCCTTGTGTGGTTTCTAAGATTATTTCCTAATTTGTTAGTCTACAATATGCAACCTGTTTCTCTGTTAATATGGCATCCTCTAGTCATGTTCGGTCTGTGATACTGCAGAGTACAAGATCAGTCTGGTCACTCTCAGCTATGTGTTGTTCTTTAGTCAGATATTTATACTTCTGTCTGTTGTGTAGTTTTTCCTGAGATTTAGAAGAAGATGGCAAGGTTCACAAGCTCTCTGTGTGCAGAATTTTGTGTTCTTGTTGTTGGAACAGTCCTGAGCTGCATAGGTGACTGGTGTGCTGTTCTGTTTGCTTTGTAGCTCTGAAATTAACCTCAAAAAAACAGCTATGAAGCAGAAAGATCAAAAGTTCTAATATCCTAATGATTTTTCACTTGTGTTTTTGTAAACTTCGTATAGTATATTTCCCTAACAGCCTTTCTACGCAGATTGAAATTACCATTTATGAAGACAGAGGCATGAGCAGTGGAAGATAAAACTGTGGAGTCTCAGGTACTTATCATTACAGTAGATGCCAACCTCAACTTTCTTTTTTGTGCTCAGACTGG
The DNA here is from genome assembly GCF_905368555.1 of Meleagris gallopavo. Classification (NCBI taxonomy): domain Eukaryota; kingdom Metazoa; phylum Chordata; class Aves; order Galliformes; family Phasianidae; genus Meleagris; species Meleagris gallopavo. The sequence goes on from NC_139427.1 coordinate 2,791,530, forward strand.
TAGACTGTCTCCTGCTGAAACAGAATATTTATCCAACTTCTGTGTGTAATCAGTGGCTTTTTACTTAAGTCTTGGGTGGTGTAGGTTTTCTGAATGTATAGCAATATATATGATTAATTTTATGCTACTGGATGTTAAGCCACCTCAAACAATAGCAGATTTAACTTAAACGATCAAGATTTGAGTTTGGTAAAATATGCATAAACTTAACTTGCACTGTATTAAGCCCAAAATGGCTTTCTGTATTTAAAGGATCTTTTGATTTTTCACAAAGTTTTCCTGGCATAAGTTTCTGAACAGACAAATATAAGACTTGCTCTTAAATCTCAACTTTAAAACAAAGCACTGTTTGAATGCTTATTTTGGTTTTCTAAACAATTTTCAGATTGATAACGTAAGAGATGAAGAAATACTTAAGAAAATCATTGATGGCACTGTGCTAGCAACTGTTTTTTCTATACTGCTGTGAAAGATGCAACTTTTCTTTTTGAATGTTTTTAGAGGTACCTCGTAGCAAGCTCTGTTTTAAAAGGTTTTGTGTTTCAAGTATCTATGAAATCAAGGTTATAACCCATGTTAAGAATCCCCTTGTATTTTACCTGGAAATCAATTCTAACATGTACCTTCTTTTCTAGCAGACAGCTCAACAGTGGACTTGATGTATCAGTTCCCCTACCTCCTACTTTAGAGCATCATTCCTCTTTTTGCTGCCAGATCCACAGTGCCATTTTCTACAGGGACTGACTTCCTAAAACTACTCCACGTGGTGTGACCCAGCTGGTCAGCATACATTTTGTGGCAAATTATTGAGCAGTGAGATCTCTCTTAAGTTTCTCAAGAAAAAGCAGAAGTGGTGAAGCTGCGTACTCTTCTGACAGAACCGCTTTAGCCCGACAGAAGTCTAGTCATGTAAATGTGGTGCTGTTCCTCCCTACTTCTTAAACCTTTCTGTACATCGATTGGGCTTTGGATATCTACAAGTCAGAGTGGAATTTTCCAGAAGAAAGGCTTTCCCTCAGGTTCAGTATTTCAGTAAGGGGATGTGGTGCCTCTTCCTGATGAGAAGTGACTCAAGGCAATGAGCGTTTTAAGCATCGTGTACTGATTCTTACAGAAAACTAGAAGGCAAAGCGTTTCTTGTTTTAATGTTTTGGTTATTCCTAGAAGAGAGGGAGGAATAGCTGGACTTTATTCCTAGTGTTTTTTCTACTGCTGTGTATGTGCTGTTATTGTAACTGTCAGGGCTGATCAGAAGAGGGAGTCTATTCATGGATAAAACAGGAACTACAATAAAATGGATGCTGAACCAATAAATATAACTCTTTCCCTACTCTGATTAATATGTGAAGTGTAAAACTGTTTCTTTATGAATTTATTATAACTTAGAGGAAAACGCTGATTCGAGAAACTTAGCTGTTGTGTAGGATGGTTTCTTAACTCTTGTCTGCTGGCACACTTTTGAGAAGTAGAGCTGTGCGTTATTTCCTATGTTTGTGCATTAACATTCCTCAGCAATACCTAAAAGCACGGTTCCTTAAGGAAAGGATGTTTGGATTTCAGTTCTGAGTGCCATTATCCAATTGTGGAAGGAATTCAAGAACTTAGAAACTGAGAAATTGTACAGAAGTGATGTTTTGGCTTTTGGTGGTGCTGTAGGTGCTACTGCGTCTGAAATTCCAGGCTTGTTCCTCAGCCACTGGTTTCTGTTTTTTTTGTTGTTGTTGTTTGTTTTTTTCTTTTTTGAGATTTGTTTAATATTCTCACTGTATAAGACTTGTTTTTTCTAAACTGTAACAGTGGTTGCCTTTCATGTCTGTTGCAATACTGGCAGAAGTACTAATGGATCAGTAAATTTTTTCTTAAACTGTGTCTGTGTCACGTTCAGTAGCGCTGTTTTTGAAACGCTTTCTCTTCGTAGCGCGAGATTGGGTAAAGGCACGTTCGCAAGGCTCAGCGGGGCTGCACCGCGCTAAATCCCGCCCCCGCCATTTTGTCGCTGTTCGCGCCGGCGCAGTGGGGAACGTCCGGGTCACGCGGCGCGCCGGCGCAGTGAGGAGCATCCGGGTCACGCGACGCGCCTGCGGAGTGAGCAGGATCCGGCTCACGCTGAGCGCCTGCGCAGTGGAGCTGTGGCTGTTGGGATGGCGGCAGCGGGCGGTGAGGAGCCGGACTCGGATGATGGCAGCGAGGAGCTGGTGCTCACCCCACTACAGCTCATCCGCAGCCTGGAGCAGGTAGTGCGGCCCAGGGATGAGCCTCGAGGCTTCCTGGGGACCTTTTAGACGATCGGCGGATGGGGCTGTCCGAGGAAGGCTCGGGGAGGCTGACGGCGAGGCCTGTGGGCCTGCTGGGCGGGAAGGGGCGACTCAGGGCCGGGGTCCCTAAGTGCACGATAGGAGATGTCTTCGCCTTTGCTCAATGCGTTCCTTCTCCTAGGCCTGGCTGAACGAGAAATTTGCCCCCGAGCTGCTGGAGAGCAAGCCTGAGATCATTGAGTGCGTGGTGGAGCAGCTGGACCACATGGTGTGTGCTGCGGGCTGGGGGAAACGGGGGGATGTGCTGCTGAGCCTGTGTAGTGTTCATTCCTGAGGAGAGCACTGGGAAATGTAATCAGTTTTTATTTTCCTTATGTGTCAAATGGTCATCTTTCTCTCTTTTTTTGTTGTTTGGTGTTTCAGCCTTTTCAGTTTCTTTTGCCTTTCTTTGCAGGAAGCAAACCTAAAACGGGCAAAGAAGGGAGACTTGAAGGTCAGCGTCCACCGCATGGAGATCGAAAGGATCCGTTATGTGCTCAGTAGTTACTTGAGATGTAGACTTGTGAAGGTAATGCTGTACAGAGCATAGAAAAGGTTTACTTAACTAAAACAGGCTAGGAATCACTCCTTATGTCCTCCCAAAGGATTTCAATCCTTGGGCACACTTTTCTGTTGTGGAGAATCACAGTATTGCTGTGATGTTCTGTTATAATGGCATGTTTTGTTTTGTTTTTTTTTACCTAAGCCAAGGTATGTGATCCTCCTGGGTCCTGTCAGATACACATATATCTGTGCAGCTTTAAGACCCCAGCTGACTGTATTGTTATCAAGTCAGCAGCAGGTATTTGGGCAGGCCTGTGTTTACTGCATACACCTGTTCAGGGGAGGATCACTTGTCAGGGAAGTCTGGGGGATTTTAGGCACTGAACTACTGAAAAGTTGGGTGTTAATTTTTTTTTTTTTTCTTCCAATGGCAGATAGAGAAGTTTTTCCCACATGTACTGGAGAAGGAGAAATCTCGAGCCAGAGGGGAGCCTTCCATTCTATCACCAGAGGAGTTTGCCTTTGCTAAGGAGTGAGTGGGCTTTCAGTCCATCTCCCTCTCTTTGCATGTGGTACAGAACTTGCCCTTGTGTTATACTGAACAGTTCTTAAGCCTTAGACAAGGTTGCAGTAAGATTCAGGTGTTTAGCCTTCCTTATGGACAAGGAAAGAGCTAAAATGAAATAGTTCTTCTGAGTCTGTGGCATACTTAGCATCTGAGCCAGTTCTGTCAGAGGGTTGCTTGTAACTGGATGACCAGGAGGTGTCACCTGTTGGCACTTTTGAGCAAATACTCTCCAAGCAAATTTGCATTTGACTTAGTTAGTAGATGCTCCAATGTTGTGGGTTTTTGTTGTATTTTTTTTTTTCTTCAGGTACATGGCAAACACCGAGACTTATCTGAAAAATGTGGCCCTAAAGCACATGCCACCCAACCTGCAGAAAATAGCCCTCCTAAAATCAGGTGAGTACAGGCAGACTACAAGCACTCAGGAAAATTACTGCAAATGGGATATGGAGAAAGCTCTGGGCTCATGTTAGCCACCTCCATCTGCTTTTTTCTTAAGCTGGGGCAATGCAAACTACCTCTTAACAGAAATGTCTGGCATTCCCTTTGTTGGCAATGCATTTGCTGCCCCTAATACTACTTTCTTCACTGAGCGTTCTGCAGAGGAACATGAGTGAGTGTTGAATCTGTGCTCTGACTGTTGTATCTGCAGTCCCAAAACCCAACCTGGACTCTTTCGTGTTCTTGAGAGTGCTGAAGAGACAGGAGAACATCCTGGTTGAGCCAGAAACTGATGAGCAGAGGTAGGTGGTCCTTCCACACTCAGAGCGTATGAACAAGACTTGTTTCACAAAAGCAGCTTAACGCCCTGCACCTGCCTCTTTCAGAGAGTACACCATCGATCTGGAGGAGGGCTCACAGCACCTGATCCGCTACAAGACCATTGCCCCTCTGGTGGCCTCAGGAGCAGTGCAGCTCATCTGAGTGAGTGGTGAGCGCCGAGGTAGGGCTGTGTTGCCTCCTGTACATGGCCCAGGTGGCAGTGAGGGGGGCAGGGCAGAGCTGGGCTGAGTGCCCCGCAGGGTGTGGCTTGGAGAGGACTGGTTGAGGGTAGCAGCAGGGCTGGGAGGTATATCTTTGAAAGCATTCAAAGCATTCTGCGTCCAGGCCTGGGGTCCCCAGTACAGGATGGATGTGGAGCTCTTGGTGTGGGTCCAGAGGAGGGTCACTAAGATGATCAGAGAGCTGGAGCATCTTTCCACTGAGGAAAGGTTGAGGGAACTGGGATTGTTTAGCTTGGAGAAGAGAAGGCTCCAGGGAGACCTCATTGTGGCCTTCCAGTACGTGAAGGGAGCGTATAAACAGGAGAGGGAACGGCTGTTTACAGGGGTGGATTGTGATAAAACAAGGGGGAATGGTTTTAAACTGAGACAGGAAAGGTTTAGGTTGGATATTAAGAGGAAGTTTTTCACACGGAGGGTGGTGAGGCACTGGAACAGGTTGCCCAAGGAGGCTGTGGATGCCCCATCCCTGCAGGCATTCAAGGCCAGGCTGGATGTGGCTCTGGGCAGCCTGGGCTGCTGGTTGGTGACCCTGCACCTAGCAGGGGGTTGAAACTCAGTGATCATTGTGGTCCTTTTCAACCCAAGCCATTCTATGATTGAAGTAAACGAGCAAGACATCTTCCCTTCTGTGTTTCCAAGGGGCTTATTGCCCCCCATCCCTCTGACATAATCAAGGTCTTGATTGCTTATGACATGCTTGGAATGCAGCCAGGCTTCTTTCTCTCAGCGTTGCTGAGTGAGGGCAGTCACAGCACTCACTCACAGGGCTTTGGCAGAGCCCTGCCATAGTCCCTTTGGAGCCCCAAGGGATGGATGAGTGTAGACAGCATTTCTTGAGATCTCAGACTAGTTTGACAGCAGATGTGTACAGAGCACATATATCTTCAGAGGTAAATAATCCCTTTGTAAATGCAAGGGTACGCTTCTTTAAACCTTACATATGTGTTCATTCTTGCCCCAGTTCAGTGCTGTTTGTTAAATTAGGCTATCAGGTGAAAATTGGCTGCTGGAACGGTGTGGTTAACTTGTGTAAACTCCACCTTTCCCCATCAGCTTTGATCTCATCACAGCCTGTACAACCTTGGATGTTGTGCAAGTGCCCAATCCCTCTGAAGTGAACTGGAGGGATACTTCTACACCACCTTTGCCACGTGATCCATTGAGCAAAGAACACACATGAAGGTATTTGCTGGCAGAGCAAATCTTGATTATAATGCAAGGAGCAGGAAGGATTCGGAGCAAATTAAGGATGGAAACTGCAACTCAGAACAAAGAGAATGTCGTGAGCAAGCAGGAGAGAACCCTAGGGTCATGTGAGTGATACTTAACTCCAGTTTGTTACCAGCAGTAGGAAGGGGGGTTGGAGAGTTTACCAAGTTTATCTCTTGTCTTTCTCAAAGTATTGCTTGGAAGATGCCATGAGCTTAGGAATTTGGTTTGTCTGCTCTGAAGGATAGTTATGCAGGCCAAGCAGCAGGTCTGTCCTTCTTTGGAACGTCTCAAGGCAGAATTTACCTTGCAGATGGAATGAACTTTGTTCTGCCTATGCAGCTTCTGTCCCAGTGTGGACACAGTTGTCCACAATGCCTTCTAACTTGTCTAGAGAGAAATTACAGTGATTTTATTTTTTCCTGGTGTTCTGGCAACAGTAGCACTATTCTCATAAAATATCTACCTTTGCTATTTCAAGTATCTCAGATTTGCCTGCAGTGTAGGCCTGGATTTGGAATTGCTTCCTGGCCTTTGTGCTGATAGTGGCTTTTCTTGCGTGGTCCAAAGAATGATTGCCTACAGGAGCCCTGAGCATCTGTGTTTTCTCTGATCAAGCTGTGACTCATTACGATTGTGATGGAAGCTTTGGAAATGTCAAACAGCATTTGTAGGTTTGTCACAAACCTTCTTCACCAAGCAACTGATTCACATGTAGTATGTCTTGATAATGCCCACGTACAATTTGTATTTCATTCCATTGTTTTGTTACATGCACAAGCTTTGCATAAAACCAATATCAGAGCAGAATCTGCACTGAAGATTTAAATGCTGTCATTTCACCTCTGGAAATTCCTGGATGTTGATCAACTCCTGCAAGGGGAATGAAAGGCCTTTCTGCTTTTCTGGCCTTTTCTGACCCCCTTCTTTGAGCTGACGGACTTCAGGGAGATTACAACACGGTTACAGTTAATCCTCAGGTTTGAGGCTGCCTTTGTCAGTGAACTCCAGGGCAAACGGGGTCTGCGTGATCAGCAGCTGAGGACTAGAAGAGCTCTGAGGAGTTCTGTAAGCTTGTGTTTCATGCTGCTTGCAGTGGTAATGGAGTACAAGTTTGGCAGGGCTTTCCTAGAACAGTCTCTTGCTGCAGAGTGAGAACAGAAATCGTCTTGATTTTTGCCTTACCTCTTGTGCTTTGTATGCTATTCACATTACTTCCTCTAAGGCTAGCATGCTGCCTTTGATTTCTGCAGCAGAGCATTCAACTCGGCGTGCAGGGAAACTTGGATCAATAGCACAGAGTGCAAAGTGACAAGGCAGAGGGCATATTCGGGAAAGCTTCAGTGTGCAGTTGGTGGGATGCCTTATTTAAGAATTGTAGTGATCAGTTTCACTAAAATGGAGTTACTGTAATGGTGGCTCAGGATAAAGCAGCTTTCTGCTGTGTGCGCTCTGAAGATCCTCCTTCCAGAGAATGTGGGGTTCTGCTGCATTCTCTGCTTGTAGTTTTGAGGGTGGAAACCATCCAGTTACTTTTGTGCTGAAACAAATGCTGGGGTAAGGGAGACAAGCTGTTCCTTCATGTTGATTACATGGGGCAAAAGCTCTTTTTGCCCTGCTGACCCTCATGCATTTCCTGATTCCTTGCTAATACAGCCTGGTACCTGTCAGGTGTATGGACAGACAGGCTCACTTTCCTTCAGGACAGGGCCCTCCTTGCACCATGCTCTGTGGGGAACAGGCTGGTGTTCTTCTGTACCCCTTTCACTGCCAGGCAGGCAGGGTGTGACGCAGTGCATCTTGCAGTGCGAGTGGCTTTGCATGTGTGGTTTATAGTGTTCCTAATGAATCCATTTAGATAAAGTGGATTCTTTTTTAAGTATAGATGTTAAGAGGAAGTTGTGTTTAATCCTTAGGAATCAGTAGCACACACCTCTGCCCAGCCCTGAAGAAAAGGCTTTGGATTGTACCCTGCTCATGCCTATAGCTCAGGCAGCCTCTCAGAGGTGACAGAAGCTCTCAGTCAAAGTCATTCTTAATCTGCTGCTGCAAAAACGTGCTCTAGAAGAGCTGCTTGGAGAATGTCTGTAAGACTTTCTCCTTAGCCCTATTTAGTTTGACTGAACAGTTGTCCAGGCAGCTAGTACTTGCCCTACTACTGCACCTCACGTGGCTGCTGCAACGTGAGCATCAGGGGCCCATGCCCTGTCCTAGAAGCCAAATCTTCACCAGGGCTGATTTTTCCTAGAATGCCTTGAGCATGGCTCCTCTCTGGAGTCTTGGAGCCAGCAAAATTACTGCAGGCTGTGCAGGATTTTTCAGAATGGCTGTTAGGCTGGAATTGGTCAGGCTAATGGTGAGATTCAGTTTAAGCGCATCTGAAAATGCTTTTTGTGTCCTTCCATGACTGAATACCTGGGATACCTGTGGGACTGGATAATGTTTCACTGCTAACGCAGTGCTTCTGTTGCCTCATCTGCATTGGAGGAAGGGGAAACATCTGCAACTCAAGGAAGAGATGCTTTTGGCTTGTATTTTCAGATGGAGGGGAAGACTCATTCATCCACTTTAGTTTGTGCCTATGATGAGAGTGGGAGCAGCTTCTCTAGGGGCTGCTGTAGAGATTGGACTGAAATATATCACCTGTTCTCTGTTCCTTCCAAGGTGTTGATAACTTGGGTTTGCTGTGCAGTGAGCTCTAAATGCAAAGTGGGTGGATGGTGAAAGAGGTCACAGGGAAGGCACTGGTTGGAGTTGTGATTTCACAGTTAAGCCAGATCTGCTCTCCTGAGGGCAGGAGAAATGTGGAGTAAGTACATAAATTAGTAGGAACCTTTTTCCATGTCTCTGTTGACACCCCCAAGTCACTGAAGAGGAATACGTGCTGTCAGCCTGTGAGGATGTGATGAAGGAATGGTTCTCAGAAAGCAACAGGTGAGAACTAACAAATTGCCTGCACTGTATGTAACTACACGTGCAAAGCTGTGCAGTTCCTGCTATGCAATCCATCTCAGCAGTGCATAGAGGCCCAGCCATATTTTAGCATGGGCTTTCTCTTTCACTGCCCTGGCTCACCCTGCTGTGCTGCTGTGTGACAGTCTTTCCCAGAACTGAGAAATAGCTGCCTTAAAGCTGACACGAGGAACCAGTTGGAAATTCTGCTGGAAAGGTTTTGAGAAGTCAAAGGTCCAGAAGCAGACAGGTTATGAATACCTGAGAAATAGCCTTTAGTTCTGTAAAAAAAAAAAGTCAATTTGCAGCCATGCCTCTGGGAGATGTTGTTTGGGTTTGTAATTTGGGCAGGTGCAGCCACAGTTACCTGTTGCAGGGTGAATACAATGTGGCTTGTCCTCCAACACCCCTTCCTGCAGGCCCTGCCATACAAGTGTATCTGGCTCCTGGTTACCCCCAAAGGGTTCTGTTGTGCTCCTCCCCATGCAGGAGTGTCTGACCAGCAGTGACCTGAGTGCCACACATCCTTGTAGGGGAGAGTACAGCTTTGGCTCTTTCTTTTTTTGATGTTTCTTATGGACTGAGGTCAGGGCTGAACTCTAGGCTTCTCCCAGCCACACACAGAATTCATGTTTGCTTCCAGCCATTCAGAGTGAGAAGCAGCATCTTGCATTGTGCTGAAGCAGTGGCAATGGAAAGCTGTGTATAAATACTGATAGATGGGTTGTGTCATGAGCTGATCAAGATCTGTGCTGTCAGCAGGAAAAATCAGGTCTGCTTAACCTAAATGGCTAGACAGCTCTGGAGAGATTAGCAGGTAGTACAGGGCAGGGGTGATCTGACTTAGGTGACAGTCTTTTCTATCAAGGAGTCACATGTGAGCTAAACAGTGAAGGTGATTTTGAATGTGAGTGTCAGGGACCTCACAGCGCCCTGTTTTTCAGTGCAGAAGGGTAAGAAGCTTCTGAATTGCGTTTTCATACGAAGCACCTATGAAGGCAGGCTGAGGGAGCTGGGCTTGTTCAGCTTGGAGAAAAGAAGGCTGTGGGGTGACCTTATTGCAGCCTGCAGTACCTAAAGGGAGCCTACAGACAGGAGGGGAATCAACTCTTGGAAAGGGGAGATAACAGCAGGACAAGAGGAAATGGTTTTAAGTTGAGGGAGGGCAGATTGAGGTTGGATGTCAGGGGGAAGTTGTTCGCTGTGAGAGTGGTGAGGTGCTGGAACAGCTGCCCAGAGAGGCTGTGATGCCCCGTCCATCCCTGGAGGTGTTCAAGGCCAGGTTGGATGGGGCCCTGGGCAGCCTGGGCTGCTGTGAGATGTGGAGGTTGGTGGCCCTGCGTGTGGCAGGGGGTTGGAGCTTCGTGATCCTTGAGGTCCCTTCCAACTCTGGCCGCTTTGTGATACAGAGCGAGTCCGGAGTCTGGGATTTTCAGTGCTTTTAGACACCTGGAAATAGTTGTTTCAGAGTAAGCACTCGAAAAGAGACGCATGAAAACAGTTCAAACCTCCCAACGCCAAAGAGGAGCGCACTTTTCTTCCTGTAGCTCCTCGTGGGGTGGGGGTGGCGGCGTCCGGCTGCGGGGCTCCCTGCGTGCGGGGCCGCCGCGGACGGGCGGGCGGTGGCGCCGCTGTGCCGGGGGAGCTGGGGGGGGGGGAAGCAGCCCAGGCCCTCATTGGCCGATCCGGAGCGCGTTCCCGACGCCTATTGGCTGCAGCGACAGCCGGGGGGTGTCCCGGTCGCGGGCGCTTCTACGGCTCCATTGATCGCGCGGCGCCGCCGGTGGAGCGAGCGGACGGGACGCGATGAGCTGCGGCGAGTGAGCGCGGGTGGGGCGGGCGGAGGGAAGGGTGCGGGCTGGGAACGGGGCTGCAGCCCCAGCTGTCCGGCAACCAGGGCTCATTGCCTGACCCCTCTTCACCTCTAGGCTTTTCCAGGTCTATAGCACGCGAGCTGTCACTCCCCCAGCTATGCCTGTGGACCTGGCCATGCGGCTCTGCCTGAGCCGCTCACCCCCTATTCGCAAGCTACTGAATTCCTATGAGGAGCTCCGGGGCAGCCGGGGACGCAAACCCCTCCGCTCCTGTCTGAACCTGAAACAGAGCACAGATCGTGAGCCTGAATGGAGAGAGAACACCAAGAGCTCTAAAAATCAAAAGAAGAAGAGGGTGGTATTTGCTGATATGAAGGGGCTCTCGCTGACAGCTGTCCGATTCTTCTCAAAGATCGAGGAGGACCTCTGTGATTTGCAGCATGCCCTGTCAGACCTCACCTGCTTCCGGCCCAGGCTCCGGGACTCGCACTCAGAAGCAGGCAGGTATGTGCTGGACTTCCCACAACCCTCTGCAGACTATGCAACCTTCCGCAGCCGCCTGCTCAGCAACCTGGTTTGCCTGGAGAGCTGCCTGATCCAGGACCATGCCCTGTCTGGGACAGTGAAGGTCAGAAACATTGAGTATGAGAAGAAAGTCCTTGTCCGCATCACCTTTGACGGCTGGAAGAGCTTCCGAGACATCTCCTGCCAGTACATGCATAGCACGTATGGCTCAGCAGACATGGACACCTTCTCCTTTGAGCTCTCCCTTCCCAAATCCTCTAGCTCCTGCAAGGCCACAGAGTTCTGCATCTCCTTCCGCTGTGGGCAGAAGACCCACTGGGACAACAACCAGGGGAAGAACTACAGGATCTACCACGTGGGTGTGATTCGTTCACCTTCCCATGCTGTGAAGAGTGCCAAGGGGGCCCGGGAGCACCTTGGCACCTCCCGGGCTGCTGCCCTCGTCCTTTCTCACCTGCAGAGCTGGCGCCATTCAGAGCCCCAAGCCCCGTACTGGTAGGGAGGTGCTTTGGAGGGGCTGTAGGTTCCTTCTGTCCCTGCTTTGGTACAAGGGCCCTTGCGGGGGTATGGGGGCAGTGGCAACAGCAGCAAGTGCTGCTCCCAGCTCTGTTAGCTTCTCCACGAGACTGGCTGGCTACGGTACAAGCAGCTGCTGGACTTCAAAGCTGGACCCCGCTCTATTGTCAGCTGGAAGCCGTTTCGGTGAAATTCCTGCCGTGCATCGTCCGGGCAGCGCTAGCGCGAGAGTACAGGAGTGACAGCGGGGTGAAGCGGGCTGTCCCCGCGTGTCCTCCGGTGCGAGCCTGCGGTGCGATCAGCGGGACAAGTGCCTTCGTGCAGCCGGAGGGAGCGGCTCGGGGCCGTCGCGGCGGAGTGGAGGCAGAAGCGGCGGGCGGGACGAGGGCGGGACGAAGCCGCTCGGTGCCGCGTCGGCCCGGCCGCGCTGTTACGGGAGGCAATAAAGTGACGGCGCAGTGCGAGTTCGTCTCTCATTTCGTCGGCGTGCGGCGCCCCCTGCCGACAGGGAGGTTTGCGGTGGCGTTGCGTGCGCGGCCCCGCGGGAGGCGTGATGACATCAGCGTACGCAGGGCGGAGACGCGGCGCGCACGGCGCGTGGCGGGGGCGGAGCCGGGCCCGGCGGCAGTGCAGGCAGGTGAGTGCGCGAGCGGCCCGGCCCGGCGCTCCTCCTCCTCCTTCCCCGCCGTCCCGCTCCGGTCCCGGCCGCGATCTCCGTCCCGCTGCGATCGGCGGAGGAAGCGGAGAGACGGGGCCGGGCCCGAGCCGCCCGCGGACCGTTAACCGGCGCCCGCGTTACGAAGCGCGGCCTCCTCCGCGCCGCGGGCCGCGCCGTACCGCCCCGCGCGCCGTGTGAGCGCCCCGGCTCCGCCCCGCCCCTCCGCACCGGCAGCCGCTGCCAGCGCGCACGAAGGTCGCCGCCGGTCCCGGCCCTGCCCGGATTCGCTGCGCCCGTGGGCGGTGTCCCGTAGGCCGTAACAAAGCGCTCCCGGCCTCGGCTGACCGCGTTGGGTGGAAGGGCGCGGCCTCAGACCCGGAGCGCGGGGCTCCACGAGAGACCGGGGGCTGCCGCACCGTGGTGCTGCTTCGGGTTGAATCGGGCACCGCACGTGGCCGCCGGCTCGTAGGGCCGGGGCACGGCGGGGACGCGGAACTGAAACGTGGAACTGAACGGCTGGCGGGGCCGAGAGCTGCTGGGGCCGGGCCGACAGTGAGAGCTGTGACCGATGGACGGTCACGCGTGTGGCTGCAGAACTGCTGCTGCCAGGGAGTAGTTTGTGAAGGTCTGTAGAGGTGTAGTTTGTGTTCTCCTGAAGCAGTAACGCTGCAGTGCCAACAGCTGCAACACTACGTAAAGGGGAGCAGAATGGTATTCTCACCTTCATCCTCTGAGTTCAAGCACTGTTCCATCCCACCCTTAGGCTGACACCGTGCCCTCTGGCAGCAGGCAGAGATAATATCTGGAGGGAGTTCTCCCCTCAGCAGTCCCTCCAAGCAGTGTTGGCCTCACGCAGACCTGTTCTGCCAGGTCATCCCCTGCCAAGGCTGCAGCGCTGTGTTGACCTTTGACTGCTCCCCGTGTCCCGGTGAGTTCCACGGTGGCTAATCATCAGCAGTAATTCTCCCCTTGGGCTAACTTCCTGTCATGCATTGTTTGTAAAGCTGCCCTGTGTAAGCAGTAGGTGAGCCACGCCCCAGGAACCTGCGTACAGGGGTAGAGGAAGTGATTCCTTCCCAGGAATCCAACACACAGCTGGCTCCCCTGAGGTTGGATTCCTCTGAAATGAGAGAGGTGGTGAGGGCTCTGTCATTCAGAAGGGTTTTCTGCTACTTCATTGGCTCTTTTCCTGTACTTGGGACCTGTTTAGATACACTCAACATCCTGTGCTCCAGAGTGGCTCTGATTGGAGCCACTCACGTCAAGGTTTGTCTGGGAGGAAGGCGCAGGATGTGTGTCTGATGGCGTGAAATGGAAGCTGGAGTATTGGTCTGTGCCTGAAGTGTCTCAGGAGCTGCTTGGAGTGATGTGTCCTCAGCCTGATCACTGCCTTCATGCTTTCAGCACCCACTGTCCTTGGCCTTCTGCCACTGACGTCTCCGAGTTGCGTGACTTGCCTGACTTCAGTTTCTCTTTCCTCCTCTAGTGCTGGTGACATGTGAGTGCCTGGTCTACCAAGAAGCCAACACACTGTTTGGAGAGCTTTCCAGGGACACGGGTTTCATTTGAGTCAGTTACAACTCTTCAACGTGAGTGGATGCCAGAAGCCTCTGGAATTAAACTCGTTACAGGCGTCATGTGAGGATCTGAGCCAGTCTCTGTATCCTGGAAGGAGCAATAATAGCTCCACATACAGCAGGCTCCTGCAAGTGCCAACTCCCTCAATTTCCTCCAATGCAGGCTCAGAGATGGACTTCATCTTGTCCCCGTGAGGAGACTCTGCATACTCTCAGCAGCTTGAGACGAATTCTACTGCCAGTGTCTTCAGAAGCTGTTCCTCAGGAGGATTTGCTCAGCAGTGCTGTGGGAGAGCCTGAATTCACACAGTTGTTCCAGGACGGTACTCACTGCAAACCCATGGAGGAACCTGCCTGCACACTCCATCTTCTTTGAGCTCCTTAAAGTGCACTGTTTGAACTGTTTGGGACTCCTGGCAATATTTACTTGTTTTCCCAACCTCTCTCCCAGATACTGTTCGTTCCCTCTCTCACAGGGCCCAAAAAGGATGTGAACTTTGGAATGGGGTCTGTGAGCAACAGCGGACTCAGTGCATGTGTGAGACTATTACTGAATAGTAGGAGGACTGTTTAACTGCTGCAGGCAGCCTTCCTCTTTGGCTGCAGGGTCGCAGGGCACCAGCCTTGCTTGGGCCCTTCATCATGTTCCTCCTGCTCCCCTTTGACAGCCTAGTTGTCAATCTCTTGGGAATCTCCATAACTGTCCTCTTCACTCTACTCCTGGTTTTCATCATTGTGCCAGCAATTTTTGGAGTCTCCTTTGGCATCCGCAAGGTTTACATGAAAACATTATTGAAGATTTTTCAGGTGAGTTATGTTTTCAGAATTTTCTGTGCTGAAGGATGTTTACAGGGGTCTCATCAAGCATATTAATTGTAGGAAGAGAACCTTTTCCCATTCTGTAGAGCAAAGCAGACAACAGGGGCGGGATATGGTTTGCTGTTAATGTGCTGGTGCCAGATGACCTGCTGCAGTCATCTCAGCCAAGTGCAATTTATTGGATTTCTGTTCACAGGTTGTGTTTTTTTTTCTCTGTGGTTAAGCCACTGAGTCTTCAAACGAAGTAGTAAGACAGCATAGCCCATAAGTATGCAAGCAGTACAGCAGTACCAGGGGATGTGCTGGGAGGAGGTGTGTGCTTGGCCAGGTTAATGTCCCATGCAAGGCTGAGTGCTGTCACAGTTTGATATGGAGGGAAGCCAAAAGGGGTGCAAGATGTGACAGAGAGGAACTGCAGTCAGTGTGCTGCTCATCTCCAGTATGCTTGGATGAAGCAAAAGCAGGCAGCAAGGTAGAACTTCATGTGCTGCAAGCCCTGGGCAGTCTGTGGCCAGAACGCAGAGCTCCCAGGTCCCAAAGTGCTGCCTGCTTATCTGCTGAGCCCAGCAGTCACAGCTGGACCTGCAGCCTCTGAGGACAGCAGCAGCACTTGCTGCTCCTCTTGGCACAAAAAAGCCAAGTGGAATTTTCCATGTTGGGGTCATGCTGTTCCCCTGGCTGCCTTCAGCAGACTTATTTCTGGACCGTCTCTGCCAGCATCTCTCCTTGAATCAAGTCCCTGGTGAGACCAGAATTTTTGCAAAGCTCCCAATAGATAAAACCCAAACCAACCCAAATCAGCCCAAACCTTGCAGCCCGGGGAAAACGAATAAGATAGCACTGAGCATAGTAGGGAAGTTTCAGGCTTTTAAATGTGATGTCCAAACTTCTACAGTATTCAGTTAGCTAGGAACAGAGCTGGTCTTCTCTGGGAGCATCTCTGTACTGGCTGGCTGGAAAGGGCAGCCCTGCAGCTTACTATTTTCAGTGCTTTGTCCAAGTCCTCCCAAAATTTGTGGTGTGAGGGAGAAGACCCAGTGCTTTGTGATGTGCTTCATTATCACTGGTGTCTGAAGATCTGGTTTTTAATTTAGTGACTGAACTGCGAGAAAAAAAATAAGAAGAATTTTGGCTTATCTGAAACGGAACATTTTGTTTTACTGTAATTATTTTTCCTTTCTTTCATTCAATGAAGGAACATTTAATCTCAGCACATTTTGGTGTTCAATTTTGCAAGCATTTTTCTGAGAAGAAATCTAGTTCAGCTTTTATCAAAGAATCTTTGTGGTGGGAGAGAGGAGCGCTCTGGCAGAATGTCTCATAGATTGATGTAAAGCTCAGTGGCTGGGTCTGGTCATTCAGAATTGTATGAGGAGTATTATTCACAAGAAATATTTTTCAAGTTCTTGAGGCCAATGTTGCAAACACAGCCCAGGATGCTGCACCTGAATCTGGCAACATGGGGGGCTGTGGGGCCCTGGGTGGCAGCCACACGCCTGTGTTGGTGGGGAGGGAGACCTGCCCACTGTTTCCCATGTGGCAGGCTGGGTTTTTTGCCATCGTGGTCTCTACTGTAGGGCTGGCAAGGAATGTGCCTTCTGTACAGGCTTCCCCACTTCTGTTAGGTCAGAGCTTCTCTTTTGCCTTCTCCTGGGAATGGCAGTGTCTGGACAGTCTTCTGCAATCCTGCAGTTCCTTCTACTGGCAGAGGAGGCTGCCAGATGAGCTAGAAGCTCCACCCACAGTTAACATTCCCACATCATTGCTTTCTCATCTAATAGTGTCATGGGTTGAGACTGGGAACCCTGGAGTTCCCAGCAGTTTCTGCTTCTTCATGGATGACTGATGGAGTGACTGAGGGCGTTTGTCTGAGGGTGCTTGCTGCTGCTATTTTGGACTGACTATGAACTGAGAAGCAGCAGGGAGGAATCCCGTCTCCTGATGAGGCTGGCCTGATAAGCTTAGCAGCAGCCTGAAAACACAGTCTCTGCTTTGAGTTTGGAGGAATTCAATAGTGGAAAATAGTGCTGGTCCTGTTATCTGCTTGCTGAGCTACATCACATTCCAGCAGGAGGGCATGCAGGATGAAGGTCCATCTGGAGGCTGTACAGTGGCAGCCACGTGCAATCAGCAACAGCCTACAGGAGGCTGTAGAAAGACTTGCTGGGCCATCTCACCACTGAATACCATTCCAACTTCTGGCACTCATTCTTCCCCTGCTGTGCAGAATGGTACACAAGCGTGTGTAGTTATGTCTTTCCTAAGTGCTGGTCACCTTCCCATTACTCCTCTTGTTCCATTATACACAAATCTCTGCTGAGAAAACTTTCTTCTCAATCTAATGTCTGCTTCCACTTCAATTCAGCTGCGTGTTCATCACTTACACAGCGTCCTGCTTTCATCTCATTTGGTCCCCTTAAGCATGGTCTTCTTCAGAAGGCAGCTGTGAATCAGGAATAGTATCAAGTGGAGCTGCAGGTTTTGACAGTTTTGTTTGCTGTGTGTGTCTCTTGCAGTGGGCAACACTGAGAATAGAGCGTGGTGCCAAGGAGAAGAACCATCCGTTATACAAGCCCTATGTTAATGGTAAGATCCTGCCCTTCTTGGGCACATCTGAAGTTCGTATTTCTGTGTGGTAAATGAGAGCTGAATGATGGGATGCCCTGTCCACATAGAAGGATTTGCAGTGGGTGTGGAAGGGTCTGGTGCACGAGGCACCCAGGATGTGCTTCATGTCTAGTAGTTGGGAGGGCTGGAGGAAGGAAGGGAGCCTTGTGGAAGGTGGGTCCACAGAGGTCCCCCTGGCCCTCAGCTGTCATTCAGCAGGCCAGTCAGACTTTGCTCAGAGCTGCCTGTGGCTCGTTGCAGGTATCATTGCCAAGGAGCCAACATCTCTGGAAGAGGAGATCAAAGAGATCCGTCGGAGTGGCAGCGGCAAAGACCTGGACACCCCTGAGTTTGAGCTCTCAGATATCTTCTATTTCTGCCGCAAAGGCATCGAGACCATCATGGATGATGAAGTGACTAAGAGGTTTTCAGCTGAAGAGCTGGAGTCCTGGAATCTGCTCAGCAGGACCAACTACAACTTCCACTACATCAGTCTGCGCCTCACTGTACTCTGGGGACTGGGTGTTCTCATCCGCTACTGCTTCCTTCTGCCCCTCAGGTGGGTGTTGCTGCAGAAACCTGCCTGTGACCTGTTCCTGGTGCAACTGGTCCCCCAGCTCACAGACCCTGCTTGACATGGCTGGGAGAGACAGGTTATGTGATGGGCAGAGCCTCTGGCCTGGATTTGCTAGCATGTAGCTTCCATCTTTCTGCAGGATAGCCCTGGCGTTCACTGGCATCAGCTTGTTGGTGACTGGTACTACAGTGGTGGGATATTTGCCAAATGGAAGGTGAGTTGGCCTTTGAAAGAAGTGATGGGCAGCTCCCTGTGCTGTTTGAGACCTGATAATTAGGAAATTTTCCTGCAAGGCCTGTCTTTTCTGCGTGCTGCAGATGAGGCAGGTGGTCCTGTCATCTGTAGCCTGTCAGGAATGTATATCTTACTACTTTAAATAAAAGGCCTAGATGTGAATATTAAGCCTCTGACAGAGCTCTTAGCCCAGGTCTCTGAAAGGAGTAAAACCAGAGAGGAGCAAAGGCAAAAGTTTGGTTCTCATGAGCTATGAATCAGTAAGCAACCAGCAAAACCGAACAGGAGGTGTGTTTATATGGGCATGATGTGAAGTGGGATCTCCTGACCTCAGACAGCTGGGCTGAGTGGCCCCGATATGGACAGCTGGGGCTGATGGTCTCTGTTCTGGGCGGCAGGTGTAAAGAGTTCCTCAGCAAGCACGTTCACCTGATGTGTTACCGGATCTGTGTACGTGCCCTCACAGCCATCATCACCTACCACGACCGGTAAGGCAGCACTGCTGCAGTGTCTGTCCCCACTGGCTGCATCGTGCTGTGCCTCTTGCAGGCCTCACTCTTCATTCTTCTGCCCCAATCTTTGCTTTTGTTTTGCATTTAGAGAAAACAGACCTCGAAATGGAGGCATTTGCGTGGCCAATCACACATCCCCCATTGACGTGATCATCTTGGCCAGTGATGGCTACTATGCAATGGTAAGGTCTGCACCCCAAATCTACCTGCTGCTGTGTTGTTTGCTTTCCAGCAAGCTTGACCTCCCTTGGTCCTTGCTGAATCTTTACATTTAGAGCCTGGAACTTTTCCTCTCAGCCTTACAAGGACTGGGGTAGAAAGATGAACTTCAGCTTAGCAGCAAAGCTATAGGAGCTGCCTTGACCTTCGTATGTCCCAGGTCTTGTAACTTATGTTTTCTCACCCTGTTCAGGTGGGTCAAATCCACGGAGGGCTCATGGGTGTGATACAGAGAGCCATGGTGAAAGCTTGCCCCCACGTTTGGTTTGAACGTTCTGAGGTCAAAGACCGTCACCTCGTTGCCAAAAGGTGTGACAGCTGCAGCTACAGGAGGACTCTGGAGGCTGGGAAAGGGTTGGGGGCTGCTGTGTGGGTTGCCAGGACAGCTCCCGTGATAATTGGTGACTCTCTTCTGTTTAGGCTCACAGAGCATGTCCAGGACAAAAGCAAACTGCCTATTCTTATCTTTCCGGAAGGTGAGTTGAGGAGTTAGGCCAGGCAGGCATCCTGTCTCAGTGATGTTACACATCTTGTGCACATACAGAGCAGGGTTTGCAGTGTCAGGGGCAATTGCTGAATACCTGTAGGTGTATAGCTCAGACTTCTGGATTGACTTGCAAAGATTGTGCTTGTCTCTTACAGGAACCTGCATCAACAACACATCCGTGATGATGTTCAAAAAGGGGAGCTTTGAAATTGGAGCCACAGTTTACCCTGTAGCCATCAAGGTATGAGAAGGCAAACATTTTTACAGCAGAAATAATTATCTGCTTACAAGGTCAGCGTTGGCACTACTGGGTCACAACAGCGTGGTCTTCAGACCATGGGATGTGGGGATGCTGAGCACTGATGTGCAGTGGGGGAGGGATGGCCCATAGTTGGATTTGATGTAGAACTCAGAGCCTCGGGGAAGGTGCGTCCATTACCTGACATTCACAAGCTCTCCTTCCTCCACAGTATGATCCACAGTTTGGAGATGCCTTCTGGAACAGCAGCAAGTATGGCATGGTAACCTACCTCCTTAGGATGATGACCAGCTGGGCCATTGTCTGCAGTGTGTGGTACTTGCCCCCAATGACCAGACAGGTAAGTAAGGTGAACCTGCCCTGTCTGATCTGCTGCCTGTTTGGCCTCATGCTCTGTCTAAACAGTGTCATTTTCCTACAGTGTGATGAGGATGCTGTCCAGTTTGCCAATCGAGTGAAGTCAGCTATTGCCAGACAGGGAGGCCTTGTAGATCTGCTCTGGTGAGTCTTGCCAGACATTTCTCCTCCCAGGTCTAGTGTTCTCTGTTCCTGGGTCCTGATATGTGTTTGTAAGCTGCAAAGCTAAGTTTGTGTCTTGCACTGGGCAGAGTAGACCTGTGTAGAAATGGAGGTGCATGTCCTAAACTGCCTTTCTATAGTCAAGACCAACATTTTGACTTCTGTTCTGTGTGTTGGGCACCAAAATTTCATTCTCTGAATGCAGCTTGCTCTGGGATGCCCCAGTTCTTACTTGATGTTGTTCAGCAAAGCATGAGAACCTCCCTTGCCAGGCATTGAGATCTTTGGAGCCTGAGAGGTTGAGGGCCCCTGCAAGCAGCACGCTGCAGTGGTGATAGATGTGCTGAGCACTGTGCAGGGCTGTGTGTGACATTGTTGGCAGAGCATGAGGTGAAAGGAGCTGCCCCTGTGGACAGTCAGCCTTCAGCATGCCCTGTCAACCTAAGGGACAAATGCACTCATCAGGCTGATGTGGGAGTTCCAGTCTGCTCAGAGCAGCCCCAGTAGCAGTGTCAGTGTGTTCCTTTAGCTCCATTGTAAATAATTCTTTTTCTAGGGATGGAGGTCTAAAGAGGGAGAAAGTGAAAGATACATTCAAGGAGGAGCAACAGAAACTTTACAGCAAAATGATTGTAGGCAACCATGAAGACCGGAGCCGCTCCTGAGTCCTCTGTCTCCAGCACTGTTACCTGGCCAGAGCTCTGTGCCTCCAATCTGAGCCAGATCTTGTCTGAAGCAGCTCCATTTCTTTGGACTTTGGCTACTCCAGAGCTGTTTGGACTTACTCCTTCATCTACTGGCTCTTCTTTCCTGGAGGCACTATTACTGCCTAAAGCATTCAGGTCTTGGGCAACTCTTGGCACAGATGCCTTCTCGTTACTGTTACAGTAAAGCCCCTTGCAGGGGCAATATTAAATGAAACACTTCTGGTGTCGTATGCTTCCATATGGTGTTTACAGGCCCAGGGGGAGGGCTGGTGTGTTGATGTGCATGTGTGTCAGTCACAAGTCTCCCACGGCACAGAAACTGGTGAGCTGTGCTCAGATAAGCTGCCTTGACAACCAAGGGAATCTTATAAGCCTGTGCCTCTCAGGGCTGCAGCACAAAACATGTATGGCTGCTCCAGCCTCCAAGCTCATGGAGCTTTTCCCTGCCTCAGGTCCTTCACACTGCGCCCCCCAGGTGTGCCCTGCTCTGAGTGGCTTTGGAGAGCCACAGGGAGGATGCCCAGGTTGTGCCATCCCACCTTGGTGTCCCTGCACTGAGCTCAGTCAGGCGTGCTGCACTGGGCTGGGGACATGAGCATCACTGCTCATTTGGGGCAGGTCCTCCAGGCTCCCTTCGCCTTTCCACAGCCACTTTTCCCTGTGCACTCATCCCACCCAGCGCTCCCCTTTTCCAGAGGGACAGGGCATTGCCTTTGCTGTGCAAATAGCTGCACACAGAGGCAGGGGCTGTGCCAGGAGCAGGCGTTGCCATGCTGGGTGCTCAGCACCCAGAACTCAGACCTGGCTGCAGTTGCTTGCCGCTCTGCCTGCAGCGTGCCCCTGGCTCTGTCACAGATGCTGTGGTGGCAGCAGCAGTCTGTGGCTCCTGGCTGCTTCCATCCTCCTCGTTGTGCTTGGGGCCATCTTCACGGTCCTGCTGCTGCTGCTGGGATGCTGTGCAGCAGGCTGGGCAGGTGAGCAAGCACGCATCCATCTTTCCTCAACTCCCCCTCCCTTTGCTCCCAGTCAATATGTCTCTCTCCGATGGGAAAGTTAATAAATTTAGCTCTAGATTAAAAGTATTGATCATTTCATTTGTAAGCGATAAATAACCGGGGGGAGCGTGGGGCAGCCCTTGGGGTAGGGGCTGCCGGCCCTGGCAGCAGCAGCCATGCAGCCCGTTGGGGCTGGGGGCCCTCATATGCATTCTGCCCAGATGCTGGCATTGATTTGCTATTAGTCTCCCCACACCACCCAGTAGCACATCATTCCCGGAGCCGCTATTAATGGCCTTTTGATAAATAATCACTTGTAAGTCAATAAATTTTTATTAAACAGTGTGGCGCTTTGATTTATGAAAATCCGACGGGGTTTGTCTGGGAGAAAAGGGATGTGGAATTGAAACGGAGCTGCCATCCATCTGCCTGCCAGCCCACCCTGCTCGCACACCAGAGTAGTGCCCAGTGAGGAGCACAAGGAGGGCCTGGGATGCAGTGCTGGCTCTCACCCTGGGCTGGACTCTGTGAGCCCTATGAGCTCCGGTGCTGGCTGGAACTGCCATCAGCCATGGCACGAGGTTGGCACCATCCATTGGTTCTGGCTACAGGGCTGCAGGATGAGGAGAGCTGGAGGTGGGATTAATCCTGCACTGCAGCCCCGTGAGCAGCTCTGCAGCTCGGGTACAGCCGTGGGATGCTTAAGGCAGCCAGGCTGTGGCTGCGATTTGTCACTCCTGGGCTGCAGCCGGCCCTTTGCCACCTGCTTTATTTGTCTCCCAGCACTGACGTGGCATCAGACAGGTGTTAAACTACTTAATCACTTTAAAATTGTTTTAATTTTCTGTTTTCTATTGATCTCCACAGCACCAATTAATCAGCTCACTGGACCAGGCAGTTAGTACATTAAAAATTGTCAGCCACGTCGAACAGCTTAGAAAATGTCAAAAAAATATCCCAGCAGCAGCCTCACACTCTGGCCACGCAGAGAACGCTCCTGCACTGCAAACCCAGGGATGGTGCATGACTCCACAGCTCTGCAGCAGAGCAGCATCAGCTCAGGGGAACCCAGGGGCCGCGTGGTTGGGGTAGCACTAAACCTCCCATTCTTGCTGGGGTAGTTCAGCCTTCCCCAAGCCCCCAGGATGTGCAGCAAAGCTGTCCGGGATACCTGCAGAGCTCAAAGTGTGGTGGAAAGCAAGGACTTGGAGCTGTGTGTGTCCTGGGGCCGGGCAACTGGGGGCCCGGTGTCAGCCCGCAGCATCCCAATGCCATAAGGGAGCACTGGGGGCTGCTGTGATGCAGGACCTGCACTGTGCAGGTGGGGACGTGGACACCAATGCTGCCTGCAGCTGTCAGAGGGGCCCCCAACAACACCTCCACTCCTGTCCCACACTGCCAACCACTGCGCAATGGCCCAGCAGCACCTTATCATTGCCTATTGATTTCTCCACCAGGACACCGCAGCACTGTTTGCTTGCACTTTGTCAGCTCTTGGCGGCCCCAGCAGCAGCCCCTTGGCACCTCAGGCAGCAAGGACAGGTGGTGGCCCTGTGCCATCAGCAAGAAGAAGCTGAGCCAGTGGGAACCAGGGGGGGCATGGCCCCAGGAGTGCATGCAGCCTGCACCGAGCTGGGTGCAGCATGGGGGGGCCCCCACAAGTTGGCAGCAAACAAGCCAGGGCTATTGCTGTCGCATCAATCCTGCAGCTCCGACAGGTGAATGGGCTCTCACTCACACAGTTAAGATAAATGATATTTATTTGCTGCTAATAGGTTCCAACAAGAGGCCCTAACGAGTGACTTTTGGACAGCACTTCTTGCTACCAGCACACACCCAATCTGGGGAAACTCTGGGAAGGGCTCTGGGGGACATTCCTGCCCCATACATGGACCCCCAGCCTCAGCCCCTTCCCCAGCCCAGCCTTTATGCACCCGGCACTGCAGACCCATGTAGTAAGTGCTGGGGCAGGGGCCTTTATTTCACTGCTGCTGTTCCCAGACCCTGAGCCCTGGGCAGGAGCTGCAGTGGGGGCACAGCAGAACCATTCCCAGGTGCTCAGCCACTGTGTGTGCCCAGCCCCAGCACAGAGAAGGCTGCACGGTGCTTCCTCAGCAGCAGCCGGATCTTCTCATCGTCAGAGTCAGGGTCCAGGGGCTTGTTATACTCATCATCCTCGGTCTCAGAGGCTGCTCGCTCTCCACTGGAGCCCCCCGCCCGCTGCGAGGAGGAGGAGGGCTCCAGGGCACTCTTCTTCCTCCATTTGGTGCGTCGGTTCTGGAACCAAACCTGCAGCCCAACAGGGCTGTTAGCAGCCGCCTGCCACACAACCCACACACCGCACACCCCCCACTCACCTTCACCTGGGACTCAGTCATGCCGAGAGAATATGCCAGCCGTGCCCTCTCTGGCCCTGCCAGGTACTTGGTCTGTTCAAATGTCTTCTCCAGAGCGAAGATCTGATGTCCCGTGAAGGTCGGACGCGTGTGCTTCTTCTTGTGCAGGCTGTCAGTCAGGTGTGCAGGGGCTTTGGGACAAGGGCAGTGGGTGAGCACCGGACTCATGGCTCTGGGCAGCCCAATCCCCACGCCCCTTTTATGCTGCTGCTCTCCTCCAAAGTAAAACAATATCCTGGCTCCACAGCTTCGACCTTGTCCCGGGAGAGCCATGTTGCCTCCAAGGCTGGGCTCTGCACCTCCTGCCTGGGAGCAGAAACTATTTGCTGTGCTGAGAAGGGAACAAGCATTAGGAGCAGCATGTGACTGTGGAGTCACGCTGCACTGGGAGCACCATGCCCATGCCCCCCACCTCCCTAAGTTTGCAGTGGGAAGGAAGTAAGAGCTGATCCATATGCTCCATGAGCTCACCTGGAGAGGGGAACAGGGCTGCAAGTACTGAGCCAGAGCCCCAGCCCCTGGGTTTTCTGTGGGCTCCCCACGAGCTAGTGTCTGTGCTCACTCAGCACAGTCCCATCATGGCAGCAATGTGCTCCACAATGCCCCTGCCAGCTGCATGCCAGCCAGGACCGTCCTTGTCCCTGGCATTCATCAAGGGATGCTGCCAGAGGTTGGGAGTATCTGTGAGTAGGGGGTCTGCCTGTGCTCTGCCTAAGCTCCCCAGCCGTGCCCCCCCAGCACATCCCCAGGTGTCAAGCTGTGCCTCACACAAAGCAATGGAGGAGATGGGGTCCCACCAGCTGCCCACCCTCTCCCAGCCCCGTACTTACGGCCACCACACTGCCGGCTGCCCTGCCAGTCGGGTGCCTCTGCCCAGCAGCTCCTGCCCCGCGGCACGTAATCGCTGCTGGCTTTAGGGAGGGCCCCCACCTGCGGCCCATAGTAGACGCCTGGGGAGCTCAGTCCGTTAAATCCACCTGCATGGGGGTAGCTGGGCAGTAGGCTGCTGTTTGGAGTCGCTGTGGGCCGGCCGAGGATGTCGGAGATGCCGTGTGGGGTGCCGGCGGCCAGTTGGGCGCCCAGCCCGGGGGGACCCAGCTTGTAGAAGGAGCTCTGCACCGAGTACTGGCAGACAGGTGCCTTGGCCTCAGGGAAGGGGGCCAGTGAAGGGCCGCTGAGCAGGAAGGTGCCTGGCAGGTTGGTGTCCATGGCTCCTGGACTGCTCTCAGAGGCTGGCACTCCGAGGGCATGATGCGCAGCCCATCCCGGTCGGCCTTGGGGCTACCGGCTCGCAGCGTCCACACCAGCTGCCACGTTGCCAATGGGCAGCCGAAAGGCTGGGTGAGCTGCCCCGGGGGGCCAGGGCCACGGCAGCAGGGGTTCACTGCCTCGGTGGCAGCTGCCCCCGGCTGACCCCGCACCCGACGTGGCACCGGCACCGGGCACTCAACTTGGGCTTGGGAAGAGGCAACATTTCTCTGATAAAGATGAGGTCTATTAGAATACGGCGCTCCCATTGGCCGAGAGGCTTCAAAGGCTAGCGCCCATTGGCAGGATCACCGCAACCTCGATTCCAATTGGCTACGCTCACGGGCAGCCCGGGATTGGCTCTGCCCAGACAAATCGTGCTTTGAGAGCCGGCGGCGAAGGAGCTGCCGCGGGGCCCGGGCTGCGGGACGCGGCGTTGCAGCACCACGGCCGCTGGACAGCGCCGGACGGACCAAAGGGGGGAAGGAGGGGGAGCTGTGACAGAATCACGGAAACACAAGGTTGGAAAAGACCTCCGAGATCATCCAGTCCCACCATCCACCTGTCACCAATAGTAATCACTAAACCACGTCCCTCAACACAAAATCCAAACGTTCCTTCAACACCTCCAGGCTCGGTGACTCCACCACCTCCCTGTGCAGCCCATTGCAGTGCCTGACCACTCTTTCAGAGAAGTAGAGTTCCTGACGTCCAGCCTAAATCTCCCCTGGTGCAGTTTGAAGCCATTCCCTCTAGTTCTATCACCAGTTACACGAGAGAAGAGGCCGACCCCCAGCTCGCTACAGCCTCCCTTCATGTAGCTATAGAGAGCAATATGGCCTCCCCTGAGCCTCCTCTTCTCCAGACTGAACAACCCCAGCTCCTTCAGCCGCTCCTCATCAGCCCTGTGCTCCAGACCCCTCACCAGCTTTGTTGCCCTTCTTTGAACCCGCTTCAGGGCCTCCATGTCTTTCTTGCAGTGAGGGGCCCAAAACTGAGCACAGTACTCGAGGTGCGGCCTCACCAGAGCTGAGTACAGGGGGACAACCACTGCCTTGCTCCTGCTGGTAACACTGTTCCCGATGCAAGCCAAGATGCCATTGGCTTTCTTGGCCATCCGGGCACACTGCTGGCTCACGTTCAGCTGAGCATCAACCAACACCCCCAGGTCCATTTCCTCTATGCAGTCTTCCAGCCACTCCGCCCCAAGCCTGCAGCGTTGCCTGGGTCCCGGCATTTGGCATTGTTGAAACTCATCCCATTGGCTTCAGCCCAGCTCTCCAGCCTGTCCAGATCCCTCTGTAGGGCCTCACTACCCCCAGGCAGATCCACACTTCCAGCCAACTTGGTGTCATCTGCAAATTTACTGAGGGTACACTCAATGCCCTCATCCAGGTCACCAATAAAGATATTGAAGAGGACTGGCCCCAGCACCAACTCCTGGGGGACACCACTGGTTCCCAGCTGGATTTAGCTCACCACCACTCTCTGGGCCCGGCCCCCCAGCCAGTTCGTCATCCAGTCAAGAGCATACCTGTCCAAGATGTGGGCTGCCAACTCCTGCAGGAGAGTACTGTGAGAAGGAGAATACTGTGAGAATACACTTCCCCACCCCACATCCTGCAGGGCTCGGCTGCCTGCTGGGCTTCACTGCAGCACCCAGCAGCCTCCACCTTCCCCTTGGAAAAGCAGAGACAAGACGTGGTCTGTGTTAGTTTCTTTATTAATTCATAGTCCGATAGCTGGTGTACAGGGATATGATCTATACATCAGGGGCTAAGACAGGGAGATCCAAAAGGCTTGTTTCCATAACAATTAAAAAAAGGAAATAAAAGTAATTTTTAAAACTTCTAAAAAGCTTCTAGTGTGCAGACTGCAGCATTCTCTAGGCTCAATGTTGGGTGCAGCCTCCCCCTACCAGCCCTACGAGCAATCTGAGCGCAAAGCAATGTCACTGCAGGTGCCGGGCACAGTTGCAGCACAGCACATTCCCTAAGGCGTAGACTAGGCCAAAGCACAGGACCCACACACAACTCTACGGTGATGCTACAGGGTCAGCTGTTGCAGTGGGTCTAGGTAGGTTATTGTACACAGCAAGGGTAATGGATGGAGTCTGTGCCTACTTCAAAGTGGGGTGAGGAAGGGGTTGCCTTGCTTTCCATGGCTAAGCTGGGCCATTTGCTTTGCTGCATCCAGGCTTTTTGTCTAGACTGCAGCAGAGCCAGAGACTTTCCTGGCATATGTGCACCCACTGTGAGACAGGGTTGCCCTGCCTGAAGCTGGAGGTGGGCTTGTTCTGCATGTGGCCACCGAGAGCAGCATCAGGCCCTGTTAAACAAGTCCACAGCCACCTCTGGGGAAAGGGCAAGGGGGTCTCCACACCACGATGCTACAAAGGCCAGGCCCCCGCATTGCTTAGGTAAAGGACAGAGCTGGGGACACAGATCTACTGCTGTCTGCATCCTGTCCTTCCGGGTCAAGTTTTGTAGCAGATTTGTAACCTTCTGCACATCTCAGTGCTGCCTGGGCAGCCCTGAGCACCACGATTCTCCTGCCAGAGCAGCTGCCCCAGCACTGCCCTTGCTTTCAGGGTGACTGCTTAGCTCGGTGGCTGCAGAAGGGCATTCACTTGGCCAAAGTGCAGCCACTCAAGGGAGCAGCTCCCCCCATTTCTGGGATTGGTCCTGGGTGGGCCAACATCCACGGGGTCAAGGGTCTGTGCTCATTTGTGCCCTCACAGGGAGGCCAGGAGGCCCTGCAAAGCAGTGCATGGCTTCTGGCTCCTGCCAGCTCCTGGCCCATCTCCTGAGCAGATATTGTGCTGAGTAGAGCTAGGCACAACCCAGTGCGTGGCACAAGCCTTCCCTGCTCTCACTACCTCTCCTCCCTGGGCCCCAAGCACCTCAGTGCAGGCTGCCAGCCTCACCCCAGCTGAAGCCAGCACAAACTGGGGCTTGCACCATGGACCAGCCCATAGGGCTGCCCCCGTGGGCCTCTCTCTTCAGGCCAAGAAGGGTCCAGACTCAGATGGAAGGGCAGGACAAGACAATCTGCCACCCTTTCACACCTGTAGGCTCCCAGCTCCATTCACCAGAGCTGCTCACATACTCCAAAGGCTTTGCCCATCCTGCAGCCTGAAGAGGTATTTGGGAGTGGAGCTGTTAGTGCTTTGTACATACTGCTAGAGTGTCCCTAGGTGTTTGCATAGTATTTATTGGTTCATATACACAAGGCTGATTGCTGTACAGTTTACACTTTCAACATAAGCAACGAGCTCAGTGCTCGGCCCAGAGCCCTGCCCTGGCAGGAGATGCTGCACATGCTGGGGAGAGGAAGGGCAGCCCTGCATCAGGCAACATTGCACCCACACAGCCCTCCTCTCTCACATCCCCAGTTGCTGCCCTCCCCCTGCCCCAGCACTCACTGAGAGGGATGAGAAGCGAGTCCAGCAGAGGCAAGAATGGTGACGGGGATAGAGCCCCTCTTCTCCTTCAGTGAGCAGCCCCAGCCTCCTTCCTGCCACTGGAGCACTGCACAGGGATGTAGTGACGCAGGCGGACGTGCGAGGGTGGATTCTTCTCCCCTCTCATTTGCTGCCAGTCCAGCTCTGGCCTCCCAGAGGAGCCAAAGGATGCCCCTTGTGCGTGCTGCTGTCTTTAGGCTCCTGATGGCAGCAAGGCAGGGACAGGGTCCCTCTGTTTGCTGGAAGTACTGTAGCTCATGCGTCTTGCAGTCAGTCAGTCATGCGGATAGGACGGTAAGTATCTCGTACAGAAATCATGCCATTAGCCTATTGAAACATGTACAGCCAGCCCTGCTTCCCTCCAATCTCTGTCTTCCTCTCCTCTCTTCTCAGGTTGGTGTGGAGATCAGTGGTTTGGTGTTGAGGTGAGATCCTGGAGAGAGACAGAAAGACACAGAGATGGGGTTACCAGGCTCATATAGTCCCAGCCTACACTTACTCCACACGCATCTGTTCTGACCACCCACAAGATGAGTTTTACAGCAGTGTGCCAGAGAGGCAGCATCAGAGCATCGATGAGTGCCCTGCCTGGAACCCGCAGCAATGGCACAGATGGTAGCAGTGGTGCCACCTCAGATGCAGAGAGCAGCAACAAGTAGGAGCTGAGCTTCACCAAAGCCAGTGCAGCACTGGAAGGAGCTGGGAAGGCTGCTGTAGAGCCTGGGACAGGTATATCCCATCCATTGGAGGCCAGCCCTGTTTCAACGAGGGTGACTCACTGCACCTTGTTCTCACAGCAGCATAGAAGACCGCATAAGTTGTTAATGCACTTCCTGAGCTGCTTTTGCACGCTGTAGAAAATAGCAAGAGTAAAGCAGCAGGAAGACTGCCTCAACTGAGGCTGGCCCAGGGACTCTCTAGGGACAGCTGCAGACAATAGACACTGTCTGTATGACCGTACGTCCACAAACACAAAGGTCTTCACTATCGTGAACCACAGATATCTCACTGACATAAAGCAGAAATTGGAGAGAGAGAGGAGACAGACACCATCATGCACAAACATCCCTGCTACCTTTAACCCAACAGTACAAAGAGCTGGCACAAACGGAATTGCAAAGGGGGGGGGGTTACCTCCAAAGAGGCCATTTGAGGGGGGTCAATGCTTCCCCCTTTTCAGACTGGCTCGTTTCACTATCTGAGCCCCCATCCTGCTCCCGGAGACTTCCAGTTTTGGGACACGCACTTGCACCTCCTCCTGAGGGAGCCACAGGGACAGGAGGCAGGACATCACCCAGGTGAACAGACAGACACAGAGAAAAGGACAGGAGAGGGAAAGGCTGAGTCAGTCAGCAGAAGACACCAAGCAAGAAGACTGGTGCAGGGGCAAGAGCAGCCCCTGGCAGCCTTAGGAGGGAAACAGGTGAGAGAGGTGAGCAGGACAGAAGAAAGGACAGAGGATGGAGGAGCCCTGGAGCCCACGAGTCCTGCAGAGGCAGTGCTGGCCCCGAGAAGGGCACTTGCAAGGCACAGCCATGAACCACACCGTACCTTGGCCCCCAGACCGTCCCTCTGTAGGATGGAGTACATGAAGTGATCGGCCTCTGTCTCCAGGTCTTGGGGCTCCTGCAGGGAGCCCTCCAGGATCAGGTCCTCATGCTCCTGCCTGTCATCTGTGTCACTGGGGCCCAGATGACGCACCACCTTCCGGATGACCTGCAGAGACCCATATGCAGCCTTCATCACTGCCAGCCCCGACACCACCCCACACAAGAGGACACGACCAGCCCCGACACCATGCCTTCCTTCTTGCAGGTCTGGCCCTCAGCCCCGTGCACACCACCCCCTGGCAGAATCTGGCTGGAGAAGAGCCACGACAGTAATTGGAGAAAGCAGAATGCAAGCACCCTGTGCAGAGCCCTGGGCTGCAGAGAGGGACCACACGGAAAGAGAGAGGAGGAAGACTGTGAAGAGCACCCTACAAACACTCGGCCCCAATCACTCACCTTCTTGGTGATTATATTGCCTTGTTCATCTGTGAACTGCTCCTCAGTCACGTGCTCCCCAGGTAAATGGAGGACTTCGTTGCCCTGGAGGGACAGGAGGAAGAGCATTTCAGGGTGCAGCAGAGCTCTCCAGCACGCAGCCCGGCACACACACAGCCCCAGCCCTGTCTCTGCTCTCTGCTGTGCACACCCCAGCACTGCTCCCTGCCCATTACCTTCACAAGGACACGCCGGCGGACGACTCTGGTAGAGAGAGACTCCTCGTCGTCCGCCAGCCCCTGGCTCTCCCCGAGCTCCTTGTCCAGCTCGCGGTGCGCATGATTGAGCAGGAAGCGCACAGAGCCCCTGACGATGTACAGGACATTCTGGCAGCTGACCAGGAAGAAGGCCAGCAAAACCACGACAATCAGCAGCTGGACCAGGAAAGACCACATCCTGCCCCTGCAGGGTCTTGCATGTGCCCCACACCCACTCTCAGAGCCCAGCCATGCTGTCGGTTGTGGCGGGCAGAGCTCTGGGCACAGGAGCTGCCCACAGGTCCGCACGCACCCTGTCTCTGCAAGCACTGCTGTAATCCTAGCTGCTGCAGATCAGCTGCCCGGGGCGGGAGAAGGGAGAAGGCAGGTGGGGTGTCCTTTGCACTCACAGCCTCTGTCAAAGTCATGGGATTGGGACTGCAACAGCAACACCCGTCCCCTGTCAGGCAGTGACAGGGACAGCCATGACCCCCTTCCCCAGCAGCCTGACAGGGCAGAGAGCAGTCATCTGTCACAGGACAGACGGAGCTACACGTGGCACAGAGCTGAGCTCTGCTGTGTTGCAGCTGCAGTCCTGCTGTGCCTGCTTGGGGGCACACGCCTGCTCTCATCCCATCCCTATCAGCTCCACATGGCCGTGGCAGGATGCCCATCACCCCTTCTGGCCCCCAGACCAGCTCTATTTCTGGCCCAGCAAGCTGTCCGGCCAGCGGCCAGGGCAGATACTCAATAAGGAAGCAAGCAGGGAGCCTGCCTGAGTTATAAATGGAGAGCAAGAGCTCACATATTGGGTGTGCAGCATTCTATTCTGGGCCAAGAGGCCCCCCAGGGACCAGGGCAGCAGTTCTGCCGGGACTTCTTGATCTGGTGGTGGGCAAAAGGCTGCATCTGCTGCTGCTCTCAACCTCACCTGCCCAAAGCAGCGGCTGTCGGGCTCCTCTGGCCAGCTGCCCGCGGGGTGCTGGGGCTGCCAGTCGCTGTCCTCTGTGGAGCTGACCCGCATCAGCTCCACGTCCGGCGCCAGGACCTGCTCTTGCTCCTGGCCCTGCGCCCCAGCAGCCACGGTGTGTGCTGGGCCCAGCCGTCGGGTGACCCCCTCCTGCCAGGAGCCCTCTGTCAGGTCCTGTAGGCAGGAGATAAAGGAGCCTTCTGCATTCCAGTCCCTCAGCCTGGGCGCCGGAGAGGGACAGGGAGAGAGAGACAGAGAGAGAGAGGCAGTCAGCTTTGTTGGAGTGAGTGTTGCACCCAGAACACCAGCTGACAGCTGGGCACAGCTGCACCCCGCCAGGCACAGAGCTCCTGGTGCTGCCAGTGCCTGGCACAAGCAGCATACAATGCAGATGCACAAAGGGCACGGGCCTTCTTCCTGCCACACTCTATGCCCATCCAACACCCCCGTCTGCAGGCTTCTGGGCCATGCCTCTGAACATCACTGGGCTCTCATGGGACCAGTGCTGCTGGGAAGATGGCAGAACACAGCCCTGTGATGGTGCTGGGAGGCACAACCCACATGCAGGGCCTGGCTGTCTGCGGGGATTTCCCCCGGGGGCTTTTCAAGGAGCCCCCAGAGAGACTCCAGAAGGTTTACAGGCACTCTGCCCAAGCCACTGCTCTGTGTGGGGTGCTGGGCTCCAGAGCTGGAGGTTAGCAGGGAAGCAAGCGAGGCTGGGAAGTTATTGCAGCTGGCCCAGCACAAGGCAGTAGCTGGCAAAGCTCCCCTTCCACTGCCCCCCTGTCACTGGGACCACCATACCTGTCTGCACTCCTCTCCACTGTGTGGCTCACAGTCGGCGATGCCACGATCCTGGCTTGTACCTTCTGTTGAACTGAAACAAAAGAGACTTCACTCTCTGGGTTTTGCTCTCCAGTCCCCAGCTGGTGGTCCCTGGCTGGCGTCTTCCCTTCTGGCCTCTGCCCTTCCTCCTGCTCTAGCAGTTCAATCAGCCCGTTCATGGCATCTGAGTCCACTGTGTCATCCTCAACTAAGTCCATAGAGCCCATGTGGTCTGGGCCGTGTGCGTCTGTCAGAAGTTGCCCTGGGAAACGACCTTCGCTTGTGGCATCCGAGTCCTCAGCCTTGCTGCACTCCAGAGAGGAGTCCTCAGCCGTCACCAGTGAAGGGGTGAGCCCTGAGGACCACACCTGTATGTCAGACATCTCCATCAGGGCGTCCTGCTCGGTGGCGGCCATAGGGATGGCGTCCATGATGGCCACCTCGTTCCAGTACTGGTCAGCACGCAGAGGGGATGGCAGCATATAATGCAGGGAGGCAGGGGAGAGCAGCTCGTCCTGCAGCGAAGCATAACCTACATGGGCAGACAGAGGCGATGTCTCCAGCAGCCATCTCACACACACACAAGCACAGCGGGGGCGAGAAGGGAAGCAGCCTCTGGGAGGTGGGTGCTCACAGCGGCTGCTGCCTTCACGCAGTCCCTCCTGTCCCTGCAAGTGCCCCCGTGCCTCACCCTGAGTGCTGGGGCTGGGCAGCCCATGTGGCTGTCCATTCCCCTGGTGAGGACAGGCCTGGGGACTGGTGATGCCCCATTCCCACTGCAGGACATGGTGCCCTCTCTAGCACCCTGCTCAACCAGCCCCCAGTCCCTGCCCACAGCCCCCAACCAGCATCTGAAGGTCAGCCTGGAGCTCAGGTAGCCAGGTGCTGCAGGCACCAAATTCGCAAAGCTGACCCATAAGCAAGGAAGGATGACCCTGGCAAATGTCATGCAGCGCTGAAGCCCTGCAGGATGCAGCCAGGGCCCTACAATCCCACTGATGTCCCCAGGTCTATAAGCGATCATTGTGTCCTCATCACTGAGGGCCTCATGCACAGCCCAGGCACACCAATAGAGACTACAGCCAAGCCAAGCAGTCTCAGGCATGCAGGCAGCATTGTTTTTCCTTTACTGAGCCACAAGCCCTTTGTTAAGTGCTTCAGAATGAAAGAGAACTCCTGCTCCCCAGCAGCCAGGGATCGTCAGCAGCAGCTGGAGCACAATGTTCAGCCAGGAGCCCCCAGCCTCCCCAATGCAGGGGGAAAGCAGTGCAGGGCCACTAAGGGAAGAGCATGACACAGCCAAGAGAGAAGCAGTCCTGGATGACATGCAGCTGCTGGAACAGGACACTGCTCCCAGAGGGCTCAGCTGAGGTGTAGACAAGCAGAGGAGGAAGATGAGAGGAGAGGCCAGGATGAACTCGGAGGTGACAAGAAGTGGCCCCCAGGAGTGCCCACATCTGATGGCAGTAGGTGGCACATTTGAGAGAACACAACAAGGGCAGATACGAAAGGGGAAAGCAATGAGCCAGAGCTGCATGGGTGGTGCCTGGGTGCAGGACAGCAACAGCCCCATCCCTGCCCATGGCACCTGGCTCTCCTGTGGGACACATGACAGTGGTTCGGCTCCCAGGCACAGCCATGGCCGGGCAGGTGGTGCTGGGAGCAACAAGCCAGGCACATCCCACACTGGTACCTCAAGAGGAGGAAGCCCCATGTGTCTGTTCTCCATGGAGAGCAGGACCAAGGTTCCCATAGCACAAGTCCCCATGGAGAGACTGCAGCTGTCTGCAGCAGCTGGCACCCACCAAGCTCTTAGGGGCAGTGCAGCTTACTTGGGACAGACATCAGCCCTACTGTGTCCACAGCGACTCCGCTCCTAGCCCCTCCGGTATTCCCTGCACAGGACAAGGGGCTCACCATTCATCTGGGAGGGTGAGAGTGAATAGTCCCTGTCTGTGTAGCGCCAGCTGCCCTTCAAGCTGCGGCTCTGCCGGCCGGAGCCCTCCAGCGTGCTGACAATCTCGCTGCGGTCAATGTTCCTCAGCGCCGTGTACAGGTTCTCAACTGCAGGAAAAGCCGGTGTCAGCAGCAGGCAGGGCAGGCTGGCAGTTGTGGCCATGCCCCAGCTGCCCTCCAGGCAGGTGTGCAGGAACTGGTGGCCCAAACTCAGCCAGGGAGCCCTGAGCACACACATATAGGCTGCACGCTCAGCCCTGATACCATCACCCTTGTAGTGGGAATCAATACTCACTCTTGACACCCTTGCCCTCGCGGCTGACCCAGAGGTTGAGTAAAGCTATGCTCTGCTCCAGCAAGGAGTTAGGGTTCTCCACACGAATCCTGTTGATGTCATCCACCCCAAACTGCAGCTCACGTGCCAGCTCTGGGAGAGACACGGCATCTCAGCATCACATCCATGGGCAGCTCCCCAGACAGCATAAAGCACATTCACGCAACCCTGCAGCATCTTTCTAGTCTTCCTAAGTGCTGAGCTTCAAGGTGCACTGAGCATCCATCAGCTGGGGACTCACCTGCCCAGCTGAGGCCGAGCTGCTCTGCGATGTCGATCATCTTCTGGTCTGCCCTGTCAGTGCTGCTCAGAGAGCCTGGAGGAGAAGAGGGGGTCACAACTCCAGCTGTGGGTTGGGGTAGGAGTGAGGTGCAGGCTGCAGGGGCTCCCTGCAGGCAGGACCAAAGAAACTCCATGGGAACAGGAGGATGCTACACACGCAAGTGCAGCAGGGTCATCCCAGCCCTTCCTCCTGGGCTGGGCAACCTAAGCAAAGGAGGTGGAATGCTTGAACAGACCCAGTAGGCTGCGTACCGAAACAGCTCTCACTTAGGATGCTGTATCGCTCCCTCAGAGACAAAGGTGTCAGTGTCCTCCTTCGCTCCTCTGTGCCACTTCCCTGCAAAGTGGGGACAAACCAAGAGGTCACCAGCCAGAAGAGAGAGTAGCAGCTCAGCCCTGGCACCTGCACAGCCCCAGCACAGCGTGGTGTGGCCGCTTTGAGAAAGGAGGGCTGACCTTGGTGCAGGGTGGAATGCTGATGTTGAGGTGGCAGAGCACATGCTGCAAGTCCTCATACTTCATGGCCTTGCGCAGGAAGGACAGGGAGCCACTGGCTTCCCGGCTGCTGTCCCGGACCTGCACACCAAGCACCCAGGTAGGGGAGTTGGAACAGGGCACAGGGCCCCACCACAGCCCAACTCTGCACCTGCCATTACCTTGATGGGGATGGCGAGGCGGTTCTCCCGGAAGGACTGGAAGTGGAAGGTGCGTGACTGCGTGGCCTTCTTGACGGGCACCAGGTTCCCTGAGAGCTCGACATGCAGAGGCATTCCCTCCACCACCTGTAGGGAGTGAAACAAGGGCTAGGACCCTGCACAGAGCAGCTTCTTCCTTCTGTCCTCCAGGAATGCTGCAAGAGACAAACCTCAATGTCCCTGCTGCGGGCCACCTCAGTGAAGTTTTCGTGCTGCTCCAAAGTCTTGTCCACCTTGTCATCAGTCATGCAGTAGCAGCGCAGCCGGCCTTCCCGTCCATCATT
The DNA here is from genome assembly GCF_905368555.1 of Meleagris gallopavo. NCBI lineage: Eukaryota > Metazoa > Chordata > Aves > Galliformes > Phasianidae > Meleagris > Meleagris gallopavo. The sequence continues at coordinate 2,827,781 of NC_139427.1, forward strand.
CATCTTGGCAAACACCACAAATTTGGCCATGTAGGGCACAGCTGTCAGTTCCTTGTACAGCATGGTGGCAAAGTGCACAGCCTCAGCAGTGCGTGGGCAGTCAGCCAGCCAGAACCTGTGGGAAGGGTGGGTCAGTGTGGTGCACCGGGGGGGAGGGGGGGGAGGCGGAAACAGCACCACATAGGGTGTGAAGGAGCTCCAAGTGTGGAAAACCCATCCAGGGCAGGGATCTTTCCCAGGAACAAGAGTCCCAACCAATTACATGCTCAGCCATAGCTCACCTGGCAGACACATTGGTGGTAAAGTTAGCGCACTCCTTTTCATAGACCAGCTTCGTGGTGCCTGTGATGTCTTCCCACTGAGCTTGTGCTGTCCCTCCTGCAGCAGCAGAAAGCAGGAGTAAGCACGTTGCTTTCTCGCTGCAGTGGATCTCCTCTCCCCACTGGACTGTGCAACCTGTCCTTGGCCTCCAAAGCTGCATCCCACCTCAGCTCATCCTGTTACCAGCCCACTCGTGCACATAGCCTCACCTATCACAGAGCAGAGCAGGCGCAGGCTGGTGGTGTCACCCTCGCCACTGTCTCGGGGATTGTCCTTCCAGGATGGGGGCAGAGGGATGCGGAGGCCAATGGGGCGGTGGAACTTCCTCCGGCGAGGCTCCACTGTGACGATGGGGCTGAAGGTTGCCTGGTTCCCCAGCAGCTTGGTCACCAGCTCATCAGGCACGGGCTGCGCCTGTGGGCAGCACAGGTGGGGTGATTGGGGCCAGCTCTCTGCAGTGCTGGGGTGCAGCTGGATAAGCTGCCTTTTCCTGTCTGCTGGTCTCCAGACCAGGCTCTTCAGCACCTCACCTGCAGAGCCAGCCTCACTTTCTTGGTGACAGCGGTGTCTGGGAAGGTGGCCTGCACCATAGGCACCAGTGTGCTTTTCAAGCACCCTCCCTCGGGGCCAATCATGTCACAGTCTTGGCAAATCCGGGACATGACCACGAAGTAGAGAGGAAAGTCAGTGGTGATGATGCGGCAGACCCTCTTCTTCTCCAGCTCCTCTTGGCTCTCCAGCTCTGCAAGTGCAGCACAGGCATCAGTGCTCCTCCACAAACCAAACCCATGGCTCTCATTCACCTCCTCTTCTGGCTGCACCAACCATGCCACACTCGGTCCCATACCACTACCTCCCAGTGCTGGCCATTCCCAGGACAGCTGCAGTTCTGAATGGAGTGTCAAGCCCCCAGCCTGGCACGCTCACCCTCATCCATGCCATTGAGCAGTTGGTCCATGTAGCTCTCCTCATAGCGGTTGCGGTGCTCCTTCCAGACAGAGCCATTCTCACTGCGTAACACCACCAGCTCACGGTCCCCACGTCCGTAGGAGGCAAAGTGAGGAATTTCCACGATGACGGGGCTGCAGATAAGGGAGGAGCATGCTTACACCATGCTGCAAAGGCCCACCCCAGCATTGCGCTGCACGTGGCCAAAGCTAGGACAGCTCCTGCAGCAGAATCCCCACAGACAGGCAGCAACAGCCTAGCCCCCAGCCCCTAGAGGAGCCCAGATCTGTCCCTAGCCCAAGGGATGGCCCCATTCCCTTCCATGCTCACCTGAGGAACTGGGCACCAGCTGGCCCCAGTGCGATGATGCGGCTCGCCAGGCCTTCCTCCTCAGCCAGCGGTGGGGGTGCAGGCAGTTTCTGAGGCTTCACCAGGCGGCAAGTGATGCGGGTGGGAGCGGCACAGGCACGGGGTGGGATGACCACACGCAGCCCGTGGTGCCGGCTGCCCCGCATGGAGCCGCCGCGTGCATCCACCATGAAGCTCACCAGGAACCTGCAGTGGGCAGAGGCATAGGCAAGCAGTGCCCTGCAGCCAGCTCACACACGCAGTGCTGCCTTGGGCAGGCACTTACCCTGTGTGAACGGGGCTGGCCACGGGGCTGATGTTGTCTGAGGTCTCGGTGGCCGGGCTGCTGGGAATCAAGGAGTCCTCATCGAACTCCTTGGAGGGCTGTGCAAAGGCAGGGAAGAGTCCTGATGGGCATAGGGTCCTGTCTGGTGGTGCTGAGTCTGCTCAACCCTCTGCACTCTCTGCTCCCATTCTGCCTGGGCAGCCCTATACCATCAACCCACCCCGTCCACCCGCGACGTTTTGGCTCTGGGCTGACAGAGGAGGGATATTCCCCCGGCAAGAAATACACTAGAACTGTGTCACACTCACCTCCTGTGGGGACACCGAAGGTGCGTGCAGCAGGCTGCCTTGCTCAGCTTCAGTCTCTACAGATCCCACCTGCTCAGGCTCCTCTGCTCTGGTCACCACAGTCTCAGGGGGCACGCAGGGGACCTGTGGGATAGCTACAGACTCCTCCCTGGCAGGAGAGAACAGTGACAGCCACTGCAGCAACAGGTCAGGGCCCCCCAGGCTCCAGCCACCCCCCAGGGCCACCAGGCACAGCAGGACCCTGTCAGGGAGATCAGGGATCCTTGCCCACAGTCATCCTTGATCTGCTGGTACCCAATGCCTGCAGCTGTCCCTGCCCTGCTAGCATCCCACCCCAGCACCAGCCTGGCCCATGCCCTGTCCCCACTCCCTCCCCACCATCCAGTGCCTCATACGTTTGCTCCAGTGTTGTCACGGTCACAAACTCCAGCATCTCCCTCTTGACCTCCTGCTCCCTGGGTTCAGGTGTTCTGGGTTTCGGTGCGATCAGCTCCTCCTCTGAAACCAAGAGCTGGCTCAGCACACAGAGGCAGCAGGACAAGGGAGCACAGCTGCCCAGCTTTATTCCCATCCCTGCTCCCACCACTGGCCACACGCATTCATTCCCTGGGTCTCAGCAGTGGGAAGGCTCTTCCCTCTGCCAGAAGCCTGGGCTGTTAGTGTGGCAGGAGCCATGGCAGCTGTTAGGAGCCGGCCAACCCCAACCTCACAACACTCAAGCACAGAGCCAAGCCTGCTGGGGCCCCCCAGCACCAGGTGGGGCTGGGGCCATAGAAAGGACTCACCAAGGCCACCAAGTTCACCCACACATGTCTCTCTGGGGGCACGAGCCCAACCATCCTCACCTGCCACCCAATTAACACCTGCTAAGGAATCCACCGGGGCTGAGCTCATGCTAGAGCCCTGCTGGAAGGAGCCCAGCACCTCCCAGTGCAGGGAGAGCCAGAGTGGTGAGCAGCACAGGGACCTTCCAGTGCTCCACTTCATACCACCAAGGCCAGAGTGGCATGGGCTGGCTGTGGGCAGGCTCCAGAGCTTACAACAGGAGCAGGCTCCTGCTGCTGGGAGCAAGGCTGATGACAGCCAGGGCTCCCTCTGCTCGGGGATAGTCCCCTTCATGCAGTCACACCACAGCAAGCAGCATGGATGCAGATGGGCAGGATGGCAGGGCCTGTACTGGGTAGCACCAGCCCAGCAGCAGGGTTCAGCAGATGGAGGCGGCGTGCGGATGGTTAGTGGCCATGGGGTGAAATGGGCCATTGAGCTGGGGCACAGGGACAAATTTCATACCCATTACTGTGACATGAGCAGTGCCTGCAAAGTAAGAAGAGGCAAAAGTGAGGTCTTGGTGGGAGGGGATAGGAGCAAACCAGCTTCAGCCAGGCTGTGGGCTGGTACCACCCGGAGAGCATGGTGCGGTGCTCAGAGTGCCCAACTTCTCTCTGCACACCATCCTCAGGTCTGGGCACCACCCTCCTGCACAGCACAGGGGAAGACCAAGCCAGGAGGCGGCTGCTGGGCTTCCGCTTCCTTGTTGCAAGACCCCAGTGGGGCAAGGCAGCTCCCCACCCTGTGCCCATCCCTGGGGCTGCTAGCAGACTATAAGGGCATGACCCAGCTCCAGCCCCTCACCTTCATCCTCCGACACATCCAGAATCTCATCCACAGTCTCCGGGAAGCTCATGCGGTACTTGTCACTGACTGGCTGTGGAGCAGAGAGAGGGCAGTCAGAGCAGGACAGCACGCAACCCACAGCCCCTCTCCACATGCCTGGGCACTCAAACTGCTCTTTGGCAGCCCACACCCTGAGCTGCCTGGGGCTCACTGCCTGTGGCCAAGGCCGGCAGACCCTCACTTGGCTGCTCCCAACCCCAAACCTTCTCCGCATGATCCTGCGCCCAGCCAGTCCCGTGCCCAGAAACTTACTGGGATGCTGGTCTCCTCTGTGACTATCTTGAGCACATCTGTGACAGAAATGTAACCGAGGCGCTTCGCGATGGCCAGGGGAGTGGTGCCATTCTGTGCAAGGGGAGAGGATGTAAGGGAACCCAGGCGTGTGCCCAAGCATGTCACACAATGAGGAAATGCAGCAGTTTGCCCTACTCACCGTGCTGATCTCGTTGGGAGAGGCACCATGCTTCAGCAGCAGGGTCACCACGTCCGTGTGACCCTGCTGTGCTGCCTGGTGCAGGGGTGTGTAGCCCAGCTGTAGGGAGAGCAGAGAGTGCTGCATCAGCTTTGGGGAATGCTGCCCCACAAATGCCCCCCAAAGCTTCACACGATGCTTCACATGGGCTGCCTCTTACTTTCTGTGGTTAGAAAAGGGCTGTGTAGGATCCATAATGCGCCCAGGGGCACTACAACAGCTTCCAGCCATGGGAACAGGAGGACTTGGAGTAAGGTATAGGGGTTGTAGTAGTACAAAACCTTTCCCATCAACCTGCACACCGTTCCCCAGGGTCCTTTTAGCACAGAGCATCATTGTACCTTAGTTTTAGCATTGACATCAGCCTGGTGCTGCAGCAGAAACTTCACCAATTTGATGTTCCCATAGTGGCTGGCTACGTGCAGCGGGGTGTAGCCCATCTGAAAGACAAGATCAGGTCTCAGTCTGCTGTCAGCGCTGCTCCTGGGGCTTTTGGCTTGGGTATGTTGAACTGCATGGGCCAGATCCAACAGCTGAAGGGTAGGGTATGTAGAAGTAGTTCCCAAGTGTTTTGCACCCCAACCATGGCCAATGCACTACTTTACCCTCGTTGTTGCATCCACTGTGACTCCGTGTTTCACCAGAACATCAGCAACTGGTACGTGTCCCTCTTGGGCCACGAGATGGAGAGGAGTCAGGCCACTCTGCAAAAAGAGCACATCACATGCACAAGAGAAGTACTGCAGCTCGACCAGCAGAGAGAGCAAGTTGGGTTGTAAATACGGCAAACTGCCCAACATTATGTTATTGGCCGAGGCACTGCTATTTGAATGCAGGGAGGCATTAGATCTGCTACTGCCTGCCAGCCTGGCAGGAAGCACCAGCACAACATACCTTGTTGCCTAAATTTCCATTGGCTTGCTTGGAGAAAAGCAGTGCTACCATGTCTGTATGCCCCTCCTGAGAAGCCAGGTGCAGAGGAGTGACTCCCTGAACAGACTCCGCATTTGCAGAAGCACCATACTGCAACAAGCTGCTGGCCACCTCCATCTGGTTCTGCTTGGCAGCAATGTGCAGAGGGGTGTACCCGTTCTGTGGGAGGAGACCATGGCAGCTCTCAGCACCCACTGAGCAGATCTGCCTGGACAGAAGTACCACCCCATCTCTTCAGGCCAACTCTGCCCTCCCAGGCTACTTCCAGGGCTCAGGGACAGAAGCCCACACTCAAATCATCTCCCTGACAGCAACTAAACCTATCACTGAAGCCAATCCTGCTTCCCTAATCCAGATAGTGAGAGGGCTCCAAGACCACCTGCTTCAGGTCTGGTTAGTGTCAGCTGTGCTGGGGTTTTCTTTACATGAGTTTCTAGCATGCAGCCACTTGGGGCTGCAAGAGTCAGGACAGGCAGGCACTACTAGGGCTGCCCGGTAGAGGTGTGGGGCAGAACCCACAACACACAGGATTAGTATTCAGGCAGAGGCTGCATGGCCTTGAGCACTGCTTGTGCAGTCATTTGCCAGCAGAGAAGCAGACGCCCTGTGCCTGTGATGACGCAGGCTGCCGTGACGCAGACCAAGGGGAGATCGGCACCAGCACCAGCTGCTCTGATGCCAGCCCAGCAGGCCTGCCAGCAGATGCACGGGGGAAGAAGGGAGGGTCACATGGTAGCACCAGCAGCCACTTGTCTGCCGAGATGCTGCAGCTTCTGCAAACAATATGAAAAACAATTCTGCTGGGCTGATCCATGAGGAAAGGCTCCTCGTGCTCTGCCAGAGCGCAGGATGCTCACAAGCTGCTGGATTTTCTGCCTTCACGGCTTCCCAGTTGCATGGAAACATTCGTGTGTGGTTTCCCAAACTGCCAGACCGCAGCACTGCTCAGCAGGGCTTGCCATGGAAACACATCCCCAAGCAACAGCCACTAGGCTGCCAACAGGGAATACCCCTGAAAGCCACTCTGCTGGAACTGGGTGAGTGCTCAGCATCCCCATGGGCACAAGGACAGGCCAGCACAAGCAGCAGGTGGAGGAGCTATGGTGGGACTGGCAGGTGTCTCAGAGTTGAGGTGTGACACAGCACGGGGCATTGTGAGCCTCGGCTGGAGGGTACTGGGCACACACCATCCTCCCACCCCAGGGATCCCATCCAGCCTTACCCAGGCTGAGCTGTGTGGAGAGCTCCCCTTGGGAAGCAGGAGCTTGACGATCTCCAGGTTGTTGTGGTACACAGCTACGTGCAGTGGGGTCAGGCCGTTCTAGGGAAGGGAAGAAGGCACGGAGCAGTGAGATAGAGTCTCAGCCCATACTCATCTCTCCCACAGCCCCAGAACAACCCTCACCTTCCCTGCTGCATTGGGGTGAGCATCATGCACCAGCAGCAGCTCTGCCACATCCACCTTCCCATACTTGGCTGCAACGTGGAGAGGGGTAAATCCTTTCTGAGGAGATAGGCAGCCCATCACTGGGTGTAAGGGGATGATGAGGAGAATGCAGATGCACACTGCAGCACAGGAGGCTGTCCCTTCTGGGACGGGGACACTGTCCTGCAGCCCTGCCAGCCATCTTTCTGCAGCATGCCAGCAGCCTACCTTGGTCATGCAAGTCTGAGAGGCTCCCATCTCTAGCAGGGCCAAGGCTGTGTCTACATGCCCCTCTCTGGCAGTGATGTGCAGAGGCGTGTGCCCTGCTGTGGTGGCCAGGTTGGGGTTGGCACTGTTCTCCAGCAGAAGTTGGACCATACTGGTGTGGCCAATGCGTGTAGCACAGTGCAGAGGAGTCTGGTCATCCTGTAAGGGAAGCAGAGAAGCTGCTGCTCATGGGCTTGGATTCAGTGCTTCCTTGCAGCACTCCTGCTGCTTCACAACCCCTCACAGAGCAAAGGACTCAGCACTGGGTGAGCACGTGGGAGCTCCTGCCTACCTTGGCCTTGGCGTTGACTTTGGCTTTGTTCTGCAGCAGATACTTGGCCACATCCATGTGCCCAGCTCTAGCTGCCATGTGCAGGGGAGTCTCCACTTTCTGCACCGTGGAACAGAATAAAGTGGTGAGGCCACAAGAGGGGACATGTCACCAAGGAGTTGCCCAGGAACACAGAAAGCAGGGTGCAGCCCCTCCACTACACCCCACCACAGTGAGCCCCAATGGCTCCAGCCAGGCCAGGACTCACCACATTGGACACATTAGGAGATGCTCCACGCTGCAGCAGGGTTTTGACGATGGGCAAGTGCCCCATGAAGGCAGCCACATGCAAAGGGGTCAGGCCGGACTGTGGAGAGAAAGCACCAAAGCGTCATGTTGGATGGCCTGACACAGAGGTAATCCCTCCATCCTCTCAGCCTCTGGGAGCCCCTAGCTGAGCCGATAGCAGTGCACAGAGCTTCTGCCTTGCAGGAAACAGGCTGTGGATGCCACCTGCACAGTGGGTCTTGAGCTGCAGTTCTCCCAAGCCACAAGGAAGAAGATGCTGGGGGGCAGCAGGGCAGCAGTGACCCAGCCCTGCTGTGCATGGGCAATAACAGAAGGGCTGGGGCTGGGCTGCAGCTCACCCACCTCCGTGACGGCATCAATGGAGGCTCCTGTCTTCAGAAGCAATTCCATCACCCGAACGTGGTTCTTCTTGCAGGCGATGTGGAGAGGCGTGAAGCCATTCTACAGACAGAATGACCATCAGTCAATTGCAAGCACATCCCCTGTTCCTCTGCCTTTTTCTTCCTCCACTCCCATTTATCCTTTTCTTGCCCACCCCTCCTGGCTTACCAGGGCTCTGGAGTTGGGCTTGGCTCCCTTTTCCACCAGCAGTTTAGCCACACGGTGGTGGCCACAGTGCGCGGCTACATGCAGTGGTGTCAGGTGGTCCAGGGTGATGTCGTCTATCTCAGCACTGTACTGCAGGAGTAGACGCACACAGTCCAGGTGATCACCCTGTGCTGCCATGTGGATCGGCGACAGACCGTTCTGGGAGCAGGGAGCGGAGCCTTAGGGCTGAGTGGAGGGCACTGGGCATCCCACCCAGCCCTGCTCCCTGCCACAGCTCTGAGCAGAAGGATCAGGAAGCTCTTTGCCTCTTGAGGGCCAAAAGTTCAACCCTGGCCCAGCTACAGAGAGCATCCAGCAAATGCATGCAATTTGTGGCCCCTGCACTAACACTGAGCACAGTCCCACAGGCACCTTTGTTTTGGCTTGAATGGGAGCACCGTGGTCCAGTAGGATCTCTGCAATTCGCACATGTCCATTGCGAGCTGCACAGTGGAGAGGCGTCAACTCATCCTGGGGAGAGAGAAGGGTTCACAGGCTCAGCAAGGGCAGGGAAAGGCAAGGCACCCCAGGCCGGAAAGGAACAGAAACTTGAGGCTTGTTTGCAAAATAAGACCAAAACTGAGCCTGTCCTCAGCTTCCAAGGCCCACCACTCATGCAGCTTTCTCTCAACCTGAACACACACCACTAAAAAACCCAGTCCACCCCCTTAGGACACCAGGGACTGTGCTCATGCCCTAGCATGACATTCCCAGGGTATGGATTGAGGAGGGCATTGCATCAGTGCTTCCTGGACACAGGTAGAATGGAGACAGAGATGGCCTGTGCAGTTGCCAGTGGTTTAGGAAGGGTCTCACCTTGGTCCTTGTCTCTATCTGGGCTCCACGGTCCAGCAGCAGCCGCACCATGATGATGTTGCCTCGACGGGAGGCTATGTGCAAAGGAGTGATCCCATTCTAGCAGAAGGAAGGACAGCTTATTATAGGAAGCAACCCCTCCTCTCTTCCCTGCAGGGCTGCCAGGAAGCACGGGGCAAACAAGGGACAGAGGGCAGTGGAAGGCTAAATTCCTGCGCAAGGATGGACAGGTGAGAGGCAAGCACATGCCCACCCGTGGCTGAAAGCTGTAGATGCCATAGCAGCCACCCCACACGGCACTCACCTGGGGTGTGAAGTTGACACTGGCTCCACGATTCAGCAAGAGTTGGGCCACACTGAGATTCTCATAGTGGGCTGCAATGTGCAAGGGCGTAAATCCAGTCTAGGGGAAAGAAGGGGGATCAGCCCAGCCAGATACATGCTCCCTGCTGAAAGGATGGATATATACAGCATACCAAGCTGCTGTTCCCCCTGGGAGGTGGGAAAACTGGCAGGGACAGGGTGGGAGAGCCACGCACCTTGGAGAGGACATCAGCATTGGGGTCATTTTGCAGCAGCACGGCGGCTGTGCGGGTGTCATCGTTGCGAGCTGCAATGTGCAAGGCGGGCAGGCGGACCTTTCCCTTTGTCCCATAGTTGATAAGGTGAGCAACCACATTCTCATGACCCTGCTGCAGAGCCACAGCTAGCGGTGTGAAGCCATCCTGCCAAGGAGAGGCAGGTGAGTGGGGAGAGCCAAGAAGCCATGGCAGCACCTGGCACATCTGACAGCAGCCTCAACAAGTAGAGCTGCAGAGTTCTTCCCAAGGATCGTACCTCTGTGGCTACATTCTGGTTAGCTCCATTTTCCAGCAGGAACTTGACAACTTCCAGGTGGTTTTCCTGTGCTGCCATGTAGAGTGGTGTGAATCCCTTCTGCAAACAGAGCCATACACATCAACACAACCCTTCCTCCAGCTCCTTGAAGAGCTGCACCCCACCAAGCTTACAAGTAGGAGGGGGATTGACTTTTTACACAGTCTGACAGTGGTAGGACAGAAGGAATGTCTTTAAACTAAAAGAGGGGAAATTTAGGTTGGATGCTAGGAAGAAATTTTTTGCTCAGAGGATGGTGAAGCAATGGAACAGGTTGCCTGGAGAGGCCGTGGATGCCTTATCTCTGGATGCATTCAAGTCAGGTTGGATAGGATGCTGAGTAGCCTGATCTAGTGCTCTGCAACCCTGTGCATGGCAGGGGGGTTGGAATTAGATGATCTTCAAGGTCCCCTGCAACCTAAGCCATTCTGTGAACACCCACATCCCCGGTTCATTGTTAGGGAGCATCTTTAATGAGTTCTGCCAGGAAGAGTTCAGCGTGCTTGTGTGTGCAGCCACGGACTCCCACCAGACACAGTCCATCTCCTCACCTCCCCCAAGCTTCTTTCCCCACCACTCACACACTTGTGGTCCTTCAGAGATCAGGCAAAGCCATCCTTGTCGCTGAACAGGACCAAAGAGACACTAAAGGGCTACTGCAGAGCCCTTGCTGGGCGCAGCTTTCGCCACATGGACATCATCACCACACACATGCTGGAGCTTTGCCTACCCCAGCCTGGATCACTGTACCTGTGACTGAGCATTGACATTGGCCCCATAGTTCACCAGTTCCCGGACTACGTCCTGCTGTCCAGCGAGAGCAGCGATGTGCAGGGCTGTGTTTCCCTTCTGAAAGACATCACCACAGGGCAGCACTCAGGGGAAACGACAGACCTGATGTGCGTACTAACGTAAGTGTGAAAAGGGCTGCTGCCATCCTTGCCAGTGCCAGGCGGTGGGGCCATGCTCTGCACCCCATTCCTGCTACACACACATTTGCTGGCTAAGGAAGAGGGTGACTTCATATTTCTTATGAGGTCACCAGCAGCCAAAGCTGTGCGCACTGTCAGGCCCTGCATATCTCCAGCACCAGGAGGTGAGCAGGGGAAGGGAGAAGGGAGCACTGAGCTGGCAGTCCTCAGGCAAAAGCACAGAGCATGTCCTGGGAGCCACGGCTTCCCAGTGTTGCTCAGGGAGAAGCAGACTGAAAGACACAGACTCCTCCCTACAGTGCGTGCCCTGGGGCGGTGAGGGCAGGACACCAGGCTCTGCTCTGCATCCCAAGCCTTGCTAGGGCACAGAAGTGACATGCCAACCACTGCAGCTTCCACAGCCTTCCAGACACTACCAGAGGCTGCTCGTTGTCCAGTCCTGCTGGCTCATGCCTTTGTCACAGAGAGAGAGAGCCACACCTCTCCGTGATGATGCAGGGAGACAACTATGCATTATTTATGGAGCACCAGCAATGGCAGGCTGTAGAGCAACAACTAAGGAATGTGACCAGACTCCTCTGTTCTCACCTTGGTCGTGGTCTCCAAAACAATCTCCTTGTGCAGAAGCTCCACCACCATTTTCGCGTGGCCTTCCTTGGAGGCCAGGTGCAAGGCGTTCAGCCCATTCTGCAGGGCACAAAGAGGGACATTAGTCACAGGATGAGACTGATGATCGCTGGGAACCACCCTGGAGCTCCTCTACAGACCTGGCTGTGTGTGCTTGGTATGTACTGAAGGAGGTGCTGGCTGCCAGGAGTGCAGTTGGCTTCACACTGCCAGGGCAGCTGCATGCAGCCCTGGGCACTGAGCTGCTGACTAACGCTGGAGGTTTCCCTGTGACATGCAGCCCTCGTGGACTGGTTCCTATAGATGGGTGTCACCATGGCTCAGTGGGTGTGCATGGCTCCACAGGCACTGTTTGAGCTCTCCTTGCTCATGATGCATTCCTGTTGTCAGCTCTCATCTCTGCTCCAGTGACTTCCCAGGGGTCCCTGAGATCTCCCGCCCACAGCCACACTTGTCACAGCCAAAGCCCTCTGGATGGCCCAGAGTGAGGATGCACACGCTGTGTAAGTGTGACCCTGCCAATTCCATCCCACAGCCCATGCTCAGCACCGGGGCTGCTTTGCTCCTCCAGTACTGAGCTGCAGCAGAGGCTCTGGGGAAGCACTGGTTGTGCAGCTGCTCAGCTCTGTCACATCCAGGAAGCTCCTGAACAGTGCAGGTGACTGCTTGGGAACACTGCTACAGGTGCCCCAGTTCAGCCCTCCTTTTCCAAGCTACAACCACAGTCCCAGGAGCAAAGGGCTGAAGAGCACCCTTGGAATATCCTTGTGCTGTCAAAAGTGGGGGGTTAGGCCTGCCAGCACCCCAGAGGCAGTTGAGAAAGCTTGTGTTCCATTATTTCCAACTTCCCAGACGTGAACAAAAGGGCTGAGATATTTACTGGCAGAGAGGTTAAATATTTGCAGGCAATTTCAAATGGCACTTTTTTTCTCCACAAGGGAAAAGTGCTGCACTTCTCCCAGATGGATGCACTGTGCTTACTCACCCCTGTGCAACTCTCATGTGGCAAAGAGCTGCCAGCTCCCCAGAAGCACACAATGCTGCCCAAGCACTCCACCTCCCAGCCATCTGCTTTGGCTTTTGGAGGGTGCTGGAAGGTCACTTTGCAGGATTGCTTCATCCCCATCTGAATACAGGTAGGGGAGCAGAACATGCCAGGGAAAGCTCCAGTTGCAGCCTTCAACATCCCAGTTAAACTCACAACAGCTTCCAGAGGGAGTTTATCATAGCACAAAAACATCTTCCACCTCTCTCGTGCTCAATCCACCAACCTTCCAAGATCACAGACTCTTTTCTACCTCTCAGGTATGCACAGATAGCAAGTCTACAGGCTATCTCAGCACACCAGCTCCAGCATCTCCTAGAGCTCCAAGCACAAGGGGATGGCTGCCAAGGGAAAAACAAGCAAGAATGCAGCAGCTCTTTGACTAGGGCACAGCTGCACAGCTCTGCACCCACATCTTGAGAGCTTACCAGCTGGGTAAGAGCCACAGATACAGCACATGCTTTTTCCCTGTTATATCCATGTAACAAGATGCAGGGAGGACAAAATCATGAATACTCAGCTGCTCCCCTCGCACATATGTCCTCTTACGCAAAGGATTCATAAATAACCTTTTGAAAGCTGAAAGCCATTGAGGAATCGTTATTCTCCACCCTTACAGCGATAAGCACAGTGTTTACTGAAGGCTGTTTCCCAGAGGCCCATCGATATTTCTGCCTCAGGAACAATGCAGGTTGTTTTGCAGGTTTGCTCTGGTTTGACGGCTCGTCTGACCCAAAACCGCCATGGGATGCACTTGATCTGAGCAGTGCTGCACTCCCTCACCAACTGCAAATGCTTGGGTGCTGCTGCCAATGCAACAAACTCAGCTCTGCAGAAAAATGCTCCTTCGTGTTGCTGTACCCTGAGTGGACCCTGCCCTGGGTTGTGACCCAGAAAAGATTCCTGCCCACACAACCAGGACTGCTGGGTTCTGGCAGCCAGCTCAGCCCTGCTTCTCAGCTCCAACTCCTCACCGGTGACGACAGTATGCATGGATTCAGAACACAATAAGGATACTGATGCGGATGGCAACCATGAAGAAGATGGTAGGATGAAGATCAGATGGCATGTCAAGGTCTCTGCACGTGTGTAAGAATACAGGGCCTGTGGGATAGGTCTGACCACATATATCCCTCCTTATTCTATACAGGACATGTGAGGTTGGACCTTTCCCACAGGTCTGATATTCCTCAGAAGGAAACCCCAAAGTGCCATCTAACCTCAGCGAGATGGCAAGAAGCAGTGCAAAGGCACCACCAAAAGGAGCACCTCATCCTGCTGCAGCCACGTGCTCCCAGCAGGATGTTAAACCCCCTCATCGGCTGCAGGAATCTGGCTGGAAGCAGGACTGCTCCCAGCAAACGGGGACTGCCCCTCGTGGGGAAGAAATTGAAAACTCTTTCATCTTCAAAGGACTGAAACACAATGTTTTCTATTTCTTCTCCCTACAACACCCTTCTGGTTTCAATCCTGTCCGTGCCCACACAACCTCAGGACAGGAACACCTGGATGCTGGTTATGCACTGACAATAATTGGGAATGAGGAACAAAATGGGCTCCTCGTGAGCTTTCCCCAAGCCTCCTTTAGCATCCTAGGGAGGAGAAAACAAGGTGCAACATGCCCCAGCGGCCAGCAGAAATCCAGCATATCTGCACAGCACTGTCAGTCAGAAAAGAAAAGGAGACAGCAACATTTCCTGGGGGAAGATGTCTGCAGCAATGCACCGGCCACTGCAGTGCATAGATTGATGGGTCTGAACCACGCTTGGTTTGGGAACTTGATACTGAACCAGAGGAACATCCGCTTGTGCTACCTGCCAAGTCAGCCTCCCCAGCATCACTGATGCTCTGGAAAGCAGCTGACAGTGCCGTCTGCCTGTCTGTCCCCCAGCTCAGCCCAACTCCCTTGTGTCCCTCCCTGCAGCACCTACTCTGATTCAGGCTGGGTCGATGCATTTGGCAGCTGCACAGGTAACAAAATGTTCTGTCAGTTATGTGCAAACCATTCCTCTGTGCCTGCAGCTCTCCTTTCCAGGGGCAGAGCTGTCCCTGCTCTGTGTTAGAAGGGGCTCCACCTGAACAGCACCTCCTGAGGCCCCCGCACTGGCGTTCTGCAAACATCCCTGTTTTTAAACACCTCCCACTGCTTTTAAACTTGCTCTGCCCACCTCCCAGTGCTCTGTACCAGGATCAGGGCTAAGCTCCCTGGGGCCTTTCTCTGTCCCTCTCACACAGAACAGAATAAGGAAGGGACAGTGACTGTCAACTCAGCCTTGGGGAGCCACAGCATGGCAATTTTCACATGAGCTAGAGGTGATACCAGAAACCTCGTGGGTTTCACCTACCTGATTACAGGTGTTAATATCTACCCCATTCCTGAGATGATCCAAGGCTTTGTCCAGATTCCCAGATCTTGCAGCTCTCAGAAAACTGGTCGCAGCATCAGCCTTGGGGAAAAAAACAGCAAAACAGAAAAACAGAAAAACAGCATGAGGTTTGGCATCATACTTTGTGCTCTCCCGTCAGCAATATGGGATCATCCCAATGCTTGGCTACAGAGACCCGGTGGGAAAGATAGAGGCCAGGCAGGCAGAGGTGCTCCTCATCAAACAGGACGAGGCAGGGCTGGGAGTGAGGCTCAAGGGAAGAACAGCCTTTGGCCAGGCCAGGGAGGAGAGATGTATGGGTCTGAGCAGTGCTGGTAGGGCAGGGAAGGTGCTCTAACAGGATTGCTGCAGCCTTCCTAGGCACAGGAAATGCTTTCTGTCCTGGCTGAGAGTACAGCAAGGGACAATATACTGCAGCATTGGTTGTGCCTGCCTCTGCTGTCCTCCAGAAACCAGTACAGGAGCCACAGTGGCAGTGGGGACAACAACCCCAACTGTGCACACTGCAGCCAGGAAAATCACAGCAAGGCAGTGTCACCACCCCAGGCAAGGCACAGCAATAATTTGTATAACACTATTAAGGCAGTAAATGAAGACAATGGGATGGCTCACCAGAAGCTGGAGAACAAGGTGGAAATGCAGTGAGAGCTCTGTGTGGCTGTGCCTGTGAACTGGTGCCTGCCTGGTAGGTCTCGCCCAAAGGGCTGTCCACAGCACAGAGCCATGAGACATCCATGGCAAAGCAGCAGGACACACTCCTCTGTCCTTGGCTCCACTAGAAAATCAGAGCCCCTTTCTTACTACTCATACTGGGACTGTCCAAGAGACCTCCTGTGCTATGTGAGCATACATCCTGCCATCCTCAGCCCTCCAGTGCCCACAGCCCTGGGGTCATCAAGCTCGTGGGGCAAGCACTGGAAGCAGCATAGCCTTGGCAGCAGACCCAGGCAGAATGGTGCAGGTGAAGTGTTCAGAGCTCCTGTCTTACCAGCCTCAGTCATTCCAGCTCAGACATGGAAGCAGCACTGCTCAGCTGCCCCCTGCTTTCCTCCATCCTTTCCTCATGCTCCTACCCAGAGAAACACAGCCCAGCACAGGGCCCACTGCCCTGCTGCCCCTGCAGAAAGAAGGCCTGCAGATGGGTGTCCCAGCCCCCAGCAAATGCTGCAGACCTCCCCAGGACAGAGGGACGAGCAGTGGAGGGCAGCATCGCCATGCCCCGTGCTGGCGCAGTCTCTGCACGCAGGGAAACACGTGCAGCTGGCATGCCTTGCTCTGCCAGCTGGCACCACAAGCTGCTGCTTCGCAGCACAACCCGGTCTGCCTGGGAGGAGCCCCCACATTTGAAGCTAGGCTGCCAGCTTCACGGAGGGCTGCAGGTGCGTTGGAGAGTCAACACGATGCCTGGGTGCACTCTGCTCATTCAGGCTGATCTGCTGGGAAAGGCAGAGCACGGTGCTGGTGCTGCCCTTAGAAATGCACATTTGCACTCAGAGCCCTGCATGCTGTCTAGGGTCAGCAGGAAACACTGACAGCTCCAAGAAATGGTTAAGTGCAAAGGGTTTTTCTAACTCCAGCTGCTGCTGGAAATCTCTGCATCTCAGCTCAAGCCCTCAGCTACACTGCAGGCATGGCAGCCTCAGCACAGACCTACAACAGCAACCCCCTTGGAAATTCAAAGCATAGCTCAGCCAGACCTGGGATCCCACCCACGGGACACGCATGGAGCTGCAAAGATTAATATGGTAAAACTTGACATGCTCCAGCAGCAAAGCACTTCCAAAACCCTGGTACACCCAGCAGCAGAGACCACAGGCAGGAAGCAAGCAGAGAAGCAAAGCAGAGGTCTCTTTGGGCATGAAGGAGAAGCGCATTGTATACTCACAGCCACGTCTGGACCAGACTTGCCCTTTCGTGCTGCCATAGTCCAGCACTTCAGCTGAAACCTGAGCCCGGTGTCCCCTCTTCCCCTCCTTGGTTATCTACTCCCCAGCTTTAAGAGAGCCAGTAAGTTGCATTGCATTCTCTCTAAAAATACCAACTCCCTCCTCGCTCCAACGCAGACCCTGCAGGGATCGCCAGCCACTAATGGAATTTGTTCGTTTTCTTTCCATTACTGTGTCAGACAGGATATTTAATAGCAAGCTGCCTGTGGAAAGCAGATGCTTCTGCCAAGCACAGGGAACAGTCAGAGCTGCAGGAACTACCTCGAGAAGAGCAGAGAGGAGCAGCCCCACAGACATGGTCAGGAGCATCTTGCAGGTAACACTACCCTGGAGGAGAGGGGTGGAGGGCCCTTCCACATGGCTGAGGCGTGGGTGCTGCAGAACGACTGCCCTTCTGCTTCCCAGAACCAGAGAACTGATGGGAGCCGGGCACCGGCAGCCATGGGATGGAGATACAGCTCAGACAGCAAAAGCAGACAACAGATATCTGCAGTCATATTCTCCTCTCAAAGTCCCTGCATACACTGGGACTGCCTACCTGGCATTCGGTCGTACTCTTTCACAACAGCTGATTACTCTGGGGTGTCACAGGCAGCCTGACAGCATGAGATTAGCCAAGGAACTAAAGTATAGATTGGGTCAATGCCATCTCCTTTTTCAACAAAAGTTGAACGGTGACAGCAAGAAATGCAGAGACTCCATGGGCATAAGTATGTATGCGTATAAAAAAGATGCATGCACATCCCAGGCAGCACAACACAAGTGCTCCTTAATGCAGACATACACACTGCACACTTGCCATCTGCAGCTAAGCACAAAGTGCAGCGCAGACACACTGCGTGCACTTGCTTGGCATTTGTGCTCATTCTGCTGCCTGCACCCACAGTTGCTTGCTATCCACCTGCCCCAGGACATACAGCAGTTGCTTCCAGATGAAAAAGAATGCCCCCAGTGGTTTTACTTTTTTTTTTTTTTTTTTTTTTTTTGGCAGCTTGCAGTGTTTCCATTCTCCTTCTCTTTCCCAGCCATTTTTCAGGAAGGAGTTATTCCAAGCTGAGGAGGTAAACTTGCTTATTTGTCACCGTGTACCTCTGGCACCACTGCTAAGCCCCACATAAAGGTGCTGTGTTCCATGGACTTGTGGATCTTCAAGCTGTGAAGTGGCAGGATGCAGCTTCCAGCACTTCCCAGATCTGGACTTTGCAAAATGCTCCCAAGACTTTCTAAAGTGAAAAACACAACTCAGTGCAGCTGTGCTTCTCCTTCAGTTTCTCTTCTTTCAGGCAACAGTCAAATTATTTCTCTTTCCCAGCCCTGATGGGAGACTTTCAGTCCTTATTCACAGGGTATCACCACTGCCTGATGACTGCTCCTTCACCCCAGCAGAAGCCTGGATCTGACCAAGCTCCTTGCACCATAGCTGTGGCTAAGGCAATATGCAAGGGGGATGTTTTGCCAAGCCAGAGGTTCAGGCTGGATTTCGCTAATCTTGCTCTATTTGTCTCCTGGACACAGTCAAAGTCTTCTCTAATCTTTTCTGGCAGTGCCATCACTCTTACTTCCACCTAGGGAGGAGCTCCTTCTGCAAATTACTGATAAAGGAAAGAAGAGTCTCAACATTGCCTCTTGCTATGTTTGTCAGGAACATACTCTGTAGAGGCTGTTAAATGTAGCATGTTGATGATTCCCAAGAGCAAATGAGTTCAGAGGCTCACACTGCTCTCATGGTGCTTTCTGGGCCACGAGGAAGGAAGCAAATTGTCCTGCTGTTTCAGACTGGCAAAAGGCACATATGCATGCTGTTACACTGCTCGTGTGCACCATGCCTGGGCCTTGCCAGACCTGACACTTGGTCAGTTTGCTTTCTTCCAGGCCAAGCTACTGAAAATCATTGCCACTCAGGAGGCTCAGACAGCAGGCTTTGCTGCAAGAAAAGCTTCCTGTGTGTGCTCTGTAGCAGAGGTCTTCAAGGCAACTACACCACTGCATAGCTTTCTATCTCATGAATTTATCACTAAAGATAACTGCATCTTCCAACTTTTGCCACTGCTGTATTCTTTGGAAGTCATTTGGTTCTCCTGCCAGCAACTCCTGCTCTGCACACTTGGTGGCATTTGCAGCTCCACTGCTCTAATGCTCCTGAAACCCCACATCTGGAGCAATATGTGCCTCTTATTCCCTGGTATGCATTAAGAGTGAAGCCAGCGGAGGCATCTTGAAAACCAGGATGGGCAAGCAGCTTGTGAACAGCAGAGAAATAGTAACAGAAGAGCCAGATGCTGCTGCTAAGAGCAAGGCTCTACCTGGGGATCCCCCACAGGGGCTTGTGACCCTGCTAAGCAGATGTGCTCCCCCCAGCCTGGCCTCAGGCTGCCAAGTGCTCATGGATGTCCAGCAAGGAAAGACGAATTGGGTGGGGTAGCACACAATGCTCCAGCAGTGCACAGAGCCCCAGCACCACCAGGGAGATGCAAGCCTGACTCCTGCACTGTGGCCGTGTGTTACAGAGGGCATCCTATCCAGACAGTACATAAAAGGTCCAGACCACATCCCAGGAGATCACCCAGTCACTGTCAGCTGTTAGTACCAGGGCACAGTCAGCACTGCCAGCTGGGGAGGAAGTACAACAACCCTTGCAATAGCCTTTCGTTTGCTTTGACATTTCTTTGCTCTTGTGGGCATATGTCCAGCAGCAGGCATGGTCCTCAACCTTGAGGTATTGTTTCCAACAGAGAGAACAATGTAGTGCCTTACTTTAAGCAGTTCTCAGCCTAAGGACTTCTTTCAGGCCAGAGTTCCCCATGTTCTCCCTACCCTGCAGACATCAAATGCCCAGGTCAGCAGGTGCTAATGGTGATCCTTTCTCCTCGGATGAGAAGAATATGTCAGTTCTGGAAATAAACTAAAGGCAGCTACTAAGATTAAGTGCAGTTAGAGATGGCTCCTGGGGTCTCTCTAAAAAGATAAGGGAAATTGAATTGGATTCAACTTGGAATGCTCAGAAACCGAAACCACAGCATCTGATCAGCAGGAACTTTCTCCTCTATCTGCATTCACAGAAGCTTGACGCGGGTGGTCCCTGCAGTGGAAACAAAACCTACCAGCAAGTTTCAGCCTTCCTGGTGGAAGAAAGCATTTAATAGTGCACAGCATCTCCAGAGAGGCCACAGGAGCGAAGCCTGAGGCAGGCAGCCAGAGCAGCACAGAGAAGAGGCTGCCAGGCACATACTGCAAACTCAGATGAAAGAGAAAAGCAAGAACACTGGGAAAAGCTCATCAGATGAAAGGATAAATCCATATACCCAAATTCTACCCTCCCACCATCTTCACCCCTGCCCACGCGATTTAGGACAGGTCTGCAGATCTTAGTAGAACTTACGAGAACGAAGGCATCAAGATGTCATCTCTGGAAACCATTTGTCAAGTGATTTTGCTCTCCTTTCATGCACCACCCTGAGCAAAACCTTTGTCCATGCTCATTGTTGCTGAGTGGAGATTTCATAATACCCCAGGCCTCCCCAAGGCACAGACTACCAGAGGCCATGGCTGATAGGTGCAGCAGTGATCCCCAGTCATGAGAATGCAGGGGTGGACATGGCACTATAATCTGGCAGCAGGAGAATCGAATAATGCAGAAATGAAAGATCTGCACATGTTCCTGCATCAAGGGGCTGTTAATGCTGGAAGAGAATTTGGCACAAGTGGCAGAGCAGAAAGCCCAAAGTAAGGGAGGAGGGTCCCTGTCAGGTATCTGAGAAGGGAGGCAACTCTTCGATTAGTTTTTGAGCTTTGACTTTAGTGAAGTGGGGACACATTTTCAGGTGCAGTCATTTGACCCCTCTGTCAGGCACAGTCCTCCATCCTTACAGTATCACAACTAATTAGCATTTGGAAAGCCTGTTTTTAGGCACTCTGAATGGGACAGGTTGTTCTGGACTGTCACTGGTGGTGTAGTTAAGGGCCAAATTAACTCTGTCCCTGCTGAGCACGTTCAGATGTAGACAATTGGCCCCTTTCCTCCCATCTCACAGATCCCTTTTGCCAGATGCTGAAGCTGGAAGGGGTTCAGGACTGTGAGGAGATGGATTTCTCCTTAATCTGCAATGAGCAAGTACTAGGGAGCTGCCCCTACATAGTGAACTGACCCTTCCTGATAAGGATCCCCTAGTTCTATGAAAGCCTGTCTGCCTGTCATTTCCCAGATAGAACTAATGGAGTTTCTAAGCAGTAGGATCAAGATCTTTTTCTGAAATTTGCAAACCAGCACTTGTCAATGAAGTACAGAGCTGAGTCCAGCAGCAGGGACTGGACAGAGGAATAGGGAGCTGAAGATCAGAACATTGTTCCTCTTGCACAGAGCCAAAGCAAAGCAAGAATTAGCACAGCGAAGGCTCCTGCCAGCTGGGGCAAGGCGCATCCAGGGGAAAGCTGTCACACTCCTTTGATGTTAGCAGGAGCCTCTGCTCTCTGCACATCCTGAAAAAGAAAAGCTATTTTTACCTCATCAGAAAATACATAGACTGTGACTGAAGACAATACACCGGTGCTTGTCACTCAGGAGCTACACCTCTTCTTACAACATAATAGGATTTACAGCTGTGAGAGATGCAGCAGCACTGAGACTGCTTTTTATCTCCTTCTTTCCTACTGCACTGCCTTCCCCAGCCGTGCCATGGCTCAGGCAATATGCGCAACAGACAATATCAGTACAAAGGAAGACAGGGACATGCTTTGAGGGACTGCACATCCTGCAAACCAGCCCCAGGCTCTGTGCAGTGCCATTGCACTCGGCAGAGGCCAGAATGTGCCATCAAGGTCCGACTCATGGAAAAAAATTCTCTCTCTTTGCTAGTATTTTGAATCAACTGTTCTTAATGCCTGCAATCTCTTCTGGCTGATTCTCTACCTCTGCTTCAGCGGGGCCAGTCCACACCTGCTTCCATGAGCAAAAGTGCTGAGGATGAGGCTTTCTTCTAGGATGGAGAGGCTGCGAAGGATCTCAGCACAGACTCAGTGCATGGTTGCAGATTCACTGCTAGCAGTGTGCAGCCAGGCTGCCTGGGCTCAGTGTAGCCTCCAGAAGCCATGCAGGGAAGAAAGCACTGACAGGAAAGTTCCTGAAGCACAGCCTGGAAATCGATTGTTGCCAACTTATCCCCGGTGAGGACATGCAAGCAAAAGCTGTGGCAGCACAGCCACCTGCTCCTCAGCAGAGCTAATACAGCACTGTGCCTAGAGAGAAACGTCATCCTGTGCACCTGTCCCAGAGCTTCGTGTGGGTGAAATAAGGAAGATGATAGCACAGAAATCAACATGTACCATTGAGAGGAAAACAAACAAACAAAAAAAACCCCCTAACAACCACAACACCTGAGGGCACCCCCATATCCCAACTAAGCAGCAGCAAGAAGGACAAGGTGAGCACAATTCCAGGGGGACCTAGGAATTCTGGATTTAATGCCAGACTCCATTGCTGAATTCCAGCATGACCTTAGGCAAGCTTCCAGCAGCCTAAGAAGGGCAGCAAAGCCCTTCTACCATTCCAGGGCCCGTTTAGGCTACCATACTTTGGGGACAAGGGCCATTTTCTCTGGGGCAGACATAAAACTATTTAACTGCCCTGGATGCACCTAAACTCCTGAATGCAAGAAAAAAAAAAAAAAAAAAAAAAAGTAAAATAAAAAAAATAAAGAAAAAACCCCATCACAAAACCAAAGCAAATATAAACACCCCTCTTTGAGCTGACCTGATTCCTCTCCCCCTAGTGCAGCCCAGCAAGCCCCTGACCATGGCAGGGACTGCCCAAGTACTCACCCTCAAGTAATGCAAACATGGCATTGCTGCAGGAGAGTCAGCTCACCCTGGGCAGCCAGGGTCTGCAGGTCTGATCAGCTCACTGATGCTGAATGCTGCAGCCAAATAAATTGTGTGAGGAGCCAGACTGGAAGAGTTATCAGCAGGACTGAACCCTATCATCTCCACTCACATGTGTCTGCTGGAGTGGCAGGAGGCACTCTCCCTCCCAGGGAGGTAATCTCCCTGCCTGCAGCTGGAAGATTACAGCTGCCCTGCACGCAAGCACTCAGCCTGTGTTGCACCTGAAGCATGCTTCATAAACATGCCCCTGAGCTGTAAACAGGGAGGAGCTCGCTTATGTGATCCCTGTTCTTCAAACAGCAGAAGGGAAGATGGAGCTTCAGAAATACAAGGCAAAATGAAATAATCCTGTGGCCTGAACCACACTGTTCTCTTGGTTTGTGCTGCGCAGAGCCCAAACAGCTCATTGGTTGCTGCAGACCTTGGCTGGGGCTCGGTCCCAAAATGGGGGACACTGAGATGGAACTGAAGTGACAGATGAATTCTGGTGACAGCAGCTCCAGGCCCTTCGTAGGGCCTGAGGCTCGCTGCAACACAACGAACGCGCCCCTTCCCCCCTTCTACCTGCACAGCAGACTCCTGCTCCAGCATCCCTTCAGGAGATCCTTGCTTGCAACAAGAAGGCAAGGGGTCCACAGTGGTTGGTGCATGCCCTCTCTGAAAGACACGCAAGGGAGTCACACCAGTTGTCCAAGGAACAGCCCTCTTGGAGACCACTCCCATCCCACCCTCTCCTCCTGCTCGCACACCACAGAGCCATGCTCACCTGGCACTCTGTGCATTCTTCTGCCAGTGCTTTGCTACCCTATTTGGGGTCCTTGAAAAAGCCCTGGGGTGGTGCAAGGAAGCCACACAACTCGGTTTGTGTTTCTAGCTACCAATCCGCAGGTCCTTGATACCAATTACAAGTTCAAGAACTTTCTCCACTGGGACAAACTAGCAAGGCTGTGACCTGATCACACCTAGAAGAGCTTGGGCATCACACTGATAAATACAGCTTGTGACACTTTCAGTTGCAGAGGGAACAAAATCAGCTCTGTCAGCTGCATTCCTCTAGGGAATTCCTATAAAACAGACCAGCCCACCACTGGCAGAGTTTACACCAGTTGGAGCAGAAAAAGAAAATCAAGAGAACCTGTTAGGATAGAAAAATGCTTTGCACTATGTAGAAGTTGAATTTTTTTTTTTTACTGAGCCAAAGCCAAGTTGAAACATTAGAGTAGGAATAGTCCTTATCTCAGTCCAAGGAAATACATTCCCCTTGTCCAGTGCAATTCAGTACTTCACAGGAAGTATGGGATCCCTTAAGTGTCTGACCTATAATAAACTCCTCCTCCCATTGAGGCAGAGCTCAAATGTTAATTATCAGAAGGATGAGCAATGTAACTGCTGCCTGGCACACTGCTTTTGCTCTAAAATGTATTGCTGCTCTGAACCTCCAGGCAACATCGGCCATGTCTCAGATCCTGCTGGTTTTTTTCCCTGTGTAACTGCATATCATGAATGCAAATACGAGTCCTCTGAAGATAGAACCCTACCAGCCAGGGCTATGAGTCCATCCAGAGCTACTGCCTCAGCATAATGCAAACTTTCTGCAGGTTCTTTTCCATGAAAACACTTCAGAAGTCTCAGGCAATGCTTTAACACCTACCTGTTTTCAGAGCATGAACTGAGATTGGCTGGATTGCTCACTCCCTGGGATTTTACACAGTACCACACTGTACACCTATGTGAACATCTCCTTAAAGGCCTCTGAGACTGCACAAGTCAGCATCACGTTGCATGTTCAGTTAGCTAACACAGAGCTAAACCAGAGCTCTGAAAAGGGAAGAGATTTCAGTGGATGCAATAGAAACAGTCTGTTAGAAAGTGCAAACCAACGTCGAGAAAAAGCATCCAGAAGAAACAGTGAATAATTGCTGTCAGCTCCCTTGTGCCGCTGTGTGCACCCACAAGGACTTCAAGGAGATTTTTACCAGCCAGGGCTCTGATATTGTCATAGCACTGTTCCCCAGATGCTATAATATCTATCACACAAGGCAAAAACAATTTCTGCTGCTGTCCTGTGACAGCACACAGCAGTCCTGGTGCTTCAGTGCCACAGCATTACAGGTTTACACCTGAGATTGAGCTCCAGCACCAACTGCAGACAGAGGTGGGACAGAAGGAAGTGATCTGTGAGCAGTTAGGAGGAAGAGGGGATCCCTGAAGAAAACTACTCCTACAGCTACAAAAAGTTTTGGTGTTTTTTTTTTTTTTGAGATACGGAGTCCTGCCTCTGACCTTTCCTGAGAGCCTCTGGAGAAGATCTTCAGCTGCACTATGATGTAGCTGTGAAGGAATGCAGGGCTCCTTTCTCTGCCTTGTTGTCTTCCATGTAATCAGAGAAGGGATCTCCGGGCACCACAGGCTGCTGCCAGTCCCTTCTCAGCTGTTATTTTCCTTTCATTTAAAGGAATGGAGAGTGCATGAAGCAGAGTACCTCAAACACATTGCCTTGGGGAAGAGTAAATACCTCTCTTTAACAGTGGGCTTCAGTTCTTTGAGGAAATAGCATGGTGCTTTTGCTCAGAGAATGATGTACATCCTTTCCTGCATTCAGCAGCTTGGGAAGCAGTGCCAGGACAGGTCCAGGGCTGAAGTCACTGAAGGGAAGCTGCTCTTCCAAGCCCTCACTGCAGCCTCCTGGAGCAAGGACAAGGGTGCAGCAGGGTTTGTTTTATCCAGCACATCCCCTTTCTGCTTACTGAGGACAACAGTCCCTGTGCTCCAGTCACCTGCTGAGGCTCTGAAGAGCAGCCAGCTCCCTGGATCCTCTGGTCAACAAGCTGTTATCTTAGGAAACATGAATGCAATTTTAAGGCTGAGTCAGGCATAAAAGATGAATAATTTAAATCCTTAGCAATTCTGTTGCTGCTGCCCAGCTGTGGGTAATGGAAGGTACTGAGCTTCATGCAAGGAGAGAGTTGCAATGAAAACCAGTGCTGCTGTCAGGCTGCTTCCTCCTGCTAGGAGAGAATAGCCATGATGCAGGCATAAATAAGCAGATAACAGCACTCTGCAGTGCTGAGCCAGGCACTCTGATGCTAGGAGCAGGCAGTTCTGTGAGCATAGCAAGCTTGTTTTCCTGTGGCATTTGTTGTTTCTGGCATCTGTCATTTCACAGAAAGTCAGTGAGAACTGCTGGTGCCTCCCCTCTCTAATGTCAATTCCTCGGCTTACAAAGTGCTGGAATCATCAGCCATGGGCCAGAGGAAGGGCATGGAAGGGGCCACACTGACACTTGCTCTTCAGCTCTCTGTCAGAGCAGGAGCTGTGCAGTGTTATGTGATGGAAGGGGAACAAAGATTTGCTTTGCGCACATCTGCCAGGCCGTGTTGTCATGCTGGTTGCCTCCCCATCCTCTTGTGTGTGTGAGAGAGAGAGAAAAAGGGAAGATACTTGTTCTGAAATCAGTCTAAAAATCTGCACCCAGAAGCATGAGACAGATTAAAACTTGCAAGAAAACCACTGGACTGCATTTACAAAGCTGAGCAGCAGATAAGTATAGGTAATCTCTTCCCATTGTACCCCTGGATCAAATAAATCTTTCATGGCTTTCCATAAGTTCAGAACTGTTTGAGCTGTGGAATTCACAAAGGAAATCCAGAAATGCAAATTGAAAAGAGCAGCCCGCTCTTTTACTCCAAGAGACAACTGCCTACTACCAGCATCACCACTGCTTAGTTCTTAGAAGAAACAGTCTGAGCATGAAATCAGAAAGTTTGGGCAGCCAGTGCCCCTCATTACATTGACACTGATCAAACAGAAGGCTTCACTGTGTGTGCCCCTCTGACATTTTATGATATGAGCCATAAGATGTTCTTTTTGCCCCTCATTTGGATGAGCCAGGCAATGCAGCTGAAAATGTTATCACACCAATTCATCTTACGCTCA
The DNA here is from genome assembly GCF_905368555.1 of Meleagris gallopavo. Lineage (NCBI taxonomy): Eukaryota > Metazoa > Chordata > Aves > Galliformes > Phasianidae > Meleagris > Meleagris gallopavo. Next base: position 2,854,374 of record NC_139427.1, read on the forward strand.
TTCATGCACAAAAATCTCAGAGACTCAGATTCACAGAGTGCAGACATGAAAGAAGTGCAGAATTCTCACATAAAAGCAATATGGACTCTTGCCTATGCTACAGCTTAGCTCTGTGCTGTCCTGGCTGCAGAGACAGATAGAAAATGCTCAGCAGCCTCTGCATTAGCTCCCCATCCTTTGGACCAGAAGAAATCTTGCCCACAAGATTAACAACTACTGTTGTGTTTTTTGTTTTGTTTTGTTTTGTTTTTTTTTTTTCCATTTTTTTTCCCCTCTGCTAAAGGCCAAGCAGTTCTGAGAGCAAAGAGTATCACCTAACTCAGCCTGAATCGGAAAAAAATCAGCTCTGGGAAATCAGTTTGGCATTATGCCCATAATGTGGGCCAAGGGCAAATCACTTCTTAATTACTGCTTTAGGTACAAGTTTCTGCTTTCACTCAAGTGGGTACCAATCTGAAAGACATATGGAGACCCTTATCAAGCTGCTGCTAATTAAGCCCAGCTATTGATCCTATTGAATCCAGTGATTCTGCTGTAACAGTGAGATTACAGATCCACCGAGATTCCCAAATGTTATTATGCCTATTTGGGGATCTCAAGATGGAGAAACATCCAGCATTGAGCTGTAATGCATGCCTGGAGGCAGTGCAGACTGACATCCTGTGAGAGCAGATGAATGCACAGTCCCCACCTGGCAAGATGCTCTCTGCTCCTCTTGGCAAGAAATTTCTGACTCTGCTGCTAAGCATCAAGGGGAAGGAAAAACCTTTTGCTGTACCTTTACTCTCAGCAGCCACCTGGTCTTTGAGTCTTAGTGTACCTAAATGCCACGGTCCCACCAAGATCCTCCTGTTCAATCAGGTCACTTCAAGCAATTGAACAGAACGTAGAAACCAGTTCTGTAAACCTTTTCTATTTTTATTTCCCAAATTATTTTCTTCTGAGTTTGCACCAGCAAGAAAAGCCTTCAATCAGCACTTTGTGGTGTATGCAGTCCTGTCACCAGCTTTGCAGCAGTCCGACAGGTGTCAGGAGCTCTGCACAGAGCTCAGAGGGAGTTATTTTGATATTCAGAGCAATAAGCAAAACAAGCTGTACACCTGTGATTTGACACAGAAATTCTCTAGAGTTTGATGAAAGGCTCAAATATCAATAGCAAGGCAGGAAGGTTTGCACCAAAAATTAAAATAATTCCAATCAATATTCATGCCACAGTCAGCTGCAACTTGTACAGCTTTTTCCTCTGAATAGTCATGGATTGCAGCTGGGCAAAAATAACAAAATAAGGATTGACAAGAGACTTGGTGGCACTGCAAGTGCAGCACAGCCATTTACAGGAACATCTGTGGTGTGACAGTGCTGTGCTGCAGGTTACAGAAGGGGTGGTTACAGAATCAAGGCACAATCATAGAAAAATAAGCCATGGGAAACCTCCATCCTCTTCGTACCTGTAATTGATTGAGGTTGTTAGATGCTCTTCTCCTGGGAGGTGGATGAGCAATATCGACTGGGTTGTGCCATCATCAACAAAATCCATAAAAGGCATTGCCAAGAATATTTGTGAAAACTATAGAGTACTATCAAAATTTGTTTGTTGCTAATATTTAGTCCTGGGGATTGTTCAATGGAGAGCCATTGAGATTATGGTGAATATTTGTACTGCAGAAGCTCACAGAGCAGGATTTGTCCCTGCTTTTCTGGCTCCCATGCAGAAAGAAAAAAAAACCCAACAACGCTAACTCTTCTCCTTGGAGCTCAGAGCTTCATGTACCATCAAAAGCAAACTCTGCACTCACAAGGTCACTCCTCTTTTTTCTACAGATGCTGTCCAGAGGGACTGTGACAACATAAGCATGCCTATCCTGGCACAGAGCTGCCCTATATAGGTGTCCTATATAGGTGGTCCCCACCAGCTTGCAGTGCCAGTGCAGAGGAGACCCCAGAACAAAACCTACTTGAGAATTGGCTTCCTACTCCTTACCAGAATCCCAGAACTTAGAAACATGTGCCTTTGCTGATCACCTTGCTGAGCAAGGAAAGAGGCCAAATGCTTCCTTGGATTCTTTGCCACTCATGTTCTGATGACTGTGCATCTTGTGGGCATGACTATTCCAGATACCATTGATTCATCTACTTCCTGAGCATCCTTGGCATGCCTGCACAACATGATACGAGCATGACAGCAAGAACAGCGGCTCACACCAGTGAGCTGCTCACAGTACAACAGCCAGTTGTTCTCCAGTTACTGCAATGCTCTGAAGAACGGTTTGGCAGACCTGCAAAAACTCCATTTGAAATCTTGAACCTTGTGGGTTCCATTTAAGGATAATTAATGAATGATTCAGAAGAGACATGCACACCTCTGTTGTATGCCCACAGCCCTGTTCTCAATGATTAGCATTTAGGATGATTTCATCTCACAGTATCTTTTCCTATGGTCGAATTCAATTACATAAGATGCTTCTGGATGACAGAAGAAGAGTCCCAGAAATAGTCATTTGTACATGACTTTGAGAAGGGAGCAATTCTGTAGAATAAGAGTGAAGATAGAGCTCTACTGACCTAGCAGAGCTAATGAGAGTCTCACAATTGTTCGAAACTTGAAGGAGATCAACTATTTTATTTCTCCCAGTGGACATCTTTCACTGAACACCTGCAGTATCAGCACTTTTCCCTGGCCTCAGCAATGGAACTTTGCCCCTGAAAGCTCCATCAGCTACCACATGGGAGATGTGGTGTATTCACTGTTGGAAAATGTCACGGAGTTATCTCTAGATCTATCTGTGTCCGTGACAGGGGGACAGCAGGCCCACAGGACCACCAGCCCAGAAAAGGTGGGAGGGTGCTGACAGTTTACAGGTTGGTTTGGTCCAGCTGTGACTAATGGGGCAGGGACCCATGGACCCACACCCCAGGAAAGGGGAAAGGGGACAAAGGGGAAGGGTAAGGAGATGGGAGATGGGCCTAAAAACAGAACAGACCTGAGGAGGAAAGTTAATTTACTAAATATGATATCGGAATGCAAGATAACACTATATAATATAACATAACATAACATAACATAACATAACATAACATAACATAACATAACATAACATAATATAGCATAGCATAGCATAGCATAACATAACATAACATAATATAATATAATTGGGATTGAGGCTAATCAATCAAATAAAATAAGAGAGAGTGTGTCCAAAACTGAATGCCTTACTCTAGAGATGAAGGCAAAATGGTCTGAGCTTGCATAGCTGATATGAGCAGCAAGAAAAAGAAAATCTTGTGACTTGTGAGTTTTATCTTTCGCTCTGAGCGCAAAGTGCTTTTGCACTCAAAGAGCATTATTTTGGAGATATAGACAAAATACATAGCATCAGTTGGAATGCCTATGCAGGAACACAGTGTCCTCAGTCGCACTAGGGAGTCTAGTCTAGCCTAAGAGAAGCAGAGACTGCTGTGCTCCTGGAGGCAATGGAAACAGAACGCATCTTTTGATGCACATGAGTTTGGAATTAATTCAGCTGATTGCAGAGAAACTTGCAGTGATGCCATACCCACCACAAACCATGTGACAGCATTATCTCTACCGTCTCATCATCTCCCAAAGGATGCAGCAGCACAAGGAACAGGAATGGCAACTGAAATGACCTGCTTTCCTTCATCGCACCAACCAGCAAGCACTTCTGAGGCTATAACTCAGCTGACCTACTTGCTGTGCAGTGCAGCATCCTTCTCTCCCAGACCAGAGGAAGCTGAGGTGGGCAGTCCAGAGGCAGAGGTCTGCATCACAGCACCCCAAAATGGGGAGACAGCGCCTTGCACTGGGCAGATCTATGAAGGTGCCGGCTGTGGCCAGCAGTCCCCTCTGCCCCAATGCACCCAACAGCACCATCCCACCCCAGAAACATCCGAATCCTCTCAGCTGCTGCTGCCATGGAAACGCCAGAGAGAGGCTCCGCCAGCCTTTGATGTGCTGATCTGTTTAAAGCATGCAAAATGCAATTCAGAAGCTGGGGAGCTGTGTGGGGTGCATCTGGCTGCCCTAAAGATGGAGGCTCTCTGAGGAGCGGGGATTAATGCACGATGGTGGGCACCGTGGCCATCCGCTGCTAGAGCAGTCACAGCGTGCTGCTCTCTGCCCTGGCTCACACACTTAGCAGAGTTTAATATTTAACATCAGACAAGCTGCTGTTTCACAGGGTAATTTGAGTTATTAATAAAAAATCTGCCCTAAATAATTCAAAAATAAGATGCTGTTACTCCAGTTTATCAGCACTGGCAGCAAGGGCTGGGAGCTGAGCACCAGAACAGCGCTGGCCACAGAGCAGTTAATGAGGAGCCTGGAAAAGGCTGCTGCAGCGTCACAACATCAGTGGAGCCAAGCAACTTAATACTGTCCCCATCTCCTGTCACATCATAGGCAGAGAAGTAGGAAGCAATTCCCGATGACGAACAAGGAAAACACAGGACAAGCAGGCTGCTTGATCCCCTCTCAGGAGCACACAGAGATCCCCTGCCTTGAAAGGGCATCTCCAAGCTCAAAAGGCACTGCACAACTGCATACCTTCATAGATGCTACTACCTATAGCATTTAGCACTACGGTTCCCTGAGGCTTTGCTGTCAGTAACAGACAATGTGAGACACCATCCCCTGCATCCCAATGTACCCTTGGTGGGCTCCCAGATTGTGGTGGTCCAATGCAAGCCAAAGAGCCCTGAAATGTGAGGGCACAAAGGGAGATTTCATTTATTTGAGGAGGTTTTATGCCAGACTTCTAACAGAATATGCTTTACATCATGAAAAGCAGGTACCCAAAGTGGTCTCCTACAGAAATAATGTCTATGTCCTGCACTCTGCCATTCCCAGCACATTCATTTTAATGACGTCCTACTCCAAAGCTGCAGCTGAAAGCCCCCAGCTCTGTAGTCTCTTTTCTTACCTTTTTGCAATCTATAGTACCTCTTCAGAAGCATCTTCCAAACAACATGTTTGTATGCATGTTTGCTCATGCTGGCCTTCAGAACCATCGTCAAAATTAGGTCCTTGTTTTCATGGTTCAGCACCCAAAAAGACTCCTTGAATCTCTACTGTTTCCTGGCAGCTCATAATCACGTCACTGGCATGCCGTACATCTCTCTTCATGTAAACATGAACATGATCAGTGCATATTTTTGAGGTACTTTTTGCCTTACACCCTCACGTTCTCCCCATAACCTGCTGGCAGAGCTCAGCAGTTGGCAGTACGGAGCAGACAGCTGGAGGAGTGGGAGCTAACCGTAGTGGCTGCAGCTCCAGAAAAAGTATAAAAAGCACACTACTTCCTTTGGGCTGGTGTTTTTTTTGTTGTTGTTTTTTGATTGATTGTTTCCCCTGAAATCTCACAAGAACAACAAAGGCAATTCTGAGGATGCTGAGCTCCTTTCTTTATCCCAATAGGTCGCAATAGATTCTTTCTGTCAAGAACAAACTACAGGATCGTATGATATTTCTGAGCCACCTTCCTTTGTCTTCTGTGTACAACGTTGCATTTATTTGCAGCACAATGTGTAAAAACACACCTCTTCTTCAGGGAGGAGGTCTGCAGACCACAATACCCAACATGCAGTGTCCCTTTCCAATGCAGACTTGATCTCCCTGCTCTATAAAGGAAGTGCTTCACTACTGCAGTTGTGGACTGCTTGCTGGCTGGTCTGAGATGCATTTCTCCATGTTGACCTTATTGATGGGGATGAGTTCAACAAGTTATGTGAAGGAGTTGTGCTGACACAGTACTGATGGGCAGCAGATATTTTATACTTTTGTCTTATGATACTGTAGCTCCTTTTACTGCAGTCTTAGCACTGCAGCAGGCTTGACGGGAAGCATTTTTCCTGCTGTGTGCAGACAGGGATCAGCCTGCTGGCCATCACGTTGTTTTTTTAACAGGAACACGTTATTGTGCATCAATGCATGGCCAACCTGTGTGTGAAGAGAGCTGCCATGCCATGCTTCACTGAGCAATTTCTGCTTGGACCAAATCTAGCGAGCTGAGCTAATCCTGCCAGGAAAAGAGCTGAAGAAGGGAAGAGATTAGAAAATCGTAGCCTGCAGGACAAATATAGACCCTATGAAGGCATCTCTTGCCCAAGAGCTGAAATATTGTCATGAGAAAGACAGTGGCCTACAGATATATTTCCTATTTTAGCATTTAAGATGAGAAGCAGAACCGTAACCGTCCCCACTAAAGGGAAAACAAGTACAGCATAGCAAGCCAGTCAGATAAGTTTTCCCTTACTGAGAGCTCTCCAGCACATTTCCCATCCCCACACCACCGCTCCTCAAGCTCATCACCAGCCTGAGTTCTTTCATCCACCACAAGGCAAATTAGGAGCAGAGAGAAGCAGCTGAAAAGGAGATCCATGCAGAGACTTGCAAGGACAGGGAATGGAATGACTGAAGTTCAGCATCATATTTAAGAACAGACTATTTACTCCTATAACGAAAACCATGGAAACAATTTACAGCAAAACATTATTGATTCAAATATCAGAGTAAGAACCTAGAAATGGAAGAGGCATGCATGTAAAACTCACGCCAGTCATCAACAAAGCAGAGCTGATTCCCAGGCAGACCAAAGGAGGATACCTTGCACACTCTCCCCTCCCCATTCAGAAGACTGAAAGAGCAAGTTTAGTTGGCACGTGGTCTCTGCCTAAAGTTCTGACAGTGAGAGAAAGGTAGAGCCCAAAACAGCCCTGCTCTTCTTGTCCAAGAGATTCTGAAGTTTCCCAGTATCATTCAGAGCAACTATGCTTTAACTGACAACGCAAAGCTGGGCTGTGGAACAGCAGCTACTGCTCAGTAGAGCAGTTCTCTCCAAGTAGAGCAATGTGAGGATGCTAAGGCACAGTGCTTTGCATGAGAAGCAGTGCCTGCAGCTGGGGACACAAGACATCGAGTTTAATCACAACATGTTTGGAGATGGAAAGGTCAAATGCTTGGGAAAACCCAATATAACACTTCCCACCACACTCACCCAAGGTTTGGAAACCCTCTGTGGGGATCATCCACAGACAGGGGCAGTTCCTGTCCAGTTTCTGTTCAGAGATGCTCAGTGCAAGTAGGAAGTGCATTGTCAAAGCTGAAACTGTCCTCAGCTCACCCCAAACCTGTCTGTCTCATCCACCAAGCAGCATTCCTCATAGCATTTATCTTATTCTTTGCTTTGTGTTGTAATCAGCAAGTCCTGGGTAAGACACAGAGCTCCCCTTCCAGGCATGGCATCAGGACAGGACTAAATGGACTCTGAACACACAAAAGTTTTCCTGTAGATTATTTAGAATCTTTTGCTTTCTGAACAAACATCACTGTATGAAAATTTAGAAATATGTTTACTATTCCTTTGCAGTTTATACTCTGCAAAGGCTTTAAGCACTGTGTTCTCTGCATTTCCCATAGCAGAGGTCCAACATACAGATATGAGCACACCCTGCAGGACCTCAAAAGTCCCGTTACCACACTACAGTAGAGGACTGTAACCATCACTTCTATTTGGTGTTTTGCTGCAGTACGTTTTTGCTTAAATAAGAGGCTTCTCAGTGACCTGAACAGACAGACATACAGACAGACAGACACGCACACACTCTCTCCCTCCTCCCTCATCGCTGTATAAATATAGAAGCCTCATCTGTTTTCTGAATGCTCTCCTGCTGCTGCATTCTCCCCCTCCGCCTCCCCAAGACACTTTGGTGAATACCTGCTACTTTTGTTTTCTACTGTAGATTTCTCACTGCAACATTCAAAGTCCTAGATTTAACACAGTCCCCTATATTTGCAGCCCTACACAGAACTGTATGGCTCTGGCTTAGTGTTTCAGCCACTCAGCAAAATTTGGTTTGCAAATAGGAAGGGAGCTCGGATTTTGCTGCTGTTTGCAGCACTGTGGCTCAAAACATGACACAGTTCATCTGTGAAAGGAAATGTGAATTTTCAGATAGTTCTGCTGTGCGGAACTGTCCCTTTATAGAGAGATGTCAGAAATCTGCCCGTGTCCAGGAGGATGCCCTCTGCACACCTCAGATTTGAATAAGACTATCCAGCCCAGGGGCAGTGTTTTCAGAACCCACCCCCATGGCATTCTGAGAGCTGGAGGTGACGGTTGCTACAGAGATAGAAGTAGGGCAGAGGACCCAGAAATCTCTGCAATCCTTGACCCATCCTTTCATCATGCCTCCAGTGATGCTGCATCTTCCCAGACCAGCAAAGTGACTGTACATTTCTGAAGAACACTGACATACTTAGGCAATTAAAATGAATTAGCATAATTCAGACCAAACTTCTAATTTTAGCTCTCTGTAAAGCTGCTTTCCTTTGAGCTCACATCTAGCCTGCTGTACCTCAGCTGCAGCACAATAGAAGCAGCTTCTTATCATGAACAAAGCGAGCTGCACGTGCTGCCAAGCTCAGGTCTGTCACAGAATGCACTACCCTTGGCCTCATCCCCTGCACATAGGAATTGCTCTGCTTGGGCAGACCCTTGGGATGCTCCGCACTGCACAGGGGACCAGGTACAGAGGACAGGGCGCAGTTAAAAGACTTTGCAGCAGAAATCGATTTTGGAATGCTGCAAGGTTTAAAATGTTGCTTGCCTCCTCCCAGTATCTTGATATCCGGAGGGTTCACCAAGCATACGTGGATACCGTTGTTACCTGAATAATTTAAGAACCTGCAAAGCAGCAGTGTGGAATGGAACCAGCTTTATCTGTGTGCCTCCTCCCCCCGCCGATGCGTGCCTGCAGCAGCAGGGGCTGCTCCGACCTCCCATCCTTTCCTTCCAGATGCCTACATTCAGCTCATGTTTTACACGCCAGCCACTCCCCCCTCCCATCACCGGCGCTGCAGTTCCTTGTCTGGAAATGTCAGGAAAGGACAGATGCACAGGCTCTGAAATGCCTTGCTAGCTCAGCAGTGTACACGCTGTTCTTCACTTACAACTGACTTGAGTTTTTGTGCGCAATTTGGGAAAGCAATCAAACACGGTCCATTATACGTTAGCTCCCTTTACCTGAGAGATCAGCTGAGCACCACATCCGCCAAGAGCCACGGTGGACAGTGAGAAAAGTAAAAGGGACTGCTACTGAATATGTGTTCTGATTTTTCTAACTGGGCCATCTGAAAGATCTCTTGGGCTGTGCCCATTGCAACGTCACGTGCTCAGCCACAAGCTCCTGTAACCCCTCTGCTGTGCAGGAGCACGGAGAGAAGTCTAATTTCTGCACTGCCATTTTGATTTCTGCACATAAATATGCCACACCCTGCCCTCTGCCAGCCCTTCCCCGTACTTAATGTCATCGCTGGAAAGAAAATCCAAATGTTAGGAGGACAGATGCTCCCATTATAACCAGCGTACACTGCATTGCAACCTAATGGAAGAAATGCTAGAGGGTGGTTGTGAGTGGCAGCAAGTGAAATTTGATAGAGTTTAGTCAAAAGTAAGTTTGAAAGAGTCTCCTCTACCTTCTGACTCCACACCAGAAAGAAACAGAGACACAGAGAGGGTTGGAGGGGAGGCCTCAGTGGGTGCTCACAGAGCCCAGCACAGCGCTGATGCTTTCTCTAATCCTGACAGCTTTTCCATCCGCACAGCACTCCAGTGGCAGGTCAAATAAACAGCATCAGAGGAAGCTGTCATCACACACAGCCCCCATACTTCCCAAGCCAGCCTAAAACACAAACTAAATGTTTATTACGCTTCTACAAAGTCTGAGTCTCCTCACGGTGCAGCCGGCTGATGTAATCCTCCCCAGATCCTGACAAGACTTGCTTCCCCAACAACCTTGACAGTGCTCGGAGGGTCACAGTTACCTTCTTGTCACACAAATCAATTCCTTGTTGGCACACTCGGCAGACAGAGGCGGGGATGTAAATCCTCCACCACTGCGACATCAGTCGGTGCATTGGATCACCTTAAAGGAGCTCAGTTTTGCCCCAGTCTATCAGCAGCTGTGTATACAAAACAGTTTCCCAGCTTTACACCCTGGACACTTACAGCAGAAAAGATTCATCCTTGCACTGCTGTCTTGAGCCCAGCACAACACACACAACACACAGAAAGATTTAAGATGGCAATGCAATTGCAAAGTTCTTTTCTAAGCCCAGATAATAGCTAGATGGCTAATGACTGAGCCCATTCCTAGAAGCACACTCTAATTCTTTGCCTACACACTACCCTAGTTACATTCACAGTGGTACTGCCTTGTCTCAAAGGCTTTGGTTGCCCTGATACTCCGTGCCCCTCCTCGCTTCCACAGCACAGTAGCATCAAGCTTCAGGCAGAAGACAACAGTGGAGTTTCTTCTGACTCCTTCTGTGATGTATTTGAGTATAAGGTAATGAGCACTGAAGTATTTCCTGCTGCAGCACGTAGAGGATCTGCACCAAGCACGGGTTGCTATCTGATAGCAGGGAGACATATGCCTTCAAAGTAGTCTGTTTTGTTTCCTGGAAATGGGCAACTAGGAAAACAGCCAGAAGTTTTATGCTGAAAGTTTCTCATTAGGAAACATTTTCCTTTAGCATTCAAGACTGTGTTGTGTGAGATACTGTACAAATTCAAACTGAGAGGCTGTCCTAACCTTGGACAATTGCAAGCCAAAGGAAATAGCAGTGAAAAGAGAAAATAAGTGGCTTGATTCTCCTTGTTCAAAGCAAGCAAAATAGAAGCAGCGGTACAGCTGCTGGGCTCTGTTCTCTAGAGCCCAAGCAGAACTTACTCTGAACGTACTGAGAGGATGTATCACAGGACACACAACATACACAACAACACAAAAATGGCTGGAAACGCTGCAGAATGCAAACCACTCGTGCCCCAAGATATAGATAGCATCAGCTTGCATGGAATTAGAAGAAACTTTTTCTGTGGCTATCATCTCCTTCCTCTGGCTACCTCCACTGCTTTCTTAGCACCTCTTAGGATGTCTGGTTGTCCCTCTGCTACTGACACCAATAAAGTGAATTGCAGGTATAGACCAAGACATAAACATACAGCACTGTGTGCAAACACAGGGAAAACAGTCTCTGCCCACAGGAGCCTGTGTTTGCATATAGAGCAAGAGACAACCAGCTGGCACATGTGGAGAAGTAGAAGGATCCAGTAACACAACAATGTTTTCAGTCCATACTGATGGACAGTGTGAGAGTATTTTGACAGAGAGGCCTTCTGCATGGATATATGGTAAGCTGCATGCAGACTTCCAAGGCACCAGCCAGGTACCCAAGCTAATATAGAGACCCCCTCAGCTGCTGCTGCAAAACAGGGTGAGAAACTCCAATATGTTCTGGTAGCCCTTGCTGTGGTGCCAACAGAGACTTGTGCAATAAACTGCCATCACTGCAGACACTCAGGCAGTGGGAAGCAAGGGATAAGAAGAGAGGACTTTTCCTATAGCAAAATCTCCTGGTTCACAATAGAACTCCTTAACTGTTTTCTGATAGCATAAGAGACAAGCTGCTCTGTAGAAGAGTAAAAGGCCCTGCAGGGAAAAGCTGTGAGCCTGCACGCAGTAAGCAGTTATCACGGAAGAAAGCAATGTTTGACTTGCCAGTGTGGTAGTTAAAAGGCCCCATACCCTGTGACAAGCTGCTGCCTACAGACTTTATATCTGTCTTCTGCTCTTTCCTGTTTCACTGTTCTCTGCAAACACAGAGCCCTCCTGGGCTGCCCTGGTCAGGCATCCCAGTGCTCAGCCCCATGCAAAAGCATCCCTCACCCCAGCTTTGGTCCCAGAAGAAATGGAGGGCAAACAGGGGCTCTGTCTGCCCTGGCTTTAGGCTGAGCTGTGAGGCAGCCCAGCTTCCCTTCCCAAAGCATGTTCCCAGGGCATAATGCTCGGGAAGGGAAAGCTGAAGCTCAGGTGCTCTGCAGTGTGCCAGAATCCTGCTGAATTCTCCAAGAAGACCTTGCACCATGCCCCCAGTGCTGTGACAGTCCTGAATAGTGCACTGCAATGCTTACGGCTGCAAGATCTGTTTCATCTCAGGGAATCAGAGCCCCTGGGTTTATTCATGGGAGTTTTGCCATCTCCATTGTTTATGTCACTGTCTTGGCAGTAAGCATAACTCAGGTCTCTCACAAGGAGCTGACAAGAAGGTCCCCCCTGGTCCTTTCCACCTGAAGAAGCCCAGACACTTTACAGAGATCTTTGGATTTCCCAGTCCATCACTGAGACACACTGACACTGTGATTCCCGGTGAAGGGCAGAAGGGAATAGGATGGCTTTCTCAAAGGCTCATAAGGGATGAGCATTCTCTTCAAACAGGCATGAATGCAATTGGGATTTCAGTGCCCAGGACTAGCCCAGGCTGCCTAAATGGGCAGCGGTCTGGCAGTGGGGCAGGAAGAATAAAACTCTGATGGCTGCTCAGCAGTGCCTGCTCTGCTCCCTCAGCAGGACATCTCTCATGGCTGTGCAGAAGCAGCCGTTGACACGTTCTAAGCAACAGAAGTCTGCTGTAAACCTCTTGCTCACAGGAGACACGCAGAAGTCTCAAACTCTTTTGCTAAATACAGAGGAGAAGCCCCCTAAGACATCTCTGTGTTGCAACATCCTCTCACACATACCCTGGATTACCCTTGGTGTCACCTCATTCCTCTTAGCCTCTCTGCATTGGTGTATAGCATAGACATCAGGCCCTGTTGTGAGAAGAACAAGAGATCTCCAAGCAGCGGCAAAGCAATCTTAGCCACACATCTGCTCCCGCGGAGAGCTGGCAGCAAGAGAAAACTGACAGTGGCTTTCCAGAAAGGTGCTACAGCTCAGAACAGCAGGCAGAGCCCAGGCTCCTGCATGTTGATGTCGGCAGAGGGGACAGGCACCTTTCCTTGTTCTGGCCCCCTGTTGCCTGCGAGCGTGATGCCTTTGCTGGGAGGGATGATCCACATCCCCCTCACCAACACCATCTGTGTTGGTCTGCTGTCTACGCAGCAGCAGCAGAGCACTCGGTCCCTGCACAAAACTGCTCCTTCTCCCCAGGTGGCCTGCTGTCACTGTACCCTGGGTGCAGTGCCCTGGCAGTAGCAGGGCACAGAGAGAATATTAGAAACACTCCTTGCTGGGAAAAGGGGTAAGTGTCGCCTGCTCCTTTGCAGTCTCTGGGAGATTGCATGCAGCTGAAAGACAGAAAATTTATCCCAGAGATCAAATTCATTACTGGCATATGATGAAAGGACTTGGAAATGAGCTAAGTGAGACTTTGATGTTTACACAAACCCTTTGCTTCCTCTCTCCCTTCAGCCTCCTTTTTTCTACCCCCATCCCTGCACTGTCAGGATAAACAGCAGACTCCTGGCCCCAAAAGTTGTCTTCTGTTTTGTAGGGACTGTTCCTTGTGCACATGGATTTGTACTGGGAACAGAGTGCCCCTCATCATCTCCCCCCCTCCAAAAGCAAAAAGCACCCACTGCCACAAGAACAGGCATCTGAATATAGGGCTGCTCACCCCAGCATCACTGACCTTTTTCTTCCGGTCCCGAGAGCGGTTTCTGCGCTTGCGATTGGATTCTTCCTTCTCCTTCTGCTCCTGTAGAGCCTGAGCCTCAATGTCTTTGATTTTCTTCAGCTGCTTTGCTGCTTGAGCCATGGCTGGTCAGACTGCAGCTGCTCCAGAGCTCGCAGCGGCACTTTCTGCACAGCGCACTCCTGTTCCTGGCCAGGAAGGTCCCTTTCCAGCTCGAATGCTGTCGACCCAGATGGATGTGAAACCAGTAACGAGAGGAAGATAGAAAGCAGACAACAAGCCCCAAAGGACAGACGATGTCTCCAGCTAATTGCTAGATGGAGTCCAGAACACCTTTATAAAGCATTAATAATCCCAAATCCAGCTGTTCCAGAGGTTCTGTGCACCATTGCAGCAGCCCCTGACTGCACTGGCACATCATGCAGAACCCTCCTGATGGGACAGGGCACCAGGCTGTGCTGTGCTCGCTTCCTCACTGCCTCTCCTGCAGTATGAAAAGAGATGCAGGCAGCTAGCCATAGGAAGAAAAATAACTCTCAGCAATTAATGCACGATGACAGCAGAAAAACAGAGGAAAAGGAGGCCGGTGCATTTCATCTCGACTTCTGTTCTCTCCGTAGCAATACATTGAAAGCAATAACCTGCATGTAGTCAGTCGGTGGCTCTACCACTGCAGTGCTGCTGAGGCAGGCACATATTCCAGTCTCTCCGATTCCCTCAGTCACTCTCTGTGCAGCGGGCGATGCGGCTGGTTGTGATTCCAGCTCCTTTCAGGGGGAGCAGTAGGCGATCGCTGCGTTGCTTAGAAGGCAGGCAGCATCCCTGCTCAGAAAACAGTCAGTGCTGCAAAGGCTGTGCCAAACGTTGGAGCAAAGTGCAGCTTAACAGCATCCTTTTCTGCTCACATCTCTTCACTGAGTGAACAGCGATGGGAGGGGAGGGATCTTGGCTGTGAATGGGAGACAGAAACCAGGGGCTAGGTTTGCTCCTTGACTACACAGCTGCAGGAAAGAAAACCAGAGACCCCAGCTCGTGCCCCACAGGCATCAGCAGACAATCTCTGGTCATGGCACCTGGGGACAGTCACCTCTTGTCCATGCACATCTGACCATTTCACCTGCAGCCTCCCTTCCAAAGCAAAACAAACCACAGGTTGGAAGTCAGGGATCTAGCTCAGAGATGTAATTTTTGTTCCTGCAGATTGCATCAGTGCAGGAGGGGTCTGGGAACAAACCGGGGTCTGCACTTTTATCGGTTCAATTCTCTGCTCTGCTTCTGCCCCAAAAATGTCACCCATCTGCAAACTTACGGGCAGAACACTGGGAGCATTATCTGCCCAACATATGCTGCAGGTTTCTGGCATAGCTCATCCTATTTTAGACAGAAAGGTCCCTTTTGTGTCAAAAGATGGGGAAGTAGGGTTTAATGTCAATTCCTTAGCAACTGGCAGTCACTTACAGGTTATGTAGAGAGATGGGAAGCTGAGAAATGCAAAATTAACTGTAGATAATGTAGCTCACTTTTCTGGCTAAGTTTTCCTGCATTTCTTTTCCCTTTGAAGTCCTTCCAATTCTCTTGCTTTACCCACAGACCAAGAAGACTCCAAATAACAGAAAACAGGTTTACGTATCTGAGTTTTTTTCAAAATGTGATGGGTGAGAATACAGAAAAGGTTTATGGGGTCTTAATAAAATCTGAGAACAGGAAATCATCAAAGTTTACAAGTCTTTTCCAAGAGCAACTTTAGTACTTTGACCTGCACCCATCTGGAGAAACACAACTCTCAGGTTCAGATAGAGCTACACATCTTTATACATCTTGTGAATGTGCATATAAAAAACAACAACAACAAAAAGACAAAACAGAATTAAATAGAAACCAGACAGCACAACACTCCATAGACGGGAGATGCCATGTGCACAGCTGCAGTGGTCAGAGGCACCATATTTAAAATAACTAAAAATCTATATTCTTTCCATTCAGTGTCAGAGCTTCCAGATAGTGCTTTCTCAGAACATCATCTCTCCCTTTCTGCCTCCTTCCTGCACCATCATTTGCTGCTCGGACTCATCCAGCCCTGCACAGGATTTCCTGAGGACAGTGGTCACGTTTGCTAACACACTGAAGTGTCTTTCTTACAGCTGCATGCACAGAGAGGTCACCAAGAGCATCTGCAGTGGCCTCTAAAGGGACTATTTTCAGCTTTCTTTTGTCTTCAGAGTTTCTACAATCACCCGCAGACCTCTTGCTGTCTTTGCCAGGGCAGGTCTGAGTGCTTGCTGAGGACCAAGCTCTGCAATTTGCTTTGATTTTAACAGCATGCTCTTTTAATACAAACCAAGAGGGAACAAGGACAGTCCTAAAGTAACCGCAATCTTGCCTAAACTAGGATGCAAAAAATGACCACAGACATTGATTTTGAAACATCTATTTTGAATGCTGACAGTATCATTTAAGAGACTGAGTTAACTGGAATTCGTTCTCTCTGTTTCATACACAAGGTTGTCCTTCTCAGAGGCTTGCAAATGTAATATTCCAAGTTGTGAAGCACTTGCCCTGGGTTGATGTTGAGCTTTTGTGTGCTGGTGTGTGGTGTATGGTTGATAAAAAGTGACCATGGAGATCTGCTATACATGAGGAAGAGCTCATCTTCTTCAGTGTTCTTGCTGTTTCAGAATGGAGCCAGGGCTCTGTTCAGGGGTGGCAAGAAATGTTGAGGAAATACAGAGGAAAGAAGAAAACACTTTATGGATCATATTCTTGTTGCTGCTTGTTCCTGGTGGAGAAACACAACAGCACTTCGCAGAATCACAGAATCAGAATCACAGAACGGCCAGGGTTGGAAGGGACCTCAAGGATCACGAAGCTCCAACCCCCTGCCACACGCAGGGCCACCAACCTCCACATCTCACAGCAGCCCAGGCTGCCCAGGGCCCCATCCAACCTGGCCTTGAGCACCTCCAGGGATGGATGGGGATCCACAGCCTCTCTGGGCAGCTGTTCAGCACCTCACCGCTCTCACAGCAAACAACTTCCCCCTGACATCCAACCTCAATCTGCCCTCCCTCAACTTCAAACCATTTCCCCTCATCCTGCTGTTATCTCCCCTTTCAAAGAGTTGATTCCTCTCTTGTTTGTAGGCTCACTTTAGGTAGGCTCCACTTCAAAATGGAGGATGGCAGTAAACAAACCTCCTCCTTCAGCTGAAAGATACCACCTGCATGTATAGCCAGCACAATACTAGAAAAGAAGATTTTTAAGAGCCTTATTTAATTATTTGACACAGAGCACTGTATTTAACACTTTTTCCTTGAAAACAGAGTATCTGTATCTCTGGTACCTCGGTAACAGATTGGGATTCTACCATGTCAGACAAATGGCAATCATCAACAACAGTCCCTGCTACAAAGAGCTCACAGGATAAAGGATTTGGCAAGGGAAAGCAAGAAGAACCCTTAAGGAAATGGTCACACAGATGAACAAGGCTTCTATGTGCCAATTCAACACACAGAGCTGTTCTGCAGAACAGAACCTCGTGTGAGGGAAGGTCAGAAACAAAGTCCTTTTGCCTACATGCTGTTTCCAGAAATGAAGCATAGCTGGAGTCCTGCTCTGCTCTGAGTGAAGAACAGTTTGTGGGAACTGCTGAGGTTCTCTGTAATAGGATTTTACATTCAAACTCCAATTTCAAGTAGATATTTTCAGCCAAACTCTTCTGGTTGACAAGCTGCAAAGATAAAGGATGCTGCAGGCCGCACCTCAGCCGCTGTAAACCAAGCCTTGTTCAGTCCATCTGCATTCCCCATTGCTGCAGAGGGAGGATCTCAGCACAGATCTCTCTCACTGAGTCAGGAACTTAATTTAAATTGTTTCTTTTTATCTGTTCTAAGCTACATCATTGACGAGCTCTCAAAGCCTTTCAATTCACCTCTTTGAAATCCTGGAAATCTTCAAGGCCAAAGCTTGTATGTTGCTGTGTGTTGCTTTCAACATATGGAGCCCTACGTGTTGTGTTGCTAGCAGACATTTTGGTCCACGTAACAGCTAATCTGGAGCAAATCTGTCACTGCTGAATGGAACTGTTCTGTGTTCACAGCGTGATACCTGGCAGTGGCAGTGCAGAGCACGCAGTAGCAGCTGCTCACGCCATGCTATAAGATGCTGATGGTTCTTGTACTGCCTGATTTAAACCCTATTTTAGCATGGCAACTCTCCAAAATCAAACCAAAACCAAAACAAAACAATCACTCACTTCTGTAGGCCTTCACTGACAGCAGGATTTCGATGAGATGTTGAAAAAGAGATCTCCTTGTTTATGAGTCCCAAATGTGGCTATCATCAAGTCAACCCACACAAACAGTGTTTCACTTATTCTCTTTTCCTTAAAAAATAATAATTAAAAAAAAATAAAAAAAATCCAACGCCAACAAACAGGATTATTTACAATGAAGCCCATTTGAGCAAATAATGTTTTTTATAAACCATCCTTCAGCAGCAATTATTTATCATCTAATTAACGCCGGGAAATCACATTTCTGTGATCTTGTTTATGGATTCCCATAAGCACTTATTTTTGTTCCAAGCCTAAAAGCTAGAGAGAAAGTTATGGACACCACATACCTGTTTTTTCTTAAAACACTTTCAACTCCCTTAAGAACTGAGAAGCACACCAATGTTAATTATCATTAGTGCTGACCCTACCCACAGCAAACTTGGCAACTTAAGCATTGTCAAAGCATTGCAAAGATCTCCAACAAAGAGCTGAAGAGCATTTCAAAACAGCATGTGTAACCATCATTTGGTACCAGATGAAGGCTTAGACTCATCCTACTCACCAGTTTATGATAGGATCTTAATGAAGGAGATCATGATCTCATTTCATGGCAGTGATTTGCCATCATCACTGTGAATTCTAGAGTTACCTAAATCAACAGAATGATGTTTTGGTCCAATCACTGCAGAAATCAAAGCTGTTCTGAAGTAGTGGAGAACATACAGCTGTTCTCCAGTAGTATTCTACTTTCAAAATTTGCATTGCATATAAAAAATGGGAGAAAATTTCTGAAAATTGGAGCTAAATAAAGGCAGACATGTTGTGGTGCATAGAGCTAACAGAGCAGACTGCCCTGAGCATCACGTACAACAACTTCTGTCTGTCCTCCTACAGCCAGACCTGCAAATTTGGGGGGGAGAGATGCGTCAGCTTAAAGGACGATGCAGCACTGCCAGCAAAAAGAAACACTTCATCTCCGTGAGGAGACAGCAAAGCACGTGCCCGAATTTTCATTCAGAAGGAAGTTAGTGGTTCTCAGGTTTGACCATCACACAGCTGGCCTCTTTTGCAGGCGGCGTTGTGACACCACGCTGTGCAAAGGCCGCGAGCTGCAGCCGTGCAGCCATCTTTCCCCCTGTACTCAGCTCTGGTGAGGCCACACCTCGAGTACTGTGTCCAGTTTTGGGCCCCTCACTGCAAGAAAGACATGGAGGCCCTGAAGCGGGTTCAAAGAAGGGCAACAAAACTGGTGAGGGGTCTGGAGCACAGGGCTGATGAGGAACTGCTGAAGGAGCTGGGGTTGTTCAGTCTGGAGAAGAGGAGGCTCAGGGGAGGCCATATTGCTCTCTATAGCTACGTGAAGGGAGGCTGTAGCGAGCTGGGGGTCGGCCTCTTCTCTCGTGTAAGTGGTGATAGAACTAGAGGGAATGGCTTCAAGCTGCACCAGGGGAGATTTAGGCTGGACGTCAGGAACTCTACTTCTCTGAAAGAGTGGTCAGGCACTGCAATGGGCTGCACAGGGAGGTGGTGGAGTCACCGAGCCTGGAGGTGTTGAAGGAACGTTTGGATTTTGTGTTGAGGGACGTGGTTTAGTGATTACTATTGGTGACAGGTGGATGGTGGGACTGGATGATCTCGGAGGTCTTTTCCAACCCTGGTGTTTCTGCGATTCTGACTCTCCGCAGCCCTGCAGCTCGGAGCTCTGCTGCCGCCCGGCGGCGCCGGGCCTGAAGGCGGCAGCGCAGCTCGGCAGGCGCCGGGCGAAGCCCTGACGGCCGCGGAACGAACGCGGCTGACAAAACGCAGCTGCCGCACTTCGCTGAAGCTTCGGGCGGCTCTCGCGGAGAGGAACAACGAGGGAACCGCGCTCCCAGGACAAAGATCAGTAACGGAGCTCGGTGCTCAAATGGAAGGAAAAAAAATAAAAATAAAAAATCCACGTGCACAACAGACATCCAAAATGGCTCAACATAATTTATTTTTTATGTTAAAATGTACAGAGTTCTTTTGAAAGTACTTGCTAGAAAGGGGAAAAAAAAGTGATATTACATACAAGTAGAGGAAGGGAGACCATCCAGCCAGGAGCATGACATGGAGAATTACAAAGGCATCTAGGCACCCCTTCCCCTTAGCTTACAAGTCACCATGAACGAAGTACAAAGAGATTACAAAACAGGAAAAGCAAATATAAACAGACAGGAATAAACTCAGCTTCATTTGTACATGCGGCTTTTAGAGGCATCTGGAGCTCCTATTCACACACTCTAGAGATCTCTTTAAAGAGAATTTTTTTTTTTCTTTCTTAAAATAGTTTTTAATATTCTACAACAAAGATAAAAAATTTTGAAGATGGAATGAAATGAAAAAGCTCTTATTTTAAAAGGCATCAAAGTCACTAACAGTGAGATTTTTTTTTTAATTTCTTTTAGAAGATTACCCAAGTTATCTTGCTAAAAATACATTTATTTATTTTCTTTTTAAACAGAAGTGAAAAAATGGTAGGTACCAATATTACTGTGTTGGATAATTTCTTTTTATATATAGAAAAGAACTTCTTTTTCTACAATAGTTCTACAGTCACAAAGGCTTGTGGAAAAGGGAGCTGCCCAATTGATTAAAAAATAAAATAAAATAAAATACAAAACCAAACCAAACGTAACAGCAAACAAACTAAATTCATGGCCCTCATCTCAACAGCTTCTCCTCCTGTCTCAGACCCATTCCACCCCACCACCCAACCCCAGCAACCAGGAAGCAGCGACGCAGCTGAAGACCTAGGAAGGAGAGGGCAGCACAGTGTGCTTCCTACGTGGGTTATTTGGAACTGGAATAGTATATACAGAGAAATGGAGTCCTACACAGCCTTGTACATGCTCAAAACTAAAGAGGAAAAAAACAAACAAGGAAGTCCTTTGAATTCTGCCTTTTATGGTTAGCAGTTATTGGAAGAAAGTCCATTTTAGTGCATACGAAGAAACCCAACTCGTAGATTCTTTTGGTTGTTTTTTTTTTTTTTTTTTTAAGAAATAAGAAATTAGTCTTATTAATGTGTATTTCTGCTTCATATACAATAATAATAATAAAAAAAAGATCTCTACATTAAGGGGTGTCCCTTTTTGAACTGGGTGACGTGCCAGCAGTTGCTGTCTCTATCGCAGAGCAGTATAGCCAAAAAAGAACACAAACTGGATTATGCAGTAATAAACAGCAAAATCCTGCCTCCTGCATCCTACTGCGGTGCTTGGACTGTTTCACTCCTGTAAAACAGGCTGACTCCCTTGGTTTCCCACACTAGATCAAGAGCGTGGCTATTCTGACAAAACGGTCTTAAATAATGGAAGAATCAGGGAAATGTTCAACGTGATTCCCCCTAACGGTGGCACATCCAGCAACTGCCTGTGCCATACCAGGAATGGAAGAGCGACAAGGACACCACGAGGCTCTCACCAAGTCACTTAAAACACACATTTTATCTTGCAAGATAATTGAAGTATAGAGACTAAGAGGCAGATCACTGCAAACAGATGCTTTTGAGTTCAGACCGCTCAAAGGTTCAGAACAAGACCCTCAGCATTTCCAAGTACACACTAAAGCAGAGTTTGGGATCTCAGAGTTGTGGTTGACTTGCAGTTCACCAGAAGAGCCTGCAACCCTTTTTTTTTTTTTCTTTTTTTTTTGTCCAATAATCATCCTACCCTCCTCATGACTGCACGATGGTTACGAACAGCTCATAGATGCTTCCAGTAGTTGAAGTGACGGGTGCACGTGCAGACGTGCATGCCTGGGTTGTAAATGGGATCATTTTAAAAGTACATTATACTTTCAGAATGAAACATACAATTTCAATTAACTCATCTACAAAAACACCAATGTGAATAGTTTGTTTACATGTGTCTCCAAATTTTACTGAAGGCGAGAGTCAGGAAAAGCTCAAAGATAAATTGTTTCCCCCGACTTGCAGAAATAAACAGCTTCATTTATCCTCTGTGTCCCCTTCCACTTCTCCCAATAAGTGCCTCCTGCTAGAAGTAGAAAATTCTAAGTGGGGTTTGGAGGGACGGGTTGTTACTCTTTGAGATGTCAGACATTTTACATTACTGCAGCGCTAAAAAAATGCATACGGAGGGACACGGGGGAGGGAGGAGGACATACATTTGAAAAAAAAAAAAATTAGAAAGATGATTTCACCATTACACATATTCTGTCCACATGGTCAGCAAAGTAAGGCTCTTTTTAAATTATGAAAACATTTTGTGCATGTTTTCCCTCTAAAAAACATCTGTAAATGATTTCAGCTGTAAAATGTTTCAGGATTGTGAAGAAAACAACCCCTCTTTCCCTCCCCCACCCAATCCCCAGAAAAAAAAAAACACAAACAAAAACAAACAAAAAAAAAACCCAGAAAACCAACAACAACAACAAAAACCACCAAGCTTTCTAAAAAATAAAATAAACCAAAGAAAATCCCTCTAAATCTACAGCAATATTTTAACTGGAAAAAGGTCCATTTTCTCTGGTTCGTCAGTATAAAAGGTTCCTTTATTTATATATTTAAGTTTTTTGGATGCAAGCTCATCTTGCTCATCTTCTCATGTACGGTCCATTGAGAGACTGCTTGGGCACCCCAGCAGCATTCATGTAGCTGTGATGGGAGGGGCCAGTGTACATCATATTTCCATGAGGATTTGGCTGCATAGGCTGCTGGGTATAGGCCTGGCTCCCCATCATTCCCATCTGCATCTGCATAGGATACTGTGCTGTCTGGTTCATGTAGGCAGGGTTACTATGGTAACTGCTGTTCATCATGGGTTGTGTCATTCTGTAGCTGTTCATGGCATTAAGGGTGTTCATATTCATGGAATTAACATTGTATGGGGTGGTTGGCATTAGGTTGACCCCCATGTTCATACCTCGCTGAACAGCCAACGTACGAGGGCCAGCCTGCATGGCAACAGCAGGTGGGCTGCGGCCATAGAGTTGCTGCTGGTGTGCAGTTGCAGAGGGCAGGGGTGCTGATTTAGAGCGAATGGAGATATGCCCCTTGACCGGCATTTGCCCCTGCAACCTCTGTGTGTGTGGAATGCCAATATTGGTAGCAGACATATTACACTGAAGCAGAGGTGACGTGAGGTTCATGGTAGTGGATGCCAGGTTTGGTGGGGGTGTCATGGTGGCTTGTGCTTGTGGTGTGCCTGCTAACGGATGAGAGGGAGCTAGCTGAGCCAATCCTGTGTTGGACAGAGAAACACTGGTTGCATAGGAAGTCACAGCAGGAGAATGGCTATAAGGCATGGCATGAGGGTCCATAATGGTGTTTGTCAGCTGCTGCAACTTGGCTAAACTGAACGTGGCCGATGGTTGTGAATAGCTCCCAGCCCCAAAATCCCCTGGAATCCTCTCATAGATACTTATGTTACCAGTGGTTCCCGACTCAGGTATTTCCATGATCATAGGTGCTGGGGTGAAGCTGTTGTTCATACTGCACTGGGACAGCGGAGGTTGCTGCTGGGGTGGAGGTGGAGGCTGTGGCTGCTGTGACTGAGGCTGCTGCTGTTGTGGCTGTGCTGCTGGCTGCTGGTTACTTGGAGGTCTTTCTATGACACAGCTCTGAGGTGACTTGATATTACAGTTTGCTGCAGGCTGGACAGTGCTTTGCTGCATCATGCTGCAACTGCTGCCAATGTTTGCCATTTGCTGAGTGACAACACAACTGTTCTGCGTGAGGCTGCTGGAAGAAGACAGTCCCCCATAGGAACAGCTGCTCTGAGAAGAGTTATTTCCACAAATGCTGCCTCCCATAGTGGAGTCATAGCTGCTCGGGTTTTCATAATTCTCTGTAGTGCTCTCAATGCTGCCAAGGTCACTGAAGCCACTATCCACCACCTGCTGAGAGTGGTCTGATACTGAAGGCACATCCATCATGGGGCTGGTCTCCATGTTCTGCATAGAGGGTGCGGACAGGGATCCTTGTTCAGGGCTTATCTGGGTGTAACTGCTCTCCAGAGCAGGCACATTTGGGCTGCTGACAGAACGAACAGACTGGCTGGGGTGGGACTGAACAGAGGATATTGGACTGTTGTGTTCTGAGGCCTGGCAGTCTTCAACCATTGATATCTGAGGATCCTCCTCAGTCTGGGTGTAACTCTGCAGAGTTTGACAAGCCGCAAGAGTCTCTTCACAGTCCTGGTAAGCTACATCATGTTCATTGCCTTCCTCCTGTGTCAAGGACTGGACTGCTTGAACAGTTTCAAGATCTAGTTCACTATGAGGAATCTCTTCCTCTTCTTTTAATTCAATTAAACCTTCTTTATTACTTGAATCTTCTTCACGATCATCTTCAGACCCAGGGACGTGCTCTGAGCCTGCTGATGTTTCATTGGAAGCCTGCTCTTCCTCAGAATCTGCCTCTGCTTCATCTTTTCCTTTTGCATCTTCTCTACTGCTTGGTATATTTGTTTCTAAAAAACATTCCTGAACATCAGGTTCCTCCTTCACCCCTTCTCTTACAGGCTGCTCCTCCAATTCTTTTTTCTTCACAGACTCTAGATGACCATCATCCTCATCATCAGCATCATGGTCTTCGTTTTGATTTGCCACTACTGCAATTTCATCATCTTCCTCATGGTCCTGCTCAGGTTCATCTAGCTCTTGCTGCTCTTCTTCTGATTGCCTTTGCTCTTCTAACACCTGTGGTTTCTCCTCCACCTCCTCTTCTATTTCAGGTTCTTTAACTTCTGGTACTGGACTACTGCTGCTGTCCACTGGAGAAACTGCTCTTACTTCACTGCTGGCTGCATCTTCCTCTTCTCCCTCTCCAACCTCTTCTGCTTCCATATTCACATCTTCCTCTTTCCTTTCCTCATTAAGAGGTAGCTCTTCTTTTTGCTCAACGTTTTCCTCTTTATCTGAAATTTTGGACTTACGTCCTGTTTTTGAATTAGCTATCACTGCATCAATTCCCTCTCCCTGAACTGATGGTGGCACTTTATCCCGGTTCAGCTTAAATCCTGGTTTTCGACCGGGTCTTTTCTTCCAATGGACTGGTTTTCGGCTTTTGCCTTTTGGCCATCCCTTCTTCTTTTTCATGGGTGTAGAAGTATCTGGATCAAGTGAAGAATCATTTGCTTCACACTTTCTCAGCATAGATAATGGTTTCAAAGTTGGAGTATCTAAAAACACAAATAGAAAAATGCTGTTCACGCCGAGCATTCATGGAAACTTTCCCAAGCATTCTACCATTCTTAGGAACTTAGAAATCTAACTTAGCAATTTATTGTGAAGTACAGCAAGGCTACAAGGTCTGCTCATTAGCTGCAAAGCATACTGCATTTTCAAAGAGCAATGCTTTCAGGATGTTGCATGGTCAAAGATCTGAGCCTTCTATCAACAAGTCAAATTAAACACTAGTCTACGTTACAATACAAGTTATGTTTCTGTTTAGATCTGTATTTTGTGCATCTGCTGCAGAAATAAGATATTTTTACTTTGTTATGGCTTACATTTCTGAGTGCCTATAGAAATACACAGATGACTGAACTCAGCTGTTTTTATCCTAGGAAAACACTTAAAAGGAATCTAAATTCCTCTCTCATCTGACTTTTATTTGATGAAATATTATGTTGCATTTCAGTAGCTTTCCAAGTGCTATAATAGTTCCACAGTCTATACTATCAGAAATTGATGTTTAATGAATTTACCGAACACAATAAGGCCTCCCCCTTAGTAATTCTGTTTTGAACCTGTCCGTTACAACAGTCAGTGGCATTTCATACAACTGCTGAAGAACTCTCTCACTGACACTAGTCAATATTCACACTTGATCATCTGAACTTTGGTTTTCAGACACTCAATCTTCTTAATCTGCTTTTGTGTTAGTTTTTATTTTATCTTCTGGACAGAGAAGCATTCTTACCAATTAACAGTTCTCACATAGGTAAACAAAAGTAATAAGCTGCTCTTGCCTCTGCTTATATTCCAAGGTGACTGAATTATTTGAATCTATCGTAGTAGAAAATTTGTTTCAGTGCCTTTATCAACCCACGACTGTTCTTTGAAATATTTCAATTTATTGATACTCTTATCAAGTGTGAATAAAGGCAAAGATAGCAATAGCTTCACCGGAGATGACAAGATGTCTCTGCTCCACTTGAGATTTCCCCATTCATATACTTAAGGATCATCCAAATCTTTGAGCTACTCTACCACACTCACTTGATTACTAGACATGAACTTCAAATACTTTCTCACGCACTATGTATGCCACAGAGATGTCCTTCACTTCATTTACCAAATCCTTTCTTTTCTTGTCAGCTGCAACACTATTTCTTTAATATTTACCCATAAAATAGTAAACAAAGCAGACTCAAAAGTCCAACTCAGTTCCATTCTAGGCATTTTCCAAAGAGAGCTGTTGTAAATCCACAGTTATGCCAAGAATTCAAAAGGTAACACTAAATGTGTTCCTAGTAATAAAAAAAAAATAAAATTCATCTTCAGCACCAATAATTTGTCAGCTGACTTACTCTTGCCCTCTGTTCAACTTTAACCCTGCAATTCTGGGAACTGGATGTGAACAGTGTTCGGTGTCTCCAGAAGTTACTCAATCTGCTTACAAACAAATTAATCCATGGTAAGCCACTTTTTTTTTTTTTTTTTTTAAGTTTCAAAGATGCTATTTATTCCAAGTTAGATATCAACTAAAAACTACATAAAAGAAATTCTGACAGGTATTTATCTTCAATACCTCACGCCAAAAGCGTGAAATACGAGAAAAAAATTCTGAGTATGAAAAATGAACTTAAACATTGAGTTCAAAGTTTAACAACGCCTTGAAGTCATCCATTAGAAAATATTTTGAATGTGAATAAAGGAAAGAAAGGATCTGGCAGATGAGATGAAGTAGGAAGAAGAAAATGCTGCTTTCATAGTATTTGTTAAAGCATTAACATTCAAAACTTTCCAAATAAGTAAATAAATGAATAGAATCCATGTCTTTAAAAAAGCATAGAATCTATTTCTCTTCTTCTTCACTTCCTATTTACTACAGGAGATTAGCTTTTACTAGTTCTTTAGTAAAATCGTGTACTTTTAACTGTACTGTCCTTGATTTAACAACATTAAGGAGAAAAAGAAAAGTAAATGATTTTATGATGGTGGACTTTCCGTAGAGTAATTTAATATTAAATGTGTCCTGTTCTGGTCTCCCTCATACATGAAAGATATGGACATACTGGAGAGAGCCCAGCAAACAGCTACAAAAATGACTGAGATGGGAGCATCTCTCCTGTAAGGAAAGTTTGAGAGAACAGGGACTACAGAAGTCTCAGGAGGATCTTAATATGCACAGATACCTGAAGAGGGGCAATAAAGAACATGGAAGAAGGCTCTTTCCAGTGGTGCCTAACCAGACTTTTGAAGCTTACCACCAAACATACCATTATTGTCATCAGACTCCTCCTCATCTTTGGACTTCCTCTTAGAAGAGGGTCTGTTCCTGAGGGTGTCTTGTGGGGCTAAGTGCTGAAAGTATCCACTGGACAAAAGTTCATTCTCCTCGTCTTCCTCGTCCTCTTCTTCCTCCTCCTCCTCCTCAATTTCAAATGTAGGCTCTAATCGGGGCATCGGTCGTTCAGCATCTGAGTCCTCAAATGGCTCATCCAGCACTTCTGTGGTCTCCGAGATTGTTTCAGTAACAACACTGCTGTTGTGGTGCTTACGCTTACGTACTCTCCTCTTCCGATGAAGAATTGGTTTCTGAGAGAAGATGGTGAGAGAAGAGGTTTTATTGACTGCAGAAATAACACACTTAAAGCAAAAAACATAAACAGCTGAGTTTTACTTCTTAACGCAGCATCCCATGAGGATTTTCTTATTTGTGTTGACAGCATTGACCTCTCTATAGTTAAATCATTTCAAAGACTTCATGCTGTGATTTTAGTTGTTTAGATAGTATTTGCATTTCGAAAGCTTCTTTTAAAAGTAGGAGCATAACTATTTTTATTTTGACTGAATAAAACTTCAACAACCCAGCCAGAAACCATCAAAAGCACAAGGAAGAAATGGGAAAAAAATTACCTCTGATCCAACAAAAAAGACCACTAACTGTAAGATAAC
Source organism: Meleagris gallopavo (assembly GCF_905368555.1). Lineage (NCBI taxonomy): Eukaryota > Metazoa > Chordata > Aves > Galliformes > Phasianidae > Meleagris > Meleagris gallopavo. The sequence continues at coordinate 2,882,255 of NC_139427.1, forward strand.
AGCACTCTCCAGAGTTCTAGAATACTGAGCAGATGCTACTTGTACATTTACTACCTACCTTGTGAACTGCACTGACCCTCAAAACAACACCAGCATACTGACATAATAGGCTGCATAATAGAGACAACAAGAAATAAAGCACGGACCTTTCGTTTTAATGTTGGTTTGGTAAGAACAGGTGGAGAGCTTGATCGGGGACTCACAGGGTCATCATCTTCCTCTTCACTGCTCTCACTAAAACACCTCAGAAGTGTCCTATCACTATCACTGTAGCAGTGGGGTAATCTTTCACAGTCTTCTGGGAACCTATTCTTCAGTGGCTCCGTGTTCTTTTTCAGCTGTCCTCTCCACCTTTCCACACCTTCACTATAATGCTGATGGGGAACTGCAGATTTTTCATTTTTGCCATACTGCACTTGGGAAACCACAGATTTTTCCTCATCTTCAGCATAATGGCCTCTTGGGGTTGGAGACTTCTCTTCACATTCACACCTTTCCTGCAAGGCTGATGACTTTTCCTCACATTCACTGCACCGGCCTCGTGAAGCTACTGATTTCTCCTCGCATTCGCTGCACCGTTCACTGGGAATGGCTATTTTGTCCTCAGTGGGCAACGTTGGTTCCTTCTCACAAAAGGGTTCTCGAAGTTTTTTGCCCTTGCGGTTCCATCGACCTCTTCTTGATGTTTGACTGTTTGCTGGAAGACTGTCCAGTGAAAAAACGTGCTTGTTTGGCCGCGTAGAATTGACGGGAGCAATGACATCTGGCTTTTTTTCATTCTTTGTTGGTGAATAGGGTTCTTGTTCTTTCTTCTCCCATGACACAGATTTTACCATCTAATATAAATAAAAACAAATAGATTTCATTCTTTCTATTTGAAGAGTGGAAGCTTTTGAACAAGAAATCGCTGAACTGTAACAAGGACAACCTTACAGAATCTGAGAACAATTGAATTGACCTGTAGAAGGTTGTCACAGCACCCACGGCCACTCCTTCCCCCTACTACACAGAAGTAACAGATTCACTCTTACACTGGACTCTGAATCTTTATCATGCTGTTGCTCTTCATTTTCCCCATCCTCTGTCTCCTCTTCCTCATCCTCAGAGACAACAGAGTTGGAAACTATGACAGGTGTCCAACGCAGACACTCTGCATCCACATCTATTGGTCGCACATTATTTCTAAGCTTTGCCATATGTTCTTGGATAAGCTTCTCTCGACGAATGATGACAAATCTAGACAATAATGATACTCATTAACAACAGGCTACACAATATACAGGGATAAAATAAGGTACTTTCAATCAATTTAATCTCAATGTGAGTAACTTCAGAGAGTTAAATTCTTAAATTCTTTCCGCTTTTTGTTAATGGTGAAGCCATTATCTTTACATGGGTAACATTCAGTTGGAGAGCACCACTTTTATCATGTGTTAAATTGGCAGAGGGTAAGCTATTTGGTTAAAAGGCAAAATGAGACAAAAATAAAAATAAAAATAAAAATAAAAAATAGACAGATACTTTAAAAAGTTACGTTTCACTACCAGTGTAGATTTTATTCAGTCTGGGAATAATATCACTAATTATTTTTGTATCAAAGTAGAAAGTGTCATAAAAGTGCTCTAAAGTAAATTTAACACAAACTAAGACCGAATATTATCCCACTTCCAAAACAGCAATTGTCTGTATTAAGAGTAATTATCAGAATTTCATTTGACTGGTACACTCCACTGGCCAAGCAAACTACCTCTATTCTATACCCAAACACACTGATTTAGCCCATTATCTAAACAAGCTAATGACACCTTGGATGAAGATTGGAAAGGGGGAAACAACTACTCCGTGTCAGGAAAATGAAACATACTTCCCTCTCTCCTCTTTTGCTCCATTCCGGAGGTTGCTGATTACTTAGAAGGACTTCAAGAGAACACAGCCAAGAGACCAGCTTGCTTTCTTTCAAAGATGCAGATTACTTGGAAGTTTCACAGCTGCAGAGCTCCACAGATAGCAATCTGGTACAGCTTTGGTACTGAACAATTCTTCCATCCCAAGAAAGCATCATAGATCTCAACAGACAATATTTGGTCAACTAACTTTTAAATAAAATTAAGCTTATTAGACGTAATTTGCCTCCAGACACTATTTAACTTCCTTCAAATACATATGAGTCTACCTGGAAATGCAACAGAATTGTACTCACTGATCACTACGGAAGTCAAGCATTCGGAGGTGATGCAGAGTGGAAGTGATATCTTGAGGGCAGATTCCAGTCAGCTTACTTAATTTCTTGATGCTTAACTGCTTGTCATGTTGATGATAAAGGCACTCCAATATTACGCTTTTCCAATAAGCCATATATGAGAGCCGCCCCAGGTCTGACAGGGGCTTCTCTGGTGATCCTGCTTGGCCCTCACGCTTTGAAAGCAGATAGCCTAAGGAAGAGCAAGAAAAAAAGAGTTGATTTCTCAAGACAATTCACTGAGTTGCTTTGCTTCAGCAATACTTTCAGGAGAACAACAGATCATACACACAAGGATTTTTTTAATTCTAAAACTATTCTACCATAATTAGATAAGAAAAATTTTTCCTCAAGACATTAGCTCGACCATTAGCACATCCACAGAGGTCTATGTCAGCAGAACGGGAGGTACAGTTAGAGCAGCAAGTTTTCCAGTGAACATGTGGATTTCTGTAAGAATGTGAGAACATTAATAGAACATCCACTGCTCAAAACCAGCCGTTTTTGTTGCTCTTAAAGCTAAATTAAAACTTAACTATGACTACATTCAATTAATCAAGCTGCTCAAGTTTCAACAGACTGCAGTTTTACAGTTTGCTTTCAGAATAAATAACTACATACACAAGGTAAGCTTCTACAAAAACTCTATACTGACATGTGCCTGTAGTTTCCACCATAAGCTGCTTACACAGGACATGAGATAGGAAAAAAAATATCATTTTTTTCTTCAGAATTTAAGCCTTTCAATGAAGAGAGCGAGTTAAGTTCAGATGACTCTGAGCTTCCGTATTCCTCTCCTGAGATTTTTTTTTTTAATTAAAAATAGATTAATATCCTTTTCCCAAGATAAGCTTCTATTTAAAATGTGAAAGGAAAAAAGAGTTAAAAAGCAAAACAAAGAAAATTCCTTACTGAAATCAATGAGGAACCTGCCATAGCCCTTACGCTGGTACTGCGGAAGAATCATGATACAGGAAACATTGTATTTCTGTTGGCAGTGTTTTTCCTGTTGAGATAAAAAAAAAAGAAAAAAGGTAGTACATTTTAAAAACAAAAGAGCAGACATAAATACCAGATGGTATTCTGATACACAACTTCATAAGTACTTTTAATGAAAACTGAGATAGCTACGAAGCTTCTTCCAAGTCTGAAGTATTAAAATACTTGCCTTGGAAAAGTAACCAACAAGGTGACAACCCTTGACATCATTCTGTGTCAGCACGTAGAAAAGAAATGGTTCCACATCATAATAAAGAGTCTTATGGTCCAGGAAGAGTTTGGCTAACAAGCACAAATTCTGGCAGTAGATAGTGCTGACATTGCCATCAACCTACAAAAAACGAGGAAAAGTTAGGTCACTCCATCCACTGGCATACAAGGAAATGCTTCATCTGGGTACCCCCATACATAAAGCTTCAATGCCACAGGTAGAATCTCATGAGATTTCAAATTTCACAGCATAAGGGCCCTGGGAATTCTATTAGATTCATTAATTTAAGAGATCTTAAAATTCTTTTCTCTAAAATGAATACGCCTTCTCTTATTACAGACTGTTTATCTGTTTAAAAAAGGTCAGCAGCTGCTGCTGGCTTGTACCTCTTCACTGTTTGCATGTGAGCGTTTAACAAAATGAAGATTTTGAGGGTTACAGAACACTTATCACACTACTGGGTACTAAAAACTCTGCTTTAGAGATAACAGTGAGAGGCTTAGTTTCTTAACTTACCTCAAAGACTGAAATATTGTTTTTTCTATAAATTTCATTGGCTGGAGGATGAAACCAGCCACATTTTTTCATATGCTGTTGGAGAATAGTTCTGCTTTTCATATACTTTAGACAGAATTCACACAGGTACAGCTTGGGTAGCCTGTAAGCAAAGGTAAAGAAAGATCAAAGACTGAAGAAAAAGACTTTCATACGAAATTCCTCACTCCTGAAGATAAAAACCTTGGTGAAAACAAAACCTGTATATATAATCACAGTTATATGACTCTATCATAGAGCAAACTTTTGTGCACTACTCGTACAAAAAAACCCAACACAAAACAAACACCCTTACTGTGCTTAAAGTCACAGCATTTACTTATTCTATAGCCAATACATATTAAAAAAATAAGTACTTAATATCTTACCTAATTACTGCTACATTATTATGTCAGAAAAAATAAATGCATCAATTAAAATTCTAGATAAATAACAGCAAATAACAGTTTTGCACTAGTGATGCTACCATGGATTAAATAAATAGCTCTTGTTCTCCCACTTGTGCCTGTGGAAAAAGCAGTGGTATACACTCCTGGGAAATGAGTTACAATGCCATCAAGCTTTTTTAACATCATTTTTCATATTGTATTGACACAAACAAATTGAATGCAAGTATCCTGATACTACTGTGATTTAATTCCATTTATATACACTAGCTTGGGCAGATCTACTCTTCTCTCAAAGCTAGAATAATTCCTGATGACAGACCACACGTTCTGCGGTAGAAATGGTAGAACAAAAGTTTTCTTTCATTTTCTCTCTCTAGCTATGGCCCTTGGAAGTTATTCTTTATGTCCCAACTTTATGTTGGGAGAATTTACTGTTAAGACAAGCTTGCAAAGTTATTCATCAAAAGAACATCAGAACATCACAGCAACAACCTTTGAGACACCAAAACGTGAAACATTTATAGTTTAGATGTACTGAACACCAAAGAGCATAAAAATAGTACATCAAAAGTGATTCATATTAAATTTTGACTTATTTTTCTCTTTCAAGTCCTGAATAGCATACAGCCCTTTCTAACGAGCTCATTTAATAAGCAGTTAACATCTTATTACCTCAACAGTTCTATTATTTTATATCACGATGATGTCACGTGTAAAGAACTACTGTAGTTACAATCAAGATACTCTATCATGTAGCTGAGGCTGCTCTCTCTTCAGGGCAGTAAGTCAAACCTTTGAGAATCCATGTAATTTGTACACTCCCATGGCTCACAGTACACACAGGTTGTTAAAGAGTTTATAGCCTTTCTGACTCTGCCTAAAAAAAAACATTAAGACAACTACCAACTAACATGAAAAGTATCTGTATTACGTGCACTTTTCCTCTGTCCTACACAGAATCTTGTTAAGAGTTCCACATCTGCTGGAATATAGCTTTCCCACAAACAGTGAAGTAGAAGAGAGAAGAATGTTCAGTCATACCTCGAATATTCTTGTGGATATGGGGAAGAGTACCAGGTCTGAATTTCATACTTGCCAAATTCGATGACAGAGGGGCATCGAACTTGTGGATCAGGAGGTCCAGTCACCCCTACTTTCTATGCAAGAAGGAAAAAAAAAGATTTTGTGATTTTCCAAGCGAAAGATTTCTAAGCTAAAATAAATTACAACACTTACATAGCTTCAATGCAAACTGTCTTATCTGAACTCCATATTCCTCAGTATAATTTTAGCTCCTTTACAAGTAAGGCATTTTGTACCAAATGCTGAAAAAGTAACTTTACCTGCAGTGCTTGCTCCTGAATATCTCTAAACAACTCCATATCTTTTTCAGTTAAGACATCCTGGCTTCCAAAAAAGCGCTCTTCATTTTCCTGCTTTCCATCCCAGCCATCCTGATTGTCTGTAAATAAAAGAAAAAATTGCCATCACCTGTATTTACAAAAGAGCACATGCTTTTTAGTGCAGCGTGAAGCAACCTCTATCTGCATTCAGTCACTTTGCTGAGTTTCATAATAAGATTTTTCTACTCAGATTTGGGACCACAAAGGAAAAACCATCTCTGGATTTCAGACCAGATGAGAAGGAATGTCAGATATTTAACCAAAACTCATCACTTAGGATTTTCATGTTACAAATGCCATCATAGGACTAACGAGACCATTGTAGATGAATAGCTTACCACTGCTCGTCTCACAAACAAGAGTCAATATTATTTAAATGCTATATTTGCTACAACTAAAATCAGGGTGCTTATCACCCAAGCAACCCTCCCAAAAACAAACAAAAACAACAAACAAACCCCCAAACCAACAACCCCAGAGAACAGAATAAAAAAAAACAAACAAGCACAGTAGAACTATGTTGAAGGAAAGGATGCTCTCCAGCAGGAAAACAAACATTACATGAAGCAAGCTCCTCTATGGGAGGAAAAGTTAAGAAACATCTGCATGCAAGCGTGATCAGAAAAAAGTCTTTCAGACATGTTTTCATTATCTGTTTCCCATTTCATACTTCTACCATGCTGCTCTTAATTGCATTAGTTACACCCTATGTTATTTCTTTCAAACATGACATTATTTAGCAAATTTGTTTGGGTTATCAGCCAGCTCCTCATTATCAAAAGGGCATTTTATCTGATGGTAATCATTTAGTCCCTAATCACATCTTGCCATCATAAAGTGGCAAAGGTCTTCTCTTCCCTTTTCCAGCTGCTACAATGCACCACAGATAGCTGCATCTGAGTAACTTTCCGGCCTCCAACAATTCTCATCACTTCAGCATCCTAGCCTTTGTGAACATTTTCCTCGAGTACAAAATACCTGCATTGGCAGAGTGAAAAATCTTTACCTGTGGGCCACTCTGAAGTGCTAGATTTTCTGGTACCCTTTTTCCTGATCCTATACTGCTGAGAATAGTCTACCACTTCCCCTCGAGCTTTTCGTCCATCAGGGGAGGGAGTGAAGAATTTAGTAAGGCCATCTATAAGCCCTTTGGTTTTCTTGTTAAACTTCAAGGCAGCACTGCCTTCTCTGCAGTAGTCCAACATATCTGTCTGTTCCAGGTATCCTCCTTCTGATGATGCTGACTGGCTGGACAGAGTTATCTTACGCTTCCGACCCCGACCAGGGCCAGTTCGAACTTTGCTGAAGGTTCCTTTTGATCTAAAGAAACAAAGGGAAACATATGGTAAGAACTGGTAAAGTGGTTTGGTTTGGCTTACAGAGTGGATTAGTATCTTCCCTATTTGTTTATGTATCACACAGAAGTTAAATGTGAACTAATTCTAAGCACCTCGGTTCTGCACACTGAACAGTATGAGCAATTAGCTTGAGCATAAATACCAGATATTCATTGAATTTAATAAATGAAATTATAGAAGGCAGTAGACAGAATGAATACACAAAGTTTCAATTTACATTTTCCAACTTATGTTTCTCTAAGCATCAGAAACAATGCAAAGCAAAGCTATTCTATCAGAAGAAGTAGCCATTCAGAATAACAGATCTGACACAAACAGCAAAATAAATCAATGACTATAAGGAACAGTTCGTAAGAAAATGGGAGCTATTACAAAGAATAATAATAATTAAAAAAAAATCAAGGCACAAATAGACTCTGTGAGATTACTTCATTCTTTTACAGAACTCTTCAGAAATTTTGTATTAAAGAAGAATGAAAAACTCTTCACTGTAAAAAAAAAATATCTCACAGAAAGCAGACACGACACTTCAGAAACGCTCACTGTCCTACAGAATCCCACACCTCATTCCTTTGTATAGAGAAACTTACGTTGCATTTTGATTCTTTAACCTGTTTTTGGGACGTCCTATTGGATTAGCATAGCGCCGTTTTATCTGTGCTGCCTTCTTGTGTAAAAGTTTTCTTCCTTTCTTACGTGGCCGACATATCTGACATATCCACATACCTGTAAAACACACAGTCTCCACTACTGAACGCAAGGAACATCTACATTGAAGAAAGGCAGAACTAAAGGCCCCAGGCTTTCCAAAAGAAAAGGTAAGAATCGGATCAAAGGTCCTCTCCACAGATACACATGCAAGAAAAGCAATGCATAAACCAGCAATCTAAATCCATATTTGGTTAATTCCCACTCCCTCACACCCCACCATGATATATTTCCCACACCCATTTAGGAAGCCTCTTTAACAGGTAGCATATTGTAAAAAAAGTAACATTAAAAACACGTAAAAAAAGTAACATTATCACACATTGTGATCACGAATAAACTAATTCCAATCATCTTCTATAGGATTTTTTTTTTCAATTATCAAGAAGAACCTTCCACAGGTAACCTGTTCTCTGATGGAAATGAGAAGTTTGGTTGTTCGGAAGTTTGGACAGTCTACTGTCCAAACAAATATTGTTTCAAAACCATACAAGCCAACCTCTTTCTTACATACAAAGCTATTCACTCAAATCAAAGCTGACCGCTTTAATCTGCATGGATCATATCTGCATTGAAGACTTTTTTTAAATACCTGAAAAGCAATAATGTAAAGAGCAAGTTAAAAATAACTAAAAGAGAATAAAGTGTGTGGAAGCACTTTCTAACCACTGATCTCTTCCTATCCCACATTAAATTATGCCTTTCATCACAAACTTCTCACCTTTTGGCATCCTGGTAAGAGGGGGATCACAGCACTCCATGTGAAAGCCACGGTCACACGAGTCACAAAATAGCATGTTATCCTGTTGAAGACAGATAAATTTAATCTCTCTTTAATGTGCATAAATCCCTCCATTAAAATTTGTCACCATCTGGGAGAATACACACATAGCTCTCAAACTACTGACATGGTATTTGACAGGTGTCAGAAAGACTATAAAACAGAAGCTGCAAATATTTAACTCCAGAACTGTTTTATGTTGTATTTTAACAGAACATTCACAAGGCTGATGTTATACTAAATCAGTCCATACTCACAGCATTTTTGCCCTGATCTCGACAGGAACTGCAGGTTTTGCATTCAATACATTGCCATCGCAAGGCTTTGACTCGAACTGTCAGCTCTGGTGAGAACTTCAAACAGGAAGGATGACCTGCAGGAAATGGAGAACATGATACCAGTAAAACCACCCTACTGCTGCTAATGATCACAGATAGCTCAAAGAGAGTTAACTTTGTTAATCATATATTTCCATGAAGAAATGTGATTATCCAGATATTCCTGTTCTTAGGTGCCTCTATCCTTATCCACTCATACACAGCACTCTAGAAAGTAAATGGCAGGGCCATGTTCAAAAGCACACCAAGATCATTTTTCATTACTTAATTGAGTTATGCCAGTCACCATGACTAGATTTTTCAAGAAACTTTCAGGGAGTAAATGAACTGCTTGTGTGTTAAGTTAATTTAAGTGTCTCCTCCTAGAACCAAGAGATTCAGTTCAGCTAACCACATCATGTCACACGTGCATACAGTATGTATGCATCAGTGTCAATCACTACACTAAACTTTTCTGTCTCAGGTGACTGGGTTATTACCAGCAGCATTGGAAATGGTCACCTACCACTGTTGCCACAGTCAGCACAAGAGATGAGCTCTTCAGGTTTCTTCTCCCGATTTTGCTCTTTTGTACCAAGGCAGAAACTGCAGATTGGAATTGGTTCAGCAACCGGCTGTGTGAGAAAAACAAACAAAGTCACTCAGTATATCAAAGCAGCAAATGATGTAATACACCTAATCATGCAGGCATTTATATCACATGTAAATAGAATGTACTGCACACTGTGTGGCTTCTCACCTCACAGTAAGTACTGCATTAACACTGTAACCCAAAGAAAAATGCGAGCACCAAAGACAGGAGGAATAATCCCAGGGACAAAGGAAAAAAAGAGAATGGAATTCCAAGACTAGAGGAAACTTGGAAAAATAAGAGCAGCAAATTAAGACGTAAGAGAAAGAAAACTAGAGCATGTTGATGTCTTAATTTGTCACCAAATGAATGAGCTATGAGGTGACACACATGTAATCCCAGAACAGAGTAATCTTAGAAATTCCCATCACGTATCCAGAGAGCCACCATCTCAGAAGTGTTTGTGATACATTAACCGAAATAAAATATATCCTATGGAACAACGACAACTACCACAACACCATTAACATGTGTATGAAAAGTGAAAATAAAAGGAAATTCTTTCACAAGAAATTATGCAAGTGTCCTATTTAGCACACAAAAAGGTTTGTCCTCTCTGGAAAAGCTCAGGTTATTTAAACATTCCCTAAGAGAAAAAGATATTTAAGATAAGGAACAACACTTGCAAAATCATAGCTAGGTATTAACTAGTCAGCAATACTTTTAATTTGTAAAGTTTTTATGCTACAGGACTGGCATTATGTAACAGCTTCCTCAAGTAATGAGCACAGTAAACTGATTGGTTTAAATTAAAGATACTTGATCAACTATTGAGAGGGAAAGTATAGCCTTACCTCCAGTAACATTAAGTGCTGGATTAGGAATTTCTTTCTAATCCAATTCTGCATTTTCCAAGAAAAGTCTGTGAGTTACAGTTTTAAGAGCAAAGATACAAGTCCAATTTTGACTTGTGCGAGCATACAAAATAAAAACATTTGTCAGAAACACATTTAAAACAATGGAAACATGAAAAAAAGTTAAGATTATGGCACGTTTCCAGGCACATAAATTGCACAGCTGTATAATGTTACAGATGATAGGAAAAGCTACACGCAGGATGGCTTCCCGCAGACTCAGCTTGTTCTGTATTGCTCCCCATTTACAGAGGAATGGGAAGTTTCGAGCTGTATCCTTACCCTGCTACAGATCCAGGTTAGGTGTGCACCTTACAACAGCCACTAGGTGGGAGCAACCTGAATAAATTCACTGTCAGATCAAGGCCACACAGCAAGGAATGACTAATTGGAAAGGAAAGCCTAACACCCCACACCCTGAATACCAGTATTTATCCTGGCCTTTGGAAGTCACAGAAGGTGTTTACATGTATATTGTTATGAAATCACCTGACAAAATCTTTCAGTCTGAAAGACATTCATAGGTTTAGTTAGCAGAGAGATTATAGTTTCTGCTGAGAAAGAGAAAACCAAACAAGTGTAGGTAGTTATGCAGAGCATAGAGTCTTCAAGTGGGTGAGGAAAAGACAGCATCTTCACTGCCATAGAGAGCCAGGAAAGGATTCTCCAGCCATAGTCATCCCAGAAACACTGGCCAAAACCCCTGTTTAGGGGTCCTTCATCATCTTTTAACATAGATGTGTCTCAGATACCCTGTGCTTGTATTTGCAAACGACTTAATATCATTAATCACTGCCTTATTTCACTTCTACTCACACTGTGCAAGTTTCTACCCAACACCACCGATACAAACTTCATACAGCTAGAGCAAAGTTTAACAACAGCCAGAAGAAAACCTGGTTTGGTTATTTACAAATAAAGTTCATTCAAATCATCAAGTAGCCAAAGCTTCATGATACTTCCAGATTGCCACTCAACACTGCATCAAGGAGACTGCTAGAAGACTTTCACTAGCTGTAATATAAAATATCTTGCTCCTGGATTTAAAAAACAGCCCTACTGTGGTCTGCAGACTTGCATGTAAGTTATTAAGAATTTGCTGTACTACCAGTTCACATCTGAATTGTTTCAGTTTAGATAATGTTTTCAAATGATTGTATCTGCCTTCCAGCTAGGTGAGGTTGCTAGGAAATGCCTACATGACCTTAATAGCTGCATATTCCTCACAAAAATAATATATATAGAGAGAGAGACACGAATAATCCTACCTGTTATGGTTTTCCCCATATCTTATTTTTCTATAATTTATTGACTGGCAAAACTTTGGGGTGAATTTCATTAGCTGTTCCACCAGTTGAGTTTTTCCCTTTGAATATAAGCAGTTTTCTGCAGACTGGAAGAGGATAAAGAACAAAGTATTTCACAAAAAAAAAAAATTCCTCAAACACAGCTGGCCTCATTTATGTTAATAGTCTGTGAATAGTTTGTGAATAGCTTTGTTAATAGTTTGTGAAAGCAACCTTCTAGCAAAGCTGCAACATTCACACAATTTTTGGGGAAAGAAGTAAAATATTTCACATATCCTCTGCAGGAAGTTTGAGAATAATTTATTTAGTCAAAGAGAATTTTATAGGGCATCTGTAAGGACAACAGCCTAAAATAATCTTTTTCAGCTCTTCTAGCTGCTCTCCCACAGTCCTTCAAATCTGCATGCCCACACATAATCACTGTCTTGTCTTTGATCCAATTCTCCCAAACCTAACCTTCACAAGTGTGATGTTTTCCTGAGTTTACCACCTAAGACAAAGCACAAACACATTTAATAAGACTTACAAAGCAAAGAGTTCAAGTTTGGGGGGGAATTAGGTACTACCAGAACTCAAAATGTTTTAGAATAATTAATTAAATTGAAATGATGTTGAATAGATACAAGACTGCTACTCCTCTAAAGCTTCTCAGTGAAGGGCGTTATGCTAAAGATGGGAGAGACCTCACTGCTGCTCTGTTTGTTCAGCAAAGAACATCCTGGCAAGTGAAAAATGCAAGCACACAATAAGAATGAAAATAAGACTGGAAGCAGCCAGCTCAGTTTCATATAGCAAATTTTTGGCAGACTTTCAACTCCTTCTGCTGTTTTTCTCACAAGAGCATCCATCTGCATGATGTCACCAGACTCAGTGAGGGAGGAAGCCAGAATAAATGAGACTGACAGCATCTTACAGGCTGCCAGCCTCTAAGCACATGTTGTTACTATACAAAGGATGTCTACAAACCAAACATGCTCTACACAAACCATATCCTCTCCCTTTAGGAGACTTCAAAAAAAAAGTACCTACGGGGGAGAAGAAAGAAACAAAATCCCCCAAAAAATCAGTTTTGGCCAATCCATCTGCTCTTGTCTTTTTAATTCAGGAAAAATGAGTTAGGAAGCTGCTCAAAACTGACAGGTAAGCCTTCGTAGCAAACTCTGCAGTCCGTGTTGTCAGTGGTAATTGTCAATAACCTGAACACACTACCTTCTGCAAACATTTTAGTACCACCAAGACTCACTAGATACCACAACTGCGTTTGCTCCATCATCACACATCTGCTTGTAGTTGTGTCTGTTGTTGGCATCACTTCAGTGCAAAGCCAAAGCAGGAGTAAAAGAAACACACACACTCACCCCTCACCCCCTTCTTTACTTTTATTTTCTCTGCTGTTTAAAACATCCTCAATGTTAGTTTGTCAGTTCTGCAGTGAAACAATCCGCCATCATCAGTACTTACAGAACCACTACAGCATAATAGAATCCTAACTAGAAGTTACTATCTAGGAGCACTGACAGATGGCTTCTTAGAATTCATGCTAGGCAATGGGTTTTTGTTAGTCTCTGTCCTGGTTTTGCTTGGCATAAATTTTCTTCCCAGTAGCTGGTGTGGTGCTGCTTTGGGCTGGGTTTCAGGTTGCCAAAGCTCTTTTACAGATAATGCTTTGTTATTTTACTTAGTGGAAAAAAAAAAAACCTCAAAACAATATAATTTGGGAAATAATATTAAAGTAATCTTTGTGCTGAAGAAAACAAATCTAAGTAAACTGTAATAGCCTTTTGTGTGTCTATTAAAACAACCCACGTGTGTTTGCCTATGGAGACATTCTGTCTCTAACTCACTTAGCTGGGTCTTGCTTAGGGAAGCATATTTAAATGGAAGAGTAGACAGCCTAAAATGAGATAACAGCAAAATAAGTGTAGGAGAGAAAAAAATAAAGACAAGAAAAGTATGAAATGCATATCTCTTAATAAGAGAAACAAAAGAGGATCATTAGAAGAATTGAGAGCATTCAAATCAAATCTTTTCTTGCATTGTTATAGAAAGAACATCTGAAATTCTGGTACAAGAGTAACATGGAGGTTAATAGTTTAGATAGCACAGTATATACAGATGAATTCTACGCGGTGATTCTGACATCCATAAATCTATGGGAACAAAATCATTGAGGATTTGGGGCTGGCACTCAAACTAAAGTGCCTTGCTGTGATAAGAACTTCACAAAATGCTAGCTTGAAATATTTAGACCCTACATCATTAAATAAAATTCCCAGAACCAACAATAAATCTCCTCTCAAAGGATTAAATCGATGTAAGATTTGTTTGCCAGAATCACATCACAAGACTTCCTGCCTGCAGGGTTATTGGGCAGGGGGAAAGAGAACAACCTATGGAAAGAGATCCAAATGTTTTTATCTGCATGGGACTCGCTTTAGCTGACCATCCGATTTGGGAACCTGACAGTTCAAGTTACTGCATTTCTCTTTGCTCAAAGCTTTATCTTAGAAGCTCCCTTACATCCTTTGTCCCTAACTTTTAATTTGCATTCCATGATCTGTTGTTTTTCCACAGAAAATAAGGAATTTCAGTAACGATTCTGATTTCTAACAAATAACTATTTTGGGGAAGAAGTCTCTGTGAACACCTAACTAATTTCTGTGCATACAATAACCGCATCTTTAGATACTATACCCTGCTTTCCTTCAACATCAGCTGCATCCCTAAAGGCAGGGAAAACAGTTCAATTAGAAAACGAATACAAGCAAGTAGGAACATCTGACACAATGCAGTAGCCTACATAAATGTGCCTGCAGAAGTACGAAAAAGAGCTGTGAATGAGAACTCAGTGCACATTAAAAACACCTACAGAGGGCTGCTATCTGTAGTTCACTCAGGGTAACCACACAAGTGGAACTAAAGGACTGAATTCTACCCTTTCCTTTTGAAGCTGTAAGGCCTCGAACACTAGACAGACAAACCAACAAAACAAAACAAAGCCCAACACTCTGCACGTAATTATTCAATACAAAAATCCACTGCTCAGTGTTTTGCCATATTCATCACAGTAAGATTTAAGAAAGTTCCAGGCTCTTGACCCACAGAATTCAGTAGTTTCAGGTATTAAGCTGTGTAGCAAGAGAAATAATTTGTTCCAACCCATTTTTCAACACAGTCAACTGACGTAGGCATTGATAATAATCAGCAAGTTTGGGTGATCCATAGGTCTTCATAGAATCATACCTGTAATTCATCATTCATACAAGTCCACAGAGTGCTTAATTTGTCTTCACTAAACAAACAAAGAGATTATCAATGGGATTTCAGGTGCTATGCACAAAGACTGTTTTTGGACACCCTTCTCTGTCCTTTCTTTTTAATCTCACTGAAGATCCAGGTGTAGCACAAGAGCAGCAAGACTGGAAAGACTGTCAGACTCCCAAATAATGAAAAAAAGCTACAATTTCTCATTCAATGCACACTGCAGTATTACTTGTTCCAACAAAAGGCATTCTACAGTCAGAAAAATTGTTGAGTCTAGAGAAGGCAGATACACTCAACAAATAAAGGAAAATAAATAAATAAAAAACCTAAACAGGTAGAATGAAGACTAACATGACTCAGAAAATTTAGCTTGCAACTCTCAAAGGAGCAGGCAGGAATAAAGCATACTTACCCACCTGCTCCACAGAGGACAGAGTTCAAAGGACTCAGCAGTCTGCCACACATAGGATTTATTGAGCAGATTTTCTGCTGATCATATATTTGTACTTACTGTAAGAACATGGAACCCATCTTTTGATGAAAGTGACGTTACTTCATTTCATCTTTATACTTTTTTTAACTGTTTTATTCTACCATCACTTTGACATAAGATAAAATTGCTGGGAAACGAGGCAAAGGGCAGAATGACAGCAGATTATTTTCTTTCTCCCTGTTGTTTCCTCCCTTCTTACATAACACAGCTAACTCTGGAGTCAAGCTGTCACTTATTTAGAAAGATTCTCCATCATCCATCCACCCTGTCTGTCTATGACTGCAGTAAATAAGATTCCTTTAATAGCCAAACTTCAGAGATGCATCTTTCCATCTCTGTTAACAATCATCACGACAAGAAGAACTATCAACAGGGATTCAGCCAACACACTGGTCTAATCTCATCCTTTTCAGACAGATCTCTGGTTAACCTTCTTCTGAAGGTGTGTCCGCACATGCCATTACAAATACCTTCTCCTCAGTAGTACCCCACTGACATCACTCCATCACAACATCTTTTATCTTCCCACAGTCACAAGCCTTTGCTTAAGTTACCAATTCTCCAAATTCTGCCAGATCCCCTCTTGTATCATCGTGCATCATTTCATCCTAAGGGCATTGTTTCAGAGCGTCCACTTACAGTTGTTAATGACAGCAACATTTCTGACACGCTTACATTTGCTCTATTATTATGAGCTACTTCACCTGTTCCCTAATCAAGCAAATCAATTTCAAGGTAATTTTTTTAGCACTCGAGTTTCCAGAGTTACAGAGTACAGATGGAGACCATCTGTTATCAAGCACAATTATTCAGACAGAACTACAACCTCTCTTCCAAGGAGCCAGCTGGAAGGGAGAGAATCCTAATCCTCCTCCAGCTGGTAACCAAAGCTTGAAGAGCACCTGTGGAGAACAGGGGTGAGCTCTCAAAATGTAATGACAAAGCTCCAGTTGCAGATCCTTTTTGTACTCCACCCAGAACAGACCAATCCAGAAATAACTTCCTTATCAGTACTGGGACAGCTCTTTGCTTTAAGATATGGAATTAACAGGTATTTACTTAAGGCAGACACAATGTAAATGCAACAATTGTTTGTTTAATTCCTCCAAAACAACCATGGTGCCCTTTAAGCAGAGAAACTTTTTGAAAGGATACAAGAAGTTTGGCTTCACTAGGTAAATACCACGATGGAATAAAGGGATTTAGACCTATTATTTGCTATAGGGAAAGCCTACAGGATACTGCATTTATAATTTATAATAACTCCTATCTGTACCAATAGGTACAGATAGCAACACACAAGTGAGAAACAGACATGCCATAAGAACATATGAAATACCAGCACAAAGAATCCACTGTAAATATTTCTTCTATTCCAGCTAGAGGGATACTCCTCACTTTTTTGTTTTCCAGGGAACACTTTTTGAAGGTCTTGTTTTGCTCTTGGCTGCACTGCAGGACAATATTTAGGCATTTACATCTACTACATCCTTATCTAGTTTTAAATGACATAAAAGGCACTTTCACAGTGCAACTGGAAACTGCACTGTAACTTTGGGATTGTGTTATTTAGAATCTAGCTTGTATTGTTCTCTCCCTACAGATGTGGGAAGAAAAGCCACTGAATTGTCTCAGTGTAAAATGTTCTTTGCTCCATGCTTATCATCTCTTTGACTAACCCAGTATGAGAGGCCTGCCATCTACACTTCCTCACATACAGATATTCTGAAGAGGCAGAAGAAGCAGCAGCAATTCAGCAGTCTTCTCTTTCCTTTACATCTAGATATAGCAACGATTTGCCATTCCCTCTCCTATCTTCTTATTTTCCTTTATGGGGTAAGCACTGTGGACCTTACCAGTCTATTACTTACCACGCAATCAATGCCAAACTCAGTTACAGTCAGAAGAAATACTATGATACTATGAAGTGCAATTCCCATTCTACCTCCTAAAGTACTGGAAACTGAAAGGAAAAAAAATGTTACTTCCTTGAAGTGAAGTTCACTCAAAACAATTACTATTTTTTTTTTTAATTAGCCATTGTCACTAACATAAGTTTCTGCACTGAACTCTACTCATCAGCAGGCTTTGTTCTATTTGCTTGTTTTCACCCAAGTTGATTCTTCAGGCTAGAGATATCAAAACATCACTGCTACCTGATGAACCGTGATAACTTGCTAGTGATTTTTGCCCTGAATTCTGTGATGTAGTATCTGCATAAAAAGGAAAAAAGACGGTGGAAAAAATAGTAAATAATATTTACGAAACAAACTTCTATGGCACCATTTTATATTAATTTTATTTGAGAAGTTTAAATGTCAACTTTCACACATAATATACACATAATTGAATATTCACTTTCAGGCATCTAAGCAAAGTGACACTGTCGTCAAACACAGACAAGTAAGCACTTGCAGCTGACTAGAAAACATACTTCTAAATGAAACAAAGAACTATGACAGCCTTAAGAATCATAAGTTTGGACTTGAATACATAAGGAGCTCTCAAGAGGATGTTAAAGACTAAACAGTCACAGGATACAAGAAGAGTGAATATGAAAAATGTCATTAGGATTTATCAGTTCTGGGAGACCAAGGGTTTGTTTGTCTTATTGCCAAAACCATTTTGAGAACCAAACTAAAGAAACGTGGCAGTGATATTTCTGAAAAAGCTGTGCTGAATGATTTCCTTTAAAGAAAACAAACAAAACAACCTCACCACTCTCAAGCACTTAGCAAGAAAACTACTACAACCTCAGCGTGCATTTGCACACACCTAACTGGTTGAGATGCAGTAAGACGGTGGAAGGGAGGAAGATTATCACAACATCTGCATAAAGAAAAAAAAAATGTGTTCAAAATCCTGTAGAACAGGAATGATCTTTTGGCTTCCACTGACATGCCGGTTAATGCTGACATTGTTTTCATATAGTTTTCATACATGTTTTCATATAATATCTTCAAAATTACTCGAGAAACTAACTTGAAACTCAGCATGAGTTACACAGCACGGAGATAGCACAGGAAGAGTAGAAATGTTGAATCTTAATATAAAAGATCAAAAAATAAGTCAGAATTCAGTGAGGAAACCCTCTGCAATATTTCTACTATAGCTAATGTTCAAAAGCTTACAGTAAGACCTTCTAAACCTAATAACCATCCATGTTGTGCTCAAGCTCCTCAGACTTGAGCGGGTAGAGAAGAAATAAGTAGAATATATTACAGCCTAAACACAAACCTCAAAAGAAAATCAGTATTTATGGTAGCCCGTATGACCAATCTGATATTCTGTTCTGTGACAAAAACAGTGAACACTTCATCTGAAAGAATATCAGACTGGTGCTGGGTTTTGATAGATGACTGTTTAGGCTGTGAAACACACACAGCTAATAGTAATATGCATAGCAGGTATATCCCACTCTCAGTCCAGCTCCCACACGTACCAGGCTTGTTTATCATCAGTTTTCTTTACTGATTTCATTACAGATACGTTGGAGAAGTACACAGGACACAAATCTAGACAGAGAACTTGAAAAAGCTACTGGAATTTTCAGCATATTATTACATTCCACCAGCCTACAGCGCAACTCCATCGAGTACTTTGTCCACAACAGAACTCTCACAATTAAAATTTCAGTTAAAGCAGCTGTGCAGATTT
Source organism: Meleagris gallopavo (assembly GCF_905368555.1). Taxonomy (NCBI): domain Eukaryota; kingdom Metazoa; phylum Chordata; class Aves; order Galliformes; family Phasianidae; genus Meleagris; species Meleagris gallopavo. The sequence goes on from NC_139427.1 coordinate 2,901,442, forward strand.
CTTAGGAAGAAGATTCCTACAGTAGTTTTAAGTCTTCAAATCCTAAGAGATCACAAATACTCCCCCTCCCTGCAGAGTGAAAACTGTGAGCAGAATACCCAAAAACCTCCTCGCTGGTCAACAACAACAAAAAAATCCATCAAAAATATATATTATGGATAGAAAAAATAATTTTCAAGTTGTAGAACTCTTGGAGACGAGTAATACACAGATATGATTAGTGGCAAATGGATGTTGAATAAACAAAGACTTCAGCCTTACTCTGCTTCCACAGCAGCATAAAAATGATAGGAAAGATACTGCCTGGGTATCAGTTTCAATCCAACAACTTGATCTTGAGGTTTGACTCCTCAGTCAAAGACCTCAGGCACACAAAAGGATGGAAGAAAGGAGAAAAAGGAAACATGAAAACAGAGAAAACAACAGAAAAGTGCTTTGGTTTAAATAATGAGCTACATTCAAGGATGGGTAGAAGGCACACCAAAGAGCAGTAGCTCATGATTGCTCATTACAGCACTTCCTTTGCTCTCCACATCCTCTGATTTCACTCCTCCTTTCAACTGCTATAACCTACATACCTTCTCTTCATATTTAACAACAAAGCTATACGAGGACAGAAACTGAATTCCTCACTGTGAATTCTTAAAGCCTCTATGACAATATTTGGCTCATCAGTACTTCGCAGTGTTATCTGTATTCAAATAAGCTTTTAAACTGGCAGGCAAATTAAAACACAAAAATATGATAATCTCGAGTTTGCTTTACAAATCTACCCTATCTTAAAGCAACTAAAAGTGGGGAGGCTCACTTGCCTAAGTTTTGCTACTGTAACCACGTGGTAAGCCTGTCATGTTTCCATACAGCAGAATTGAGCACTTAAGAGGTAATTTCCCCACAGTACCTCATTTGCAGTTTCCAGGTCCAATGTACAAATTATCATCTCTACTCAAGTTTCTCTGGTCACGCTCAGAAATACGAACAGAGGACCCTTAAAGTGTATTTGCCATTTTACCAAATGCAAGTTAAACAAAATGACCTCAAACTGTGACTATGTAACGAAATGTTTCACCAATGACACAAAAATACCTACGTAAATTGGGTCTTACCTTATCCTTTTCATGGGGAAGGAGACACACCGGAGGCAGACAGGAAAGAGACTCAAAACTCTCCTTCCCATCAGCATTAGTGGTTGCTTTAGTGTTGAGCTGGTACAGAGGTCCGTCTTTAAGGAGCCTGCCATGGCCAACTGCACGTTTGACAGCTAATCGTAGTTGCTGGTGAAAAACGGAGGCAGCACTACCTCCAAATAATGCAGACACATCTTTCTGACCTTTCAGAAAACGTTCGATGTTCTTCAAGGATGAGCCACTAGACTCACCCAAGCCCTCAATTGCCCGTTTGATGAGTTTATTCCAGTCCACGTTTGGCTTACCATCCAACTTTCCATGGTTCCGAGGCTTCGGAAGTGCTATTCTCCCAGGATTATCAGGATCCTTATAGGAGTTGAGACCCTTGTTGGAGACTTTTAAAATAGTTCCATCTTTAACGCTCAACTCTAACTGTTCCAGAACAGTTTTGCGATCCAAGCCATGTGACGAAGACACTGCATTGCATATCCTCTCTTCTGAAGGACGCTGTTTTTGCTTCTTTACCTTTTTGATTGCCTCCAAAATCCACTCCGTATACAGGGGGTTGGCGAGTTTTACCATGGTGAAGACTTCTGTATATCCATAGAGTCGTTATCCTTTATCCTGATGCTGAACAAGTTTCACACAATGGGAAAACAGATTCTCGGATGATGGGAAACAGCTAACCATAGCATACACGTTTTCTGTTCTGAATTACTTCTCCTTTCTCAAACATTAAGCGTCGTCACACTGGGGAGAAGAGAGCAAAACAATTAGAAATTTCCTAATTCTTTCCAATAAATCCAGTAACAGCTTCACAAAGTTTTTCCACAAAGATATACAGATTTCAACGCAGCTCACCTCAGCTTTTGGTCTGCACACTCACAGTTAGAAGAACTGTAACATTACACCTGGGAGAGAAAGAGATATTTGCAATTAACAATTACAAAAAAAAAAAACAGTCAACGTTAATTCATTGCACACACGGGGCAAAGTTTTAATCAATTACTACAGTTGTTACACAGAAGTAACGATTAAGGTTCTATCTTCATTGCTATTTAATACTGCAAAAATTAATTCTATACAACCTGGAGGATGGAAAAAAATAAAGTGTGCTCTTGTTGTTTTGATCTACAAAGTTAGCAGGAATTCCACACCAACTTTTCTATCAATGCTGAGCACAACCTACGATAACATTGAAAACATACATATGTCAAGGATCTGCAAACAAAAAAACCACAACCAAATGATAACAACCCAAGCCAGCAGTCCTCTTCATTTCTGCACACAGAAGACACTGCCTGGAATTTGAATAGAAAACAGTAGGAATAATCAAGAGTCTTGAGCAAACAGCAAGGAACTCTCAGATCTCTTCCAGGAGCATAAATCATAGACCTGACTCCCTCCCGCTAAGAAAAGCCAAGACAGTTGTTCCATCAGGTAAAAAAAGTGAAGAAACACAGCTTGAGATTGTCATTAAATGTGCCACTGTAGAAAAGACTGCAAGTGTATAATCCTCTATACATGAAGCACACTTGAGGACAAAGTAACAAGCGATCACATACAAATGAAAAAGGATTGCTTGTGTCACTGTTAATTAAAGATGCAGATGTAAGGGTAGGAGGTTCTATTTTACAGTCTTCAGTTCTCTTCAATGAAGACTTTCCTTAGCGTGGTAACAGTGTGTGTGTAAAAGCACACCAACCCTGAAGAATTCACGATCTATTTATTAAAAGGGATAACGTTTTTTTGCAAGGTAGGCTTCATCCATAAGCCAGGTGTTCTCTCCGTTCTCTTCCAATTTGATTTCTAGCAAGTATTCAAGGAGTTATCAACGCACCGAGCATATTTACATACAGACATCAAACCGCACGGCTCCAGCACTAGAAGGACTCACAACTACCGCGCTGAACAGCAGCGTTAAGCTCCGTGCTCGGAGTTCTCTTTCTTTTCACCAGCAATCACGAAAGGCACAGCTCCGGGCCGTTACATAACCGGCTCAGGACCGTCCCGACGCCGTTCGCTCAGCACGGCCCTGCACCTGCTACGGCTCCAGCCCATCCCTCTCCCGGCCGGGCCGCACGCACGGCGCCCCGCCTCAACCCAGAGAGTCGCACCGGGGAATCCGGAGCCGCGTGCCCGCTGCAGCCAGGCGCCGCTCCGCTCCGCTCCCCACCCCCCGCGGCCGGGCAGCGCACCCAGCGCCCGCACCGCTCCGGCCGGGCCCGCGCGGAGCCTCATCCGCGCTCCTTCGCGCCACAGCTGGAGCGCGGCCCGACCGCGAGCCCGCGGCCCGACCGCGAGCCTCGCCTTAGCCGCGGCCTCCCGAGGAAAGCGGCCGGCCGGGCTCGGGGCGGCGAGCGGCCCGGTCCGGGCCTGGCGCAGAGCGGCGGCGGGGCCGGAACAGGCCGCGAGCCCGGGGAGCCCGGCGGGCCTTCCCCTTCCTCGGGCCGCGGGGCCCGCCGGCCGCCCGTCCCCGCGTTACCCGGCACCGGGCGATAGAGACGGGGCGATCCTGCCGCCGCTACTCACCGAACGCCGCGAGAGACGGGAACCGAGAAGCAAAGGCCGAACGGCGGCGAAGCCCGAAACTGACACGGCGGCCATCTTGGGTCCGGAGCTCCGCGACGGGGGGAGGGGGCGCGGCAGCGGAACAGCCCGCGGCGGGCGGGGGCGCCGCCCGGGAACAGCGCGGCGGGCGACAGCGTCGGCCTCGGCCCGGGGCGGCCCTGAGGAGCGGCGCGGGATGGGCTGCGGGCGAGCGGCGCTCCGGCGGCGGAGCTGCGCGCCGCGGAGCCGGGGCGATGTCGGCGCGGCTGGGCTCCCGCCCGCTCGGAATTCGGCGGGAACGGCGCGGGCGGACCGCCGTGCTGTGAAAAGGTGTTGCAGCCCCTAAGGTAGGACGGCTGTCTGCCCCGTGGGCTGAGTTCAGGGATGGATAACGGTATCGCGCGCCTGCCCTCGTTTAGTTAAGCAGTTTCGGTGACTTTCTGACGTCTAAGATTTCTGCTGTTAGGTTTTTAAGGTACAAAAGACAATGTTCTGAGTGAGATATGAGTGTAATTTCCAGAGAATAATGTGAGTATAGCAGAGCTTGCCCATCATGGGGAGGGTGCGGTGATGGTGTAGCACTGCAAACCAGCTGTGTTCCACACAGGTGCACCTCTGGACTCCGTTCTGTCTCCGAATTTACAGGAGGTTTTTTTCTGGCGACCTTTCAGAATTATTTCTTCTTGTTGTTCAGTAATTTAGGACCAAAACCCAGCTTGCTTTCTTCTACTCTGTTTTATTCTCGCGGCACCGGCTAACAGCTGAATCATCAGAATTCTTATATTTGGCAAACTACGGAAGAGAGGGATTGTTTTATGAACATAAAGCTGTTGCCAAACTCTGCACTTTTTTTCAGCATTGATTTTTGCCCCTGAAGATTCAGCTGCTCTTAACTGAGTTGCTTTCAGGCTGTCAGGAACTGAACCAGCAACGTGGAATTCTGTTCTTGCTGTACCTTCTGCCGTATTCTCCTTTATGTTTCAGGTTATATAAACTCCTGAGCCATTGTGGAGAAAAGCATTTACTAACTTTCAGAACAAAACATGATCCTTCTGCTCCTGATCCTTCCATTTGGAAGCAGATAGGCCACATTCCTGCAGCAGCAAGCAGCAGTGCAGTGTTAAATTCTTCTCAGCAAGGGATGGGGTAATTCTTAGAGAAGTTTAAAGTTCAGATTAGCATCCCAGATACACAGCAACTCCTCAAAGACCAGTGATTTTGACAAGCTGTCTCTCACGATTAGTTCTTCATAAGCCTATAGGACTGTGAGCAGAAATATATTCCCCTTCTTCCCTCAGCAGCCTTCACCTCAGTTGTGCAGGAAGAATTTATTATGGTGGTGTCTTTTGCATTGGCTGTAATGTTCAAAATTACTGTAAGAAAAATAAATAACAACATGAACTGATTAAACGATCAACAGTTTTGATGAAAAGCACAAGCAGCCAGAGATTGAGGTTTTCAAACAGTGTATGTATGATACAGGAAAATTGATAAGAAGTATCTCATGACTGTAGACTTTAATTTCTAGGTTAAAAACAGAATGGTTTGAGTTTCTCAGAGAAGCTGGCAAGTGCATAAAGGCTTTCTGTTGTTCAATTTAACCATGTGCTGCTGCTTTCTATCTATGATGCCTGTATGATTTCTGATAGCACAACAAGAGCCTCTTAGCAATGATGTTAAAACCATACATAATTGTTTAAATTTAGAACAGAACACCATAATTAAATGGTGTATACCTCTTTGTTGCTCTCAAATATGTAATTCATTGCAGTGTTTTGAATTAGGCATTAAAAAAAAAAATCTTGCTGCTTAAAAACTCACTTGAAAACAGATCTTAAGTGTAAATGGCAGTAAGTAGGTCAGTTCTCCTTTCTGCTTTTGTAAAAAAGTTAACCATTTGTATGCTGGATTAATAAAATGTGACCTCGGCATGAACAGCCTGACCTCTGCCCCATTTTGGGGAGAAATAGTTACAACAAAATAGGGAAACTGGGGGGAAATAGTTACAACAAGGTCTAACGTAAGCTTTAAATGGCCCCATGAAGAACAGGTGGCAGCAGATCCGAGCCCACCGGTGCTTTTGCAGCAGTCCTGACCAGTAGGCTTCCTTCCTTCCCACGCAGTAGGAGCCGTATGCTCATGCAATTCTTTTTGTGCAGCAAAAGAGGCTGCTTTTCTTTTCCTGTATTGGAGCAATTGATCACGGATAGAGGCAGCGGTACGGCCGATGTTATTTACCTGGACTTGAGCAAGGCAGGCCTTTGACATGGTCCCATATCCTTATCTCCAAATTGGAGGGATGTGGATTTGATGGGTGGACCACTTGATGGATAAGGAATTGGTGGAAAGGCTGCAGACAAGGTGGTGATCAATGGCTCTATGTCCAGGTGGAGGCTGGTAACAATCGGCGTCCCCCAGGGGTCTGCCTTTGGACCAGTGCTCTTTAATATCTTTTTCCGTGACACTGGTGATGGAATGGGGTGCACCCTCAGCAAGTTTGTTGATGACACCAGGCTGAGTGGTGCGATTGACACAATGGGATGTCATTCAGAGGAACCTCAACCGACTTGAAAGGTGGTCTTGGATGAACCTAATGAGGTTCAACACAGCAAAGTGCAAGGTTTTGCACTTGGGCCGGAGGAATCCCAGGCATCTATACAGACTGGAAGGAGCGGTCCTTGAGAGCAGCCCTACAGAGATGGACCTGGGAGTCTTGATGGATGAAAAGCTGAACATGAGCCAGCAGTGTGTGATTACAGCTCAGAAAGCAAATGGGATCCTGGGCTCCATCAGCAGAGGGGTGGCCAGCAGGGACGGGGAGGTGATCGTCCCCCTCTACTCTGCTGTTGTGAGGCCCCAGCTGGAGTACTGTGTCAAGGTCTGGAGCCCCCAGTATAAGAAAGACAGGGAGCTGTTGGAGAGGGTCCAGAGGAGCCACAGAGATGAGCAGGGGCTGCAGCACCTCCCTACAAAGACAGGCTGAGGGAGCTGGGCTTGTTCAGCCTGGAGAAGAGAAGGCTGCGGGGTGACCTCATTGCAGCCTTCAATACATAAAGGGAGCCTACAGACAGGAGGGGAATCAACTGTTTGAAAGGGGAGATAACAGCAGGACAAGGGGAAATGGTTTGAAGTTGAGGGAGGGCAGATTGAGGTTGGATGTCAGGGGGAAGTTGTTCGCTGTGAGAGCGGTGGGGTGCTGGAACAGCTGCCCACAGAGGCTGTGGATCCCCGTCCATCCCTGGAGGTGTTCAAGGCCAGGTTGGATGGGGCCCTGGGCAGCCTGGGCTGCTGTGAGATGTGGAGGTTGGTGGCCCTGCGTGTGGCAGGGGGTTGGAGCTTCGTGATCCTTGAGGTCCCTTCCAACCCTGGCCGTTCTGTGATACCAGTCTGGCGCAGCGTGCCCTGCGCCCCCTGCTGGTGGGACGTGCCCTGCGGCGCGGTGCGGCGCTCCCCCAATGGAAGCCGTGCTGTTTGGTGCCGCTCTGTGCGTCATCACCAGCGCGCCTCTCCTCGTCCGATCGGGCTCGGCTGGCCTCGGGTCGCTCCGTTAGAGCGCTCGCTGCGAAAGCTCGCCCCGTGGGTTGCTTTCCTGCCGTGTGACGGCGCAGTCATGATCCACAGCCTGTTCCTGATTAACGCCTCCGGGGACATCTTCCTAGAGAAGCACTGGAAGAGCGTCGTCAGCCGTTCTGTCTGCGATTACTTCTTCGAGGCGCAGGAAAGGGCTTCAGAAGCAGAGAACGTACCGCCGGTCATCTCCACCCCGCATCACTACCTGCTCAGCGTGTACCGCCACAAGATCTTCTTTGTGGCCGTTATCCAGACGGAGGTGCCTCCTCTCTTCGTCATTGAGTTTCTGCACCGTGTCGTTGACACTTTCCAGGTTTGGCTCACGTGGAGGAAGGGCGCGATGGTGTTTGTTGGTGGGTGCTGGGAGGTTAGGAAAGGAGAAGCCTGACATCGCCACTGTTGCAAAGGATGACAGTGATAAAGAGGAGAAAAAAGGGAGTCTTTTGAGTTAGCCACAATTAGTTTTCTCTTTTTTCTCTCTCTTAACTCATATCCCGTACCTGCAAGGATTTAGAATGTGTGCTTTTTTAGTATTAAATGGGGAGGTTGGTGGCCCTGCCTGTGGCAGGGGGTTGGAGATTTGTGATCCTTGAGGTTCCTTCCAACCCCATTCTGTGATTCCGAGTGCTTGCAGTAGCTAGGAATTAATTTCTCAGGTTGACGATGGATTCGAGATAAATGTTGGCTTACAGGAAGGAGCCTTCAGCAATCAAGAACTGCGTTTCTGTTTTGCAATCTTCTATCTTCTAGGGGCTGCGCTTGTGAGACCCAACTGAAGTTGGTTTCACAAGTCTCAGAAATTCTCAAAGGAAATTCTGCAATTTGTGTACCTTAGTCTGACAGTCTGCCTGCACGTTTACAGCACAATGTGTCTTGGAAGGGTACCTTGCTACCCAAAGAAGTGAGCTATAGGAATTGCCTCAGAGCAACTGCATTTCGTCTCTGCTGACACGACTGTGAGTCGACGGTGGATGCAGAATGCAGAACGTATCTCTCTACTGCCTGCCACCAACAGGATTGTATAGTCTGGGTTTGAATTGTCTTGTGATCAGCATCCTGCTGAAATACAGGATGTGTTAGTGCTTGGTCAGATGAGCATCACGTGAACTTTTCTTCCAAATACTGGTCAGAATGCAACAGTAGGCTCTGAATTATGTTTCATCAAGTTCAGAGTGTGATTGACTCTTTGTTTATCCCCAGAGTTTGAATCCAAGCAGCTTGTTTGGTTGTTTTTTTTTGTTTTTTTTTTGTTTTTTTTTGGTGTGTGTATGCGTGGATTTGACTTTCTTTTGGTGAGACCTGTTAGCTTTAGGTTGCCTGAGGCTGATTCTCATGTTGTGCTGAGCTATTTGGCCAGGTATGGCTTGAGCGGAAAAGCAATTTAATTGGAATTTCCAAATATTGTTGTCACAGGTAGATTCCCAACCATCATTCTGCAGTGTGGTGGTTTTTGTTTGTTTGTTTTGAACGCCATCAGTATTATAGTAACTAGGTAAAAGCATTATTACAGTCAAAATCTGAGTTACTTTTATTGATATGGGAGTCTTTTGTTTCGTGTTCAAGCCAAAACATTCTTCAGGAAATTGTTTATTTTTAGTTAATATTCCTCCTTATCCAGTTGCTCCAGAGCTGCTTTCAAATGCCAGTTGAAAACTCTTGGCTATTAGAGTGAACCCCATTATATGGAAAGGAAATAGATGCATACAACAGTGCAGTGATTTGGCAGCTTTCTGGGGCAAAGGTGGAGGTATGCTTAGAGTTGTGCTTCTTGTTGGAGTGTTCAGTATGATGTGCTTCTGTTAACATGTGGAGTGTCAGTGCTGTTTCACCTGCTGCAAGGAGAAGCTTGATTGATTTATTTGTGGGAGAAAATGAACTGAATGGTCACTTATATTCTCCTCTAGAGATTAAGTAATTATTTCTTTTGCACAGGATTACTTTGGCGTCTGTTCAGAGGTGATGATCAAGGACAACGTTGTGGTGGTTTATGAAGTGCTGGAAGAGATGCTAGACAATGGCTTCCCATTGGCAACAGAATCCAATATTCTCAAAGAACTGATAAAGCCTCCAACTATCCTGCGAACAGTAGTCAACACCATCACAGGTACAAGGAAACCAAAAGTAGATAAACTGGTGTGACATGCCCCTAAAATCTCTGGTTTACAGTGATGGTTTCCAGTAGGTCAGAACTTATGTATACCAAATAAAAAGAATTGACAATGGAAACTCACAATGAACTTCAAAGGTTTTATTTTCAGGTTCTTTGTTAAAACTACTGCTCGTGTGTTCTCTGGCAGTACTCCTACATAAGTCAAACTGGACATAGGCGAAGAAAATATATGTTGTTCCATGCCCTCCTAAACCATAGCACAGATCTTTGGGGGTCTCACGTTAGTGCTTGTGGATGTGGAGATGCTAATTGTAGAATTGTAGCATACAAATACAAACAATGAATAATTGCTCTCCCACAAAGAGACAGAGGTTTCTTGGAAATGAATTGCAATCTAGTGAGGTGAGGCCAGGAACTTGTTCTGGAACATTGGCTATGTTCTGTGGTTGATGTGATTACTATTCTTCTTCCAGGAAGCACTAATGTGGGTGACCAGCTTCCTACAGGACAGCTATCAGTGGTGCCTTGGAGACGTACTGGTGTGAAATACACCAACAATGAGGCATATTTTGATGTTATTGAGGAGATAGATGCAATAATTGACAAATCAGGTATGGAAGTGGCTTTTTGCTAAGACCAGGGTAACTTGTTCTAATAGTCTTTGTTTTCCAAAGAGGTGCTCCTTCATGTAAGTGTGGTTTTGTTCCTCTTCTTACTTTGAAATGCAAAGTTGTAGGTGCCATTCAGTCAAACATTTTAGAGAAGTATCAAAACTTTCACTTGTTCTTTTCCTCTGACTGCTCATAAGGTCTTGTGAACAATTCTGTACAGGGAAAACAGAAGGTGACTAGAAATTCTGTGCAGGACTGTCTCCTTAGTTTTAATGTATCTTAGATTTACCAGAGTTGGGAGCTACTGCTGTTGCCCATTGGGATGGGCATTATAGATGTCAGTGTTTCTTGTTTGTATACATCTCTAGAAGTGTTTGGAAGTGAGAAATATGTTGAACAGACAACGTAATGTGTGGCGACACTTCATAAAGATATTAAATTCCCTTCTTCCTCATTAGTAATTTTTTCATGTTGTGATGACTTTTAATAAGGTTCATATAACCTTTGTTTGCTTTTATTGTTGTAGGTTCTACAATTACTGCTGAAATCCAAGGAGTAATTGATGCTTGTGTCAAGCTGACTGGGATGCCAGATCTTACCCTGTCCTTTATGGTAAAGCTCAAGGATGTATCTCTACTTAAATATTTTGAAAAGAGTTTCTCAGCCATGCCACTAAGATCTCTGGTTTACAGTGATGGTTTCCAGTAGGTCAGAACTTATGTATACCAAATAAATAGAATTGACAATGGAAACTCACAATGAATTTCAAAGGTTTTATTTTCAGGTTCTTTGTTAAAACTACTGCTCCTGTGTTTTCTGGCTAAGTTTCTGAGATTTGGTGTTTAGGCAAATATCTTAATGAGTTATCTTTTTATGAATGTGCATCAATGTAATTATTTGACGTGACTGAATTTGCTAAGATAGACTAGAGTAGTTTAGTTTAGCCTATAGGGATAAGCAAAAGTTAAAGCATGTTCCTGAGGGTGTTATCCAAGTGCATCTCAGATGCTAGCAGGCACAGGGCATCAACAGCCTTTCTAGAAGCCATTTCCAGTGTTTGACCACAGTAATTTTCCTCTGATATCCAGTCTGAATAGGACTAAGAATACTGAGTACCACTATGCACAGATGTAACAGCATCAGCTAGCTTAACATGCCTCAGTGTAGATACGTTCAGATGGGGACAGTGTCAAATGGTAGGCCCTTCACAGACAGAAAATTGCAAAGAAGAATTCAAGCAGTTACTTCAGCTGGTTCTGCCTTCATTAGCCTCTCTTTTATTTCAGAACCCTCGGTTATTGGATGATGTCAGTTTTCATCCATGTGTGCGTTTTAAGCGCTGGGAGTCAGAGAGGATACTCTCCTTCATTCCACCTGATGGAAATTTTCGCTTGCTGTCTTACCATGTCAGTGCTCAGAAGTAAGTGTTGAATTTAGAGATGCAAACTGTGGAATTTGGATCTTCCTGACTAGAAGGAAGGAAGGGCTGGGGGAATCATAAGAATAAATTTGCTTTGAAAGGTTAGGTGGCTTGTTGTGCCAAGTGAAGTAGGAGTGCGTGGTAACTTGTGCTTTTTTAAAATGTGGTGTCTCACTGTTTGGAGCAGTGATTTTTTGTCATTCATTTCTAGTCAGTCTGCGTTTTTTCAAAAGCAAGTAGCAAGTAGGTGAACAAACTAGAGTGGGAATGAATTAGGCAGTATTGAGTAAACAGGCTGATAATTACCTGTATTTATAAAAAACTTTAAGATAAAACAGAATAGTCTGATAATCCTGATATATATTTTTTTCTTTGTGATGTCTTTCTTAATAGAACTAGGAATTCTGAAAGCAGGCTGATGATAGTTGAGATTACAAATGCTAAGGCATTTTGTTAAATCTTATCAGACTTAAGTCAGTGAGAAGGAGCAGGGGAAAAAACAATTTGAAAGCAGGCAGTTGAAGTGCTGCTGCACTGTTTGGGACTGCTTACTAGCTTGATGATGACATGTAAGAAGATTCTGCTGTCTATTGCTCATTTCTTCCATTATACTGGGTGTCTTCACTTGTCTTGGAGGATGTAGAAAACTAAGATATGGAAAGTTTGGTTTAAAAAAGAAAAAGTAATTAAGGCTTCAGGACAGCATTCTGGATTTGCTCTTGGATTAATAAGATTAGGATGTCCTTCTCCTTTAAGAAGATCACGTTTCCTGCAGTCCTTCCTTGTATTTTTTTTTTTACTGGGAACAGTGAAAACCAAAAATGAAGGCGAAAAGTTAACAAGGACTCTGTTCTTCTCTTTATTCCAGTCTTGTGGCAATTCCTGTATATGTTAAACACAACATCAATTTCCGTGATAGCAGCTCACTGGGACGCTTTGAAATCACAGTGGGACCAAAGCAAACTATGGGGAAGACTATAGAGGGAGTGATGGTTACCAGCCAGATGCCAAAAGGTGTCTTGAATATGAGCCTCACACCCTCCCAGGGTACACACATCTTTGATCCAGTTACAAAGGTGAGGAAAAATTAGATTTTGTTTGTTTAATTTTATCCTTTCAGCAAGTGAAGTTGAAGTGCTCATGCTTAAGAGAACATTTCTTTGAACGTTGATGCCATGAAGGCAGTATCTTTTCTTGGGATGTGAACTTAATATATTCCTGTTTCTTGAACAGTTGCACACAGGAGGTTGTCTTAAGCCACACGGCAGGTAGCTGAGAATGGATTGTATTTCTGGATGTGTGCAGGAAGTCAAGGATTGGTGTTGTACAATGAGGCACGAGTCCAGTGAAAGGCTTACAAATTTCTGCTTATCTGATTATCATGCTTCATACTGCCTGCCAACATTGAATCCTTTGCGAGCGCTGAGGATTTGTGTTTGTTAGTGGGTTTTGATCCCCCAGCACATGCACCAGGATTCTTTTTTTTTTCTTCTTTTTTTCTTTCTGCAAGCTGTAAGGTTTATCTGTAGTAGAGCATCAGGCAGCACTACTTCAGCCACATGGGAGGTGATTCTGCATTAATTATGTCACTCTTACCCATAGGAAGTAAAACTCATGGCACAAATAGTGGGGATACTATTCATGATATGCTTTTGAGAAACATCACTGGAAAGATAGGAGCAGCTGTCTTTGTTCTCCCTAAGTCTTTGCTGTATTTAAAGCGGAGGACCTCAGACTTGATTGAGGAATGGGTATCCAGTATGAAAAGGGATAATGAGCGTAGTGGAAATGCTAAGACACAGTTTGAAACACCTGGTGGGAAGGCAGGGCCAACCCAGGGAAGCTCAGCTGCATGCAGTGCAGTGCACCTGAGGGAAGGGCTAGAGCCAGGATCCACTGCTTCCAGCCCTCATTTAAGGGTTGGCAGTGGAGGTAAGGGTATCTTGCTGGAAATCCCAGCCTGCCTGAGGCCTTCTAAAGGTAAGCAAATTTTCTTTTGTTTCTGCATCTACAGCTGCTGTGTTTGGGCTTGTCCTCATTTTCTGCAGCCTAGGACTTTGCCATCTCTCTATTATTGCTGTACTTTCCATCACATTACAGCACTACACTGAGACAAATTACTTTTTTTCGGAGAGAAACAATAAAAGTTGGCATTACAACAGAGTTTTTCTTTAGAGAGTGTTACTACTTAAATGGTGGTATTTCTGCTTAACTGCTATATTTGCTGTTACTTGTAGTTGCTCACGTGGGATGTGGGGAAGATAAACCCCCAGAAGCTGCCAAGCCTGAAGGGTAGCATGAATCTGCAAGCTGGGACATCAAAACCAGATGAAAACCCCACTATTAACCTGCAGTTTAAAATTCAGCAGCTGGCTATATCTGGTAAGTGACCGTCAGATAAAGAAGCTGAATGTTTTCTGCTCTGCCAGTGCTCACTCTGCACAGCTGACGTAGCTCTACAGGCCTTCTGAAATACATTCTGACAAAGAATTGTATGCTTAAGCAACAGTTAAATGGATTTTTTGGGGGTTTTTCTCTCTGTTCTGTGAAACGGCCTATCTACATCCTCTTGCATTTCTTATGACCCCATAAATAATTTCAGAGTATGGCTGTGTTTGTAAGAATGATTCTGACAATTAATAATTGTCAGGTTTTCTTTGTGTTCCTTTTTTTTTTTTTTCCTTTTTATTTATTCTTTACTTACAAAAACTTTCCCTATGCTATCTGCCTTTCTAGAATGGTCTTCCTTTCCTTTATCCTGGAGGTCTGTCTGCTGTATTTGTGGCAACAGTCAGTCTTATTCTGTCTTTATTTGTTTTTTAGGACTGAAAGTGAATCGCTTGGACATGTACGGGGAGAAGTACAAGCCCTTCAAGGGGATAAAATACATGACTAAAGCTGGCAAGTTCCAAGTCCGAACCTAGAAGATCATGAGAGTGAGGGAAAACACTTTCTTGTTTCTCCTGTCCCTAGCTGCTGGATACAGCTTCTCCCTGGTCTGTCTATTTAGGGTTACTCCCTTTCCTTTGGTAGCATGAGCAGGATAGCCAATGCTTACATGCTAGGGAGGAGGGAAAAATAGGGTTGACCTGAAACTATCTCATCCTTAGCTGAGCCTGAAGAATTTGCAGCTCTGGCAGATGGGAGAGGACTTCAGGTCCCTTGGGACCAGCAAGTCAGATATCTAAGTTTGTATCACCTTCATCGTTCTGTCTTACAGGAAATTCTAGGGATTGTTTTTCCAACTCCTGTTCCTTATATTTTGGCTGTGTTTTATCCCTTTGAACGTGATGTGAAGTTCAGTTTCCACAGAGTTCAACTGCAGAGTGATGGTCTGGCATCGGCCCTTCTCCATCACTGGATGTCAGGTTGGAGAGCTGTAGCTTTTGGCAGCAGTGAAATTGGCTGGCTGTGGTCCTTTGAAGGGGCTGAAAGAAGTGGAGAGGTAGATTGTCTCAACCAGGATGGGATTTTAAGAAGCATGAGTTTGGGGGAGGTAATGCAGAGGGAGGAAGTGGAAGAATTGAACTTTTTTCCTTAATATTTCTTAATCTGTCTTGGTCATTAAGTATCTTAAAGATTTTGGGATAGGCTGGAAATTTGCCCAGATCTTAATATGAAATCCTGTGGAGAGCTGACTGTAGCACTTATCTTGTAACTAATGGGCGGTGATCTCTGAATGTAGTTCTGTTTCTCTTCTTATGTCCTCAGTATTTAGAGGTAATTTTTTTCCAAGTTTCTTTGGGTAGTTGGGGCAGAGGCGGGGGAAGAATTTGTATGGAGATGTAGCACTCTGATGGAAGCCCTTTTAAATTGAAACTGCAGCAAAGTGATGATGGTCACTATCCTGTAGCATATTGGAATCTCTTTTTCTTTCTGCCTCCCTATTACAAATGAAGGTGATACTGCTGTTTTCCTGCTCACTGGTGTCATTATCTCAAATAATTATGTCCTGGTACCATTGTAATATTCCCGACTGTACTTCATTCCAGTTCCAATCTCAGTTAGCTGCTGTGATAATTGGTGGATTCAAGCCTGATTTCTCACTGAGACTATGTCTTCTGCAAGAGTTGTTGCTACATATGCCCATCCCAGTCTGTGCTGCATCTCTCTGTAAAGCTTAAATACGAAATGAGAGGCATATGAACAGTTTTGTATTGTTTGTAGTGTGCTCTTTGGCCACTAGATGCCAATGTGTTAATTTCTTGGTAGGAGAACTGGTTCATAAACTGCTGTACATGTGATTACAACACTTATCAGGTGGCTGTCCGATCCAGCATGTGTAGTCCATGCTTGTGAACAGAACAGCATGACCCTAAATAAAGAATAATGTGCTCTCTGTTTTTCCTGTGATGGAAACTAACAGTGGATGAGTGGCATTTTGCTTTTGGAATTACATTTTTCAAGTGCAACTGATGAATGCCACAGCAGATGACCTCAAATTGGGAGCATGTTCATTGCAAACATAAACTTCAACAAAAGCATAAATAAAACTGATTTTTACTTCTCACCCGTGTCATTTCAGAGTGGTTTGTGTGGGCTTTACAAGATACACAGTCGAAGTTTTAGAAGGCATCTATTAAAGAACTTTAACTGTTAGGAAGTAGACACCACTTAGCATTGCACTGCAGTGTATTGCGTGGCAATTGGAGTGCAAGTAATGTTTGCTTAGATAATTAGTTAATTATCAAGTTTCTGTTTTGTGATGTCATTGTTAAACTCATTCTGCTTTCTGTTAGAGGATAAATGCAGCCTTCGTGTGATATGATCTTTACTTTTAGATAGATGTATGCCTAGCAAGCTCTTGAAGAGGCTGCAGTTAGACTTATCCTTCTGCTTTTGTAACTGATGGTAATGCATGGAAATTATGTAGTCAAAAAATGAGTGTTGGTTCTGTGACAGGTAAGGCTGTGTTATGATTTTTACCTATTATTTGTTTATATATTTGGTTCCTGTAGGGAGGAAAAGCAACAGCAAGAACAGAGTGTCCTAACAAGCATGCCATTCTGTTTTTGCTCAGATAGCTTAAGCTTAGTCTCTGCTAACAAATTTGTTCCAAACTGAAAAAGCAAGTGGTACATGGATAAGTAAGCAAGCAGCACATGCCTAAACATCTGTTATTTCTATTGGAGTTGGAAACCAGTGTAAATAACCAGAGTAAAACATCATAAGGACAGAGCTTAATCCTAACTAGAATTATTCTAATATGCATCCAAATAAGAATTAGCATTTTTATTTACAAATCCATTGTTAATACTGTGTTACAAAGAGTGCAGTTGTAAATTCAGTGGAGTTAAGTGTGGATTATTGTCTTGCTGGACAAGTTTAGACCTGTTGGTTGTTCTTACAGTGGTGGAAATCTTACTGTTAAGCCAGACAAGTACAGAATAACTTACAATACCTGCATGGTATTTCAACAACAACAAAACCAAAAAAGCACACCTTTGGAATTGTAAAGAAAAGTACATTGAAAGACTTATTCTCCCCCCTTCTCCCCACACACACAAGTGTTACAGCAGTGTTTTTTTGAAGTGGACATTGCACAGTGTGTTATTTTTGCTATGTGAGACCCAAATGGGGATAACCCAAGCTAGAAAAAGTCTATGTAGAGTAAAGGCTCAAGCTCAACCCTTCTTTGATTCACCTTGCTGCAGGCAGTTGTATTTTGAGTAAGAAAGTATGTGTATTTCCATTGCACTTCTTTTTTTTAAATGATGTTTTTTTCATATGAGTTTGTGAGACTTTCTCATCTAGCCCATTGTTTGTAGGGAGATATTTGTCTTGTGGCTTAAAAGCTAGAAAAGAATATTCCTCTAAAGAGGAGGGATGAGGAAGGGGTTTGTGGGAGTAAATTTGAATAATGAACATATTTCACAAAGGAGATTGTTGAGGTATGCCCTAGGGCCGTGTTAGAGAAGACGTGTCTGTGTGTCTCTTGAGTCTTGATGACCTAAAGAGGGAGATGAAAATATCAGGAAATGAAATCAGTCTCATTTGCCTTAAGTTCACCCCTGTTCCCAAAATGACGTAGCTCACATTTTGCAAGCCAGAATTTAGTTTCAGTTCTACCTGTGTGATTTGATGGAAGGAAAAAACTTAGAGGTGCAAGGGGAAAGAGCAAGAGCTGTGATAACCTGCAGTAAGAAAAGTGGAGTACTCTGAAAAACTGCCTGTACCACCCACAGTAGCATGTCTTCCTTGTATACTGAAAGTCATAAGCATCTGGACAGGTAGGATGCCCTGTCCTTAAAACACCTCAAAGCAGGTTGTAAGGGCACACTCGTGGGATTATGGATAGTTACTTCCTTCCTCAGGATTTCATGTTGTTCTGAATCCAGTTAAGATAACGGTTCACATTTGTATAAACACCAGGAACGTCTTTGCGGCCGCAGCCAATTCCCCAGCTGATGATTCCTATTAGATGCATGCGATTATCCTTCATGCAGACCAAAGGCCCTCCAGAGTCACCCTGCAGAAAGGTACCACGTTAGTAAGAACCTCCTTTTTTTGTATGTTCTGCATTGTTTCCCTATTCAGTGGCTATAATGGTACATTAGATGCTCCTTAAATACTCAGTGCAGCATACTGACAAATCAGGGACACCACGCTTCCAGTGCTCTCAGTAACAGCACTTTCACATAAGTGCCTTCTGTATTTCAGACAGAATTCTTTAGTGCTCCTCTCATATTCTCATATCAGAGTAGAGACCCCAAATGGTCTAAAACTAAGGTGTCCACCCTTGTATAGCACACATTTATGAAACGTGAGGCATTTTTGTTAAGAGACAAGAAATAGCTTTGTTCAAACCTTAAACATCCAAGCTGCTTCATGCTATTGTGAGTAAAGTGTGAGTATTGAAGAGATAGTGAAACTGAAAAGATGCTGATTTTTATTTAGGTATGTTTGCTCACAGAATAGAAAATAATAGGAAACTGCTGAGGTGGGGTTTCCTGTTCAGTTTTGTGGTATTTCCTGTATTTAGAATTTTCAGTCTGTATTCTGGTTTGCTTGAGTGAATGTAGCTTGCATTCCTAATCATGAGGAAAAGATGGAGAGGGAATTAAAAAAGAAGACCCAACAGATAAGTTCTGTTAAACAAAAGTTCTCTAGAATTTCCTTGTAGTCAGATGCAGGACTTCTTTAAATGATTTTTGTGAAAAGTTCTGTTAGTTAATTATCAAGAATAGACCTGGAGGGGAAAAAAAAAAAAGGAATAAAACTGGGTTTACCTTACAAGCATCATCAAGGTGCCTTGTGTCTCCTGCACATAACATGTTGTCTGTAACTGTCCTGTTGTGTAGATGCTTTGTGGTGCACCGACTGGCTGGAAATAGTCTGACGTGGCCTTCCTTCAGGTGCTCTGAATAAAAGGGAGAAACTGAAAGGGATGTGAAGATATGTGAATATAAGAAAAGAAATAATTTATATATATATATATATATATATATACAGACAGGTTTTATATAAATATATATTTCTTTGCAGTTCAGTTTTTTGCAGTTTGGGAGAGTACACTAATTAGTGGCAGGAAAGAAGGGTGGCAAAACTAGTATTTCCTTGCCAGGAGTCTTTTTTTAATTATGGAGGTTCTGCTTTGCCAGTGAGAACAATTTAAATACAGTTGAAAGACAATTTTGCTGCTTCAGCAAGCTCAGAAGCTACAGATTTTTACAGGGTGCAAATTGCTAGGTCTCTTGGGGGGTCATCTTTGCATGAGTGACATCAAACTAAAGGAAGTGCATCTAATAATCACTACATCTATGAAAAGGGATCCTGTATTGGATTTGGGTTAGTTAAAAACAGATGTCTTCTTGTACAAAATACTGAATAACTAGATAGGAATGCACACTCATGTTATCTTGGAATGGAATTGATTTATTTTTGCCTTGCATGTTGGTTTTATTCTTCTGCATAGTTGCAACTGCATGAAGTTGAAAATTGGCAGGACTGTTTTTCAGACTGATTTTAAATTATAATTGCACTGTCCTTTTGCTCTGAAAGAGGGAACTGTACTCTCTATGGAAAAAGCTAAGGACTAGCTTTAGCTCTTCTAAAACATTTTGTGATATGCTTGTCTGTTGAAGCTGTATGTTAAGTCTGTTCCAAAAGCCTTAATAGCTCAAATCATGATTTGTCCTTGTTATGATGGATGCTTCACAGTCTCTGCCTCAGTGTTTACAATTTAAAGGTAATAAAAGTAAATGCCAGTAAGGTTAGAGCTGCTTTTTCTTCCTTTTTGAAATACAGGTTAGTCTATATGTACTTCCAGACAGGTTTTATTCCAGGCTTTTTCTTGGCTCTGGTTTTTAAAGTAGTTCTATTTCAAAACCATTCCTGGTGAGGGGGTTGATACTGCATGCCTGTCAGTGTTCACGAGGGATTGAGGGCATAATCAGAAGACTGTAATTTAACTTTTGGTTAGCCCTGAAGCAGCCAGACAGTTGGATTTCATGACCTTTGTAGGTACTGCCCAATTGAACTGTTCTGATTAATTTGGCTGACCTTTTAATATATATCCAGGACTTTTACACCCTTAGCTTTTTTTTTGTTGTTGTTGCTAATTGCTGTACAGTCAGTATATGTTTCTGATTAATGCAACTACCCACAAATGCATGGTGTATTAAATCTTGACAGAAATGGATTTCTGTGAGAATGACAATTTCTAAGTTAATAATTAAATACAGTAAATCGTACAGCAGAAACGTGGGAGCCTTGTCTGACAAACTTTGCCTTATTCATCATGCCATTTGCTGTGTTTCTACTGTTTGAGAGTTTCAAGGAAAACTCTGCTAACCCAGGCAGCTGACAGATCTCAGATGAATGAAATAAACCAAAACTTGTTTTTATGTATATTCCAGATAAAGGTATATTTTGGGGTGCTAATGTAATTCCATGAAATAATTCAGGAGTCACAAATTAAACAGTATTAAAGGCTTGAGTTCTTTGGGGCAGAGGACCTAGATTTAGCCACAATGCATCTTCTACTTACATTCTTCATTTCTACCATAACCAGAGATCTCACATTCAGTCCAATCAGGCAGCTGCAGGTCTGGTGTTGGGAGGCAGGCTGCTCGAACAGTGTCTGTTTCAATAGCACAGTCTTCTGTGTCTGAGTTCAACTGCAGCAAAGCTGAACAGCAGGGGGAAAAAAACAAACAAACAAACAAGAATCACCACTTGACTAACATCAAGCTTTAGCAAATCACAACCATCAAAAAGAAATTCTTACCAATATCATTGTTGTAATTCTCTGAGTCATATCTCTCGTGTACAATGTAGTTCTTCACCTGAAACTTTTGTTCCTTCTCCTCTGGAGTTGCTCGAGAAGTCCTGCCCAGCACAATCTTCAGCTGATTAGTACTAAAACTTTAAAAATGAAAGCGTATTTAATTTCTTCCATTGTTAACTGGAGTAGAGCCTTACCTTGAAGATGTGCTGTTGGAGCTTCTCTTACTTTAGTATTATTACTACATCATCAGTCAGGCAGTTTGATCTCAGATGTCCCATTTGCTTTAGTTCTTGCACTAATTGCTTTGAGCCACCATGGCAAAGCTCCTCTGTAGGTCTCTTGCTGTTAGATGGCTCAGCATTCTGTGCTGACAGCTTTGTTCTTTAGCTATTTGATATTCTGCTCTGGTACCTCAATGCTTGTTTGTCCAGTAAATGCCTGCCTGTAATACCGATCACATTTAATTATAATTCATTACTGTAGAATGACTTAGTGGAGTAAATGTCTTTTTCAAGTCTTTCGCTCTTCCAGTAAGGCTAACACTGGATGCTTCAATTTTCCAGGCTTTTTTTTTTTTTTTTTTTTTTAAATCGTGATTTCCCAAAAAGTACCAAATCCACAACTCACCCTTCTTCAAAACAGTGAGCAGCTGACAAAACCCAGCAGGAACTGATCAGAATTCCTCCGCAGAGGAAATGCTCTCCGGGTGCTCGGCGATACTTCACAAAGATGGCAGCTTGCCACGGGTGAGCTTCAATGTCTGCATAGGAGCCAACTTTAATCCGGTACTGGCGTGCTCTGTGCTGCCGTAGGCCACAGCTGGCTGTAGATGACAAACAAATAAGTTTTTTGTTCAGGGACTCTTGCAGCGAGCTGGGGTCAAGAGTCTGTTGGTTGTCAGTGCACACTGAGGCAGCCTGACCCGAACTGTTCAGTATCTGACTCATTCCTGTTTCCTAGGAAACTTGTACTGATTTGAAATAACACACTAAAGAAACCCTGTCTTTCCTATTTCCTCGTTCTGTGATCATTTCATCTGGCAGAGGAGGTACTTCTGTGACAGCTGAGGCATAGAATCTCTTTTTATCCTAAGGAGCTTTTTTTCCCCATCTCTTATTTTACTATAAGAGGCTTGCAACATTCAGTACAGTAATGCTGTGAAGAAAGAGCAGAATCAGGAGTGTTAGGATCCTTACAGCAAGTAGGCACATCGCAGTACTCCCATGTGAGCTGTTTTCCTTTCAGTACGTGGCACCAGGGCTTGCTGTCATTGTCAGGATTCCTGCAGTACAGGAAGGAGAAGAAAAACTTGTATCACCAGATCTGCAGAGCTTAGGGAGAAGGAGACACTTAAGGACAGCAGATGGGGTTTTGAGTGTACTCTTTTTGATCTTTTTAGAGACACAGGAGGCACAAGGGCGTGTTAAATTTTCATTTATGGAGTCTGGTGTTAGAGAAGTAGAGGCAGACCAAGTGGAATGAAAATGACCATTGGCAGTGAGTTTGATTCCCAGCCGTAGCATCCCTACTCTGCTTTAATAACTCATGTAAACAGCTAGAGCCCTGCCTCAACATTACCACAAGGAAACTTGTTTTTAAGTTCACTGCATTACTGAATACATACCTGCAGAAATTGTGACTGCCAAGGCCTAGCTGGTAAGCATCTTTTCTCCAAGCAGTATATAGCTTGCTGGCAATGATTTGAGAATTCCACCTCAAACAGGTAGCTCCAGAACTGGTAACACTGTGACTACCTCGGTAATCTGTGCCTCTTCCAGTTTTGCAATTGATGTTTCCAGCTTAAATAAGAAAACTGCATGTTAAATGGTGCACGTGAACCATCAGCTGTTCCAATTGTGATTTCTGTCAAGGCTTCTATATATTAGCTATACTTATCTCAGGCTCTGTAATAAATATTAAAACCTTAAACATGGTTTAACATGAGAATATCTTAACCATGGAGAACTCTAGAGCTGCCATGACTTGCTATATATCTAAAGCCCATTCTCTGCCCTCCTGCATGTACCTTTTGAACAGGAGGGCACACTGCAGTGTTCCCAGGTGTACTTTCCCCCTTTGTAGACGTAGCACCAAGGTTTGGAGTCCTCATCTGGGTTTCTGAAAGAGTTATGACATTATGCATCGTTATAAAGCTATAATTACTAGTCTCAAGTGTGCCATCTAGTTCAGTAACTTGATTGTGCTTAGCAGTGAAGGGGTGAAGCAAACCTGCAGAAGTCATTTGTATTCTTATTTTAATTATAAAAGCATGGAGGTGAGGATGAGACAGCTAGTAGCAAGAGTGGATAGCTTGTTTGTGCAGTTTAGATCATGTGCATGAAGTACTACATTGTAGAGTTCTGAGGAGTGTCTCGATCTGCAGGCAAATGTGATAGGAAACTGGCTTGCAAAGAGAGTTTTTAACACAGAAGACAGCAATGGGCACAAGGGAAAGGCTATGAAGTGAGAGAGGCATGCATTTTGTAGTCTGTCAAACATCCACTCTTAGATGGTTCAGAAATAGAAATCTATCAGTTGCTGCTCTTGGACTGCAACGTTTGCACCTATTCCCAGGGTTCTATGGGTGGTACTAGGCTGTTGCAAATAGCCTTTTTTTGCCCTAAGCTCTCAGAATAACCAGATTCTTACAGCTCTAATGTGTTCTGTGAGTCCCTCACCTGCAATAGTTGTGATTGCCCAATCCCAGCTCAGCAGCATCCTTTCTTCGGCCGTTGTATTTATGGTCCATCAAGCCATTGATGTTCCAATTCAAGCATTCAGCCCCACTCTCTGTTACGCTCCACGTACCCCTGTATGTTACTCCAGCATTTTTGTAGCACTTAACTTCAGTATCTGAGCAAAAGGGAACAAAAAACAGCATCACAAATTCTGCTTCCTCTGACTCTGCTCTGTTTAAAGTTGGCTCCAGATGCCTTGTCTCGTAAGTCAGTGAAGCATCATTCCAGGCAAGTTCTACATATACACAAATGTCTTTGTCTTCAAAACTTAGTATTTTATCAAGAGGCCAGAGAATCGTAGAGTAGCTTGAGTTGGAAGGGATCTTAAAGATCATCTAGATCCAGCCCCACTGATGTGGGCAGGGTTGCCAGCCACTAAATCAAGCACCTGATCAGGCTGCACAGGCCCCAAATATCTCCATTGATGGGGCATCCACACCTTCTCCAGGCAACCTATTCCAGCACCTCACCACTTTCTGAGTGAAAAATATCCCCCTAACATCTAATCTAAACCTCTTCTCTTTTAGTTTAAAACCATTCATTCTTCCTTGCCCTATTGCTGTTAGTATAAAAAGTCTGTCTCCCTCCTGTTAGTACTGGAAGCTGCTATAAAGTACTGGAAGGCTGTAATGAGGCGTCCATGGAGTCTCCTCTTCTCCAGGCTGAACAAGCTCGATGCTCTTATTTTTAGGAGAGGTGCTCCAGCCCTCTAATCATCTTTGTGGTCCTCCTCTGGACTCACTCCAACAGTTCTACACCATTATTGTGCTGGGGACCCCAGATCTGGATGCAATATTCCACCCGAGGCCCCATGAGACACAGAGAAACCCACGTGTCCTTTTCTAAAGTTGTTTGAAGCATTAGCTTTACCACAAAAAGAGGCAACTTAGTGGAGGGACCCCTGTACAGCAGCAGTTTCTGAGTACCTAATCCTTCTGCACTGCATGGCTAAAGCCAGCAGCGTTGTTCACAATAACTGGAGTAGCATACTTACCTATTTCACACTGCTTCCCAGAGAAACCGTGGTGACAGAGGCAGATGAAGAGCTGTGGTGAGTAATACGCCTGTGAACACTGGCCCCCATTGTAGCATTTATTTCTAGTGCAGGCTGTGGAATAAACAAAAGCCAGGAAACGATTTAAATTCACAGAATTTAAACAGCTGGCAGCATGCCCATCCGTCCTCCTCCTTCAGTCTCCTTTAGCCTGTTCTACTTTCCCCTAACATGTGTATGTAGTGTTAGACTCTTTCCTTTGCTCCATTCTCTCCATTAACAGTGTCATAAGCTTTTCTCAGCCTCTTGCCCATTCCTCCTTAGTTCTGTCTGAGTCAGTGTATACTGATGCTTTCATTTCAAGCCAAATTTTGTGTGATAACTCCTTCCCTGACAATGGAGTTTTTCTTTAGGATGATTAGATGGATAATTTGTCATCTCCCACCCTTTCCGTTCTTTTTCTTCTTCATACTCACCTCTGATAGGCACAGTGTGGCAGTAACTCCGACCACTGTCACACCTACAATACTCTATTCTGCTCCCCGAGAGTCTCAGCCAGCTCCCCCTGTGCTGGTATATTTGTCCAGATGAATAGTCTTTGCAAATAGCTGTAATTGGAGAAAGGGAACCCTCTTTTAAAGATTCATGGAAAAGACCTTGCTGAGCAAAATAACTCTCTCTTGCCAGGGTAAAAAGTATCCACAAAGGGATAAATCAGTCTAACAGGCCACTCTTTCTTATTCCCAGACTCAAGCTATCACATTTCTGTCACTGTTATGCTGCTGAATGTTCTGTTCTGCTAATGACCATCCTCATTATGACTCTGAAGAACAGAGAGAGAGGAGAACATTGTTCTTTAAGGTGTGGATGGTAATACTCTATTTTGTCTTCTGAATCTGCCATTCTCAGGGTTGCTCCCCAGCCATGGAAAACAACTTTCAGGCTCCATTCCTTCAGTGTCATCTCCTTTCCTCTCCTCTGTTTTTAAAGCCTCTGGGTCATGCAGCTGTACTTTGCCTGGCTTACCTCTAGATCTGGCTCCCCGTTTGTAACGCATGTGCAAGCCCTGCAAATAGAGAAGGTGAATTCTGTGAGTAACTGCTCTCTTAAGGAAACTGAGAGAATAAGTGCCCTCAAGAAGCCACATCTCTTCTCGAGGTCTTGAAAATCAGGAAACAGTGAAAACTGTGTTAAGTGTTTCAGCACGGGTACTGAAAAACAACAAATAATTTAATTAGCACAGATTATCAGGTTACTGCTTGTCACTTGAGTGATGTGAGTTTGGTGGTGTGTTGTACTTGCATCATTTGTGAAGTATTTATGTGCTGGTGGAGCACTCCAACTGCTAACTAAAGCTTGTCTGCTTTCTGCTATTTGAGGGAGATCCATGAAAATAATTTGCAAGTGTGTAAATGTGAACAAGCAGTTGTTTTTGCTCAGCAGCTTTTGCTTGCAGTTCCCTTGCGAGTACTTTGATTAACTTTCATTTTTCAGAGCATGTGTTAAGAAGATTAGTCATAAGAAGAGCTCAGCATGGACTGGACGTGCCTGCAATGATGCGTGATCGTTCAGTGCAAGACTTTCACTTGCTACCCATCATATTTAAATACTGAAAGTGGACTGGGAGGAAGGAGCAGAAAGGTACAGATGCATATCCTGCAGCCAATTATTTTTCTTCCTCATTTCTAACAGTAGAACTAGATCCTTCCTTTGATACATACGGCTGGAGTCAGTGGTAAGAAGAGCTGCTGAAAACTAGGTTAAGTGTCTGAGATGGCAAGAGCATTACTTGATGTATTACCTCTTACCTGGCACTGAGCAGTCTTGATTGCTCCCACCAACAGGAGGAGACTTAGGAGCTTGCCTTTCATTCTGAGTGTTTTCCACATCACCTCCAGAACTCAAGTTGTCTATGGAGGTAAAAGAAAAAATAAACTGTTGAAAAGGATGTTTTACAGCATGAATGACTTTCGAAGCTTCAGGTTTAAATAATGAGAATGCTTTTTACATTAAAATCCACTTTCTACTCCGCAGCTCTCTGCAATTCAGTCTAGTTGTGAATCCGGATCTTTGCCTCCACTCATCTCATTTGCTTTGAAAATCTGCTTCTTCCCTCATTAGAAATTAACTTCTTCCCTGGAAAAGTTCTTCAACAGACCTGGTTACAAATAATTATAGGAAGGACATTTGGATACCGTGATCCTGCTGTATTTCATGTTACTGTTGCTTAATACATACATGTATTGGCTTTGAGTGGGAAGTTTCTTGGCAGAAGCATGAATTTGGGACCCTGTAGCCTCTGACTGCAAGGAGATAGATATGTCACAGTCTTGTACTCAGTTCTCTTCACCCAATTTGTTTCCTAACAAAGGAGGCAGATGGTTTCTTTCACTGAGGCTAAGAAATATTGTCTGAGTGCTGCCTGGTTTTGAGTATTCATTGGACAGAGAACACATTGTGGGCATCAGGGGACATCTTCACAGCAGTGTCAGTCCTGGGTACGTGGAAATGTTGATGAAACTAAGCAATGTATATTCTTTCCTTTGCTGGCCAAAATGGCATCTCTTATCTCATTCTCATATCATAAAAATGCAGATGGTCTAATATGTATAAGTGGCTCGTAGTCTTTTGCTCTACTGCATCCTTTTTTCCTTTTTTTTTTTTTTTCCTGTTCCAGCTGGTTTACATTACGGTGCTACACCCTTTCTTTTCTTCTTCCCTTCTCCTATGCCTTTCCAACCACGAATGATTGGTGTCCTACTATACATGGAAAACTGTTAACACATTTTAGCAGCTACTTTTCAGTCTTGAGAAAGGTACAGTATATGCCAGTAGATTGGAATGTTCTGAGTGATAAGCCCTATCAAACTGAAACCACATAGCTGTTTGAAAAATACTGTGTTTACAAAACTCCAAGTGGAAACCTGCCAGCAGTGTGCTTTCTGGTAAAGTTCTCTTAAGCAGTCACAGACCTTGAGTTGACCTAAAGAATGCTGCAGATGTACTGGTTTTGCTGAAGCATCGTTATCAGTAATGCTTTAAATTACACATTTCTACTATAATTTGTTAATAAGAGCTGAGTAATACTCGCTCTCTTAGTACTATCTTACAGATATGGCATAACACCTTAAAAATTATTTTCTAAATGCAGCTTAAAAGGTCATTGGTAGTGATTTAAAGTAGCTCCCTCTTCTGTTTACCCCTCAGTAACCTAGAGAACCAGAACTCCCTGCTGTTTCAGCCTGAGGCTGTTTGCCCTTTTACTGCTTGCTGAGGCTTGAAGCAACTGGACGCTAGAAGTCTTATCCAGCATTGTATGTCTTCAGAAACTGAAAGGCAATAGCTCAGTTGGTTAACTGCCCTGGTATTTTAGTAGAATTTATTAAAAGCATTTGATGATAATTCCAATCATGTCGAAAACAGAAAATGCAATTTTTTAAATGGGTACAGAGTAGTACATACCTTTTTTGCTTTTCCTCTCTTGTTTTCTGCTGCTGATTGGCTTCCCAGACCAGTCTGTTTTTACGTTTTCCACATCTCTGTTACAATCTCTGAAAAGCTCCGTGCTACTTAAAACTGCACTGAAAGGGGTGGAGCCTTAAGAGGGCAGTAGGGTGTGCTTCCCACTCCTCCAAGAGGAAAAATAGCAGCCAAGATCTTGGGATGGTCTGGGACAGAGTGGCACATGTCCAAACTGTGAGGTTTCTGCATGGGACAGGAGGAGAGCTGACTTGTGGATTTTACATACTGGATTTTGCAGCCAGTTTGCTTTGTTCATTCTTTATTCTAATCAGAGAGCAGATGCAGCCTTCAAAACAAACATTTCTGCATTAGACACCTTAAACTTCAGTGAGACTGAGAATAGTTGTATCCCCTACGGAGAGCTGTTTTGTCTCATTGTGCTTCTAGGAATGCAATAGGTAGCACCTCAAGTGAATGCACAGGTGTGTTGTTTCTAACATGACCAGAGGCTGCAGGCTTAACAGTAATGCTGAGAAACTCCTGCTTTGAGCTGGAGCAGTGTGCTGTAGTGGAGTGACATCCCTCAGAATCTTGGGCACAGAGACCTTGTGTCACAACATGCCTCAGTGTGCTGGAAGAAGAAATCAGAACTCTCGAGTTAATTGATAACAATGAAGAAATGTTAGGAGCTCTAGGTAGAAATAAGGAAGAGCATGTTAAGGACCAGAGCTAAATGTTCACTGATAATGTCCATCCCAGAAAATGAAACTTCTCAGCTAGAGTGAAAAAAAACATCAGTCACGAAGTACTACATTATGAAAGTGCAGCAGCCAAATCCAAATGAGGAATTTTCTAACTGAATTTAGAACTGAAAACTATGGATGATACAGTCATTACAGTAGTAGGTGTGTGCAGACTTTTAGGAATTTATTCTCTAGAAATTGGTTTCTGATAAAATTTAGTGCAAGCACAGACAGAAATAGCATATGAGGGACTCCCATTTTCAGGAAGTAAGTGCACAGATTCCTCTGTCAGCAAACACGTTAAGGGTCAATTTGAACACTGGAAAGAGGAAACTATTTCTCTTGAATGTTTAGGCCTTCTCTGTATGGAAATCTGTGTCAAGATTGTCATATGTATCTCTGAGTAAAACTGCAGGTGTTCACGTAAATGCCATAAATCTGCTTTAGGAACAGTTGGAATTGACTGTTTCCAGAGGAGTCTGTATTGAGAAAGGATGGTTGGGCACTGCTGAACAAATGGGTTAACTTCCATTTCTTTTAAAGACGATATTTTTTTTTTGCTACTGGAGTTGCTTCTGCAGCACTGCGTCCAGGGTTGGAGCCCCCAGGACAAGAAAGACAGGGAGCTGTTGGAGAGGGTCCAGAGGAGCCACAAAGATATCAGGGTCTGCAGCACCTCCCTACAAAGACAGGCTGAGGGAGCTGGGCTTGTTCAGCCTGGAGAAAAGAAGGCTGTGGGGTGACCTCAGTGCAGCCTTCAGTACCTAAAGGGAGCCTACAGACAGGAGGGGAATCAACTCTTGGAAAGGGGAGATAACAGCAGGACTAAGGGGAAACGATTTGAAGTTGAGGGAGGGCAGATTGAGGTTGGATGTCAGGGGGAAGTTGTTTGCTATGAGAGCGGTGAGGTGCTGGAACAGCTGCCCAGAGAGGCTGTGGATCCCCGTCCATCCCTGGAGGTGTTCAAGGCCAGGTTGGATGGGGCCCTGGGCAGCCTGGGCTGCTGTGAGATGTGGAGGTTGGTGGCCCTGCGTGTGGCAGGGGGTTGGAGCTTCGTGATCCTTGAGGTCCCTTCCAACCCTGGCCGTTCTGTGATTCTAGATTAAAGATTCTAATGTAGTAATAGCTTTCAGGGAAGATTTCAGAAGTTATTATTTCCTATTTTTTTGCAGCTTAAGGACAACTGTAGCTGTCTAAGAGTGCTGTGGGTGCTATCTGCACTTCTTACTGTGCTTTAGGAAAAGCTTTTTTAGGAAAGCCAGCAGTAATAGAACCTTCTCCATTCAGCGCTGACCACTGATTTACCTCTCAGCTGATCCTGCATCAGGATAGGGCTTTTTCGAGACTGCTGAGTTAGAGTGCATCCCTACACGACGTCTGGAAACGCCTCAGCTGTCAGGCAGCTGTCAGGTGCTGCGTGGAGCCCCTGCTTTCATTTCCACACCAGATGCAAAATGTAGGAAACACAAAAGGCTGAAGAAATTTCGGTTCACGCTTTACGTTGCCTGGTAAGAACCATATAATTTTTACAATAAATACCAGCTATGGAACGCATCCCTACTCCAGCCCGAGCGGTCCCAAGTCTCGGGATTTCTTCATCGTAGAACCGCTCCGCTTCCTTCATCGCCATCGTAACCCCGATGTGACGGACGCAGGAAGGCGGTTGTGGCCCCTTTAAGGGCTGCCTCGTACCACGTGCCTCCGGAACCGGAAGTGCCCGCGGAATCGGCCCAGGCCCCGCGGAGTCGTAGCGCCGCGGCCCAGCCATGAGCCGGCCGCCGGCTCTGCAGGCACAGACCTGCGGTCCCTGGGAGATGAAGGAGCGCCTGGGTACCGGCGGTTTCGGCAACGTCATCCGTTGGCACAACAAGGTAAGCGGCGGCCGGCCCGCTCCTCCGGGCCCGATCCGATCCGACCCGCGCTCAGCCGCGCTGTGTCCGCAGGAGACCGGCGAGCAGGTGGCCATCAAACAGTGCCGGCAGGAGCTGAGCCCGCGCAACCGCGACCGCTGGGCGCTGGAGATACAGATCATGAAGAGGTGAGCTGGCGGCGGGCGGGAGCGGGGCCTGGCGCTACGGCCGGGCTGAGCTGAGTTGAACGCCGCCAATCCGCCGGGCCCGGCCCTGCGAGGTGCGTTGGGATGGCTGTGATAAGGGAAGGGCGGGAGAATTGTGTGGCACCACAGGGTCGTAGAATCGCAAGGTTGGAAAGGACCTGCAAGATCATCCAGTCCAACCGCCCTCCCATCACCGCTGCTACCACAAGCACTAAACCAGATCTCGCAGCTCCTCATCCAGACGCCTCTCGAACGCTGCCAGGGACGGCGACTCCACCGCCTCCCTGTGCAGCCATTGCAGTGCCTGAGAGAAAAAGTTCTTCCTTATGTCCAACCTAAACCTCCTCTGCTACAACTTGCAGCCATTTTCTCGGGTCCTGTTTGTTGCCTGGGAGAAGAGGCCAAACCCTTCCTCAGCACAACCTCCCTTCAGGAAGCTGTAGAGTGCAATGAGGTCTCCTGTGAGCCTCCTCTTCTCCAGACTGAACAATCCCAGCTCCTTCAGCCGCTCCTCATAAGACTTGTGCTCCAGACCCCTCACCAGTTTCCCTGCCCTTCTCTGGACACGTTCCTCAATGTCTCTTTTGTAGTGAGGGGCCCAAAGCTGAACACAATACTCTGAACATGCTGAGGAAGATCTTGCTTTGTTATTCCTCACAGCCGCCGCCTTCAGCTGTTCTGCTGGTGTCTTTGGTGTTAAAATGGTTCTGCTATATTCAAGCATGTGCTGGGCGGTGCTTTGGACTGATTGCAGCTGGGGTCCTGCTGGGAGGTGGGAACAGGGTGTCAGCGTTGAGCTTTACGTGTAGTTCTAATAGTTCTATGCACACCTGTTGTGGATGTGTTCATGGAAAGCACTGGCTGCACATAGAGCTGGGATAAGTCTGTAGGCCTGTGAGGGATGGATGAATTGCAGGCCTTTAGAACTGGCTGTTTCAGTTTCTAAAACCATTAATGGCCTTATAGGTCTTAACATGAGTACCACGAACGTGTGAGACTGTGCACCTATTCAAGAAGGTGCTTTCCCAGGTTCTGATGATGGTGTGTATTTGCTTTGTTTCTGTTTCTCAGGCTGAACCATCCAAACGTGGTGGCTGCCCGTGATGTTCCTGAGGGAATGCAGAAGCTTGCACCAAATGATTTACCGTTGCTGGCCATGGAGTACTGCCAGGGTGGAGACCTCCGCAAGGTGGGGTCACCGGGGTGGTGTTGTGGTTGAACCTGGCTGGTGGCAGCCATTCCCTCACTGTCTCCTTCCCAGTGAGATGAGGAGAGAATTGAAATAAATAAATAAAAACTAGGACTTCACAGAACCACAGAATGGACAGGGTTGAAAGGGACTTCAAAGATCATGAAGCTCCAATCCTCTGCCACATGCAGGCCCACCAGCCTCCACATTTAATACCAGACCAGGCTGCCAAGGCTCCATCCAACCTGGCCTTGCACATCTCCAGGGATGGACGGGGCATCCGCAGCCTCTCTGGGCAGCTGTTCCAGCACCTCACCGCTCTCATAGTAAAGAACATCCTGATGTCCAACCTAAATCTTCGCTGCCTCAACTTCAAACCATTTCCCCTTGTTCTGTTATTATCTACCCCTTTCAAAGAGTTGACTCCCCTCCTGTTTATAGGCTCCCTTTAGGTACTGAAAGGCTGCAAAGGACTTGTGGGTAGAGATAAAAAAAACTATTTACCGAGTTAGAGGAAAGGATACAGCCATTTTGCATGTAGAAGATGAGAGCATGTGTGAGGGATATGCAACAGGATCTGGGGTATGTCCAAGACCATTGTAGCTCAAGGTGCACTCCCTATCTGTAATAGGAAAAAACTACAATTACTAATGCTGGTTCTTATCTTACCATTTTTCTTAAACTTTGCTATAAGCTGCCCATAGGTCAGACCTGTAACTCACAGCTGACAGTGGAGCTGACATTGCCAGGCTCCAGGGGAAATGCTTATGAAGGACACAGCAAAGTTGCAATAACACTGACTTTTTCCACCCACCCTTTCTTATCCCATGGATACACCAAGGCTTGAAGCTCTAATTATTGCTACGAGGGGTCCCAATTCTATGGTTTTGTCTGTAAAAAAATTCAATTCTTTGTGCTTAAACATCTTGTGTTTTGACAGTCTGTGGGACTGAGATCCTTCAGTGGGATGTAGGATGGAGAAGCTATAGCATATGGCGTGGAGAAGCTGTCATTTGTGATGTTTTCTTGCAGTACCTGAATCAGCTGGAGAATTGCTGTGGTTTGCGGGAAGAAGCTATTCTCATCTTACTATCTGATATTGGTAAGTGATGGCAAAATCTTCACAAGTCTCAGCTACAGAAGTGTGGAATCACTGCAGCAGTGACTTTAACCAGTATTCTTGCTTTGCTGACCCACTTTGTAAGAGAGTGAGCCTTTAAGGTTTTCTTAATTTTTTTTTTTTTCTTGACACTTTTCTGTCTGGAAAAAACCCTGGAACTTCTATCAAGTTTTTGTTTTTCTTGTTTTTCCTAGCAACACACTTTTTAATTTTATCTGGGGAAAAAAAGAGACGTTGTAAAGTATAACTTTGAGCAAGTGTGGAAAATAAAGGGCATTTATTCTGACTGTGGTGTATTCTTCAGATCAGATTTTTGTCTTGTTCAGATAGAATTTCCTAGTTTTGGGGTTGCAGTGGCTCTGTGTGAAAATTTGGAAAATTCTTGTGAATCTGAGGAATTTTGGAGGTGAAATGGGGAGAGCACCACTTTATGGACAGAACAAGATGTATGGCTTTTGGATCTGGATTTAAAACTGTTGAAGAAATGGGCAAAGAAGAGCTGAGTAGAGGCATTTATCTGTTGAAGAGATGCGTTTTAGTTCTGCCAGCTGTTACAATTTTTTTTTTATTTAAACCTTTAGTACTTGGGAATGGGTACAGAAAATGATTTGAAGAGCAAGAAATCTACTGTCACTTTTAAAAATGTCACTGCCAAGAGAACAAATCTGTGTCCAGAAGTGTTTGATGCTAACTTCTTCCTCTTGCACTTGGAATTTTATTTTTCAGTCAGTTATCTTGTCCTTTGTACAAGATTCAACTCAAACACCTTGCTTTTGTACCACGTAGAAGTGAAACCTTAGCAAGCTCATATTAGGTACTTTTACATTCTTAGCAAGTGGCTCTTTGTGTCTCAGCCTCTGCTCTCAGGTACCTTCACGAGAACAGGATCATCCACAGAGACTTGAAACCAGAGAACATTGTGCTGCAGCAAGGAGAGCAAAGGGTAAGCAGTAACATGGTGTCTGCCTACACAGACAAGTCAATGTAAGTGGAGAATGTGCGTGTGCTTGCTGCACTTACAGTGGTGAACACGCAGAAGCAGTCAACCTAGGGTAACAGCTCTCTCAGATCTGTGTGTCATTCAGCACCTTTCCTGCATATCTTTGAAGAGCTGAACTGGTTTTGTCTGCTGTACGTGTGCAGCAAAACTTATCTCATGTTCTTCTTTCTGTTTTATGTTTCAGTTAATACACAAAATCATTGACCTTGGATATGCTAAGGAGTTGGATCAGGGTAGCCTATGCACATCATTTGTTGGGACACTACAGTACTTGGTAAGGAAGAAATTCAGCTAGATGGGACAGAATTAACAGTGTAATTCAAGTTTGGACTGGGATGAAGTAATTTTCTTGGTATGAGGTGCATTTGGAGTGCTGCAGCTGACAAAGATAACAGTTTCCCCCCTTCTGCCTTGTTTCCCCCCTTCTGCCTTGTTTCCCCCCTTCTGCCTTGTTTCCCCCCTTCTGCCTTGTTTCCCCCCTTCTGCCTTGTTTCCCCCCTTCTGCCTTGTTTCCCCTCTTTTGTCTCCCACCCCCACTGGATTATCACAGTGTCAATGATAACACAGTGTATTGTGTTTATAAGAAGCAGAAGTATTCTGTGAGATCTCAAAGCTCATGAGAGGCAGTGTTTCAGCACAGCCATTAATGTGATACAAATGTTAACGAGCTCTTAAGGAGCAGAGAGAGCTGAGAGATGGATGGCTTTGACTTCTGCATGTGTAAATTGTCTCAGGCTCCAGAGCTGCTGGAACAGCAGAAGTACACGGTTACAGTGGATTACTGGAGCTTTGGCACACTGGCTTTTGAATGCATTACAGGCTTCAGACCATTCCTACCCAACTGGCAGCCAGTACAATGGTGAGTGACCTTGGGCCAGGTGATAAAAAGAATGCATGCAGTGCCACTGTCCTGTCTGTGGGAAGTAGAGGTGTGGTCCCTTGATTCTCTAGGGTAATATCCCTGTATTCCATACCCTTATGGAGATTGACTTCTTTTACTGAAGTTTTTTCTACTTGAGCAAGTTGAGCATTCCTTAGATTTCTCTTTGGAATCGGGGCTGACATCTGCAGGGCAAGTAGCAGAAACTCAAGCAGTGTCTTTGTTTTAACTGTAAAAATTTGCTGGGAAAGGCAAGTGATAACTTCACTATTGTGCTTGCTTGGAATTCATTAGGCATACGAAGGTGCGACAGAAGAGTGAGCTGGATATTGTTGTTTCAGAAGACTTATCTGGAGAAGTCAAATTTTCCAGCAGTTTACCCTGCCCAAACAATCTAAACAGGTGAGGACTAGAAATCTATTGTGATCTGCTGTGACATACTGAAATGAACTTCTTTCTCTGTGAATGGACCACGTCTATTTTATATGCCTTTCTGTAAATAAGTTGAGTTCTTGACACAAACAATGCTTGTGTACCTTATCAGACGTGTAGGTGAGTCTTGATTTCTGCTTTCTAAATAGTGCATTTACACTCAGGAAAAGAAAATTGGTTGTCAGTTCTCCTGCAGAGACTTGGCCAGGTGATGACTGCAGATGCACTTCCTTTTCTGATCCCATTCTTGCTTTGGTCCTTCAGCGTTTTGGCTGGGAAATTGGAGAAATGGCTGCAACTCATGTTAATGTGGCACCCACGGCAGAGAGGTACAGATCCTGTGTATGGGCCCAATGGGTGTTTCAAAGCTTTGGATGACATCTTGAACTTGAAGGTGAGCAATACAGCTGGATTAGTTTGAAAACTTTTCCAGAGAGCAATTGAACCTAGTCCACGAGAGAAGAGCCTTGAGTCATGAGCCTAAGAGGAGGAGCAGCACAGAATCTTACTTAGGAGTGTGCTTTCCTCATGCTTTTTGGAGAAGTTGATCTTGTTGGGAGTAGCAAATAGCTTCTGTATGTCCTTGGTCCTGTACTCTTGCAAAGGTTTCTACTGAAAAAGCTGTTTAATTGGCATATGACTTCTCTTCCAGCTGATGAAGGGTGAGGTTTTGAGCATATAATGTTGTGAAGTAGCTGCAAAGTGACTTCTTGAACTTTGCAAGTGCTTTGGAACAGTTTATTGGTCATCATCATCTCAGTCCAGAGATTTCTGCTCAAACATAACTTCTGCATTTTCAGCTCTTCTCATGTCACATTGATTCCTTTCAGTT
This sequence comes from Meleagris gallopavo, assembly GCF_905368555.1. Taxonomy (NCBI): domain Eukaryota; kingdom Metazoa; phylum Chordata; class Aves; order Galliformes; family Phasianidae; genus Meleagris; species Meleagris gallopavo. The sequence continues at coordinate 2,937,505 of NC_139427.1, forward strand.
ACTGCATGTTTTGAATATGGTTACGGGAACTGTGCACACCTACCCTGTGACAGAGGAAGAGACCCTGCAAACAGTGAAGGCCAGGATCCAGTCAGATACTGGGATCCCAGAGCAGGATCAGGAGCTACTGCAGGAGGCTGGTCTTGCATTGTTTACTCAGAAGCATTCAGCTGATAGCAAGGTGAGTCTGGATATTCCCCTTCCTTGGCTGTACAGTGAATTTGCAAGTGCAGCTCTTGCACTGGGAGCAGAGCACTCCCTGCTGTTCTGGCAGGCCTTAGTCATAGTAACCACTTAGACCTGATCCCTTGCAGAATAGGCACTGTGTTCTTTGGGCAAAAAAAAAAAGCATTTTTCTTATAGTGTTATTGAGGCTTGCTTTTTTTTGAGAGAACTCCGTTGAGTCTTCTGTCTTCTGCAGGTGAATGATGCTGCAGCTGCAGACACAGACCTCCTCTTCCTCTTTGATAATCAGAAAGTTGCCTATGAGGCTCAGGTTGCCTTGCGACCTCATCCGGAAAGTGTTGACTACATCCGTAAGGACTTTCTCTAGCATGAATGTCAGAGGTTGTTCATGTTGAGAGGGCTGCCTGTATTCTGTAGTCTGTAACGTGTGCAAAGAGCAGAGAGGGATTTTGTACATTAGTACTGGAGAAGCAATAAAACAGCCTGGCATAGCATTTATTCAGCTTTTAAGAATAACTGAGGGAAGGAAGGGTTTAATAACACTGGGGAGGCTGCATGGAGGGTAGCCAGCTATAAAGTTTACAAGAGAGTTGGCTGCATGCCTTTCAAAGGAGTGATGTTTCAGTCTGTTTTGTCACATGATAACACTACTTTTAAGTTTCATACTGATTTCCCTCCACCCATTTTTCTGTTTCCAGTTCAGGATCCAAAGAAGAATCTGCACTTTTTCCAGCTGCGGAAAGTTTGGGGTCAGATCTGGCACACAATCAGGATGCTGAAAGAGGATTGTAACCGGCTGCAGCAGGGACAGCGAGCAGCCATGTACGGTGGCAGTCTCACTGGAATACATATTTCTGCCTTTGCTCCCTGGTGGAAGTAAAAGGACAGGAGTAGCATCCTGTTAGAATGGGGAAGCCCATGAGTGGAGCTATTAACAACTAATGGAAAACTGAGGATTGTGTCCTTTAGCACAACTGCTTTTGTGCTCACTGCTATGCTCTGTCGTATCTATTTTTGTTGTAAGTGGAAGCCTGCATTTTTATAACTTGAGAGGATAATAGGACGTTCTTGTCCATGCAGGATGAATCTATTGCGTTACAATAGTACTCTCTCAAAGATGAAGAATTCTATGGCCTCCCTTTCCCAGCAGCTGAAAGCAAAACTGGACTTCTTCAAAACAAGCATTCAGATTGATCTTGAGAAGTATAAAGAGCAGATTGAATTTGGAATTAGTGAGTATAGCACCTTGCTTACAGAGGTCTTTTACATCACACGCAGTATCTTACCTTTCCCTGTGTGAATTTGAGAAAAGCAATTGTTCTTTTTTCATTCCTGTAGCTTCTGAGAAGCTGCTGTTTGCCTGGAAAGAGATGGAGCAAGCTGTGGAACTTTGTGGTCGGGTATGTTTCTAAATCTTCATCACTTATCCTAAGAAAGAAAGGGGTTATTTATACCCCTTTGTTCTCCTTTAAATAGAAACTTACTGTGTCTGAGCTGACTCCACACATCACGCTGTCTTGGTTTGCATTGCATCTTTTTTTTTTTTTTTTTTCCCCTTTCATCAGTTTTTGCAAGGCCTTAGGGAGTGAGGGTGATGTTGCAAAATGTGAGAGGAGATTTTGCAGTGGTTGCACTCAGAGGTCCAGCTAAACAAGCCTGGAGATAGATTTTTATCGAGAAAGCTGAAAGAAGGATTTGGGATAATAGGTTAAACTGAATAGTATGATTAGATGATTGAACACAAGACAGTGTAATCACTGTAAGTACAGCTAAGGGCCCTCCCAAATGAGGAGTGAAAAGTAGCTAGTTGGATTAGTCTTATTCTGTCCCAACACTTGGTCCTCCTCTAGTTGAAGAATGTGGAGTGGTAGAAGGACAGTCTGACAAGTGACAGCTTCTGCATATGAACAAGTTCTGGTGGAAAACCAGTACTGGATGCAGTTGTATGCCAAGTGAAAGGGGGGAAGAAACGATGATAGGTAGGATGAGAGAAGAAATCTGGAGCAGTGAATAAATAAGGAGGAAGCATTGCAGCCTGGAATCTAGTGCCACGTGTATTATGAAGCTTGGTTCTTCATTTGGTCACAGACCAAACTTATCAACAAAAAAAAATATCAGAAACTATTTTATTCCAGAGCAGAGAGCTATTTTATTTGAAATGAATTCACTCATGTTCTCACTCGTCTTTGCCCAAGACTGTTTGCTGCTTTGTTGACATATTTAGAAATATGAATGAGAAAGGAAGAGTAGCAGTGTCTCTTAGTGTGTGTCTGCCTCGTTGCTTACGTTCTGCTCTGTTTTCAGGAGGATGATGTGGATCAGCTAGTAAAGAGAATGATGGCATTGCAAACAGATATTGTGGACCTTCAGAGAAGCCCCCTGGGTCGTAAACAAGGAGGAACACTGGAGGATTTGTAAGTTGCTCTGTCTTCAGTGTCAGATGTAGGAGTGTTGCTAGCAAAACTTCAACCCTTATTCAAGACAATGAAATTGCTCTCCCCAGTTAAATTATGGGGGACTTAAAAAATTAAAACCTAACAAGAAAAAGTTTGACTCCTCACCTGTTGATCTGAAATAGCAGGATGTTATATAAGGGATTTGAGTTCTGGAATTACTCGTTCATAGTTTAGGTCCTAGAGAAATCCTTTATGTTCTGTGCCTTTTTCTTCTAGAGAAGAACAAGCCAGAGAGTTGTACCGGAGACTGAGAGAGAAGCCAAGAGGTAAAAGATATTTTATGTCATAAGTTCAGCTTGCTTTCTGTGGGTTGTAACTTTGAAGATGGAATAATCTGCATTGAGAAAACTTTCTCTGCATTTTAGGCCTGCACTTTTGTTAGCTGTACGTGGAGTCTTCTGGATTTGCCTATTTTGGAGAGGGGAGTCAGGGACTCAATTTTAAACCAGGCCAGCCTTGCTTTCTTGACATCTTCTGAGCTTTTCTTGGAACTTCTGAGCTCTTCTCAGAGCAAGCTGTTACTGCAAGCGTATGCTGCTGCTTCATTTTCTGTGTAGGAAGCATGAAAGATACAGCTGGTTGTTTGAGCAGCTGTACAGTCCTAAGGCAGTAAACCCACCCTACCAACTCTGCTTTCCAGTTCTCATCTCTTGGTGGCTAAAAAGCAGTGCACTTCATCCCACCCAAACATGCATGTCCTCTATATTTGGGATGTTTCAGGATTGAAGAAAAGGTGGAAACAAACCACTAAGAAGCTTCTCACTGTAATAAAAGCCTACTTCTCTGTGTAACATTCTGACTCTTATTCCAGATCAGAGGACAAGTGGTGACAGCCAAGAAATAGTACGGTTGCTCTTACAGGCAATCCAGACCTTTGAAAAAAAAGTCCGAGTCATTTATGCTCAACTCAGGTGAGCTTTGTAGTTAGTTTTTATTGACTGTTGAGAAAATGTTTCTTCTTTCAGCAAGAGGTTCTGTTCTAGCAGTGTAAGGAACAGGTTTACCTGTGTTATAGGGGTTAAGAAACTTCAGAAAACTTCCCCTACTGCAATTGACAATGTGTGATCTAATTTATTATTATTACTTTGTTTTTGTAAAGCAAAACTGTAGTTTGCAAGCAGAAGGCACTGGAATTGTTCCCCAAAGTGGAGAAAGTGATGAATCTGATGAATGAAGATGAAGAAACAGTTGTAAGGCTTCAGGAGAAACGACAGAAAGAACTGTGGAACTTACTGAAAATTGCTTGTGTAAGTAAAACAAAAACTCTACTATGTTGTTAAGATAGTAGCACACCCAAGTTACTGAGATAATAAGTTTAGTTTATCCTATGGTTGTTTTCATTACCTTGAGTTAGGATTACAGATGGTTTCTAGGCTGCCTTGTGTTGCTGGCTATTGGAAATAAGTGTCTTTTCTTTAGAGTAAAGTACGTGGTCCTGTTAGTGGCAGTCCAGAGAGCATGAACATGTCACGTCTGAATAGCCCTGGTCAGCTGCTGCTGCAGGTCCCTTCTGGAACCTACGCTTTACCAGAATCTGTCAGGAAAAGGTGAGCTGAAGGCTGGAGTTCTGTTACTGCTAGTGTCAGCTCTGCAAACTGATACAGAAGCTTTCTTACATTTCATGCTTAGTGTTCAGTTTCCAGTGTCAGTAGTCTTACCTACCTAGCGGCTGGTGTTGGTTGGTTGGTTGTTTCTTCTGGGGTTTGTGAATATTCCTTATGAACAACAGGAAATAAATTTAGCTGCGTGCCCCCCACTTCAATAAATAGGGCTTGTTTTATCTGGACTTGTTGGGCTTACCTGAAGTGCACTGACAGCAGGAATTGTGTCATTGTGGAAGGTAATAAATGGTAGGAGGGCTTTGTCAGGAAAGAGAGATTGCTCTACCAAGCATTTGTAGTTCTGGCTTGTTTAAAGCAGCTGGGTCAGTAATTAAAACGAGACTTGAGCTTGTGTATTTGTATGTTGCTTCATGTTTTAGTTTATAGGCTGCTTTAAAACGTTTTCTGTAGTGGCAGTGGCTCCATGTAAGAACCCAATTCCAATTTGAACACGCTTCCTTTTCTCCCATGCCAGTAAGTCGGGGGATGCCACTGACCCCCCTTAACTTACAAAACAAGTTAATAAGCTGATTGCTAAAGGTTCCTCAGTGCTGCACAGTGTAGCTTCACAAAGTATTTCCTAGAGGAACTTCCATGGAAAATAACTGTCAAACGCTCTCATCTTTCAGTGAGGAGCTACTGCTGGAATCGCAGAAACTGTGTAGCCAACTAGAAAACGTGATGCATGACACGATGAAGGATCAGGAGCAGAGCTTTATGGTAAAATGCTTGGTATTCTCCCATTTGAACTGCTGGCACATTCCCTGCTTGCTGGGAGTGGGGGCCACATCTTTGGGTTCTCAGTCATTTTATGCCAAATTGTAAAGCAGTGGGGATACTCAGACCTACCTTTCTTGAAAGGGCAGGGGCAACTGGGGGAGGTGCTTGTCTGTGGTACAAAAATAGTGCAAAACTGCACTTTTCCCATTGGGATGGATCTGTGGTAGCTACACACTGGTGTGCAGGGAATAAAAAGATACAGAAGGAAACAGTTTAAGGTTGTGTTTTTTCATTTAAATAAATCACATCGTTCATCATGAAACTATACTGACCAAGTTGTTTGCAGTACAGTTTTTAAATCTTTGCAATCTCAAATACGAGCCAGCAATGAACTTTGTATTTCTAACCCTTTATACTTCAGGCTCTCGACTGGAGCTGGCTTCAGCTTCAGGCAGAAGAAAGAAGCAATCCAGAACAAACCCATATGTAAAATCACCTCAGCTGCCTCTGAAGACATGCTACCTGAGTAAGCCAACTGTGATAATCTGCTGCCTCTAGAAAGGGAAGTGCCTCTTTTTACTGCTGCCTACTGCTTATGTGAGATACGTGGCACAGCTTCTAGTATCCACATCTCAGATACTTTATTTCTGAAGGATACAGTAGGGAATGAGTATCCTAACTGCTTGGAAAAAGTTCTTAACAGTGCCTTAAGACAGCAGATATTCTTACTGTATGATTTGATGTTTCTTCCCTTAGGCACCATGTGTGGTTGTTCTTCTGCCTTTCAAGCTTTCTGATGAAAAATGGACAATGCACGCAGTCACCTCGCACTGTCACTGGTCTATGTCACCTTCCTCAAACACCTGAACTGTGAACACATTTTCTTAGGCTTTGCTGATTTGCACTTTTTTTCTTAAATGTAACAGTTATAATTACTTAATACTTGTTTCCTGTATGGGAACGAAATTATCTGAAGTGTGAACTTTTTGTTTGTTCTTTTTAATGTACTCAAAACATTTTAATGAAAAAGCTGATTTTACTGTATAGGCCTCTTAAATGTGAGGTAAAGGTGTTAGCTTAAAGAGCACAGAAAAGCAAATTGTTAGATACTTTTTCCAGTTAAAATCCTAAAACACTGCAGCACCTCTCCTGTGAGAAAAGGCACTTCATAGCCTAGAACAGAGAGAGGCTCAGTGGTGAATTTGATCAATGTATATAAATACCTGAATGGAGTAAGCAATGAAGATTGAATCTGTTTTATTTTTCTTCCAACTGTGACTGATTTATTTCATTCTGACATAAAACAAAATTTTGCACAACAGCACAGATCACCTTTTATAAAAGGGAGTGAAATACAGGACATGCAATACAGTACAATAAGGGGAAGAGGTGGAATATTCTTCTCCTTTTAGGAACCCATTTAGAATATGATAAACAAGTGAAATGTGGCACAAACATCAGAGCTTCCATGCATGCCTTCAAGTATCTTCTATTAGAGGTGCTTTGTACTTTCTGGACTTCAGTGTTGGGGTAAAAGCATACTTTGGAAGAAGTAGAAAGTTCACACTTCTTGGGACTTCAGTATAATGTTAAGGCCAGAACACTCTGGGTACACTTTACCTTCATCTTCCAGAGCACCATCTGTTGTTTTACTTAAAAATGCATTAAGCTTCCAGCTCAAATCCTAGCCCAACTTTGTGACCTCCAGCACTGAAATTCTTGCCATCAATCAAGCCTGAGAGGGTCAGCTTTACACCTACAAAAGCAAGTAATGAGATGCTAATCTTCCCTTACAACATCCCTCTGTCTGTCCCCCCCACCCCCTTCAAGTACCTGAGGCTCACTAATGTGTCTCAATTGCTGTAGGAACTTATCTACGTGCCCAGCCTTTACTTCTATGGACCTGTGTAAGATTTCTAGGTAATGTTTTTTGTTTGCTCATGTGGTTGAGCAAACCATCTCATCTTTTCTTCTCCAGAGATATTAAAATAATGCTACCGGTTGAACTTACGTACCAGGTCGAAGAGCAAGAGTGTAACCAATCCCAATCAGGCTGGCATTATTTACTTTAGCCTGTAGAAAATAAAAGAAATCACACCAATATATAAATATTCAGATAATCATCCTGGTACCCCAAGAAAGTAGCTTACAAGTTAATTGCTCCAGCTACTTGCAGACTAACCTCTAGCAGTGGCACATTTTCAGTCTTCTTTCACACAAGTTTCTAGTCAGCTCAATTCCACTACATTCCTTGAATTCAAACTGTAACAGGCTTGAATAATAGCTCTGATCTTTAAACTGTGACATATGTAAAGGTTCTATATCAAGTGGCAACCTTGTTTTTAATATACAAATGAGTAAGCAACAAATACATGAATATGGAAGCTTTTTCTAAACTGACTTTGAGCTGTTCATATTTTTAATTCTAGCCCAATTATCTTGGAATTAATTAACAAAATGCTTAGTGTTACCATGTATTCAGTTACTTGTATTTGCTGGTGGGCATGTTTTCTCACTGAGACATCTCTTCCCAGTGCTCAGCCCCCCCTTCTGTTTCTCTCTTTGGGCCCTGGTATTCCTGCAAAACTCTGCAGGCGTTAATAGCAACACTTGTGCTCCTAGTTGAAATCTGAACCACACCAGAAGCAAAGTTTGTTATCTACTCTAATTTCTTAGGAAGCAGCTGAAGCAACTATTTCACACCACTAATTTTGAGCATTTAAGAGAACTTGGAAATACTTTTCCTTTATAAAAATCCTTACCACAATGGAAGTCTTCTCGTCCAGCTGGTACTTAGCAGCAATCCCAAAGCGCGTGTTGTTACTGCCAGCAGTCCATGCAAGATTCACTGATGTCTCAACCTTATTATTAACCTTCTGATAAATAGACCCACCAAACTCTGTGCCATCATTCCTGTTTGTAAGAGATGAAAGCATGTGAAGATCTGCCTTCCTGAGAAAAAAGCAGCTCTTGAGATTAACCCTTTCTTTCCCAAGATATGTGATCGTTATCTCTAAATGAACTGAGCGTTCCATGGACCCAGAGTCATCTCCTTCCTAGCTGGAGCTGCTGTTATTCAAAGCACGAGTACTGAATGTGTACCAAGATTTTCTGACAGTCAAGACACAAGGTTTGAAATTCTGATAAAAATATCTTGTGTGTCTTAAGAAAAGCCCGTGGTAATGCATAAAGGGCCAGAGGCAGCTGTGGGAATGAGGAGACCAAGACCTATTGCCTGGCAGTTGTTATCACTGCATTCAAAGGCTCCCAGAGCATCTCAGTGCCAAGGCCAGAGCTACATTAAGATGACTGCTGGAAACACTCAAGCATGTGCAGCAGGCACCTCCTTCCTCCACCTTGGCTATTTCTGAGACACACATTTTCTTCTTGGAAGGGGAAGGGCATTAGAGCTTAACTGAAGACTCTTATTGCCAATACAGAAATTGCAGTTTACAGATTTCATTCCAAATTAACAGTATAAAGTGCCTTTTTACCACTATCCTATGTAGACACAAAATTACCCCGAATCACAGTTGCAAAAGACACTCGGAAGTTGAAAAGTTGCACCTGCTTTAATTGTGCTGAAAATGGAATCACAAAATGTGAATTACTTTGCAACAAATCAGCATCTTCCTTCATCCTACACCCCCCTACCCCCCCTTTTTTTTTTAACCTAGCTCAATTAATTCTTACTACTCATCAGTTTGGTTTCTCCAAGTGTAAATCAATACTTACACGTTTGTGTGCAGCTGAAAGTCTCCTGCCTTATATCCCAAGGCAAAGTTGTTTTGGGAAAGCTTAGATTTGGCTGTATCAAAAGCCATCTGATAGCCAGCAAGCCAGCCTTCATAACCCAGCACTGCCCAGCCATAGATGGTTGGTCCAGAGAGATCAATGTCTATATTGCAGCCTAGGTTTACGTATTCTCTTTTGTAGGAAGTCTTCAATTTTCCACTCTTCTTCCTGAAGGGAAACAGGCCGTTTTATTCCTGCTGGTATATCACAGGAGTAGTTTTAGTTCCATATGCATGTCCCTTAAGGCTAGTTAATTAAATGATGGCAATGCCTACTCGAACAGGTATCACTGATATATGTATTTTGGTGGTGCTTCTTCCACCATCTCAAAATCCTTGAAATCATCAAGAATTTTACAGGAAATAAATACGGGATTTTTTTTTTTTTTCCCCAATTTCTCAGAAACCATCAGTTTTCAAATCTTGTTCTTCACAAACACGTGCAGTGGACCATGGTATCATCTGTTTGTTTCAGCACCATCTGTGACATCCCACACTGATAGCTGGCCTTCTTGTCTTTTATTGTCTATGGCTATTCATATATCTCCTTCACTGGGCAATTCCCTCCATCCTTCTTCCACATGCAGTGCCTGCTTTCCTTCCTTCCTCACTGCAGGATCCCACTCTCCTCTACTGAAAACAAGTTTCCTCATCTTCCATTTATCAGCCAGCCTTCTGGAGAAGCGTGTCTTTCTCTCAGTGGGTCTTTCTGCTCATCTTGCTATCACTTCACAGTTAACATAACCACAAAAAATAATACATCACCTCCCTCATCCTCACCCCAACCTTGTTTATATTTCTTACTGAAGGCACAGCAGGATGCTGTCAAACCTAAACCTAGGGGCTCATTTTTTAACTCCTTTTCTATTTCCTTATATCCAATGAATACCTTCAACAACAATTATTTTGTTTGCTGACTCCAACTATAGACAATACCAGTAATTATTTATGAAGTCTCAAGCTTCATCTATAGACACATGTACCCTGTATATACTCCTCTCCTCTGCTCTACTGTTAAGCAAAAGAAATCAATAATAAGAGAAGACAAAAATATGCTATTGCAGTGCTTATCATAATTAATATGCCATTCAATTGTGCATAGCCCAGAAGTGTGCCCAGAAGCTTTAGGGAAAAACAGCACTTTGCTCAGTGTTCCTAAGGCACCGAGTGGACAGCATATGGACCACAAACACCATCATAAAGACAGTGCAAATTAAGTAGTAATGTAAAACATTACTGTATAAGAGGACAGTTAGAGAAACGTAGTATCTACTCTACAGTGAAAAATTTGCAGTGGCCAAAAAGCCAAAAAATCAATTTTAGCACATTCTTCAGAGCCCACTGCCTTCAAAACACACTGCAGTGCAGGGCAGGAATTTCCTGTTGCAGTATTTGAATGTGGCCATTCAGTGACAGTGCATTTTGAGCATTTACACAATGAACAGTACAAGGATTTCTAATCAAAATGTAAAGACAATTCTAGGGCTTCCCAGGTTAAAGTAACAGAAAATATTTACCCTGTATTTGGTACAAATATAGTGTCAAGAGCAACCTTCAATCCTTCAGCCAACTGTTAAGAAAAACAGAGAAGTCTGCTCACAGCTCTGTCAAAATGTGGTTTCTAGTACTATGGCACTACTTCAGGTCTTAAGAGATGACACAACACGAAGGGAAAATCTCTCACACATTTTTACAATGAAATCTGTACATGCTGTATGATAAGAGCTGTCCTGCCTCATTTTGAGCTGAGCAGCATTTTCCATTTTAATGTACTGGTTAAAGTACAAACCCATAACTACAAAAGGTGATGGACACACACAGTGGAGGCCACCACAGAACTTTCATTACCTTTGGCACTGTTACCTTATGCTGTAGGCACTTTGTAAAAAGCATAAAGCTTCTGACTTTGAAAAGGAGTTACTTATTTTAGGAGTGTTATATAGAAACCCTTTGCCGAAGCAACACCAAGCTGTAAACACTGATCTTTCTCTTCAACCTCACAAAACATTCAGTCTCAAGGCAGACAAACTTACAGCTTTCTGTATTAAAACATGAAAACGGAGAGACTCCTCTTTGCTTTTCTTTTATGAATGCAGCAGTGACAGCACTAGATAGCTAGACTTGATCTTCAAACAAAAACTGCTTAGACTGGATAACAGTGATATTCATTCAACCAGCTGACCTGGCACGCCTGCATCAGCAGTCAATCTGTACTTTTGGATCATAATGCAGCAGCACTTTGCTGTGAGGATGCCTGTACCCCCCGCCCCTCAAAATTCATGATGCTGCCTCTCAGTCTGGACACTGCAAAGACAGCATAACTTTTTTTTTTAGTACTTCAGGTAGTTTTGTGTTTCATTGCCTTCTGTTCAACTCAGTACTACTGTCTCATACCAACTGCAGAAACATCTTTAGAGAATTGACTTCCTCTTACCTGATCCTCCATGGAAACTTCTGTTCCCAATGTGTTGTCTGTGTTCCACTTCTGAATGAATGTAAGTCCATAGTCTTTGATCTTATACTTGGTTTCTAGATTACCCAAAGCCTTGCCTGTGTCTGTATTGGAAGAACCAGTTGCAGTAAATTCCTGCCAAGAGGACAACATGAGTTTCATCACTCTAAAGACTTTCAATTTATCCACCTGTCAAAAGCCAGCAGTCAAACACTCGCTGACTTCAGATTTTTCAACAGAGCACTCCTCCTCTGCACAAATAAAATAATTATTTTTGCATTTCAAAATGCACAATCCTTTTAGCACCTCCATTCTGGGTATGACCTTTACTAAGATGTGCTGATACAGCCCTGGAACTTTCTTAGGCCCTAATACACAAAGGCTTGGCACTTCATTCCCGTCCCCCTCCTTGAACTTTTGTTACTCTTATTCCTAAATTATTCACCAACATTCCCCCTCAGCTCCCCACTAAAAAACAGAAAACCTTTGCTATCCTTTACTATTCCAAAGCTGCGACTGTTATTCCAACATTCTTCAACTTGTTTTGTGCTTCACATAGGTTTGCTGTCCTTTAGCCACATACAAGACATTCATCTGAAACACAAAGCTGCTCGTATTCTTTGATTTTTCTTCATAAAATTCTCCATGCTGTTTTTAAACACGCTGTCCTTTGCTATTTGAGCAGCTCCTAACATATCAGAGCTCCTCACTAAGGGCCATGAAATCTCAATAAATACATCTCGTCTGAGAGTAACTTTAAGGTAGCCTACTCAGTGTTTGATGTATAAAGCAATTTTTGCATAAGTCCAAGGAATACCAGCTTAATTTAAAAAAGCATCTGAGAACACAGCTAATTTCTGTTATCCTCATCTCAAATATTTTCCCTGAATTTATCTGCCATTGCATTTCCAAGTCATCTCTCTTCTGAAGTTTAAATATTTAAAGTATCCACTGTCGACACATCTTAGTTTTAGAACCCTGCCTTTCCAGATCCGGCTCATTCCAGGATAGTATTTCTAGATGTCACCAAGTTACTTTCAAAATTTAGGATTTCTCAGGGTGCACTTAAAATCTTTAAATAGTTCTGAATTGCCAGGGAAATACAGCCAGATAACACTCCTAGCACACCATGGAAAAAAGATGACATTTACTCAAGCTAACACACTTCTACAACAGCACAGCAATTTTACTGCCTGTCTGGCCACCTTGTGAAAACACAGAACGTAAGTTGGGATGCATGACTGTCCTTGAAGATACATTCACTGCAAAGCATTCTTATATCACTTCCACAAACTCCATGTACAGCATCTGCATCAGACTTCAGAACTAACTTTCTTCTGATCTTAGTGTGGATAACTGATTAAGATTTTATTTGATTCTCAGATCAAGAATGGAAGGTTGTGCAAGTCTCTCTCTCTCTCTTTTTTTTTTAACATCTAAAGGACAACCAGCTAGCACAACTGGATGTTTCTGAAAGCAGAACAGTTAACATCTACTGCCAACAATCTTCAACTTTCTAAACCAGTCTTCTTATCAGGCCATTGCATGTAGAAGCATTACTTAGATTATCTATAGCTGAAAACTAAACTCATCCTGGCTCTGTATCACATTCCAGTCTGACTCAGCAGTCAAGCTCAGCTTCTCATTGACCTTTTAGTTCACAATGGCTGCTTTCCTCAAGAAATGATGCACTTACCACAGCCAAACAGTTGTAGTCTGTGAAACAATTACAATCAAAGAAAACAACAGTGGTACTGCCTATACCCACATGAAAGAAAAAACCCAGCCAAACATTTATGTATTGAAACAGAGATAATGGTAATACCCAAGTATGAATTAAATTCCACGCTTTGTACCTAACCTCAATCCTCAAAACCCTATTTTGCAGTGAAATGCTTGCCAGAAACACTAATGAACATGAAATCTCTAGCAGCAGACAAGTGTAGCAATACCACACCCATCTACATTTTCCTCTTAATGTTTTTACAGTGTTCTTATCTTAGATTGCTGGACAGAGATCACAAGTGACTTTACATACGTGCATCATTCAGAACATTAAGCACTATGGACACAAGGCAAACTTCATGACACAGACTGCACGACTCAAAAACAAGCAGGCAGATGAACAACAACCACCACAAAAACAACAACAAAAGAATCAAAAGCCAACATGCCAAAATAGCCACTATTCTTACCAGCTGAAAAAGGATCCAATATGAAATTTGCATGGAGAAGGAAAAACCCATTTTAAAACTTAATAGAGTTGGCCACATGCAGAGCATAAGTAACTATTACTAATTTATCTGAGAATCATAACTTTGTGGCAGGAAAACTATATATATTCAGAGATGTCAGCAACTAATAGCAGTTGTAGATCCTCAGCCTCACGTGCTGCAAGCAATCCATCAAAAGCTTAAGTGAGACATCATGAAATAATACAAAAGGAATGAAAACGACTTGCACCATTTATGTGATAAGAATGCAAGAGAAGGAGGGAGGCTAAAGCAGATATGGTTAAAAGAAGTTGAAAAGCAGCATAAGCCTGCCAAATGGAGAGCAGCAATAAGAGCTTGCACTCAGAACTGAGACTCACTAGAGGAATTAGCTTATCTAGTATAAAATATGTATGCCTGTGGGTAAAGACCAAAGTTACAAAAACAATTTCTTGTTTTTCCAGCTTTACTGGAAGTCATAGAACTACAGAATGACTGGGGCTGGAAGGGACCTAAAAGATCATCCTATTCCAAACCCCCTGCCTTGAGGAGGGCTGCCACTCACAACATCAGGCTGCTGCAGATATTCAAAACCTGCCTGGATGCTTCCATCTGCAACCTTCTCTAGGGAAGCTGCTTTAGCAGGGGGAAATGATCTCCTGAACTCCCTTTCCAATCCTTAAAATTCTGTGATTCTGTAGTAATTCGTGTGCACCAAAGGAATGGAGTACAGCTACATCAATTCCACATATCACTGTAGAAACAAATCAGGGATAGCTATCCTAAAATGAGAAGCAAAAGATGGAATCAACATATGCTAGCAAGTTATTGCCACCAAATCAGGAATCTGCCCTTGATGTTAAAAGCCCCCAGTACTTACCACCCCACTTGAAGACTTGGTCTTCAACTCCAATTTGACCATTCCAAATCCTGAAAACAGAAGAGTATACAACATGTATTTCACTGCAATATACAAGCAAGATGTATTTGCTACATAACCGAAGTCCAACAAATGGGGAACACTGGCCAGAAACAGCCTATTTCCACATTCCAACAAATGTTGATATTACTGATGGATGACTGGAGGAGTTACGACAATTCAGAGTGGTTGGGCTCATAATTTCTGGTTGTAACAGACAGAATTTACCAATAAATGCCATAGGACACAGCTGTTCTTAGTTTTTGGCCAGGTTTAATGGTCACCCATCACTTGCTATCTCTGCTATCTCCGGACCAATCAATACTGTTACCATTTCCTCTTGTAACAAAGTTTACTTTTGAACCTCTGGTTCCAAGGCAGGAATTTCCCTCTTTAAGAGGAAAAATTCTCCCTATCCTTCTGTTGAATTCCCATCACAAGGTGTCTGATAGAACTCTGTAATAGCAGTGGTTTTGTTGTGGTTCTCAACAAGACAAAATACAAAAACATCAAACCTCAGCCGTGTTACTTACCATAACCCTTATTGAATACATCCCTGGCAGCCTTTCCCAAGTCACTGTACGATGGTGGGACAGCCATTGGATCTGAAACATAATGGAAGCTCTAAAAATCTTAAAACAGCACAGAATCTAAACTAGGTCCAAAACATTTATAGACATCTATGGCCAAGTACCCTCTATGTGCTTCACTGATAAGGAACCACAAAGCCTTTGGAGAATATTCATGAAAGTCATCCTTGTGTCACTGTTGCTTTGTCAGAAACAAACAAACACAAAGAAGTTATAAAAACAAATTTCACTCTTCGAAATCACTAAACCCTAGGATCAGTAGGAAAGTCAAGAACATATTTAGACTATTCTGCTATTTTATCTCAAAAAGAGCTCGCGGAAGCATCTCATCACTGTTGTGAGACACACCAACATTGCTTTCATTACAGGACTCTTTGAAAGAGGCTCCAAGGAGTGAAGCCACATCATCACTGAACAATCCCAAAGGAAAAGACAGTTAATTTCCATATGAATTTGTAACTCCTTAGGATTTGGAAAATACGTAAAAAGAACTCATTACAGTGTCCAGTGGCCACGTGGGACTATTCCTAACACTAGCAACAACCACATTTTCTAATACATGCAGCTGCTGCAACTTGAATGGACAACAAAACTCAAATGGACAGATGTAAATCTAAAGCTTTTAAATAAGGAATTAGTCCAGATTAGGGGGGAAAAAAAAAAAATATATGAATACTCTTCTCTGGCAGAAAATTAATTTTCCCCTTCTAGAATAAGACTGCATAAATCTAAAGACACGCTTCATAAAAGAAAAGCAACTAGAAACTTGTGTTTTATTCTGATGGTAACTCTGCCATTTAACCTTTCCTGCAGCTGATTCATTTGTTGATATTCTTCCCTGCAACAGCTGAACCACCAGAAATCCACCTTTGTTATCATCTCAAAAGACTGACTAAAAATAACAATAATGCAAGCAAAACATGTAAAATCCCTAACATCATCACATTCCTTTCATAATTATAGTTACTTTCTTCTCCTGTACTGTCATCCTGCTGTTAATATCCCGGCAGGACAAGGGGAAACGGTTTGAAGTTGAGGAAGGGGAAATTGAGGTTGGATGTCAGGGGGAAGTTGTTTGCTGTGAGAGCGGTGAGGTGCTGGAACAGCTGCCCAGAGAGGCTGTGGATCCCCGTCCATCCCTGGAGGTGTTCAAGGCCAGGTTGGATGGGGCCCTGGGCAGCCTGGGCTGCTGTGAGATGTGGAGGTTGGTGGCCCTGCGTGTGGCAGGGGGTTGGAGCTTCGTGATCCTTGAGGTCCCTTCCAACCCTGGCCGTTCTGTGATTCAGTTCTTGCTGTTAGTGCTCTGTTCTTTATTCAGACTTCTAGCAAAAACGTAACAAGCATTACTTGGACCTTTAATGTAACCAGAAATCGGTTTCTTCAGCAGCTTCTGACTTCCAAAAACACAAGTAAGCAAAGTACAAATAGATTTGCAAAATACAAGTCCAACAATACCTGTATTAAGCAATTAGGCTCTGTTTGGACAGTTGGCTCCTTCCTAAAACGAAACTCTCACACAATTTGCATCCCACAGTGAGGAATGTTTTCTGTTCAAGGACTCAATACCTAACCTGCACTACACGTCTAATAACCTTTGGGTCTGGAGGATCTAAAACAGAACTGCAGATTCCTTATGTGACGCTGAGATAATAAGATCAAGACTTATCAAAAATCACTGTGCAAAATGGCCTCTGACCTGTCAAAAACGAGAGGACAAATTAAAATTGGTGACTCACTAATCTGATGACAAACAGAACACGGACTTTTACCACAGCATGGTTTTAATTCATAACAGAACACTTTTCACAGCTGCGGGGCACAGCTTATTTTTCTTCATACAACACCGTTTTTTTCCTCAGTTAAGAAGTTCCAAAATCCAAACCCGAGGTCTGACAGCAGTGTCTCAATGTTCCTCACACCGGCTGTCCTGAGGAATCCCGCTCTCAACTCACCGCCCTTTGCGAACAACCCTTCCCTCCCCACGCATTTCTACGCCGTTCCCCACAGACAAAAAAACCTCGTTCCTACAGACCAGAAATTCCCGCTTCTCGCCACACAGAGGAGCTCCCTCAGCCACACCGATAACGGCGATACGACCGCCGCAATGACACCGCCGCGCCGCAGGTGAGCCGAGAGGGCAGCCCCGCCCAGACGCCCACAGCCCCACCGCTACCTGCCGACCCTGTCGCTCTGCGGAAAGACTGCGGGGCGCGGCCGGAACGCTGCTGGGTCCGCATGCGCAGAGAGCGCGGGCAGGGAGGGTGGGGTGGTGGTGGTGGTGTGTGAGGAGGTGCGCATGCGCAGAGTGCCGGTAGGGTCCGCATGTGCGAAGTTAGTGGAGTACGCATGCGCAGAAGGGTAATTTAGTCCGCATGCGCCGAGGGCTGGTGGTGTGTATACGTAGAGTACTAGCCGGGGCTACGCATGCGCAGAGGGCTAGTAGGGGAGTATGTGTGCGCAGAAGGCTTGACAGAAGGTGAGTGGCGAGTACGCATCCTCAGAAGGCTAGTGGGGGAGGGGGGGGGTACGCATGAGCAGAACGATCCTTTAGTCCGCATGCGCAGAGGGCTGGGGGGTACGCAGACGTAGATTGCTAGTCAGAAGTACGCATGCGCAGAGGGCTAGTGGGGAGTACGTATGCGTGGAAGGCTAGGAGGTGGCACACATGCGCAAAAGGTTAGTCGGTACGCATGCGCAGAGCAGTGATTTAGTCTGCGCAAAGGCTAGTGGAGGGGGTACGCATGCGCAGAGTATTAGCGGGGGGGCACTCAGGCGCAGAAAGCTAGGAGGTACGCATGTGCACAGGGCCGGAGTATGCATACGTCGAGTGCTAGTGGGGGGTACGCATGCGCAGAGGGCTAGTCGGGGTATGCATGTGCAGGTTAGTGGTAGGGATACGCATGCGCAGAAGGCTAGTCGGGGATAGGGCACCTGCAACCTTAACCCAGAATGAGTACTTTTGTCTTTAGAAGTTTATGTAGGAATGGATCTATGACCATTTAAGAACAGCAGCAAAGGAAGAGAATTAAGTGTTTATTTCCCCCTTAAGGTAAATTGTTTATTGCATCCACTTCAAACCCTCCACAAACATCTCTACAGGCTTCAGTGCAAAGAAAGGAACTGTACAGATGGATGATGTTAGAACTGAACAAAGGACCAAGAGAAAGAAAGAAACAAATTACATTTTAAAATACGGAAATATTAGACAAAAAAAAACAATAAAATACCATATTTAAGGAGCGAGGGGTTGGTTATAGCTTAAAACAGCAGAAAGTATTCTAGGCTACCAGGACAAGCACAGCAGAAGGCAGACTACAAGCACTATTCAGGGAGTGTTGTTTCACTCTAAAGTACAGAAAGGATTTAAAGCTTTACTAACATACCCTCCTTTTAAATATCAGCCATGCACATTTTTTTGCAGTAACGTCTAAAGAATATGCATGTTTTCTACACTTATGTTCACAAAAAGCTACAAAAACGTCTTTTAAGTCAGACAAATGCAGACGGTTATTCACTCCGATCCTTTGGCTCTCGGTATTTCCACTGGATGTAGTCAAAGATGTCTTTCTCACATTCTACTGGTAGGGCCTCCCCAGCGACTCCTGCAAGCATATTACAGAAGCTATTTGAAAGGTGGAAATTCCATATAATCCTGGATTGTCAAATGCATTGCAAGATCAAGACAATCCGCTGTAAGCGAAATGTATTTGCAAGTGAAATGATAAGCACCCTGCCCCCAAAAAACACACAGGAAAAAAGCCCAACCCCCACAAAAAGCCACCACCACAAACACAACCCACAGTTTTTCACATAATATAGTGTAAGAAGAAATAAAATAATTAACTGTGGAGCTATAATGCTTATACGGTTAAAAAAAATATATACACACAATTTGCAGTCAGGGCCCCTCCCCCTAATGGGAAAGAATTGAAAGACATAAATCACATTAAAAGAACGAGAAAATACGTGCTGTGCATTGCACAGCAAATCCAAACTGTAGTTCAGTTAAGACCAAGTAGATTAGGTGTCCTGATGTGCTTATTTTGTTCCACAGTGCTGTCTATATTTCCCTCTGCTAACATGGTTTATGGTTCCAGGAAGGACAGAGTGAAAAATTTTGTTAATTACAGTATTTGCCAAGATTTCCTATTGAGAAAATGATTAAAGGAGAGGATCACACAAACCGTGCAACAAGAAAGAATACTGTTTAAAAGCCCAGACTGACCAGTGACACCCAAGGGACGGATTGTATACTCGTTGATTGTGAAGCCCATTTCCAGAGCATGGGCTCTCATGTTCTTATTGAATATATCACTGCCTGTGAAATACAGTACACCACAGTAATACTGATCTTTAGGGATAAGCCTAGAATAAAAACGGAAGAGAAATATATATTTAGGACAAATATGAAGCTACAAGCCATTTGGAATTCAGCCACTTAAAAAGGGAGCAGATCTAGAGCGGTGTTCAAACACACACATTCTGGAATTCTGTACATTTGATTCTTTCAGATGCCCAATTCAAGAATGAAGTACATATCAGAGAAAGGTACAACACATCTAACCTGACTCATAACTTATTGTTACGATGCTTTAATTACTGCCAAGAACTCATCTCAAAACAGCATCATCAAGTAGGTCACAATTCTGAAACTGGATACAAAACCACGATTTCAAATACAGTATTCTTGCTAATAACCTGTTCTAGACATGGGCACTGACACAGTGGTTTCCAAACAAGGCAATTAGAAACCTAGTAAATGCCTTTTTCTAAACACAGAAATAGAGATTTGGATGCAGAACTTGAAACGAATGTCTGTAATACAGCAGACAGCTAAATTCTTTATTTATTGGAAAGTATACCGAATATCAATTCTCCTATGTGGATAAGATGTTCCATCATCTTTATTTGGCAGCTGGCAGACACCCTGAGAGAAAGTAAAGGAAGTAAGAAATTAAAAATTAAGTTCAACAGGTCTGAGATAGACTTACATTATAGAGCTTGACTGTTCTCGACTACCCCAATGCTAACCAAACTTTTAAAATACACAGTTCCAAATGCACACAGCTCTTGTTTTATCATCAATTATCTTGGAGAGTAAAATTAAATTCTTACCGAACTGATCAAATATTTTATTAGAACAGCTGGACATCACTAGTACTGGGAACTGCTGCTGATAAGAGGACTGTAATTCAACATAGCACATAATTACTTCTTAAGTTATATAGCAGGAAGGACAACAGGAATTATTTTCCATTTTAACAAGAGATTCACTAAGCCACAACTGCAAAGAGCTTTTAAGAGAAAAAAAAATACGAAAAATCCCACAACAGCAGCAGTCTAAGCAACATTTTTGTACGTATCCTAGCTTTTGTCATGAGAGGTAATCCCTACCACATCCCCCCTTCCTCTGGAAGGTCTTACCATGAATTTGGTGTCACCTTTAGACAGCACATCAGTGACAAAGTGGACTTTTTCCAGTTGTTCTACAACTTGATGCAGAAGCTTTGACTAGGAACAGTAACAACACAGAAGAAATTACTTCACTTCTAAGAATATCTTACCTGTCTAGCTGCAGGACATCACACAATCATATGTGTTACCGACATGAAATGTGACCAAGAGGAAAAGGATCAGAGCAACACTAAGAAAAAGCTAATAAAACTACAATGTTGAAACATGAGAAAAGTTTCCAAGTGAAATCCATATCAGATTGTTTTCATTTAGAGTGACAAAACTTGCTTCCTGGTTTGAGCTTTCAACTTCAAAGCAATTAATCTATAGAAGCAACACAAAAAAAATGGATTATCATTAGGACTGCCCCAGAGGTAGCCACAAAAGACTGTAAGGGCAGCAGGACATCTGCTTCACCTCCAAAAGAAAGAGGTGACATAAGGAGATACTTTAATCCCTGCTTTATTCACATAGTTGTTACAATTCTACTTTGTACAGCATATGAATTTAGAAGAATCAAGGAAGATGAGTGAGGGAAGGATGAGAGTAAAGACACCGTGCTGAGAACACAACGTAAAATTGCTTCTCAGATCCACGTGTTCACTCCTCAAAATAAAAATGGTGATCAAACAGCTACAAAAAGATGCAGGAAAATGAAACGCAAGTCTGACACTACATATCATCCAAATTTAAAATACCCTTCTGGAAATACTGCTCAGTATTAAACATAGTAGCAGAGAAGCACACCTGTTTGGATGATTCAGATGTGAAAGTCGGATGGGTTAAGAGAACATCCATATCACCACTCGACTCTGCACCTAGGCAAGTAAGAAGCAAAGAAAATTCCTCCTACGTAAGTATATGAACACTGATGAAAATGCTTCTAACCTCTTCTGAAAAACACACATTTCTTGGAGATAATAGTCAGGTAATTTTCCAGAAACAGCATTTTTAGCATAAACTTACTCTCTAGAAAAACATGCATTATCGTGTTTGCTTATTTGCCCAAAATAAAATACAGCAAGAACAAAGTGTACCAACCTCGCCTAAAACTGCCACAGACTGTAGCAATATAATTTGGGTCCACGTTCTCCACCTCTTTCAGCACAATTTCCTATGAAAAGAGGAAAGATGAATGTTTCAAGATGCCTGTTGTTCATTGGCCTTCAATGCCTCAAGTCTTTGACAAAGACTTTCTGACCTGCATTTGCAACATTTCTTCCCTTGGGATTCTTTTCTCAAAATCTTCAAAATATCTGTGTACAGAAAAGTAAAAGCATCTGAAAGAGGGGTATGGGTAGCATCTTAAAATTTTTTGTCAATTAAAAGTGGTATCAGAAGAAACAATAGAATTTTTATATCGCATCGCCAAACGTTCCCCATTCTCACCACAGAGAACCAGCCCAATCCCTGCATCTTCAGACAGCTCTCCTAAATGTAGGACTTTCCTCCAATCCCACTTCAGGTGGGTTAAAGTGGAACCAGAGACAAAAAGAAGCCTGCAGAGAGCTGAAAACTATTCCTGCAGTTCAGCACTAGAGTAACATCTGAGCACAGTGCCAGAAGCAGACCCAAGGACGATACACAAGCTAAAAACATGTAGGAAACATGGACAGGTCAGGTGGATAATCTTATACTGCCTACCTTAACAGTATTTTCTTGTGAATACTCACACATATAAAGATGCATACTAAGTACGGAGCTCAGATGAGTAGTGGGGAAAATAAATAAGTAAATAAATAGCTGCAAAACACTTCTCTCTCACTAGCAGGCCACAAACCCTGCATCCCTGCCACTGATTGAGATACACCAAAGCTGTCCCTGCACAGAGAGCATACAGAGAAGGCTCCAGAACCTTACATTACATTGTGGTGTCTTAAGCAGTTATTAGAAAAGCCAAGCACAAGCAGCCAAAAAAAGCTTACTTCAACCCAATTCGCTGGTGATGGGTCAGCTTGTGCTCATTTTTTCTTAGATCTAAAAGATGAAAAGGAAAGTTCCTTAAGGGCAAAATACTTACATTGAGTTTTCAACAAGACAAAGATGATACAAATGAGGAATATCGAACAAAAAAATAACAACTTCATACACAATGAAGACATTTTTAACAGGTTGCTCAGCAGCTGACAGTATGAGTAGCAATGCCTAGCACACCTTCCTGATGCAGACTTCAATGGACTATTAATTTTAAACACAAAAATGATGTTATTTTCAATATAACCTATACATTCTATATTCTATTCTATATGTATATATAAATATATAAACTCTACTGCACGTGTGTATATAGTGCCTCTAGCCTGTGCACTACATTTAGGTTAGCTTGTTGTTGTTATTTTATCAAAACAGTTTCCTCAAACTGAAGGCTTATCTGCTATTACAGCATCACTGTGAAACAAGCAACGTGACATAAGAAACACTACTGGAGAATAAACCAAGGACCCAAAGTTACACTCATACTTACCTTCTAAAGTCTTAATTCCTTCCTCAACAAACTTCCTAGCAGCAGCAGGACTGCAAAAGGGGCAAAGCAACATGCAGTTAGGAACAGCAGGAATCTTACAATGCTGCAAAGGACATTAGAATTCACATCTACTGCCTAGATTCCTCAAGGTCAAGATTAAAGTTCTTATAATGCTTATCATCCTTTTGTCATGCACATTTTCAATTTGTATTCTCAAGCAACAGAAACAACTATCCAAAGCTTGGCCCACACATTTTTAGTATTGATGGAACTATATACTGATTTTATGATTTTAAAAAGGAAACAAAAAATCTGACCAAACAGCCAATGCAGCTTTAGACAATACTGATATGTAACTGAAGGCACAAGAGCTACATTAACTATAAGCAGCCTCTGAACCAGCTTAAGGCAACAATGCAAGTGTCTTTAGAATAGAACTTAAAAACAAAAATCCACACAAGACTCTAGCTTGCAACCTACAGTACAGAAAAGCAACTTGGCCAAAGGGTTTATCATAAGCACAACATAAACATCCACAAGCTTGCAGCAAATCTTTCATCAGAATTACTTAAGAACCACTGCATTCTCTGCCTTAAATCCCAAGGGGTTTCAATATTGCTTTTCCCTCTTTTTCCCCACGGCATTCCACTCTGTTCTGTTTTTAAGCACAAATATTCTGTATTTAGCCAATCCTGTTCTTGGCAAGCAGTATCACAGCCCTTCTCATTCAAGATATGGACTTCTGCTTCTATGCACATGCTAAGTTAAGTGCCTGTCTGTAGACTGAGCTCTTTGCTGCCAGAATTTCCCTATGCACAGAATAGGAAGGAGAACAGGCTTAAGACCTCCTCGTATCATCCTTCTGAAAAGCCCTGTTTTTGAGGAGTTGCCAGGGTTCTGGATCTCCTTTTACAAACACGGTACAAATACTATACTCCCTAACAGATTTTGCACCATAATCTCATAGGCTCCTACTCTGCTTTCTTGATCCTTATTTTCTCAATCTTGTTTCTACTTTTCTCAATCTTTTGATGCAGTTTTTGATCATCTCTCTCCTTCCCCTCTCAGCTTGCACACAGGAGCTTTCTACTTCCACTCTTCTATTGCAAAATCTGTAACTGACAGCTCCACAACTCTGACAACGACTCCCCTCCCACCACTAACAAATAATAACTAAGCTTTACCCAATGCCAGTAACCCGTGTCAGGAAGTTGATAGAAGCACTTGTATCATCTTGTCGAATCTGCAAAGACATCATAATGTGAACAAACTCTTCTTTACTCCATTTCAGTAATGAAAGAAAGCTTATAAAACAACTTGGTCAGATTCTGCTTTGGAGATCTACTGCAAATCAGAACGAAACTGAACTAACAGTAATACTGTGCATTAGACCAGTGCCATATGTATCATTCCTGGAAATTAACTGTCTTAACTGCCCATACTAAAGTAAACAGCGTGGTTAAAACTCAATTCCACATCCTTCCAGAGTCAGAACTCCACTTCCCACAGAAGACATTCATGTACTTATTATGCAATCTAAAATATTTTCATAAGTAGACAGTTCTGAGGCTTTGGCTAAGCTTCTTGTTCCCCACTTTTTACTTTGCACAGAGCCCACCGTTCTTCTGCTTGACATCAGTCTCTCCACAGAGAGCAACAGAAACTTCACAAAGCAAGCAGACTACTTCACAAAGTACAAAGTAAAACAACTACTGAGAAATAAAGCATAAGGGAAGGAAACACACCTTTTCCAATTTGCGAAGCTTTCCAGTAGATAAAAATTCATCTATTTTCTCAGCTATTTTAGCACCTACTCCATCCTAAACATTGAAGAAGGATGAAATACAAGTCAATTTCAAGGTCACTTACAGTCATTCTATCTAAGAAAAATAACGTTCAACAAAAAGAACCATGAAGTCACAGAAACCATTTTAAAACACTGGTCTATGAGAGATCAAGAGCATTGAAGGGTATAACACAAGTAGAACAAACACAGTATTTCAAGTGCTGTAATACAAGTCCTCTGAAAACAGTTATTTTAAACTAGGTTTTGATTCCTACAACTCCAATTCAATTTACAACTCTTTGAAAGGGTAGATAACAGCAGGATGAGGGGAAATGGTTTGAAGTTGAGGGAGGGAAGATTTAGGTTAGATGTCAGGGGGAAGTTCTTTACTATGAGGGTGTGAGGTGCTGGAACAGCTGCCCAGAGAGGCTGTGGATGCCCCGTCCATCCCTGGAGGTGTTCAAGGCCAGGTTGGATGGGGCCCTGGGCAGCCTGGGCTGGTGTGAAATGTGGAGGTTGGTGGCCCTGCATGTGGTAGGGGGTTGGAACTTCATGCTCCTTGAGGTCCTTTCCAACCCTGGCCATTCTGTGATTCTGTGTGAAGGGGAAACCTGTCTCAGCAGAAGCCTTTCACCGAGGAGACCCAGCTGGAGTCCCCAGTTCCACCTATGAAATCCCTGCAGCTCATATGCCCCGCTCCCCCCTCCTTAAGCCAGCTGCCAGCAGAAGCTGATGATACAGAGTCATTTGCACACTGCTTCCCTCCTCCTGGAAACCTCGGTACCATCCTAACACAGCTTCTCCACCCTGAGAAGCCCAAATTCGCCCCGGGACCTACCAGCTTCTTAGCTTCAGCTCCATTCCGTATTCTGCTGGGGTACCGGGAGATGACAGAGGCCGCTTTCCTGCAGAACGGCATCGGTCAGCGCCCAGAACCGAACAGCGCTCAGCCCTGCGGTGAGGCCAGGCCCCCGAGAGACGGGAGCGGGGAAAAAGGAGGCGGTACCTGTAGGCGTTGTACTTGTGGATGGCTCGGTTCACGTTGCGCTCGTAATTCGCTAGCTCTACGGGGAGAAACACGGAGCAGTCGAACCGGTTCCCAGAACATCCTCCTCCCCACATTCCCCCCCCCTTCCCCGCGCCCCCCGTACCCATGAGGAAGTCTGTGATGCCCTGGTTGAGGCTCTCCTGAGGCGCCTTCCGCTTGCTCATTGCAGGCGGCAGCAGCGACCGACACCGGAAAATCACCCAGCAGCGCTTCCGGTGGTGACGTCATCACGCCGCGACAGGCTGCGGCGCGCAATGCCGCTCAGCTGCGGCTCCAGGGGGGGAGGAGGGGCGGGGCTGTGCGTTCCCTCCGCGCCGAGGAGACGGGGCTGACAGCGAAGAGTCGTAGAACTATGGAACCATAGAACCGCAGAATCATAGAAGCACAGAACCATATAATCATAGAATCACAAGGTTGGAAACGACCTGCAAGATCATCCAGTCCAACCGCCCTCCCATCACCGCTGCTACCACAAGCACTAAACCAGATCTCGCGGCTCCTCATCCAGACGCCTCTTGAACGCTGCCCGGGACGGCGACTCCACCTGATTTGCGGAATCAAACTCTTCCACACATGTAAGGTTATAAGAGCAGATACGTTTATTTCAGCACTGCGCCACACGTTGAGTACAAGGAGGATCGCTCCGGCTAGCTTGCACACCAGAGAGTGGGATCTCAATACATTTATAAGTCAAGCCATACATATTCAGCAGTATTACCCAATACCCACTGACATATTTATTACTTTTCCGGGGGACATGCTGTCCCCCTCCCCAGGGCATGCACATTAGCTTCCATTGGATGAAGGCTCAATGTCTTCCTCCCCATTTGGTGGTCGTTCCGGGATGAAGTCAGACGTCTTCCTCACCATGTCCTTTCAACCTTTGTCCCAGTTCTGAGCTCTTCTCCCGCCCTGCATGCCTCAGTAATTTATCCTGCTTATCTTCCCGTTCCATTGCTTTCTTAGGGGCCCCTTTCTACTGACTTGAGAAGGCTCCCTTTTTTAGAATATGCTTGGGCCAGCAAAAGGTTAAACTAAGCAGTAGAGTAAAACACCACCATTCATCACAGAACTGGACAGCCAGGAAAGGGCAGAGCTGCTGCGGTGGATCGATGCCACACAGCCACCGAGCCCAGACGTCCCCAGCAGCACAAAAACCTCACCATTCATCTCAGCGCTCCCTGACTTTCCCTGGGCCAGCAGGGAGCAAAATGGAGAGGCAGAGACTGAGGCCTGGATCAGCAGCGACCTGTTCTGCACGCATCCATCGTGCTCCAGGCAGCTCCCCAGGCCGCTGCCCTGCATGCCTTTCCTGCTGCCCCGCAGCACATCACCAGAGTTGCCTGTGCCGGCCCCCCTGGATGTCCCAGCACCTCCTTCGCCCCGCACAGCACATCTGATGAAGGAGGCACAGCAGAAGCAGCCCCGGGTGGTTCTCACCCGCCTGGCACTGCCACCCGGCTGCACCTCCTGCTCCGTGCCGGACAACCACAGCAGGGATGGCACCGAGCCGGCTGAGTGCTAAGCACCCACCTGCACCACCAGTGGGCACCAGCAGTGCACTGGCAGAATCCAAGCCAGGAAGAGGAAGCTGCCACATGGCCAGGATGCTCCAAGACAGAAACGGCCTCTGCCCGTCTCATACTCCTCCTCCTGATGGCTACAAGTTGCTGGAAGGACGGTGCTGCTCCACGGTGAGCACCAGGAGCAGGTGGGTGAACAAAAATGAGTGGCACGGGGGGCAAGAAGTCAGGCTGTGTCCCCATGGCCAGCGGGCAGACTTCCCTGGGACTGTCGTTGCATGGGGGACATGCTGGGCAGGGGAAGGTGGCCAGTACCCAGTTCCCAACACAGGGTCCCTATCGCCCCCAGCCCAAGGGAAGAGCCAGGCACGTTTTCCTCCCGTGCTGTAGTTTCCTTTGTGCCCATCACAGATCTGCAGTAAGAAAGGCCCGAGTGGCCAAATGTTGCTCCATGCGGACCATGGTGGTCTTACACACGTTTAAAGGAAACTTCTCTCATCTCTTTGTGATTCTAGAAATTGGTTGTTTTCCTGTGATTGCCTGGTCGGATTTGGCTTTTGTTCCTGAGGTGGAACTCGGAGGTAAGTCACTGCCAGAACAGAGCCTTTGGGGCTACCCCTCCAGTTCTCTTTTCCTCCCCTCTTCGTCTCCTTTCCGTTCTCTTCCCCTCACCAATGGAAAGCCTGTGGACGAGGCTGTGTTTCAGGAGGGCAGCAGCCACACGCTGCCCATCTCCCGTGAAGGCACAGAGGACGTGCAAGCAGCTGGCGCTGCAGGTAAAAGCCGTGCACAGAGCTCTGTGGCTGAAGGTTGGAGGTTCTGTTGTTGCGTTTCATGTTCGTGGCCTCCTGGAACATTTCATGGCAATGTCAGAGCTCTGATGAGATCGCCAGTTAGGCACGAGGCGCAGCAGTGACCACAATTGTTCCTTCAGGTGCATGTGGTGAAGAATCCACTAAGGGCATCTACGTTAAGGACGTCCCCATGTTCTGCCTGAAAGGTGCCATTGTGTGTTTGTTCCTCTTCTGCTGCTAATAATTGTGTGCTGCATTTGCATCCGGCGGCAGAGGCAGAAACAACAGTGAGTTGCTCCCCCATCCCCATCCCAGCACGCTCTTTATTCCCGCGCTGCTCTGTGCGATGCCGGGAGGAAGGAGAGCGGGGGGCTCCCGGGCCCTCAGCAGTTCCTGTCTCTGCAGGTGCCTCATGGAATCCACCACGGCCCAGTCTGCTGCCCGTGAACGCTCAGCATATGAGGACAGACAGACAGCCTGACAGACAGCCAAGGGGACAGACGGTCTTGGCACCAGCAGGCTCCACGTGTGCCAGGACGTCCTGCCTGGGTGCTGCGGAGCTCCAGCACATCGCCGCCCTCCAGGCCAAAGCGTGCTCCGGCTCGGCTGCCCCCAGCATGGCCCCCACACCCCCCAGCCCGACCATGTACACCAGGAATAAGCCCAGAAGCCCCCAGCTGCGCTGGGCATCGCCACCGCCACTGCCACCACCGCCATCCTACAGGGGATGGTAGCACTCTCCCTGGGGCCGGGCACCACGTCCCAGGCCTGGACAACTGCTGCTGCCATCAACTGTGGCTGTCCATGTTTCTATTACAACAATTCACCAATAAATAACAGCATTATTTCCTAATTGTGTGAGACCTTGCTTGATCTGTGCAAGACACAGGGTGGAAAATCCCCCCTGTCCTCACGTTGGCTTCTGTTCAGGGTAAGAAGTTTCCACGCGACACCTTACGTGTAGTGCATAAGTCACGGAGACCTCGTGTGTATTTGGGGTGATGGTGCAGATCTTCTGTTACTTCAAGGAGGTGGCAGATAATAGGACAAAGAGGAATGGTTTTGACGTAAAGGATGGGAGATTCGGTTTAGATGTTGTTCATCTAAGAAGGGGAGCTGAGGCCCTGGCACTGCTGCCCAGAGCGGCCATGGGTGCCCCATCCCTGCGGGTGCCCGGCCAGGCTGGAGGGGCTCTGGGCAGCCTGAGTGAGGACCCTGCCATCCCGACCTCTCTGTGAGTCCACGGACTGAAACCTCGCTGCATTATCAGCCTTGGTTTTCACCTAAAGCCACACCTTGCACCACTGCAGACAAGATTCCGCGACCCGGGTCAGTGACGAGGAGAGGACGCAACGTCTCCCTCTGAAAATCCCAGTTCCTCCCCGGCTGCGAGGCAGCACGAGCTCGGGCTCCGTTCTCGCCCTGCTATGAGGCCATGACGCAGAGCAGCGCGTCCAGAACTGTGGAGGTGCGATGTCGTCTCCCAGGCGACTCAGTGCGCGTTCCGACTGGGAAATCTCTGCCCGTGTCACACGAGGAAGGGCTGTAAGCCGACGCTCCATTGTACCGGCTTTACGCCGCAGGCGGAGCCGAAGATAAGCGATGCTGCTCTGTAATGCGCTTCGTAACGGCTGGCTCTGAGGGAGTTTTCTGCTCGACCGACCAACGGTCGGGAAACGCGAGAGGAGCGGCTCGCGCTCCGGGGCGGTTGCGAAGCGCAGACAGCGCAGAGAGCGTTCGGGGGCGCTTGGCGCCCATTCGCCTCTGCCGCGGTGACGCCGCCTCAGAGCCCCGCGGCGCACGGGGGCGGAGCGACCGCTGTTCCCGCGCGTGTTCTGCGCTGTGGAGCGGAGCGGTTCGGCTCGTCGGTTGCGAGCGGGGGGAGAGGCCTCATGCCCGGTCCGTTCGTCACGGCATCGCCGCTCGGCCCCGCCGCGATCCGTGAGGAGCCTACCGGCTCATCCGGCGCCGGCAGTGCTGCGGGTACGTGGTTCGGGTATGGGAGGGCGGTGAGGCGCTGCGGAGCCGGAGAGGAACTGGGAGGCGGGAGCTGAAAGAAACGGCACCGGGGAGATAAGATGGGAAGGTGGAAGGTGGGAATGCTGCGTCCGGGAGACGTTCGAGGGGGAAAACGGCAAAGGGAACGCGGTGCGAGTGGCGAAACGGCGCCGGGGAGGGAATCTTAGGGGGTAGGAGGAGAAAGACGGCGTTGGAGAGCGGGAGGCGGGGAACGAAAATGGCGGCGAGGGAGGGGAGACGTTGGGAGGCGGGGAACGAAAATGGTGGCGAGGGAGGGGAGACGGGGAAGCTGTGATTCAGCGTCTGGCTGAGGTTGTCCTGTGCCGGGCGCTGGGTAGGAAGGAGAGCAGGGGGCTGTGCTGTGCTCTCAGTAGTTCCTCTCTTAGCAGCAGCCACGACCCGGCCCGGCCCGAGACCTGCATCCCTTCAGAGCTGGATAGCCTGTCTGCCCAGCATGATACAGCTGACGGGTGGATGAAATGGCAGCAGACGTGGCTTGGTGTATAGATTGCCCCGCTGCTGTGGAGCCCCCTCAAGCATAGATGCCATGCAAGCTGTGCTGACCCCGGCCTGGCTCCTGCGGGTCACTGCATGTCAAGGACGTCCCAACAGTCAGTGAAGCTTCTCCTCACCAACGTGTGATCGCATCGTGCCTTGGGTTGTCGTGGTCAGTCAGCACAGTAGCAAAATAGTGCTGCTGACTCTGAAAGAGATAATGGAGGTAAGTTTTCAGTCTTCATTTTCTTTATAGTGTGAGTGATGTGAGTGGAAGTGAATGGGGTGCAGAATCCCAGCTGGCTCCTGGGTTCTGCATGGGGTCATTTAAGTTCATACTCGTTTTCACAGTTTTGCTGGTCTTCACTGCCTAAAAATCCTACTTTGCTCAGTCCTGGACACTTTGCAGGTGGAATCTCGATGTCTGATTCATTTAGTGCTTGCCACTGTGCTGCTGCTGCCACTTCCCCCACCTTGCCAGGGGATGTCCCTTCACTTAAAATATCACTAGTACATTGATACAATTTCACATCCTGAGGCAGTGAAACGGTAAAAGCTCAGCAAACACAGAGTGAGCAACCATAGCGGAATATTTACACACCAGTGAGTTTGCTAAAGGTATTTTGTATCCTCTCCCAAGCAGAAGCAAAGTTTTCTTTGTCCTCTTCCTGCAAGAGAACCACAAAGAACATATTGTGCACCAAAAGCTGCCATCTGTGGATGTGTGGCTGCTCACAAACAAAGCTGTTACGCTGACAGTGTTTGAGACAGCAGCTGCTATCAAGGCTGTATTAGCATTCAGGCACTGATAATCAATTGTTAATTGCCATATCCCACCTGGTTTCCAGACTGTATTGAGTGCTTGTGGGAAGGCTGTCCTCACTCTTCTGGGGATGTTCTTGCTTTTTCAGAAAGGGCGAGTCCTCAGGAGGTCCCCCAGCAGAACCAGGACCCTGTTGAAACCGAAACAAAGGGGACCGAAGGTACTGACTTTGCAGAACAGGAAAGTCTTCACGATGAGCTGCTACCTGAACTGGACAGCCAGGAAAGGGCAGAGCTGCTGCGGTGGATCGATGCCACACAGCCACCGAGCCCAGACGTCCCCAGCAGCACAAAAACACCACCATTCATCACATTGCTCCCTGACTTTCCCTGGGCCAGCAGGGAGCGAAACGGAGAGGGAGAGACTGAGGCCTGGATCAGCAGCGACCTGTTCTGCACACATCCATTGTGCTCCAGGCAGTTCCCCAGGCCGCTGTCCTGCAGGCCTTTCCTGCTGTCCTGCAGCACATCACCAAAGCTGCTCGTGTTAACCCCCCTGGATGTCCCAGCACTTCCCTTTCACCGCACAGCACATCTGATGGAGGAGGCACAGCAGACGCAGCCCCAGGTGGTTCTCACCCGCCTGGCACTGCCACCTGGCTGCACCTCCTGCTCCGTGCCGGACAACCACAGCGGGGATGGCACCGAGCCGGCTGAGTGCCAAGCGCCCGCCTGCACCACCAGCGGGCACCAGCAGTGCACTGGCAGCATCCAAGCCAGGAGGAGGAAGCTGCCGCATGGCCAGGACGCTCCAGGCATTGCTTTGTGCCCGCCCCGTTGCCAGCACTTGCTGTGGCTACAGTTGTGGTGGTGACAGCATGGGATGAGTGTGGGGAGCTACGGCCTCTGCCCGTTTCATATTCCTCCTGATGGCTACAAGTTGCTGGAAGGACGGTGCTGCTGCACAGCGAGCACCAGGAGCAGGTGGGTGAACAAAAAGTGAGTGGCATGGGGGGCAAGAAGTCAGGCTGTGTCCCCACGGCCAGAGGGCAGGCTTCCCCGGGGCTGTCCTTGCATGGGGGACATGCTGGGCAAGGGACGGTGGCCAGCACCCAGTTCCCAACACAGGGTCCCCCTCGCCCCTAGCCCAAGGTGGAACCCGGAGGTAATCACTGCCAACCACTGGGTCCGAAGCGGTTTCTATCCCAGTAATACATCAATAAAGAACTGCATTATTTCCTAACTGTGTGAGACCTTGCTTGATCTGTGCAGGACACAGGGTGGAAAATCCCCCCAATCCTTACGTTGGCTTCTGGTCAGGGTAAGATGTAAGAAGTTGAGGCCCTGGCACTGCTGCCCAGAGAGGTTGTGGGTGCCCCATCCCTGCGGGTTTGCCCAACTCAGCTCCCATTGCAGTGAATGGGGACGGAGGGAGGGACGTGGCTGATGAGACTCCAACTGCCGGTGGCATCGCAGGGCTGCGGTGCTTTGACCTTGCAAAGCTGCCAAACTTCCACCTGCTGGCTGTCTGCTTTCAACATCTGTCACAAAGCAGAGGGGCTGGGAGGGACCTCTGGAGAAGAGCACAGTACAGCCTCCCCCCAGAGCAGCTTCCCTGCAGCGCTTGCACAGGAGAGTCTGCCTTGAGCTGGGGAGCCCACAACCGACCCAGTGCTCCACACGTGCCCAGTGCTTTCTGCAGCCCTCAACAGCCTCCCAGGGCCACCAGTCCTGCCCAGTGCCCCCAGCTCAACACACCCGATGCTCAGTACGTGACCATCTCCTTCCCCAGGCACAAAACAAGGCACGGGGCACTGGCAGCACGATGGTGATGGAGAACATCAGTGAGGAGGTGCGGGCGGAGCTGCAGCTCTCTGCTTGCTGCAACCACACCAACATCCCTGGAGGTGGGCGTAGGGATTTGGGGGGGCTTTGAGGCTGCGTGAACGACTGCAGGCAGAGATGTAGCAAAGAGAACGCGAAACGTTTAGTAATTTAATGTAATTTCATATAATTGAAGATAATATAACATAAAATACCGTAACATAATGAAATCTAATAGAGTCCCACATTGTCCCAGTTCAAGGTGGTGGTGGTGGACAGCCAGGGTTGGAGGGGTAGGGCTGGGGCCGGTGCTGGTGCCCCTGGAGCACTGCTGCTGCTCTGTGTGCCGCAGGGCCGGCGAGGAGCCCAGGGCTACAGGGAGCCTTATTTGTTGGCCGTGGCCGTGCCTCCTGCTGCAGCAGGTGGGCCGGTTTCTGCAGAGGCTCCCGTTTGTGCTGAGCCCACCCAGCTTCGCCTAGCGCCGGCGTTTCTGCCCTGGAGCGTCCTGGCCACGCGGCAGCTTCCTCTTCCTGGCTGGGAAGCTGCCAGTGCACTGCTGGTGCCCGCTGGTGGTGCAGGCGGGCGCTGGGCACTCGGCCGGCTCGGTGCCGTCATCGTCATTGTGGTGGTTGTCTGGCACACGGCAGGACATGCAGCCGGGTGGCAGTGCCAGGCGGGTGAGAACCACCCGGGGCTGCTTCCGCTTCGCCTCTTCTATCAGATGTGCAGTGCGGGGCGAAGGAGGTGCTGGGACATCCAGGGGGGCCGGCATGGGCAGCTCTGGTGATGTGCTGCGGGGCAGCAGGAAAGGCATGCAGGGCAGCGGCCTGGGGAGCTGCCTGGAGCACGATGGATGTGTGCAGAACAGGTCGCTGCTGATCCAGGCCTCAGTCTCTGCCTCTCCGTTTTGCTCCCTGCTGGCCCAGGGAAAGTCAGGGAGCCCTGAGATGAACGGTGACGTTTTTGTGCTGCTGGGGACGTCTGGGCTCGGTGGCTGTGTGGCATCGATCCACCGCAGCAGCTCTGCCCTTTCCTGGCTGTCCAGTTCAGGTAGCAGCTCATCGTGAAGACTTTCCTCTTCTGCAATGTCAGTACCTTCGGTCCCCTTTGTTTCGGTTTCAACAGGGTCCTGGTTCTGCTGGGGGACCTCCTGAGGACTCGCCCTTTCTGAAAAAGCAAGAACATCCCCAGAAGAGTGAGGACAGCCTTCCCGCAGGCACTGAGTGCAGACCCTCCCCTGCCAGCTCTGCAGCCCCCAAACTCACCGGTGTTCAGCCATGTGAGCAGGTCATCCATGTCCGGGATGTTGTCCGGGATCTCTGTGTTGGATGTCGCTTCTGGAAAAAGAAGAAAATCCCCACAGGGGTAATGCCAGCTTCCCCACACCCACTGAGTGCAGACAACCCCCGCCAGCTCTGCTGCCCCCAAACTCACCGTTGTTCATCCAAGCCAGGAGCTCATCCATGTCCGGCGTATCATCCGGGACGTCATCCGGGACCTCTGTTTTGGGTGCCACTTCTGGAAGAGGAAGAAAATCCCCACGGGGGAAATGCCAGCTTTCCCACACCCGCTCGGGGCAAACACCCTCCCGCCAGCTCTGCTGCCCCAAACTCACCGTTGTTCATCCAAGTCAGGAGGGCATTGAAGTCAGTGATGTCCTCCTGGATGTCTGAGCTCGTTGTCGCTGCTGGAAAAGCAAGAACATCCCCAGTGAGGCAATGGCAGCTTTCCCACAGCCACCCGGTGCGGACAGCCTGCCGCCCGCTCTGCAGCCGCCAAACTCACCACCTGATTCCAGCGCTGCGGTGCTGCAGGTGAGCGGAGCCGTGGTGGGACGGGGGCACACTGGAGCTCCTCGGAGGACTGTTGAGGGGCCGGGGCGGTCGGGGCCCTGCGGCGGGCAGCTGTCTGCGGGCTGCGGGGGCTCCCCGTGCAACACAGCCCCAGGCCGCAGCTCCATCGGTTGCTGGGGCTGCTGCGTCCCTGCCACCAGGGGATGTTCCCAGCAGCGGGCAGGGGCGCGGGGGGCAGGCATACCTGGTTTCATCTCTCCAGGTAGGAGCGTGACCAGGGGTAACTGCTGCCCCCCAGGTGGCAGCTGACCAAAGTTTGGGAGCATCCCCCCAGCTGGGAGCTGACTGACAACTGTGGGCATCCCCCCAGATGGCAGCTGACCAAAGTTTGGGGGCATCCCCCCAGCTGGGAGCTGACTGACAACTGTGGGCATCCCCGCAGGTGGCAGCTGAAGCACAGCTGGGGACATGCCCCCAGGTGGCAACTGAACCACAGGTGGGGGCATCCCCCCAGGTGGCAGCTGACCCATCATTAGAGGCATCACCCCAGGTGGCAGCTGAACCACAGTTGGGGACATGCCCCCAGGTGGCAGCTGAACCACAGTTGGGGACATGCCCCCAGGTGGCAGCTGAACCACGGCTGGGGGCATCCCCCCAGGTGGCAGCTGCGCTCCCTGTCCCTGGACACCCCGCACCCCAGGCCAGACAGAGGCCTGAGGCACCATGTAGGTGACAGTGGGGACGTGGAGGGGTTGGAAGGACACCGGCACTGCTCCGCCAATGCTGGGCTGCATTGCAGCGGTGGCCGGTGGAGGCACGAAGGATCCACATAAAGCGGCGTCGGGTGTCGGAAGCACCGTCAGCGTGCGTGGAGGAATTCTCTCTGTGGGGAAATGCCCAAATGGGCGCTGGGTGAGATCTGGGGCACTGGGATCCCCTGGAGGGCCGCAGTGCCAGGAGCAGAGGAGCCTGCTGCCTTACCTGCCATGGTAGCTCGAGAGTGGCAGCGGGGGGTTCCGTGAGCGCTGGGGTCAGCCCCTCTGCCCTGAGCTCACAGTGCCCCTCTCTGACATGGACCCGTGGTGTCACAGGCATTGCTCTGAGCCTGCCCTGTCACCAGCACTTGCTGTGGCTACAGTTGTGGTGACAGCATGGGACGAGTGTGGAGAGCTATGGCCTCTGCCCGTCTCGTACTCCTCCTCCTGATGGCTACAGCTTGCTGGAAGGTTGGTGCTGCTCCATGGAGAGCACCAGGAGCAGGTGGGGGAACAAAAGTGAGTGGCATGGTGGGCAAAAAGTCAGGCTGTGTCCCCACGGCCAGACTGCAGGCTGCTCTGGGGCTGTCTTTGCATGGGGGACATGCTGGGCAGGGGACGGTGGCCAGCACCCAGTTCCCAACACAGGGTCCCCCCTCACTCCCAGCCCAAGGGAAGAGCCAGGCACGTTTTCCTCCCATGCTGTGGTTTCCTTTGTGCCCATCACAGATCTGCAGTAGTGGCCAAATGTTGCTCCATGTGGACCATGGTGGTGTTGCACACATTTAAAGGAAACTTCTCTCATCTCTTTGTGATTCTAGACGACTACACTGCTTCTTTACCTATGATTGCCTCTTCGGACTCAGCTTTTGTTCCTGAGGTGGAACCTGGATGTAAATCACTGCCAGAACAGAGCCTTTGGGGCTCCCCCTCCCGTTCTCTTTTCCTCCCCTCTCCTTCTCACTCCGTTATCTTCTCCTCCCCGCTTCCAGACAGTTCCACACAGGGATTGCTGTGTATCAGCACGGTGCCACTGCAGGCACCCTGCACGTATGGTTGAGATGCTGCTGCGTGGAAGGGAGAGATGGGTGCTGTGGAGAGATCCTCCGTTGTTCCCATCTGGAGATGGGTATGTGGACGTGTTTGACACAACCTGCTCTGTCTTGCTGGTTTTCAGGTGTGAGTGGAAGTGAATGGGGTGCAGAATCCCAGCCGGCTCCTGGGTCCGAAGCGGTTTCTATCCCAGTAATACATCAATAAAGAACTGCATTATTTCCTAACTGTGTGAGACCTTGCTTGATCTGTGCAGGACACAGGGTGGAAAATCCCCCCAATCCTTACGTTGGCTTCTGGTCAGGGTAAGATGTAAGAAGTTGAGGCCCTGGCACTGCTGCCCAGAGAGGTTGTGGGTGCCCCATCCCTGCGGGTTTGCCCAGCTCAGCTCCCATTGCAGTGAATGGGGACGGAGGGAGGGACGTGGCTGATGAGACTCCAACTGCCGGTGGCATCGCAGGGCTGCGGTGCTTTGACCCTGCAAAGCTGCCAAACTTCCACCTGCTGGCTGTCTGCTTTCAACATCTGTCACAAAGCAGAGGGGCTGGGAGGGACCTCTGGAGAAGAGCACAGTACAGCCTCCCCCCAGAGCAGCTTCCCTGCAGCAGATTGCACAGGAGAGTCTGCCTTGAGCTGGGGAGCCCACAACCGACCCAGTGCTCCACACGTGCCCAGTGCTTTCTGCAGCCCTCAACAGCCTCCCAGGGCCACCAGTCCTGCCCAGTGCCCCCAGCTCAACACACCCGATGCTCAGTACGTGACCATCTCCTTCCCCAGGCACAAAACAAGGCACGGGGCACTGGCAGCACGATGGTGATGGAGAACATCAGTGAGGAGGTGCGGGTGGAGCTGCAGCTCTCTGCTTGCTGCAACCACACCAACATCCCTGGAGGTGGGCGTAGGGATTTGGGGGGGCTTTGAGGCTGCGTGAACGACTGCAGGCAGAGATGTAGCAAAGAGAACACGAAACGTTTAGTAATTTAATGTAATTTCATATAATTGAAGATAATAACATAAAATACCGTAACATAATGAAATCTAATAGAGTCCCACATTGTCCCAGTTCAAGGTGGTGGTGGTGGACAGCCAGGGTTGGAGGGGTAGGGCTGGGGCCGGTGCTGGTGCCCCTGGAGCACTGCTGCTGCTCTGTGTGCCGCAGGGCCGGCGAGGAGCCCAGGGCTACAGGGAGCCTTATTTGCTGGCCGTGGCCGTGCCTCCTGCTGCAGCAGGTGGGCCGGTTTCTGCAGAGGCTCCCGTTTGTGCTGAGCCCACCCAGCTTCGCCTAGCGCCGGCGTTTCTGCCCTGGAGCGTCCTGGCCACGCGGCAGCTTCCTCTTCCTGGCTGGGAAGCTGCCAGTGCACTGCTGGTGCCCGCTGGTGGTGCAGGCGGGCGCTGGGCACTCGGCCGGCTCGGTGCCGTCATCGTCATTGTGGTGGTTGTCTGGCACACGGCAGGACATGCAGCCGGGTGGCAGTGCCAGGCGGGTGAGAACCACCCGGGGCTGCTTCCGCTTCGCCTCTTCTATCAGATGTGCAGTGCGGGGCGAAGGAGGTGCTGGGACATCCAGGGGGGCCGGCATGGGCAGCTCTGGTGATGTGCTGCGGGGCAGCAGGAAAGGCATGCAGGGCAGCGGCCTGGGGAGCTGCCTGGAGCACGATGGATGTGTGCAGAACAGGTCGCTGCTGATCCAGGCCTCAGTCTCTGCCTCTCCGTTTTGCTCCCTGCTGGCCCAGGGAAAGTCAGGGAGCCCTGAGATGAACGGTGAGGTTTTTGTGCTGCTGGGGACGTCTGGGCTCGGTGGCTGTGTGGCATCGATCCACCGCAGCAGCTCTGCCCTTTCCTGGCTGTCCAGTTCAGGTAGCAGCTCATCGTGAAGACTTTCCTCTTCTGCAATGTCAGTACCTTCGGTCCCCTTTGTTTCAGTTTCAACAGGGTCCTGGTTCTGCTGGGGGACCTCCTGAGGACTCGCCCTTTCTGAAAAAGCAAGAACATCCCCAGAAGAGTGAGGACAGCCTTCCCACAGGCACTGAGTGCAGACCCTCCCCCGCCAGCTCTGCAGCCCCAAACTCACCGGTGTTCAGCCATGTGAGCAGGTCATCCATGTCCGGGATGTTGTCCGGGATCTCTGTGTTGGATGTCGCTTCTGGAAAAAGAAGAAAATCCCCACAGGGGTAATGCCAGCTTCCCCACACCCACTGAGTGCAGACAACCCCCGCCAGCTCTGCTGCCCCCAAACTCACCGTTGTTCATCCAAGCCAGGAGCTCATCCATGTCCGGCGTATCATCCGGGACGTCATCCGGGACCTCTGTTTTGGGTGCCACTTCTGGAAGAGGAAGAAAATCCCCACGGGGGAAATGCCAGCTTTCCCACACCCGCTCGGGGCAAACACCCTCCCGCCAGCTCTGCTGCCCCAAACTCACCGTTGTTCATCCAAGTCAGGAGGGCATTGAAGTCAGTGATGTCCTCCTGGATGTCTGAGCTCGTTGTCGCTGCTGGAAAAGCAAGAACATCCCCAGTGAGGCAATGGCAGCTTTCCCACAGCCACCCGGTGCGGACAGCCTGCCGCCCGCTCTGCAGCCGCCAAACTCACCACCTGATTCCAGCGCTGCGGTGCTGCAGGTGAGCGGAGCCGTGGTGGGACGGGGGCACACTGGAGCTCCTCGGAGGACTGTTGAGGGGCCGGGGCGGTCGGGGCCCTGCGGCGGGCAGCTGTCTGCGGGCTGCGGGGGCTCCCCGTGCAACACAGCCCCAGGCCGCAGCTCCATCGGTTGCTGGGGCTGCTGCGTCCCTGCCACCAGGGGATGTTCCCAGCAGTGGGCAGGGGCGCGGGGGGCAGGCATACCTGGCTTCATCTCTCCAGGTAGGAGCGTGACCAGGGGTAACTGCTGCCCCCCAGGTGGCAGCTGACCAAAGTTTGGGAGCATCCCCCCAGCTGGGAGCTGACTGACAACTGTGGGCATCCCCCCAGATGGCAGCTGACCAAAGTTTGGGGGCATCCCCCCAGCTGGGAGCTGACTGACAACTGTGGGCATCCCCGCAGGTGGCAGCTGAAGCACAGCTGGGGACATGCCCCCAGGTGGCAACTGAACCACAGGTGGGGGCATCCCCCCAGGTGGCAGCTGACCCATCATTAGAGGCATCACCCCAGGTGGCAACTGAACCACAGTTGAGGACATGCCCCCAGGTGGCAGCTGAACCACGGCTGGGGGCATCCCCCCAGGTGGCAGCTGCGCTCCCTGTCCCTGGGCACCCGGCACCCCAGGCCAGACAGAGGCCTGAGGCACCATGTAGGTGACAGTGGGGACGTGGAGGGGTTGGAAGGACACCGGCACTGCTCCGCCAATGCTGGGCTGCATTGCAGCAGTGGCCGGTGGAGGCACGAAGGATCCACATAAAGCGGCGTCGGGTGTCGGAAGCACCGTCAGTGTGCGTGGAGGAATTCTCTCTGTGGGGAAATGCCCAAATGGGCGCTGGGTGAGATCTGGGGCACTGGGATCCCCTGGAGGGCCGCAGTGCCAGGAGCAGAGGAGCCTGCTGCCTTACCTGCCATGGTAGCTCGAGAGTGGCAGCGGGGGGTTCCGTGAGCGCTGGGGTCAGCCCCTCTGCCCTGAGCTCACAGTGCCCCTCTCTGACATGGACCCGTGGTGTCACAGGCATTGCTCTGAGCCTGCCCTGTCACCAGCACTTGCTGTGGCTACAGTTGTGGTGACAGCATGGGACGAGTGTGGGGAGCTATGGCCTCTGCCCGTCTCATACTCCTCCTCCTGATGGCTACAACTTGCTGGAAGGTTGGTGCTGCTCCATGGAGAGCACCAGGAGCAGGTGGGGGAACAAAAGTGAGCGGCATGGTGGGCAAGAAGTCAGGCTGTGTCCCCATGGCCAGAGGGCAGGCTGCTCTGGGGCTGTCTTTGCATGGGGGACATGCTGGGCAGGGGATGGTGGCCAGCACCCAGTTCCCAACACAGGGTCCCCCCTCACTCCCAGCCCAAGGGAAGAGCCAGGCACGTTTTCCTCCCATGCTGTGGTTTCCTT
Organism: Meleagris gallopavo; assembly: GCF_905368555.1. Taxonomy (NCBI): domain Eukaryota; kingdom Metazoa; phylum Chordata; class Aves; order Galliformes; family Phasianidae; genus Meleagris; species Meleagris gallopavo. The sequence continues at coordinate 2,978,239 of NC_139427.1, forward strand.
TGTGCCCATCACAGATCTGCAGTAGTGGCCAAATGTTGCTCCATGTGGACCATGGTGGTGTTGCACACATTTAAAGGAAACTTCTCTCATCTCTTTGTGATTCTAGACGACTACACTGCTTCTTTACCTATGATTGCCTCTTCGGACTCAGCTTTTGTTCCTGAGGTGGAACCTGGATGTAAATCACTGCCAGAACAGAGCCTTTGGGGCTCCCCCTCCCGTTCTCTTTTCCTCCCCTCTCCTTCTCACTCCGTTATCTTCTCCTCCCCGCTTCCAGACAGTTCCACACAGGGATTGCTGTGTATCAGCACGGTGCCACTGCAGGCACCCTGCACGTATGGTTGAGATGCTGCTGCGTGGAAGGGAGAGATGGGTGCTGTGGAGAGATCCTCCGTTGTTCCCATCTGGAGATGGGTATGTGGACGTGTTTGACACAACCTGCTCTGTCTTGCTGGTTTTCAGGTGTGAGTGGAAGTGAATGGGGTGCAGAATCCCAGCCGGCTCCTGGGTCCGAAGCGGTTTCTATCCCAGTAATACATCAATAAAGAACTGCATTATTTCCTAACTGTGTGAGACCTTGCTTGATCTGTGCAGGACACAGGGTGGAAAATCCCCCCAATCCTTACGTTGGCTTCTGGTCAGGGTAAGATGTAAGAAGTTGAGGCCCTGGCACTGCTGCCCAGAGAGGTTGTGGGTGCCCCATCCCTGCGGGTTTGCCCAGCTCAGCTCCCATTGCAGTGAATGGGGACGGAGGGAGGGACGTGGCTGATGAGACTCCAACTGCCGGTGGCATCGCAGGGCTGCGGTGCTTTGACCCTGCAAAGCTGCCAAACTTCCACCTGCTGGCTGTCTGCTTTCAACTTCTGTCTGTCACAAAGCAGAGGGGCTGGGAGGGACCTCTGGAGAAGAGCACAGTACAGCCTCCCCCCAGAGCAGCTTCCCTGCAGCGCTTGCACAGGAGAGTCTGCCTTGAGCTGGGGAGCCCACAACCGACCCAGTGCTCCACACGTGCCCAGTGCTTTCTGCAGCCCTCAACAGCCTCCCAGGGCCACCAGTCCTGCCCAGTGCCCCCAGCTCAACACACCCGATGCTCAGTACGTGACCATCTCCTTCCCCAGGCACAAAACAAGGCACGGGGCACTGGCAGCACGATGGTGATGGAGAACATCAGTGAGGAGGTGCGGGCGGAGCTGCAGCTCTCTGCTTGCTGCAACCACACCAACATCCCTGGAGGTGGGCGTAGGGATTTGGGGGGGCTTTGAGGCTGCGTGAACGACTGCAGGCAGAGATGTAGCAAAGAGAACACGAAACGTTTAGTAATTTAATGTAATTTCATATAATTGAAGATAATAACATAAAATACCGTAACATAATGAAATCTAATAGAGTCCCACATTGTCCCAGTTCAAGGTGGTGGTGGTGGACAGCCAGGGTTGGAGGGGTAGGGCTGGGCCGGTGCTGGTGCCCCTGGAGCACTGCTGCTGCTCTGTGTGCCGCAGGGCCGGCGAGGAGCCCAGGGCTACAGGGAGCCTTACTTGCTGGCCGTGGCCGTGCCTCCTGCTGCAGCAGGTGGGCCGGTTTCTGCAGAGGCTCCCGTTTGTGCTGAGCCCACCCAGCTTCGCCTAGCGCCGGCGTTTCTGCCCTGGAGCGTCCTGGCCATGCGGCAGCTTCCTCTTCCTGGCTGGGAAGCTGCCAGTGCACTGCTGGTGCCCGCTGGTGGTGCAGGCGGGCGCTGGGCACTCGGCCGGCTCGGTGCCGTCATCGTCATTGTGGTGGTTGTCTGGCACACGGCAGGACATGCAGCCGGGTGGCAGTGCCAGGCGGGTGAGAACCACCCGGGGCTGCTTCCGCTTCGCCTCTTCTATCAGATGTGCTGTGCGGGGCGAAGGAGGTGCTGGGACATCCAGGGGGGCCGGCATGGGCAGCTCTGGTGATGTGCTGCGGGGCAGCAGGAAAGGCATGCAGGGCAGCGGCCTGGGGAGCTGCCTGGAGCACGATGGATGTGTGCAGAACAGGTCGCTGCTGATCCAGGCCTCAGTCTCTGCCTCTCCGTTTTGCTGCCTGCTGGCCCAGGGAAAGTCAGGGAGCCCTGAGATGAATGGTGACGTTTTTGTGCTGCTGGGGACGTCTGGGCTCGGTGGCTGTGTGGCATCGATCCACCGCAGCAGCTCTGCCCTTTCCTGGCTGTCTAGTTCAGGTAGCAGCTCATCGTGAAGACTTTCCTGTTCAGCAATGTCAGTACCTTCGGTCCCCTTTGTTTCAGTTTCAACAGGGTCCTGGTTCTGCTGGGGGACCTCCTGAGGACTTGCCCTTTCTGAAAAAGCAAGAACATCCCCAGAAGAGTGAGGACAGCCTTCCCGCAGGCACTGAGTGCAGACCCTCCCCCGCCAGCTCTGCAGCCCCCAAACTCACCGGTGTTCAGCCATGTGAGCAGGTCATCCATGTCCGGGATGTTGTCCGGGATCTCTGTGTTGGATGTCGCTTCTGGAAAAAGAAGAAAATCCCCACAGGGGTAATGCCAGCTTCCCCACACCCACTGAGTGCAGACAACCCCCGCCAGCTCTGCTACCCCCAAACTCACCGTTGTTCATCCAAGCCAGGAGCTCATCCATGTCCGGCGTATCATCCGGGACGTCATCCGGGACCTCTGTTTTGGGTGCCACTTCTGGAAGAGGAAGAAAATCCCCACGCGGGAAATGCCAGCTTTCCCACACCCGCTCGGGGCAAACACCCTCCCGCCAGCTCTGCTGCCCCAAACTCACCGTTGTTCATCCAAGTCAGGAGGGCATTGAAGTCAGTGATGTCCTCCTGGATGTCTGAGCTCGTTGTCGCTGCTGGAAAAGCAAGAACATCCCCAGTGAGGCAATGGCAGCTTTCCCACAGCCACCCGGTGCGGACAGCCTGCCGCCCGCTCTGCAGCCGCCAAACTCACCACCTGATTCCAGCGCTGCGGTGCTGCAGGTGAGCGGAGCCGTGGTGGGACGGGGGCACACTGGAGCTCCTCGGAGGACTGTTGAGGGGCCGGGGCGGTCGGGGCCCTGCGGCGGGCAGCTGTCTGCGGGCTGCGGGGGCTCCCCGTGCAACACAGCCCCAGGCCGCAGCTCCATCGGTTGCTGGGGCTGCTGCGTCCCTGCCACCAGGGGATGTTCCCAGCAGCGGGCAGGGGCGCGGGGGGCAGGCATACCTGGCTTCATCTCTCCAGGTAGGAGCGTGACCAGGGGTAACTGCTGCCCCCCAGGTGGCAGCTGACCAAAGTTTGGGAGCATCCCCCCAGCTGGGAGCTGACTGACAACTGTGGGCATCCCCCCAGATGGCAGCTGACCAAAGTTTGGGGGCATCCCCCCAGCTGGGAGCTGACTGACAACTGGGGGCATCCCCCCAGGTGGCAGCTGACCAAAGTTTGGGGGCATCCCCCCAGCTGGGAGCTGACTGACAACTGTGGGCATCCCCGCAGGTGGCAGCTGAAGCACAGCTGGGGACATGCCCCCAGGTGGCAACTGAACCACAGGTGGGGGCATCCCCCCAGGTGGCAGCTGACCCATCATTAGAGGCATCACCCCAGGTGGCAACTGAACCACAGTTGGGGACATGCCCCCAGGTGGCAGCTGAACCACGGCTGGGGGCATCCCCCCAGGTGGCAGCTGCGCTCCCTGTCCCTGGACACCCGGCACCCCAGGCCAGACAGAGGCCTGAGGCACCATGTAGGTGACAGTGGGGACGTGGAGGGGTTGGAAGGACACCGGCACTGCTCTGCTGGGCTGCATTGCAGCAGTGGCCGGTGGAGGCACGAAGGATCCACATAAAGCGGCGTCGGGTGTCGGAAGCACCGTCAGCGTGCGTGGAGGAATTCTCTCTGTGGGGAAATGCCCAAATGGGCGCTGGGTGAGATCTGGGGCACTGGGATCCCCTGGAGGGCCGCAGTGCCAGGAGCAGAGGAGCCTGCTGCCTTACCTGCCATGGTAGCTCGAGAGTGGCAGCGGGGGGTTCCGTGAGCGCTGGGGTCAGCCCCTCTGCCCTGAGCTCACAGTGCCCCTCTCTGACATGGACCCGTGGTGTCACAGGCATTGCTCTGAGCCTGCCCTGTCACCAGCACTTGCTGTGGCTACAGTTGTGGTGACAGCATGGGACGAGTGTGGGGAGCTATGGCCTCTGCCCGTCTCATACTCCTCCTCCTGATGGCTACAACTTGCTGGAAGGTTGGTGCTGCTCCATGGAGAGCACCAGGAGCAGGTGGGTGAACAAAAGTGAGTGGCACGGGGGGCAAGAAGTCAGGCTGTGTCCCCACAGCCAGATTGCAGGCTGCTCTGGGGCTGTCCTTGCATGGGGGACATGCTGGGCAGGGGAAGGTGGCCAGCACCCAGTTCCCAACACAGGGTCCCCCCTCACCCCCAGCCCAAGGGAAGAGCCAGGCACATTTTCCTCCCGTGCTGTGGTTTCCTTTGTGCCCATCACAGATCTGCAGTAGTGGCCAAATGTTGCTCCATGTGGACCATGGTGGTGTTGCACACATTTAAAGGAAACTTCTCTCATCTCTTTGTGATTCTAGACGACTACACTGCTTCTTTACCTATGATTGCCTCTTCGAACTCGGCTTTTGTTCCTGAGGTGGAACCTGGAGGTAAATCACTGCCAGAACAGAGCCTTTGGGGCTCCCCCTCCCGTTCTCTTTTCTTCCCCTCTCCATTTCATTCTGTTCTCTTCCCCTCCCCGCTTCCAGACAGTTCCACACAGGGATTGCTGTGTATCAGCACGGTGCCACTGCAGGCACCCTGCACGTATGGTTGAGATGCTGCTGTGTGGAAGGGAGAGATGGGTGCTGTGGAGAGATCCTCCGTTGTTCCCATCTGGAGATGGGTATGTGCACGTGTTTGACACAACCTGCTCTGTCCTGTTTGTTTACAGATGTGAGTGGAAGTGAATGGGGTGCAGAATCCCAGCCGGCTCCTGGGTCCGAAGCTCTTGCAGGTGCCATGGGTATGTCATGGCTTTTTACTTCCTTTGCGAGCTGCCAGCTCACGGCCCTAATATCAGCCAGGCACGCCTGCAGGAGCGAGAGCACAGCGCTGCACGTGCCTGCCGTGTCCCTGCACCATCCCTATGTACCGCCTGCTCCTCAGCTGTGCCGTTACGCAGTGACACAGATTGTGGTGTATGATGGAAAGCTCTCATGGTTCCGTATTGCAGAAATGCCTCCAGAGAGGGCCGTGCCAAACCCGCAGCTGCTTCCCGCGCTGGAGCCCCGCTGGTCTCCCGGGGGTGGGTACTCTGACTGGATGGACTTCACCAAACAGAGCGCTCAGTTCAGTAGTGGCTTTGTCTGAAATGTGTCCTGCTACGTTCTGTTCAGGTCCTGCGAGACAGAGAGAGAATCCGGGACAAGGAAGATATTCGCCGCGCTTTGCTCATGTCCTAAAGGCAATGATGGGGGAGAACGAAGTGCCTGGTGGGTGTATTTCTGTCTGTTCACCAGAAGACTTGGGAAACAGGCGTTCTACAAAGACGTGCAGAAAATACTGCTGTCTTTGGAGAAGTAACGCGTCCTGAGGATCTCATCCTCCTGACAAGAGCAGACATTGACAGCCCCTCTTTGCTACCTTCTTTCTCAAGAGGTCGATGGAGAGCCTGTGGACGAGGCTGTGTTTCAGGAGGGCGGCAGCCACACGCTGCCCATCTCCCGTGAAGGCACAGAGGACGTGCAAGCAGCTGGCACTGCAGGTAAAGGCCGTGCACAGAGCTCTGTGGCTGAAGGTTGGAGGTTCTGTTGTTGCGTTTCATGTTCGTGGCCTCCTGGAACATTTCGTGGCAATGTCAGAGCTCTGGTGAGATCGCCAGTTAGGCACGAGGCGCAGCAGTGACCACAATTGTTCCTTCAGGTGCACGTGGTGAAGAACACACTGAGGGCATCTACATTAAGGACGTCCCCATGTTCTGCCTGAAAGGTGCCATTGGTGTGTTTGTTCCGCTTCTGCTCCTGATAATTGTGTGCTGCATTTGCATCCGGCGGCGGAGGCAGAAACAACAGTGAGTTGCTCCCCCATCCCCATCCCAGCACGCTCTTTATTCCCGCGCTGCTCTGTGCGATGCCGGGAGGAAGGAGAGCGGGGGGCTCCCGGGCCCTCAGCAGTTCCTGTCTCTGCAGGCGCCTCATGGAATCCGCCAAGGCCCGGTCTGCTGCCCACGGACGCTCAGCACGTGAGGACAGACGGTCTCGGCACCAGCGGGCTCCAGGACGTCCTGCCCGGGTGCTGCGGAGCCCCAGCGCATCGCCGCCCTCCAGGCCCAAGAGTGCCTCGGCTCGGCTGCCCCCCCCGCGGCCCCCGCGGCCCCCCAGCCCGGCCGTGTACACCAGGAATAAGTCCAGAAGCCCCCAGCCCCGCCGGGCACCGCCACCGCCACCACCGCCATCCTACAGGGGATGGTAGCAGTCTCCCTGGGGCCGGGCACCACGTCCCAGACCTGCACAACCGCTGCTCCCATCAACAGTGGCTGTCCAGATTTCTATTACAGCAGTACACCAATAAATAGCATCATCTAACTGCGTGAGACCTTGCTCGATCTGTGCAGGACACAGGGTGGGAAATGCCCTCAGTCCTCACGTTGGCTTCTGTTCAGGGTAAGAGGTTTCCATGCTACACCTGCCTAGTGTGTAAGTGACGGAGACCTCGTGTTTTTGGGGTGTATTTGGGGTGATGGAGCAGATCTTCCTGGAAGAGATGATGTTGAGGCAGCTGAGGGATGGAGAAGTGCTCCGGGACAGCCAGCACGGCGGCACTGAGGGCAGATCGTGCCTGACTCACTTGGTGGCTTTCTGTGATGCCGTGATGGCACTGATGGACAACGGGAGGGCGACTGATGTCGTCTCCCTGGACTTGGGCAAGGCCTTCGATGTGGTCCCGCGCCGCTTCCTTCCCCCAGAGTCAGACAGAGATGGGTGCAAAGGACGGGCTGTGGGGTGGAGGTTCAGCAAAGCCAAGGTTGTGCGTTCAGATGGGGAATTTGCCTCTTGCGTGCCCTACATCAATCCCAAATGAGAAAAGGAAACCTTTTTCTCCAGGTGGTTCGCTCAGAGGCTGCAGCACCTCTGCTGTGGAGAAAGGCTGAGGGAGCCGGGGGTGTTCAGCGCGGAGAAGAGAAGGCTGCGGGGAGCCCTCAGTGCAGCCTTCTGTCATTTCAAGGGAGATGATTAGCAGGAGGGAAATGAACTTTTTGTGTGGGGAGATGGTGATAGGACAAAGAGGAATGGTTTTGGCGTAAAGGAGGGGAGATTTGGTTTAGATGTCAGGGAAGTGGCTCACAGAGGGGGAGCTGAGGCCCTGGCACTGCTGCCCAGAGAGGTTGTGGGTGCCCCATCCCTGCGGGTGCGCCCGACTCAGCTCACATTGCAGTGAATGGAGACGGAGGGAGGGACGTGGCTGATGAGACTCCAACTGCCGGTGGCATCGCAGGGCTGCGGTGCTTTGACCTTGCAAAGCCGCCAAACTTCCACCTGCTGGCTGTCTGCTTTCAACATCTGTCACAAAGCACAGCAGCTGGGAGGGACCTCTGGAGTTTTAGTACAACTCCTCCCATTCCCAGCAGCTTCCCTGCAGCAGATTGCACACATCACTGCATTGAATGCCATGACTCCTGCTGCCCCTTGACAAGTTTCTGTCTCAGTCTCTGACAAGCATTCACAGAATCATAGGATGGCCTGGGTTGAAAAGGACCACGACCACCTAGTTTCACCCCCCAGTATCATGTACAGGGTGGCCAACCACTGGACCAGGCTTGTCTTGACTCATCTCTAGGTCTGTCTTGGGTACTGCAGGACTGGGTTCTGGGAGACGGTGCTCTGGTGATCCTCTTTCCTTTAGGAGCAGCCCTATTTCTGCTGCTCCCTCAACATCTGCATTTTGTTTTAGCTGTCTTGCTTCACTTTACTTCTTTTCTGCACAGAGATCTAGCTAAGAATGCAGTAGGAATTTATTATTCATATGCTCAGTATCAGTCATGTCAGGGAAAGACCAAAGGAAAAGGACTATAAGAACTGGAAACATTAGCAAGTCTCTCAGCATACTGAGTTATAGACAACAAATGACATGACACATGGAGCAGCATTCTGCTCCTAGGCACCAATGGTTCACAGAGGAACTGCAGAACTCTGCTCCTGAACCCAGGAAAGAGGGAATGGATCAAAGAGGGCAGGCTGAGCAGCAGCTGTCCATCTGTACAGCCTCCACGTTTAGGTAGGTGAGATCATGTCCCCAATTTAAGAAGTTTTCCTGAGGTGCACAAATCAGCACGAATGCTGGGAGGAGGAAAAGCTGCCACTGCTGCAGAACAAACACTGTCCATCTGGGGAGCAAAGCTCCAGCCTGGAGGTCAGCCTGGGTAAGCTGCTCCGCACACAGCTCAGTCACCTTGTTTCACGATGACATCAGACAGGTCCTCTGTGCCATTCAGTTTCAGATTCTGTGGAAAGCAAAAAGCTGAGTTTAGGAAAGCTAGTCTCCTCCCCTTTGAGGCTGAAGATCCAGGGAGCTGAATAAAAACACATAAGGAATGCTCAGAACAACCCTGGCCCTTTCTGCCTCCATCATAGCGCAGAAGATTGAGGAATCCCCTCAGCTGCTGTATCACTCTGAAGCACCCACAACAGAATAACATTAAGCAGTGATGTGCTCCATCCCTTCTGTCCTTCCCTGTCCTCACATCTGACAGCAGACAGAAGTCAAGCTGGAAATACTGTGCTTTTTATTTCCAGCACATCCACCTGATTTGTGTTCACTATAAACATGAAGTGGGATTTAATTATAAGATTCTGATGTAAAAATAAAATGCTGTGTGCTTTAACCACTGCTCCTACTCTACCTCGCATACATGCACTGCACTTACCTTCTCATTTGCCAAGTGCAAGAGGCAGGCAAAGGCTAAAGGGACAGACAGATTTTTAGCCATCCCAGAAGGCAACCTAAGGAAGAGAAAGAAGGTTAGAATGGCCAGAGCCTGAGCCTGTGGATAGAGCATGTCTGCAAGCTATCAGGTCACCAAAGATAAGCTGCATGTGGCAGCTCCTTCCCCGGTCTCTGATTTTCTCTACCTTATTCCATTATAAAGACTTGGCCAAGCCAAATGCAACCTGTAACTCCCTCAAGCAAATAGACAGCAAGAGATTTCCCTCCTCAGGATTCAGGTAGTAGGTTGCAACAGAAACAAAATGGATCAGTGCTTGCCCAAGCGCTGCTCAAAAGTCTACCCAGCCTGGAGTCCAACCTTTTATAGGGCCTCTCTACCTGTGAAGCAGTTCCTTTGTGATGCTGCTGAAGGCCTTCTCCCCTGTCACCACTGATGTATCGCTCTGTTTCTCCACATCTTCAATCTATTGAGTAAAAAGACAGACACTGCTGAGGCAGCTTTTGCTCAGCCCCTCATGCTCAGAGAACCACCACTACAAATCACTGCTCACAGTCCACCCTTAACAACAATCCCATGGGAGCAAGGCTATTGGAAAGGAATTGCCACTAACACGTCCATGATGACCTCTTTGGGAGCTAAGTATTGTTACATGCAGGGCATACGCTTCTCTTCAGGCCTGTTAAAGTATCTGGCTCTGCCTACACTCACCTCTGCCGCTGTGTTTTTCTGTGTATCAGTAAGAAGGTCCCACATGTTTTGCTTCAACCTCTTCATGTCCATTTTCTTGGCTGTCTTTGCATATTGAATTGCTATCTTATTGACCTGAGGAAAAGACATTCAGGGTTAGAAGAGAGCAACCAAGCAGCAGCAGTGTCCTCAATCATAACCAAAGGAACAACTCAAACTTGATTTTCCTATAGCAATGACATCATCTCAGAATAAAGGATCCATTAGCAAAACCTTGGAGATCCTGCACAAGGAAAACTGCACTTTCTCTCTCTCTGAGAGGCCCTGCTGCAGATCTGCTCAGTCAGTGGTACACAGCTGGGCACATCGTAAGTCCTTACCTTCTGAGGCTCAGCAATGAGGTTCAGTTCCCCATACATTGTGATATCAACGCCATCAGCCCCGTTGAGCTCGTGATCTTGACCCTCAGGGTGAGAGGTAAGGTTGCACTCTGTTTGGCCCATGAATTGAATGGGGTCATTGTCATCATCACTATCTGCAGCCTGGTCAAGAAGAGATACACCAGTGAGGCCACATCCAGACATCTTGGAAGAGCTGCAGATTTCCTGCACTGAGTACCCACCCCTCAGGAGAGTGGTGACACCTGCCCACTGCCCCTGTGGACCAGTGATCTTGAGCCTCTTCTGACAGCTGAAAGCTCGGGATAAGGCTAAACCCACCAGAGATCTAAAGCACAGAATATCAAAAGGCTGTTCTACACAGAAAGATGACAGAGATGAAGGCTCTCCCACCAGTGTGGGGCTATATGAGACCTGAAGCATTGGCCTGGCAGAAAGCTGAAACTTCAGAGAAAATGTACTTCAGCAGGAGCTCAAAACAGTTGGGTGCAATTATCATTGTGCAGAGGTGACTGCAGAAGTGAGCAACGGTATCTGTTGCTGCTCCATGGGAGGTACAGTATGGAAAAACATGGAATGGAGTTTCTGCAGGAAATCAGCCAGCAAACTCCAAGGGCAGATTGTTTAATTGATGTTACCAGAGTACCACTGAGTGACAGGACAAAGGTGCGTGGCATCAGCTTTGCCACAATCTGATGGCAACTCTTTTTCCCACTAGTAAGTGATGCTAGACATAAGATTCTTCCTGAATTCCTTCTACCACATGTCAAATGTGAGCAACAGAGAGAAATGTTCTTGCTCCCAGTTACCTGTGCTGCAGGGCAGAAATTGGAGGTGTCATTGGGGTTATTGTAATCATATTCACCGATCTCATCTTCATGATCCAATGAGCTGCCTGGCTTAGGCAGCCTGAAGAGCTGCAGAGATGAGACTGGAACATCAGGAAAGAGGAAACTAGATGCTTTCCCCAAGCAATACCTACATCTTGCTAATCCATTGCCACCCCTTTTCCCAGCCTGCTGCCTCTTCCTCCTCTACATGTACCTCCCACCAACCCCCTCATAAAGCATAACAGCCAAGCACAGACAACTTAGCATCCACAAGTTAGTTCACTAACAGGCATCATGCTGGCTCATTTCCTGCCCTGAGGAGCATCCCAGAGGCACTTCAAGCAGATTAAGAGTGATTCTGTACATGGAACATTGCCAAGAAGATTTTGGAGAAGCCTCTTACCTTAGCAGCTGGTTTGAGGAACAGCTGGACAATGTTGTTAGGGTTGTAGTTGAAGTCTGCAGGAAGTGTGGTGCTCTTCACATTCTGGTTTTCCAGAATGGATTTGCTCAGAGTTAAAGCAGCCTGCAGAAGGTAATGCCATAATCCATGTGATATCCAGTATTCAGCTTCTTATAAGGGCAGATGGTGACATGACAAGGATGAATGGTTTTATACTAAAAGACAGATTTATATTAAATATTTAGAAGAAATTCTTTACTCAGAGGGTGGGTGAGGCTCTTGAACAGATCACTAAGAGAAGCTGTGGGTGCCCCATCCCTGCAGGTCTTCACAGCCTGGCTGGACGGGGCCCTGGGCAGCCTGAGCTGGTGGGTGGGAAGCAGCCCATGGAGTGGATCTTTAAGGTCCCTCCCAACTCAAGCCATTCTATAATTCTTCAATTCTATGACCAAACATGGATATTTGTTTAAAGTGAGAGAAGTTATGAAGTGCTTCCAAAGTTGAGTCCTACACTGCATGCAGTGTCTTAAACACAGCATCCTGGGACACACAGCTGGGCCTGCGGGTTCTCAGTTCAGACAGGGCAGAAAGAATCCAGCCCAATTCTTCACTTCAAGGCTGGGAAAACTGTAAGAAGATTTGGAGCCAGAAGACCCTGCATGAAGGAGGATGCATGATGCTGTGTTTACTGAGCCAGTTTCCACAAGAGAACAAAGATGAGCCACCTGCTGATGGCACTCTAAGATGCACTGATATAGCAACGAGAGCAGAGGCAGACACTCAGTGCATACCTTGGTCTTACGGAAGTATGTCTCAAAGTCAACATCCTCATCAAAGTTCACTTCAAATGCTTTCTTTGCCTTCTTCTTCTTGTTCTCTTTCTCAGAGTCAGCACTTGCTGCAGAAAGGTAGGAACATGAGCATCTGCTCCACAATGACAGGTTACCTGTGTCCTTTACAAATACTTTTTTTCTGTGTTAGGGAAAGAAGCAGGTGGTGTCCTCTGCTTCACACTTTGAAAGGGATCTGTATGTCCTTATAGAAGCAGTAAGTATAAACCAACCTTCAAGTTTTTATGTTGAAGGATCTGTATTTTCTTCTATTGCTACAGTGAGACAGCCCCTCAATGCTGAGCACCATTAACAAACCCAAACAACAGAGAACACATCAGACACCAAAGGATCTGTGTGTGACTTGAGAGCCTTCCTGGTGTCCTGACTCAGTACTGCTTCCAGTCAGGCTAGAAAAGAGCCATGCAGAATTGTCTCATTTCTACTGCCTTTGCTTTATGGCTCACAGAATCACAGGGTTGGAAGGGGTCTCTGGAGATCATCTAGTCCAACTCCCCTGCTAAAACAGGATTCCTAGAGTGGGCTGCACACCCATGTCCGGATATATTTTGAATATTTCCAGAGGAGAAAACACAACCTCACTGGGCAGCTTGTTCCAGTGCTCTGTCACTCTCAAAGTAAAGAAGTTCTCCCCCACATTCATATAGAATTTGTTCTGTTCCAGTTTGTTGCCCCCTCTTCTGGTGCTGAGCACCCAATCACTTGACAGCCACCCTTTACATATTTATAAGATCGATCAGAACCCCCTCGGTCTTTTGTTCTCCAGATTGTACAGCCCCAGGGTTCTCAGCCTTTCCTTTGAAGGGAGATGCTCCAGGCCCTATTATCTTTGCAGCCCTCAGCTAGACTCTCTCCAGTAGCTCCCTATTCACATATTGCCCATTTCCCAACAGAATCACAACCAGGCAGCAGCATATGAGCTCCAGGCTCTGAATACATACATACATTTGTGTCGAGGTTTGAAACGCCAGTGCTCTGGGCCAGCCCACATTGACAGAGTTCGGGGGCTGAAGTAGGAGTATTCCCCTGGTTTCATGGAGAGATGAAGGCACATGGTCCCAATGTCTCCTTCTCCAAAAGAAACTGCATCAATTCTGGAAAGAGCACACACACTGCTCAGTAAAATCCTTCCTCTGAGATATACCGGGCCTGAATGTGTTTAATACCCTGACCAGCTCTGTACAGACACCAGCCTGCAAAACTCCTGCTTTCTTAGCAGCAAACAGTCTGGAGTCCGTGAGGCTGCTGCGAAAAGAGGTGGGCAGGGCAGGCTGAAAATGGGAGCAGAGCGAGCAGACAAGCAACCAAAAAGGAAACATGACCATACAAAGAAGGTCCTTCTAGAAGGCAGAGATGTGAATTCCTAAGTGTACCTGAAACTTGATCAGAAAGCAAACTATAGCCAGATAGAAAACATGCACACAGGAAAGCAAAGATCCTCCAGAGAGCTATCTTAACTTGCTGCTGACAATCAAAGCAAAGCAATAAACGTGCAGTGACTACTCACCTCTTGCTCTCACAGACTGCCACAAGGGATTTGTTGTTGTTTCCTGCAAATTCCCCAATCTTTTCTGTTGTTACACTCCTGGGGGAGTCCGCATTGAAGTCATCATCTGACAGGGCAGGAACACCATCTTCCACATCACTGTCTCTTTCTGCATTGATATCGAACACTTGGTCGCTCTTCTTAAATTTGTCCAGCAGGGCTGATACTGACTGCAAGAGAAGGTGCTCAGGAGAAAAGCCACAGCACCCCACAGAACACCTTGCTGCCCCACACAGCTCTCCAGGATCACTCTGGAGTGACAGAGCAGAGAATACAGCTCAAGTATTCAATCCTGCACAGAGCCAACTACGTACCTCTTCGTGGGATTCGGCGTCCCACTGCATGAACTGGAAATCAGCCAGTGAAGAATAAATGGGGCGTTTTAAAACACACTTTTCTAGCAGCACTAGAGATAGGAAGGATAAAGAAATATCAGACACAGGATGAAATAACCAGCAGGTAAAACAAATGCCAGGTGCTAAACTATTCTTAGTTTCAAAAGCACTTAGGCTCATTTCTTGGCAGAAAGGGATGCTCAGTCAGATCTCTGACGGAAGGGTGGGCATAACACTGTGAATCTTAGAGTAACGGGGTTTAGGAATACTGACAGGATTAAAAGACTCTATAAAAGTCAGCCCTAAACCTGGAGCACGCTCATCTCAACTACTGCTCCAATCATGCATACATGCTGTGCAATAGGTTGAGCTACATGCAGAGATCTAAAAGGCTGTGAGGGTCCTGGTCCTGTCAGCAACCAGCCTCAGCCCAAGCAGGATCACAGCAAGGTGCCACAAGGGAGCCAAGAGGTCAAAGCATAAGCAAGCTGGCTGAGGCTAAAAGGAGTATGCTTGGCAGATGAAAATGATGTCTGGATGGGAGAATTGCTTACTGGTTACCAGCACTCACACTTCAAATCTGTCACCTTCACAGGATCACTGTTGGGCAGGACGAGGGTTTCTGAAGATGGGAGAGGCACAATCTTGGAGTCAAAAAGGAGCTCACTGAGACAATTCTGCGTACGTAGGCTGGTGAGGAAGATGCCAGCTGTGCTGCATTCATCAAAAGATGCTGCTGTTTTCTGGAACATGGGGTCAACCTGCAGGTGCAGAATCAAGGAATGGAACAGATGGGTAGTAAGAAATAGAAGTTTCTGCAGAAGATTTGTAAATACAAAGCCAAAGGGAGAATGACTCATGCATCTTTTCTCAGCGAGGAGAAAACTCTCACAGCTGCCTCACACAGCAGGAATAGACACAATTAAGGATCACTCTGTTACAGTAGCAGAATTCAGACATGCATGTGAATCTAACAGCCCAAGAGACAACACACAGTAAGGAAAACAATAAAAAGGCAAAAAATGAGGCGAGTTTTCCTTCCTCCACTCACCACTACAGAATGTTCATCTCCACCCACCTCACATCTCCGATTGGCCTCTGTCACATTGATGTTGTTCAAGTTCTGTTCAATCGTTTTGAAGGAGTGCTTTTTCTTTGTTTGAACTCTCTTGGCAGAACTGGAAGCTGTACTGTATTCTTCTGAAAGAAAAAGAAGCTGAAGTTAGAAAAACTTGCTAAAATATCCTACAGCTGAAGGACAATACAACTGTACTTCACTTTGTGTGCACACACACAAAAGGCCAGTGGGCAAAAAGTTATCCAGTTAGGGATCCATTAGCACAAACCACCAACACTTCAGTGGCTGCTCAATGTGTTTCTTTTTATTTTGTTTCCTTTCTCTTAACAGCACATTTCTGTTTCAAAGCAAAGAACAGCAAAGTGTGGGATGTTTCGTTCTCAAACATTTCAGAATAGGTCATCCCTGTTTTGCACTCAAATCTAGCTGGCCAAGTATTCAAATACAGGGCTGAGCATCAGGTTCTCATCTCAAACTTCCCCAGAAAAGAAACTCAGTATTTCGCAGCTCTTAAGAAGAAATAAATACATCAAGCTAGTGGTATTCTCCCAGTTATATATATCAGTAGAAAGAAACAGTGCTTTGAAATTCAGCAGAACACAGGAAGTGTTGTGAGTGGAAGCAGGAAGAGCTTAACAGAAAAGGAGTGAATGGCACACCTTCTTCTGGGCTGCCCACATCTTTTGTAGGTGCTGACTCCTTGCCTAAGCCTCCAAGCACTTTGTATGTGTCTGCATGGACCACATCCACACGCACAGCGTAGATCTTCACACTGGCATCGATGGTGCCAGCTGCCATCTGACAGAGGAACATAGGATGCAGTTTTTAGTGAGGAAGGAACAGGACACATCAAGAGGTAAATGCAGAAGATGAGATGCAGACCTGAGTTTTTGAATACTCTTGGAGCAACAAGGAACTATCAATAGCAAGGAGTCTTTGCTTGGATATTGCCTACTTCGATCTGTCCCTGCTGTCTCCTACACTCAGGTCACATCACCTTCTTTCCCATCACAGCCCTGCTTTGTTCCTGGCCAAAACACCCAATGTTTACCTCAGAAGCCTTATTATTAAAGCTCTCCTTTTGAAGGACCATCACTGAAAGAGGCACTTAGCCTTTAACTTCTGCAGTACCGAAGCAGTCAGCAGTATTAAATTCCACTAAAAATGACAGTGCTGCCTCTACCAGATCTCTTGCTGAAAGCTCATTTATTTCAGATGTGTCATTTATTAGAGCTTCAATTCAGAGACCCAACACTGCTGTGAACAACTCACCTTGAAGTTGGTCAGCTCGGAGTCTTTCTGTTTCAGTATTTCTGTCATGTAGTCTATCAGATGTAAGCCAAAAACATTCTTGGTGTTGATTTTCTGCAATACAAGTGCAGGTGAGAACGGAAACCCAGAACATGATGCTGTCAACCTGCAAGCCACCAACCAGTGGGGGACTCACAGACCACTCTGACCTGCTTGAAAGGCCCAAACCAGCTTTACACCAAGCTGAGCAGTGCAGCTGACACATCAGAAAAAAGGAATGCCATCCAAAGGGACCTTGAAAAACTTGGAAGGTGGACCTGGTTGAACCTGAGGTTCAACATAGCAAAGAGCAAGGTTTTACATTTGGGTTGGAGTAATCCCAGATATGTATACAGACTGGGAGAAGAAATCCTTGAGGGCAGTCCTGCAGAGAAGAACCTGGGGGTCCTGGTGGACGAACAACTGAACATGAGCCAGCAGTGTGCAGCTAAGAAGGCCAATGGCAGCCTGGGCTCCATCAGCAGAGTGGTGGCCAGCAGGGAAAGGTGATTGTCCCTGTCTGTTCTGTCCTCATGAGGCCCCATCTGGAGTATTGTGTCCAGGTCTGGGACCCTCAGTACAGAAAAGATGTGGAGCTGTTGGAGAAGGTCCAAAGGAGGGCATGAGGATGATCTGGATGACTGGAGCATCTCTCTCACAAAGACAGGCTGAGGGAGCTGGGAGAAGAGAAGGCTGCAAGGACACCTCATTGCTGCATAGTGGTATTAAAAAGGGTTTATAAACAGGAAGAGAATCTACTTCTACAAGGGAAGGCAGTGAGAGGACAAGGGGGAATGGCTCTAATCTTAAAGAGGGAAGGTTTAGATTGGATTTTGAGGAAACTCTTCACAGAGAGCAGTGAGGTGCTGGAACAGCTGCCCAGAGAGGCTGTGGATGCCCCATCCCTGCAGGTGTTCAAGGCCAGGTTGGATGGAGCCCTGGACAACCTGGTCTAGCAGCAGATATGGAGGTTGGTGGCTCTGCATGTGACAGGGGGTTGAAACTCGGCTGCTTTCCACCCCAAGCCATACTACGATGACTCAGAAGCTGTGACACGTCGCAGAGGATCGCCCCCACCCCAAATCCAGGGGCGATCAGAGCAGGAAACCCACTCACGTTCTCAGCGGACAGCTTGATGCAGGCAGAGTAATGCTCCGAGATCTGCGCGTTCGTCCATTCCGACAGGGCCGGCAACGACGCGTCCGCCTGCCTGAGGGAAGGAAGCACAGCCGTGCCAGGGGAGCCGAGCCCGCCCACCGCCCCCCCCGCGGCACGGCCCTACCTGGGCACCGGAGAGCAGAGACTGAGAGGCGAATCGGTGCCGCCAAGCTGCAGATCCACGACCCGCGAGCGCCGACGCTGCCGTCTTTCCCTTTCATCGTCGTTACCGGGACATTCGACCAACGTAGGGGTGGCCGAGGCACTAAGAGAGCGCGCAGCCGGGGACTCCGCCGCCCCTCCACCACTCCGGCCGCCCCTCCGCGGGGTCGCTGCCCTCATAGCAGCAGCGGACTGAAGCTGCGCCCACCGCTCCGGAAGTTCCGCCGCCGAGCTCCCTCCCTCCCTTCACCCGCTGACCAATCAGCGCGCGCCTCCCTCTCTCTCCGCCAATCCAAAGCCGCAGGGGTCTCACGCCGCGCCATCGCCTCCTAGTTTAAATTTGCCGCGCTCGAGATGTAACGTTCGCCGCCTTC
Source organism: Meleagris gallopavo (assembly GCF_905368555.1). Classification (NCBI taxonomy): domain Eukaryota; kingdom Metazoa; phylum Chordata; class Aves; order Galliformes; family Phasianidae; genus Meleagris; species Meleagris gallopavo. Next base: position 2,996,246 of record NC_139427.1, read on the forward strand.
TGGCGCTGTGGAGCGGAGGTTTTGTTTCTTCCGCCTGCAGCGCTCCTGCCTTGCAGTTTATCTCACTAAATTCCTCCGTCACGTATCAGCCTGGGTTGCCCAGGGCTCCATCCAGCCTGACCTTACCTCTAGGGACAGGGCATTCCCAGCTTCTCTGGGCAGCTGTTCCAGCACCTCAGTACTCTTGGTGAAGAACTTCCCTGACATCCAATACAAACCTTCCCTCCTTGAGTGTAAGACCGTTCCTTCTTGTCCTGTCGCTATCTACCCTTGTAAGGAACTGGCTATAGGGCTGTGCTCAACGGGTGGTGGTTAATGGAGTGAAGTCCAGCTGGTGACCCGTTATGAGTAGTGTCCCCCAGGGATTGGTACAGGGGCCCATCTTGTTTAATATCTTTACTGATGACCTGGGTGAGGGCATTGAATGTGCCCTCAGTAAGTTTGCAGGTGACACCAAGCTGGGAGGTGGTGTTGATCTGCCTGAGAGTAGGGAGGCCCTTCAGAGGGATCTAGATAAGCTGGATCACTGGGCTGAGGTGAATGGGATGAGGTTCAACAAAGCAAAGTGCTGGGTCCTGCACTTTGGCCACAACAACCCCATGCAGCGCTACAGGAGGCTGGATGACTGCAAAGAGGAAATGGGCCTGGGGGTGTTGGTTGATGCTTGGCTGAACATGAGCCGGCAATGTGCCCAGGTGGCCAAGAGGGCCAACAGCATCCTGGCCTGCATTAGAAATGGTGTGGCCAGCAGGAGCAGGGAGGTCACTGTTCCCTCTGCTCAGCACTGGTGTGGCTGCATCTTGAGTACTGTGTTCAGTTTTGGGCTCCTCACTACAAAAAAGACATTGAGGCCCTGGAATGTGTCCAGAGAATGGCAAGGAAACTGGTGAGGGGTCTGCAGCACAGGCCTTATGAGTAGCGGCTGAGGGAGCTGGGATTGTTCAGTCTGGAGAAGAGGAGGCTCACAGGAGACCTCATTGCACTCTACAGCTTCCTGAAGGGAGGTTGTGCTGAGGAGGGGTTTGGCCTCTTCTCCCAGGCAACAAACAGGACCCGAGGAAATGGCCGCAAGTTGTAGCAGAGGAGGTTGAGGTTGGACATAAGGAAGAACTTTTTCTCTCAGGCACTGGAATGGCTGCACAGGGAGGTGGTGGAGTCGCCGTCCCTGGCAGTGTTCTGGCGTCTGGATGAGGAGCTGCGAGATCTGGTTTAGTGCTTATGATAGCAGTGGTGATGGGAGGGCAGTTGGACTGGATGATCTTGCAGGTCGTTTCCAACCTTGCGATTCTATGACTCCATGAAAAGCTGATTATAATCTCCTTTTAAATATTGGAAGGCTGTGATGAAGTCTCCCTGCAGCCTTCCCACCAGGCCCAGCAGCTGCCTCAACCCGTCTGCAATGGATGCCTAAGTTCTTCCCAACAGACTTCCAGCCTGAACCACTGGATGGTGCAAGAGGAAAAGATGTGCTTAGAGTCCAACTGCAGTCCTCAGAAAGAGATGCTGGAGAAAGACGCTGTGTGTGCTGCTGAGCCAGCCCTGGTCCCATTCCCTGCTCCCCAGAGCTGAGGGAGCCATCAGCCAGCTTTTGCACTGAACTCCAACCACCCCCAAAAATGGCCATAGAATCAACTTCTGGAGATTGGCATCTGTTCATCAGCATAACTGTTGTACCCTGGAAGCCCAGGGCACTTGTGCAAATAGCAATTCAGAGGAACTCTGAGGGGAGGAAAAACCCTATAGGGCTTTTATCTCATTTCCAAATGACTCAGGGTCAGAAGCAAAGAGGTCTGACCCTCTTCTTCTCTGGCTCCAGCAGGGCCAGACTAAACTGGGGGGGGCTGTAAAAGCCAAGTCATGCTTCATGATGCTTTCCTCCTAACTGAGCTTCTAGTGGCCACTGTAAACAAATCAGTATGTCCAGCTTTGCATCCCAAATAAAGGAGGCACAGGGAACTGTGAGGGTTTTTGATGTTCAGACGAATTATTCCTGCCCTTGCAATAGCAATGTGTGGAGCATTTGATTATCCCCTGCCATCAGTGGTGCAGGCGAGGACAGAAATATTCATGTTCTGTACTTAACTGGAAATTAAGAGAATGCATCATCTGGTGACAGGAACTTCTACAAGTGGCTGCTTCCCACTCAGTCAGCTCCGAGACCTCTACATCACTGGGGGGATATTGGGAAACTTGATTTATGACTGGTGGATGTTTGCTGGAGTCACCCAAAATTGATGGAGGTGTGCAGGGATTCTTCCCCTCTTGGAGGAGCGCTGCAGGCTCTTACAAGGTCTGCTCAAGTAGCTGGGAAATGACTCAAAAGGGAAGGCTGCCTGCCTGCCTGCTGAACTGCTGGCACTTCTCCACCTGTCTACCTGCACTATGCCAGGGCTGCAGGAAGCTTCGGGGTGACTGAACTCAGGGGATGTCTCTGAGCTGCAGGCAAGCACTGGAGAAGAGGGGAAAGTTGAGACGAGCGGGAAGGGCAGCACTCCTGTGTGACTGCTGCAGCTGCCGTGATGGATTTAAAACCTCATTGCTTGTGTCCTGCTGAGCTGCTCAGCAAGTTCCAGGGTGAGATGTGCTGTCTGCTCCAGACCCACAACACAGGTAGCGTAGCAACAGGGATCTTCCCCAACTGCAAGGTTAAAAATAGAGCCAGGGAATATTGAGCTTGCAGCCTTCGGGGTTCCTGAGGCTGCTGCTGGCTGCAAGCATCTGACTTAGGCTCAATTCTGGGCACTTGCCTGTGACAAAGGGTTTGCCAAAGTCTGGGTTAATGCATGGGTCTGCACCCTTTCTATGCACACACGCAGTCACCTTGTGTCTGGGGACTCTGCTGCAGTGTCTGAGGTTGATGTTGCACAAGCAGGGACTCTACTTGTTGCACCCCTCTACAAATGACCCATGAACTAAAGATTATCTGGTAATTTCCATGTCCTGCCACAGACACTGCAGGAGCACTTATTAACTTGCTGCTACTATTTTTATTTAAACAAATGCTGCTCTCCTCAGTAATAAAAAGTGATTTGATACCTGCTCAGCTGCTGCCATTGACCAGGAAGGAAGGCGCTCGGTTTTGGTTTTCATTGCAGATCCTTTTTGGAGACAGACATCCTATGCTCAGCCTCTCACTCGTTTCTCCCTTCCAGAGTACGTTCTGTTTTTAGCTTTGTTTGTTATTGTTGCAGAGCTACTTCTGTCTGGCCTTGCTCATACCTAGGGGCACAAGGAAGAGATTTAGACCTCAGAAGAGGTAAATGGTTTGATTCTTCTAGCTCATTAGGGAGGCCTGCTTTATGTCTGGAAAGGCTGTGGCACAGATTACACTAACACAAGTTGAATTTGTTTTTTGTTTTTTGTTTTCCTTTTGGCCCTCTGTTAGTGGATGCAATTATGAGCAGGGAGGTTAGTGGGCAAGGGGCCGTACGGTGGTGTCAGAGCTGAACTCACATCTCCCTTTGCAGACTCCTGGCTCGTTTGCTATAAACACCAATGATTTGAACTTTTGTTTGATAAAACACCTCTCACGTTTTATCGCCGGTTGGAGTATTTGTACTATGAAATCCAGGATTTCACAGACTCTGTAGCAGCTGTAAAATGAAATAACTCCTCACATGCAGAGATTTATAAGCCACCTGTAGCAAGGCTGCAGCGCAGGCGATGCTTCCAGCTGAGAAGTCCTCAAGGTTCTGACAGAGCAATCAAGATTGTCGGGTTGGAAGCATTTGAAGGATGCCGTGTGCTGTAAATCCTCTGAGGCCACTGGAGCCAGCAGCAGCCACGTTGGCACAGCACGGTGCTGGTGACTGACTGTGCCCACACATGTGTTGTTCTGGGCGAATTTCCCTTGCAGATGAAGGGAAAGAAATGCAGGCTGTTCTGGGCTCAGCTGCCACAGTTCCCAGGACCTGCAGCAGCAGTTGTTTCTGAGCACAGGAACCCACTGCAGAGATGATAGTGCCCACAGCAGTCCGGCTGGAACTGAGGCGTGCTTATTCAGGCCAATTTATTTTGGGATTTAGGAGTCTTAGCAGTTTCAAAGAATGTTGGCGATGGTGAATAAGGGGTTAGAGCAGTGCTGTGTATGCATGGGGGAGAGCAGGGTGGGACACACAGTCTGAATGTGATAGGGCAAGCTTAGTGATTCCCTCTGTCCAGGGGGAAAGAGTGAGTCGCTGAGCTCTGAGTCTTTGCGTAGGCTGCCAGGTGGACTGGTGTATTTGGAGGCATGAATGCCTTGGAAAGTGCTTTGAATGCCCTGTGCCTCTGAAGAGCAGGGCAGAAAATCAGATAGTTTGAAGAGCAGGACAGCTCACCTTGCCTCACTTCTTAGCACTCCTCAAAAGGAAGGACTTTCTAGATGGATGTGGGGAGAGCATCTTGGGCCTGAGATGCTCTGTAGAGCCTTATTGCTGTGTACTCCATCTCCTAAGCATGTTGAGCAGCTCTGACATCTCCGAACACGTGCTCTGTGTGCCTCTGCTCCTTTTTATGCTGCTGGTCAAATCCCAGTGTGGATACCACCATCTGTGTGTCAAACATCTGAGGGTTTTGTGGAGAGAGGTGGTAACACAGTAATGTTGGTGCTGCAAGGTAAAGTCTTAACTCCATCTAAGAGGGACTCAGATCTGGTGAGTGTGGCTGGAGAGTTTTTGCTGTGCTCCAATTCAGTCGTGGGTATCAATCTCAGCCTTCTAGATCTATGTGATCTTATCTTGGTGAAAGGCAGCAGGACTGGTGGTGGTGGGGCTGAAATCACATGCAATCTTTGTTCTAAAGGCTGTGAGTACCAGAAGTGTCATGCAAAGAGACCCGCTGCTCTTTGGGGTGAGGACTCCTAAATTCCTCAATTTCAGTGCAGATTTGCAGCCATTTGATGATGCCAGGGAAGCTTTTGTGCCATCAACAGCTTGCCATAATCAACTACACATCCCTCAGTACCAACATTATCTGCTGTTGTCATCATGGCTGCATGCCTCCACAGAAGGAAGAATGGTTCAGAACAACACATCTTTTCTTCTTCCTTTTACTGTTAAAATTTTATCTTGTTACCTCTGTGAAATCTTTTTAATCAACCTGGACAGCACAACCTGCTTTGCAATAAGTAGGAATCATATTTTTGGAAGTGTTTTGCATGCTAATGCTTTTAGGAGTGTGAAATGCTGCTGTTCATAATGACTGTGCCTCCAGGAGAAGTGTGTTGCTTGACACTTCAGTCTTCTGTAGCCAGAATGTTTTGGTTGGAAAGGTTATAGCTGCTTATATGAAAGTGAAAGGGGAAAGCAGGATCAGCATAAGCTGTTCCTGTGGGTGCACTGGTTGTGGCATGAGCCACGAGAAGCTGTTCCCAGTGGGGATCTCTGTCCTGGGAGATGTTCCAGGATGAGGCCTTGAGCAACCTGATGTCACGCACTGAGACCAGCAGTGACACCAGGACATACCAGACCTCTCTGTGACTCTTCTTTGTCCATCAAATTGCTCAAATTAATCACATTTGACTTTTAATTGAACCATCACCATGCTCAAGCATCCTATTTAGCAGTAATTGGTCTCTCCCATTCCCTTCCTTTCCTTAGCTGCTTCTCGTGTTTGGGTCTTGCTGATGCAAAGCCCTCTCGATGTGTTTACTTGGCTGCACCAAGAATATGGGAACTGCTCTTAATCCTTATTTCACACTTGCAATTGGATTGAGTTGATTTTTGAATTGCCACAGCAGGTTCTCAGATCTTTCATTAGCTAATGCTTGATTCATTTAGTTCAGTGCTAAAACATAATTGCTTGTCTAAACAAGCAGGCCACGTTGAAGTGGTGTCTGTAATTCACTGAGTAGCCCCATTTGTGAGAGGGAAACCAAAACCCACCGTGATCTGTGCAGAAATTGAAGTGAGGAGGTCAGGAGGTCAGATGAAAAACAGGAAGAACCCTCTGCCCTTCGTACACTTCACACTTAAGCTGCTTCTCATTCAGCTCTTTGGCATAATGATCTAACACAGCATTTGGTGCTATGGAAACCCCAGTTTAAACACTGGTGTACAGCAGCAAGCAATTGACTATCCCTAATTTTCATTTTCTGAGGATATTTTTGACTCATGCATTAAGCAAACGTTTATGCCAAGCACTGTGGAATCCAGAAACGTTAATCAAGTTGAACTTATGTCTTTGTTGTAGTAAATAATCAGACTGATGGTGTCACTGATGTCTGCACTACCTGCCAGGATGGCTGTCAGCAGCTATAAAAAGACAAGTGTACAGGTGCAAACAAGCTGCTGCTCTGGGCAGCTGCTCTGTTGTGCTCATACTTCATCCTGCTTTCACTGCTGTACCACAGCCTGACTTCTAGTCTCAGCTGCACATCTGGGCTTTGCTCTGATAACGAGACCAGAGGGTTTTGCAGGTACTGCACCAACTGTGCCAGAGGGTGATGGCATCCAACTAGCAGCAGAGCTCTCAGCTGGGGAAGCAGGATATCGATAGAGAAGAGCTCTGCAGTACTTTGCCAGACAGCAAGTACAGGGCACAATCCCTGTATCTGTCTCCTTAAATCCTTCTCAGAACCTCCACCTTGATGCAAACCCGCTGGGGCACTTTTGATTTGGAGGTTTCCATGTCTGATTGCAGGGGGAGGAAATGAGCTAAATTGCCAGGGCATGGGAAATTTGGATTTGCTTGTATGATTTCTGCAGCAGATCACTGTGACAGTGAGCATTTCTTATAGCAAAGAAGTACGTTCCTGTCATGTGCAAGTGCATGTGGGAAGTGATACAACCCCCTATGGGAAGGGCGATGTGTTGATGCTGACCTCACATTTGGATGATCTTTAAGGTCTTTTACAACCTGAGTGATTCTATGATTCTATGAGACGAACTGATCTCACTGAGAAGTGAGATCTGCTTTCACATTCCCACTGCAGAGAGGGTTCTCTGAGAACACAGCAGCACTGTGTGACACTATCCATCCTCTCCCTTTTGCATGATAAAGTAACCTATGGAAATAAAGAAACAGGGCTTAATAGGCATATGGGACAGGGCCTTTGGCAGTGATGCCAATCAAATGTGTCTCGGCAATGCTCCTCTAATTAAGAGCTGCAAATTATAACCTGCTCTTGGTTCACTCCTTCTGCCCTACTCCCACCATGCTGCTGGTCACTGCCTCCCACAGCTGCAGGCTCATTAACCAGTTGCAACATAGCCTAAATAAAAGAAACATTTATTTCTGAAAATCCACTGGGACTTAACAAACCCAATACTTAGAGAAGCCATTTGGAACAGGAGGGCTCTGTGTAGGGAAGCTTTTGCTGTATAGAGATGCTACCACGGGAGGAACTTCACCCAAAGCTCCTATGCACTGCACCACACCAAACACCCAAGCCCTTAATGTACATTGCAGCCCAGCTCGTCCCAGCACATCCCTCAGGCGTATTGTATTGCACTGAAACTGGACGACTTTTGTTTGGGATGGAAAGGTTAAGGGCAGAGACACCAGAGAGTCTTCTCATACCCTCAGCTGCTGTTGGGATTCATTGTCCCTCCTCTGACATGCCCAGCAAGCACATTTCACTGATGGGTGTGACAGAAGCTCCAACAGGGATGGTATTTTGGGCAGATAAGCCATGAGAGAAGGGGCCAAGTTGGATGTTAAGCTTTTCATTAAAACCACCATGTGAATTACTCAACTGGAGACAGGTTTGGGGATGCAGGATGGTGTGATTAGACTAACAGGTTGCTGAAGCCTGAGAGTTGTGTGGTTGGGTTTTGTTTCTGTAATTATTAATAGCAAGCAAAAGCGAGGTGCTCTCGTGCTGCTCTTGTCAGTGTGGTCTTGCATTTCAGAGAATCAGGATAGAGGCAAAGAAACTCTCTTGCTTTGCAATTGAATTTCTAACCAGAAATCTGAAAGCAAACTAGAAAACCAGGCTTAACAAAGTAGGAAAAGTCTCTGTATCACCACTGAGCTGTCTGATAGGAAAGCTGGATGTACTGCAGCAGCTGGCATGATCAGAGGCCCCATCCCCTTCCCAGGCAGGCGAGTCTTTTTCTGGGCTTTTCAGTCTTCAAAAGAAGACTTCACTGTGGCTTTTGCACACCAAGAACATGGTGAACGCAGCATGTCATCAGCATGGACACAGCCCTGCTGCAAACACCCCATCCCACAGGTTGGCCTGGAGCCTAAATGTTACAATAGCCTTATTCGGGTTCCCACCTCCACCTGTGAGACAGCTTGGCACTTGGAGTTGGGAAAGCCCTTGGCTTTGGACATGTTCCCATTTACCCAGAGCATTTTCCTTTTCCTGTGTTGGCCTCCATCTGATGAAAATTTCCCCCAGAGACATTCCTACCCATTTGGACATCCCAGTTTGTAACTGGTGGGAATTTTGCCTGCTTTATCTCAAGAGACAACTTTGTACAAGGGGCACAAGAGGCATTTCAGGCTGCAAGCCTTGATCTGAGGTCTTCATACACTCTCTTGCGGTTATCTCATGTTTCAAGCTGAGCATTGCTTGTGAGAAGAAGGCTGTCGTTTCTCTGCACATCTCATGATCAAAGCGTCCTGAGGGCATCAGACACGGGGGAGAAAAAAAGCAGTCTGGTTATTTTCTGTGTATTTGAATGCTGACTTCTGTAAGCTCATAAGCTAACACAAACTTGTGCGCTCAAGGATGGTGTGTGCGGACCAGATCTCTGCTGGCCTTACTTGCTGGCTCTCCAGTGCACTTTGAAACATCCATTTTTGCCTTCATTTTGGGTTGGCAGCTGGAAGTAAATGAGCATTTGGCTCTGGTTTGTAGCACCTTCTCATGTATTGGCAGCACAGCACCTGTGGCAAAGTTCAACCCACTTTGTGAGTCTGATTTCTGCACCAAAAAGGTGAAAGATTATGCCAGCAGCTCTTGAGCAGGAAGGAGCCGTCAATACAACAGCCCCAGACTGGTGGCTTTGTTCCTAACGAGCTACACTTACCAACTTCTCATTTTATTTCATTTTTCCCCCCTTCCATACATTTACTGACCAAAGGAGCCCCTGCTGAGAGCAGCCCCCGGTGAAAACTGCACCATCAGAACAGGACTAAAACGTAACAAACATCCAAGTTACACATCATAACCTTATTGTTTCATACACAAGCCAGGGAGAGGAAAAGAGAAACGTTTCCCTGAATCCAGAAAGGGTGAGTGAAATCATTTCTACTCTCCTCTGAGTCAAAATTCTGCAAAATTCCTGTCACCCCTCCAACATTTTATGTTGGCAAAGCTTTGTTTTTCCAACGGAAACCTACTGTGCCTCTTTCTGAGCAGCTCCAGCACTTCCAGGTTGTGAAAAACTTGCCCATTCAGTCAGTTCTTCTCCAGAGTTCCACAGACTTCCAAAATCTATGCATGACGTATCGCTTTGGGCTCAGTATGAGATCACAGTGATTGATTTTGGCACAGATGAATGATTAATGGCTACCAAAGCCTGGCTTAATTCTAAAATCCTTTCCACAAGCCCTGATTTGATGAGTTGAACTGTGTTGTGGAGTGGCTTTTTGCAGAATAGTGGGTGCTGGAGATGAGCTGAGACTACAAAACCACCATGTTCAGCTGAAGCACTGAGTGGCCAGTGGTGCCATAAGGGTGTTTGGGCTCCTGAAGTTGAAACCAGCATTTCTGCTTGATTTTGGTATTGAATACCTCTCTGGATACTCAACAGGGAAGGACAGAATGAAATTGAAGTTGGGAGCAGGAAAGATTTGTTCATTTTCCCTTGGAGGCTGGATGCACTGAGAGACACCGCTGCAGAGAGCAGGGAAGTGCCTGCCAGCATTGTACTTCTGGTTTAAGAGAAAAACCCAGCTCTGCTCTATTTCTGCAGCCTATCAGCACTTGGCAGGTTGGAGAGGCAGAGAGCAAGGTGGAGGCCAGAAAAAACCTTTGCTTGTGTTTAGATATGAGCCATGATGGAACACATGAAACCAGTCTGAAGCTTTTGCTCTTGGGTTCGCTCAAGCATCACAGGTGAGAAGCAGCACAGCAGGAGATGAAAAAACAGCACAGACAGAAGCCAGTACATTAAAACCAGAGTGATGATGCTGGGTGGATCACGTGCTGGAGCATCCCAGTGAGGGAAAGGTATGGCAGCATTCAGATGGGTGGCTAACAGAGTTTGGGAACTGCTTAGGTGAGTGTGTTGGAGTAGAAGCTGAAGCTTTCGGAGACAGTTTTGGAGTCACTGCGTGAGGAGCCATTGGAGGTCATGTCTACAGAAAGACGTTTGCCCTTTTTGCTCTCTTCCAGCTCCTCCTCGGCTGCACCAACCGCCAAGGACACGGTGGTCTCTATCCGGCTGACTTTGTACATGCTGCTCTGTGTCTGCAGGTACCTGGCTGACTTCATCTCCAGGCCCTCGTACGCAACAGCACTGACAAATGGGCACCACCGGAATGCATGCTTGAAGCCCACGCGGAACCTGAGGGGACAGAAGGATTGCAGAGAGGCAGGGGTGAGGAAAGTGGGGATGGGGAGAGGACCTCACTGGACATGAGAGGACAGAGCTAAACGCTGCTGAACAGTGAAGCAAACATTGCTTTTCATTCAAATGTGAAAATAAAAACAAAAAAACACCACTGATAAATCCCAGTGAAGAGTAGGGAGGGTTGTTTTGAAACATGAATGATTTCAGATCCCATAGCGACTTCAGGGAAGACTTATTGAGGTGAATCTTGTCCCCACAACAAACACAACCCCTGGAAGAGGATAGAACAGAGCCATCCTAGAGCACCTCTCAATCCAAAGTCTCCTCCCTCAGAGTCCTCTGTATTTCTCTCTTCTCCCCGCCCTGCTGTGCTGGGCTCAAACCCACCTGTCATTGAGGCAGCAGTAGATGATGGGGTTGTACATAGTGGAGCTCATGGCCAGCCACATGACAGCCAGGTAGACCTGCTGGATGAACTTCTGCAGGTACCACTCGGGGTTGAAATACTGCAGGGTGAAGTAGATGTGGTAGGGCAGCCAGCACAGTGCAAACGTACACACCACAATGATCATCATCTTCACCACCTGTGAGGAAGAGAGAGCGCAGGGCAGGGAGGACTTCTGTCACAAGTCACCCTCCAGAAGCCACCTCAGAGACCTTTCCAGCAGGGAACACACGCTCGGCATCACGGAGGACGCACGTTTGGAGGACACTTTCTGCTCCTTTAGGAACAACAACCTGTTTCCATCTTTCTACATTCTTTTTGGCTGTGGTTACTTGGGATTGAGTGTGAATGATGGCTGCTACTGTGCCTGAGGTTCCTTACCTTCCGCTTTGCTGAGACCTGCTCGTGGTAGCGGTCGGAGGAGTCACCGGGTATCTCGCTTGCCCAGAGGGTGATGCTGACCACGGTGTAGGCACAGCCTATCACCAGCAGTGGCAAGAAGTAGATCAGGACAGTCATGCAGAAGTGATACCTAGAAAAGATGATGGCTGTTGAGTGCATCCTCTACCTAGTCAGCCTGTTTCTTGCAAACCAAGCTTGGAAGCACAGCTTCACAGGGGCAGAGGGAATGTACCATGATTCCTCTGGTGCTTGGAACCAGGAAGAACTCCCTAATTTCATCCCAATTTCTTCCAAGCCTCCACTGCTGGCTTCTGGCATGCCAGCACCCTCCAGAGATGGGAGAGAGAAGCCAGTGAAAGACTTACTTATGTTACCTGGGCAAAGCAAAGATGTCTTAGCTGATGTAGCTCTATTATCACATCTACTTTGTTTACACCCTAATTTATCCTGAAGGTGAAAACTCATCCTTCTCAGATCTTTCATCTAGCAGTCCTGTGCAAATGTATTAAAACAGAACCAACACAAAACAGAACATATGTAAAGATAGGGTTGGCAAAGGGGGCTGGATTAGTTGATCTCTGGAGGTCCCTTCCAGCCCCTACAACTCTGTGATTCTGTGATAGGAACCTTAAACTAAAGAGAAATGCAGGATTTCCCTGCATGGCAAATGCAAGATCTTAGCTTGCCTGACTCCTGATCCACCATAGGTTTGGCTCTGCTCAGGCAGCAGAAGGCATAATCTCAGTCCCCAATGCCATAAACACAGCTGGGAATGGCTCCATGCACAATGCACAGAAGTTGAGCTGCGGGAAGCTCTTGCTAGCAAAAGGTCAACGTGCAGTTCATAAAAGCAGTGTGGTAGAAATAGCCTTTGCCTCCAGTGTGGCACTGCTCCAAGCTGTGCTCCTTCCCAGTGCTGATCCAACTGGTTAGTCTTCTGCACTTGTGGGGAGGGCAGGATTTTTGCATCCCTTTATAACGCGGATGAAGGCTCTGTAGCCTCGCTCTGTTCTTATACTCTCTCCTCCTACGAGCTCAGATTGAATAATCTCTCCAAAGTGTAAATCATGGGTCAGGCTCGTGCCTGATGCAACTCCTTCTGCTCTGGCAGGGTGAGGTTGGCCCCAGACCCACACTACCATGCCATCTCCTCCTTGTTTTGTACCTGCAATCTCATTTGGCCTCCTCTCCACCCAGGACTAATCGCATTTGAGCTGGATTTTGTAGGACTGTTTTCTATTTTGCTAATTAAAGAGGCGTCTCTGTGGCTCCATGATGAAGATTTCATTGTTGCTGTGCAAAGCAGGGTCTTAAACCAGCTGCAAAGTGTGGAGAGTGATGCAGAAAAGCCCCAGAGCAACCATTAAATAATGCAAGCAAGACACGTCCTTATTTTCAGAGCCACAGAGGCATGGCAAGGAGAGGGATTGCCAACACATCCTGCTTTTTGGTTCATTATTTTTTATATTTTGGATGCTGAAACCCATCTATTTATTACTCTACGAGGATCACAGCATGAGAGCAGGCAGGGAAGCCTGGATTTTGTGATTTAGAATTCTTCAGTGTGGGGATTTAGTAACTTATGAAGAACAGGAGAGCACGTAGGAGGGATGACAGGGACATGGGAGGAGGCAGCTGCTGTCTGGACAGTCACTGTGGGCTGGTATCTCCCTGATAAGCCAATGAGTGGTGCAGTTTTGCCCCTTAATGAATCAAAATGAATGGAAGGGAGCTGAGTCACCAGCTCCTGGTGCAGATGCAGCACCTCCTGCCTTAAATAATTGCACTACAGCCATGCAAGCAGGAATGGTGTTTGACAGGGGCCCAACACCCATCTGCAGTTATTTTGGGGGCAGTAAGACAACATATGCGATCTCTGGCTCTGTGCAAGTGGGTTCCCATGATTTGGACAGCATTTTGTGCTAGGGCTGAGCTGCAAACTATTTTCAGTCCTCAGCAGCTGTTTGAGATTTGTCTACGGAAAAGCTTCAGTTTAGCATCTTCTCTCCTGGCTGCCCTCAACTGTGCTAAATGCCCTGCTCACCAAAGAGCATGGGATGAGCAGGCTTTGGGGTGGCACCAGCTTCCAAATTATCCATGGGTCAGTAGTGGTGTTTTGCTCTTGAGTCAACTCTTGAAAAGGCAATGGCTCTGGTAGATGGCCAAACGGTGAATGATTTGTCAAAGTGAGGCCCTGGGCCTGTGCTGGTCACTTCTTCATGCTGGGGGACCTGGGGGCTCAGCCCTCCTGGGCTGAGTTTCTTCATGCTGGCTGCATTTATTGCAGTTGCACGGAATCATGGAGTTTGGAAAACACTTTGGATGTCAGTGGGGCCATCCTCAGCTCAGCTCTTGCTTTATGGATAGACTCATGTTGGCTTTGAGCACTTTTTCCTGTGTGCACATCCCCTGCTTTGCCTCTAGCACAATTTCACAGCACTTATTCATTGCTCTGTGGGACTGGAGTCGCAAAGGTTGTTTTTTTTTCCCCTTTTTCCTTATGACATTTAGCTCACTGCATGACTCACAGACCTCAAAGAGCAAACTGTGGAGGACCATGTGCTGGCAGTCCAGCAGGATTGCCCAGACCTGTTAGAAATGCCAGATGTAATTAGCTGGAACCTTGGTGGGTAGGAAGGAGATGGCTGCTGAGCCCTCCTGTCCAGGCATCCACCTTTCATCCTAAGCTGGTTCTGCAAAGCCTCTTTTCAGAGCTTGTTTTTTGAAGCACTTGAGTGCGTTTGGGCTCAACACATCCCCAGACAGTTTTCTCTGTCATTGTCTGGCCAAGGTACACCTGATACAACACTATTTACTTCTTACAGGAGTAACTCTCACCCTAGGAAGCCTGTAAAGATGTAAGCTGAAAGAAAGGTGCTACAAAAAAACAGAGTCATGCAGCCCCTGGGGGCAATGCAGACTGCATCTCACAGTTGCATCTTAGCAGTTGGATATGAGTTTCCCTCAAGGACGAACACTGTAGAAGGGTTGGGAGCTCACACAGCATGGACCACAAGGAGCACCAAACTCAATTAACCTCAGTGTGCCTCACCATGCTATAGATGCAGATCTTGCTACCATCAGCCACGTAGCACAGCCTTACCCCGGGTGGGCAAAGGATTTCCCCATCCCAAGGAGCCTTGGTCCCTTCTCAGCCTTCCCCACTTCCTTTTATCGATTTTTTTAAAATACTTTTTTACATATATATATATATATATATTTTTTTTTTTTTATAGGTCAATTTGTCCATTCTGCCGGGGAAGTCTGACTCACGTTTTTCCATACACGTCGGTGCTGTGCTCCGGCCATGCCACCAGGCACACCAGTCGGCCCGGCAGCTCCTCTGTCACCGAGTAGTAGCCCTGTGGGAAGGCCAGCAGGAAGGCCAGGAGCCAGATGACACCAATGACCACTTTGGTGGCGGTGGCTGAGAGCCGGGGCTGCAGCGGGTGGATGATGGCCATGTACCTGCAAGGTGAGCAAGAGGAGAAATCAAAGCTTGGAAGCTTTGGAGGCTATCTCAGATCTCCTGTGTGTGGGTTGTGCTTCTGACACCTGCTTCGTGCATCTTAGCAGCCCTCCATGCCACACAGAGAGCATCCAATTCTTTCACAGAGGGGTCCCCAACCAATGCTCTTGCAGCAAATTCCCCTTGGGACTGGAGTCCCATTTGAGGCACTCATTGACTTCTAGCCAAAAAGCAGCTTTGCTAACACAGCCATAGAACCACAGAATCATTAAGACTGGAAAAGACCTCTGAGATCGTCAAGTCAAAGCCCAATCCATCCCACCATGCTCACTGACCACATCACAGCTCTGGAACACCTCCAGGAATGGTGACCCCACCACTCCCTGGGCAGCTTTGCCAGAGCCCAACCACTTTTTTGGATAAGTATTTCCTAATACCAACCTGACCCTTCCCTGGCGCAGCGTAAGGCCAACACATCTCATCCCATTGCCATTACTGGGAGCAGAGGCTGACCCCCCCTCACCACCACCTTCTTTCAGAGCAGTGTAAAGAGCCATAAGGTCTGCCCTGAGCCTCCTCTTCTCCAGACTGAACCATCCCAGTTCCCTCATAAGGGAATTATTCCCCATAAGACTTGTGTCCCTTCACAGCTTTGCTGCCCTTCTCTGGACGCACTCCATGGCCTCAGCATCTTTCTTGTAGTGAGGGGCTCAGATCTGCATGGTACTCAGATCTGATGCTGTTGTCTGACAGCACCTCCATTGGCAACACTGGATAGTTTTGCACTGGAGCAAAATCATACCTATACAGTAAATGCAGTGCAAAGGCTTCCAAATAGGAGAACCCAAACGAAGCATGCTGGAGCTGCCCCATATCTGCCTGGCTCATGGGATCTTCCATCCTGAACATCAGTCATCATACATGAGGCAGACTCCAGTGACGACGGGGCAGATTGAATTTATCCTTCTGCAAATCTGGTTTTGCAAAGCTGACAGCAGCCAGCAGCGCTGGAAGGATTAAGTGAGCACACTGCAAATGTTTTATTTCCCTCCCCCATGTCAAGCTTTGGAAACACTGTCGTCATACAAAGAGGAGAAACGTTGCATTGCTCTGCATCTTACAGCCTGAGGCATTTGCAGTGTTCTCTGTTTCTGCACTAACCCCCACTCTTTTCAGACGATGGACAGTTTTTGCTTTTTGTTTTCTCCTGGCTGAAAATAGTCCCCGTGTTCCATTACGAGTCCATTTGCTGCGAAAAAGGTGCAGAAATTAATAGAGAAATATGCACCGCCATCAGCTCTTCCCCTGCCCTGGGGTACCAAACCTTATCAGCTTTGCGCAGCTGCAAATTCACCTGATAATTACCCTTCTAAAATCTCTGTGAGATCTTTGGCGCCAGAAACAGAAGCTGGTGAGTAAAAGTGAAGGGAATGGATGCTGGCACTGCTCTGCCATAGCAGCCAGCAACGCACTGAGCTCCAGGCTTCTACATCCCCACTGCTCCACCATGGGAACTGGAGGAGGTTTGGTTGGGGTTATCCTATGGTACTGCTGCTCTGATCTAATTTCTGCCACTGCACTTTGGAGGATTTTCATTATCAGATTCAAGCACTTCGTGGCTGCAGAAACCCTCGCAGGTAATAAAATGTCCAAACAATTGATAAAACAATGAGTTAAGCCCCAACCCCCTTGCCCAGAGACCTTTTCAACCACCACCGATCTGCCTGTGATGCTCTGGTGTCCACGATAAAAAGAAGATAGCAAAATTAATATAATCAAAGAGTCAGAAAAGAAAACAAATATGCCAGCGTTGCAAGGATGGGGGTAGGAGGGCAGGAGGAAGCCAACCAGTGGTGCATTAGGAAACACTGGTCCTACATTCTACTTTTTGGCAGCAATTTCCAAACTGCCAGGAAAAAGGCTCATAAGGGTCCAGGCTGCTTGTCGGAGCTGGTGATACTGGAGATAGATGGAAATGTGCAAACATCCTGAGAATAATTTGATCATTATTTCATATTAAACTACTGCCTAATTAAATAATAATTGTATCAGCAAGCAGAGAGTTGTCTCAAAGTTTTAATAACTGCATCCTTGCTGTTTTTTTCTTTTGCTTGACAAGAACATTTGATGCAAAATTATACTGCAGGGAAGAGAGGAGCAAAGAATATGGTCTCATGGCCTCCTTAGCTCAAGTAATAGCCACTGTCATGCTAGTATTGAGGTGGGAAAACTCCAGTGGGGAAACAATGCAGCTTCTTCTGCCTTCTTCTGCATCCCAAACATCTCTCAGTTCCTTGCTGACTGGTTGAGCTTTCCAGTTTCTTTCCCCTATAGGTTGCTGTGTATTCCTTTCTGGGGGATGCATCTATAATGTTTCAGGGCACCTGCAAGTTGCTGGTGGTCCTGCAGGCAGATGCACGCCTGATTTGGGACACAAAGACATCAATCAGAGCAAAGTGCTGCAGGTCCCAGTCGCTCTGGTGGGAAGCAGATTCTTGAAAGCAGGCTAATGAGTTTATTTGCTCGTATTTCTCCTTGCAAAGTGCCTCTGTGGCCCCGCTCTGCCCATCTCCCTGTGTCATATTAGAGAGATTTATTCTTTTCTCCACTGCCTACGAGGGCAGTTCTCCTGGCCAGACAGGAATGGTGGTTTGCAGGAGTTGGGGAGGGGAAGGCATATCCCCACGTGCAGCAGGTGAAGAACCACCATGGACTCCTGACGTCCCATTTTTCTATGGGGAAAGGGCTCTTGGTTGAAGATTTAAGGGCAGATTTCCTGCATTAATGAAAAGGTTTTGTTCCTGGTGGGCTGTAATTGTTCCGAGGGGGTGAAGCTCATACTGGGCTGCAGGAGATGTTGGGTTGGGAAGAATTAATGATACCTCTTCCTCAAGATGAAATGGCCTGCTCTGCTTGCCTTTGGGATGGGAGCTTCACCTGAAGGTTACATTTTGCAAGCCCTGGGCTGCCCAGTCCCTTCACCCTCATGCTGATGCTCATCCCTTTTTCCTTCCCCCCAGAACTCAGTGGGACTCAAGACTGCTCCATTTGCCAGCAGTTTTATATATCTACTGCACTGAAGGACACAACTTCAGGCCAGATGCTTTCCTTTTGGTGACGTAGGTAATGCCATTTGCTGTTGTTTTAAATATTTTATTGTGTTTCGGACTGGGGGGGGGGGTTGTTACCATGGTGAAACAATAGCAACTGAGTACAGCGTTGTAGCAGGGTAGCTCTGAGTGTAGCAAGATGGCTACACTGCCTCAAATGCACTATTAATTGCATCTGGAAAGCTGGAGTCTGCCTATACAGAATGAACATGACACATTTCTTTTTTTGCCAAATGCAAACAGAAGAGGACCAAAGCCCAGAACTGGCAGTAGGCTGGGGAGGAGGCAGAGGTCCCTCCCAGTGTTCATTGCATTGCTGATAGCGATGGGATGGGAGAGGAGGATCCAAAGCACAGCACAGCCCTCTTGGGGGGCTCTGTGACCTCACCAAATGCTTAAGGAAAGCAGATAGCCCTATGGCACCATTTAGAGCTGGGGAATGAATGGGGGAAACGCAGGGCTGATAAATTTGAGATCTGCTGCACTCAGTGCATGTGCTAATCAGGCTGAGCCATCGAAGCGAAGCGAAGAACAAACTAAGAGCTAAATTAGGAAAGCCATCAAATAAGCAGAATATCTCCCCTCCAGCAGCTTGTGCCAATGCTCTGCTTGTAGCCGAGCACCTCAGAGGCACGTCTAACACGTGAGCTCTTGCACTGCCCAGCCACCCACCAGCCTGTTGCTATTTCATCTTCATCACATATTTATCACAGCAGAAGAGGAAGAAAAAAAGGATGCCAGTTCGCTTTTGACCTGCTGAATTCAGCTTGTCCCCCCAAGCTCCCATCCCTCCCATTTGCTCTTCTTCCAAATCCCATCCCAGCAGGGCACGGTTACACATTGTCAGGCGCGAATCAAAGTTCTGCCCTGCAAGCCCCAGAAGACCATTAAGTCAAGATTAAAAGAACTTGTGCTATATTAGGGCGTAAATGACTAATTAATATGTCTGCGCACTGATGTAATTTGTCCTCTCCAGAGGGTTTCTATCTGCAGTAATTGCCTCTTGGGGAAGGCACGGGGTCATTGAGCTGGTGAATGTATTCCTGGTATTCAGCTGGTTCATCTAAACTGGCAGTTCAAGCTTGCAAGGGTAAATAATTTTCCAAGCCAGCTTTTCTGTTGCATATAGTATGGGGTTGTGGAGATATGAACTGGTCTCAGCTGCAGGCTGGTGGCTTTAGGAGCTGTGGAGGTGAAGGAAGCTTTGCAGGTTTGGTGCTTCTGCAGCTCCTGCTGGCACATGCATGGATTTCGAGACACTTAATGGAGTGTGATTTAAAAAAAAAAAAAAAAAAAAGAGGCATATAAATAGGATCCCAGTTTGACTGCCCAGCCCTGTGTGCTGATCTGGCTCTGATTCTACACATAATCCAGGATCCTCAGCAAGGAGGTCCATCCCTCCTGCAGCAGTTTGCTAACAGTGTGGGCGAGTGGCAGTCCCAGGGAGAGGGACAATGCCTGCTGTTCCATGATGCTCCATCCTGCTCCTCACAGATACTGGAGGGGAAATAGGAAAAAAACAACCCTGGATGTCCCCACATGTGGCTGCAAAGTGGCTTGGACACAACACGGGCTCCCAATTTTCCTGGGAAGCTGGAGAAAGCAGAATCTCATGGCTCTTTCTTTGAAGTGCACACATTCATAGCGTTCAAAGCCAGAAGGGGACGCGTTGTGCTCTGGAACTGACACACCCAACGATGAAGGCCATGCTATGCAGTTCCAGAGTGGGCTGTTTGGCCCCAACTGCTGCAGGATCCTGCGTGGCAGCGGCACTGCTTTTCCTGAGGAGGCCTTCCAGCTGCCAACCCCAACTCCTGCATTTCCTGCCATTGTTGCAGTGCTCAGAACTCTGTGCCTCTGTGTAGGATTAACCTTTGTTTTATTTTATTTTATTTTATTTTATTTTATTTTATTTTATTTTATTTTATTTTATTTTATTTTATTTTATTTCAGACTGGTTGTGCCCAGTATGAAACAGCTCCTGGTAAAAGTGCAATCCTAGTTTCGAGCAAAAGCCTTTTTCTTTTTATTATTGCCATAGTTTTCTTAGCTGCACCTGATTCATCACAGGGTGAGGCAGCTCACAGGCTCCTAACCACTCCAGAGCCAAACAAAACCTGAGCCTGTTTCTAACAACCGGAGCATCATCCATCTCCAGCTCTGTTTCCCAAGCTGTCACTGCACTATTTGTGGCAGCGCTGCAATTTCTTGTTGGAAAATACCCATGCCAGTTTGGGCAGTACTTACACTTCAGCCCAAATCAGGCTGGTGTATGGTAGTGCCAATCCTCCCTAACCCCGTTTGCATTTATCCCCAGCCAAAAGGTGTTCTGCTCCCTGGGAAGGAGCACAAATAGAGGCACTGCAGAGCAGAGCTTTCTTCAGGAAATTGGTTGCACTGGAAAATGCATTGTGTCTGGAGCACTGGTAACAAGGAGGGAACTGCAGAGCTTTTGGGGGGCCTCAACTTATCCCTAGCACTATATGAAAAGACACTAGAGACATACATTAAAGATTTTGGAGGGAGTTACACACCAGCTGTGCCTGGAGGAGGACCCTCAGCACGTGGCCAACTTGTGGTCCTTGCCCCTTGCCCAGTGCCACCACAGCCTGCCAGGCTTTGCCCAACTTTTACCCTTGGCAGAACACACATGGGATGCCGTTCTGCTGGCAGCCCTCAGCCGTCCAGCAGCACCCCCAGAAAGCTGCTGGGGAAGAAAGCAGCTCACTTGTTCTGCCTGCAGCCCAACGAGGGCCATCCGTGGGACTTCCCTCCTTTTTCACTCCCCGGTAATAAAATCCAGGTAGTTTTGTGAATTTCTGTGGTTTGGTGGGCAATGCAACAACATGCAACCTGAGCATCACTCCAAGGTCCCCAGCACCCCAGCTCCTGCAGTGCATCCAATAGGCATGATCTAGTGACATGGCTGTTTTATGCTAAGCAGTGAGCTAAATGAGGAGGTTGGGAAAGGAATGGACTGCTCGGGAGATGAGCTGGGAGGGGAAAGGACAGAAAAATGCCAGAAATACAAGCCGTGTACACATTATCAACGTGCATTAATAGGTTACAAAAGCTCTTTTGGCAGAGCTGATAAAGGATTCCTTACAGAGGATTCTCTGAACCACCTGCAAACAGGTCAAGGAGAGGGATTCTATCTCACACGCCTTGACTGAAAAGAGCTCCGTTTGAATTGCAGTGCCTTCCCATGGCCAGATATCAGGCAGAGCTGAGCACAGCGCCCAGGCAGAGGCAGTGTGGATGTGGGGAGGGGTTGGGGTTGGGTGCTCACCTGTCCAGGGCGATGGCTGTCATGGAGTAGATGCTGGCAAAGACAGCAGCAATGGGGAAGAAGTTGTGAAACTTGCAGTAGAGCAGCCCATAGTACCATTCGTTGTGGATGGCATAAGTGAAGTTCACCACCGTGTTGAAGGCAGACATGGAGGCTTCAGCAAAAGCCAGGTTCACCAAGAAGTAATTGGTGACGGTGCGCATCCTCTTGTGAGCCAAGATGATCCACATCACCACCACGTTCCCCACCACCGACACCACCACGATGAGGGTGTAGGCAACAGCCCACAGGGCCACCTGCCACGGGGGCTGGACAAATTGGTTGGCAGAGGACTCGTTCAGGGAGGCATTGAGCAGCCATCGGTGCTCCAGCTCTGCTTCCAGCGGTGGGGAGTCATCCATCACAGCGTGGCACTGCTGGACTGGGCAGGAGGATTGCTTCGGGACACGGAGCCCTCTGGGTTTAGGATACAGGAGATTCGGTGGGGAGGATGCTTCAGGGCACAGCACTTTGGGGTGAGGATGATTTGGGGAGCAGCACCCTCCGGGTTTGGGGGTGAGGATGCTTCAGGGTGCAGCAGGTTCAGGGGTGAGGATGCTTTGGGGCACAGCACCCTCCTGGTTAAGGGCACAGCTGGCTCAGGGCACGCAGGTTTGGGGCACGAAGGCAGATCGGAGTGCAGGACCCTCCGGGTTTAGAGCCCAGCCACGTCGGGGTTTGGAACCCTTCCAGTTCCAGGCGCGGCTGGTTCAGAGTGCTGCTCCCTTCCTCTTCTGGGTGCAGCCGCAGCAGGGTACGCAGCCATGGCAGAGCACAACCGTGTCGGGATGGCAGCCCCTCTCGCTGGGGGGGACGCAGCGGGACCGGGCAGCGCTTTTCACCTTCCAGTCGGTTCGGTTCGGTTCGGTCCGGGCCGTTCGGCTCCGTTCGGCTGATGCTGGAGCGGGGCCGGGACCCTCCGAGAGCAGCCGGAGCTCAGACACCGCCGCGGCTTTTGTAGGCGGCGCGGGCGGTGCCTGAGAGCGGGGAGCGGAGCCGGGAGCCCAGAGCCCTCCCCCGTCCCCCCCACCCCCCTCCGCTACCCCTCGCCCCCTCCTCACCCTATTCAGCGGGCTGTGTTCGCCTCTACGATTCACGCCAAAGCTTCTGTACTGCCAGCGGACAGCCGGGGGTGGGGGATCGATCCCGATGGCCTCACACGCACGCACACACACACACACAGTAACCAACAAAAAATGAAAACCCAACCCAAATGTTTGATTTTTGTCATGAGGAATGGTCTTCTTGCCCAAAGCAGCACCAACGGGGCGGTCCGGCTCCGTGCCCCTTCCCTAATACGAAGCAAGGAAGCAGCTCCCGGGGAACAGCCAATCTTTCCGAAAATTACCACTGTGATTTGAACGTGGTTCATCTGCAGGCACAGAGCTCCCCTCTGCCCCCAGTTCAGGTTTATGACATCCACCAGACGGGGGTGATTTTAACTTATTCATCCACTATCGTGTTATGGCCAAGCGTGGGCGCAAAGCGCACCGCTGTGTGCTGGGAGCGATGGTTTTCCCTTAGGATGCACCGATGCGATGAAGATAAAAAGCCCCTCTGGAAGCAGAGCTCGTCCCTCTGCTTCGCTAAAGGATGTTCCCAAATGGCTGCGGGCTCCGATATCAGCTGGAAGCTGCTCCGAGAGAACGCTGCGAAACCAACACTGCGAACCCCGGGGTGAGAACGGCACTGCTGCTCGTGTGCAGGGAGGATGGTTCAGCTCGTAAGCTGAAGCAAGCAGGAGGGACTCCGAGAATCTTTAGTTCTTGACACAGGCTCCGCTGTTGAAGTGTGACGGAGCTTTTTAACGGCGGGACGGACGGACGAGGAGGTGGATTTCAGCTTAGAGCCTCCGCATCGCCCGCAGCCCCGCAAGCAGGAGCTGCACTGAGGGTCTCCTCTTCCTGCATCCGGACCACTCGATGGCAGCACTGCCTAAAAATGCGGCAGAGGGACGGCTGAGCAGCCTGCCGGCTTGGGGAGGTTTGCTAGCGACGCTGTTTCCAACCTTTCCCTTCGCTGCTTTGGGGCATTAATGTGAATACGACCCAACCCCCCCAAAGGAGGGGAAGCCCTGCCAATGAGGAACAGCTTCAGCAGCCATCTCAGCCCACCACAGCAAACCCTCTCCCGTTCCAGCAAGCCCCTCTGTGCTCCATCTGATAACAGCACCCCACTGCAGGGCACAGAGACATCACACCCGTTTCTCTACCTCCGTTTTCTCACTGGGAAAAAGGAGGCAATGTCTTCTTATGCACGTTCCTGCTGGAAAGAACCACCTGTTTTTCCCTCTTCTGCTGCCATGTGAGGAATTGAATTGCTACCTGAAGCAGGCTGCGGACAGGCACGTGTGCCATGGCATGTCCAGGCTGGGCAGCTGGGAGGAATGTCCATTAGAGGGGAGGCTTTTTTAATTCCAGAAGAGAAAAAGGGGAAAAAATTCAACCCAAAGAAGAAATCCTGCATGAGAGAGAGCAGATGTACTCATTGCTTGGCAGCTATGAGCAGACTGCTGCAAGCTTGTGACAGCTAATTAATGCTTACAGGTCCCTGTGAAGGTGCCAGCCCTGTTCTGTGTGTGATGTCCCCCTCCTCTCCTTTCCCAGGAATCCTTGTATACCTTTTCATGCACTTCCAGCCCTTCCAGAGCAAAGCAAAGCTTTGTAATCGGCAGATGGAAAAACCTTGACTTTTCCTGTTGTGTCTTCCAGCAGGACAGGAGCCTCTTCCCCTGTAGGTCCCCCAGCAGTCCCCCTGGGGCCACCAAACAATGAGAGCACATACAAAGCACGATTCTCTGGGAGGAAAAATCTGCTGAAGGCAACCATCAGAGATGACCTTTTTGCTGCCTCAGCTCCATGCCCCATCCGAGGGGTTGGACCCCATCTCCCTGTGCAAGTGACACGTGCAGTGTTGGGTTCAAGATTTGCCATCTCCCAGAAGAGTGGTCCTAACCACCCAATATCCTGCACAGAGATGCTTGCAGGGCTTCGTGCTTGGGTGACATAAGAGCAGGCAGATCAAGCTGCCCTGTAGATTTGGGGGATGGCACCCAACAGGCAGTAACATCTTTTCCTTGAACAGCTGCATCCCAAAGGGAATACTTGCCCTGCTTTATCTGCTTGCTTCTATAGTCCCCCTCACCTGGGCTTTCTCTTTAAATTGAGCACACTGATCCCTGCTTTTGTGGGTAGGGTTCTGCAGTCAGTAGTTTTTTTTCTGGTTCTCTGTCCTCTAAGTCCCTGTGCCTTGGAGGCTCAGGAGTAAGGGTGGCTAGAGGCTATGCAGCTCCAACGTGATGCTTTCTCTGCTAAAGGTGAGGCTGCTTTATGGTTTTTAGTAGCCTGTGTGTGAAGCCTACCTGTTCCTTGTGGCCTGAGGAGGAGGCTCTGCTGATGAGCAAAGTGTCTTGAATCATGCTTGAGTTTTGTGCAGTCACCAAAATCCCATGGAAGTGAATAATTTGTCTTTGTCTTCTGCAAAAAGCCTCTGTGGAAGTTCAAAAGCTGCTTCCCCCAGCAAAATGTCTCTGCTTTGAGCTCCTTTGCTTTGTCCTCTGCTTTGACTGCTGGCAGCAGCAGCTGGGGCTCTGTCTCCAGGTAGGTTTGGAGTGCAGGGTATTTTTCCATACCTGGAAGGAGCCACTGCCAGGGACAACTTGCTCTGGAAAATGTGATTTTATTTATTAGGGGACTGTAAGAAGGAATCTAAATGAAAAGGGGAGGTGGGGAAGGCTTCCCCCTCACCTTCTGTTGGTCACTAGTGATGTTTTTCGAGGGGAAAGTGGGATCAACAGTAGTCTGTGTGCCTGTATAAGGGACAAGGAAGGTAAAGTTGATGCTGCTTTTGCACATGCCCACATCTACAGCGACTGGCCTGCCAGCTTCTGTCACTTTACCCAGACAGCAAGGGCAATTTGTTGTGCAGAGAAGTGGAGCCAGCATTTGCATTGCCCTGGATTCCTCCAGGCAGTTTGAGCCTCTCCCCTGCAGCTTCCTTCTGAATTTCCCCCTTCTCAGAGCCTCCTGCAGCTCTCTGCTGTACCTGCAGCCCTGTGCAGGTGCCCTAGAGATGCTCTTTGCCTTGCAAGAGGTGGCTGGGGGTGAGTGGAACGTGCCAGACCTGCACCTGCCATAGTGCTGTGGGCACCCCAGAGCTGTCCTGGCTCAGAGGCATGCTTCAGCCCTGCAGGAGATGCATTCCCTCATCTTCCACTCCAAAAAAAAAAAAAATTGGAGAGAATGGGTAGGCTTGAGGTTTTTCCCACCTTTGTGAAGTTGCAATCAGAACACAGGCCTGGCTTTGCTTCCCCACCCTCGGGAAATGGGCTGCAGTGGAGCTCATGACCCAACTGGGTCTTAGCATGAGTGTTTTTTGGTTTCAGAGGTGATCAACCACTGTGACCTAGGTGAGCAGCTGTCACAAGCAGTGCCATTGACATGGCTGATGCCGTTGTCAAAACCATGCTTGGTGCCTGCTTACTGAGTTATCTAAAGGTAGATAATAGCAGGACAAGGGGAAATGGTTTGAAGTTGAGGGAGGGCAGATTGAGGTTGGATGTCAGGGGGAAGTTGTTTGCTATGAGAGTGGTGAGGTGCTGGAACAGCTGCCCAGAGAGGCTGTGGATCCCCGTCCATCCCTGGAGGTGTTCAAGGCCAGGTTGGATGGGGCCCTGGGCAGCCTGGGCTGCTGTGAAATGGGGAGATTGGTGGCCCTGCGTGTGGCAGGAGGTTGGAGCTTCGTGATCCTTGAGGTCCCTTCCAACCTGGGCCATTCTGTGATTCTGTGATCTGGCTGCTGGGCTCTGTGCTTGTCTTTTCTTAGGTGTTTTCTCACTGCATTGTGAACACTTTTCTGTTTTGTGTTCAGAAGCTGGGAACAGCATGCTTTTAGGATGATTAATCCGTACATGTTCTCATCTTCTTCCTCACCCTGTGCCTAGGTTTCCTTGCTGAGGCCAACCTCCAACATGTTGGTATCTCCAGGTTTGTTGCACCAGAAGAATTCCCCTTTCTGGAGGCTTTCAAGGGAAGATCGAATATGGAACTGAGGGGCATGGTTTAGTGGGCATGGTGGTGATGGCTGGTGGTGGGACTAGATGATCTCAGTGGTCTTTTTAACCTTAATGATTCTATGACCCAGACAATTTGGAGGACTTGGAAGATGTGGAGGACCCAAGTGTTCACCATGAAGTGAATGAGCTGCATGACAATGCACTCGATGTACCCATAGCTCCTGGGAATCCATTTCCAGCTTTTCCTTGTGATGACTGCAAACTGTTTGAGTGGGGAAAGCTCAGAGGGGTCCCACAGCTGCAATGAGTGAGCTGGCTCAGGTCAGTGGGAAGTGGCTCTGAGCATCCTTGTGGCCAGCAGTTCCCACCATGCTGGTCCCCATTGGAGCACACTCATGCTATGTGAGGGGAACTGCAACATCCAAGTGGCCTTTTTCCCACTTAGCAGCTTTGCTACCAAGCTACCTGCTAGCACTTCACAATGCCTGAAGCTCATTCCTGGGTTGGGCATTTCATGTTAGCAGTCCATCAGCAGCCCAAAGTGCAGTGTTTCAACTGGAAACCTGCCCACAGACCTCTGGAATCCAAAGTAGGAACAAAGGCTTCAGCAAAGACTGGCAACTTACGTGAGAAGTGGAGATGGAGGAGGAAAAGTTCTTATTTTTGCCTTGCTGGGAGTGGAAACAGCAGCACATAGGCCACTGCCATAGAGCTGGGGAGCTGCAGGAAGGTAAGCTGAGAGCAAACATTTGCTAATTGAAAAAATAATGAAAAGTTTGATGTAAGTCTCATGGCTTGCTAGTAGTTTGGCTACAGTTACTCCTGTATCAGGCTGTAGTAGGGTTGTAAAGTTTATGAATGCTTTATGTCTTTGGTGTTGGGTTTGCCAAGGCTCACCAATCTGGATGACGCCTGCAGGGGATTTGGGTCTGCAAATACTACTTGTAGTCTGGGTTATTGCTCAGCCTGACCACAGTGCTGCTGTCTTTGTGGTGTTTGTGGTTACAGAAGATCATCTCCTCCACTGAAATCTGCTTTGCTACCTCTCCCTAGCTGTCACTGAACTAATGAGCTGGCCCTAAACCAAGAAGAAGCTAATTAAACTATTTTCAATTCCCAGAAGCACTTAATTCATCCTCTTTGCAAGGAGCCAATATTAAGTGAGATTGAGACTGGCTTTTGCCAGAGTGCTTGAGAGACCTTTCCTGATCAATGCATATTTCCATGCACAGCTCCAGCCTCCCAACTGCTGGGGTTGGAGGACAAGCTGTGCTAACGAATCTGCCCGAGCTGCTTGTAGCTGCAGAGCGCGGTTCTGCTCATGGTCATTTCCTGTGCAAGCCACTAGCTGTTGTTTAAGGGCTGGGTTTGATTGCCTGATATTGCTCTACCTCAAAACAACTGCAGAAAGCCGTCTTCCTTTGCATATTCCTTTCCCAGGTGTATTTTGTTTCCAACTTGCCTGGCTGGGATTTCTCTCCTTTATTTTGTAGTGGAAAAAATGAAGTTGCTGAAAAACTACTCTGCAAGAGGTAAAGCAGGGTTCTTATGCAGAGCTGTTAGCAGACGGATTTTTAATGTGTAGGTCCTCGACATCAGAGGTGATAGGTGATGTGAGAACATGTGTGGGAAGGATGCTGTCCAGAAACTGTCCAAACACTTTCAGACAGTGGGGCTCACGCAGGGACAAAGAGTTGGGTAGGTTTGTGCTGGGAGGCCCTCTCATTGTCCGGGGGGTATTTTGGCACTCAGGTGTAGTGTTATTTGTGTGCTGTTATTATCCTGCAGGAGAATTCCAGCTGCATTTTCCCAAAGGGATTTCTCCCCTAGTCGTCCCCCCTCCCCAAGTTTGAAGAGAAATGGTAGCAAATGGTAGAAAGCCTTTCTGTCAGTAGAATCGTAAAGGCAGGAAAAGCCCTCTAAGATCCCCAAGTCCAATCCTGATCCACCCCCACCATCTCCACTGACCACATCCCTCAGTGCCACATTTACCCTTTCTCTTGAATACCTCCAGGGATGGTGATCCCGACACAGCCTGTGCCAGTGTGTTCCTACTCTCTTAGAGAAGAAATTGTTCCTAATATCCAACTTGATCAAGTCAACATCCATCAATATCCAACTTCCTCAAGGCAGCCATCCCTCTAACTCTAAGTCCACCGTTACACCATGTCCCTCTGTGCCCTACCTGCATATCTCCTACACATCTCCAAGGATGGTGACTCTACCACTTCCCTGGGTGGTGTATTGGCACAAGAACATTGCCTGAAGTGTTTAGCTGAACTCGCCCTGCTCCTTTTGCTTCTTTTCCCCACACCCTTCTCAAAATACAACCTATGTGGATAGCTATAAATGGCTGCAGGCAGAAATTGGGTTGAGATTTTTATAAGCGCAGCCAGTGATGTGTTGGCCAAATCAAATGTGAGATGAGCAATGCATTTGGGTGTGAAAACCATTACAGCACCTCTGTCAGTGCAAGAGGGAAAGAGGAATGAGTCCTGACAGCTGCTGATGGGGAGAGAGGTGTTTGCACTTGAACTGGCAATATGAAAAGGTGAGGAGCTGCCAAAGGGCAAAAATGTCTTGAGAAGGAAAATCAGACTGGGGTTTAGAAAAAAGACAACTCACTTCTGGGGGTAAAGAGGAGCACAGGGAGTGATGCTTCAAATGTGAGAAGGTGTGGGGAAGTGAATGAATGAATTAAAGTATAAAAGGTGAACAGCTCATATCAGTGCTCACCACTACTTAATTAAAGGTACAACACTGTGCTCAGTAGCTGGAGGGAGCTGCCTTGCTACTGATGCTTCACAGCTGTATTTCTGGCATCCATAAATAGAACCATTGAGTCATTAGGGTTGGAAAAGATCTCCAAGGTCATCCAGTCCAACCCCAACCCATCTTCACCATGACAAATCCCACAGCGCTGAGCCTCCAGAAGGATGAAATCCGTTCAAAATTGGGTTCCTCTCAGAATGTCTGCCTGCTGGTACAACATCTCTTGGGCAAGTTACCCAGTATCCTTGCAGATCGTTTTCTTTGGCTTGTGTGAGCTGGTAGATATGGCACTGAGGGGCGTGGTGGTGATGGCTGGTGGTGGGACTAGATGATCTCAGTGGTCTTTTTAACCTTAATGATTCTATGACCCAGACAATTTGGAGAACTTGGAAGATGTGGAGGACCCAAGTGTTCACCATGAAGTGAATGAGCTGCATGACAATGCACTCGATGTACCCATAGCTCCTGGGAATCCATTTCCAGCTTTTCCTTGTGATGACTGCAAACTGTTTGAGTGGGGAAAGCTCAGAGGGGTCCCACAGCTGCAATGAGTGAGCTGGCTCAGGTCAGTGGGAAGTGGTTCTGAGCATCCTTGTGGCCAGCAGTTCCCACCATGCTGGTCCCCATTGGAGCACACTCATGCTATGTGAGGGGAACTGCAACATCCAACTGGCCTTTTTCCCACTTAGCAGCTTTGCTACCAAGCTACCTGCTGAAAGTCATTCCTGCGTTGAGCATTTCATGCAGGAGTCCATCAGCAGCCCGAAGTGCTGTGTTTCAACTGGAAACCCATCTTCACCTGCCCACTGATCTCTGAAGTCCAAAGAAGGAAGGACGGCAAGCCTTAGGCATCCCAGCAATGGGAACTCTTGAGAGCTGCTCTCTTCTAAGCTGTTCTCATGCTGATGGATGTGATAACGGGGCTGGGGATGGTAGCAGGCTTGTCACCCAATCTGCAGGGTGCAGCAGCCTCCAAGTTCAAGTACTCCTACTTGAAGTGGATGCAGTTGCTAAATTTCTGCTTCTGAGCAGCTTTTAATCTCTGCTTTGTCCAGGAAGACTCTTCTGATAGGAAAGGGTCAGGCCCTTCTGAAGAACTCCAGGCATTTCTTGGTCACAGTGTCCACACCAGCACGCTAAGACCAAAGGTGAGATGAATTTTTTTTTTTCTTTTTCTCCTTAAAAAGAAATCTGCAGCCGTGGTGTTGGCAGTGCCTCGCAGGCTGAGGGTGAGTCTATTGATGTGTTCCCTGTTGCAGGTGCCCAGGGCGTGCTGGAAAGTGAGTTGAGGGAAAGGTGAGCTTTGGAATGTGGGGAGAATTTGCTGGAGGTTTAGTGAAGCGACTCTGAATTTCTCGGAATGGAACCAGTGGGGCTGTTTGGAACAGCTGCTTGGAAGCATTGCAGAGGAGCAGCAACCAAAGCTGGGAAGGAAGACTGAACAAGTCCAAAACCAGGATGTGGTCCAAGCCCATCCTCCCTAATGACGGTGTTTTTGTTGGGAGGTTGCAGTGCCTTGAGACCAAAAGGAAAAACCTCTGGTTTGTTTTTAGCTTCCTCAGGGCTTGGCCAGCAGCACACAAAGAAATCTCCATACGCCTCTGCTGCTTTTCCACTCAACATAACTCTTCGTTAGGTCGGGAGCACTGCGCATTTCCAAGCGTTGGCCTTTTATTTATTAAATGATGGCTTTATTTCCAGCCGGCAACGTCTGCCAAAAGTGCTCTAAATGAAGAGCGGAGATTATCCATAACGCAAAGCGCTCCGCTCGCAGGGCTGTGTGCAAATGAAATGAAGTCAGCTCAATTGGATGATTGCTCGAAGCAATTTAAACCCAAATACATCTTGCTCGAGTTACCTCTCTTCTTTCCTCCTCTTGTTTTTCTTTTGGACACTGACTTGCACATTTCAGAGTCGTTATAAGAGTAATAAAAAGGGATGGCTCGGTGTTGGGGCAGGAAGGAAATGACATGGAGCTGATGGAATTTGGGGGCAACGTAGGGAGATTTCAGCATCCTGGCTCTATGTAAACATTCCCCAATCAGTTTGCAGCTCAATTCCTTAAAAAAAAAAAGGAGCAGTTCCATGACTTGGAAGCCACCGTTGTTTGGGTTGAGTTTGGGAAATGAAGCTGGATGGGGTCTGCTTGCTACTGGCCAACAACGTCCTGCCCGGAGCGTGCTGGGCTCCCATAGAAAACTCATGGTAGTGAGAGCTTCCTGCAGTGCGAGTGCTTTTTGAGAATGCCAAAAAACACAGCTGGAAATAGCCAACTGGTACAACTAAAGCTTGGGATTCCCTCCTTAAAAGCCTTTCCTGAGGGTGTATGAGAAATTGCCAAGCGTAAATGTTCTGGGTGTTGTCAGACAAGCTTCCTTATTTCCTGGCAGCTCACGCTTTGCTCCCAAAAGAAGAGATGCTTGCGTTCTCCATGCTGACAGCCTGGCCTTGGGATCCCAGTCCCTTGGGATGGGGATGATGCCAATGCGTGGGTTTGGATTTCCAGTCATGTTTCTCCTGGGCTGGATGTAAACCCGAGGGCAGCGCCCAGGCAGAATCCTCCCAGTGCCGTGCAGGCTTTGCTGCTGTTCCCTCACCAGACGCTGCTGGAGGAAGAGCTTGATTAGATAACTGTATTGTGAGCAGCTCCAGCAGCCGTCAGGATGGATAAAGCTCCTGAAGACAAGAGGTGGAAAAGGCCTTCATGACTTTGCTGGGTGTTGAGCACAGGGAAAGCCACTGGGATGGGTAAGGATTGGAGGAGCAACGAAAGGGGCTGCAGGGATTGATCTGTAGGCAGATCCAGGTGTCAGCTGGTGTCTCCCATTCAGATGTTGGATATGGTGGTGGGTGTTATGTTGGTGTTTGGCATGCCCCTGAGCTGTGCTGTCTGGGGCTGGCGGCATCACTCTGCCCTTGGCTCCTTGATTTCCTTTATTTATATATGATTCTTTGTTGTTTGTTTTTTTTTTTTTCCTCGGTTGATGTTTAACTGAGGTTCCTCCCTGCAAACGCTGCTTTTCCTGCAGCAGAAATGAGTCATTTGTGCTGTGAGTTCAAGCTGAGACCAATGCTGGAAAACATACATTTATGGTAAACTGTCACAGCAAAGGGAGGGGATCTGGTCCCTGTTCCAACCCTATAACCAGTGCCAAACCTCAGCATCATGTGAGGCATCACACTGGTTTTGCTGGCTGACTACTGACAGCAATTGGAGCTCGCTGGGTGCTGTGCCTCTGATTGCATCCCTCAAAGGAAAATGCTTTCTTGTTGGACACTGAGCAGTGTTTATCTATCTAGAACCAATTTTTATTCCTGGGGATCTATTCCATCTATTCTCAGTGCAGCTTAGCATGTGCTCAGTGCATTTGTGCAGAGGCTTAAGGGAGTTGGTGTCTCTTGGTTTAAGTGAGCACTGGGGGGTTTTAAACCATCGGTGCTTTCACTGGCGGTGCTGCAGTGGAGGAAGCAGCTCTTGGTATGGGCACTATTGACTTATAGTGGGCTGCAATGGGGAGCATTGATGGGAAGGCCATTTGGGCGCTTGGCCTTGTGCTCACTGGTTTTGCCTCAATTTGCAAATGGTTCTGAAGTCCACCAGCAAACTGCTCCATCCCCTTGGCCACCTCAATCCCATCTGCAGGAGCTCTGTGTTGGTCCCACGCTGCTGGCAGCCCTGAAGGGCACAGAGTGATGAAGCCATTGCTGGAGCGATCAGCACAGTGGTTGGGGCATTTCAGAGAAAAAAGCCTTAAGGGAATGAAATGTAATTTAGTATTTCCTGGCTGAATTTCAGATTTGAGGGGAAACTGAAGTGTTGTGGGGTTGGGAGGCGATGCAGCTCTTGCAGTCCCACCTTTTCCGTTGGGTGCAGAAGTTGCAGATGTTTCATGGGGGCAGGACGGTTGTCAGTAGGATAAATCGTGCTGTTGATGCTGCATGCAAAATGGTTTTATAATGGCAAATTGGTGTGACTGGGTGGCTTCTCCTCCAGGGATCTGGTGTAGGGTTGTAAATCTTTTTCCTCCATGGGATATCCAACAAACAGACCCCGACACTGCTAGGAGTTGGTGGCACCTGGCTTCGAGCTGCTTTGTAGATGAATGGAGATAAATTGCAAGCTTGGAGGGATGGTGTCACACCAAAATCTGCTCCTACTTGTGGGCAGGATCGTTTTCTACCATGACATGATGGCTTTTCTCTCTACAGTGTGGCTGATCAGAGTGCTTAACGCTGCAGTGCAGAGCTCAGACTGGAGTTTGGCTGTTTAGCTTTTAAGTCAACCCAGTATGGGGACTTTTCTTCCTCCCCATTAATCACATTGGCTTCAGATGCTCCTCTGAGGTATGTTAAAGAATCTGATGTTTGCTACAAGTGCAGTGTGAAATTGGGATGGGTTGGGAGCAACAGGGCACTGCTCAGGTTCTTAATTTCTTGGAGGTCTGGGGCTGAGAACAGAGTTGGGATCATCAAATCATAGCATCACATGCAGAGCAGGCCTGGGGGATGCTTGCCTATCATCAGGGCTCTGACTTTGGATTGCATGGTTGGGAAAGAACAGAAGCTGCACTAGTGCTTGAGCCACACATAACTTCTGCAAATTGAAAGCTGTTATTGCTTTTGAGGGTTTGGTTTTCTCTATTTTCTCTATTGCTGTAGGGTTGGAGTGTGTTGGCACAGGTTGGAGTTTGGGAAGAGCTTGTGTGTCTCCTGTGTGCAGCTGAGCACGAGGCAGCAGCAGTTTCTCTGGTTCCCAGGCTGTGTGTTGGTGGCTTAACGGTGTGCTACGCACCTAAGCTGCCAAATAGTTCTGTGATAGCAGCAGTGATGCATTGCTGAATGAGACACCGGGTCTTTCCCACCCATCACCTTCTGTTGTGATGGCATGTTCAATCCTCACATGGAAACTTTCCCTCCCAAAATGTAAGCAAACCACAGGAGGGATGTTTGCTAGGGTTGAAATTACAGCTGCCTGATTGCATTGGCTCTGTGCTGGGTGGATCATAACGAGCTCGGGGACCTTCCAGGAAGATTTTTGATTTTTAAAAAAGAAAATATGCACAAACAAGGGAAAAAGCAACAACATGGAGTATATGTGCTCAGGATAATCCACTAAAAACTGAATCTATTGGAGTCCTTTTGAAAAAGGAGCGGCAGAATTCCTCCTCCACTCCCAACCCTAAGCTGCTGGGTCAATTCTGCAGTCCCATGGCTTTGCTATTTAGCATATTTAGGCCGGTGTGTCAGGGCCAGGTATGAAACACCAATCGAAGAGACCAAATCTGAGCACAAGAATGAGAATTAGGGACAGTAGGAAAGCCACAGCAGAGCCTCCATCAGTATTTCCGGACCCTCAACACGTGGTGGGATTGAGAGACAGAAGGATTGTTTTAAGTTCTTAATTATCCCTAGTGCTGGGAACCTATGTAACGAGTTTATGATTTGATTTATATATGGGTTAATTAGCGAGGTCTTTTAATGAAGAGGGAGAACAGCAGTGACTTAAGGCTTTGGAGCAGAGTCTTTGGGGCTTTTAGCACAAAGATGGCTAAAAATAAGGAGAACAAAGGGGAAAAGAAACCAAGTGAACACAGTGAATGGGACCTTTAGGAGCTGCAGGGAAAAGGCAGAAACTCCTGGCTTCATGAACCTTGCAGACATGGTAAATGTGATGCTCTCCTGCCCTCTCTGCTTTCCTTGCAGGGCTTCAGGCTGCTGAAGCTGGGAGCATTGCTTGGTTCCCGAGGGGAGAACGCAGGTTTGTGAAGGACAGCTCTGTGCTGTGCAATTAGAAGTGATGCTCTACAGAACTGGCTGACCCAGGAGGATACTCAAGTGCAATTGAACCCTAGGAGCCAGAAATGCCTCTGCTGCACATCTCTTTGCCATCGGCATGGGCACAGCATGATGCTGAGCCTGGCATCCCCCAGCCCCATTCTTCACCCTCTTTCTGTAATCAGAGTTTTACAAATCAGAAAATTGCACATTAATGCTTCGGTTTTATTCCTGTTCATCACCACCCAGCGCTGCTTGCTTATTATCTTAACTCCTCAGAACGATTTCTCCTCCCATCCCCACTGCTCACTTTATTCTTGATGGCTGCTCACGATGGTATTGAGCCAGCTGCGCCGTGGTTTGCAGCAGCACAGATTAACATTTCCACTTTAATTGCTGCCTGTCTGGGAAAATGCAGGCCAAGCTGTCATTCAAGCAATGCAATTGCACCATGGAAAGTCTTTTCATTTGCTGGTGCATCTGTTAAATGATTTCATATGCTACAGGAGGGGACAGCAAAGCTGAGACGACTCCTGGCGTGAGGAAGGGCAACATGTAAGGTGGGAGCTGATGGTTAAATATAGCTTGGGCTTACAAAATGCAGTGATTTAATTTGGAAGCTGGCAGCTTGGTGTACACACTGCCCAAGAAATAAGAATGGCTCCTGCGTGCAGCTCGAGAGCTTCAGGCTTTAAGATGTCAAATAAAGCATTAGCCAAATGCCATCATTTTAGAAACCTTGCATCAAAGTTTGCAGATGACACCAAGTTGGGAGAAAGGGTTGGCTTGTGTGAGGGTAGGGAAGTGCTGCAGAAGGATCTGGATGGGCTGATCAATGGCTGAAACCAACGGCCTCTTCTCCCAGGTAACAACAATAAGAAAGGTGATGCTGGGTTGTGCTGGGAGGTTCAGGTTGGATATTAGGAAATGCTTCTCTAAGAGAGGGATGATGCATTGGCACAGCTACACAGAGCTGTGGGGATGTGGACATGGTGGGATGGGTTGGGGTTGGACTTGTGCATCTTAGACATCTTTTCTAACCTTGATTCTGTGATTCTATTCTATGACCCTTCCCATCAGGGAAGACAACGCACCGCCGAAGCCAGCCTACTCTGTCCCTGTGTAACAACCAATGCAAGCAGGATGGTGAGCCAAAAGGACTGTGGTGTAAGCTCTTTTGCTGTGCTGAATTGCTCTTCATCTCCTAAGACCTGATGTGAGAAACTCTAGCACAATAGATGGGTAAATATGGGGCCAAGCACTCAGGGTCACAGCACTTCTCCAAATCTCGCTATAATTCTCCATTTCTCTCTGCAAGTGGGAAGCACTGCACCACTGCTGCCTTCCCCATCAATTGATGGGGCTTTTTAAAACATTTCCCAGGGCAATGAACCACACAGTGGACAGCAATGCATTTTTCTTTACTTCTCCAAACTGCAGCACACTGCAGAAATGAAGGTTTTTGCCTTTGCTGGGTGATCCCAAGTGCTTCCCAGCATCGAGGGAGCAAGATCACAGCAGTGGCTGCATTTCCCTTAACCTGTCCCAGTGTTTCCCAGCTCCTCCAGCCTCACTTTTGCTCTTTTTGTTAAATATCAATCTTCTCTCCCATTTTCCATTTTCACAGCCATGTTATGGAGGCTGATATGGAGACCCCTCCTGTATGGTCTCACACTGCTGCTTTCCTGCTCCAGGCACCTTCTCCTCTATTCTGTTTCCATGTTTTTACCCAGGCAGCTGCGGGCTCGGGGCTGAGCTGAGGCAGAGGCTCTGCCCCATCTGCAGCAGGCAAACACGGACTTTGTTCTCCAGCACTGAACTCCAACCGATCGCCTGGCGGAAATCTGCTCCATTTCTGTTCCATTTGGGGCTGCCGCTCACCCTCTGCTGCTGCAGGACACATCACTGCAGGATCACCCCCAGCTCTGCCAGCACTCTGGAAGTGCCAAGAGATCTGCCTGCAACACCATTAACAATTTTCCGGAGACCCCCGCAGAACCCACCGAATTAAACCCTCCTGCACAGAGCTCCGCCGTCGATCTCGGCAACAAAGGCGAGCAGCAGGCGCAGCAAAGGGTTAACTCCGGCTGTTCGTGTTTCTGCCTTCCCTCTTTCAGGCTGGGTTCCTGCCAGGAGGAAGCAGTTCAAGTTGAAGGCTGGTGGTGCGTGCAGCAGCATCGGGCGCATGTCTGCGCTCCCCAGCAGCCGGAGCAGGGAGGGTCTGGCAGGCAGCGAGCGGCCGCCCCGGGATGGCACAGGGCTCCGAGTGCCGAAACTCCCTCCTCTATTACTACAGCGTCAAATTCGCTCTGTCCACCTATGCCACTCTCTTCTCGGTAGGTGCTCGGGTTGCTTTGCTGTTTTTCCTCCTGTTGTCCCCCACGGTGCCACCCCCATGGGTTCAATTTCATGTTCCAGTGTCTAAATTTCCTCCTTCCAGGCATCAAATCTCTACTATAAAACCTGGTGCTGTGCTGTGTGTTTCGCAGAGTCCCTCATGCTTTGCATGAGCAGAAAAGAAAAAAAGGGTCCCAGCTGGTCCATAGTAAGGAAAACTGCAGCTTTTGATGGCTTTAAGAGCACCGTCCTCGGACAGCCCATCCCCAGAGCTGCTCCTGGAAATGCCCTGTGGCAGCGAGCTGTGTTTCAAAGCACTCAGCGAACACGGATTTAACACTTTGATCACTCAAGGGGTCACCGGGCAGCAGTGCTGTTCCCTTCACGTGGTTTGGTAGGGATGGAGCTGGAGCAGCTGGCAGAACCCATTGGCGTGGATGTGGCAGGGGTGGTTATTTGGACCAGGCTGGTTATTTTGAGAGGAAAAGTAACACTTGTTGTTAACCAGTTTCAAATCTTTGAGGCAGATGAGGTCGGGGTGAGGGTTCCCCTGCAGCTGGAAGGTGTAAGCACGTGTTGAGGCCCAGGAAATCAGCAGGAAATCCCCTCACCCGAGCTCTGTGCACCCCTGGTTAACAAATTCCACGTGAGCTTGGCTCCTTCCTGAGGTTAACCTTGCATAATCCAGTCCATAGTATTTACAGGTATTTCCCCCTGACAGCTAATTAATCATCTTTGCCCCATGCACTCTGGCTGCCTGGGTGTGTGTAGTGGCATGCATGCCTAATTGTTTCAGTGTAATTGAATGCACAAATATCTCTGGTGTTCCTAGGCAGGTTGAAGAGTAAATAGGGTTGCAAACAAAGCTTGAAAATGCCTCCCTCGCCCCTTATTGATTTGTTTGTTCTATCAGTGAGCTCATGGGAAGGCAGCTCTCACTCCTGGGATTGGTGAACTGCATCATCTCACGGTGCCAGAAGACTTGTGCTCACCTCTGAGTGTGAATGAGAGATTCATCACCACCCCCTGTCACTGGGGTTTTGTTTCCTGCAGGGGATCTGAGGTTTGCTTTCCTGGAAATGCCTTAAAGCAGCCGTAAGGATGAGGAGGAAGTGCTGTTTTGTTTTAATTCCAAGCTGCCCGACCATAGCTCTTGGCTGTGCTTTGCCAGTGCAGATTAGTGAGGGGATGTGCAATGCTATGCACTGATGGGTGGGTGCACAGTGAGACAGGGCAGTCTGTGGGGTACACAGCAGTGTGTGGCTGATCCAGCCTGCGAGCAAGAAGAGCCTCAGTAATTCCTCATTCACTGAGAAGTAGCTGCAAAAAGGTGATTTGGAATGGCTCTGACCCAGCTGCCTTTAACCAGGGATGTGTGTGCTCACTGAGGACCCCAGGGTGGTCCCTGTGCTGTCCATTGCTCCATTGAATCCACACGGATCTCACGGCCTTTCCAGCCCCCTGACCCACTTCTGGAGATGCACGCAGTGCCTCTGTGTCCATCCAGCAGCTCTCCCATCTCATTAACCAGATGTGATGGGGGGCTGTGTTTTGCTGCAGCCAAATGCGCTCGATAGTAATTACTGTGCAGACACGTCTTGTTGCTTTGAGTGAAGGCCTTGAAAATGTAGCACCTCCCATGGAGAAGCATTCAGAATAATTCACTGGGAAGGACTGAAGAGATTTGGAGGGGGAGGTGATGTGGTCTTCTATCCAGCCTGCAGGGAATTGGTTCAATGGAGAAAAGAACACCATTGGGTCCTTTCCAGCCTTTTTCTGTAATGAAAGTAAATACATATAGGTGGGAGAATCAGCAAAGGAGTGTAGGATAAACCAGAGAGTGGCTTGAAACCAAGTGGCATGGAGCCAATTGCCCAGAGGCTGGAGAGCTGTGTGTTGGGCTGGAGCTTCCTATGGAGCACTGCTGTGAGCCCATTACAGCCCATTGCACTACCTCCCATTTCCCCCTTGAGGGTTTCATCAACTCCCAGAGCTGCTGGAGACCTGGTCTACACTCCAAGAAAATAAGCAAAATAGGTCTGTTACCCTGCAGGTAGCTCTGTTTTTTTTTTTATTTTCTCTGCATTGCATCCGCCAGGCATTGGATATTTGTGCTTATGTGATGAGAGGCAGAAGGTGTGTGACAGCCAGCATGCCACAGGCCTCCTGGCTGCTTTTATACCATCAGATTTAACACCATTCATCGTCCTGGCTGCTTGTCGGAGGTGGAGTAGCTCTGTTTTCAATTTTATTTCAAACAGGAGCATTCTGTTTTTTCATGTCTGAATGCACTCAGTGTTCCCTCCCACCTCGGGAGGGATGGGGAGAGTGGAAACAAAAGGTAAAACCTATGAGTTAAGATAAAAACAGTTTAATAGGACAGAAAAGGAAGGAAATTGGTAAGCATCATGGTGTGTACTTACTACATCCTTTTTCAAGCAGAGGAATTCTTACTTCTAATGGATGAGCTACTGCTCTGTACTGGTGGGAAGGAAGATAGATTCTCTTTGAGTTGCTGAACCTCTTAGGAATGTTTCTTCACAGCCATCACACAGACAGAGGGAGGAAGGGAGATTTTCTTCGTGTTGATGAAGCAAGACAGCTATGTCATCCACCTTTGGCTTCTCTCTGTTTCCAGGCCATTTGTGCCAGTGAGTTGGGTGGTGGGCATCTGAATCTTGGGATGGCTGCTCATTGACCAGGTCAGCATCACACATCTCCTCCAGAACAGCTAGTTCCCTCTGGTACCAGGTACCTTTCTCCATGGATATTCATTTGTTTGGGAAACATACCAGGTCTTCCTTGAAGGGATATCTCCCCTTTGTGGCTGACAAGAGTTGCCTCCATAGGGTGAAAGTTTGTGTCCTTTTTCTGGTCTCTTTATCTGTTCAGTTCAGGCTAGCTATCCTGGTTCTGTCCCCTCAGCCCCTGTCCCCTCTGTCACATCACGAGAAGCTGAGTCCTTTGTTTAGCATAATCACTGCTCAGAAATAACTAAAACATCAGCATGTTATCAATGCTGTCCTCATCCTAAATCCAAAGCGCAGCACTGTCCAATCTACTAAGAAGAAAATTAACCCTATTCCAGCCTAAACTAGGACACATTACCTGTCTGCCCGGGTTTGAAACCACTGTTGTTGTGACTTTCGGTGTTCCTGAATGAGGAGAAATTAATGCCTGGCATTAGCACTGACTCATCTAATTAATGCTGATCACCCTGGGGTGAGCCATGCCTGCTGCTTGGCCCCTGCCAGGCTGCGAAGTTGCTCTGCTTTGGCAGAGATTCTGCCCTCAAAATCCCCCTGCTCTTTTTTTCTTTTTTCTTTTTCTTTTTTTGCCATCAGATAGAGCACTGTCTTTCTCCACAGCAGCAGTTTGATCCCACAGTTATTATGCAGAAATGGGATAATCATCCTCTCGTTAGTCAGTAAGTGAAGGTTTGCTTTTTCTCTTGGATACATTGCAGAGCATTCATTATAAGCAGCTGCTGGCTACCTCGGAGTTTGCACTGCATTAAGGTGATCACTGGGCAATTGGTGTGCAGCTACAGAGGATTTACTGGCAGACTTCATTATGTACCTTAGCACGTCATTGAGCGTGTGTGGTAGAAAGCAGTTGTGATGCCAGGAATCAGAAAGATCTGTGCTGGCTGAATTCATATGGCAAAAACAACCCCTCCAAGATGAACCCAGCGATGGAAACCAGAGCAGCCAGGCTTTGCAGGGGGTGGTGCAATCTCTTCCTGCTGCTTTCAGTGCATCAGTCTTCTTCAGCTGATGATCTCATTTGTGAAGTGCATGTTGCTGCACAGATCCTAGCAAAGGCTTTGACACTGCCAATTTGCTCCATAATCCACTGTTTCTCAGTAGAAACATTGCTTTTCAGGGAATTTTTTTCCCCAGCTATTTTTCATCAAAATCCCTTTGCCACCCTTCAGTTCCCTCTTGTCCTTAGGGCATCGATCCTCTCTCGTCCTTAGGAAACTCATCATATTCCTGGTTCCACTGCTAATTCCTTGCAATCTCCCATTGCTGGGAGAGGTTCTGGTATATCCATCCCTTCCCTCAGGGTGTATGTTGCTCTGTGAGGTGCCTGAAGGTGCTTTGAGTAGCAGCAACTCATTTTATTTCTAACTAGAAGTTCCAGCCTGCGGTGGCAACCCTTAGCAGAACAGGTTGCAGAATGCTGGGGGACTTCATAAGCCGAGGGCTGAGCAGAGAGAGATGAGAAATTCAGGCAGAGCAGCCGAGTTTTTGCTAATTCTAGTTCTTCTAGTTCACTTGTTAATCTTGGGTAAGAGAAAATTTAGAGGTGTGTGCACAGGGCTGTCTGGGGCTACGGTGATGCTGGGAGGAAGGACTCCTGCATGCCACATGCTTGAAATGTTTCAAGGAGCCGTTCAGCCCTGGGAAGGCTGTTGTTAAGCAATGCATCCTGAAAACCCTCCGTTTTCTCTCCCTTGGTAGCAGGTGAAGCCCAGTCTGTGTAAGATGCTTCATCTGTCCCTCCAGTGCCCAGCCCTCAGCCCCACTCCTGGGTTTCTTTTATATGTTTTCCGTGGTCTCTTCCCTAATTTGCATCACAGATCATTAATTAAAAAGGAGAAAGTGTTTCTGATTGGCATGCTGGAGGAACAGTGGAGATTACAAGCATGGTGTGCACATCTAACTCCTGGGACGTGCTGTAAGAGAGAAGCATTACATCAAGCCTCATCCCAACATGCCAAGCCGGTGCTTAAAATAAAGGATAAAGAAGAAAATGGATGAAAAACCCGTTAGGCCCACCTGTTTAGTTTCAACCAGCTGAACAATCTGCACATATCACAGATCTGGACTTGACTTTCTGGGAGATTTCAGTTTCTCTATAAGTGAGATGTAGCCTGGAAGTGGACAGTGATGGGTAAACATAAACTGAGTACAGTAACTCCACAAATAGAGTCCAACCAGAGTAGAGAAGAAAATAAATCATTCCAGAAGGGTTTGAGTGAACTCATTAAGGAGAAATGGAGCCTCTTGGAAAGGTAAAGCAATGGAAAAGGAGTGAGAAAAGGAGATTTTCTCCTTGTTGACTGAGGCTTTCGTGCAGTATTTTCCCACTGAGATTCAGGGTGGGGGAGCCGCAAAAAGCAGCAGGAAAATCACTTGGGATGCTCCTTGCTTTCCTCTCTGACCTTTCCAGGAGTCAGCTTCATGCTGGTTGTGCTAGGAATGGCTTCTGACAGCTCTGAGCACTTCAAATCTCTGTGTTGGCTTTCATCTCTATGAACCAAAGAGATGAAAAGAGCCCTTTTCAGAGCCCTGTTTTATCCTGGCACCCTTGGGCTCTCTTTTTCAATTAGGGCTGTTTTATTGGAGAGAGGGGAGGAAGATGGTCATAAATAATCCGTTGCTACATTTGATGATGTTTTTCATCCATGGCACAGTGATCGAGTGGCTTGCCGTGGGTTTTGGTACAAGGTGGTGCTTGAGGGAGGTGTTGGAGTGGAATGAGTAATTTGGGGGACTGGTCTGTGTGAGGGTGGGAGTTTGGGTGGATGGGCTGGCAGTATCGATATAGACAGGGTCTGTAAACCCAGGGCAAGGGTCAGTATTGAGTGGGATGGGGAAAGGAAAAACCTTGCAAAATGCAGCTCCTTTGTGAGGGAGATGTAGGACTGCCATGGAGGGAGATGGAACCCTCACAGAACCCCATTTCTATCAATCACCCTTTGGGTCTGACCCATCAGCTCACTCATCATGTTATGTTTTTATCTAGCAGTACACTGGACATTTTTTTCCTCTGGGACCTCTTCCACCTCCATCTTTTCCTCAGAGTTTCTGATTTTTCCCTTCGGCATCTGATGCACATCTCACACTTTCCTCGTAGATCATCGGCCTCGTGATCCTGTGCATTGGGATTTATGCCGAAGTGGAGAGGCAGAAGCACAAAACCTTGGAAGGGATGTTCCTTGCTCCAGCCATCATCCTGCTTCTGCTGGGCTTCACCATGTTCAGCGTCTCCTTCGTCGGCATGGTGGGGAGCCTCAGGGACAACCGGACACTTCTGAAGATAGTAAGGCTGGCGCTGCTGCCGGGTTGGTCTGGTTGGTTTCAAGGAGGAAAATTAACGTATCCTAATGAGTCATTACCATGAATTACAGTAAGGGTATGCCCCTTGATGCTTTTTGCTCAGCAGTGAAGCCAGTGGACAGTAATGGGGAGAAGTTACATGTACAGATTGCAGAGCTGGCACCCAGTTATCCATATCGTTGGGAAGCTGCTGCCTTCCTCCTGGGGCAGCAAGGATGCCAACAGAATCATAGAAAGGCTTGGATTGGAAGGGGCTCCAAGGATCATCAAGTTCCAACCCCCCTGCTATAGGCAGAGCCGCCAACCTGCAGATCTGGTGCTAGACCCCAGCAAGGAGCTTGAGGCTGCAGGTTATAAGCAAATGCCTGCAAATGGGGACGTACTCATCCATCATGCTCAGCCCAGGCTGTCATCCACTGACAAACTCGGTGACAGCTCAGTTGGTTTTTCAGCTGTGACCAATGCTCTCTCAGTGAGGAAGATGCTTTTGGATGAATATTCTGTGCTGGTCTACAGAGTCTTCCTGCTGGTGTCTGTGTGCCTTGCATGCTAATGACCCCCATAACAGCCTCCCCTCCCACTGATTTGAGCTGATTCGCTTATTAAAATCAAACACTGGGAAGCCAGCACTCCCTTCCACTGGCTTGCAATATTGCTTTTAAAAATTGCTCAGCATTTGCATCTCAAATTAATACAGATCAGGAAGCCCATATTGTCTTTGCTCCTGTGTTACTGGCTGAAAATATCAGTGCTTTCCAATATATCTTGTTTCATGCCACGTGTGGTCGGTGGTTGTTTGCACTGCATTGAGGAAGGGGGCTGGGATCGAAGCTGCTCTCTATTGCAGTGTGATATCATGTGCTCTGTTGGAGAGCTCTGAATGAGTCACCTCCTGACTCTGTGTTTGAAGGAGTCTCTAAATTAGTGGCCAGATCAGTGCTGTCCAGGTATTTAAACTGTGGTATTTAAGTAGCCCCAATAGCTAGCTTGCTAAAAATAATAATAATTTTTAATTAATTTTATCTTTCTTTGTGAATTCCGCGTTATCCCAGTAGGCATTTGCCTGGGCTGACTTATATCTCTAGAACATAACCCTCTTTCTGTTGTCTGTCCAAACAACAGGAAAAGCTCTGTGTTTCTTTATGACATAAACCCAGATGACATTTTTCTGCCAAAGCTGAAGTTCTGTTGCTTGTCGAGTAAATTACATCTTCTTTTTTCCTCCATCTCACTTTTCAACTACATGGCATTGTGTTCATCCTCTGGAGGATTATTCCAAAGAAGGATAATTACTTCAAATTTCTGATAATATTATCCTTCCTCTGCTAATACTTCCTTAAGTTTCACAGCTAATACTCTTTTTCTTTGGCTGACTTTAGAAGTGGGAAATTGACACATCAGAGGGTAGGAACTGTCATCCTTGTAGCAACCAGGGCCTACAGAAACCCAAGCTCATTAACTGCATTTCACAGCTTGTCAGTCAAATCAATTCTGTAGTGTCACAGCTGAGAAAAAAGTAATCCTGCCCATTTGGGTTGCTTTTGTCTCCCTTTAGATATAACCAGCTTCACGCCTGCTGTGTGGAATAAATAAAGTAAAGCATGTGCAAGTTATCAAGCCCAACAACCCTTGCAGCTCTTTTGGCTAGGATGTAAGAAGGGGGGTGTTGACTTTGTGTGTTGAAATACATTGTGATTTTGTTTTTTTTAGGGTTACTCAAGGCTCCTTGGTCAACTGTTGTTGGCTGCAG
Source organism: Meleagris gallopavo (assembly GCF_905368555.1). Lineage (NCBI taxonomy): Eukaryota > Metazoa > Chordata > Aves > Galliformes > Phasianidae > Meleagris > Meleagris gallopavo. The sequence goes on from NC_139427.1 coordinate 3,041,164, forward strand.
AGTGGCACAAATGGCCCAAAGTCACATCAATGATCCCTTTTCTAGCAGCAAATAGGGGAAATGATATTTCTAGTAATGAATCAAACCTAGTTCCCTGTCTTTGAGCTGAAACGCTGTTTCCTCTACAGATCTATTCAGCTTGATGAGCATCAGCACAAAGAAGATAACAACAGCCTTTCCCAGTGGAGGTGCACTTTACCCAGCAGAAGCTCTTCATACCATTAGCTTACAACAGTTCCCTAGTGAGACTGGAAAGACCATTGATGCTAGTACAGTTTTATGGCACTGAATTACTTAGTGCCTTTTTGTGCTTTCACCAGCTCATATCAGCAAAAGCATGTTGGCCAGCCCTGGAACTCTCCATTGTTTTTATGTTGGAACTGTGCATTAGTGTTTCTATCCATCATTCAGAAGTGAGTGCTCAGGCCATGAATCTGTAGGAAGTTTCCAGCTGCTCGATTTGGAGGGGCTCCTTTCAATTCTTCCTTGGTTGCATCAGAGAAGACGTGGTCTCCCATGCACCAACCCATCCAGGGTCGCTTTCCTTTTGCAGGAATGGTTTCACACCATTTTTCTTTCAAGTTTCTCCAGGCAGAGCCTTGAAAAGACATTATTTCTTAGTGAACTTTGCAGTCAATTGACCTTGGTGGGGAATTTGATGTTGCAGGGACCACGGGGAAGGGAGCTCATCCCTGGGCTCCAAAAGCAGGCTCAGGGCAGACCCTGGAGAATGTACAAAAAGACAGAATAAAATTGTGTGTATTGATATTTATGGAAACACAGTGCATGATCCCCAAAGAAATCACACGTAGAGATGTATTGTAGCTGGCTTGAACACATGTTCCTGCCATTTCCTGGGACCACACACTCACAGTGATGAGCAAAAAAATTGCTTTGAACTTAAAATCACTGATAAAAATTGAATTGCCTCTACATCCAAAAATATGCCTTGCTCATTCAGAGAGCAGTAAGTTCTTCTCTATTTAGCAGAAAATATTTCTGTGCTCCATGAAAACCCATCAGCTTGCACCTGAATAGAAACACTGACACACAATTCCAATGTGAGCACCATGGAGGGGTCCAGGGTTGGCCAACATGTTGGGAAGACTTGCACTTAAAAGTGGGTTAGGAGCTTCTGCTTGGCCATCAAGTTTTCATTTGCTGTTCCAGGCTTGAATAATCAGAAACTGTCTGATAAAGACAGCCTACTTCTGTTCTCAGGAAGTTCAGAACGGTTTAGCAAATTGATTTAAAATCAGTATTACTCTTGCTCAGCTAGATGGCTGTGGGAACTGAGTTGGTTTGGTGTAAGATCTGGAAATGCCAGGGGAAAGGCTGCTCCCTGCATCTCTTCCCTGCTGGGAAAAGCCCAGCTGCTGCAGATTTGCATTTGTTCTATGCAGAGCAAGAGAGAAACAAAAGCTCAAGTAGGAGCAGAAATCCAACTTGCCTCCCTTCTTTTTGGTGAGCCTTTTGGGTCCCTCTTTTTCTGTCTTGTGTTTGCCCACACTGATCACACAGGGCAGGATTTGACTTTGGGTCTGCAGCAAGAGATCGGCTGCTGTGTTCACTCTTGTGGACTCCTGCAAGTTATATGTATATATCTATGTGTGTGTGTGTATATATATATGTATAAATACAGATATATTTGTTGATCCATATGCTGTTTCCAAGTGTAAGCAGTGCCAAGATGTGAAAAGCAAACAGGCAACCGCTTGCAGCTTTGACTTTTATTTAATTTGCTTTTTCTTTTTCCTTATTATTTTTCCTCTGAGGCCAGGACACGACTTCCAAAGCAGGGCTTGGAGTGTGTCTTTTCCTTCTGCAGCTTCTGATTGCACGTGTAAATAGGGAGATTAAATGCTAGCAAATGTCTCCTTTTCAGGTTTGGAGAGGGGAGTGAATTTGGAGAGGGAGCAAACTCTGGGAAGTGGGTGGCAATCACAGAGCTATTGTGTGAGTGGAGAATTGTCCTCCCAGCAAGACAAATTCCCCCTCGAAGACAGTCAGATACTACAGTGATTTGAAGCTTTGTGGCCCTCACTGTTGCTGAACAAAAGCAATCAGAGGGGCACGTGTGTGAAGGAGCATTCTGACATCTGAGCGGGGCTGAGCAGCTGGTTTTGTTCCCAAGCAGATGGAAAAAAAGGGCAAAAATGACACAGAAAATCTCTGTTGCAGCGAAGCCCTGCAGAGCATCCCTCTGCCACATCGCCAGCACTAATTCATTACCAACAGCAGCCACTTCAACCAGCTCTAAGGCAGCAGATGTGAAAACATCAGTGAATGGCAACTTCCACTTGTTTTTTTCCACATCTGGAAGCACTACATAAAGCAATTTAAAAGAAGTAGTGCTTGTGGGTGCACTGCTTGCACTCCCAACTCCTCACATACTTGATTCAGGCTAATTCCACAAGATTCCATGGTTCTCAGTTGGGGCAAAGCATTTGTGTGGGGTACGTGGTTCAACCATTAACCATGGGATGCTCAGCTCCAGGCCAGCAAAAAGAAGCAGTCCCTTGAATATCTGCTGTATAGAAGCACTCCTGAGGGCTGCACACACTGTCCCTGTGCTATGCTGGGTTAGGTTTGGGGTTTAGGGATAGGGTCAGAGTTAGGGGTTAAGGTTACATTTAGGATTAGAGCTAGGACTGGAGTTGGGATTAGGATTAAGGTTTGGGTTGGGGTTAGGGTTAGAGTTTAGGGATAGGTTTGGGGTTAGGGTTGGGTTTTAGGATCTAGGGTTTAAGGTTAGGGTTTGGGGTTAAGGTTAGGGTATAAGCAAAGCAAAAGGTTTGTTCCTTCTGCCTTGGCCATGGCAAGAGACCCTGCTGCTTGCTTTGTCCCATTGGATGCTGTTTCAAGCAGGGCTGAAATGCTGCCACAAATGAGAAATGCTGCCACACAGCTGCATCCAGTGTTGCAACTGCTGGTGCAAGCAGGTCACCAGGACTTTGTCCTCCTTTTTCTCCCTGTAGGTTGAAAGTTAACTGGAGCATCACTGCAGTCTCCTATTGCTCTTTGCAGCCTGGGGTCTGTCTTTGCTTCCTAGGGTTCAAAGCTTGCTGCTCCTCGGGGTGCAGACTTTGCATCAGCAGGGAAAGCTCCCTCTGGATACTTCAATATCAGCAGCTTTCAGTGGTGTTGGTCAAAACCCCCAAAAGGCAATTCCTGGTAATCAGCACGCAAATAGAGCCCACTGGAGAAAGTAATGAAGAAACTCCTTCCCACAGAGGTTTGTTTGGGGATCTACATACATTTCCTTGCTAAGCCCACTGATTATACAGTGCTCTGATTAGAGGCTCTCTAAGCAAAACCACCACTGGCTTGATTTTTCTGCTTTGCTGCATAGGAGGTGGGGATAAATGAGTGAGCCTGAGGTTTGCGTAGCAGTGAGTGTTCAGGATTTCAGGGGAGCTGAGCCCATCACCAGCCCTGGAGCAAATGCTTGGAGTGAAAGGAGCACAGCCTGGATGAGATGAGGTGGGACAGGATTTGGGGCTGAGCTGCTCTGTGATCTGGGCTCATCCGCTGCACTCTCAGCAGTGGGGCAGATCTGCCAACTTTCCAACACAACAATCCCAGGAAAATATATAGTCAGAAAAAGCTTTGCAAGGGCCTCCCAGCCTTCTTAATTAGTTCTCCTTTGAATCCTTTTTTTTTTTTTTTTTTTTTTTTGCATTATCATTATTACAATCATTATAATTTCATTTGACTGAGACAAAGCAGGAACCCCAGGGCAGCAAGAGGAACTTTCTGCAGGCAGTAGTGGCTGATCTCCTTCTTTATGGGTTAGTCACCACTTGATTGGGGCTCTTTAATCACTGCGATGTGCTTTCAATGGGGATTTGCTTGGCCCAGGTTTGACTCCGGAGGAAACGAGTGAGCTGGAGCCCTGCAGGAGTGAATGATTCCTTTGCTACACTGATTATTTCCACTTTCACATTCAATTTCTTGCTGTGTCTCCATTCGCTGTCATTCTAGGAGTGGTTCGGGATGGTTTTGCAAGCAACAAAAGGCATGCTTTATCCCTCCCAGGGCTCTTATGTTGAGCATCACCAGCAAACTCCCAGCACGTTGTGTTCTTTTACTTGGTGCTTGCTCCATTTTGTTTCTCGTGCAGGTTTCTTTCTTTTTTAATCTCATCCCTGTGTCAGCAACTGCAATAACAACAGCCCTCCTTGCAGTGAATCAGTGGGGCTTCATAAAACCCTCCTTTTGTGTGTTTTTTTAGGGGGGCATGAGCATGTTGTAGCTCTGCCTGGTGCACTGCAACATCTGTCTTGGTCTCTGGATGGGAGTGGAGGGTTGTAGAATCATAGAATGGCCTGGGTTGAAAAGGACCACAGTGATCATCTGGTTCCAACCCCTGCTGTGTGCAGGTCGCCAACCAGCAGCCCAGGCTGCCCAGAGCCACATCCAGCCTGGCCTTGAATGCCTGCAGGGATGGGGCATCCACAGCCTCCTTGGGCAACCTGTTCCTGTTCCAGGTCACAGGACTTTTGCCAAGATGGAGGTGATGGCAATCTGGTAGACGCTGAAAGTCTGTAAAAACCCAAATGAGGGAAAGAAATGCTTTTCTGATAGGTGTGGGGAGCAGAGAGGGGCATATTTGGTCTTGAGAGCTGGCATCTACAGGACAGGGTGCAGGCAGGGCTGCATATCTGTTGGGTGGGGAAGGACCAAGCTGTGTGCTTGGGGCTCTTGGGTCATCCCAGCCAACTATTTACAAGGCTGCCAGACCTCTGGGAGTTGAAAACAGATTTCTTGGTCATTCAGATGATGAAGCATAAAGGAAATGTGTATTTCAACTCAAAGCTTGGCAAATGCACGTGTGAAACCCAGTGAAGTGGATGGGCAGAGGGGCAGGAGAGGCAAATTGCATGTCCTGTAACTAAAACACCACAGTGCATGAAGCAGCATCCCAGGCACCACAGTGACAGAGGGGGTTATTGCTGTTTTTCTATAGAAGAAGGTGCTCTGTAGTCTCAGAAGAAATAACCACTTCCCTCTCCAGATGTCCAAAACCAAAGGATTGCTTTGATGCAGACTCCTGTGTGTGTAACCCCTCCCTCCCAGGTTGTGATTCTCAGAAAGAGAAGGTAAATTGCATGAGTTTCTTTTCATCTTGGCAACAATTCCAGGTTTTCCATTCCTTGCCAACCTGTTGCTGGTGTTAGCAGATCCCAACCCTTTTCCTGTATAGGCTTCAGTGGGCTGCCTGAGCTCCTTCCCTTGGGAAGCAAGTATAGAAATGGACAAAAATAAGATATGGTGACATATTTGTGTGAATGCAAAACAGTTCCATTCCAGTGGGAGGCTTAATGGTGCTCACAACAAGGATAAAACATTCCATGAGGATGCTTGTATTAAATAAACCTCTCTCGTGCCTCAGGTTGGACGTTAGGAAAAACTTATCTGAAAGAGAAAGCTGGATTGAGTGGTGTCACCATCCCTGCAGGTGTTCAAGAGACATTTAGATGGGCCTTGACATTACTGAGGGAAACACTGGTGATGGGTGGATGGCTGGACTGGGTGGTCTTGGAGGTCCTTTCTACCCCTAGTGGTTCTATGGTTCTATTCTATATGGCTCCAGGAGCTCTCTCCCATCCTTGTGGCTGCATCCTTTCCCTTCCACATCCCTGGCAAACAGAGCATTCCTTTACCATCCCAAATGCCATTCATGTCACCTCAGCAGATTTGAGCCTCTTGTGGCCATGAGAGTGCTGAGAGCTCAGCAGCAGGGAGCAATGCTCTGCCTCCACCCACGGCTGCAGGCACTTTGCATAGGCTGGAATCCCTGCATGGTTTATTCACCCCGAGGCATCCAACCTTCCAGAAATACCCACCCATCCCTGACCCATAGCAATCCTTTCTGCCCAGGGTGTGTTTAAGCTGCAAATTGGAGATGGCTGCGTGATGCCCGTGCTCTGGAAACGAAACACTTTCAGCTTTGCACTCCTCTATGAATCCATCCCACATCTAGAAGTGCTTGCTGTGCACCAACCAAGGATTTCAGGTGATCTTTAAGCTTCTGGGAGAGCAAACTTTGCAGCAAAACATCCCACCTGACACAAGGAGATGGTAGAAAGAGCGCTGGGAGGCTACCTGGGAAGCACAGCTCCAGGTGTATGCAAAGCGATGAGCTTCGTTAAGGGCAGCTGACTGCAGCAAGTGTTAATTTAATGACAACTGAGAATCTTTTCCCTTTGCCAGACATCTTGAGCAAGATAAATTGGCAGCTGAGGGTTTTTTAAGGCTATTTTTTCTTTGTGAAGTGTTTTGCTTCACGCTCTGCAGCTCCTCAGCGCGCTGCTTTTGCTTTGCGATTTATTTTTTTTTTTCACTTTATGATTTTTTTTTTTTTTTTTTCCAGCTTGCTGCAAACCTACAGGAATTCAAGGCAGGATTAGATGCTACTTAGGGTGGGTTTTTGCTCAGTCACTGTGCAGCTGGAGCCTTTTTAAGAAAAGTAAAATGCTGTTTTATTCATGCCTGGTCTGGCAGGTAACAAAGGCTGCGATGCGTTCGTAAGAAGGGTGATTGCAGACATTGACAACGTTTTTGCTCCTACACACGTGTTCCTATTACTGATGGTTGCTGCAGTCCTTGAGAAAGCAACAACAAAAGGCACTTTCTGCTTTGTCAGTGCAGTCAGTGAAGGGTCTGCCTGCTCCATTCAGCCACTGCTTGGTTTTCATTCAGGCTGAACGCCTGCAAAGCTGGAGATGGGGTTTGTAGCTGCTTTCCTTGCCAGCCTTCTGTACGTGATAAGGGAAATGTTGCATGGTGTCCAGGGCAGCTGGGGCATAACCTGCATGACCCCCAGGTTTGCACTTTGCCTCTTGGAAGGATTGGCAATCAGCCTCTGCCAGCTTCTCCCTTTCTGTGTCTGTCTTTCTGACACAGAAGTTGCACTTTTCATTCATTTTCATCCATTCACCCGCTGCTCTCATGGAAGCAAAGGGCTTTAATAGCTGTGAACCTCATCTGATGAAGTATTTGAAAGCAGTCATTTTTCTAAACAGCCAGGTACAGCTGACATCCCCTGGACTTATCCAAAATATGGCCACGTTTGTCCATAAACCAGGCAAGACTCCTGGACATGAAATATTAACCTTGATTTCAATATGCATGGAGCAGGCTGGATTACATTACGTGAATCTTGCTTTTTATGCCTTGACTTGACAAGCTGTGCAGCAGAAACAGACCACAAGAATGAGATGGAGTGGGAGACAAAGAAATCGGTGTGCAGCACTCAATGGCCAAAACATGAGGAAGACTCAACTGCATCACCCCGGGCTTCCTGCTGACTCACATTCCTTTTCCATCGGGTTTGATGCGTGCTGTGTTGTCTCTGACTGTGGGATAATGGTTGTTTGGTTACAGGATTCCCCGCCTAATTAAACTTGGCCCATTAGAAGCTGATTTAGCTGATGGGAAAAGCAGTGCTGCTTCTCCAGTGGGACTGCACTGGTTGGCTGTTAGCAAACAAGCATGGTGCACAACTCAGCCAGGGGTGGTTAATGAGAACCCTGCAGTTTGGGGTTTGCACACCAAGCAGGCTGCTGCTGCAGGGGTGCTTTGGTCTCACTGAGCTTGGGAAATAATTTCTGGGCACACGGATCCGTGCAATGTCTGCTTCATAACAAGGCTCTGCTAATAAACCAGTGGCCAAAGTGAATATCATGGTAATAATTTACCTCCACTCGCTTTATTTTTTATTTTTTTCCATTTTTGTTTGGATTTTTAGCTGGTTACCATGGTAACTTTCACCTTCCTTTTACTGGTGAGTCTCCAGAGCCACAGAGGAAGGTAATGTTGGGGAGATCGATGCATGTGAGCCAAACAGAGCTTTGCTGTCCATCCTCTGCAAAGTTGGGTGCAGTCCCAGATGGGATCTCTCACACAGGACTGAGGCTTTAGGAGTTGGGCTGCTGGAATAACAAACCTCCCAGCTGAAGTTGTTTGCTTCATCAGGGCACCAATTTCCAGATCAAGTTTTTTTTGCCACCATCAGTCTGTCAGAGATGTAGTTACTGCCCTGCTCTGGGGAAGGAGAACTTTCCATTGGATGCCTGGCCTGGAAACATCAATGTTCAGCCAAGGACTGGCATTCCATCATAATAGATGTTGGCATTTCTCTGCACATCTATATCCACTCAGAGGAAATACTTTCTTCCACTGCATCCATTTTGCCTGTTTCCCCACGCAGAATTTAGCCATCCAAATTACATTTGGTTTCTTTTTTGATCCATCCTTCCTTCCTGCCATTCATTCTACCGGATAGCAAATTTAGGACTGATATCTTTGGAGGAGATTTGGAGCTCCCTGGGGAGATCGTAATGAAATGATCTGATTTCTAAGTGTCTCTGAGCATCCTTTGGTTTCCAGCTCTCTCTCATCACAGCTAACTGCTGGCAGCGGACACAGCCTGGCTTGCAGCAGGGCTAATCCTCCTCTGTCTCTTTCCAGTTCTTTTGGGTCCTTCTGGTGATCTTCATCACAGAGCTGCTGCTGATATTCATTGAAATCATCTTTGAAAACAAGGTGAGTGCCATCAGGAGGCTGGAGGAGCTGCTCCTTGGCTTAGCACAGTGACAAGCTGCAGCCCTATGCATGTTGGGGGGAAATTTCCTTCTCACCTTGTGTATATATCTGCCTATGAGCTAAGAATGGAAGATGTTGGTTGTTCTTGTTCTTCTCAGGCTGCACCTTGCACTCCAGAGCTCCTACCATGCAGCAGCTCCCATACAGACTCCCAGCCAAAAATTCTTGTGCTTCTCATCAAGCTCCTTGTCTCAATTACATTAACTGCTGGCTTGTGTGCAAGGACAGGTTTGAGTTATAGCTGAACCAGCAAGACTGGTAAATACTTCCAATGGAAATATTCCTGGCTGCCCAGCTTCTGCTGAAGAAACCACACTGTATTCAGTTTTATTTTACTATTGTAATCAATCATACAATTAAATATCAAATCTCAGCCTCTGCTGGATGGAGGGATGTGCAAGCCAGGAGAACAACATCCAAAATATGTACATAAGGGCTCTAAACATCAATTCACTTTTGTAGAGACAAATTGATGCTTTCAAGCCTTCAAAGGCTTATGGGCTGGGGCTGGGTTTGGAATTCAGGCGCTTGGTGAGACCCAAAGTGGAAGGGGAGGAGAATGAATGGATGCTGCAGCCAGCTCTGTCCAGCAGCTCTCCAAAAACCTGGGTGTCAGGGCACCAGTGGAGAGATGTGATTCTATAAGGAAAATCAGAGCACTTGAGTCCTTCCCACGTAAAGGAAATCAATATGTGCTGGCACAGCACGTGCTGGCTGTATTTTCATAGAACATGTTACAAAATTGCTGACTTTGCTCCTTCTCTCCACCTTTGTTCCCCTGTACTGATGATGCTCAGCACCGCCCTGTGCAGCAGGAGAGGGGATCACAGCTTTGCAGGAAAACTCAGGGGATGAATCAAACCATTAGTGCATAAATCATCCCTTAATTTAAATCTAATGTGTAATTTGGAAATCAAACAGCGGGGCGGAGAGAAAAGAGACCCAACAAGTGATGAACCACCCGACCTAAAATTGTGAGGAGGCACAAATGTGCATTTGGGGCAATGCTTGTCAAGCTAGTCATGGAGATTTGATTGGGTTTTGTATTAAATAAGTAGGGGGAGCTGACGAGGAATGAGCACAGTGGTCTTGCTCTGCTGAGTATTGTAGTGCACTCTGTTGATATGCAGATGGTTTGGGGGATTATAACACGTTTGGTGTCCTCTCTGCAGCGTTATCTCCAGCTCTTGGAGCTGAGATCTCATTTGGGATGCTGTCCCCATCTTGGGATCGTATGGGAAGATGATGGGATTGCAGGGTGAGCCCATCTGGGGAGGAAAGAAACAGGGAGCAGCAGAACTCGGGCATTGCCTGTTGGAATGCCATGGAGCAATGTTTGAATCAGTGTTCACAGGAGTGGTTTCTGAGAAGCTTTTTCTGTTCTTCTACCTGATCCCTCACTGTCGACAGGCTTTGTTTCCCACTCTGACATGCCTTCATTTTCTTCTTTTTTCTTCTCTTCCCCATCTTCATCTCCCTGCTCCCAGTTCACCCAACCCCTAATTTTCATGTCAGACTGAATTATGAAGAACAATGTTCTTTTTCTCCTCTCATCCCTCACTTCTAACTCAGAAAACGTTCCCTTTTCCTCCATTAGCATTTCTGCCTGGCCCTTTTTCAGGAGCAAAGTGGCAAACCCACGCCAGGCTTGGCATAGCACATTTGGAGGCTCTGCTCCCAGCTCACAAATAATCTTCCCATGCATCTGTGAAATGCATTTTCCATTTGGTTAGCATTTAATTTGAAGCATCAAAGCTCCCTTAGAGATACAGGCAGCTCACAGAGCCACATTGCTGCTCCATGGGCACGGCTGCATCACTGGAAGGTTTGTTGGGATTGCTGGTGATTGAGGGCTCTGATGAGGACTCTGCTCCCATGTGCAGCCCATCTGAGGTGCTGTTGGCTATCAGAGGCTGTTTTGCCTCTTCCAGATGCAGAGCACCCCCACCAGGGGTTAAAGCTACGTCAGAGATGAGGTTGGAGGTCTATAGGGAGCTGTCAAGAAGTCGTCACCCTAATAATTCAATTGGATATGCGGCACACAGAAAAACTCAGGTGGGTGAAGGATGGTGGGTGCAACTATGAGAGCTCAAAAATGATGAGTTATGCCCCAAAAGGATTGGGACAGCACACAAGTTAGATTCTTTTTCTAGTAACAGCCAGCAAAGCTTGCTATGAAAAGATTTCTCTGCGTGATTTTCATAGTTTGTGATATTTTGCTGTTGTCTGTTCCAAGTGTGAGATGTGTTTATGTTTCTCCTGTCCCCAGATGAATGCAGTTTTGCACTCTAACATTCAAGAGGGCATTCGGCACTATTATGACGACCTTGACTTCAAGAACATCTTGGATTTTGTCCAAGAAAAGGTTTGGCTTTGGAGGAAGGGTGGCACAGGGGGGGAGGGGGCTCATGGAGTTTTACAAGCATGCAGTGCTGTGAATGGGAAGCATAAGGAGTGGTTCACTCTGTGCCTCACTGAAGGAGAAGCACACTGGTGGCTCAGATTTGATTTTCCATCAGCCAGAACCCACACAGATCCCTTTCCCCAGGCCTCTCATCCTCCAGTCTGCACACGTATCTGTCCCAGCTGCAGAATTCGCCACTGCCCGTGTTAACCTTCATGCAATTGCCTTCTTGTTTTTGGCAAGCACCTTCTCCTGGTGTGTGCTATGAAAACATCCTTCAGTTCTATGCTGTGGCGTGGACAAGGAGATATCACCAAGATATTTGTATTTCCCAGAGCCAATAGAAAATCAGCTCCCAATTCCTGAAAGATCTTTGGTCATTATCCCAAGCTGCAGGGGAACAGCTGGAAGACGTGTAAAAGCCTCTCCAAGACTGCAGCAACCCCCAGGTGGGCTGCCTTAGATAACTATTTTTGAGACGTGTCATTGAGCCAGGCAAGCACTTGATGGGAAAACTGCCAAGAATTTCTTTTCTCCTGGTAGCTGGGAGGAAAGAAGAGTCCCTGGCTTTCCACGGGCAGCACTGTGACTTGCAAGAGCAGTGCTCATCTGCACCCAGTCCTGTTTTGGGGCTTGGCCATTCTGTGAAGCTTCTTTAATTGTGTGGCTGTGCATCTATTAAGCATGGCACCTAATGCTTAGAGGCTGCCATGGCTTGGCAGCATCCGTCTCCTGTTCTCAGGCCAACCTTCAGATTGATAAACTGCTCTCCTTGCAACTATCACTTCTTTTTGAACCAAACTTATTGTGTGCCTTGGCTGCTGTTGCCTCATATTTCATGCACTGTGTAGCTTTTTTGAGATTTCTGCTGATCATGCACTGTATCAAATTAAAATGTCTTCCTTGTCCCTATTTCCTGCTGTTCCTCCCCTCCGTCTCAAAAAACCCGAGGTAGGTGTGCTTCAGAGCAACGATCATAGAATCATAGAATCCTTAGAGTTGGAAGGGACCTTTAAGGGTCATCAAGTCCAACTCCCCTGCAGTGCACAGGGATGTGGAGCATCCCTCCAAATGAACTGAACATCCAAACAGGGAGGAATCAGTCCCTGACACGGGACCTCTCAGACACAGCCCCTAAGTTACACACAGGATTGAGGCAGGTGGTTGAGTTGTATTGCCAGTAGTGGGTTATGGACAAAACTCTGCCATGCTAACCCTCCTCCATGAAGCCATTCTCATGCAATATGTGCATTCAGCAGACAGCTCACTAACCTTCTGTAAGGGTCTGACTTGAAGTCATTACCCAGTCATTAGTTGGCTCTAATTTATTCTTTGTTTTCCAGCATTGGTAAGGAAACAGTTCATGGGAATTTGGGGAATATAGTTTTGCTCCTGTTTTGATGGAATGTATTTGGTATGTCCGTTGCAAGTCTTATTGCAAGAGGGGAAATGCTGGGCTCAAAGCTTTTGGTGAATGTTTTGAGGGAAAACAGTGGGGGAAAAACGAAAGCTTGAGATCTAGGAGAGAAAAGAGGAAGAAATCGCAGTGAAATTGCACGCTCAGAGCTTCATTGTGGGGAAAGGAGCCAGGCTTCGCCACCACAGCTGCATTCTGATTAATGTTTCTTTGTAATAAATTGGAGCATCACAGATATGTGAATTTTACCTCTAGCTTTGAAGGAGCCCATGAAGCTCCTTTGATGTAGCTGAAATTGATAGCAGATGGTGCCCTCCATGTTCCCCTCTCTGTAAATACCCACCTCTGACTCCTGCAGCCATCATTACTGAACCAAATGCATCAGTAAGACCGGGAGCCCTCTGAAGATCTCGAGGCTTAAGAGATCTCAGGGAAGATCTTTATCTTTCTAAAGCTTGGCTCCAGCCTCTCTGGGAGGATGCTGTAATTTGGTCTTCTCTGAACGGAAGATAAATGGACGCTGCCACGAACCACCAGAAAGTACAGGTTGGAGCCATCCTCAGTGCGCCTTGGCAAGGAGTGGGGACAAGATCTTTGCAGGAAGGTTTCTGTGTCTCCAACCAAGCAAGGATCAGGCACTTATTGTATGATGTCAGCCCCTGTTTATGGTGTTTTCCTGTTGACCTCTTCACTTGACTGTTTTATTAAGGTTTTCTCTGGGAGATACTCGTCTCAGAGTCTCTCTCTGTACTCAGAAGTTGTGGCCACTTCTGGCATTGCTGAAAAGTCTTTGCACGTTTTCTGTTCCAGCAAGAAAAGGAGCTTTGCAAGAATCTCACTGCTGTGAGCTCGTGTTAGCACAGCATTTGCAAAACAGGAACCAGCAGTGCTATCAGTGATTGAAAGGCACCATCCCATCACGCCAAGGACAGGAGCAGGGAGAAGCAATGCAGAAGCATAACTGCTTTCAAGAGACGAGAAATGGCAGCATTCTGGCAGCTCGACAGCCCTTGGGTTCCATAAAACACAGCTGAGCTGCTGATGGTGTTCTCATAAAGGATGGGGGGGGGCCCTATGGGGCTTTTCAGGACCTGAGCATCTTGGGATGATGAAAACGTGTAGCCAGCATGGAAGGATTGCACCCAGACTTGGTGTATTTTGCAGTCAAAACACAAGCTCAGAGCACCTTGTTACCACTTCTTTCTTACCCTTGCCATTTGCTGTGCCAAAGCCTCGTCTGCTTGCAGGTTAGCTGGCACACAGCTCAGGGAAAACCACACCATGCTCCTTAGGATTGAAATTTTGTGTTCACCCTCTGTCAAGCAATGCTTTCAACCTGTGCTGAATACCTGCAGATGCTTGACCTGGTATCGAACAGTAAAACAGCAGGGAAGGGGGGTCCTTTCCTGAATAACAGTTGTGTGTAGAAGCATGAATGATAATATTTTATGTACCATGATTATTGCTCAAGCAAGGTGGGTTTACCTGCCAAGACTGACTTGTTTCTGCCTGTGAGATGGCAGGTATCAGAATGAATAGTACTTAAGAAATAATACTTATCTACTGGTATTACTCATTTGTGCTGAGCTGCTGCCCTTTGCAGCCCAGGGATGCAGGGTTGGAGACCACGATGAGTCAGAAGCCCCACTTTGCTGCCAGTGATGAACTGCAGCTCTGTGCTGCTCCTCCTCTGAATCTTTTTGGTGGTTTGCTGAGCACAGGTGGGACAGGGGGAGTTCAAAAGCCAGGATTTGAATTTCAAAGTGATGGTGATTCGCACTCAAAGCTGAACAGCTCCAAACTCAAAGTAAGCCTCAGAGAGAGGAAGGCACTGTGCTTGCACACCTCTTTCATTTTCTCTCTCAGGAAGATGAAAGGCAGCTCCCACCTGCACATCTCTTTGGAGAACTTTGCTTTGAGGCTGCTGCACAGGATGATGGCATTGGCTGTGATGAGTGTGCGTGGCTCTTCCCAAAGCAGCCCCCAAGGCTCCGTCTGCAGGCTCTGCTGTTGTTTTCTGCTTGTTATCCCTTTCAGACCTCTGCAAGCCCCCACGAAAGTAAAACACAGACCCAGGTCTGCCTCAGACTATAGGAAATAAATCCAGGCACAACAGCAGTGCAGCCTAAGCCTCTCTTTGCAGGGAAGAAAATACCCCAGGGAGCTCTCCTGCAGTTGGTAATGCTCATTGCAAGGATTTTATATCAATTCTTGCAAGAAAAGCAAATGGAAGAAACTTCTTTGCAGCACTGAAACATCGAGTAGTGCAGCAATATCCAATATTTGTTTGGGGGTTTTCCTCCTTTTTTCCTGAGTTAGTTCTGCAAGCTCGCCTCCCTCACTGACATAGATGGCATTAAAAGCAATAAAGGCAGGTTAAAACATAGTTTGAAATCCAACCAGAGGAGCTGGTGCCTCTTCCTATCCCTGTGGGCCAAGTATTGCCAGCAATCTACAGGAAAGGGAACAGATGCTCCCAGAGCTCAACCTGTCCCAAAAACTGTTCCTTGGAGATTGTTGTGCTTAAAAAAAATGGGGAAAACCCTTTCTGTCTCGCTGAGCACACACACACCTCCTCCCTCCCCTCCCCACTCTTTTGAGGGGGAAAATTGTTAAGATTGAAGCTTGTTTACCAAAAGAAGGGATGACTCGGGATATATTAAGCCCACTTTTATTCCGTGGAGAGCAGAATATGACATTCATTAAACTTTTATTATTATTAATATTATTGTCCAAACAGAAGAAAAAGAAGCTTTTTTCGTTCGTAGCTGCAACATTTGATCTCTAATTTAACCTGACGGGAAGAGAAATGGCTGTTAGACACTGGAGTTTTATCAGCATATTGGCAAATAGCACCAACTAGTTGAGCATTCATTCAAGGCACTGGAAGAGCATCTCTCTTGCATGCCCTGGGAATAGGATGGATTAATCACCTGTAATTAAATCAGCTGGAGCAAAGCATGAATGAGCCTCCTCTTTCCTGGGCTTGTGAAAGCTGTGATGCCTCCAACACATGTAAGCACAGTCTTCTATCTGCTGCATGTCTCTAAAATGCTGCTAAACATCCATTTTTTTGTTTGGTTGGTTGCTTTTCACCCTTCCTGCTTAGAATTCTGGAAAGCAAGAAGTAACTGGGGATCTCTTCACACCAGCAACAACAGAGATGCAGTGCAAGGCTGGAGGGAGATGGGAGAGTGGGCTGGGAACATCACGCTTTGTTCATCTGCCTGCCTTATCCCTTCCTTTTCTTCCTTTGCAGTTTTCTTGCTGTGGTGGTGATGAATACCGGGACTGGGAGGTCAATCTGTACCACTCCTGCAATGGCAGCGGACCGCTTGCTTGCGGCGTGCCCTACACGTGCTGCATCAGGAAGGTAAGGCAGCCAAGGCACAGAAAGTGCCTCTACTTAAGCAAAATTCCATCTTCTCTCTGGTTTCTGCACGGCTTCTTATAAATTGCATTTTGAATTGTGTCTAGGGATAGCTGTGTTTTGGTGGGCTCTGCTGTTTTAGTGTAGTGTGAATAGCAAAGCGCTGGGCTGTATTGTGCCAAGGGGATGTTTGAAATGCTGAGTTCCCGTCTTTCTACCTACTGTCAGGCATTACGTCTGGTTTGGAGGGTGATTTGACAAAGAGCAGCATCTTGAGCTGACTTGGCTGTATCTCAGCATGGATCAGGATCAGCTGTTGTCCTTTCCTTTTGCTCTCCTCTGCAGTGGCTTGCTGTTCTCAGCTTGCTGTCACTGGGTTTAGCAGTATGAGAGGTTTGTGAGTTTTGCTGTGAGAGGAGACATGAGAAGAGTTTAGGAAAAAGCCAGGAGCTGGGCGAGAAAAAGTGCAAATATCCTCAGCTGCTGTGGCTAAAAATGCTGCCAATATTGCAGAGAATAATTTGCTCTGTTTAACACCAGTGATGGACCCCTGGGCCCCCAGCACATTGCTTTGGAGGACTGCAATACTGATGGAATGATGAACACCAGCCAGCTCTGAACTTGTGCAGAACTTGCTTGTATGCTTGCATGTATCTTAAGTCTAGCATTGTTGTTGGCCTTTTTATTTATTTTTTAATGGAAAAAAAGAGGGAAATTAAATATATTTTGTTATCAGTGGAAGGCTGGCATGCAAATCAGCTGCGAAAATAATTATTTTCTCTAATCAGGGCGTTGATTAAAGATCTCTGTCAGCTCCTGAAGATGGAATTAGAAATTCATCTCCTGTCTTTTCTTTTATTACTAGTGAGGATGTGTTGGAGAAAGTCAAGTGCATTTTTCGGTATTTTTACACTCCCTGTGGTTTTTTAACAACTTGGGAAACAAAAATCCTTCACCTGGCAAACTGTTTCGGAGATGGAAGGAAACACAGATATCGAATGTAGTGGAATAAATAATAGAATCATAGAACGGCCAGGGTTGGAAGGGACCTCAAGGATCATCAGTTTCCAACCCCCTGCCACACGCAGGGCCACCAACCTCCACATCTCACAGCAGCCCAGGCTGCCCAGGGCCCCATCCAACCTGGCCTTGAACACCTCCAGGGATGGACGGGGATCCACAGCCTCTCTGGGCAGCTGTTCCAGCACCTCACCACTCTCTGTGTGAAGAATTTCTCACTGATATCCAATCTAAATGTTCCCTCCTTGAGCTTAAAGCCATTCCCTCTTGTCCTATCACTGTCTACCCTTGTAAAAAGTTGATTCAGTAGGCAACTTTTTGGCTTCCCACTTTAACGAGCCAGATCTGGAGGATGCCCTAGCCCAAGGAAGGGAAAGCCCATGGCAAATCCTGTATGCTAACTTCAACAATTAAAGCTTGTGAGAGTGTCTCTGACAGGTGGAGAAGTTTTATGGGAAGTGAGACACCCCATAACTGCATGTTGTGTAAGCTCCAGCATGGCTCTGTACGTAGACACATGTTGAAATGGCAGAGTTGTCATGGGAGTTATGCCTGCAGGCTGAGAAGGTGGGAGAAGCACCGTGGGATGAGGATGGTTGGAAAAAGCTGGTTGGGCTGAGTGATGCAAAAACCCTGCTCAAATCCCTTTCCACCAAAATATTGCTTTTAAAGGCTGAAAAGAAGATCTTACCTTGGCCCTGTATGAATTTGTCTGTGTCTGTTTGAAGTGAATGCCAGCAAAACAAACAGCTTTTTATCAGTCCTTTTGCTCTCAGGCTTCTCAATTCAGTCCTACAAACCAAGGCAACACAAGACAGCAATATCCCAGGCTGCAGATGTTCCTTCTGTGTCCCTTCCAGCCTGGGAGCTTTTGTTGGACGCGGTGCACTGCTCATTTGTTTGAGTGGTTACTTTGTGAGTTTGTCTGGAGGAAAGAACCTGAAACATGGATTTGGAGGTCATTTGCAATGTGTCGTCAGCCCGTCATTGAATGCAGACCTAAAATCATCCCATTTTCTGAGGGGGGACTTTTCCTATTACAGATCCCTCCAAAGCATTGTATTCCATTCCCTTGGGCATCTCCCAGGGCAGGCTGAGTTGTATTACTGAGAACAGGCATCCTCCAAAATCTCTCTTGCTATTTTGAAGAGTCTCATCTCCAAGGTCTACCCAGGAGTAAGGAATGGGCAAATATGCACCTACATAAGGGGCTGAGATGGGACCCTCATCTCTGAGTACTTTTCTCAATGATTTTCCAATGCATTTTTTCATCTTGTGGGGAAAGTGTGGGTAGCTGTGCCTCTGCCAAGCACAATTCTTTGAATTGTCACTGCTGACATCTGGCACAGGTTTTGGGGGGAAAAGCAGCCAATTATAAAAAGCAAGGATCACAGCCTTTTGCCCTTGGTTGGTTTAAAATGTCTGGTTTTGCTGCTGTTTTGTGGCCTCTGGATGCATCAAAATTAATTCAGGTAGAATAAGGGCTGTCACCTCTTTTTGTGTTAGGAATATCCATTCAGCTCTGACCTTTGCTTCCATGCAGCATCTTGACAAAAAATTGATCAAAACTGAAGCATCAGTTTTCTCCTTTCTGCATTTGGCCCCAACGCAAGTTCTTGAGGGAACAGATGGGCAGGGCTGGGGGTGACTGAGAAACCCTTCAGTATTTGATGCAAGAAAGAAGAAAAGTGGCAATTTGTGCTGCAGCCAGATGTTCAAATGGATGAGCCCTACAAAAAGCAATTGTGTCACCAGTGAGGATCCTATGATGTCCACATGTGAGCAGCAAGGCCAGCTGAAAGCTGCCAAGAACGACGGTTTGGGGATTAATGGGTTTTTGTGAATTTCTTTGTTTATAATGCAAATGAAATAGATGGATCCTCGATCGTGCACGTGTTCCTTTGTATCACTACTGGCAATGGCAGTGAGAGAACTGCAAGTTCTCCATACCCACATTCTCCATTTCATGGGCCAAACCCAGGCTGAGACTTCATCCCAGAAACGCCAGCAGGTGCTTTGCTGCTAATCTCTGGATTTCCCTGCAAACCTTTAGTAGGCACAAGGACTAATTAGTCTCCTTCATCTGTAAGCAGAGCACTGAAGTGATGAGAGAAGGGATTTTGTGAGTAACGTAGATAGTCTTGTAGAGTATCACTGGGATAATTTCCCTGCCAATTACAGAAGGAACAAGCTGCAGCTTTATGGCTGGGACCTGAAAGTGCACATTTCTTTTATGCCGTGTCTTGCAGGAAAGCATAATTTACCCCTAGATGTGCACATTTCTTTTTCATCTCTGTGCCTCCAAAAGCACGGGAAGTTTTTGTTTTGTTGTCCAGGAGCTTTTGCTGGTTGCCAAAGCCATCTTTCTGAAAGCGTGATCATTTCAGCTTGTTCTTATTTTATGGATACAAGGCCCCTTTAGAATCTCACAGCATTATGGAAAATGCTGTTTTCGTAATGAAATAAGCCAAAAACAGATGAAAAGCCAACATCAGAAGATCAGTCCTGAGAGGTACGAAGTAACTGGCTGGCTCAGGACGTGCTGAAGCTCCCCTCCCTCCTTCCCCCCCAGTGTGGCTTTTCATGGGATGAGTAAGAATTGGTTTTGTAACCGATGTTAGAAAATGTTGTAGTCCATTAAAAATGTACCCCTTCCATCCTGATGGAAGCAGAAGAATTTGGACTGATTTAATTTTATAGAGCTCCAGAACAGCAGTGCTTGGCTGGGATTTCTCTCATAAGCTGCAGCTCTTGAAATGCATTCATTGGCCAACAGTGATCTAAGCACTCAGAGTCTAAAATCCTAAAGTTTGTCCCTGGAGTGCTGGGAGGCTTTGGGGAAATTCCCTTTTGATTTCTGGAAAACCAAATATGTTTAATCCTAGTGAAATTCCCGTTGTTATGAAGGGGAGACGCATGTGAGAAAAATGTAAGAAAAGGAGGTTAGAATTAAGCAAGGGGAAAATCAAGGGAACATCTTGCAGAGCTGCTTTGTTCAGTGCTCACGTAACACGGAGGTGGTCCCAGCTCGAATCACTGGACAAGAGATGAGAAGCATCCTCTGAAATGGCAGAAACCAAAGGGGAAAGTAGTTCAAGAAAATCATTTTCTTATTTCCTATCTGTTGCCTTTGGTTTCCTGCGGCCCAAGTTCATGCCATCTCTCTGTTCACAGGTCCCTGGAGAAGTCATTAACACCCTGTGTGGATACAGGACACTCGATAAAGAGGTAATCTTTGCTTTTTCCTTCTTCTGTACAAGAAACCCTTGTGAAGCCCTTCCCAAAGCACCCCTAAAACGACCTGAAGCTCTGCCTCACAGTGGAAGGCTCTTCCCAATAGGGACAGCTGTTGCTGCGGCTGTATATAAATTTATTTTTATTTGTATTGATTAGCATCCCAAGGTCCTGCATGGGCTCAGAGGCTGTGGGCACGCAGCACGTTTGGGTGGTGTGTGCAGGCTTTGGTGGGGCCTTTTGGGGAGAAATGAGCTCTCTTTGGTCAGTCCTAGCAAATGCTGGCCCTGAGTTTTGGTTTTGGTGGTGGAACTGATTGTGAGGCCCCCAGGGGTGGCTGAAGGACTTGTGACAACAGAGAGATGCAGAGTGGACTGTGACTACAAAGGGACTGTTTTTTGGCAAGAAAACCCAGGGAAAAGAAGTCCAGTCTAAGAAATGGATTCTCAAACACTTGCCATGGCGCTCCTTTGCAGAACGGAGCAAATCCATCCCAACCCACAACCTCAATTCTGACTTTGGTGTTTCTTTTCAACCTTCCTCCAGCGCCTGGAGCTGCTCGATGTCATCCACGTGAGAGGCTGCATCCACGCCGTGGGGCTGTGGCTGAAAGATAACTTTGAGTCCACTTTGAGCATTGTTTGCTCCCTGCTGCTTCCCCAGGTAGGTTGTGGATCAGGTCAGCAGCATCTTGGCTTCTTTCTCTGTGCTGGGGGAGGAAAATAATTTGGTTTTAGGTAGTTTTCCCTGCTGCATTTATATCTGAGATGTGTGTCTTGAGGTAACAGCACTTTCTAGAGCAACCTTAGCAAAATTGGTAATTTACTGCTGTGGTGCTGGCTGTCTCACAGCACACTCCCACATTTAATTAATGTTCAAGTAATAGCATTTGAAAGCAAGACGTATATGATACCCAGAAATCATGTTGCATTTGTTTTTACATCTCTCTTCAAACAGTGCATAAATATCAACCAAAATAAACCATAATCATAAATTCAGCAGCTATTTCCATGCATCATGAAATCTGTGTTTAAATCATTGGCCATTACCAATGCCTGAGAATCCAGGCAGCTTTCCAGCACAGGTAATTAAGCTCTCCATCACAAATGCTGGATATAGAGAGAAATCTTTAGTTGCAGTGGGGGTTTCTCCTATGGAGAACTGTTGGCACTGTGCTTGCAAAGGTGTGAATATCTCTTAGTTCTTTCCAGAATAATCTTTAACAGTACTGCAGTAATTTGGTGTTGATTAAGTCTTTTATTATTAGTAGTAGTAGTAGTGGTATTAATTTCCTTCAAGGCTCACATATGAAAGCTTTCTCTTTAACTCCTTGGGTATAACTTTGGGTTTGCCACTGGAGGTACTTGGTGGTGCTTTCTGGATATGGGGTTTTATCTAACTGAGGGTGAAATGATTATGTATTTTTCCTGGGCTTCCACTTGCAGTGATGTATAGAATAGTGGCTCAGTAAAGTAGAAGCTATTTGGGAAATACGTGCCACACTGAGTTAATTTTTCAAAGGACTGACTGTTCTGGATGTCTCAGATGATCATAGAATCACCTAATCACCAAGGTTGGAAAAGACCTACAAGATCATCCAGTCCAACCACCCACCTATCACCAGTATTTCCCCACTGAACCACGTCCCTTAGTGCAACATCTAAATGTTTCTTGAACCCCTCTGATCCATTCGGGCCCATTCTTGATCCGAATGAAAAAATTGAGGTGAGGAAGCAGTTTGCCCAGTCCTAGCTGCAGTGCTTCACATTTATCAAGTGCCATCTCTGCAGTGTGCAGATGAGAATGGAACCTCTGCTGTGCTACCAACAGGAAACATAACGGGCACAGAAACGGGGTGAGAAAGCACCATGAAAGAGGCGACCGCTTCCATCTGCCTTGCAGGATGTCAAGAGCCCATTACAGGAGCTGCCTGTTGCGTTATCCATTAACCTACCAACGTGGTGCTCTTAATTAGGAAGGACAGGGAGACAAACCAGTGATGGCAGTAAGGATTGCTGAGCCTTGATGAATATCAAGTGCTTTCGAGCGAGCGCTGTGATTTTTCTGGCATCCCCTTAAATGCTCTTCAGATAAAGAACGTCGTTCTTCCCATCTGCTTGCAACTTCCAGGTTTTAAATATAAATTGGATTTGATGCTGTCAAGTTTTGGAGGGAATTAAGTTAGAAATGGCCGTCTGTGTTGCCAGGAGCTGTCAGCTCAGAAACAGCTTCAACCCCAGCAACTGCCAATGGAAAGCCAGGATGAGAATATTGTCCTTGAATTGCCAGTCTGAGGAGAGCTCTGTTGACATGGAAAGGTGATGGTGCCTTGAGCTTTGGGTAAACGTATTAACACGTCTTGTCTCTGGCCATTGGGCATTTGTTGTGTTTCACTACACACTTACTCTAGTCTCAAAAGGAGCTGCAAACCACCTTAATGGAAAGCTTGCAGCAAGCCAGTGAGAAGGGTGGGACCCAAATCCACATCCTGAGTACAGTTTTGGGTTTTGGCCAATTTTCCAAAAAATGTGGCCTTCCTTAGGATCAAACTTTAACCTCAAGGATGGGGTTTTGAGCTTGGCTGATACCCATCACCGAAGTGTCCAAGATTTGTGCTTGAATTTGGGACGAGCGACATTCTTAAGCCCTTCTTATGCAGAAGGAAGTACCCAAGACAGATTTGGACTGCCATGGATTGCCGTTGGGAAGGATACCCCTGGGCAATTACTGCTCTTAGCACTGGCTTTCCATCATACTCAGATGTTGGAAACCACCACATTTTCATTTTCTCTGTTGTTTTTTTTTCCCTCTAAATATATACACGAGAGGCCTGATAGCACAAGGCTTTGCTTTCTCACAAATGTTAACGTCTCTTTTTGGATTTGGGAAATGTAAATCTGATGTGTCCTATCAGGTGTTGAACTGATCGAGGCAGGGAAAATGTTGCCTGGGAATGTCACCAGCTGCCCTCCGGGCCAGTGCAGGGCACAAGGAGTGTGTAGTTTTATGCTCACTCTTAAATCATCGATGTCTTCATCTTTTCTAAGCGAGCCATCAGGAAACTGTGGGGGGATTGGGGGGGAGGTTGGGAGAAACACTGTTTAGGGAGTGAGGATTTGATTGTTTTCATTTGTCTTGCTTTGTTTGGAGCAAAGCATAAATGCATCGATTCAATTGTTTTTCTGCCTTTGCAGAATACCTTTATTTCTCTCTTCCTATGTTTCATTCTCTTGTAACAATCCTCTCTCTTTCCCATTCTCAGCCAAGCTGCAGTCAGTGGCAAATTCACATGGTGTCCTTGTACTTTTTGTGTTTAACTGTGAAGCAGCCCCCCGGATTTTGCAGCAGAAAGCAGTGAAACACCTGAGTTTGTTTTTATAGCTTCTACCTCCCTACTTTCCCTGCGTCTGGCAGGATTATACAGGGAATCTGCAATATGCTCTTTCCCCTTTGCATGCCTGGATGGTCTCACAGCAGCTCTTGTATTAACTCAAAGAAAAGCATCTTCAACTTTCCTGTTCACTGATCCTTGCCAAAGATGTTTTCCGATGGCGTTTAATCCTTCTTAGCAAGATGGAGAAATAGCCTCTGTAATAAGGAAGAAATAAGGGGACAAAAAAAGCTCTTCATCCCTTTTTTTTTTTTCCCTTCTCCATCCTAAAGAAGGAGGAAATAACACAAGTCCAATTAAAAATCAAATCTCTATGGGTCATCTCCAAAGGTTAATATCTACTGACTCTGCAGTGCAGCAGACTTGCAGTAAATTGTTTCTATCTCTGTTTCACTTCATCAATCTCCAAAGCTCTTAGCTGGGAGCAGCTGCAGAGTGGAAGGGCACTCTGCTGTGTGGCTTCAGCATGGAGGCAGATATGGAAGTGCTGCAGTCTGTGTCTCTGGAGGTATTTAAGAGATGTGTGGACATGGCATTAATGGTGTAGGGATGGGACTATGCCAGGCTGATGGTTGGGCTCAGTGCTCTCTGAGGTCTTTTCCAACCTAAATGACTCTATGATTCCAAGAGTGTGAGTCCTGAAGATGAAATATTTTGTGCATTTTGCAGGTTGGCGCCTGCCTCTCTTGGTGACAGTCATCTTAAACATTTTCTTGCCTAAAGGAGTTTCTTTCTCAGAGGGCTTTTGCCTTGCCTTGCCTTGCTCCTTTCTTTCCTCTTTCCTCATTTTTTTTCCTTTTCCCTTCCCTTCCCTTCCCTTCCCTTTTTTCTCCTCACCTCTCCTCTCGCCCAAGATTAATTTCTATTTTGTTTCCTTTATAATACCTAAGTTGCTCCAGGGACTGGGAGGCATTATATTCCCAGGCAGCTCATGCATGCTGAATGAAATAGGAACAAGGAGTAAAAAGAATTTTTCCATCTACATTCTGTGACCTCTGTGAGAACCCTGCCTTTAAATACCAATTTGTGGAAGGGAGAGGCCAATAAAACATAAATACTTTTACTTGATTAACCCTGGGAAAGCTCAAAATGATTCAGCTCTTCTTGTTAGCATGATCCATCCTGCTTTACAGCTGCCCAAATGGGAGAGGACCTCCATAGCTGGGAGGAAAAAGTGTTTTCCTGCAGAAAATTTTGCTTGCAGAAGACCCTTGTTGGGCCAATGGATTATTTCCTCCATGCCCAGAGCTTCCCTTACCAAACCATCTCTTTCCAACCTTTCCTGAGTAGCTCTTAAGGGATTTCTTCGTGCCTTGGAGTAATGGTGGTGAATGAGGTGACACATTTGCTGTCTCAGGTTCAATAACAGTTTATTTTCTGCAGCAATGGTTTGGAAACATCAGCAGATGTTGTCCTGATGTTGCTGCTCAGCTGGACAGGCAGACACCCATAGTTAAAACATAATACAGTGCCCAGTTATAATTAGTGTCACTAATCTAAGTTAGCTAGAAATAATTATAGGTTCAGGATCAAAAGGTGTTTTTAATTTGCTTTTTGAGCTTTTGCTGTTTTGCATAGAGAAAACTCACAGGTGTTCCAGAGAAAGCCAGTAGCACGGAATTGCAATTCATGGGAACCTTCTGGGTTTAACTGAGCAGTTATCATTGGGTCTTTGAGTTAAATAACAAAAATATCAGACTGCCTACCTCTCCATCCTCCCAGGTGGCTCATGGACAGGAACAAGGGCAAAATTTCTGACAATCTGTGCTTTGGAGAGCTTCATTTTTTTTTTATTTTTATTTTTCCCTCTAATAGCCCTGAATTTCCTTTAGCTGCTTGGGTTGGATGGGAGAGCTTATAGATGGCCCTTGCTGATTGCAGAGGTCCCCCCTCTCTACTTCCTTCTTGCTGGTTGAAAAGGAAAATGAAGAGTGCTTTGCCCAGATTGGTTGCTTTGGGCAGAGTTCAGCTGCTGCTTTCAGGGTGAGACCCAGAGCGATGCTGAAAGATGGAGAAAAAGGGCATTGGCTGCAGTAAGATGCTGCTTTATCAGCTCAAAGCTGCTCATTTGCAGCTGGGAGAAGACAGACAGATAGGAAACAGCAGAGAGATAGGGACCTCGTGAGGCAGCAGCAGTGCTTTCTGCCCCTTGCTGAACACCAGCCAGAAAGAACAGGCAAATCACTGCTTCCAATGACCCGCCAGTAGTAGCTTGAAGTCATTTCAAGGGGAAAAAGCAGAGAGAAGAACAACTTTTTTTTTTTTTTCCTTCCCTTTTTTTCTTTAATCTGATGCTTCACCCATTGTGGCAACTCCGTAATAAAGCCTTCCTTCATCCCGCAGCACAATAAAATCAGCACTCCCATTAGAAGTCTCTTTACTTCTGGAAAACATGGTGCCCTTGGTGCTGGGGATATTGAATTCATCTGTATTCCTGACAGCTTTTTCCATTTTCATTAAGTGGAAGAGGATATTTAGAGCTGAGTTGGAATGGCACTTGGTTCATTACTCAGAAGAGAGTGAAGGTGTGGGGATGCAGGCTGCTGGCTGAGGATGTGGGGTACTTTAATGAAGTTAAATAAATCCCCTGGCTCACCCCAAAGCTGTGTCCCATCAGGAGGAGAGAAGCAGGAGGCAAATTTCCAGTGCTGCATTCCCAAACCTGGCTGATGTTGCAGAATGGGATCCATTTGGATTCAAGTTATTGTAGACACAGATCTTTTTTTGTGAATTACTGTTTGGTTAACGGAGGAAAAATTGTATGTGCTTGCCTAAAAACGTGTCCCTTCAAAGAGGTTTGCCTTCCTGGTTCCTTCACTCTAACAGCAGTGTGCTGTTAATCTGCCCAATGACCTCACAGAAGTAAATAATGCTGGAGCATGACATATATTTGAATATTATTTTAAAACTTTTGAAGTCCTTGGGGGCTCTGCTGTTGGATGTGGACGAGAACAATCTTATTTCCAGCATGGAGATTGCAGTGGTTGCTCTGTGTTCTCTCTTGTTTCCATAGGGAGATAAAGGTGCCCCCAAGGACCGCGCATCGCCTTGGCCTCCTGCATCCCTCCTGCATCCCTCCTGCATCCCTCCTGCATCCCTCCTGCATCCCTCCTGCATCCCTCCTGCCCACAGGTCCCTGCAGCTCAATTTTTCTTGCAGTATCTGCAATCCTATTTCCCAACAAAGAACCCTAATGGCATTCACTCATTCTTTCTGCATTTTCAGAGAGAGCCCTGCTGGCCATAACCACACAGCAGCCCCTGCACCATGCCTGTTATTCTGGTGATTCATCCTGTTATCAAGGGGGTGAAGATGCTTATTGTTTGCCATAATTAGGTGGAGTGTAAAATAGGCAGGATGCTGTTTGAGGATTGGTGGAGTCAGGCTGAGACTCAGAGTGGGAAGCAGACCTCGAGGGAGGGCTTTATGCTGGGAAAGCACCCCAAAGGATGTGGTTTTCCCCATTTCGTGCTGAGCAAATTGCTATCAGCTTTGGGTGGGTTTCCCTCTGGATCCACCTCCAGGAGAATGTGGGGAGGGAAAACCAAGATCGAGTGGTGTGGAGGTATCTTCTGTGCAACGGGTGCTGCTGGTGGGGCTGGTGGAGCATTTCTCTGTCCCTGAAAGGCAAATGGATGAAATTGATGCTGTTTGTGTTTTCCTGTGTGCTTTCAGCTCACAAAAGGTAACACTTTTTGTGATGTGTTTTTTCCCCTGTGGAATCATAGAATCACCAAGGTTGGAAAAGACCTACAAGATCATCCAGCCCAACCATCCACCTGTCACCAATAGTTCTCACCAAAAGGAGTTTGCCTCCTTTCCATTTGGGAGTCCCCACTGATCCTTGGTTTAAGCTGCATGACATCCCCATTTGTCTTTTCCTTCACTCTCCCCCTTTGCAGACCCTAATGGATCAGCTCGGACACAGCTCAATGATCAAAAGATGTTATTTTTTCAGCTCCTAAAGCAATGCACTGCAGCACTGCAGGAGATGCCAGATGGCACAGGTATCACCCCAAAGGAAGCATCAGGTGAAATCAAGTGATGGATTTGAATCCCCGGGCTGCTAAAAATGCTTGTCTTCGCCCTCCTTAAGATCTAAATTGTTGTGTTTTTTTTTCCCCCGACAGCCAAGCAGGGAAATAACCCAAGTGGCACTTTGCTTGCAGCATTATCCTAATTTTAGCCAGAACGCAGACCTGTGCCACTCTCTTTGCAGTGCTCACAGTGATATCCAGCATGGCCCACGGTCAGGGCCAGTGTGGGAAGTCTTGAGACAGACAGAGCCGTCAGCAGATTTAGCAAAGATCCTCCTGCTCTGTCAGCTGGCATTACTGCATCTCATCTGCTCCCATCCCTCGCTCAGGTTGGGGAGTGAGGCTGACAGCCCCTCTTGCACACAAAGACCTTTGGGGATGGTTTGCACGCCTGTGGTGGCTTTAACAATGTGGATTTTGCAGGTGGTCGGCCTGGTGATGGCGTGGCTGTATTGGCAAAAGCTCAATGAGATTTACTCCCAGCTGGACACCGTGGATTTCAGGATGCTGGAGGTGCGCGATTTCAGCTTTGGAGCATTGGATCTGAGCGGTGCAGGCTGGTGCTGGTGCTTGCCCAAGGAAGGAGGATACATCCCCGTCAATGCCATGGAGGAGGAAGAGGAGGAAGAAGAGGAGGAAGGCGTGTCTGTTACAGCCAAGAGCGAGGAGCTGGAGGGCTGAAAGCAGCCCTGGAAAAGGAAACTTTGAGCAAAACTGTCAGTGAGGCAGCTGATGCTGAATGTGAAAATGTTGCAATTACCCTCAGGTTCAGGAGATCCCTTTGGGGAAAACTGCAAAGTAGCATTGGGAGGCTGTAACAGTGCAATGCACTGTGTGGGCACACGAGCTCCCCAGGGCCCTTTTACTACATTGCTGACTTGAAGTATTTGTACATCTCTTTTTTAAAAAAATTTGTACACAATAAATGTGACTGCTGTTCTATTTTGCAATGCCACTGGCACTTGCTGCATGCTGGTTGAGTTGCTGGGGGGGGAAGAAGCATCACCAGTGCACGTTGAGGTGTCCTGATGTTCTCATTTAGCTTGACCTCCTGAAGGATAGAGAGACCTTATGGCTCTCTACAACCACAAAAAGGAGATTGTGGTGAAGGGGGTTGGCTTCTGCTCCCAGTTAACAGGGATAGGACAAGAGGTGACGGTCTCAGGTTGTGCCAGGGGAGGTTCAGGTTGGATATGAAGGCAAATTTCTTCTCTAAAAGAGCGGTTGGGCACTGGCACAGGGTGTGCAGGGAGGTGATGGGGTCACCATCCCTGGAGGTGTTCTGGAACCGTGGGGATGTGGCACTGAGGGATGCAGTCAGTGGGCATGGTGGGATGGGTTAGGGTTGGAATGGGGGATCTTATTGTTAATCTCATCCAACCTTAACGACTCCATGATTCTTCCAGAGACCAAATCTAAAGACCAGACAAGGAAAGGATTTTTCCCTCTTTTAACATGCATTATCTTTACTTCAGCATCTTGGTGATCAAGGCAGCAATTCCCTTCTGCATTGCTCAGGATATGGGAATTAAATATGCTGACTGGGATAAATGGGCCATGCTGGGAATCAAGCTTACAGAGGGAAGCCCAGGGCAGATGAATTGCAAAAATACGAGTGCGTTTTTATCAAAACAAGCCAAGAGTGAAAGTCTTGCCGAGCTCCCCTGCGCTGGTTCAGCTGTAACCCATTGGTGGAAGCTTTGCCATCCATCAGCCCAAAGTCAAACACAGCTCGGTGAGTGCAGAGGAGGAGGGAATCGATTGGAGATATTTTCCCCCAAGAGGAACCCGTGGGCACCCCCAGGGCAGCGGTGGCAGCCGCATCCATCAAGTGGGCAAAGTCCACTTCACAAGCGAAAATGGAAAGAACAAAAAGTCTGGTCTTAAAAATGTGATTTTTTTTTAATTTTTTTTTATTTTTTTCTGCTGTGCCCCCCAGCAAAAGAAAGGCTGGAGTTATTAGATGTGCTTCTTATTAATAAGGGCGTTTTGGAAGCCGGGAGCCAAGTTCTGTAATGTGGGCACCCAATGCACTGTGCTGCCTACAACTGCTGGGCTCTGTCTCCCTCTTCTGCCTGTTTTGAGACTTTTTTCCCTTAACCAAATGAGAAACTCCCCACCGCGAGCCTGGAAAGGGCTTTTTGCACGGGGTGGTTCCCCATAAATTGCACTGAAAATGGAGTTGTGAACCAGCAGTGGGGTTGTTGAGTGGTTTTAAAGCAATGTGACCAACGCTGTGGGATTTCTTGCAGGTGAAGAAGGTCAAAACCCCCAGGTGCTCACAATCATTTAAGGAATAACAGGTGTTTGTCTTCATCCAGGCATCTCACAAGCCCCAGAGGTTTTGCTTTTTTTCTTCCTTCCTCCTCCAGTCTCTGGGAGGCACTTAATAAAACCATTATATATACAAGCTGATAAATCCAGCCTGCTCTTTGGGGCTAATTTCCGTGTAATAGCTGGGAAAATTTCATTCTGTTATTTTTCTCTTTTCTTTATTACTGGACAAGCTGCTGCTGTTGTCTCTGTACCATTTCCTGGCCGGGCAGAGCCTAGGAAGGCTGGAGTGCAGCACATAGCAGGTCAGACTCAGCAGGTTTTCCTACATGGACTAACAAGAGATGCTTTGTACCAGGCACTGAGTGGTGAGAGATACAGTGGATGCAACGTCCACTGAGCCTTGGCACCCTGCTCTGCTATTCCCATTTAGCAAACAGGGATAAAGCATCAAACGGGGTTTGCTTCTGCTGAGACTCCAGATGATGCCAGAGAGGTGAGAGGAAAAACGCTGCTATCAGACAGCTTTAAAGCCCAAGGCAGGATTTCTCTGCTCGTTTGCTGAATGATGGACTGTCTGCAGCCAAGTGTCTGATGCTGCTTTGATGCAGATTTATTGATATTCCTGTTAAAAGGCTAAATAGACATGAGCAAGCCAGGCATTAAATAGTCTCAGGCAGGCAAGGGAGCACCTCACCCACTCACAAAGCCAAGAGGTTGGTTCTCTTGTGCTCAAATTTGTGGATATTTCATGTATCAAACGCAAAATGTGGAATGTGTATCAAAAAGGCAAAGACTTTGGTGGGTTCTGTGGTCCCTGATGGGTTCAGGAGCTTTCTGCCTCTTGGCAGTGCTTCCCCACCTCGCCAAGTAATTTCCTCATGTTCTTTGCTGTGTGTGAGGTTGCACTGAGTCGAGGAGCAAAAGCTGTTCCTCTCCCCATTCCCCATCAATCGAGGCAAAACTGATAGGAATCAATAATTAAAGAGGTAACAATTAACTCAGGAGAGGCAGATCATGGATGGTAGGGATTGGCAGCCGAAATATTGTTACATCCCCTCTGGAAACCATCATTGCACGCCACCAGGTCTCCATGGCATGAATGTCACAACCTCTCTGAAGGTCTATTTACATCCCATGATGCTTTTCTACCCTGAAAGTCAATCAGCATTACCCAAAAATACATTTTAACCTGGGAGCTACAGAACTGCAGCCAATGGGTGTCAATACGATGTTTGCAGGAGTGGTTTCCTCCCGAGGCAGTCCAGGCTCCTGCATCCATCAGCACCCATTGCATCCCCACACCGAGCACAGCCCCTCCAATTTCTGAGTGCTTCTGGAGAGCCACAGGTGAGTTTGTTGATGTTAACATTTATTTTTCTGCAAGTGAAAGCTGGTGGAGATAGTGGGGTTTAGTTGGGTAGTACGGATGTGCTCTTTTTTTTCCTCTCTCTTTTTACTTCTACAGCACTTTAGGTCATGTTTCCCCTACAGTTCTAGTCTGTGTCATGCTTGTGTTTATATGCAAAGACTTCTGGGGGGAAATAAAACTGCCTATGTAAAAAATGAGATGAAAAACATCCCGAGGCACGTCTTGGATACGTCAGTCAGGACCTTCTATTTATCAGCGGATTTAGCAAAGTGTGTTTTTGTTGGGGAAATGAGTTTTGTGGGGTTTTTTTTCTGCCAAACAGAGCTGTGGTAGAGCTCATGTTGGCCAGGATAGGTTGTAAAAAAACAAATAATAATAATTCATATTTCTTAGCAATGTAAACCCAGTGGGAGGACTGCGTGTCCCCATCCACACCCAACACTACTGCCCTTGGGGAAATCTCTTGGGGAGGTTCATGGCATTCATCTGCTGGGTCAATTTTAAATCAAAATTACTTATACCCACAGCTGGGTAAGCATAATGATGTTTCTTTTGCCAGCATCAGCTTCCTGAGTCCCCAAATTTAGCCCCATAATGTTATTTGCAGGAAGCCAAAGCTCACAGCTGATGGGTGTTATCCTCCAATACAGCCAGGTTTGGGGCATGGTTGTCCACCCAGAGCTGTTTACCCTTAAAATTGATTGATTCCTACACCTGAGCAAGAACAGTTGGACTAACATGGTCAAAAACCCCAAATCTGTTAGATCAGGGGATGTCTTCATGTCTTCAGGAGGCAATTAGCTAAAGCTGGAGCCCGTGTTGGTCACAAGGTGGTCTCTGCCTTGGGGAAAAGTGAGTCAATAATTCAGCAACTCGAGCTGAGCTGGCCAGCAAAGGATCCTTCTGGCTCCTTGTATGCACACCTAGTTTGCTTTTTATTTTAAATCTTTTTGGGGTTGAATTGGGATTTTTCTTCCCTGCAGGAGATGAATGGCAGTAAATTGCCATGGATGCAGGCAGAGCGGGGGATGCAGAGAGAGCTGCTCTCAAAGTGACTTTGGGAGGCATCGACTGGGCTGCCACTAGTAGTAACCATTCCCCCGTCCAAGTCAAGTGTGAAAGACAATCCCTGGAGGTCAGATAATTAGGAAGATTAATTAGTGTCCATGGCAAAATCCAAATAATCTCGCATGGGGAATAAAAGCATAGGTTTGTAGGTAGATATCTGGAAGTGGAAATGTGTGCAGCAGAAAATCAGACTGTGCTCAGGATATGGGGAAAGACAAACTCTGCTTTGACACAACCCCTTTTAGCTGTGCTCATCCCCCCAGAAGTTCAATGTCTGATTATTCCCCAACCAGCCCCACTGCAGCAGCTCTGTTAGCCAAGCAGGTCTCCATCGTCATATTGGGATATCCTTCTAATAATCACACCTTCCTGCCAGCAGCAGGAGGGAAGGATAGAGATGTCACCCCAATCAAATCCATTTCTGAGCTGTGGGGACAACGGGGGAGGGGGGGGGGCAGCGATGGTGCAGAGTGAGGCAGGGTTGAGCTGCTATGGGGGGAGGGTCAGCACATCGCAGGAGGTGGCAGATCCCAGTGTGCCCTCAGCCCTCCGGGAAGGTCCCTGTGCTTTTGGCCACATGCAAGAGCTTCCCATAGCAGGGATTACCCGTAGCACAGGGGCCGCTTCCTTCTCATCACCTCGACCCTTTCTCACCCCTTGACTCCCCGTTCAGCTCTCACCACAAGTCAGGACCATGCTGGAGGATGAGGATGGGCTGAGCGAGCGGGGACTGAGCAGCTCGAGGAGGAGATACGACGATGAAGAAGGTGAGCGACACAGCGAGCATCCCCGTCGTGTGGCAGCGGGACCTTCCAGAGCTCCCAGCATTCTGGGCTGTGGATGCTGTGAGCCTGGTAGGAGGAAGGTTTTACAAGCTGGAAATGCTCAGACCCGCTCTCTGATTCTTTTCTTCCCATCCCAGATTACCATTCCATCTACATCGGGGTACCGGTGCCCCGGGGATACCGGAGGAAGCGGCGTCGGCGGCGATCCGCCTCCAGCCGGGACCGGACCAGCGAGAGCGAGCGGCACTACGAGCGGCAGGAGCGCTCCGACACTGACGACGGCGGCCACGGCTGCTACGAGAGCGGCAATGATAACGCCAGCAGGACCAGTGAGTTGTCCTCTGGCTTCCTGAGAAAGCAGGAGGGGTTTTGCGGTGTGATGTAAATCAGGGTTAAATCACCCTCGTGTGCGCCCTGCTGCGTTTCCTGCTTGACTTTTGCTTTCGGCACTGGATTTCCCGATGTCTGAGAGCTGTGCGCAGGGCATGAAGCAATATTTGGAGCTGCTCGTGTGATGGGTAGTCTGAAAAGAGATCCTCCTTGCTCTTGGGAGGTTGCATGGAGTGGTACAGCGATGTCCTGGGGATGCAAACATCCAGCTCCCCCCTTTCAGCCCCAACCTCTTTCCCATTAGTCTATCACTCAGGACCTTACCCAGCCTCCACAATTCTCCTTACCAAAGATGAACATTTTGCACAGCAAAGTGTTCATTGATCTCTTGATTTATTTACTTTGTGTTTGGCTTTATGTCAACCCAACTGCTCTGCTGCCATGTCTCAGCAGTGCAGGAGGGATCTCAGTCATGGCTTTCCCCACAGATGGAAATGTTCTCCAGCTTTTTGCATGGGTTCAGAGTTGGTGTTTGCAGCCTGAACTCAGAAGAAACACTGCAGGTGGTTTTCCCACTTGGCTTCAAGTGGAGGGAAAGAAAACCACCTCCCCCAAAGCAACCCCAGACCCGTCCCTGGGTTT
Source organism: Meleagris gallopavo (assembly GCF_905368555.1). Lineage (NCBI taxonomy): Eukaryota > Metazoa > Chordata > Aves > Galliformes > Phasianidae > Meleagris > Meleagris gallopavo. The sequence goes on from NC_139427.1 coordinate 3,075,118, forward strand.
TGTTCTCCCATCCTTCCCCTCCCTCCCCTGGCCCTGCTGCCACACATGCTCCCAAGTGCTCACCTCTCCTGAACGCATCTCGCTTGATTTGGTAACTTCCCGTCATGAGAGCTGAAGGGAGAGGAAAGTGCTTTATATTCTCTATAATCTGCTCCTTAAGCCTGGGAGTTTAACGGGCTTGAGTGGATAAAGGAGGAAGTTTGGGGGCTTTTGTGCTGCGCAGGGAAGGTTTGTTTCAACGAGAAGAAATGGGGGAAAAAAAGGACACCGTTCCAGGTAGGAGCCAGCACTGTGTGCTATTCCTCCTCTGTGGTCACGGCGAAGGGAGCAGGAGGGGAGGGAAGGAAAGTCCCCATTGCTTTGGGCTTTGCTTCTCCCTGGTGTTAACGTGGGGCTGGCACAAGTCCTGGTGATGGCAATAGCTGGGATGAGCCTGGGGACACCTCCAAATGGAGCGCGGGGTGGGAGGGAAGTTGGGGGAACACCTCTGTCAGCACCTGTCCCAGCTCAGGGAAGCAGCACAGGCAGTGTTTGGGAGGATAAATCCAGACCTGGGGCCATCTGATTTCTTGAAATGAATGGGAGCAGAGCTGCTGGTCGCATGGGATGCACGCCCCGGTGTGGTGTTCTGGTGTTATCTGGGTCCATTCTGAGCCATGGAACTCAGGAAAAAGGCTGTTGTGGAGTGACAGTGGGTGATCAACGTGTGACAGCCTGAATGGGAGTTTGCAAAGGAAGCTGTGTGTGGGGCTGTGCAGTACCTCTGCCAGGTGCTATCCACGAGCAGCAGCCATGGATTCCCCCTCCCCATGGGACATCAGCCTACCTTTACTGTACCTCTCAATGAGCCCCAAATGCAGAGTGAGGTTTTTGGTTTGGATAGGTGCTGTTGGCTGAGGTTCCACTGCTGCATTCAGTGTGTGGGGTGAAGGGCTCTGTGCCCCTCCAGTTGGTGTCCCATGCAATGACCCACAGAAACCTCAGCTCTTTTGTGCATACAACTATCCTAAATCATCAGTGTTAATGCTGAGACAGTCCCACATCTCTGGGCTTGATTTGGATCCACTACAGCTTGAATTAGAAGTGATTTGTTGGGTGTAAATCAGAACAGAGAAGCTGTGAGCATCTTCCCACCGTAAGAGTTGATTGAGAGAGGTACAGATTTATTGTGTGCGTGATATCTTGTTTCAGTGATCTCTTGTGAGATGTAGGTGCTGGAGCTGGGTGTCTCTGCAGCAGTGTTGCATTTCCCAAATGTAAACCACATCCTCCAGCACACGGCATCCTCAGTGGATGTTGCTCCACAGACCAGTAGCAAACTGGGAGAGCTGAGCAGCAAGATGGGGTGGATGTGAATGGCAGCTCCCTGCCCTGCCCACGTCCTCTGAGGAGATACCACTGTTCAAAATATCCTCCCCAGCTGGTGATTACCAGGATTAATTTTGTGGCTGCATCGTGTTTGCAGAAGGAGCAAAAATCTGCAGCCTGGTGCTGGGCCAGGAGGGTCCTCCAGGTGAACAAATCATAAGAGTTTGTGGCACAGCAAAGCTCCAGAGCTTCAGCAGTCAGTTCTTTGTTTGGGTCAGTGGTTCGTGGGAGGTTCAGCAGCTCCGTGCACACTGATCCACCTTTCAGCACATGTTGAGAGACAAGGCTATTCCTTCAGCTGGCAGTGGGAATATGGGCAGTGCTGTGAGCAGTGAGCACAAAGGGGATGGAGCTACACCCCACGCTGACCCATCCCTGGAAAACTGAAAATTCCCTTTCTGCAATGCATCTGGAGTTGCCACCTGGGAAGGGCATTCCCAGCAGCTCGTTCTGTTGCAGTGCAGCTCCTGGTGATGTTTAAGGTTTGTGGTGGATTTAAGTTTTGCAGAGGAAACACAAGTCAGATGGGGAGCAGCTGGGGGAGCTGGGATGGTTCAGTCTGGAGAAGAGGAGGTGCAGGGATGAACTTATGGCTCCCTACAATGCCCTGAAAGGAAGGAGGTGCTGGTGAGGTGGGGTTGGTCTCTGCTCCAAGTAACAGCAATGGGATGAGAGATGATGGCCTTAAGCTGTACCGGGATGGGTTCAGGTTGGATATTAGTGAAAAATTCTGAGAAAGAGCAATGATGCAGTGGCACAGCTGCACAGGGAGGTGCCGGCACCCTGGGGGTGTTCCAGAACCATGGAGATGTGGCACATGGGGACATGGCCAGTGGGATGGGTTGGGCTTGGGGATCCTAGAAGTCTTTTGTAATGATCCTATGATTCTATGAGGGTAAAGGTCCTGTAGCCATCCAGGCGTGTATCCCAGCTCTAAAATTAACAAGAATATTAAGAATCTTAACAATCAACATTATGGAAGTGCAAGGAGGAGTTGACAACAGGCCTTTAGCCCTGGTGGTGTGGCTTAAAGTGCTTAAGCAGTTAAGCAGGCTCAGCTGGACTGCAAGGGACATCCTATTCTTTCCCAGTGGCCACAACTTGGCCTTCAGCTGATCTGCTGGCAGGACAAGGCAACGCTCCAGCAGCACTGTGAGTTTGTCCTCTGCATGGCAACTTAATGAGCCGTGTGCTGCATTACCCGACTTTCTTATTCCAGGGTTTGGGAACAGGAGGATTCTGCTAACAAAGACATTTTCATTGCTGGATTAACTCCTGCCATATTAGGTGAGGGCTAAGACCCAAGATTTGATTAAAAATACACCATTTCCACAGAGCCTGGCGTAGGGCTGATTATCCTCTTATTCAAATAGCTGGGCAGCTATGGGGAAAGGAGGAACGGCCCAAGCCGCCCCGTGTCCATCTGGGTTGAGCACCTTGAAGGCACAAAACTTTTTTCCTACCCTAATTGAGAATGGGCTGAGCCACAGATGTTGACAGCTGGGTGATGTGCTGCAGTTCTGCTGCCCAAACAGTGGGAAACAGGAGGCAGGGGGTGTTCTTCCCAACCCAGCCTGCAGTTTGTGGCAAAAGAGGTGGATTTTTCTGCAGAAATGGTAAATTTGGATCATCCTCTTGAAATGGGGGTTGGGAGCTGGAGGGAAAGTGTACACAGAGCACTCGTGCATCCTGATATGCAGTGCCAGAGCGTGATGATGTGGATGGGGATTTGGTTGCTGATGGCAGACAGCTCTGACCTGGCAAACTCCATGGATGGGGGAAAAAAGCAGGAGATCCCATGGAAATGGGGTGCAGAATGCTCCCGGGCTGAGAATCTGATTGCATTGCGTGTAGGGCTGGTTGCGTTCTGCCGTTCACAACCTGCCCAATGCCCACTAGGTAGTACATAGGTGTGTATATATAGATATATAGGTATATATTACCCTCCTGGCTGCTACACCCATTCCTCTCACCCTTTCCTTCAGCATCCCATATCTTTAGTGGGCATGGGAGGGATGGCTTGATGGTTGAACTGGATGATAGTGGTCTTTTCCAATCAATTTTATCTCTTTGCACAGAGATTTTGGGACAGATACCACACTCTTCAATAACTGGTTGGCACCTTCAATGTTTTGCTCAAAATCCCTCTCATTCTTATTTTTGAACCCTGGCATCCTGAATAACCCAACAAATCAATCTCCTTTTCTTGCTGGGCCCTTCCTGCAAGGGCTTGGCTTGAGTTCATCTCAGCACAACTTTTTTTTTATCCCCCTCCCTTTCCCTCCCTTCCCCCCCATCAGTGTCTCCGGCTGCTGAACGTCTCCGTTACATCCTGGGTGATGACGATGAGCCTCCCAACCCCACACTCTTCACAGAGATGGACACACTGCAGCACGACGGGGAGGAGATGGAGTGGAAGGAGTCAGCCAGGTGAGACAAGCCACCCTTAATCAGAAATGCATCAGCCGTAGCCAACCCCAGCTATTCCTAGCTGGAAACAGGACTCCGTGTCCTGTGCAATGGGTCAGTGGATAAGCATTGTTTCAGTGAAGTTAAGAACAATCCTTTTGGCTTTTGGTCATGCCCAGTGTAGGGAAATGCAGAGAGCACAGCATTCTGTGGGTTGTTGCTGAAGATGTAGAAGTGGAAAGGAAGAATTCCCATCTTTCCCACATCTCCCCAGGCTGTATCAATCCTGGGGCTCTCCCCATCCCTAGATACACCTACATATTCCCCTCCTGCCTGCTACGTCTCCTCTACTCATCCTTTCTCCCATCAACCCATATCACAGGGACTTCAGGACAGTTTTACTTAGAATTTCCCTACTTCTCAGTAACTGGTGTTGGCACATTCAATGTTTTACCCAAAACCTCTTTTTTTTTTTTTTTTTTTTTAACCTAGCCTCCTAAATAGCTCTGCAAATCCCCCTTTCTCCTGGTTGCCAGCCCTGCTCTAGAAGCAGCACTGCAGGGATGCTGTTGATGATATGTATTTTCCTCTCCATTTGGCATGGCTGCGTTAGATGTGCGCATCACCTCCCTCCCCAAAAGCACTCGACGCACAAAGAAATCCCAATGCATTGGGCTTTTCATCGGGCGCGATGTTGGCATGAAGGTTTCCAAATCCCTCCCATGAGAATGGAGTTCTCAGTACCCAGATTTCCTCTCTCCACTGAGGAGCAGTTCAACCTCTTGAGCTGCAGGAGAGCTGCTCCTTGGCACGGCTGCACTACCTGTGGTTAAACCCCGCTGTGGGATTTAGTCCCTGAGAGGGGAAATAAATAAATGGGCACAGCAGGTGGGGGTTTTGCTGGAGCTTTTGCAAAGGCATCGTGGGGTGCTGCTCCCAGGGCAGAGGAGACGTGCTTCAGGTCCCAACGCCATCCAGAGCAGCTCTCACAGCAGTGCATGCACGCTAACCCACTTTCAGCAGGAAAATGGGGCAAAAGAGAAAGGAAAACCAACCTAATCGGCTTTGGGTGAGCAATGTGTCTTAGGGGTGCTTTGGCTGGGGCAGGGAGAAGCTGGAACTTCCTCCCAGTAAAAGCAGTGTTGTTTGGAAGGCTGGAGAAGGGGTTCCTGCAAAGAAATTGGGATGAGGAGCTTTGAAGCCACGGACTCAGTGCTGGTCTTAGGGACAAGCTCTGGATTTTTGAATGGTCTGAATTTCTGTCCTCTGCGTATTCCATTCCTGACACTCCCAGCTGGTATTTTGTGGCTTTTTTTCCTTGCATTTTCTCTTTCCAGCAGCACTTTAATGCACCTCCTGCAGCTCACACAGTCCCAGGCTCTCCGTGAGCCATCAGAGACTCCCAGAAGCCCTTCTCCTCCAGCATCCTTCTGTCTGTGCCCTCTGCAGCAGCAGGGATCCAAATCCACGTTGTACCAGTTAAAAGTTGCAAGGTTGAGCCCTGCTGGGACTAATCCACGGAGCCTGCAGACCTCCTTTAAAAACAACAAACAAACAAACAAACAGAATAAAAAGGCAGCTTTCTTCCCCAGATTGACGTCTCTCCAAGTGCACTGTTCCCAGGGAGCTGGAAGAAATCAACCACTGCTCCCAGATCTGCTTCAAAGTCTTTGGCTTGTGAAATGAAGGAATGGAGGCAGAAGGGCTTATTTCCAAGGGACAGGGGCTTGCATACCTTCTCCTCTCCCACCTTGGGAATGAATTGAATTGAATTTTGAGCATTGCTAAGATGTTAAAAAGACCTTTGCAATGCTGGGGGTTTATGCATCCCCGCATGCATAGAGATGAAGTTCTGTTGCTCTGTGCAGGTGCAGAGCCTGGCTAAGGCAAGGTCAGCTCTGTGGGAAAACCTCCCACATCAGTACCAGGAGTGTCACAGCTGCAGGGCTGAGTGGTGGAGACAAGTTGGTTTTGCTCCACTCTGCAACTGCACAGGCAATGAGAATGAGGTGGCTTCATTTCTCTGTTCTCACCCTGAACAGCGAGCAAACCCTTTGCAGGAGGAGGTGATGAATTAACTCGGGCTTGTAAGCTTACTGAAGAAACACAGTTCACTTCTTCCCCTCGTACAGCAGCTCCACTCCGGGCCCATTCCCAGCTCTGCTGCTGTCGTTTCAGGTGGATAAAGTTTGAAGAAAAGGTGGAGGAAGGCGGAGAAAGGTGGAGCAAACCCCACGTGTCCACGCTGTCTTTGCACAGCCTGTTTGAGCTGCGGACGTGCCTGCAGACAGGAACGGTGCTCCTGGACCTCGATGGTTACTCTTTGCCCCAAATCATAGGTATGAGTCTGCAGGTAGCAGCTACTCGTGCCAAGGGAAGTGAAGATGGCAGTTGAAAGCCATCAGATTGGTCCAGTAAGAGTCGATGTCTTTTTAGGTTTCTGGGAAGGGGGAGAAGGTTTTGCAGTGGGGTGACTCCCTCGTTTGGTGCTTTCAGACGATGTCATTGAGAAGCAGATAGAGGACGGTCTGCTCAAACCTGAGCTGAGGGAAAAGATCAGCTACGTGCTCCTCAGGAAGCACCGCCACCAGACCAAGAAGCCAATCCACCGCTCCTTGGCCGACATCGGCAAGTCGGTGTCCTCCAACACAAGTGAGTGCTTGGCATCCCAACTGCATCCTTCAGCCTTCACTTAGCAGTCCCTGGGGGAAGCAGATCTCGGGAGACAAAGAAGCAAAAACACCAAAAAAAAAAACAATCATCTGGGGCATAAAACTGTTTATGGTAGCAGGAAAGACCCCAGAAGTTTTGCCACCCGCTGAGCGTGGCAGGTCATGGAAGCTAAAAGCCAAAGAAGTGTCTGCTGAGGCGGACAGAAGCGTTGGCGGTCACTTGGCCAAGGAGCAAGCAGCCTACAGACAAATCCAGTCTGCTCCGTCACTGAACCTGCCTATTTCTGAGCCTTTATAAAAGGGGATTTGTTTGTTTTCACGCTAGATTATTTACTTAGATTTAGATGGAGGTCATTTGGTGGAGCCCAGGATTTGCCAGGCTTCAGCTGCTCTCTGGGCAGACACAAACAGCAGAGCCCAAAGTGCGCGTGGAAGAGGCTGTCAGTAAGCAGTATATCCACCCCATGGGCATCCCGAGGTTTTACAGCAGCCATCATCCACATCACAGGACTAGATATTTGAGCTAATATCTGTCCAGAAGCTCTCAAAACAGAGCGCCATTTGGAAATTTTGTAGTTACTCCCTGTAGATACGGAAAAGAGGGGTTTCTTTCATTCATTTCTTGTGTTTTGCTAAGATGATGGCATTGCTTTGACTCTGCAAGGAGGAATGCCAAGCTACAAAGGTGGTTGTTGGCAGGGACAGATGTGTCCTCACGTCTCTTGTGCCAACAGCAACTCTTCAATACCAGAGTAAATACTGCTGGCACTCAGAAATACAGGACATACCAGGTTCCATCCTTATTTCCAGTGGCGTTGGTGTTGGGTTGTATAGAAAAAGAGGATGGTTGCTGTGGTTTCAGCTGGTGTTTCAGAGAGAAGCAGTGCAGCCCTTCAAACCTGGAGCAGAAGGTTTTCCCCAAGGAAAACGCTCTTTGGGAGCTTTTTATTGTGTTGGCCCACGGTGCCAGAAGCAGATGTTGGCAGGATGGCAGTGGAGGTTGACCCTTCCCACCGGTATCCCATTACATGTTGTTACCACGTGACAGATGGCAGCAGATGGGTAGCTTGGCAGAATGGTGTCTGGCATGGAAGTGCAGATGAAGCAAAGGGCTGGAACTGAATTCCTCTATGTGGAAAAAATGGCCCCCATTGACATTTGCCAACACTTACGAATGTTTACAAAGACCAAACAGTGGATGTGAGCGTAGTAAAAGTAGGACTGCATGGGCAATGTTTTGCTAGCAACAATGCTGTCATAGCAGCTGTGCAACAGTGCAGCACCTCTGCTGATGCAGGTTTTTACAAGGGTGGCATGCAGGCTTTTGTTCATCATTGGTGAAAATCCACAGCTCGCAGTGGTGACTGATGGAAAATCATGATTTGTAGCTGAGAATCTGCTCTAGCAAAGAGTGTTACTGTGCTCTTTTTGTCAGTTTTCGTGGAATTAAATAGGAGGCATTACTTTTGGAGTGACCTATGTAGAATTGTGGGCTTCGAAATCAAAATGTGAAGCATTGGTTCTTTAGGAACAGAAATTACCATCTGAACCCAGTGATGGCCTCAAAGAGAGCCTTGACCAGGCACTGGGGGGGGGCAGGCTCTTTGCACAGAGAGCACGCGAGGCTTCAGGCAGCAAAATCTATTTCTTGCTAATGGAAAAATTACTATGGGTGGAATAAATTGCAAATGAGTTCAGAGGCAAAAGCAAATTGCGGGTGTAGCGGTGCCATAAAGGCCACCCCAACACCGGGAGGCCGATGATGAACTTCCCGCCTCCGTGCCTGTGGTTCCCCCATCCTCTCCATCCTTTCTTTCCCCAGGTCGCAGCCCTGTCCGCAGCCCAGCTGCAGGTGCTGCCTTCCATCGCTCCACGGAGGACCTTCGGATGCGGCAGAGCGCGAGCTACGGCCGCCTGCGTAAGCTGGGGTGGGCAGCAGGGAGCTGAAACCGTCTGAAAAGGGAGCAGGGAGGAGAGGGGGGGAAAAAAAACTGAGCTGCAGTGTGAAAAGGGTCCTGTCACACCACCCCTCTTTGGCCACGAATGTGTTGTGCAGCTGTAGGATGGCTGGTGTTAGAAAAGCTGTTGTTATTGAGCTTTTATCTTAGTGCAAGCCTGGCTGTGCTAAATAATGATCTATTTGCACTGAAGTCATGGAATCATGGAATCACAAGGTTGAAAAGGACCTACAAGATCATCCAGTCCAACCGTCCTCCCGTTACCCTTGCTACCTCAAGCCACCAAACCTCATAGCTCCTCATCCAAAGTCCTCCTGCCTGTTTCATTCTTCCAAGTGGGGCTGAAATTCAGCTGCACACCATATGGAGTTTTTCTCACCCTGTTTCTTTCTCGTCTCCAGGCCATGTGCAAAGCCGAAGCATGAATGATATCTCAGACACACCGAGCACCGACCAGGTAATAATCCCCAAATTTTTTGTCATGTAATGAGGAGCATCTCTAACACAACTGGCTGCTATGGGCCTGCTTGCAAATGAGCTGTGATGTGTGGGAGACTCCATGAGAGTTAAGGTCCACGTGAGTGTTGTGCAGTCAATAACCACACAAATTACTAATTAGTGAAATGAATACGTATTGATCCTTGCTCATTCATGGGGAAGCTGTCCCAGAAACAACAACCATAGGACCACAGAATCCTTTATGTTGAAAAAGACCTTCAAGATCATCAAGTCCAGTCATCAACCTGACCTATCAAGTGTTTATTTATGGGAAGAGTGGTTGGGTGTTGGAACACGCTGCCCAAGGAAGTGGTGGAGTCACCATCCCTGGAGATACGTAGGAGTTGTGCAGATGTGGCACTGAGGGATGTGGTTTAGTGGTGGAATTGTAGAGCTAGGGGGATGGTTGACTTGATGGGGTTGAATATTGACTTGAAGGGGTTGGATATTAAGAAAAGTTTATTCCCAAGAAGGGTTTTCAGGCACTGGCAAAGGCTGCCCAGAGATGTGTTGTGGTCACCATCCCTGGAGGTGTTCAAGAAAAGGGTAAATGTGGCACTGAAGGAGGTGGTCAGTGTGCATGGTGGGAGTGGATTGGGCTTGGGGATCTTAGAGATCTTTCCCAGCCTTAATGATTCTATGTGATCTTTAGTGTGGAGAAAACATCCTTGATAATGATAAGAAAGGAAATGGGCTTGACAGTGCATGTGTGTACACATCCAAAACGGTGCCTGCTTGCTTGTGGTAAATCCCAACCAGTACTAGGGGCTGCAAACAAGAGTACAGCCCAGAGAGGTTTAATGCTGTATTTAAAATCTGTTGTCTGCAAGAGCAGTGCAGCAATTAGACATGCTTGCTGTGCCATCCTGCCAACATATGGCTTACAGGATGGAGCTTGCAGTTCAGTCCTTGGAAATATATTTGATGTTTTCCTACAGCTTTCAGTGTTTTGTGTATTTGACCTGAGGCATCTGGTGGAGAGCAAAAGGTGGATATGTTTGAAGTACAGCCGCTGGAGCCGGAAGCAATGCTGGTTGGGGGAAACATGGCACAAGGGCCAAAACTGTGCAGGTTGAGTCCAAAATCTGTCAGCTGTGAGCTAATTAGCAAGCCCAGGGAATGGGGATGGAAGGGTCTGGCAGGGATTTGCAGGGTACAGTGTGGTATAAGTGATTGCCTTGCCCCAAGGGACAACCTCAGTGGTCTTATCTGATGTGATGCAATGGATGGAAATCCCCATTTTCCTGGGTTGCCTGAGCATAGTGCTCTGGGGCTCTTCATGCCATGGTAACACCTCCAAGCTTGACTTCACGCCTTAGGGCTGGCTTTGAAATATGTCATCGTGTGCCAAAAGGGATTGTGTCCCCTCTGCCTGCTTCTCTTGCTCGCTGCCATCCAGCAAGTGGCACGTTCCAAAACCCTGGCACTGGGCGTGAGGAGGGAGCAGCAGGATGAGGATGCCTGATGCATGGGAGACAGCTCACAGAAAGAAGTTTTCCAGCGCACCTTCCTATATTAGAGCTTCAATAAAGCAAGCAACTTGCCCTGCAATGGACCCCAAATACCAGCCTCCAGTGGTGGGATGCAGAGAGTTAATTCCAAAATATGCAAAGCATGTAGTACCAAGAATGCTGGGTATAATCGCTCTGTAGGCCTGCTACAAAGGGACTTGTTCAATGTTACATGAAGCTTAGTGGCCACTGTTAACTCCTGCTCTTGCTTATTCCAAGCTGCATTGGAGGAATTGGTTTATTATTATCTTTCTTTTCTTTTTCTTTTTTTCCTTTTCTTTTTTTTCTTTTTTTTCCATTCGGGTTTAAAGGATTAGAAAGGGAGAGCTTGCTGCCCAACTCACATGCCTCCCCTCATGCTGGCATATAGATTATAATAACACCCTGCCTCGGTTTGTATTGAACCATTTTGGGCTAATAATGAAAGAGCTGCAGGGGAGAAGAGACCCGGGGAATAAATCCATGATGGAGGTTTCCTGCTTGCATTATCCATTCCTGCTCTGAGGATGGGATGTGGGGGAACGAGCTACAAAGACAGGAGCTCAATCCACCTGTGCAAAGCAGCAAGCGGTGTTTCAGCCTTCCAGGGGAGCCTGGGGCTACAGGGCTGCAAGCAGGTTTAGAGAGACGCCTGCAGGCGTCCCACAGAATCAGTATTTTTGGCTTAGATTTTATGCAGTCAGTCTGGGGATTGCCATGGACTTTCCTTGCTTAGACCCCAGCACAGCAAAGCACCTTTTCCAAAACACGGAGTTGCACGTTTGCGTTAGGCAGCCCGGAGCACGTGCTTCCAAGTTTCTCTTGGGCTTAGTGCTGGTGTTGAAATTCACAGATTCAGCTTTACAGATTCAGCTTTACGAATTCTCCCTGTTTTATTTGTGGAAATGGCCCTCGCATCCCCTGGGAGTCCCAGGAGCATCAGAGAGCTGAGGTTGGAGCTTGCAGCCCAACCTGGTGCTGCAGCTTTAGTGTTTGTAGTCAGGGTACAGGAGAGGAGGACGGGTTGGATTTTAGCAACTGCTCCCTTCCCTACCTCATCTTCCCCAACAGCTGAAAAATAAGTTCATCAAGAAGATCCCCAAGGATGCAGAGGCCTCCAACGTGCTGGTGGGAGAAGTGGAATTCCTTGAGAAGCCCTTCGTAGCGTTCGTGCGGCTGCTCCAGGCAACGATGCTGGGAGGGGTGACGGAGGTGCCTGTCCCCACCAGGTGAGCCTGGTTCTGAAGCACTGGCTGGTCTCACAACAGGGGATTTGGCAGTGTGAGGATGCCAACACGGTGCCACTCCCTTCCCAGATTCCTCTTTATTCTCCTGGGCCCTGCAGGAAAAGCCAAATCCTACAATGAGATCGGCAGAGCCATCGCGACCCTCATGGTGGATGATGTGAGTAAATGCCAAACCTGGCCCTGCTGGGAGCCCCTCTTGCTCAGGGCTAAGAGAAAAATGCAGTTTGCTCAAATGAACAGACTTTAAACATCCATAACGATGTATGGGAGGGACATACGGGCTCTGTCCCCAAACTGACTGCTCTCTTGACCCCCAGCTCTTCAGTGATGTTGCTTACAAAGCCCGAGATAGAGAAGACCTGATTGCTGGCATAGATGAATTTCTGGATGAAGTCATTGTCCTGCCACCTGGCGAGTGGGACCCCAACATTAGGATTGAGCCACCCAAAAAAGTGCCCTCAGCTGAGAAGAGGTGAGTGGGAGACGTGGGATTGGCCCCAGCCCTGTGGTTGTCCCCATCTCTCTCGTTCTGGAGATGCCGGAGGAGGACAGCCGCTTTGTTTGTCCTCATCCCTGTGTGTAACCTCTGCAGTAATAATAATCCCCACAGGAAATCAGTTTTCTCACTGAATGAAGTGGGGCAAATGAATGGCACAGCTGGAGGGGCAGGTGCTGGGAGCGGTGGAGGAGGCAGTGATGATGGAGAGATGCCTGAAGTGCATGAAATTGGGGAAGAGCTCGCGTGGACCGGGAGGTGAGCATCACCCGGCCACCCGAAAACTCCAGAGGGTGCTGGCACCCGTCAGCATCTCCTGCTGCTCACCCTGTGGCTTCCAAGGGCGCAGAGGGGTGAATTCCTAATGGGAATTTTGTACAGTGCTTTTGTACAGTGCTGTACGCATTTTGGATCTCATCCTTGGTTTTATTTCCACAGGTTTTGTGGTGGCCTCTATTTGGATATCAAGAGGAAGCTGCCCTGGTTCCCAAGTGACTTCTATGAAGGCTTTCATATCCAGTCCATTTCTGCCATCCTCTTCATTTACCTGGGCTGCATCACCAACGCCATCACATTCGGGGGTTTGCTTGGGGATGCGACAGACAACTACCAGGTGGAGTCCAAGGACAGGGGTCACTTTGGCTTAGCAAAGTCAAATGGGGATGAGATGGAATGGAGTGGGTTCTACTCCCACGTGCCATGCCAATCTTTGATGCTAAGGGTGGAATTCATTCCCAAGTCATAGAATAGAATCATAGAATTGCTCAGGTTGGAAAAGACCTTAAAGATCATCAAGTCCAACCACAGCCTAAGCATACTGCTAACCTTGAAGATCATCAAGACCAACCACACTCTGATAACCCACCACTAAATCATGTCCCTGAGCACCACATCCAGATGGTTTTTAAACAAATTCAGGGATGGAGGCACAACCACCTCCCTGGGGAGCCCATTCCAGTGCTTAACAACCCTTTCTGTAAAGAAGTGTTTCCAGATATCCAACCTAAACCTCCCCTGGGGAGGCTGTCCCCAAATACTTGGAGGATGGGAAAGCCCATATCAGCGACAATATCGAGAGCAAGGGAACATGATCCCAAGCCACCCTATATGAGTCCAAACAGGAGTCCTTAATTCCCATCTCTACCTGGGGTATCCCTGGGGATGTAACCTGGCACAACACCACCATAACTCTGGGTTTAATCTGTTCCCAGGGTGTCATGGAGAGCTTCCTTGGCACAGCAATGGCAGGGTCCATGTTTTGCCTCTTTGCTGGGCAGCCGCTCATCATCCTCAGCAGCACCGGCCCCATTCTCATCTTTGAGAAGCTGCTCTTCGACTTCAGCAAGTAGGTGCTGAGTGGTGCCAGAGGGATTGGGAGCTCTCTGTTACCGGGATGGGGTCTGACCCCCAACCCATTGCATGTTCCTGGGCTGCTCTCATTTTCTGCCTGCCTTCAGAGGTAACGGCATCGACTACATGGAGTTCCGCCTCTGGATCGGCCTGCACTCTGCCCTACAGTGCCTTATCCTGGTGGCCACCGACGCCAGCTTCATTATAAAGTACATCACCCGCTTCACAGAGGAAGGCTTCTCCACCCTCATCAGCTTCATCTTCATCTACGATGCCATCAAGAAGATGATAGGGGCCTTTAAGTACTACCCCATCAATTCGGACTTCAAGCCAGACTATGTGACCATGTACAAATGCGAGTGCGTTGCTCCTGACCCAGGTGAGTACAAACCTTTCTCAGCGTTGGATGGGGATGGTGAGGGGGAGGTGGGTGCCCGCAGGGGGTCCCGCTGTAGGTAGATTCCAACTGGATCATCAGCCAAAGACGTTCAAGGAGCTACCAGTGGGAGTGGGGCAGAGAGACCTCATCATCCTCCTCGGGGGGTGATTTTGGGCAAGGTGATGGAAATGGAGTCTCATCCCATGGCCAAGCATGTCAGTATTTGCTGGGATGTGTTGGAGAGCCTGGAGCAGCTGGACCTGGATGGATAAAAAGATGGAAAGATTTTTTTCATTTTTTTTCTTGGATCACTGATTCCACCCTGCTGCCAATGGAAACTTCTTTCCTGAAAACACACTGAGTCCTTTCCTGTTTCTGGAAAACCATAAGGATATCCCAATTGGGTTCGGAGAAACTCTTGGATTGTTTTTCTTTTTTTGTTTGTTTGTTTTCCTCTTTTCCTTACTCCTCTTCAAAAAAAAAAAAAAAAAAAAAAAAAAAAGAGGCCACAAGGCTCTGAGCAGACACTCTTTTGGCATCTGCTCTGGTTTTGATCCAGTTTCTACTAAGAGGAAGAAGCTGCCATTTCTTATCAAAACAAGCTATGCTTTGGGGGAAGTGAAGCAAAGACATTTTCCAGACATAGCTTTCTCTGATGGTGAAGAGGACTATAATTCAGAGTTGCCCTAAAAATGCTGTTTTTTGTCACCAATACCTCTATTTGCTCCTGGATAGGTGTGCAGTGATCCCAAATCCACATCATGCCGTTCAAACGCTCCCAGTGATGTTCCCAGTTTGGGGCTAATGCCAGCGACCACCTTCTCTCAAAGGGCCAAATTTATTTAAAAAGTAGAAAAGCAAACAATCTGTGGGACATATCAGCTGCAGGTGGATGAGAAAAAGAGGGGTGACAGCAAAGAAACAAAAGCTTCCAACACCTGCCATACAACCTGCCCCAGTGCGTCCATCGCTTCCAGATGAGATCTGACATGCTATGATGGAAATAGCATTCATTCCCTTGTTTGGTTGGGTTTTGTGCTTGTTGTTCTTTTGACTTAATTCCCATTTACTCATCGTGCACTGAACGACTCGATCGCATCGGGTTTTGGATGGAAGCTCCCAGCGATGGCACTTGTCCTTTTGGAATCCAGACTCTCCCAGTGTTGGCCAGCTTAGCCCAAGTGCAACCCCAGGGCTGAAACATCCCAACCTTAGAGAGATCTCTCCCTTCCAGAGCCCCCACCCCAGCCTCTGCCCAGAGCAAGCCCCACTGTTGGCACCAAGAGCCATCTACACCCCCAAGCCTCCAACCTCTGGGCAATTCGGCCCTTCTTCCTCACCTTTGCTGCCCTGGGCACCAAAGCAATAATGGATTTTCCATTCCTCTAGATGTTGAGAAGTTGTGTTTATTCTCCCCTCCATGCTCTTCTTTTTTTTCTTCTTCTTCCTCTTTTTTTTTTTTTTTAAATAGTTCTGATTTTTTATTATTATAACTGATTTGTACCATATTTGTCTCTGCTGCACACATCAATTTGGGCTGATTTCAATCTCAAGTGAGTATCGCCTTCTAAATATTAAAGCTCTTTTAATATTTGATACTCGTACCCCCCCATGGGGCTTTTGTTGTTATTTTTTTTTTTTCATGTATTTTACTTTTCTCTCTGCTCCAATAGAAGGGTTTATGTAGAGCCTTCACAGGTTCCCATGTAAGATACTGCCAATGCTACACCACTCTTTGTGTTGTAGAAGTAATAAAAAAAGAAAAAAATCTGATTTCTGGAAAAGCAAAAGGTTATGGAGGGAAACAATAATGATAACAACAACAACAAAAAAATGTTTTAATGCTGTAAAGAGGGCTGGGTTTGCCAGCACTGCTTCCTGGAGCCTGGTTCCAGCAGCCCCCAGCGTCTCTGCTTCTAACCCAGCAATTGCTTCTCCTTCATTAATTCTCTGCACCCGGGAAGGCTGCAGCAAGGTGGAGCAGCCGAACTCCCACCTGACCACAGGAAGAGGATGGACCCCAGGGATTAGGGGGGAGAGCAATCCCAGACCCCATGTAGTGCAGCACGAGGAGCTCCCGACACCACGGAGCTGCGTCGCCCGAAGAGCGGAACCTCTCTTTGTGCTGGAGGAGAAGGTGCCACGGTTAGAGAGGAGAACCCAGCAGGTTGCCTTTTACTGATTGCTTTGCAGTGAGCCACAAAAACGCCTCCCTAAAAAAAAATATATATATATATATATATATATACATACACACATAAAATAATGCCAAGCTATGCCAACAAATTGGGCGTTACTGGGCGCCACCTCTCCAAAATGGACAGGCGGCTTTCTTGGTCTTTATTTTCCCCCCCTCCACCCTTTGGATTGCATCTCCGACTCAGGTGGCTCCAGGGGGAGTGCATGGGATTAATCAGGGAGAAGTTACTGTGGGGTTAGAAACAGGGTGTGCTCCCCAAACCTTGGTCAGCCTTTGGGTGTCGACCGCTGCACGGGGCTTCAGAGGATGTGCTTGGCCCCACATTTGCTTTTACATCCCCCCGGTCCAGGCTGAGCCATGCTTCTCTGCATGGAGCCTGGCCAATTTTTAATGCAGGAACCTCTCTGTTAGCCAAGAACCTTAATAACAAACTTCTTTCCTGCAGCCAACATGACACTGTTCGATGCTTCAGTTCCAGTAGCACCAAACACCACTAACGTGTCTCTGGTAAGCGGGGTTGTGTGCTCCCATGGGGGGAGGTGTGCCATGGCTGCACTGAGGGATGAGGTTGAGGTTTGGGGAAACGCTTTGCAACGATTTGGGCTCACGGTTTGATTCGGCAGCACCAAATCCCCACCTTTTAGCACAAATTAATGGCATCTCTGGGGTCTTCCCATGGTTATGGGGTTGGAGCAGCTCCCATTGGAAATGCCCTTCCTTGTACACTACCATTGCTTAACACTAATTTTGACTCTTCTTTTTTTTGGGGGGGGTTCTCCCCAGTACAATGCTATTAACCTCACAGCTCTGGATTGGACTCAACTGAGTAAGAAGGAATGTCTCAAGTACGGTGGCAGCTTAGTGGGGAAATCCTGTAAATTCGTGCCCGACCTGGCCCTCATGTCCTTCATCCTCTTCTTTGGGACCTACTCCATGACGCTCACCTTGAAGAAGTTCAAATTCAGCCGCTACTTCCCCACCAAGGTAAGAACAGCACCGACGTCTGCAGGATTTTGCCCCAATCTTTCCCAAAGGTGGGAAAAATGGGAGCTGCTGGTCTTCTTGCTGGGTGAGAAAATGAATCTGTGTTTCTCTTTTACAAGAAAAGGAGATGTTGGTATCATAAGGATAATCCTCTCCGAGCTTCCAGATGCTGCTTGGGCTCTTGTGTGCTGGATATCCCAATGCCATGAGATGCAAAAGGGGGAAAAATGCTTTTGGTGAATTATGCCCATCCGTGTGCAGAGCTGGAACGCCAAGGGGAAGCATCAGACACAGGAGCAAATTCCTCCATCCCATTAATTGCCTTTTCTGCCCCCATTTCCCACCTGCCTCCAGGTCAGGGCCTTCATTGCTGACTTTTCCAATGTCTTCTCCATCCTGCTGTTTTGTGGTGTGGATGCCTGTTTTGGCCTGGATACCCCGAAGCTGCACATCCCCAGTATCATCAAGGTTTGGCTGCACCGCTGTGGTCTGTGCCTCTCCACCGCTCTCCCTTCAGCTTCTCGGTGCTATTGGGGGGACATGGTGGTCCCCTTCTTCTTTTTGGGGCAAAAAACGCGGAGTCTGAGTGCCTTCTGAAACACTGCTTGGCGTTTCTGGAGGAATATTCTAATTCTGTGACTTTTCTTCCTTCTTTTTCTTTCCTGTCCCCTCTCTCTGTTCTTCCCACCTCTCACTCCGGCAGCTCCGTAAGCTCATTAGCGATTTCTCTATCTTTATGTCCATACTAATGTTTGTGGGGCTGGATGTGCTTTTCGGACTGAACACCCCAAAGCTCCAAGTGCCTACTGACTTTAAGGTAAAAAGCAATTAATCCCTTTCTGGAAGTGTTGCTGAAAACATCTCTTCCCCATCAGTGGTGTGGGAAAGCTGTGCGAGGGCAGCTCGGTCCAGATGAGCATCTGGGGAGTATTTGGGGCTGCAACACGTGGCTATAGGGGTGGTGAACATGGGATAAAGTGATGCTCACAAGGAATGGGGTGTGAGGTGATGTGGGGCTTGCCAAAATTTCCAAGCTTAGGATTCTTCTCGGCATTGGCATGTAAACTGCTCTCTCCCTCCAGCCCACGCGTGTGGACCGAGGGTGGTTTGTCTTTCCCTTTGGGAAGAACCCATGGTGGGTGTACCTGGCCAGCGCGCTGCCTGCCCTGCTCGTCACCATCCTCATCTTCATGGACCAGCAGATCACAGCCGTCATCGTCAACAGGAAGGAGCACAAGCTGCGGGTGAGTCGGGATGCACCCTCACATGGGATCGTAGAATCATGGAATTTGAGTTGCAAGGGACCCCTTAAGGATCATCTGGTCCATCTCTCCTGCAATGAACAGATCCCAGCTCAGAGCCCTGTCATAGAGCAATAGAATGTCTTTGGTTGGAAGGAACCTCAAAGATCATTTGGCTCCGACCGGCCTGCCTAGTGCAAGGTTCCCAACCACTAAATCAAGCACCAGATCAGGCTGCCCACAGCCCCGTACAACATGGAATGGATCATCACCACTCTGGGCAGCAGTGCCATGGCCTCAATGTCCTCTCGGTGAAAAATTTCCCCCTGACATCTAATCTAAATCTCCCCTCTTGCACTTGGCCGTACTGAACCTCATTAAGTTCCCATGGGCCAACTTCTCAAGCCTGACCAGGTCCACCAGGATGCCATTCCTCCCTTTTATTGTGTCAGCTGCACCCACTCAGGTTGGTGTCATCTCCAAACCTGCTGAGGGTGCACTCAATCCTACTGTCAGTGTCACTGATAAAGATGTGAAAGAGCTCCAGTCCAAAGAAGGGTGCTCAATCCAGGGGTAATGCAGGGCACTTCATGGGTTGTGAAGTGTTGCCAGGGGAAATCTCTGTCTTGCTGGGCCCTGTGGTGTACAGAGGGACCTCCCCACTCCCCCCTATGACTCCCTGCACTGTGTTGCAGAAAGCAGCAGGCTACCACCTGGACCTCTTCTGGGTGGGCATCCTCATGGCAGTGTGCTCCTTCATGGGGCTGCCCTGGTACGTGGCAGCCACCGTCATCTCCATCGCCCACATCGACAGCTTGAAGATGGAGACAGAGACCAGCGCTCCGGGGGAGCAGCCCCAGTTCCTGGGGGTCAGGTGAGGGGGGCTCAGCCGTGCTCTGCCCCAGTGTTATGGGAACCCATCAGCACAGCCTCACCCCCCTCTTTCCCCACCCCAGGGAGCAGAGGGTGACGGGCATCATCGTCTTCGTGCTCACAGGGATTTCTGTCTTCCTGGCCCCGATTCTGAAGGTAAAACATCCCCCACTGCCTCATCCCTGCTCTGCAGGTGGTTGGGGTGGATTTTTTTCCCCCCCTTCATCCCCCAGCATTTGTCCCCCTCCCCAGGAGTGAGATGCTGCCTTCCTTGGGGTAAGGGCGGTGTTTTTCCATGTCCCCAGTACATCCCCATGCCGGTGCTGTACGGCGTCTTTCTGTACATGGGCGTCGCGTCGCTGAACGGCATCCAGGTGAGCACTCCTCCTCTCCTGCCACAAAAGGGCCCCGCACTCGAGCAGAAATCAGAGAATCGCAGAATCATCATGGTTGGAAGATCCCCAACCCAGCATCCCCACTGACCACATCCCTCACTGCCACATCTCCATGGTTCCAGAACACCTCCAGGGATGGTGACCCCACCACCCCCCTGGGCAGCTGTGTCAGTTTTTTGGAGAGGAAATTTGTCCTCGTATCCAACCTGAACTTCGCCTGGCACAACTTAAGGCCATCACTTCTCTTTCTAATGCTGTTACTTGGGAGCAGAGTCCAACTCCTTCCTCTCTACACCTCCTCAAAGATGAGGATTTTGGACCCCAGAACTTTGTCCATCCCCAGCATTTCCAGCCACGTGGAGCAGCAAATATCCAAACCCCTCTGTGAAACATCACAGAGTCCCAGCTGCCCCACTTGTGGCACAAGAAAAGGGCAACTGGGAGCCTGCATGGCGGGCAGTGGGGCTGATGGCTCACATCAGCCTTCATCCCACACCAGTTCTGGGACCGCTGCAAGCTCTTCCTCATGCCAGCCAAGCACCAGCCCGACTACGTCTTCCTACGGCACGTTCCGCTGCGCCGCATCCACCTCTTCACACTGGTACAGATCATCTGCCTGGCCGTGCTCTGGATCCTCAAATCCACCGTGGCTGCCATCATATTCCCTGTCATGGTAAGGCTCAGCACTGCAGCATTTCCCAGGCGGTTTTTGCTCGTGTTCTGTTGCAAAAAAAACCCACACTGACTTTCTGATTTCCCATATGCATCGCCCTTATTGCAGCCTTGCCTGCAAGATGTTGGGGTTGAAGCAAATCTCGGCAAGTGGTGGCCCCCAGTCCTCACTCTCCCATCCCTCCCTCTCAGATTTTAGCCCTGATCCTGGTGCGACGACTGCTGGACTTTGTCTTCTCCCAGCATGATCTGGCCTGGATTGACAACATCATCCCTGAGAAGGAGAAGAAGAAGGAAGATGACAAGAAGAAGAAGAAAAAGGGCAACAAAGGGGACAGCAGCAGTGACGAGGAGGTGTGCAGCTGAGGAGGTGTGGGGGAAGGTTGGGGCAGCACAGACACCATGGGGAGGGGAAGGGTTCCACTGAATCCCCCAGGGCTGGGGAGGTTTTTGGGTTTAAAAGCACAGATGAGTGCAATTTGGCCACATCTCGTTCCAAAAGCATGTTGGCACACTGTTAGGCTCAGCTGGGACAGAGGGGAGTGGGTTTCTAGGGGGTCTCCTTTCTCAGCTGGGAGTGTTTCACCTCCGTGTCCTTCCCAGGAAAGAGGTCCCCCACCTGGAGCTCTGCGTTCTGACTCCTCCCCGAATGGTTCTGACATGGATCGCAGGTGAGCAGCACCCACAGCTCCAACACTCAGCCTCATATTGCCCCATCCTGAGAGGTTCCCCCATCCACAGCATGAAACATTTCCAGGTCCAGCAGTCAATGTTTCCCACTGAGCATCACTTTTGCCACTACCTTGAGCCAGTTCCCATCAGTCTTTGGGCAATTTTGAAATGCCGAAGTATATTTTCACAGCATCCTTTATGACTTTTCAACTATTTTTTCCCAGTAGTAGCAACAGCTGGAGCCCTTCCGTGGGGGAGTTCTGGCCTATTTGGGGAGCAGGTGGGCACTGTGCTCACCTCCACATCCCCCTCCTCCTCCTCTGCAGCATTACACTCCACCTGAAGATTTCATGCCCATCATCTCCTGCATTTAATTACTCCCGAAGCCCCATCTGTGCTGTGCCCCAGGTGAAGATAGAGATGGAGTCAGACTATGAGGACACGGACACCGAAAAGGCACCGCGGGACATGGGCAGTGAGACCACGCTATAGTTCCCTGCAGTGCTTCCTCTAATTTATATATATATATAGATATTTATATATTCATATATATATATAAAGCAAATTGGACATATTTTTCTACATGAGACTGAGGAGAGCGTTGGCCCCCGAGGCTGCTGCTCCTGTAGTTCTTAGCGCTGTCACATTTCCTCCCTTTCTGTTGGGCGAAGGCACCGGCGCTGATGGCAAAACGGGGCTCAAAATGTGGAAATGAGCATTTTTGGCCTCTGCACCACTGCTGGGCTGGAGAAACCGAAGGCAGCTGGGGGTGGTGCTGGGGAATGTCCCAGCCATCCCATCAGGGTCCTTCTGCTGTAGCGGGAGGGGTTCTCCTGCCCAGGGGGGCTCAGCACGGAGGCATAGCAGGAGATGAGGATGTGTTGGAGACTGAGGACGGGCAGGAGGAGGGAAAGCTCAGGAGCTGGAGCGCCTGAGGTGGGTGTGCGCATGGGGGCAGCAGTAAGGAACAGAGCTTGATCACTGCTGCAGAGAACTGGGAATGGTTTCCATAAGGAATTGGGCAGCAGAGCTGAGCCACGGCCATGCCTGACCCCATGTCACTGCCCCCAGCAAAGCGCAGGTTTCCCAGGGCCAAAGTAGGACCTGCAGTGCTGGGTCCCAAAATCCCAGCCAGTAATGGGGCAGGAGCCCTATTGCTGCACTCCGCCAGGACCTGACGTGCCAGGCCCTTCCTGCACCTTCTCCTCCCCCCAAACGCACCAAGGAGCCTCCCAGCTCCTGGACAAGGGAGTCTGCACCTCCTCGAGCTCCTCCACCCCCATTACACACACACGGTTTAACAGCAAACATCACCCACGTAACCCCAGGATGGGGCTTTTTCTGGCTCTATGTTAAGGCTGCAAAAAGCCCTCTGTCTTCCCCAGGCAGAAACAGCCTACCTGGTATTTATAGGAGCTCTGTGCTCGTGCCAGCCAGCAGTTCCTGGGACACTGACTAAATATTGCACCTGGTCTGAACCTCCACGTGGGACAGCCCAGTTCTTTGTAAATAGTCAAGTCAAACAGAAGGACTTGAATGCAGTTTTGTGTTTATAGCAGTGTTTTTCTGGTTCAAGAACACCTGTGGAACCGTGGTGAGCTTAATAAGACAGCATTACTCCAGTCACCACTTTAGCTTGACGTTAACATTACGAGCTATTTCAGCTTGGGTGCACTGTGTCTGTTTTTTAGTATTTTGTACCAATCTCATGTGTGGTAGCTGAAGCATGGCACAGGTAGGTTTCTGCTTGTAATCACTCCACCATGGTTAATTTGCTTTATCCACTATGCCAGCTCTACTACACAGCAGCCCTGGAAAGGCTTCATGGACTCTGGGGGCTGGTCCATAGGGCACAGTTGAAGCCTCAGCTCAGATCCTTCTAGAACACAGCTTGTTTTGATTTATCCATTTTGCAAGTCTCACACACGGTTTATACTTTTTGTATATGAAATACTGGAGCATCACAGATTTGCCAGCCCCGTTACAGTACTACTTTTAGCCATTTTGTATTTACCAGTGATACAATCCAATAAATCTCACTTAAATTAGTCTCAGCTCTCACTGTGTTTCTGGTGCAGCCTCAGCCATTTTGAACTTCA
Source organism: Meleagris gallopavo (assembly GCF_905368555.1). Lineage (NCBI taxonomy): Eukaryota > Metazoa > Chordata > Aves > Galliformes > Phasianidae > Meleagris > Meleagris gallopavo. The sequence continues at coordinate 3,098,121 of NC_139427.1, forward strand.
GCTTCCCTTTCCAGGTGCTCCCTGGTTAACATTTGTATAAGCATCTTCCCCTCCAGGGAAGAGCAATTAAAGGTGACTTTGCAGGTGACTGCAGCTCCTGTATGGCAACAGGCCTTCAGCTCAGCAGCAAAGCTTGCCTGCACCCAGAAAGGTGGGATCAATCTTCCCAGGGATACGTGACCACAGGTAAAGGTAACTTTAAAGAGAAAATAATTAGGACTTTGCTTGCTCTTCCACTATCAGTTGTGGCTGTCTCAATTCAGAGCCATGGTGCAGTTGCATTTTGGTCAAACTCATAGAGAAAGGTTGAGCCATCCCTGCTCTGAGAGCACAGGGAGCTCATAGTATAAGTGTGGTAACTTATCAGGGAAGTACAGAACTTGCTGAGCAGTAATTCTAGGAATCAAGCAGCGTTCCCCCACCCTACTTTATTCAGAGTCTGCCCCACTCAGTCCTTCCTCCTTTCATGCTATGTCCAGGAAGCTCCCCATGTACCCAATATAGACACCAACAGCCTTCCATTGTTCTTTGGTTGAAGAAAAAGTTTTAAAAAGTCATCATACAAACAAGAAAAAAAACAAACAAAAAAGCTTAGCTGCACACTATGAACATGGTACATCAGATCTACCACTGCCCAGAGCCCCATCCGGGCTGAGAACATGGCTTTTTCCAGTTGCTGCTTCTACAGAAGAGCTCAACTCCAATTGAACACCCATCACAGAGTTAAACACTTCCGAGCAAAGTCTGAGCTGACTGAGCATTTGTGAGAACAAAACCACAAAGGCCATTTATTTTGCACTGTGGAGCACACTCCACTCCACTCCACTCCCCCCAGGACTGCTAACACTGCAGCAAGCTCTGCACACCCAGAGGGTCTCCACTGCTGCTCAGTCCCTGCAAGAGCAACAGCCTGCAAGGCTGGCTCCATTAGAGAAGTGCTGGTTTAAAAAGCAGCTGTAGGCCAGAAGTGTAGATGCATATGCCTTATTACAGCTAATATGCATATGCTTCAGCTTCAAATAAATATCTATGACCTCAGAATAGTAAATACCACCTCTGTACAATAAATAAAGTATTGCATTTTCTATCGGCCTGTCTAGGAGTCATCTTGGAATGTTGTTTTCAGAGCTAAAAAGAGTCCTGTGTTAAGCAGTTAAGGCTTCCAGTGCTTTGGGTTTCAACAGCTTTTTGGCAGCAATGATGGTGTTCTTCATCAGCATGGCAACTGTCATGGGCCCAACTCCCCCAGGGACAGGAGTGATGTAACTGGCTTTCTTCTTCACCCCTGCAGGAAGGACAGAGAGAGCTCACCATGCAAGTCAAGGGCAGCAGGGTTTATCAAGCCAGCTGGTCAGCATGAAACTGTAACCAACCTAATAGTGTTGAATTCCTTCATGACTATTAGTTAAAAAATACATACATATTGGTCTTTTAATTTAGATGTTTGCCCCCTTTGGCCAGGGCAGCACACAGCACATCATATTCTGACATCCCCAAACTCACATCAGAGCCTAAGCTGGGTAAAAAAAAGCAAGGTCTAATTAACCAGATTTATACAACACACACTGAGTATGAGACCAGATTCAGGCCTGATGCATGTTTTTGAGAAAGGGTCCAATGAAGTAACAGTGAGTGTTTGCCCTCTTTCTTGCAGGAGAAGGTTCCAGTACTTTTTGCTGGGCACAAGGACATGTGGGGCCTGCACTGTTGCAGCTAAATGGTGAGCAAGGCCAGGAGACAGCAAGCCAAAAGGGAAGCTCTACATGCTTTTGGTTTGCTTGGGGGGGCAGAGTTTAAAAGCAGGAGTGTGGGCTATAAACTGGAGTAGAGGCAAAGCACCCCAGCTGCCTTAGATTCAGAGTCAGTGTCCTCTATATGTTCCCATAGAATATTAGAGCAAAGTTGCTCCCTTATCCTCTTATAAAACTGAATGCAAAAGAAAGAACTTCAGGATTGATATGCATCTGTTCCACTGCACAAATCAGGACTTTCTCCCCACTTCTCAGCTAGATGTTTAATACTCAAAAGTATGAGATGCCAGAGCCTTTTTTTTTTTTTTAATATACCTTCAAAATCCACATCCCCAACCAGCCTTGATTTGGCAGTGATAGGATCCTGCACTCTAGTTATCCCCACATCGATAACTGCAGCTCCTTCTTTGATCATGTCAGCTGTGATCAGATTAGGAATACCTGCAAGAGAACAGACCCATAAGCTCACAGTAGTGCTAAGCAGCTCCCTGTCTCCCATCACCCCCATCTTCTCACTGCACAGCCCAGTTCGTTTTGACCCACCTGGGCTTTTTTTCCTGCCTCACCAATGCATTTGTCAGAGACATGTTCCAGAACTACTCCTTGAGATGTTCAGCTCACCCAGAAATCAGGGGTTTGACTGATTTATTTATAACCTCAGAATAGAAAGAACTGGAATCCACCTCGAGAAAGAGGTCTGGCAAAGAAGCTGCAGCCAAAGAGCTCTCCAATTTGAAATTTTAACATCTACGGTTACACAGTGCTGCCTTCACCACTGACACTGCTTCTAATCCTACCCATACCTTACATCTCCTTACGCCCGATTTCTAACCCACATTTCTCTCTCACCAAGCTTCTGTTGCCAGGCATGGACACCCCAAGTCAATTCTTCCGCTAATGAGCCATCCCCACACCAAGGGCACTGCCCAGAGAAGAGCACATGTACGTGTGGGACCTCTTGTGCTCTGAAGAGGGTACTGCAAATGTGCTCCAGCATTCTCAACATCTCCTGTAAGTAGATGCTGTCTCAGTATTTTTCTCTCCCCATAAGCACGGAATGTCTGTACAAATAACAGAGGCTGTATAACAGGCTCTGTTAGCTGTTCTCTAGGTCTGATCAGGTGCTTGCTAGCACACCAAGTCCTCCTGCCAGGTGTCATTTTGCATTTCCAAGAGCTACAAATAGCTCTATTAAGTCTGCCCTAGGCTTTATCGCAGGATTAACTGCCTGTTTTAAACAGCCCATCCTTGCCTGCAGCAGTTATAAGGGTGTCAGATTCTCCTACATTGCCAGAGCTGCTTCAGGCAGGGAGGCCTTGGGACACAGACCAACAGGACTAAGGAGAAATTCCCATCAGAAACACCACACAAGCTGCACTGCCTCTGTGCACATCACCTGCACTGGCAGTTCAGTCTTACCTGCTGCTGCTACCACGATGTCAGCACGGATCGTGTGTTGTTTCAGCTGCTCCTTGGGAGTATAACGGTGTGATATTGTGACTGTGGCATCACCTGCAAGTGGAGTTACACGAAGCATTTTACTCACATGTATGGCAACTTCTCTAACCCTCCACCTTCAAACCACCTGGGAAAGTATCAGAAATACAAGAGCTTGATGACAAACCACTAGGAGCTGCCTACAAAGTCAGCACCCTCCTGTGGACCTTTTCACTTCAGCTGGAATGGGACGTCAGACTGAAATCTCAGCTCCAAAGAGGGTTTTAGCAGCACAGAACCCAGATCTGGTAAAGAAGGACTAACTGAAGAAGGCTCTGAAGTGATTCCCTGTGTGCAGAGTTAACTCCCCAGCCTCCACCACAGCATATGAGGTATGTTACAGCCCCCAGAGCAGGCCTGGAGCTGGTTTAAGAGCCTGGCAAGGATTGTGGGACAGGTAGTGGGCTTCCTCCCACAGCTGCCTGGTACACAGGCTCTGAGACCAACAAGCTCCTACCTCCTGGGCGCTCGTGCCTGCCATCTGTGTGCAGCAACATGGCAATGGGCATCCCCACATTCTTCGACCGGCCAGCCACCACCACATTCTTACCCAATGTTGGGATGCCTGAAGTAGACAAAACAGAGTTTTAAGACAAATACAAGCTGGAGCTGGACCAAACAGCAGCCAAATATTGCAGCAGCTTACCTGTTCTCTTTATGATCTCCCACACCCCCCACGGGGTGGCTGGCAGCATGGAGTACTGGTCCAGGCACATGCGCCCCACGTTTATCACATGAAAGCCATCAACATCTTTGTCTGGAGTCACAGCATTGCAAATCTTCCGCTCATCAATGTGTTCTGGAAAAGAGAAGAAAAAAAAAAAAAAGCAAAGGATCAGCCAAAAATCCTGACCCACTGCACCAGTCCCTCAGAATCATCACAGTTTGGGGGCCTGAAGCTATTCCAAGCTTCCAGCAAGCTCAAAGCTCACAGCTCCCAGCAGAAGGGGACTGGGACCACTTGGGGACTACACTGCTGCTAATGGAGCATGGATATTTTTAGACAACTGCAGCTTTACAGCCAAGTTTAAGCTCCTGGTGCATGAAGCTGATACCACAAACAAAGATTAGATTTCCACTGCCCCCAGCAACTTACAGGCAGCTGTATGATGGAGCAGAGTTATCTTTAAGCTTGCCTCGTGGCACAGTGCCATTTGTCACGTCACAGGAGGACTCCCGAGCTACAACTCCTGGCACATAAACTTGTAACAGTTTAATGCAAAAAATGAAGCAGATTGAGACCTAGCTACTCACCAGGTAAAGGAAGCTGCACTAACAGGCCATCCACGTTGGCATCGTTATTTAGTTTGCTGATCAAATCCAGTAGCTCCTCCTCAGTAATTGAAGCTGGCTTGAGGATTGTTTCACTGCTGATTCCTGTGCAAAGTGCTGCATTAGAGAGTGGCACGTACACAAGTGGGACAGCAGCTTCCCTAATCCATGCTAATTCGAGCTGCCTGGTTTAAATTCTACACAAAATCTGATACAGGCACATCAAGAATCCTATGCTTCATACAACAGTGGCCGCCTTCCAGGCTGCAGACCTTCACACGTCTTGCAAGTCATGATTTAAGACCATTTGTCTGTCTGTGCAGCCATCCCTGGGAAAGACTAGTTGAAAGCAGACATCCTCCAAAAGTGTGGAGGGCTTGGAGGAACCACACAGAAACATGTTATGATGCAAATGCAATTGCAGCTCCTGTGGACCTTTTCACTTCAGCTGGAAAGGGATGTCAGACCGAAATCTCAGCTCTAAAGGTTTCAGCAGCATAGAACCCAGCATGGAATTAAACCACTGTGTGCCCCGGACCTTTCTCAACACATTTTCTCCAGCAGTACACTTGGGAAACCAAGTAGGATCTCAGCTTGCAAGACTGAAAGTGTCACAGCACAACATGACTGCGCTGAATGATGAACGCATCTTGAACAGTCGATTAAAAGAAGGCAAACCAAAGCCCTGCTGGTGCTTTACATAGGCCCACCAAGGCCATAAATCCAAGCTGCAGAGCCTGACTTGCCCTGGAGGATTCAAGCAGCATAATGCACGTGTGAGCTGTGCCTATGAACTGCATTGCAGCGCTACTAGGAAGGCAGCCAACGCAGACAGAGCAAACTCTGCACTAAGCCCATCCAGCTGAGACAAACAGCTGTTGGCTGGATGCATCCTAAACGTTCCCCCAGTATCCAGCAGAAGACTCCCAGCAAAAGCCAACAAGCAGCAGTTTGTTTGAGTTTTTCTGCTCCAGTTTTTCAGAGCAGAGCACAAGACTTACCCACATCAGCAGCCGCTTTGGTTTTGTTCAGCACATAGGAGTGACTTGCAGGATTTTCACCAACCAGAACCACACTGAGGTGAGGTCTCTTGTTCCCAGCTGCTACCCACTGTTCAACTTCATGCCGGGCTTCTTGTCTGATCTGCCGGGCCAGCTTCCTTCCAGAAATCACAACAGCATCATCTCTGCAGTATGAGAAGTATCACCATAGCAGTGTTAGGGCCAACAAATCCAAGCTTTGTGCAACATCAGCACAGCAAACAGACACGAGACGGGGGAAACACAGTTCTTTCATCTGAGCTCAGTACAAGCCTTCATCTGTAAGCCTGTTTTCTTTTTCTGCCCGTTATGTTAAGCAATATATTCCAGTCTTCAGCCCAACTGCCAGAGGAGGAACAGAGCAATTCCTGCAGCCTGAGGAAGCACTCAATGAGTTCAGGAGCCCACGTGTTTGTTGTTGGCACGTGTGCCACGCTGCCAGCTTCCCTTTGGGGCAGTCGGTCTCCCTGCCCTTTCTAACGCACGACAGCTTTGCTCTGCGAGGCAAAACTCATCCCACGTAAGTGGAATTTGCACTGCTGGAAGTGCCAAACAATTCCAGCCCACCCCGAAGCTGCAGGACACAGCTGCCGTGCACAGCCATCCCCCAGCAGCATCCCAGAAAGCTGTCAGTCCTCCAAGCACGGTCTGAGTTCCAACCTCACTGCTTTGCCCATCTCTGCAGGGTGACAAAGCCTGATAGGGGATATAGGATTTCAATCCTATCGAAGGATCCCAACGCTCAGCTCGAGCCGAGGGGGGTATCCGCCCATCTGAAACGTGTCTCGACAGCTCCTCGCCTGCATTTCTGGTCTAAATCGGTAGCAGAGGTTCTGCCAAACGCATTCCGGGCAATTGGACACGGAGCCGCTCACGTCCGCTCCCCTTCGTGTTCTAAACGTGCTCACATCTCAGCGCCTTTCTTATCAAAGAATCCCTCCCGGAGGGTTTCACCTCCGCCAAACTCACCTGCGGACTTCTCCGCAGCGCCGCCCCCCTTCCCGTATGGCCCCGGCCGGTGTTCAGCCCTCAGCCCCGCCGGTCTGCCCCATCCCAGAAGGGACGGAGTCGCTGCCCCGCAGCCCGGATAGCGGTGCCGCCCCCGGCGCTGGAGCAACCTGCGAGCAAAGCGCATCGCAACGAAACGCCGCGGCGGCTCAGCGGTCAGCATCCCTTGGAAAACAGCCCCGTGGTTTTCCGACCCCAGCTCCGCTTCCGACCCGACCCCCGCACCTCTCACCCCCCCCGGTCCCACGCAAGGCGGCAGCGGGATTTCATCAGCCTGCAGCGCGCGGTGCGGCCGCTGGGGGCCCGCTCCATTCATTCCGGTGGTAGCGGTGCCGCGGGCCGGGCCGGGCCCTACCTGGGTGCGCTGAGGTGCAGGCGGCGGGCGCGGGGCCGGAGCGCGGTCTGGCCGAGGGCGCGGAGCGGGCAGAGCGCGGTTGCCATGGCGACAGCAGGACAAAAACAGCAGATAACACACCACAGCGACTACGCGCCGCGCCGCCCCGCCGGCCGCTTATATAGCATCTGGATCCGCCCCCTGCTGGCAGCGGGAGCCAATCGGGACGACGAGCGACGCGGAGTTGAGCTGTGAGTGGCGGAGGAGAGGAAAAGGGCTGGGCGGAAAGGGTAGTAGGTCGGGGAAGGGGGCGGGGCTTCCCGCCGTAATTGGGCACGGCTGCGCCCATTGGCTGGGCCTGGCGAGCATGAGGGGCCGCGGCAGGAAAGGGCGGGACGAGGTTACACTTGTTGCCATAGCGATAGTGTCGCTTGAGGCCACGCCTCCTGATCCGGCTCTCGCGAGAGCTGGCGGCTGGGGCGGGAGCTGCGGCTGCCGGCGGCACTCTGCCTCGGGCCGCGCCGCTCCGCCATGAGCTTCCTCTTGTGAGTGGGCGGGGGTCGCGGTGCCGAGGGGAGAGGCCTCGCGGCACGGCTGGCTGCGGGTCAGGAGGGCTTTGGGGGGGGCCCTGTGCGTGAGGGTTGTGGGGAGAGGCGCGGCCTTCTGGGCTCGGTCCGTTAGGGGAGGCCTGAGGGCGTCGTGTGGGGCCTGGTGAGGGACTGAGGGGGAGGAAGAGCTGAGGACCTGCAGAGGGGCTGGGGGGGTTCATGTGTTGTGGGGCGGTGCTGGGGGAAGGCCTTGGGGGGGAAGGGGAGTAAATAACTGCAGAATAAGGGGAAATGGTTTGAAGTTGAGGAAGGGGAGATTGAGGTTGGATGTCAGGGGGAAGTTGTTTGCTATGAGAGCGGTGAGGTGCTGGAACAACTGCCCAGAAAGGCTATGGATCCCCGTCCATCCCTGGAGGTGTTCAAGGCCAGGTTGGATGGGGCCCTGGGCAGCCTGGGCTGCTGTGAGATGTGGAGGTTGGTGGCCCTGCGTGTGGCAGGGGGTTGGAGCTTCGTGATCCTCGAGGTCCCTTCCAACCCTGGCCATTCTGTGATTCTGGGGGGCTCATCCCTTCGGGCTTGGGGAGGTGAGGAGGAGGAGGTGGAGGGGAGGAGGAGGAGGAGGAGGCCTTTGGCCTTTGTGCTGTGGGTGTGGGGAGCCCAGCTGGGCAGGCTGGAGGCTCAGGTGGGGGAGGCGAGGGGGGGTGGTGTGCCCAGCTGTGTGCAGGGAGTGACCTCAGGGCAGGTGGGTTTGGTCTGGCTGTAGTGGGAATGACATTGGTTTGGCTGTCTGCTGTAAGTGTGTGTCTGTAACCAGCTGTATGGATGGGCTGTTATGTACCTGTGTGGTAGATGTGAACGCTCGTGCAATTCTAGCCCTTAAAGGTGTCAGAAGGAGCAGCGGCGTTTTGAGGTGTGAGAAGGGGCTGGGGAGCCTCATTCTGTTGTCAGTGATGTGTTGGGACCCTCTGTCCAGTATCAGCACTGTGCTGGGGCCTTTGCTCCCTCCTGCAGTACAGCAGGCGGTGGTGGCTGGGCTAAAGAGTGAGTTGGATCGAAGGATCACTTATTCCCACTGCGTAAACAGTGTGCAAAGCCAGCGGGCTGTGCTGCAGTGCTGCATCAGGAAGCTGACGCCAGATGTGTGCAGGCTGAGCGCATCCGGCTGTGTGCAATGGGGGGTGGGGAGGGGGCAGGTGGGCAGCAAGCCAGCAGTGCCAGGAAATGCGTGTAACCCCCAGCGGTGCTTTGGCTCTCACAACCCCACATCAGAGCCAGCACAGAGTGTGGTGGCTGTGAGCTGCGTGAGTTGAGTCCGAAAGTTAATGTTTTGTGGTTTGGAGGCATTAAAATGCCGTCATCTCTTGGCAGCGTTGGTTTTTGTGCGTGGGTATAAAGCCAATAATGTGCTCTGACACCAGTATTCCTCTGAGCACTGCCTTGCCCTCTTAGAGGGCTGTGGAATAATGCAGTTGTATGACTGTTGGTAGAACACAACATGGGAGGGTTAAAGCTGCAATAGAGGTGTGTGTTTTAGAGCTGGAGTGTGTTAAGCTGCTATCCTAAGCAGATTGTTTCCTACAGTGTGCCTTCGCCCTGTTAAATCGACTCAGTCAGCCAGCAGTTTTGCTCGTGGGTGGAGTTATGTTGGCTTGTCCGCAGTGTGACTGAATGCAGCCATCGCTGGTCTGTCTTTGGGCCTTTGTACCAAATGCTCCTTGTGATTTGAAGAGGGAAGAGTGCATGTGGCTGTCAGAAACGGTCACATGTAGGGTCTGTTACCCTGATGGTGGAGGAAAAAAAGGTCTGGCGTCATCACAGCTGGACCTGCCAAGTGGCAAAGAGCAATGGGTGATGCTCAAGTGGGAGGGAAATGCTTCTGAGAAGGGATTGCTGCTCAAGGGCTCACTGGAAGTGTTTCTCTTTGTTTTCTCAGTGGGAGTCGATCTTCGAAAACATTCAAACCCAAGAAGAATATTCCTGAAGGCTCCCATCAGTATGAGCTCCTGAAACATGCAGAAGCCACTCTTGGGAGTGGCAACCTCAGGCAAGCAGTTATGCTGCCGGAGGGAGAGGACCTTAATGAGTGGATTGCAGTTAACAGTAAGTCCTGGGAGACAGAGATCCACCAGTGTGTGGAAGTGGAGTGGAAGGATACAGATCTCTGCTTTTCATCCTAAAAGAAACAAACAGAAAATCTCCCAAAATGAAATTCCTATCCCAGCTGTATTCTGTTTAAATGAGTAAGGATAAAAGGGCAATAAGTGTTAGGACCATTCGTGTGTCAGAGCAGTGTTGTGCTCTGGAAATATGCAAAAAGTGAGAAGCAAATACATGCAGTTGTTGTTTCAGACTGCATTTTCTTTGAGTTCAGACTTCTAAAGGCAATTAGATCTGTGAGTGGCTATTTTTGGAATTGGGAGTAAGACCTGAGGACTGACATTTGGAATTAAGGTGTCTGGAACCTAAAGCAGTTATTTACGAGTTGCAAATTGGAATCATCTTGATGTGTTTCCTTTCCAGCGGTGGATTTCTTCAACCAAATCAATATGCTGTATGGGACCATCACAGAGTTTTGCACAGAGGCAAGCTGTCCAGTCATGTCTGCTGGACCAAGGTAAGAAGTTTGTGGTGGTCTACAGCTGCAGTTTGTGTTGGGAAAATGGCTGGATGGCTTCTGAAGCATGTGTCCCAAGGCTGAAGAGGATGGGATGTGTATGGATGGGGTTTGGGTACAGCATTGTGCTCCTGCAGTCACTCACCTGTGTCTGAAACCCTGTGGGCTGTTAGGGAGGCTGTGTGGTACCAGGAGCAGATTAATTTGAAGGAAAATTGAGAGATTTAACCTGACATGGAAGTGCCAGATCTTGCTGTCAGCATTTAGTCACGTCTCAGTCTGAGAGGCCATCGTGTGGTTTTTGAGTGCATGCAGTTCTAAAACCACAGCTGCTAATGGGGCAGGACATGAGAGAGCAAGAACCCAGCAGGTGTTGAGATCAGATTGCTGAAGAGAGCAAGGGATTTTTGGGAGCAGGCTGAGGCACCATGGAAGGAGAAAACAAAGCATGGCATGGGGGCTGGCTGGGGAGCAATATTTGCAGCGCTGTGTAAAATCCTGCCCTGCTTTTCTAACCAGAAGTATCTAGATTGTGAGTTCCTGTTTCTATATCTAGGGATGCTTCCTGTAAGGACTTCCTGTTTGAAGTGCGCTGTTCATTTTTACTTGGTGGTTGTTGAGAAACATCAACCAAAAAACGTAATTTTCTCTCCCTCTCTGTAGGGATTGTACAAAAAATTGCTGAGGAAGTTCCTTGCTGCATGGTGTTCTCGTAGACATCTGTCCCAGTTCTGGGGCACTGTGAGACTGATAAGCACGTGTCACTTTGAGAGGGTGGTTTTCAGAAGGCTGACGTGGGGCCTCCGGATGGTCTTCTTTGGAAAGTCAGCTGTCCCACGTGCTGGTGGGCACTTCTCTGAAGGAGAGCTGAATTCCTGGCTGGTGGCTGAAGGCCAAACGTGCAGTAACTCAGGAGGTGGGGGTTGCCCCCCTCCCTTTCCCTTCAGCCATTTTTTGTCTCACTTTAAGTTGATATCAGAGGAGGTTGTGGCAAAGCTGAACGTCGCTTTTGAGGGTTGAACCCTGGTGGCTATTGCTGCAGTTGTTGGGATGGAGATGTTAGGCCGGGCTGTTGTATTGGGCTTGAGAACTCAGACATAAAGGCAAAGCACCACACAGAATACTTGTTTTGCAAAGTCATTCCTTGCCACGATAAGGAAGAAGCTGTGGGGCCCAGTGGCCAGAACAGGGCCTGAAAATGCTGCTTCTTTCCCCATTAGGCCAAGGAATTTATTTTTTCTTTCACCCAACAGATATGAGTACCACTGGGCAGACGGTACCAACATAAAGAAGCCAATTAAGTGCTCAGCTCCGAAGTACATTGATTACTTGATGACGTGGGTTCAGGATCAGCTGGATGACGAAACCCTCTTCCCTTCAAAGATTGGTAATTGCAGTGGCACAACACGCCGTGCCTTGCGTCCAGGACCAAGCCACAGTGCCACCAGGAAGTCTTAGTGATTTTTTTTTCAAGTCTTGGTGGTTTGTTTCGTTGTTTCGTAAATACTTCTGCCCAAACTGAAGCTTGCCCGTGCTTTTCAGGTGTCCCTTTTCCCAAGAACTTCATGTCTGTGGCCAAGACCATCCTGAAGCGACTCTTCCGTGTGTACGCCCACATTTACCACCAGCACTTCGACTCCGTCATGCGGCTGCAGGAGGAGGCACACCTCAACACCTCCTTCAAGCACTTTATCTTCTTTGTGCAGGTGAGGTGCACAACAGCTGCTCAACTGCCTCTACCGGGGTTTTTTGTTCCCATTTGCTTTTAAAGGGAGTTAGAATTTACAAGCCTGCTTTCTTTCTGAAGGGCTACAACAGTGCTGTAAGGGAGGTAGCTCAGCTCTTACTCTCCATGCATGAGCTCTGTGGGGTTTACTTATGCAAGCTGGCTGTAAATGCTTGAATTTTCCTCTCTACTTTTATTTATTAGCAAAAGGACCAGACTTCTAAGAGAATCTGAGAGGGGAAGGGGTTATAATTCAGTAACTCATTCTGATAGCAACAGCAGCTATTCTCTCCTTGCCCATTATTTCAGTATTTTGTGACAGCATGGCAGCCCATTGCGCTGAGCAGCCTGGCACTTCTCAGCCACACAACGAAGTTCAGTTTGCCTGAAATGCTTGAATTTCTCCAGAGAAACAGCTGAGGTGGCTGCAGCTGTATGCTTGTTGGCTGGACCTGGAGCTCTAATTCCTAGAGGTTCTTTCAGCAGCGTGTTCAGTTCTGCTGTTGCTTTTTTCCTACCAGGAATTCAACTTGATCGACAGGCGGGAATTGGCTCCGCTGCAGGAACTCATTGAGAAGCTGGGTTCCAAAGACAGATAAACTTTTCCTGGGAAGACCCACTCAACTTCCAGTCGTGGCCACTCCTTTCTGCTTTGTCCACAGCCATTCTCCCCTTCACCCTCAGTGACACAAGCCCCAAAGAGCCGGATGATGTGCTGGCTGGCGCTGCCTCACTGGGTCTCGCAGGCCTTTGGCAAAACAGTGTTTGTACTGTGCTGCAGCAGCCTGCGTCACCTTGTAACTGGTGGCTGAGCTGTGATGCCTGGCACAGGCGTCCACTTTTTTTCTAAACTACATACTCAAGTCTGGCAAGAATTGCAGTGAGGAACTCAGATGTACAGCTTGCAGCGGGTTGTTTTGTTTTGTGCAGGCGAAGTTCCAGAATGCCACACTGCTGTTTTCAGTGCTGGAGCAAAGCTTTCCTCAGATCCCACGTGGCCATCCTGGGGTTGTGTCCAGCGTGTGCTTCCCATGGGGGAAGGGCAGCAGAGGCACAGCTTATTTTCGGAAGTGCTTTTTTTGGATTTAGATGCACTTTGGCCAAGAGCCTTAAGCTCCCCTCATGGCAGCAGTGATGGGGGAGGAAAAAAAAAAAGTGCCTGGCAAGGGGAGCCTGCCCCTTGGGGTGCAGAGCAGCTTTTCTGCCCCAGCTGGGGGAGGGGGGAGGGCAGGGGGAGGGGCAGGGACCATGTTGGCAAGGCAATAAAGTTTCTTCTTCCTGCTCTCCTTTCTAATGGCTGTCGTATCTTTGTGCCCCCCTGCTGCTTGCACTCTGGGTGCATTATTCTCTTTGCAGAGCTCCCCTTGGGTGGGGGCTGTAGCAGCACTGTCCCTCCCCACCCCCCCCAGTGCCGGTCCAGGAGCCTCCTCATGCAGCTACACGTTTATTGGGCAGGTCACCCCCTGCAGCCCCCCCCTACACCCCCTTCTGCAGCGCTCAGCTCCATCAGGATTTGGGCACGGAGGTGAAGATGCGCAGCCCATGCATGCTCTTGATCTCCTCTCTCAGCGCCTGCAAAAGATGAACATAAGGGCCGACTCCCACCGCAACACAAAGGTGGGTGCTTTGAAAAGCAGGGCTCCCCATTCAGGGCCATGCAGCCCTGCTCTGCGTGCCCTCACCTGATTCACCATCTGATGCTGCTGCACCGTCCGCTTCTCCCGGAACTCCTCCGATTCGATGTGGATCTCATACATGGCCCCGCAGCCGCCTGCAAGGAGCGCAGCCCCGCTCAGCGCCACAGAACGGCCAGGGTTGGAAGGGACCTCAAGGATCATGGAAGCTCCACCCCCTGCCACACGCAGGGCCACCAACCTCCACATCTCACAGCAGCCCAGGCTGCCCAGGGCCCCATCCAACCTGGCCTTGAACACCTCCAGGGATGGACGGGGATCCACAGCCTCTCTGGGCAGCTGTTCCAGCACCGCACCGCTCTCACACCAAACAACTTCCCCCTGACATCCAACCTCAATCTGCCCTCCCTCAACTTCCAACCATTTCCCCCTGTCCTGCAGTTATCAACCCTTTCAAAGTGTTGATTCCCCTTCTGTTCGTAAGCCGTTCAACAACAGGCGCGGCCGTTCGGGAGGGTAGAAGCCTTTTCCTTACCCGAGATGTCCACCACGCGGATGGCGGAGGCGCGGGGGAATTTCTCGCGCAGGACGCGGCTCACGCGCTCCTCCCCGTCCGCCCCCGCGGAGAAACCGCGCCAGGCGCCGCGCGGCACGAGGAGCTGCGGGCACAGAGACGCGAAACGCTCCGGGGGCTGAAGGGGAGGTGGGGGTGGGGATGGGGGTTGCGGCGGGGCCCACGCGGGGCCTCAACGCCGCCGGAGCGGGGAGGAAGGGCCGCAGAAGGCCCGAAGGCCTCGGGGTCGTTCGGTCACTCACCGGCCCGCGGCTCCGCAGCCCCGCCGCGGCCATCGTGGGCGGCGCGCGCCCCCGCTGCCGGAGGAGAGCACACGTGACCGCCGCCCGCCAATCGCCGAGCGCCACGTCATAAGGCCGCGCCGGGGCACAGCGCCGACTGCGGGCCCGGAGGTCTCAAGAAGGGCCTAGGGGATGACCACCCCTCCTTCCCCCCCCCCACTCCCCCCTCTCACCTCCCCCCCACCCGAAATCCCCACAACGCACAGCGGCCTCACCTCCCCTCCAGCGCTGCCCCGTCCCACTGCTCCCCCCGGGCCTCATCCTGCTCCATCCGCCCCAAAGTGCCTCATCCTGCCTAACCCCCCCCCCCCCCCTCAAAAAAACCACCGCGCAGAGCCCATCCCGACCCCAAGAACCGCCCCACAGCGTGGGCCCCAAACCAACCCCCCCCAAACCCCCATTGTCTGAAAGCAGAGCCAAAGAGAACAGCCCCCGATTTGAGTGCAAAAAATAAATATAAAATTTATTAAAACACCCACAATATTTTAAAGATATCAGGAATAATACATTTTGCAGCCGGGTGGGCCGCGTGTAACTTAGAATAAAATACAAATTAAAAAAAATCATTGGGGAAGAATAAGGGGGGGGGGAGGGGGAAGGGGTCCATACTTGCGATTTTTAGGCATCCTAAAAAATAAATTTACCAAAACACTGAAGGGAGGAGGTGGGGGGAGGAAAAGGGTTTGAAGAAACGAGAAACACACAAAAGAGGAGAAAGAAAAGGGAAAATTATACAAAATAAAATTATCGGCATAAATTTACTGTCCTAGGAGTTATCTACAGTTTAATACACATTAATCCTATTGCCTTGAGACATGGGAAAAATCTACCGCTCCTCGATCCGCCCCGGAAAACAAAAACAAAAACAAAAAAACTTCATTTCAAGTAACCACAGCCCCGAGCCGGCCAAGGAATCTTCAAGTGTGTCCCTGGGGGGACCCCCTGCCGCCTCCACTCCATCCTCCGAACCCCACCAAACGCCACAGCAACACAACCCCAAACCCTCCTGCGATCGAATCCCGAGCGCTGAACCCCATAAAAATGGCGCGTTTTTATTTCATTTTAATTTGTTGTTGGTTTTTGTTTTGTTTTTCTTGTATTGTTTACTCGTTTCCTTTTCCTTCCTATTCTCTGCGCCGCGGTGCAAAACCCCACCGGCGAAACGCTCCCAGAATAAAACAAGGCTGAAACTACGGCAGTTTGTAATCCCTGAAGGATGCAAAAATGAGGAAAAGCCCGGGCGGAAAGGGTCAATGAAAGGAAAAAAAAAATAAAAATAGGAACTAACACCGCTGCGAAAGGATCCCTGATTTCGGAAAGATTCGCCCCGGTTTCACTGCCTTCGCTGCCGCGGCGCTGCGGGGTGTGGGGTTGAGGTATTTGCCTGGTTTGGGGCATGGGGGGGCTGCTGCCCCCTCAGCTCACGGGAACCCAAAGGGAAAAAGTAGCACCAATATAACCCAAAAAAAAAATGGAAAGGAGAGCGGGGAGGTGGAAAGGGAATGAAGAGATGGGAGAAGCGTGAAGCCCAGCTATCCCCTGCCACAGGTCCCCGCAGCCAAAGCCCAGTGTTCCAGTGAGGGAAAGGAGCTCCGGGGCCAGGAGGTGCCAGCACCGCGTTTGGGTGCACCGGATCCAAGCACCACGGCCGTGCTCGGGGGTGAGCATCAGGTCCTTGTGTAGTGCCAAGCACCCCAGGACCAAGCACCGGTGGGAGAGCGCCGTGCCCCTGCACCACATCCACACCCCACGCCTGAGCACCACGTTCAAGCACAGTGTTGGTGAACGGTGGGCGAGCACCACGCCTGAGCAACTGTTCCTGAGCACCACGTCCACGCACCGCGCCCAAGCACTGTGTCCACGAACCCTGTTCAAAGCACCGTGACTGCGGACAACGTCTGAGCACCGCGCTCGGTGCCTGAGCACCATCTGAGCGAGCACCGTGTCTGCGTGCCGCGCACGCACACCAGCTCTGAGCACCACAGGTGAGCACCACGTTCCCCTCCCTGGCTGAGCACCACCTCCAAGCACCACGTTCACACACAGTGTGGCCGAGCACCGCATCCATAGCACCGCTGAGCGCCGAGCACCGTGACCGAATACCGCGCTCACACCCCCAGCTGAGCACCGAGTCCATGCACCGCTGCTGGGCACCAACACACAACCAAGCACCGTGTTCACGCACCTGGCTGAGCACCACAGCCAAGCACCGAGGCCACGCACAGTGGCCGAGCACCGCGACCGAGCACCACAAGCAAGCACCGTGTCCGCAGCGCGGGGCCGAGCACCGTGCCCAAGCACCATGGCCACACGCTGGGGCTGAGGAGCACATGCGAGCACCGCATCTGCCCACCCTTGGTTCCTGGAGGGGAACGAAGCTGCCGCAAAGCAAAGGTGCCCACAACGCTTCAGCGTGGCACCGGTTTCTGTTTGCATAAGAACAAGATGCTCCCGGCACGCTTTGAGCTGTCGCTCCGGAAAAGTAAACTTCCTTCTCAACGACATCATTGCTTTTTTTTTAAATTTTTTTTTCTTGGTTCTCTAGTTTCGTATATACATTAGTAGCACCTCGGCAAGATGGAATCAGGCAGAAGCATGATATAGTTTGTTAAAACACCATAGCACCATTTTGATTAGAAGATTTCATTTAATAAAAATATGCCTTAAAGAGCCCACAAAGCATATTCCAGTACTAAAAGGAAAAGTCAGCAATTGAGGCACCTCAGGGATTCTGGTTTCCTTCTCCTTCCTGAGCCTCGTCCCAAGAGTGCCAAGAGGGGGAGCGGCCCCCGGCCAGCACCGAGGTACCCACCATGGCCAGGAACACTGCAGTGAGCATGGAGATCTCCCCCCGGTTCCCATCGTGGGTGTTGTTCTAGCACCAGTGTGGCTGCGACCTGCTGCAAAGTGTCTTCCCCACCCCCCCGCCCCCCCCGGCCCCGATGCAATTAAAAACGCCGCCCCCAGCACACCCCACTGCCCACCCCGCACCAGGACGTCCCCGCAGTGCTTCCACCCCATGGCTTCTGCGCAGGTGGGACAAGCGCGGGCGCTGGTAAAGATAAAGAAAAAGATTTTGCTTAAAACAGACTCTCAGCAGCAAGGGGTTAAAGAGCTGTGCATAGTTTTCTAGTTTTCATATAAGAAGTCTGAAGCATGCTAATTTTCAATGACTGAGATTTGAGGTAGGTTATACGTAATGTAGTGTAAAAACGTGAGACTGCAGCAGTTCTCGCCCTGACCCACCCACCACTGCCCCCCCGGACCAGTTTGAGCCTCCCTTCAAGGCAGTGGGGGACGCCGCACTGGAGCAAGCCCCCAAACCAGACACCTCCAAGGAAGCAGGACTTAGACAGGTTGCACGGACCGAAACATTCTCCAAACGCGCCCCTTTCTCCCAAATTTCTTGCTAACGTCATCTACGCAAAGCTTTCAAGGCACCCCTGCGACAACCTACAGCACGGAAGTCAGACAAGACCTGGGCAAAGCAAACCAAGGCCGGCACCCGAATCCGACCTCTTTCATTCTTAGACCTCCAAACAGCACTGCCGCTGCACCACGGCTGAGCCCCATGGCCAAGACCCATGGCCAAATGCTACAGCCAAGGCCTATAGCCAAGCCCCATGGCCAAGACCCACGGCCAAAGGCTACAGCCGAGGCCTACAGCCAAGCCCCATGGCCAAGACCCATGGCCAAGACCCATGGCCAAGCTCATGGTCAAGACTCACGGCTAAAACCATGACCAAGCCCCATGGCCAAGCTCCATGGTCAAGATCTATGCCCAAGCTCCACAGTCAAGACTTACAGCCAAGATCTATGGCCAAATGCTATGGCCAAGACCCATGATCGAGTCCCATAGCTGAACTCCATGATCAAAACCACGGCCATGACCGATGGCCAAGACCAACAGCTGAACCCCATGGCCAATACCCATAGCCAAGCCCTGAGGCACGCAGCCCCAGGACACCCGCAGGCCAACCTAAGGTCTGACTTGCCATGAACTCTACAATCCTGATATGCTATTGGGTACTTATAAGAAAAGCGATAATAGCTCATTGAATTTCCTTGTCAAATATACGCGACTTTACAGATTACAGTTAAAAAAAACAAATTATGAAGGACGGACAAAGCATGTTAAATATTCTGCCAGTATTTACAGTTCTCCCACCATAATTGTGTCTAAAACATACTGCTTTCAAGTTGTTGGGAGGGGGGAGAGGGAGTTTGTTCTTTTTGTTTTTTTGTTTTTTGCTTTTTTTGCTTTTTTTTTTTTTTTTAAGTTTCGCTTTCATTTTTAAATCTAGGTGAAAGTGCTTTTAAAAAAATTCTTTCCCTATGTACAGGTTTTAAAATCAGACTGACTACACAAAGGTTCAGGCTGTTTTACCGAGATCCTGCTGAGCTGTGCCGGTGCGTGGGGTTGCAGTAAACACACACGGTGACTTCAGCACGGTGACGGCGCCGGCTCTCGCTTGCGTGTTCCCCAAAAGGCACCTGGAAGTGCAAAGCGACGGCGCAGCCCCGTCCCGCACCCAGCGCCCAGCACGGCTCGAGGGTGGCAGCCTCAGCTGAGGTTGTTGGGAAAGCACCACGCAGTGTTGTCGGATGGTTGGTGGGTGGGTTGGTTAAGTTTGTTGGTTGGTGGGTTGGTTGGTTGGTTGGTTGGTTGGTTGGTGGGTTGGTTGGTTGGTTGGTTGGTGGGTGGTTGTTTTTTTTTTACTGTGGGAAGAACAGCAACCTGTAGGAAGGTGAGATGATGGCACCTGGGGAGAGAAAAACGCGGAGCGCACCGCCGCGCCGACTCACCCATCGGACTGAGAGTGTGGGGAGACGAGTCCCAGAGTGGGTTTGCTCCTCCCAGAGCCGCTCGTACGGCCAAAGTCCCCCAGAGACTGAAAGCACCAGACTTCAGCAACAGTGATGTACAGAGAGCAACGGTAGCTATTCACAGTTTTGTGTTGTTTTTGTGGGTTTGTGTTCTTTCTTTTTCCTATTTATGTGTTTGATTCCTATTGGGTTTCTCGGAGACGCAGCCGAGCTGCTCCTCTTCTCCTTAGGGCAACGGAGCCCCAGACGAGCGCAGAGCCCCGGACCCAAGCATGGAGCTCCGGGAGCAGCACCCTCCACATGATGCCCTGAGGTCTCCACCCACGGGGATGGACTCCTCCAGTTGTAAAACAGCCATTGTAGGTCCTTGGGAACCAACAATTAAAAAAATTGGATGTTCGGTGCATCCGGCTGACGTTAGAGCACTCGTTTCCAGGTGGCTCTGAGAGGCCGTCCCTGATCCCCGCAGCCTGGGGAGGTCCACCTCTGCCTTTATACGCTGGTTTGGTGTTCGGGTTGTTTCTCATTTTTTTCTTTTTTTTTTTAAATTTATCCATATATTTTTTTCCTCGATGTTCGCTTCGTTTTTTGAAGGTCGGCTTCGTCATTCTCATCAGATTAAAAAATAATAATAATAATCCAATAAATACGCGGTTTTAAGTGGAATTAAAAACCTCTCCTTTGCGAAAGGACGCTATAAACTTCTCTCTCCATTCTTGCAGTGCACAAGGATAGATTAAAAAAACACAGAGATATAAATATTAGGTTACCGAAAAACGTCAAAGAGCATTGTTCCTTTCCTATTTTCCTACTCTTTGCCAAGTGCGGCTTGCACCCGCGTCGGTTCCGTTGTTTCCAAGCGTAACGTTGGGTTTATTTTGCTTTTTTTTTTTCCTGCTTTTTTTTTTTTTTTTTTTTTTTTTTTTTTTTTCTTCTCCCCCATGCCCGAGGAGAAAGCACCACGAAGCAGCACCGGGACTCCAGTGCTGCCGACTTTGAGGTAAGAAGGGCTGCGGCGGCCGCCTCCGCCTCAGACCCAGCGGCTGTAGGGCCCCGTCACCTTGGTGTACGCGTAGGAGGACACAGTGATGGCAGAGTTGGTGGGGATGGCCACCGCCTGCCGTGTGGGGACCGCGTTCCTCCGCTCCTTGGTGGCCGCCTCGGCCGCCAGCGCGCCGCCCCATTTGCGCTTCTTGGCGAAGGCCTTGGCGTCCTGCTGCAGCCCCAGGCGCGCCGCCTCCTCCTGCCGTGCGCGAGCGCGCTCCGCCAGCTGCTTCATCTTGGCCTCCCACAGCGCCAGGCCGTGGTTGGGCTGGTTCAAGTTCTTGTGTTGGTAGAAGACCAGGGAGATGCGGGTGGGGTGGCAGCGGTTGGGTTTCTTCAGCGGGGTGGTGGCGTGCAGCTCGCGGCGGGCGCACTCGATGAGGATGGAGCCGTGCGCGGGCGCCACGGCCACGCCGCCGATGTTCTCGTCCAGGAAGTTGTGCTCGCTGTCCGACCACTCCTCCTCCTCTTCTTCTTCCTCCTCCTCCTCCTCCTCCTTCACTGCCTTCACAGACGCCTCCTCGACGCCCTCCTCCAGCCCAAAAGGATCCCACGGCTTCTCCTGACGGACCCCCGCTGCTCCCTTCTCACGCACCGCTGCCTCCCACGGCTTTTCAGGCAGCCCCGCCACGGGTGCCGGCGTCCTCCGCCCCTCCGCCTTGCCAGAACCCCACGGCTCTTCAGAGAAGACGGGCAGCTCCGGCAGGGCCGAGCCGAAGCCCAGCGGTCCCAACTCCCAGCCCTTGTCCCGCAGGGTCGGGGTACCCGCACCGCCCAGCACCGTCTCCCCCAGCTTGCAGGGGCTCCACGGCTTTGGCAGCAAGCTGGAACTGCACGACGACGATGCTTCTTCTGCCAGGACATTGGGCCACTGCTTCTCCGGCAGCGGCAGGCGCACGGCAGCATCGAAGGCGCTCAGCTTCTCCCGTCCTCCGGCACCTGGCACCAGGCTGCTCCACGAGCTCTCAGCCGCACTAGTCCGCTCGGGGGAAGACGAACCTCGGGACGACGCTTTGTAAGGACTCCACTGCTGCTCTGGTACGGGGACAGCGGGTAGAGCCAGACCGGTGCCAGGTACACCTGCTGCGGGGTTGTTTAGGGGCTCGATGCTGGGCGGGGGGTCCGGGGGCTCCTGCTTGATGGCCCTGCTGCCAAAACAGTTCTGTGCAAACGGCGATGTCTCCTCCGAGCCTGTGCTAGTCCTGTGCACCCCAGCCGCAGCCGTCTTCTGCTGGCTGGCATAGCGGCTGGCCCGCTCATAGGTGCGCTGGTGATGGTTTTTGCTCCGGACGCTGTGTGGGATGGGCTCGGGGAAATCCGTGTTCCTGTAGGTATGGTTGAGATTCTCCTGCAGCACCTGAATGTTGGGCTTCTTCTCGTAGCTGTTGTTCACCCAGCTCTCGCCCCTCTCGGGCACCCCGTAATTCAGAAACTGCGAGGGGAACACGTGGTTGTTGGAAAAACCGTAATACCCAAAGGAGGGCAGCGTGAACTTGGAATGAAACCCGTTCACGGAAGGCAGATTGGGCTGTGCATAGTAGGAATGGTAAGAGTAAACACTGTTCATGCTGTAAGGGTCAGAGGGCCGGCAGCTGCCCAGCACCGAGTAGCTCTCCACCACCGCATTGCCGTTGTACTTGAAGGCGTTGTAATGGCTCTGCGGCTCCACTTTGATGGAAGGTTTCAGCGGCTGTGGGGAGAGCCCACTTTTCAACGCCATACCTGTGGGCACAGCACACACAGCCACCGTGACCAGCTGGCCGAGGTGATACCGGCAGGAACTGAGGACCCCGTGCCTAAAAAACCCAGACAGCCTCAAAAATCCAACAGCAGCAGTATCGCTGGCCGAGTCAGCCTGGCTCTGACTGGCATCACCCCATGCCCTGGCGGCAATTTGCACCCATGCGCTGAGCTGCAGCAAAAAGCATGGGCACCACAACAACCACAGTGCAAAGCCAGACCCCACAGCGTAAGCTGGTAATGCCAACTTGCACGCAGCGCTGCTGGTGCACCCTGTGGCCCAAGAAAGCCCCTAAACATTACACCTCCCAAAACCACAAAGGAACATCCTCATCCCCTCACTGCTTTCTGGACAGCTTGGGGCCGTGCGACCTCAGCTCTGACCCCATTACCTGCATTTTGTTGGAGCGTAGGAAGTTCGAGCGCTTCCTGCTTGATCTTCTCTGGTGTCATCAGCTTCTCCTTCTGCAGTTTCTTCTTCTCCGCTGCGGCTTTCTTTGCCTCCAGCTGTCTCTGCCGACAGGACTTGGCAGGCTCGGGCAGCTTACGCACCTCACGGGGGAAGGATGTGAGCACCTGGATGGCCCCGCTGCCCACCTTCGCGTTTTGGTTCTCCTCGCTGCCGAACTCATCCGTGCTGGACATCTTGTAGAGGGGGAGGACGTGCAGCTGCTCATCTTCGGGAATCTTCCCCACCACACGATTGTCTTCCTTTGTCAGCGTGCAGACCTGGGGGAGTGCAGGAAGCCATGAGGGGACAGGGCTGCCAAGCTCTAGAGATGCTGACAAATGCAGCCCAAGGGGGACAATGGTGACAGCCCTGACTCAACACCAATCCACACCCCAGGCTTGCAGCAGTGTGCATCCCCCAGCCCACTCTGCTCCCCTGCTGCTGTCTGGAACTTCCCATGGGGTTTGGGTCAGACAACAGCAAATGTGCAGTTCCCGTTGGTGCTTTGCTTACATCTGGTGGGGACAGCTTCAGCACCTTGCAGACACGAATGCTTTCATTCACACAGCTCAAAAAGGCACCAGAAGCCAAAGGGAAACCGTTCCCGAAAAGCCTCGCCAGTGCCTACGTACCACTGTGCAGCCATTGTAGAGGTTATGCTGATCTTTGTGAGCATGAGCACAGAAGTCCATGCACGCTGTCACCCCTGAAAATGGCCTCCCCTCCTTCAAGCCCAGCCGGCAGTCTATTGCGATATCCTCATTGGTAACCTAGCAGAATAAGAAGGCTCCGGTTACCCGAAATCTGCATGCTGCCACCCGGCTCCCATTCTCCTGGCCGCCAGGCTGCAGAGCCCAGGAGAGGGTGGGTGGTTGGGTACCTGATTCTGGTAGGCCTGTGGTGCCAGCCTCTTGTAAAGCGGAGCAACCTCAGTGGCCAAGTCCTGAAAGCTTTTCCGGAGCAGCTCTTCCTGCAATACAGAAAACTGAGCATTCGTACACAAGAGGACATCACCCCAGGGTTTTGGCAGCAGGGATGCAATCAGGGATGCAGCCCATGCACATCACACTGCGTCCAACTTTCCCCACTATGTCTGCCATCACACAAAGCA
The DNA here is from genome assembly GCF_905368555.1 of Meleagris gallopavo. Lineage (NCBI taxonomy): Eukaryota > Metazoa > Chordata > Aves > Galliformes > Phasianidae > Meleagris > Meleagris gallopavo. The sequence goes on from NC_139427.1 coordinate 3,121,573, forward strand.
CACAGCCTCAGTTTCTGGTGACATCTGGGCTACTCAACCCCCAGCCTCAGTCTGTTGTGCTTCTAATTGCACAACACAAGAGTCCTCCTGCATCTCCCCTGGGGTTTTTAGGGAGGCCCCATTTGTCACACCTGGCAGCAATGCCCTGAGACATCAGTGAGAGCCTTACCAGGTCAGGTCGTTGTTTTTTCTCCCCAGTTCACCAAAACTACTGTAAGGGACCCTATTTTCAGACTTTCTCCTCCCAAAACTTGGAGTCAGGGTTAAAAGGAAACCATCCCCCCTCTCCCCAGTACTACCGTGCCACTCACCTCCTTGGGATTGTCCCCCACCAGCCTGAACTTCCGTGGAGTTTTGCTTCGGGCATATTTGCAGCCATTAAAATACATGCTCCAAGAGCAGCCGAAGGAGAAGGAAGCGCCGCAGGTGTTGGGGTCCTTGCCTTGGCACGCACAAGTCCGGCTGCAGGAGGGACAGCGAGGAGGAGCATCGGTCACCACCGCAGTGACAGCATCTCCCTCCCTATGGGTTGGAGGGCTGACAGCTGCCCCGCTGAGTGAGAAACGTGGGAGGACGCCCGTGTCCCCTTCTGACCCACGTCCCCAAGCCGGTGTGGTGACCCACTGACACTTACTCGTCATTCAAGCCGCAGCGGCGGCTGGTGGGGTTGCCGTACTTGGTGAGGGTGTCAGTGAGCTCCTGGTACAGCGTGTCACCCAGCGTGCGGGGGATGCCCTCCCAGGCCAGGATCAGGATGATGATGACAGCGTTCTGGCAGTGGTGGCCAGCTCGGTGACGCACCAGGCATAGCAGCTTCTCCTCTTGGTTGTGTCTCCGGATCACCTGTCAAACAGCCGGGCCCAGTTGGCACACAGGTCTCCACCAGTGAGTGCTGGCTGCCTCTGCACCGTCCCACAGGAACACGGAGAAGAGAGCCACAGGAACAACTCTGGGTATGTCCTTCCCCATGGGCTTTGGGGTAGCAGAGTGACCCCAAGGCCCACAGTACTCGGTGGATGTCACTGGGTGAGCACTGTGGGTGCTGGGTCGATGGTTGGATTACAGGATCTTAGCAGTCTTTCCCAACCTTATTGATTTTATGATTCTATGATTCTACAAGGGTGGGAAGCCCTGCAGAGGTTCCCAGAAGTGGCCGCCACTTTTGCTTTGCCCTCCACTGCTACACCTTGAGCATCCTGTCTTGGTCTCCATGACTACCAACAGTGGGGACCTCCCTGTCCCCAAGCAGAGAGGGGACAGACAGCAGCATTACGCTGAGAATGGCAGAGGTGGGACAGAAGCCCTGAGCCCAGGGGTGCTTCATTCCCCCTAACCTACGTTTGACTGAATGGCACTGATGGAGAGCGATGTACAGCCCCGGGGACTTCTGAGGCCACTTCTGCACTGCTGGTGCCACAAAGGGTCTGGGGGCTGCAGGCACTCACTCACCCACTTGGCGATGGGGCAGCCCCGGGAGCTCTTCCCCTCCTTCCCAGTGTAGATGACCTTCTCAATGCGAATGGCTTTGCCCTTCTCGCCATACCTGTGGGCAGACCCACATCAGTCACTAGTGTCCTGCTGAGGCCCCACACACCTCCCCCTCTGCCCTCTGAAGACCCCAAGCCCCTCTCCAACAGCCCATGGCCCAGCCCGATGTCGGGGTCCTGCAAGGGGTTGGGGTGGGGTCCCTTACCGCTCCTCCATCAGCTCCCGGATGGATGCCACGGTGGGCCCTGAGCCCAGGTGGGTGTAGTACGGCCCCTCGTCCTTCTCCACGATTTGCTCTGCAGGAAAAGGCGTGGGGGGAGGGAACAGAGATGTTGGGGTGTCCTCTGGGAACCACATCACTCAGATGTTAAATTCCCTCAAATGAAGCACTTTTGCATGAAAAATCAGGCATTTCCTCACTGACAGAGCACAAGCCTCAATCCTGACTGCACTATTTTGGCACTGAGCGTTTTAGGGCTGAGAGAGTTTTGCTCTGGTTTTACAGCTTATGACAGCACTGGGGGAAATTGGGAGATCTATGGGAACAGAGAGATCATAGGGGGAAGCAAAGGGCAGTGCAGGAGTTGGACCCACAGAATAGGGTCAGATATGGTTCAGCCCATCCTCTGCTCCCAGCACTGATTTTCATTCTCATCATGTTCAGCAGTTCTGCTGCAGCTGCCCAGGCAGGGATCAGTGCAGGATGCACAGCAACAGCCGACTGCATCGCAGCATCCACCAGCACGGGCACCGCGTGGAGCACTGAGCCCCGCCTCCCACTTAATTGCTTTCTCTTATGGCTTTTTCTTGAGAAAACAGCCTGTGGGAGAAGGGCACGGTGGAAGGAGCTGGGCTGCGAATACCGTGCTGCAAAGTGTAACAAATCCAGCACAAAAACACGCGGATCAAGCGCTCACTTGCCACTGACCACCTGGCCATGAAAGCAAGAGAGAAGAAAGCCCAAACTTGCCCTGCAGCCAATGCAGCTGCAGGGTTTGGCCGTAAAGTCCCACCAAAGCTGCAGAGCAGCCTCAGTGCCCCCCAGGTGTTGCCAGGGTGACATTCCCAGCCCCACCGAAGGACCTCCCAGCATCACGGCATAGCCCCAGCACCAGGCATCGCCCCCACACCCCCGTGCCCCCACTCACCCACACAGTCACAGGTGGGGAACTCGGCCTGCGCGCGCTTGGCAGGGGTATCCAGCAGGCTCTTGGTCGGCGTGTCCAGGTATTTGAGAGGCGACTCCAGGAACCCGCTGAGGGTGGGGGTCAGCGGCACCTCATCCTTGGTGGGCGTCCCCTCCGCCTCGTCGGCGTTCTGGCTCTCCTCAGAGTAAAAGCACGTGGTGGACAGCACGGTGATAGCACCAGAGGACTCGATTTTGATCTGCTTGGGGGAGCGCACGGAGAAGAGATGCTCTGGGGGAGGTCCCTTCCCCGGTGACAGCGCGGAGCCCCCAGGGGCGGCATTGCTGGGGGCCACAGCGGCGGCGGTGCTGGCGGTGGTGGGGGGCACCTGCGAGGCTGGCGGCTGCCCCTCTGGCAGCGCGGTGGTCCCGGTGGGTGGCAGGCTGAAGGTGTCCCCGAACTCGGCCTCGAACTGCCGGATAAGCTCCTCCAGCTTGTCGTCCACCATGGCAGGCGGCGCTCCTTCCGGGCCCGGCGCCGGTGGGTGGCTGTGGGTGTCCCCCCCAGGGGTACCCCTTTCCTGAGAGTCGGGAGCGGTGGGCGGGCACGGGGTGGGCGCTGGGGGCTCGGGCTGCGGCGCTGCGGCGGGGGGCTCAGCGGGGGTCCGCAGCCCCTCCAAGCTGATCTGCCAAAAGGGCAGGAAGAGCGGCTGTGAATCCTTCTGCTTGGGCTTCTTGATCTGCACCTGCTTGCGGGCTGGCTTGTCTGGCTGCATCCTTTTCTTCTTCTCCTTGGCCTGCTTCTCGAAGGTCTTGGGCGTGCTGGAGGTCCACCAGCCAGGCGGGCGCTCCGGGGGGGTCGCGGAGAGGCTCTGCTCGAGGAAAAGGCTGCGCTTGTGGTGCAGGTGCTGCTGCAGGACCAGCTGTGTCTTCCTGTGCAGGTCGGGCTCCTGCAGCACGCGGGGGCTGCTCGCCGTCTCCTTGCTCGGTGTCCGATCCGGGGGCTTCGGGGCTGCTGCGGGGGGGGCTCTGCCAGCCTCAGGCCGCTTGAAGGCCACAGCGATGTATTCGGTGCTGCCCAGGAGCTGCTCCAGCTCCGCCATAGGATCGGTGGTCCCAGACGGAGGCACCACATCAATGGATGGCTCCGGGGGGGCAGGGGGCACCGGGGGGGGCGGCGGCGGTGGCGGAGCGGGGGGCGGCCCATCAGCACCGGGTTGAGGAAGCGTGGCCGAGAGCTGCGTCAGCGCCTCGATGGCGATGGCCGTCTGCAGGCTGATGTTCTTCTCCTTGGCAATATTCAGTGCACTTTGGGAAAAGGGGAGGCCATCCGATGGGCACGGCTCGGTGGCCTCCAGCACCGCGGGGGGAGCGATAGCACCTTTGTCGGGGGGCGGCGGGGCGTGGGGCAGCGGGGCCTCTCCCAGGGCCACCTGGATCTTCTGCTCCAGCCACTCCAGGTAGTCGGGGCACTCGGGGCCGTCGCAGTTGCAGTTGGGGGGCTTCATGCCGTGCTTGGCCAGGGCGAGGGCGGCCTTGAGGGCGTGCAGGTCCTCCCCCCTTGGCACGCCGTCCCGCGGCGCCAGCCCTCCCCGGCTCATTTCGGTGTCAAACTTCTTGTAGAGCAGCGAGGGCGAAGCCGGGGCGGGCAGCCGGTAGGAGGACACCGCTTCGGCCACCGCCGAGAAGGCCACCAGGTTGCGGGCGTCCTCCAGGCGTGCTGGGCCGGCGGGGGGGCCGGGCAGCCACCCGCTGGGCTCCATCAGTGCGCTGCCCCCCGCCTGCGGCCGGCCCCCAGCGGCCAGGCCCAGCCGGCCGCCCTCGCTCAGCGTCCTCTCGCCGCCATAGTCGATCAGCCCTTCTTCCATTGGGCCTCTTCTGGGGCCATCAACCGGATCGCCCCCCGGACCTGTCTGAGAGTGGGGAGAGAGGAGAGGTGTGAGTAACCCCTGCAAAATCCTGCGCCCCGTATCCCACCCCACAGCCTACCACCATCCCCCTGTCCATTCCAGCACAGCTGCAGGTGCCCCTGCGCTCCTCCCGTCCCCACGTCCCAAAGGCCCACAAGGAGCTGTGCTCTCTGGGACTGCAGCTCAGCACCGCAGCGATGGGGCACTGAGCAAGAAGTGGGGCAGAAAGGAGAGAAGGGGGTCCAGAGCCCATCTCCCCAGTGGGTGCTTGACATGGGGGGGAAGGTGAGGTGGCATCTCTGCGGGTGAGGTGGGTGGAGGTCTCAGTGCCACAAGGGATGGGATGCAGAGCATTTTGTGGTTTGTCACTAATAGGAGAGCCCTGTGCGGGGCTGGGGGATGCCTTCATCCCTTTCTGGGGCTGCATACAAGCAGGGAGAGACGGAGCAACAGGCAGAGCAAAACCCCCGTGGAAGCAGAGAGGAGCATCTCGAGTCCTCCTTGCCTCAAACATCCCCCCGGGGGGAAAAGGACGGGCGAACCCAATTGGCAGCGCAGAGTAGCGACCCCGTCCACCCTCCCCACGGCCCCTCCGCAGCCGGCAGGGAAGGGATCCCCCCCCTACCCGCCCCCCCACGCAGGAACTCCCGCATGCGTGGCCTGGTCCCGGTTGGAGGCTTCCCCACGAGGGCCGTCCCTGCTGTTCATCCGACCGAGAGGAGGGGGAAACACGCGGGGCTGCACGCGGCCTCCCGCACCGCTCCTTTTGTTCCCGGCACCGCCGCCGGGGGGGGTGGGGAGGTTGGAAGGGGGGGGCCGCGGGATTCCATCCCGAAACCAACAGCGATTCCCCCCCAACGCCGCCGCGAGGAACCCACCCGTGCGCACCCACCGCCCTGGGGGGGGGGAACCGGAACGCCGCGGTGCGGAGCGGCCCCGTCCGCGTGTCGTGAAAAGAGGGGAAAATCCCTCCGAGGAAGTAAAAATTATCTCCGCTTCATTTATTTATTATTATTTCGCCCCCTTCCCTCCTCCCCCCTTTCAGTTTTCAATGCTTTGGGCGGAAGGAAAACAAAAAAGGCCGCGGCACGCACCGACCCCGCCGGGTACCCCCGGCCCGCGCCGCGCTCCTCCGCAGCCACCGGGACCGGCGCGGCCGCGGCGCGGCACTTACGCTGCGGGGGAGCGGCGGCGGCGGCGGCGCGGAGGGACGGAGGCGCCCGCGGAGGGACGGAGGCGCCCGCGCTGCTCCGCGCCGCACCGCGCCCGGCCGCGGCTCCCCGCCCCCCGCGGCAGCTGCAGGAGCCATCAGCCCCGGCGCCGCGCGCACGTACGGGCGGGGAAGGAGGGGGTGGGGGGCGGTAGGGGAGGGCTGGGGGGGAACGTGAGCTCGGCCCCGCAGCCCCCGGACCGCCCGGACGGCTCCCGAGAGCCGGCACGTGTCACGCTACAGCCCGCAGCCTCAGCGCCCCGCGGCTCGGTGCGTCCCGTACATCCCCCAGCCCCATACATCCACAGTCCTTGCATCCCATAACCCCTGCATCCCATAACCGTACATCCCATAACCGTACATCCCATAACCCGTACATTCCATAACCCCTGCATCCCCCAGCCTCATACATCCACAGTCCGTGCATCCCATAATCCCACAACCCTATGCATACCATAACCCATACATGCCACAGCTTTGTGCATCCCACAGCCCCGTGAATCTCACAACCCATACATCCCACAGCTTTGTGCATCCCATAATCCATACATCCCACAGCCCCCTATATCCCATAACCCATGCATCCCACAGCTCTGTGCGTCCCGTAGCCCATACATCCCACAGCCCATGCATCCCACAACCCTGTACATCCCACAATCCATACATCCTGCAGCCCTGTAAACCCCCCAGCCCTGTACAACCCGCACCTCTGTACACCCCACAGCCCCGTGCATCCCACAATCCATATCCCACAGCTCTGTAGATCCCTTTTCCCATCCATCCCACAGCCCCATATATCCCACAGCCCTATAGATCCTGCAGCCCCACACACTGACCAACACCATGTGATCTGCAGCCCTACACATCCAGCACTCTTACATCCCTTGCACCTCTGCATACTCAGCAAATTACGACCAGCAACCATCAGCACTGTGCAACCCTACAGAACTGTGTTACCTGCAACCCTACACAACCGGCAACCCTATAAACTCAAGCAACTCATATCCAGCAAGCGCCGTACCCTGCAGCCCCATGGATCCAGCAAGCTGTACATACAGGAACCCCCTACACTCTACACAAACAGCAGCATCCCATGGGGACCAGGCATCCCCAGCTGCAGTGCCACAGCCACCACAAGGCCTTTTTCCTTCTTTTTTTCCCTCTCCCTCCCTATTTTTTGTTACTGTGCCATATCTCCCCCTGGCCCTATATGAAACACGGAGCGAAGGCACGCTGGAGAAGCAGGCAGCATTCTGCTGTGCTCCTGCTTGTCCAAACCACACATTTGGGAAACAACCACTTCAATGCCAGGCAAAGCATTGGTCCTCATCCCCAGCATCCAAAAGCCACCCAATGACGCCCATCCGGCCCCATGAATTGGGGGCTTGGGGTTTTTGTAAACCCCCCCTACACACACACACACACCTCAACTCATTTTGCAGGCGTGGGGCTTGGAGCAGCCGAGTGCTTCATCCCACCACAAATCATTCCATTGGAAGGGCAGGATTTGGGGGATGGAGGTGCCCAGATGTGACGATGTACGGTATGGGGTTTGGAGGGGGGGTATAGGGGGGAGGAATGGATGCAGTACTGGCAAAGCCAGGGCACGGCAGGGTGCTCGGGAGGTCAGCAGTGCTGCCAGCGCCAGCGGTTGGGGCCGGCCAAGAGGCAGGCGGCTGTTTGGCTGCCGGCCCCGTGCCGCGCTCGTGGTTTTCTTCCCCTGGCAGCAGCCCCGGGATCCTCCGGGCTCTGGGGCACCGTGAGGCCCCCGCGGGATGGGGAAGCCCAATGTGGGTGAGCATCCCTGAGCACAGCCCAAAGGAAGGGCAGGCGGTCGGCAGCACGCCCTGGGGATGGATGTGCCGCTCAGCGGGCACAGAAAGCCGCCCAATGCCACCAAGGTGCCGGCAGCAGGGATGCTGGAGAGGAGCCCGGTGGCACGGATGCCCCGAGCGGATGCGACAGCCTTGGGAAAAGCAAACTGGAGAGCCATGGAGCCCCTCCCGGCGCTCCCAGCCGCTCGCTTGTTTTCCAAGCTGTTTCCGTGGCCCCGGCTGACCCCAGCACTGGGTTTGAGCCGCTCGCTCCTGTCCTCATTTAGCCTGGCGGAAAGGCAGAGCTATGGCAGGGCTGTGTCGGAGGGAACCCATCCCTGCTTCCATGGGCCATTCAGGGACCCCCGGAGCCATAATCCTGCTCCGGATGCCATTGGGACAAGCATTTCATCCTCTTTTCCATCTCGCAGGGAACAAGCTGGTGTAATGACACATATTCACACTGTTCCAGCCCCAGGAGCCTGCAATAGGACGGGGAATTTTTCTCCACCAGGAAACTGCCTCCAACCCCATCCTCTCTGGTGAGGCTCCAGGAAAAGCATTTTCCCAGCCCAGCCAAGCTGCAAGCAATGGGAAAGCTGATCAAAGCAAGGGGAAAAGATGGGAAACCAAAGGTGTTTGGGAGCAGGATTGCCCAACGGCAACGCTCAATGCGCAAAGGGGAGCTGAGTGCCAGGATGCAGCTCCTCCAAAATCGCCCTGACCGAGAGCAGCTGCGCGCCGGCATCTGTTGTTAATCCACCCTGGATGCCTTTCAAAGCCGGGTTGGAACATTCATCCCCGCGTATGCAAGCGGCCCCTGAGGTCCCACTCCGGCTGGGCAAAAGGAGGAACCTGTGGGGCACAGCACTCTGGGATGCTCAGCACCAGCACAGCCAGATCAGCTCCTCAGGAGCTGCACAGGGCTGGCGTTCCCATCGCGGCACTGAGCCGGGAACCAGCATTTGGCAAGAGAAAGGGAGAATGGCTTGCCAGGCTGCGTCAGGCTGCTCCGACCGGCAGCGAGGGAGGGGAGAAGAGCTCTTTAAAGGGAAAAGAAAAAAAAAAAAGGAAAAAAAAAAAAGCATGGCGCTATTTTTGTTTCTTGGAGCGGCTTCAGTCCAACACAGCTGACTCCTCTCGTGCAGGCGCTCAGCTACCAGATTGGCGCTGCGGCCGGCCGGGCAATGCCAAAAGAACGGCTGGAGGCAAGCGGTGCTCCAGCAGAAAGGGAAGGGATGGAAAGGATGAAAAGGAGAGGAAGGGATAAAAAGAAGGCCAAGGGGAAAGGAGAAGAGAGGAAGGGGAAAGGCAAAGAAAGAACATAAGGTAAAGGAAAGAAGGGACGTGGACTCACCTGGGAAGGAAGAGGAAAGTGCGTGGGCTGTGGCAGAAACGCCTGAGGCTGTGCTGAGCCTCTCCCTGTGCCGGCAGCACTTTGCCACCCACCCGAGCTACCCATGTGGGGCCGGGCTGCGTTCTGCAGCCCCTCACACCCTGCCAGCACTGCCTGCAGGGGGACCAGGCACAGTGCCCTCCTGCACGTCTCCCATCAACCCCACTGGGGATTTCCCCATCGCCCAGTTCCTCTGCCTCGCAAGCAGGGTGCAGAAATCCAGCCAGCCTTCGGGAATTGATGGCCATGGCGCAAAGCCGCCCCATTCCCATCCCACCAGGTCTGTGCGCACTGCTGGGACCGAGGGTCCCGTGTTGCACCGTGGGTGCATGGCTCCGCAAAGCCCACCTGATGGCCCGCTGTACCTGGGGGATGCGCAGCCCTGGCCCCGCTCCTCGCTTCGTGAAATCCTTCAGCAGCCCGAGCTTTCAGCAGAGGAGGAGGAGGGACGTGCGTGCGGCAAGCACGAACACGTCGGCAGCACGATGGCTGGCGGGCAGGAGCAGGGAGATGAGTGGGAGCCCAGCCCTGCCCAGTCTGGGTGCGGGGACAGCACCGGCTCCCCCAGCCGGTTTCACTGCCGCGACCCGTCCCGGCAGGGAAAAGCACCCGGGGAGAAAGCGAGATGCAGGGCGGGCTTGGCATGGCCCAGTACAGTGTGCCCACGATGCCCCACCTGCTGTATGCTGCTCCCCCAGCCCCCGTGACTCACCCCAAAACACCACCACTGCCACCCCACGTGTCCCACCAGGGCTGGGGGGGTCCTGAAGTGCCAGAGCGGACGTGACGGGAACCAAGTCACATTCAGGAAGAGCCTCTTGGGGGACACATCCTGCTCTGCAAGTCAGCACAGAGACACGGGACGGTCGCTTCCCCTTTTACCAGCTTCAGGCTGAGATCCTCTTTCTTGCAAGTACAGAAGCGGACGGTGCATTTTCCTGCTTGGCTCCAATCCCTGTGTGCACGCACAGCTGAAAGCTCGGCAGTGCAAGCTAGCTGCCCCCCACAAAGGGAACACTGCCACAGCCACGTCCCCTCGCCAAGTGCCCTCCCCACATTTCCCTGTACTCACCCCGGCACGGCAGCCGGCAGCTGGCACCGGCGCACAGACAGGTCCCCATGGAGGGGAAGGCGTGAAGACCCCCACCATGAGGTTAGCAAGGCAGCGAGGCTGGGGTTGAGTAAGGCAAGTTCCTTGTCCGCCCTATGTACGGGCTCAGACACATGCTCAGTCAGAGCTGCTGCATCTCTCCTACGCACAGTGCTGAAGAAGCACCTGAAAAGCGAGCAGGAGCCTTTCTACACAGGGACGTGTTTGCATCACATCCTTTCAATGCAGTCCTGATCAGCACCGGCACAATGGCTTCTGCAGCACACCGCACAAAATCTCCCTTTTTTCTCCCCCAGAAAATGACAGCCCCCTCCCACCTCGGCTGCCTCCTGGGGTCCGCAGTGCCGCTGAGTCAGCGCTGGCGCTGCTGAGTCACCGCAGCCACATCAGCCACGATGAGCTCAGCGCGGGGGCTCCAGCACCTCCGTGCACGCAGCCAGAGGCCGATGCTCCATCCCATGTCAGGGGACACGCACAGCTCCGAGCTCGGCCCAACGGATGCCACCGGTTCCTCGGCCCTCTCCAAAATCTCCAGGCATAGCACTGCATTCGCGCAGCCCCCGGATGGAGGCTACGCTGCCATCCTCTCCCAAAACGCCCCATCACGGGCGATGGCACAAACAGACGTGGCATCATCACGGCCGTCATCGCCGTGTCTTCTTCATCTCGCTCAACCTTTTCCATGACCGAAAAAGGGAGGGGAAAAAAATACCCAATTTCTATTTTTTTTCTCCGCTGGGGTCATCAGCGCCAAGGGGGGAAGCGCAGACGCCGCCTCCGGCTTCCCTGGCCTGCGCTCCCCTGCACTGGTGACGGGGCTGATGACTCACGGGAAGGGAGGGGGGAAGCGACGTGTGCACGGGGCCGTAATGTTTGTAAACCTAAAAAAAGCCATGTGCAGGCAGGCAGCGTGCTCCGGCCAGGAGCACCGGCTGCCAGCAGCTCGGAGAGGCTGCGGCCGCCAGCGAGGAGCCCTGGGACAGCAGGGACAGGCAGCAGCTGTTTCTGCACGAGCATCACCAGGGAAGGGTCAGCCCCATTCCTCTGCTACAACACCTGTAACCGGGATGGCTCGAACCACCACAGGTTTAAAAGCAGAGGCTTTAAATGCACGCGCTTTAAACGCAATGGCTCTAATTGTAACAGCTCCAATGGCAACGCCAAGCCGGGGCTTCCAGAGGTCATTAAAGCCCCACATTCTCGTGTTTCTCAGCCTTCTGCTGCACCCAACTGCCTTCTGGCACGGCTCCCCCTGCCCTCATCCACCTGGGGAGCAACAAGCTGCTCCAGGGAGTGTGGTGACCATGCCACCAGCAGCCAGCACTGCAGCCAGTGAGCTGGAGCCGAGCCCTCCAGACATTACACAGCATCCCCCGGCCTCCACGCTGACGACTGCAGCAATTAGAACTTGCTCCAATCAATTTTTTACAGCGTTTGGAGTGCTCAGAGTGGGTTGGTCCACCCCCAATGCCCCCTCCCCTGCTCATTTGGCTGCATTGGAAATTGCAGCATTGGGAGCTCCCAGGTCCCCAACTCCACCACTCGACAGCAAAACCTCACTGAATCAAAAAGATGCAGCCAAGAGATGTGCAGAAATCATCTCTTTTTTTTTTTTTCCCCTCCTTTAAGAACTGCCATTTTAGCTGAAGCAAACAAACATTCTGCATCATCGGCCACAACAGGACCCCCTACAACGTCCAGCAGACACCTGCCCACAGTTATAACACCATGAATCCCTCACCCCATGGGCAAAGGGATGGGGAGAGAGCAGCTCCCAGTGCTGGCAGCAGTGTGGTGGGTGGATGTGGAGAGAGGACAGCTTGCAGCTGTTCCACCTCCAGCCCCTTCCCGTTTCATTTCATCTCCCCTTGGATCCCGGCCCAGTGGGAAAAAAAAAGCTCTTTTATCCTCAAAAAAAGAAAAAATAGGGTCTGGCACCCTCTTGCACTGAGCTCAATGGAGAGATAAAAGAAGCACTGGAGCCTCAAGGGTGGCACAGATGGGGCTCAGGTTGGGGAGCTCCCACTTGTGCCCTATGCTGCAGTGGGGACAGTACACCAAGCATGGTGAAAGCAGTGCTGTGCCATTAGAAACACACACACAGAACGAGGCTGTAGGGTCAGAGACTGCAGCGGGCACAGGATAGGGACCCCAACACACACAGGCAGAGAGCTGAAGACCCCAAGCCATGGGGACAAAGACAAGGGACACATGCAGGCAGGAGACCAAGGAACCTGGTAACACAGGACCAAGGACAAGGGAGCCCAGCACACATGGGAAAGGGACAAGGGACCCTCAGACCATAGGGATTCAGACCAGGGAAACAGACACTGCAGAAACAAGGAGGAAGGACCTTTGCATGCACAGGCAGGTATGGGATAGCAATGTCCCAAGGATGGGGACACCAGCATGCACAAACAGGGGACAAAGGAAACTGATGCAGTGTTGATAGGAACCAGAGAACGGGCACGCATGGGGAGACAACCCGAAATCTTGGGGTTGTGGGGACAGAGAGAGGGACTTCAGTGCCAGGTGACAGAGAGCCCAGCACACGTGGGCAGGGGACCGAGGGCTGTGACACTGTGAGGATGGGGACCCCAGCACACGCAAGGACTGGGGGACAGGTTGCTCCCAATGTACCAAGACCCCATGGGAAAGGCTCTCTAGGGCACAGACAACAGCACAACCATGTCGTTGCCGTGCCACCCCACACCTAGGGACAGCCACACAACACCAGGGACGGGCTGGGGGCACCGCGTCACCCCTCCAATGTCCTGGCAGCCTCCTCTGTCACCTGCGGTCACGGGTCCAAGGCTGGAGACCGGGACATCCCCAAAAGGTGGCATTCCGGGGCCACCGACAGGTCCATCCCCGGGGCCAGCCCCTCACACCCCGGTACCCCCGCACCCGGCGGAGCCTCGCGGTAGCCCCGGCACACGGCACCGACGGAGGATCGCGGGGCCGAGCCCGGTGCCGTCGCCAGGGTGGGCCGAGGGATGAGCCGGAGGGGGGGGAGACCCGCGGCCCCCGCCCCGCACCCCGCAGTGACGCAGAGCGGGGACCGACCCGGTGCGGGGTGACAGCCGTGACGTCACCGCGGCCCCCGGCTGCCATGGCGCTCGGTGCAGCGGGGCACGAGATGGGGGAGGGGAATGGGGGGGGTAGGGGGGAGTCGGGGAGGGGATAGGAGGGGAGAACCGCGGAGAAAGGGGAGGGGGGGTGGGAGGTAGGAATCGCCGGAAAATATATTAAAAGCAGAAAAACGGTATTTTTCGGTAAGGATGGGGGGAGGGGGGCACCGGGGCGAGTTGGGCGCGCGAGGAACCCGTGGTGGGGGGGGGCAGCCGAAGGGGGTCCCGCCCCGCCGCCCCGCTTTGTCCCCGACCTCCGCCGCGCCGCCTCCGCCCCGGCCCCGCCGGGCCCCGCCGCTCCCTACCTCGCCCCGCCGCTGCCCCCGCCGCTACGAGGCGGCCATCTTGTGCGGCGCTGCGCCCGCCCCGGCGCGGGGGGGCTCCGCCTCCACCCGCCGCGCGGCCCCGACCGGGGGTGGCCCGGGGATGGCGGCCAGCAGCGAGCCGTCCCGGAGCACCGGGCGGGGGAGGCGGGGTGTCAAGGCGGGGGGGGAGGGGGCTGCGGTTGGGGGGGGCTGCAGGCCGACGGCAGGGATTGGGCGCGGGTTCGGCTGCAGGCCCGAACACAGAGCGGGACAGCCGAGCAGCTGCAGGTCCAGCGGCAGGACCGGCCGCAAGCCCGACTGGAGGCATGGCTGCAGTCACAGCCACGGGAGCAGACACGGGTTGTGCTGTATAGGCCCGGCTATAGGTCGTACTGCAGGCCCAGCTGCAGTCCAACTGCAGGCCCGGCTATGGATCCAGCTGCAGGCCCAGCCAAGGCCCAGCTATAGGTCGTACTGCAGCTATAGGTCCAACCTTAGGCCCAGCCACGGGTCCTGCAGCCACAAGCCCTAATACAGGCCCAGCCACAAGAGCAGCTATAGGTTGTCCAGCTGCAGGCCCGGCCACAAGCCCAACCAGAGACATGGCCACAGGAGCAGCGTAGTCTGAAATTGATAGCAATAGCCACAGGACCAGCTCCAGGCCTGGCTGCAGGCCCAACAGCAAGCCCAGCTGCAGGCCCAACCGCAGGCTTGGCCACAGGCCCGGCTGCTGTGAGCTGACCTGGCCAAGAGGTTCTGCCAAGCACAAAGTGGGTCACAACAAAGCAGGAACAAAGTATCAAGAGTGGGTGGTGGTTGAAGGTACCAACACAGAACCAGAGCGCTATGATACTGTCGTGCTCCACATTGGCAGTGGGGCCAGGCTGTGGTGACCGGGCTGTGGGTGGACCTGTGGTCCATGTGCCCTACATGAGGAGGGGGCAGCAGCGCTGTGGTGGTGTGGCAGGTGTCACACAGCCATCCCCAAAGTAGCTGAATTCATACCTGGCTTGTAAAACAGGGTCACCGCCTCCATTTAGGCTGTTACACCACAAAATCACAATGGTGGTATAACATCCCGCTCCCCAGTGCCTCCTCAGGGACACCCCCACCTTGTCCTGGGTTGGGGTGATTTCACAGCTTCTCTGCCAGCAAACACTGACCAGTCTGGGAGTCAGGATAAATTTCTGGTCAGAAAGAGTGGTGATACACTGGCACAGCTGCACAGGGAGGTGGTGGAGTCACTGCCCTTGGAAGTGTTTGAGAGCCATGGAGATGTGGCACTTGGGTCAGTGGGCATAGTGGGGGTGAGCTGGGTTTGAAGCTGGGGATTTTAGAGATCTTTTGCGACCTTTATGATTCCATGAAATCAGGGAAACCCTCCTGCCCAAAAGATGGACAAATTCAGTGCAGAACAGCTCAGAGTCACCAGCGCCAGCACCAGAGTTTCCCTTTGAGGTTTGCTCCATCAAAGCTGATGGGAGGCAGCCAAGCAGGGCTTTTCAGCGTGCTTTTTGTGTTGGTAGGGAACAGTTGGTGAGATGTTGATTGTTTACACCAATGAAGCAAGAAGATGGAGAGCCATTTGAGGAGGGTGGCATTGGCATCATCACCGAGCAATGACAAATTTCAGCCTCCAGCATCTTCCTTCTCTGTTTTGCAAGAATACCCATGGCTCAAAGAAACCCAGCAGGAGGAGGAACAAGTGCAGTGCTGGAGTGATGGAGCACAGGAGGTTCACAGCCAGCGGCGCTTAGGGAGGAACAGGCAGAACCGGTCATGGTACAGCCAACCCTTGGGAGAGGCAAGGGGACGTGGGAACAGCATGCTGAGCCCAGGGCGTGCAGGGACCCGCCGGGAGCTTTCACCCCTTGACATGTGGGGGGCTCTGGGGAAGCCCCTCTGCTGCCACCATCCTCCCCAGCAGTGTCTTATTGAGCCACTTTTAATGTTGCAGCGATGCAGAAGGGCAGCTTCAAAGTCCAGGCTCAAGGATGTTTTTAATGGCTTTTTGTCGAGGGCAAAGTGCTGCTGGGAGGCAAAGGGGCTGATTTACAATGCAGGGGCAGAAAGCCCCAGTGTCCCCAAAATCAGCTGCTCCCTGGGCCTCAGCTGTCACCTTGCCTGTGGCTTTAAGGCAAAATCCTGCCCTCACGGGCAGCCACTCATCCACCTGCAGAAGCTGTGAGGCCCCAAAAAGTGAAGCAGCAACATTTGGTACAGGGCAGAATCCCAAAGAGCCGAGCAGGGAGTGCTGCCCTATCCACACCTCTTGGCTTAAAGCTTTGCCTGACGTAAAAACTGCACTCTGAACAACCAAAAAGAGCCAGGAACCCCCCAGAATCGAGCCCCAGAGACAAGGGAGGGCCAACCTTCGCCATCTCCTCTGGTTAAAGAACCGTATGTGCCGTATCATAAATCAGCTCACTGCAACCACCAACCACCCCAAGCCGGTAAAACCAGAAATGTGGGTGCAAGGTGCTGCACTCTTTGTCCCATGTGCAGATACAGAAATTGCCCTGACTTGTTGGCCTCGCAGCTGGTGCCGGGGGCGCTGGGCAGGGCGGGGTGGCCTGGGGACAGGGCTGTCCCCTTCTCATGGGGCCCCCCAACAGCACGGAGATGGGGGTGGGGGTGGGAGAGCTCTTGCACAACGTTTTGCCATTTGAACACTAAGAATTGGCAGAAAGAAACAAGTCATAGTGCAGGGGGATCCCCATCCCCATGCGGTGGCATTTTGAGGGGACCAGCTGAGATTCTGGGGGCAATCACTGCAGCCTAAGGCAACCTAAACCCCCAGACAAGCACCCTCTGACCCTGCACATCACCCCGAAACGCAGCGGCCATGGCCATGGGAGAATGATGGGGGGGGTGAGGAGGGGCACCCCGCTTCCCCCTCCCGAAGGCTCATGCAGGGACAGAAGGAAGCATGGGAGTGACACTGAGACGACTTCACTTTGCTACCCTGCTTCCAACAGACAGCACACATGCGCCCCAAACTCTAGGCAAAAAGGGATGCTTTCCCCTTCCTCCCCCCCCCCCCTTTTTTTTTTCTTAATTCTTTGCAAAACTTCAGCCTTCCTCGTGCAACTTCAGCCCGAGGCACAGCAGCAACTTTCTGTCCGCCGATGGGTATAGAAAGAGCGTTATCCGATTAAGGAAAAGGGGAGGTGAGGGGGGAGTCGGCTGGGGATGAGGACGGAGCGATGGAACCGCCGCCGCCGTCCTTTGTTCTGCGGCCGCCTCTCGGGGGGGTGCGGGGAGGGCAACGCGGGGCTCTGCGGGGAGCGAGGGGAGAGCTGAGCCCAAAGGCTGTGGGGTCGGAGGTGGCCCCAAAAGGGAGGTGCGCTCCGCTGCGGGAACGGGGGGCGGAGGGGGGGCAGGGGGCGGTCGGTGGGAGTGTGCGGCGGTGGTCGTTGTTGTTGTAGGGCCGTTGAAAGGGCTGTGTCAGCGTCCCGCTCGGGTGTTACTGTAGGGTACTCAGCGGTGGGGCTGATGGTTACCCCAGGGCTGTGCCGGACCGTTGCTGGGGGGTCCGTGTCAGCATCCCCACTGCTTGTTGTTGTTGTTGTTGTAGGGTCGCCAGCTGTGGGACCGTGCCGAGAACCCTGCTCTGTTGTTGCTGGGTGGCTCTGGGGGTGGCTCTGCAGGTCCCACTGTTACTGTCGGGCTGCCTCTGCCCCCCTCTCCCACTCCCACCAGGCTGCCCTGCCCCACAGCTTCCTACCCGCCCCACCCGTGTTTACATTGGATCAGTCAGGTGGCTGCAGCCTCCTGCATTTAGGGCACAGTCCTTCTTCCCCTCCCCCCCATTCCAGGGGTGTCCAATTCAGACAGACCTGGGGACATTGCCCACCCTGCGGGCACCAAACCCTCACCATTCCCCTGCCAAAGCGGTGCAGTCCTGAGAGCCACAGCCAGGCACTGTGCCCCACTGCAGTGAGCAGCATGGGGACCCCAACCTCCTGCCCCCTCCCCCCGCTCCCTCCCTGAGATATCCAGGGGGAAGAAAACCAGGAGAAAGAGCATCCCTGTGCTGTTGTTATCCTTGCATGACCCCCCCACAGGTCCTAACAGCCACCTGGGGGCACAGCAAAGCTCTCCCTGCTCTGGAAAAAAAGGATTTAGGAGATGGAAGGCACCTCTGACCTATAGCAGCCCTCATGAGAGATTTTACCCTATAAGAGGAAAGAGAGAGATGAGGCTGCCGTCTGTCCCAGGAGGCTCTGTCCCCAGCAGTGGGCAAGGGGGGGGAGGGTTTATGTGGATCTCATCCTCCGCACAGTGCAGGGAGTGAGGTAACCCCATACATCTCCTTAGCTCGAGGCAGAGAAGAGCTGCGTGATGCTTTGGTTTCAAGGAGAAAAAAAAAAACAAAAACAAACAAGAAAGCATCTGGATTTTGTTGTACCCTAAACACAAATAAAAGCACAGAGATTTTTGCTTTGTTTTTTTGTTTTCCATTGGAATGGACCCAAGCATGTTCACCCTGTGCTGCAGAACAGATGTGGGGGGGAAGGGATCTGTGGCATGCGTAGAGCTGCAGCTCCCAGCGGCCTCATGGATACCCACAGTGCTGCTGCAGGGAGTGCAGCTCAGGGCCCAGCAGCAGTGCCAGCTGTGTGCCCATCCTCGTGGCCACGGGGCTCATTTGGACTCGGGGTGCTGTGTGGAGCTCCGTCTCGCAGCACCTTCACGAAATCCTCCACCTGCAGGATGGGATGGATGCCATCAGCTGTGCAGCACGGCGGGGATGGGCAGCATCACCCATGGGTAAAGGCTGAAGGCTGCAGGTCAGTTTGTGCCGTACCCACCCGTGCCATCAGCGTGTCCTGCGCAGCTGCATCGTGCTCAAAGTCCCCCTCGACGTCCAGCACCAGGACAGGCGCGTGCCTCACCTCTGCGAAATGCACCCTGCGGAGGGCGGGGGGTCAGAACTGGGGAGGGGCAGAGCCGGGGCGGGTAGAACGGGGCAGGGCCCTCACTCAGCGCTGCGCTCCAGCAGCCACCGCTCGTGCTGCACGTGGAGCTGCTGCAGGTACCGCAGGGTCACGTCGCGCTCCTCCGGCCTCGCCCGGCACCGCAGCCGCTCCAGGCATCTCTGCGAAGCAAAGCGCCGCGTGTCGCACCCGCACCGCCGCGGGGCTCTCCCGGCCCCTCCCTCCTTCTCTCCCTCCCGCACACCTGCGGGGAGGCGCGGAGATAGAGGAACGCGTGCGGGGCGGTGTGCGCGCCCAGCTGCCCCACGAGGAACGTGTGCCACTCCTGGTAGACGGCCCACTCCAGAGCGTCCAGCTGCCCGCCCTCGAACAGGCTTTTGGCGAACACATATCTGCGGGCGGGGGGGGGGGGGTGGGCTGACACACCCGCAGCGGCACCGGACCCGCACGGGTCCCCCCCGCCCCGCACCTGTCGCTGTACACGGAGCGCTCGGAGACCCGCACGGGACCCTCCGGCCGCTCGAGCTGCGCCTGCAGGCGACCCAGGCACGAGAAGGTCTGAAAGGTGAAGGCCCAGCGCGCCGGGTCGCGGTACAGCCGCTGCAGGAGATTACCGCCCTGCGGGGAAGGGCCGGCGCTCAGCCGCGGGTTCGCTCCCACGCGGGTCTCTCCCCGCACCGCCGCCGCTCACCTCCGCCGCGCCCGCCGCCACCTCCCGCCAGCGCGCCACCGGCTCTGCCGCCCGCTGCCAGGCGGGGAAGGCGCGGCCCAGCAGCCGCAGGAACGTCGATTTGCCCACGGCTGCGGGCGGAGCGCGGCGGTCACGAGTGGGACCCGCGCTCCGCCGCCGCCCGCTCCACCCCGCCCCGCCGCCTGGTACCGATGTTGCCCTCCAGCGCCAGGCGCAGCGCCGCGCAGCTCCGCTCCATCCCAGAGCCGCCTCTCCCGGTGTCGCCGCGCGCGAATGCCATGCAAATGAGGGGGCGGGGCTTTGCTACTTCCGCGTGACGTCATGGCGCGGGAGAAGGGCGGTGTCGCGCCGTGTCAGCGCGCGTGGGCGGGGAGATGGGGCGGGGAGATGGTGATTTATGCAAATGAACCACCGCCATAGGGGTGGTCTCGGCTGCGTTGGAACGAGGAAAGGGTGGGGACGGGAAGTGGTGTTGGGGGGGGGGGCACCGGGATGGGGCGAGGGAGATATCAGCACGGGGAGAAGACGCTGCCAAGAGGTCGAGGACACCACCGTAGGGTCAGAGCACCACCACGTGGTTGGAGGTATCAGCGACAGCTGGGGCACCGAGATCGGGTTGGGGCATCGTGATAGGATCAGGGCAACGCCATGGCGTTGGGGTTGTCGTTATCAGGTCGGTTACCACCATGGGGTCAGGGAAACCACCATGGGGTCAGGACACCACTGTGGGGTCGGGGCAGCACCATCGGAAGTGGGCACCTACAAGAGGTTGGAGGCACCCACAGCATGTGAGAACGTGACCACGAGGTTGTGGGCACCAAGAGAGGGCTGGGGGTCAGGATTGCACTGTTCCTCCCCCCGCTGCTCCCTGCTTTCCATCCCGCCCCCTCCCACCCCACAACACTTCAAAATCTCCCAGAGAGGGGGCAGAGCCTGGAGAAAAGGCTTTATTGCGCAGTGGGGGACGGGGAGGAGCAGTGGGGTGGAGGAGGAGCGGGGTGCCCCAGCCCAGGTACGGGGCAGGGCGCTTAGAAGCACTTTCGGTGGACGATGGAGGGCCCGGCCTCGTCATACTCGGGTTTGCTGATCCACATCTGCTGGAAGGTGGAGAGGGACGCCAGGATGGAGCCGCCGATCCACACCGAGTACTTCCTCTCTGGCGGGGCGATGATCTGCCAAAGCAGGGGCTGTTAGCGCGAGATCGGGACCCCCAAAGCACCCCGAGGTCACCCCACCAAAGGGAGACTTTGGGGTGGGATGATTCCCATTGCCTACTTTGATCTTCATGGTGCTGGGGGCCAGCGCTGTGATTTCCTTCTGCATGCGGTCGGCGATGCCAGGGTACATGGTGGTGCCGCCAGACAGCACGTTGTTGGCATAGAGGTCCTTGCGGATGTCGATGTCACACTTCATGATGGAGTTGTAGGTGGTCTCATGGATGCCAGCAGATTCCATGCCTGGGATGGAAGGGAGGCTCTCAGCACCCCACCCCCCACACACCTGCACAGGGCTCCCCCAAAGGGCTGCCTATGGTTCATGGGTGCAGTGGGATGCGCTGGGGCATCAGCAATGGGGCAGCACTGGGGTGGGCTCACCGATAAATGAGGGCTGGAAGAGGGTCTCGGGGCAGCGGAAGCGCTCATTGCCAATGGTGATGACCTGCCCATCAGGCAGCTCATAGCTCTTCTCCAGGGAGGAGGAGGAAGCAGCCGTGGCCATCTCGTTCTCAAAGTCCAGGGCCACGTAGCAGAGCTTCTCCTTGATGTCACGCACGATTTCCCGCTCGGCTGCAGGGGACAGGTGGGCTCAGCGTGGCTCTGCGGGACCCCCATTCCCACCTCCCCCATCCTTGACCCCATACCGGTGGTGACGAAGGAGTAGCCCCTCTCGGTGAGGATCTTCATGAGGTAGTCAGTGAGGTCGCGGCCGGCCAAGTCCAGACGCATGATGGCGTGGGGCAGAGCGTAGCCCTCATAGATGGGCACATTGTGGGTGACGCCGTCCCCAGAGTCAAGAACGATGCCTGGGAGGGGAAGAAGGGTAAGGGATGGGGCTCGGAGGCATCCAAAGGGCCCCCGCTGGTGGACACCATATGTGGGACTCACCGGTGGTGCGGCCGGACGCGTAGAGGGAGAGCACGGCCTGGATGGCGACGTACATGGCCGGGACATTGAAGGTCTCGAACATGATCTGTGAGGAGGGGCGGTGGGTTGGATGGGGACACACACCTCCACGCCCCCCCACGCACCCCGAACCCAGCGGCTCCATACCTGGGTCATCTTCTCACGGTTGGCTTTGGGGTTGAGCGGTGCCTCGGTCAGCAGCGTGGGGTGCTCCTCGGGGGCCACGCGCAGCTCGTTGTAGAAGGAGTGGTGCCAGATCTACGCAGGCAGAAGGGAGGGGGGTCATCCCGTGGGATGGAACTGGCGCTCTCCCCTCTCCCTGTCCCAAGAGGGCTCTCACCTTCTCCATGTCATCCCAGTTGGTGATGATGCCGTGCTCGATGGGGTACTTGAGTGTGAGGATACCCCTCTTGCTCTGCGCCTCATCGCCCACATAGCTGTCTTTCTGCCCCATGCCTACCATGACGCCCTAATGCCAGCAGGAGAAATGGCCTCGTTAGCTTCATTTAAGCAATCAGAGGAAGGAGCAGAGAATGGAGACACCCTGGTACCCACCTGGTGCCGGGGCCGCCCCACGATGGAGGGGAAGACGGCACGGGGGGCATCGTCACCAGCAAAGCCGGCTTTGCAGAGCCCGGAGCCGTTGTCGCAGACCAGGGCGGTGGTCTCCTCCTCACACATGGTGGGGCTGGGAGAGGCTGGCGCTCAGGGGGACCTGGGGGAAAAGCTGGGGTGGGGGGCGGGGGGGAAAAATGCATTAAACGCAGCAGTGGGGATGCGGCGTTCTGCCCGGCTGCCAGGTTGGGCTCTGTTTGGTTTGAGGGTTTGAGTTCTTTTGCTGCAGGGGATGCACAGCTCTGCAAAATCCTTTGCAGGCCGTGATGCTCAAAGTGGGGCAGTGGTCAACCCCAGCACTGCTCCTTCATCTCGTGCCAGCTGATGCCCAAAGTTTGCTCCGAAGCTGTCATGGCTGGGAGCTCTGCGTGGCATCCTGAGCTGATACCCCCGAGTGGGGCAGGCGATGCCCAGCGGTGGCCGATCCCATCTCACTGACAGCCCCTCTGCAGCCTTTCCCAAAAATGGGAAAAAATTTTTGAATGTGCTCTCTCCAGGCTGGAGGAAAGCAGGCAAATAGCCCAAAATAAAATAATAATAATAAAGGCAGGGATTTCTCCGTGCCTGGAATCGCGCAACCCACGCTGGCTGCAGCCTGGTTCTCTTCGGCTCCATGGATGCCCCTGGCTGGAGGGGTCGTGATGGGGCTCAGCCCCCCCCCGATGCAGTGTAAATGAAGCAGGGGATATCCCAAAACCCCGGGGCACCCCAAAGCCCCCAGAGCTGTGCGGGGGGAGGGGAGTTGTTCCTTCCTGTTCCCGCAAGCAAAGAGAAATCAGTGCAGGGCAGTACTCACCGCAGACGTGAGAGCTCCTTTCCTCTGGGACTGAGTCCCGATCTGCTTTGGTATAAATACCACGAGCCCACGAAACCTCAGAGGCGGATCCTCTCTACACAAAGACCCTAAATAGGCTAAGTGATGGTGTGTTAGCCATATGGCCATATAAGGTGTTTTATTGCATTAAATTGACCTTGGACTGATGGTAGGACCCAGCACAGTTAATTATTGTAAGGAAAAAAAAATCTATGTGGGGATTCTTAGGAGGCAACATCCCATTGGTGAGTCTGTTCCTTTTATGCTACACTTCAATAAACAGGCGAGACACAAGTCCTTATAAGTGACATTCAGCAAAAGGGAGGTGGAGGTACTCCGGCCCGATGGCCTTTGGTCCTCTCTGGCTGCAACCCTGCCTGGGAGGGCGGTGGCTGTAGGGATGGCCCGGGACTGTGCTGTGCACCTGAGTCATAGAATCATGGCATATCCCAATTTGGAAGAGGTTCAGCATCCCAACAGCACACCAGGTGATGGGCGGTGCATCACAGCCTCGAGGTGCTGTGCTCCATCCCTGTGCCCAGGCATCTCCACCCTGGGAGTTTCGTCCATGGGATTTTTTCCCTCCCGTCGTTGCACTTGGTGGGGACAGGGACCCCGTGGGGCAAATGGGCCCAATTCAGTGCAAGGCTGAAGGTGCTGCAGGAGTCCTGGAAGTTCTGCATTCATCCTGACAGGGAAAAGGTCCCCTGGGCACCATGCAGCCTTGCTAAAACCCCAAACCCTCATCGTTGAGCCCCACGTGGTCCTTCCAAGCCTGACCCTGCATGGTGGGTGCATCCTCAGCTTCCCTCCAGGAGGGTTTGGAAGCAGGACAAGCCCCAGTCCCGGGGGAGGTGGAGATCTGCTGCCCCCGAGCAGCACCGGGGCCACCCCAGTGCCCCACCATGGCAAAGGCACCAGCCCCCATCTCTCACACAGCACCTGCTGAACTGCCCGGTGCCTTTTTAAGGACAGCCATCCTGTTCTGGGGCCTCTCAGCAGAGCCTGAGGATGGGAGGAAGCCACGGAGCTGCTATGGGGAGTTGTGGGAAGTGAGGCTGCAGCTGGGGAAACTGAGGCACAGCGCAGGCGCTGCCTCCTGCTTTGTTTTGCTGCATCCTGATCCATTCTCGGGGTGAGGGTGCAGAGGTGAGGGTGCAGCAATGAGGACCCACGAGCTGCGGGGCCGCTGCCAAGAGGAACACAGGAGGTCCCACATGGCCTCAGAGCTGTCATTATGTCAGTGAGGATGTGGGCACGGTCCCAGAGCATCCCACAGCGGTGGCTCTGCCCCGGTTTCCCCCATCCCTGGGGGCTGGATGTGTCCCCAGGTCCCAGCTGAGTGTTCAGTGCTGTCTGCACCGCAGCTCACGCGAGACACCCGCAGCCACTTTCATCCCAGCCCGCGTCACAAGGCCTGCTGCCAAACATGAGGTCACCAAGGCAAAAGGTTGCCATATATGACATGCTGAAAAAAAAAAAAAAAAAAAAAAAAAAACCAAAAAACCAACCTCCCCCCCTCCCCCAAAAAAAAACCAACACCCAACCCAGCAGAGCAGTAAGGAAAAAAAAAAAAATCAAAAGGGAGTGGTGGGATGGAGGCAGCCTGGCCACCGGGTTCCATTGGACCCACACTGCAGGGGGACCACGGGCACACAGAGCTGACGGTGTCTCAGCAATAGAAAAGGGAACTGAGCCCAAAGCCACAACACCTCCACCCACGGGGCCACGACCCCCGCTGTGCCCAAGCCATAGCGGTCCCAGCCCTCCTCAGCCCCCCACGCAGGGCTGTCCCACGGCCACAGCAGTCCCTGCGCTGGGGCTGAGCCTCGGCACGGGGAGGCTGAAGCCGGGACCGCGGTGGCAGAGCCCAGAGCCAGAGCAGACGCAGCCTAAAAAGGAAAGGTTCGGCCACCGCAGCCAATCCAGCTGCCGGAGCATGGCCGTGCCCGGGCTGCAGGGAGGGCTGCAGGCAGCCTGGGATGCTCGCAGGAACGCCCGGCATCCCACGGCACGCGAGGCCAACGCCAGTGCCACGAGCGGGAGGGGGCTGCAGGCTGAGGGCAGCGGGGGGAACGCAGAGCTCCCCGCACACCGCCAGACCTCTGCACCTCCCTATATGGGTAACATTCGCACGTTCCGCTGCTGAGGGCTCCTGGCTGGGAGCTCGGGCACGGGCTTGGTCCCGTTCCTGTGTGCCTGAGGGCACGGAGAGACGCGGGTGGTGGGAAAGCCCCTGCAAAACGTGCAGCCCTCGTTGTTGCAGCAAATAAAGCATTCCTGCAAAGCCTGGTTTTGTTCGGGCTTCGCTTTGTACCGAACTCCTTTGAAGGTCTGACAGTCCCAGCTGCGGATGGATGGGGTGCTGGGATGTGGGAGATCTCCCTGACGCAACGAAGTGACGACTGAGTGACTCCAAGTGAAAAAATGCGATTGGAAAAGGCAGCAGCCCAGAGAGCAGCACCGGGAGCACGGCTGCTGCTGTGAGAAGTGAAGCCCTCGGGCACAGCCACACTGCGAGGAATCCGAAAAATCCCCCACGAGGGTTTATGGGTCACTGGGACAACATGGAGAGGAGGCAACGAAATGCCCCCAGCTCCTCTGCCAGGCTTTGCTCAGACCTGAGGCTGCACCAGGAACTGGAAGGAAGCTCAGCTTCAGGAGCTGTAAGGTTGAAGAACAGACTGCTTCCTTCCCCCCACAGGCAGGGAATGGACACCCCGACAGCAAAACCCACCTGGGAGAACAGCTTAAAGAAATGAGGGCTGGAAGTCAATTCCCAAGGATGCCATGAGATCCCACTGCTTCCCTCCTGCTGCTGAAACCACACCGATAACTTCAGCAGCAGTTTGTCAGATAAACCATAAATAAACGGATTCCCTCCCCATTCTCAGCAGCTCCTTCCAGCCCAAGGAGTTAACTCAAAGAAAACAAGTGAGAGAAGCAGCCCATAATACAACCTGTCTGTATTAAACTGTACAGCAACGAATGTTGCTTGCTGTTTTGCAGGTAGGAGTACAAGTGCACATGTATTCACGTACGTGTGTCTCCCGGGTGGGAAGGCAGCTCCAGCCCTCCCCCCGCCCATGCAGATACATGCTGACAATCAGAGCATCCTGACAGAGGACACAGAGGTGATGTGTCACACTTTGAGCCTTCCACTTTTCAATACTGCTCTTTCAATGCTGATACAGGTGAGGGTGGAGGCTCAGTTCAGGGATGCAAAGTCACTGCTTGGCTTTCAACAATGAGTACAGAGAAGGACCCCAGATGGTGTGCTGCATCACTGTGGAGCACTTGGTTTGGCAAGGACAGGCTTCATAATGCTTTAAGGACTGCAGAGGCAGTCAAGAGCGAGTGTTTAAGGATTCAAGAAACACAACATGCCCAGGAGTTTGGGCCAGCAGCTGAGCCCCATGTGTGGATCAGCCACAGAGTGCACCAGTGCTGTAACCATGAGATGGGAGAGCCTCCTCTGTCACATCACCAGCACCAGCCAAACCCAAACCCTCGCTGGAGTGAGTGCCCCATCCAGGAAAAGGAGGAAAGTAACCAGATATCCCCCTCACCATTGCTGGAATGTAGCAGTGCTGCATCCAGGAATCTTCTCACCCTAAACTCTTGAAACAGGGGTTCCCAAAGGAAGGGCACAGCACAACAGCTGGGCCCCTTCTTGTTCCACTGGGCAGAAATGTGAGCACCAGGAGGGAGGATGGGTTCTTGCATGGGTGAGAAGTGTTAGGAAGGTTTAATTCTGAACATTAGCAAAGATTTATCTGCTCCAACCAGCCACGCTCAAGGCCACAGTTTACCAACCCAGAAAGAGAGTCAAAGCAGAACATGGGTTAATTTGGGCAAGACCCACTTTGGAAGCACTTGAAGAGGTTTCACAGCTCAAGGATGCAGCAACTTGCAGGACCCTCCCCACCCAAGAAGCTGGTCAAGCTACAAATTAAATAATTGCTTCAGTGTTAGCTTCTGTCTTTGAATCTCCTGTTAGCTTTTCCCCACACCTTGAACCTCAACACCATTTCACCAGTCCAACACCAGGCACCGAGTTCATGAGCTGAGGTCAGGGAATCGAGTTCACCCTGACTGCTCAGGGAGGAAGGGAAAGGGGCACCACACGGTGAAAATCATCTGCTACAGAAGGAACCAAAACTTTACCTAGGCCTAGAGGGAAGGTAGATGGTTTTAAAGTAGGTATTTAAGGCAGGAGGCCTATCGTAGATCCATCAGCACCACATCTCTCTCGACTACTGACACATGATTGCAAGTCTGGAAGAGAAAGAAGAAATGGGGTTATTCAGATATTCCCACAGCTCAGGCGTCTCCTCCATCTCCTGATGCAATCTGCATCCACTGGCCTTCTGAGAACTGCCCTCTCCTTGCAGTGAAGAAACAAACACCTATCAAGTCAGAAAGCTTTTGCATCCCAACTCCAGTGAGAAGCAGGCCCCTGTGAGGCTCTCTCCTGTCCCGGGCCATAGACCAGTGACTCACCATAGATATAAACTCAAGTGACCTGTCCAGTATGCTAACGTATGGTAGTAGAGTCCCCAGTGCCCCACGAGGCAACTTACAGTGAAGAGAGGAGGGTCCTTGGGGTGTGGGTGGAATCCTTTCTGTCGACAAGAAGAGATCTCCTCCAGGCCGTGTTCTGTCAGCTTGAAAAACCCTGTCCTAGAAATAAGCAGAAACTTCATAAAGCTCAAGCCTCTGCAAGCAGAAACAGCTGCTTCTGCACTCCAAGAGCATGTTTGAATCTGCTTTTCTCAAGCACGAGACCCCACACACTCTGCAAGGCATTCCTCTGCCAGCTTTGTGGCTGCAGAGCTGCTCCCTACCACAGATGGGCAACCACACTTACTCCTGGTACTTTGGAGAACACACAATAGCGATGGACTCTGGCAGCATCATCTGGTAGGAGCAGTGTGTGTGCAGGTCGACGCTGGAGAGGAAAGCTGTCTGTGTGGGGTGAGTCTGAAACACAGGGTAAGAAAAGAGAGAACACCACGGCAGGTTTGGATGGGTTTTCTCAGATAGGTTGCATCTGCCAAGCGAAGGTTGGAATGGTAAAGGGGCACAGCTCCTCAGGTGGCTCAGAGGACTTGCTAACATGCTGAAAGTTGTTCTGGATTGCTCCAAAACATCTGCTCCTCCTTTGCATTTGGAAAGAGGACAGAAGAAGCTCTACTTTTCTGGCCACATCCATTACAAACTCATATTTTAATGCACAGCATTTCCCTTGCCTTAAATGCAGGGCACCCTGCAGGGCAGTCACCTCACACACTTCTGAAGTGTTGGCTACCTCAGGGCACAGCATCACCAGGTGCACAACGTATCACCACGACACTCCAAAAGACCACATTCCATGAAGATGGCTAAGCTTTTAAAAATCACAGACAACATCCAACGCACTCAGCTCCTGCCGAGAGATTTCACAGCCTCACTCTGGCAGAAAGGCCTTTCCTTCTTCCCCTGTAAGGCTTTTGTTGCCAAGACTGGCAGAAAGCTCAAAGGGATTCCCAAGGGTGCCTGGATGTTGCGGGGCCATCACTGAAGAGTTAACACTGACAGCAGACACCCGCACATATCAGGCACACTCAGCAGGCATTTATTTGTCAAAGTCTGCAAAGCAGCTGCTGCTTTCGAGAGATTACTCAGCAGCACCAAACGTTTTGCTTGGCACACATCCGACTGCCAAAGGCTCCACGGGGACAGGCAGCAGGGAGCCAGAGGAGGAATCTGGAGCTGGCACACCCTGCAGCAGAGCAGCACACAGCTGTCTGCAAAAAGCTGTGCTACTATAGGGACACATCACTGCAGAGGCCACGCGCTGACAGCAGGAGCTCCAGGCGGAAGGCTGGGATGTCCCAAGTCTGCTTTTAGCCCAGTGTCCCACTTCTAAAGCAGTCAATGTTCTAGGAAGGAATCTGAACCTCCAACAGGCCTGAATTTCTCAAGCAACACGAGCTGTGAGCAAGACTGCATCAAAGAAAGGATGCAGACAATGGCAGGACAAGGGGAAATGCTTTGAAGTTGAGGAAGGGAAGATTTAGGTTGGGTATCAGTGGGAGGTTCTTTACAGAGAGAGCAATGAGGTGCTGGAACAGCTGCCCAGAGAGGCTGTGGATCCCCGTCCATCCCTGGAGGTGTTCAAGGCCAGGTTGGATGGGGCCCTGGGCAGCCTGGGCTGCTGTGAGATGTGGAGGTTGGTGGCCCTGCGTGTGGCAGGGGGTTGGAGCTTCGTGATCCTTGAGGCCCCTTCCAACCCAACCTATTCTATAATTCTATGACGCTGACAGCTCCACACCAAATCCTCCATCAAATCCTCCTCCCCCAGCCCATCTCCCCACACCCCTTTCTTTCCCAACTCAAAGCAAGGTCAGACTGGAAGTGAAGCAGGGATGAGAGGCTCACATGGATCCAGCCGAGGGTAACGAGGCCATGCTGGTCCTGGATCAGGAAGAGTTCTTCCTCATTCTCTGTGTTGCAATAATCAGGGCCTCCATATTGCTTGGGAATGATGACGTGGGTTATGGTGAATTCATTCCTCATCTGCAAAGCAGCACAGGGAGGCTGTTACCCTCCAGAAACGCCCCCCAAACAGGAAATCTGCTGCCGCCCACTGGTGCAAAGGTAATTTCCTAAGCTTTGGGAATGAAGTGTTTCTGTTCATCACTCAGGGGCCCAGTAAGGGGAAGAGTAGCTCTACAAACAAGCCCACGAGTGCATCCATCATCCATGGTAAGGGAAACTGTATGGTAACTGTATCTGAAAAAGGAGTCACAGATTCAGCCCGAGTCAGCCTGTGGCTATTAGTTCATCTTCCCTGTGAGCACCCACAGCAGCTCAGCCCCACACAGAAGGAAATCTCTGCACTCACTCAGAGCTGGTGCCTCATAATTAAATAGTCACCAAGTATCCAGAGGGAACCAGATTGCAGAAAGTTGCTACATCAAACTATTTCATTTCAAAGCAAACTTCTGTGAGCAAAACAGTGAGCCCCAGATGACAAGGGAGAGAGGCTGGAGCTGCCAGCAGAAACCTCTGCACACAAACTCATTGAGGGAAAACTGCCTTCAGCCTGTGCTTGCACAGCCTTGTCTTGGTGAGGGTCCTGGCTCACAGATGGGACTCATGGCAATCAGAGAGAGGAAGCTGAACTCACAGAACTGCTGGCTGTCACTCCACATTGAGGCACATTTCCTTACATAAAGACTGAGGAAACCTTTGGGTTAAAAGCAGAGGCAGCCTGGCCCAACACTCATATGAAATCCCAGTCATCAGTGAAACTGCACTCTGGCAGAGTCCTCCAACCACTTCTAAACCTATTCTACTTAAAGAAAAGGCCTCTGTCCTGCTTCCAGGGGCTTAATTACTATTATCACCTTACCAGCTTACCACAGAGGATCCCACAGGTCTCCACACCTCGGGCCGTGTTGGCATCAGCCAGCTGGAGGAATTTATGGCACAGCTCTCTGGGGACAATGACCTGGCGAAGGGCTTCCATACCTGCAGCTGTGGGGAGAATTGGGAGCACAGTGAGCAACGATAGCCAGTGCCACTGGAGAGATGTTCCCTCAGTCTGGACCTAGAGGGACTAGACTGAAAGAAATCAGCCTGGCAACATTAACTGCTATGCTAACTCTAATATCTACTCTTCCACTGGCAGTCACAGGTAAATAAAGTCACAGTGACACTCCATAAAAGACAGCCAATACCTCTTTCAAAATAAGGAAAGAGAAAGAAAAGACGTTTAGAATTCTATTAGTATGTGTCTGGATAAAGAAAACGAAAATACGAACGCTCATAAAATGTTATTTAGAAGTAAAATGTTTCTCTGCTCAAGAACCAGCTGTTCAGAAATGTCTGGATCACTATTTTGGATCTATAGTTGGCAAAAGAGGAGAGTTCAGTCAGTTTAACAGGAATTAAGCCCCAATCTCCAAAAAGTATTTGGATCTAGGAAGGTCAAAAGCCAAACAGGTTGTAGATTTTAGGTCAGCAGAGAGAGACTGAGGCTGGATTACTAGGAAACAGTTCTCTCCAGCCTGCAAACCTTTGCTGGACATTGGGGAGAGCACCCCCAATAGCCTGGAAGAGCAAATCCCCAGGAAGGGATGGAGATCTGATGAAACAGTTCCAAAAGCCTCCCAGACAGCTCAGCTCCTTGGCTGTGTTTGGCTCGGCCCCAGAAAGGGAAAAGAATGCACGGGAGATGTACTAACTGTGTTCTGTGCTCCCCAAAGCACTAGGTTTCAAAGATCTGTCCACAACAGGAGGTTTGGATGAGACAGTCCCCACTGATGGACTCGCAGGGTGAAGTGGAGAGACAGGAACCCTTGGGGTTAAATCAGTAGGTGGCTTTTCCATGCCAGGGATGAGGGGTCCATCCAGAGACTCAGGACTTGGCTCCTGCTTTCCAAATTCCTGCACTATCCTCAAACGTTCCTTTTCCAGCTCCTGTCGTCGAATCATCTCCTCGAAGGCAAGAAACTGCTCTTGCTCTGCCTGCTGCTGCTTCATTAAGGCTACACGATTTCTTTCCTCTTCCAACTGCTGCTGCAAAGCCAAGTTGCGTGCATCCTCCTCTTCCTTCTCTTTCTGCAAGACGAAATACACCAAAGGACATCAGCAAATATCACTCCTTTAGAACTGCAGAACTTCCAGCCTGCTTGCAGACCCTCAGCAACCACAGACCATCTGCAGAAATTAACCACCAAGATGTACTTTCTGCACAGATCAGCACTTCTATCAGAAAACCAGCCAGACCAGAGCAGTAAACTGCTGCCTCACCCAGGCCATTGTGTGGGAATATGATTCTAGATTGATTTCTCTCTCATCTCTCCAAAACAGCACTTTCTTAAAGCAAAACTGACTGCAGAGCTTTCTGCTTTGCCCACAAAACCCCAGATCCCTACTCATATTGTCGTAAGGCATCTGCTGAATTTCTGAGCCATAAGACCTCACACACTGAGACAAAAAGAAAGCCAAATAAATGTCCCAGTTCAGACTGCAACAAAATGAGCCGCAGGGGCACCTATGACAAATTCACCCACATAATGACAGCAGAGACAGCCCCATGCTGCAGGTGATGAGGGTGGACTCCGAAAGCTGGGGCCTCCCAGAGTTCATCTTTTGGAGTGCTCAAGGAGCCCTGGAGACCTCTTCCAAACCCTTGGTGGCTGACAATGGAAACCCTTCCAAACCCTTTGAGGCTTTGCACGCTTCCCAGGAAGCAGAAGCCTCCAATCTCCTCTCGCTCACCTTCTGCTCGATGTACTTAGTGTAGTCCCTCGTGTACCTCTGCAACAGCTCCTTCTTGAGGTCTTCAGCTCTGGGAAAGGCTACTTCCTTCAGCTTCTGAAGGGAAGAAACACAATCTTAAGTGCAAGAGCACCAAGGCAAGAAAAGCAGGCCCAGAATGGATGAAAGAATCAATAGATTCTTGGAGAAAATAAACCCCAAAGCGTTTTCAACAGCAGCCACTGAAGACTTGGAACATTACTACTTACTTTCATTGTCTCCTTCCTTTCAGGTACGACGGCAGTTTTGTAATCACGGTGCTTTGGCAGCTTCTCAATGAAGAGCCTATAAACACAGGAGAGAAACTGTATTCCTGAATCCCAGCAGAATGGTGCCAGCAGAAGAAATGGCATTTGGGGAGGTATGTATCATCTGCCTCCAGCACAGAATCTCTGCTCTGCCACTTCCCTGGGCCCTGTGCTCCTGCAATCAGGATGGCTGTCTGCCTTTCTGCAATAAACTCTCCATCAATCAGTGCCTTTCTGAGCTCTTCTTGGCACACAGGGTTCTTGCTCAGCCCCAGGAGAGCACCTTGCACAGGACTTTTCTCCCATCTGGGCTTTGGTGATGATCCTCTGGGATAAATACTTCCTTAATTTTTATTTTTTTTTTGGAACAGAAACATTAATAAACCAGTCTAAAACATCAAAGATGCTGTCAGTGTTTTAGGAAGGACTTGGGCACCTGCCTTCACCTCTGAGAACATCCAAAGGGAGAACAGACAAGCTCAAGGACTCATCTAGCTCAGTGCTCACACAGCCCTGCACGGGGGGAGAGAACAGTTTCTGCAAGAGAAGGAGAAATTAACTCAGACCTTGAATAGGAAACCTGCAGAAAGGCTGTGCACAACCCCAGGAGGTCAGAGCAATATTTCAGGCCTTTTTCTAGGCAGCAGTGCTGGTTCTAAGCAGATTTCTGGGAGGGGAATTCAAGACTGAGCTCGATACTACCTCGCTCCCAGCACAGATACAAACAGATTAATTTGTGGTTTCTCTACAGATTAACCTGCTCCAGGATAGAAGCTTCTCCTCCTTCCAAGGTGCAGCTTAGGACACAGAAAAAGAACACTGCAAGTACAGCAGCGAGGTGGGAAGCCCACAGACACAGGGCTGTCTTCTGCTCTGCCCCACGGGTCTTCCCAGGCTGGAGGCATCCCATCATTACCCCCAGGTGTGAGTCCAAATCCAATGCTCCCTGAGCTCCAGCAGCTCAGAGCCATGCCCACTGCCCTGGGGAGCTGTGCCATCCCCTCCACCCTCCAGTGCAGAACCTCTCCCTCACCCCCACCTGCCTCTCCCCTGTTGCAGCCCTGTGCCATTCCCTCAGTCCCTGTTGCTGTCACCAGAGAGCAGAGCTCAGTGCTGTTCCTGTGCTCCCTGTGAGGATCTGCAGCCACCACGAGGCCTCACCCCAGCCCCCTGTGCTGAACAAACCAAGGGACGCCATCCCCATAGCCCTCCTTTGGATGCTCTCCAAGAGTTTTACGTCCTTCTTGTATTGTGGCGCACTCAGGGTACGAGGTGAGGCTGCACCACTGCAGAGCAGAATGGGAATAAGAGCAATGAGCAGGGACAGAGCAGGGAGCAGCTCTGTGTGCAGGCAGAGGGAAGAAGAGTAGAGAGCACAGCACAAACAAGCCAAGCAGAGCCAAGTGGGAAAGCCACAGTGTGAGCAAAGAGCTTTCCTCCTGCCGTGAAACCACCGCATGTGCACTAAGTAAACCCATCTGCTTTAAAACCCAGCCCTCTGGGAAAAGGAAGAACTTCTCACAATCCCACTCCTTGGTTGTACTTGTGGTTACCATGGAGAGCACGAAGATGCCAGAGACCGCGGGATCAGCACAGCCATGGCACGGAGGAGCTGTGAGGTCCCTGCTTGGGGCTGGTGGATGCAAAGTAGGTCACTGTGTCAAGGAGACAAAACAAGGCAGCGATCACTGCCAACAGATTGAAGATTAAAATGGAAGGGATTCATTAAGAAGGATTAAGAGCAGATGTTAGCCTGGGGAAGACAGAAGAAACAGCAGAGGCAGCTGGCTTTCCAGAAGGCAGGAAGGGGGAACAGCGAGCAGCGGGGTGCAGGGAGAACTCAGGCAGCCAGAGGAAAACTTTGAGGGAAGACCAGCAGCAGGCTGAGGAAGGAAGCAGAGAAGAACTCTGCATTCTCTGAATAAGAACGCTTCACATTTCCTACCCACAGCCCAGATGAGGCTTGGCAAGGCTTAAACCCTCAGCCCCCATCACCAGAAGCTTTGGGTTTGTTCAAACCTCTGCCTGCTGCGAGTCCGCTGTGAACGGAGCGGCTGCTTGGCACTGAGCAGCCACATCGTAGGCTATTTTTAAGCACTGTACAGCACACACGCCAAACCAGTGTCTCTCGAGTCCCTTTACACCCCTCACAAACCCTTGGAGCCAATCCTAGCAGCTCACAGTCACACGGACAAACCAGGAATCCACATCTCCCAGGAAATTCACGTCACGTTTCCCTGCTCTGCTCTGCCTTGGCTCAAAAAAGCTCCAGCACCCTCCTGCTTTGAGAACAAATCCATTCTGAATGGTGCAGAAGCTGATGATGAAGAAAAACAAGCAGATGTCTTTCAAAGTGACAGCACTGACATCTGTAAAATGCAGCCTGGTTGTTCTTAGAGACACTCGTGCCTCCCTCCTGCCCACTATGGGATGGGCACGAGCTTCATTTCAGCATGGGAAACAGAAATACTGAAAACACAGTCGAGATCAAGTGGGAGACTGAGCGCCAAGAATGGAACTGGCTCAGTGGGAATCTCAGTGTAGATCCACCCTCAGGTTATCCCAAATCGATCTAAAATCCTCCCCAAACAAATGGCTCTCTCTCAGGTGTCGCTACCTGAGGAGTGTCCTGCAGGGAAATAAAGGGACATCCAGCTTCCCAAAGCCATGCAGTCAACACAAAGCCAAGGACTTGCTCCTGAGGATGGCGTGCTCGCTCCTAACAAACACAGCACGTGCAGAGCTGCGGCCAGGAGCCTCTCACACACTTCTCAGGGCTGAAGTCCTCCTCTTCACAAAGCTGCAGCCTGCACTAGTCCATACATTCCTGCCATGGAGCTGGGCTCTGAGGAGAGGCAGCCAAGCCCAGAGTCACAACAGTGACCACAGATTTGGGCTGAAGTAGCCAGAGAGGGGGGTGGGAATAAATCAAATCCCATTTCTAGAAATGGGAGAGCAAAGCAAGCTCCACCACAGACTCCAATTACAGTGCTTTGCTCTTGCCTTCCAGATCACAGTCTCAGGGAAAGACACCTCAAACAACACTCTGCCAAGCCTCTCACTTCCACAGCAGCTACAGCATTACTCTTCCATTTAAAGAAATGAGATGATGACATTAACTTTGTATCTTCAGATAATCCAAGCCGGCAGCTCATACTCATCAACATGAGAAATCACACCACCAAAAGGGAAAGCTTTTCACCTTTCCTGCAGCCTGAGAGCCAGGCTAATGTAAATGCCACAGGCATCTGAAAGTTGCTGGAAGAACAGCATGCCAGCACCTAGCATTGCTGTAATGAAAGAGCAAAGGCACGTTTCGTTCATTTGTTTAGTTAAAGAGCTTCTCCTTCAGCCTGAGCTATGTAACCAGCCTGGAAACCTTCCCGAGGGTTTTACACTTTGCAGCTCCCTACACAGTGACAATGACCATAAAAGCTCAGGAAGTGCAGGGCGGGAAGAAAAGCTAATCAGAGAAAAATGTGTTGAGTTGAAGGAGGCTGGGGCAGGAACCCTGTGCACACAGGCAGGCAAGAAAGGAAAACACCCATAGAAAAGCCAAGCTCATTCTGGATGCTTGGGTAGAACAGCAGAAAGGAGACTCGACCCTCTGGTGAGTGAGAACGGGAGGATTTGGGGCAAAAAGCCTGAGGGAACAGGGTACTCAGTGCTGTCGGGATATTTCCTGAGCACCACTACTGTCAGCCCTTTGAACACAGGGAGGCACAGCAAGAGACACACGTCTGCACCACTCGTACTCCGAGCTGCTCAGGCAAAAGCAGAGCTGCTGCCACGTCACTGCATCAGCACGGCGCAAGCTCCGCTCCGCAGCGTGGCTTTCGGACCCAAGATGGTTTGTTCCCAGCCAGCCCTGGAGGTGACAGCGAGAACAACTCCACGCTTGTCCACATGGACGGCCCCTGTGCTGGAGACCCAGCAGCTGTGACACCAAACGGGGTCTTGAGTGGGTTTATATACAACCTCTGGTTTTTCAGAAGAGCGTTCAGAGCCTGGAGATCTCACATCCAAGTCAGAAGACTGGGGTCAGGATGTTCAGACTTGGGACTCTGTTTCTCATGTCCTTCCTCAGAAGGGTCTAGGTGCAAACATACCTGCATGGTGTGTGTGGGGAATTACACTATTTCTAGGTAGAACTAAACCTCCAGTGCTGCACAGCTGATTTCTGTGCTGAAGGTGAAATGTGGTGACTGCTGTAAAAGGTTGTAGTAGCTTAAACATAAAGAAAGCTTCTCCTCTGAAGCTGGTTTATCAGAGAACCACAACGAGCTTTCATCTCCTTCTGATATTGTGACCTTTGGCCATGGATGCCTGCCAATCCATATGACATCACAGTTCTTGAGATCAACCTAACCACTCTGCAGCAATAAAACACCAGGAAATGTTTAAATAAAAGGAGCCAACACCTTCCTCCTGCTGACAGAGCTATATAAGGTCAGTCTGATCTCAGGGAATTTTTACTGGCATTCTGCAAAGCAACGAGCAGTGCTTGTACCTTGCACCTTTACAGTGTGGTCACCCTAACCAGGTCACCTGTATCAGTTCAAAAGGAGCAAAGCTCTGGACAGAACCTGGTTCTTCCAGCTCAACAACGTCTCACTGTGTCTACACACACTCAAAACCAACTGAAATCCCGCAACCCTCTGCATCAACACAACTTAATTGTAAGCAAAATAGAGCTGCTCTTACGTGATGTACTTGTTGTACAGGATGAAGGCATGCTCAATATTGCCCTCCTCTGAGTAAACGGTGGCCATGCGGAGGATCTCCACGCCGGAGCGATAGTAGCGTCGTGGTGGGACATCCTCACTCACTTCCACAGCACTCCCCACCTGGATCAGGCTTCGGACACGCTCCTCTGGCGGGAGGCTGACATCAGCATGGTTGGGCATAACGAGGCACATCAAACCTGCCGCTGCTCTGACCAGCTCTGCAGTGGGAGGAAAGCCGAGGGAGTCAAAACCACCACAGAACAGGTAATGTGTCTGGTTGCCCTGACAGAAATCACCCCTGTAATACAAAGGTCAGGAGGTCCTGAGGGAGAAATGTGGGAGAAGCCAGGCTCTTTTTGGACAAAACACTTGGATATAAATCTTTATAACCTGAAAAGCGCCATGAACTCAACCTCATTCCTTGGGTAACCCATCTCAAACTATGGTCTGAGTGATGTGAATCCTACCCAAAACAGCTCCTCCTTTCTCATCGTCTCTCTGTGCAACACGAGTGCCAGCCATTGATTTGGGGTCAGTCGGCCAACACGTTTACCTTGGACGGGAGCAGAAGCAGCTGTACACAGGGTTCCTACACTGCACGCCCCCCGATCGCTCACACGGTGGTGAGGAGAGCTGCAGGCCGTGCCCTCAGGCAGAACCGCCCCTGTCCGTCGAGCCGGCTCCCAATTGGTCTCACTCGGACTCAGACTGCTCTGTGCCGCAGAAGGCACCGCTGCCACCCCAGGAACGCCCCCTCCCCTCTCCCTTTCCCACAGGGCCCCAAGAAAGACGAACGAGTCGCTCCCGAGCTGCTGCCGCCCCACCCCGCTGCCCCCTGGGAAGCATCTCCAGCCCCACAGCCGCCACGGCGCAGGAGGTGGTGGAGCGGCCCGCCGCCCCCCGGACCCCGCAGCCCTTCACGCCCAAAGCGGAGCACGAAGGGTGACCGGGCGCTCCCAGCGGAGCCCCCCCCCCTCCCCGAGCGGGAACGGGCGGTAGGGCCGAAACGGGGCACGACCTGCGCCGGGCGGACAGCCGCAACCTGCACGCAGCGCTTCCGGGTTGGCACCGTGGCCCCGCCCCCTGCTCTGTTTCAGCACCCAATCACGACTCCTCCTCACATCCGGGCATCTCGCAGCCTCATCATACTTCCGCCCGGCCCGGCGGCTGCCATTTTGAGGCCGGGCGGAAGTTCGGCGTCATCACACCAGAGGAGGGGCCCCGAGCCTTAAAGGGGCCGCTCTCAGCCCACAGTCCGGGCTCGAGTCACACACCCTGCAAGGCTTCTCTCCCGCACCGGGCTGGAGAAACTGGCCCAGATAGAACATGCGTTCAGGATGAAAGCAGGGCAGAAGTTTACTCTAGCAAATGTGAGTGAAAAAAAAAAAATAACAAAAAAATGTCACCTAGCTTCAGGCCAAATCCTATTTCTTCATTTGTATTACGGAAATCATCAACAAAAGCCCTTTTGTGGAAGGTTAAAGAGATGCTCCTGATGATGTTTCTTTAGAATGAATCCAGTTCCATTTATTCCCTCCATCACTTGAGAAACGGAGCCAGGACTGCAGAATATCACATAGCAATTCAAAAACTCTGAGTCAGTTGTCAAAAGTAGACCCAGAAGAGTGTAAAAAAGGGGGGAAAAAAAAAAACAAGAGAAAGAAGAGAGCTGTGCTGATCTCAAGAACACCTCCAACCACTTGCAGTTCCCACCATCCAGCTCAGCTGCTGGTGGATGTCACAGTTCACTCAGTTTGGAGCCTCTGCGCAACTCCTTTGTGGAAACACAGCCCTGAGTGGATGCTGTTGTGCCTCTCAACTCCGCCATCCGTTTCTTACGCCGCCGCCGGCGCTTCCTGGCCACGTGTGTCTCCTGTGATTGTTGATGGAGGGGACTTGGAGCTAGGAAGCACACTTCATTGCGTTGCATGTTGTAAGGCAAAGAAACTGGACAGTTCCTCGGACCCAAACTGCAAGGCCACCTTTTCTCAGCCATCCCAGGTTTGTGCACAAGCTCCTGGCGTTGTTCGGGCACTCCGTGATGTCGCTTTTTCTTCTTCTTGGCACAGCCAGAATTCCTGAAAGAAGATTTGGAAGTCAGTACCTGGAGAATTCAACCCTCTCCAGTCTCTCCCAGGTTCTGCTGAGGAGTTTTGGATCCTTTCAGCCCTGTGGCTCAGTCCCTTTTGCCTCAGACCAAAATGTGCAACACGCAGGAAGAGCTGTCAGCTCATCTCCTAGACACTGCTTTCTTACAGCTGTGCAGCATCAAGGGATGTTTCCAGCAGGAAGCATTTTGTACACCCAACAGAAGCAGGGCTGAAGAAGCCACTGTCCAACATCCGGACAGATGGTTTTGTAGCTCCTACACCACCCAGTAGAGACCAGTCCAGGGCATGTGAGCCAAGCAAAGAAGCTGCCTTCACTACTCTGCTACCATCCCTGCCAGATGGGGTGACAGAAGAACAGCTCCCACTGACCCAAACTAAGTGCTCTTGTCCTCGAAGTATCTTACAGAGAACACTGCAACTCCACCAGGAACTAACCTACACTGTAAGGAATGCCATTCCACATCTGCAGGCACAAGTGTGTTATTCAAAGGCAAAGAGCTTCATGCTGCTGCAGACATGAGGAACACTTTAGCATTAACAAAACAGAGGGAGGATCCCCTGTCTCCACAGCCCCTAGAAATGGCAATGGATGCTCTCTTATATGTAGCAAAGTTGCATCTAAACTTGTGAAAACATGAGTTTAAGTTACTTAAGAAGGAAAAAAAAAGCATTTTTTGTTCTATCTGCTCAGCTGTACAGTAAGCACAGAGGAAAGAGGCAAAAACCCACCTGGACGGTGTTAACAGGAGGTGTTCTGAACGCTGTGGGTGATGTTCTGCCTTCTGCTTTCTACTGTTCAACACAGTGCCCACTCTTCCTTTGAGGGGGACTGACCCCAAATTCTTCACTTCACGTTTCCTTAAACAGAACTCTTGGTCACAGCGGGCTCACAAACCATTCATCAAGTGATCACAACAGCTCTCTCACTTCAGTCAATCCCTTTCAAAACTCCCGAGCAGGGCAGCTGGTCAGGCCATGCAGATCTGTAACCCCACGTGTCCCAGCTGCCCACCTTCTTCCTCATCCCAATTCCACCCTACCTCAAGCAGCAGCAGTCAGCCAAGCTTAAAATCAATCTATTGCAGCTCTCATTCTGTGTGCACACTCACATTCCAGATCTTCTCCGGAGGTCTTCAATGTAGTTCATTCTCTCGATGGGATGCCCTCGAGCTCTGTTGAACACTGGAGAAAGAAAGGTCTGAGTTCTAACAACGCTCCAATGGAACAAGCACAAGCCATCTAAAACCAGAAGCCCACAGTAAGTATTTTGTATCTTGACAAGAAGAACATACATGTACGTACACTCTATTGCAGCGTTGGGCTCCATGCCTTCAACATCAATCAGGTACCTGAGCAGACCAACAAGACAGCTCTAATCACACAAGTAACCTCAAAGACATTTATAGATTACAGACAATTCAAAAACAAGCGGGAATTTTTTACAGCTTCTGTTTACAAGCCAAATTTGAATATCAGCATTTTGTTGCTTCTTATTCCCCACTTCAACAAATCCCTGCAAACAACATCTTTTCTAAGCTTACAAGCTTCAGCTCCTTGCAGGCCTTGGGTTACACACACCACTTGGCCCCCTTTACTGGTGAAACTGGCAAAACCCCCCACCTAATGCCATCCGATCACAGACAACTCACCTACAAACCAGGTAGCCAGTTCTGTTTAAGCCATGTGTGCAATGCACTCCAATAAGTTTATCTGTAACAAACAGCAATCAGGTCATAATTTTGCAGTGTTGCTTTTCCTAAACCAAGTCAGAGCAAAGCAAGCTTGACATCTGTCCTCCAACAGTAACAAGTGTAAATAAACTGAAAGGATCATGCTACAAAGTCTCATTTGTGGTTGGTTATCACAGCTGATTCGGCTCACTGGCTCACTTCATCCCCTATCTGCATGGTCACACAGCTCACTGCAGAGAGGATGTTTTTAAAAGCTCTATGAAAGGCTATCCCACATTTCCCAAGCACAAACAGCTTACTGTTCACACCACTGCTCATCAGCTATCACTATTTACAGTG
Organism: Meleagris gallopavo; assembly: GCF_905368555.1. Taxonomy (NCBI): domain Eukaryota; kingdom Metazoa; phylum Chordata; class Aves; order Galliformes; family Phasianidae; genus Meleagris; species Meleagris gallopavo. The sequence goes on from NC_139427.1 coordinate 3,162,675, forward strand.
AGCCTAGAGACACAGTCCCTATCTCAACTAACACATGACCCCCTGCTACTTATCAGCCAGTATGAACTCCTCTACCACAACAGACTGATCTCATTGCTTTGCCATTCAAACACCAAGTGGAGGAAAAGAAATTCATGCTGTGCATGAAGGCTAATTAAGAACACCAATCTCCAAGGCTACACTCCCCTTCCCATAGACAGCACTGGGTAACAGAAGGGAAATTCACATTACCGTTGTCTTTGTTGTCTCTCAAAAAGTTTTCCACAACACACTTGAATTGAAAAATAGTCTGATTGTTTGGTATTTCGTGTCCCATTGTCAGGATCTTCGAATATCTGAGCGTAGCTGGCAGCTCCTACAAAAAACAAAGGAGGACAGTAGTTTCTCTACAATTCTCACCAAATAGAGAACTACTGACAAAAAGATACAAGAAATTGGCATTCCAACTAAAACCAAAAGAGTTTTAGGTAAGACAACTTTACCTCTTAAACACGTTGCCAATATTTCAGAATAACCCACTTGTGCTTTCACTCCTTCCACGCTGAGAAAGGCAAAGCACTGAGGTGGGAGTAACTTTTCCTGCACATATCTGGGCATTTAACATTATGAGCCAAAAACCACTGTAATCAGCTTCTTGTTCAGAACAGCCCACAAAAACACCCTTAGGGTATCCAAAAACCTGTGGTGGTTGTAAAAAGAGAAGGGCTGGAGACCTCAGCGTCACACCTGATCAAATACAAAGACCCCATTCCAACAGCTGTGAGATGCTTCCCCGCATTCCCCTGGAAGGGAATTGAGGTGTTTCATGCTCTTTAAAGTTACCTTCTCACAAAAATCATCCCACTCAGAAGCAATATCAGGGCTCGAAGAGACCATTTCCCTCTCCTATGCAGAGACCAACACTGACCTCCGGTCCGTAGTAGCGCGTTGTGTACGTCAGGTCAATGATGAGGCCCAGTTCTTCCTTCTGCTCTTTGATTTTTTCAATGAGGTCGCAAGGCGAAAATCTCTCCTCTGGATGAAGGTTCTGATTAAAGCTCTGAGGGAAAAGAACATTCAGCAGCAAATGTTAACCACAGCTGCACTGCGACTGGTGAGCCGCTGCACCTCCCAGTGATCAAAGAATCACAGAATGGCCTGGGTTGAAAAGGACCACAATGATCATCGCATTCCAACCCCCTGCTGTGTGCAGGGTCCCAACCAGCAGCCCAGGCTGCCCAGAGCCACATCCAGCCTGGCCTTGAGTGCCTGCAGGGATGAGGCATCCACAGCCTCCTTGGGCAACCTGTTCCAGTGCCTCACCACCCTCTGTGTGAAAAACTTCCTCCTAATATCCAACCTGAACCTCTCCTATCTCAGTTTAAAACCACTCCCCCTTGTCCCATCAATATCCACCCTCTATCCATCATCCGCCATCTGCTCAGGGATGAAAGAAACAACAAAAGGCGAATCATTGAACTGTAGGGGTTGGAAGGAACCCGTAGAGATCTCAGCCCACAGCCCAGCACAGGCCTGCTCGGGCTTTGCATTGGGACGAACCGGGCACAGACGGCCCCTGTCCTCAGCTCCCGGTGAGCGCAGCCCCGAGTGAGCAGCAGCCGTGTGGGACAGCGCGGCCCGCGGTGCTGCTCGCCGCTCCCCCTCAGCACCGCGACACCCGGGGCGGCCCTCGGCCCCCGCACACCTTCCTCAGGGGCACTTTGAAGGCGATGAAGCGGGTGCCCGGCAGCCTGCGGCCTAGCGGGACGTAGTCGGTCCACCTGCAAACGGAAGCGGAGGGACGTTAGAGCCGCAGCCGGAGCAGCCCTCTCACAACGCCGTGCGGAGCAGCTCGTGCTGCACTCACCGCTCGGGGACGCGGGAACGGCCACGGCTCGGCATGCTGACAACGGAACGGGGACGCGGCCGTGACTTCCGCTTCCGCCACTTCCGCTTCCGCCGCCATGACCCCGCACGGCCTCCGTCTGCGTGACGTCATCAGGAAAACCCGGTATGACCGCAACCACAGCGCCCCCTGGCGGAGCAGAGCGGGAACCTCTGTAAGAGCTCTGCGGGGATTACTCCCAGCCGCTGTGCTTTGTGACAGGTGTTGAAAGCAGACAGCCAGCAGGTGGAAGTTTGGTGGCTTTGCAAGATCAAAGCACCGCAGCCCTGCGATGCCACCGGCAGTTGGAGTCTCATCAGCCACGTCCCTCCCTCCATCTCCACTCACTGCAATGGGAGCTGAGTCGGGCGCACCCGCAGGGATGGGGCACCCACAACCTCTCTGGGCAGCAGTGCCAGGGCCTCAGCTCCCCCTCTGTGAGCCACTCCCCTGACATCTAAACCAAATCTCCCCTCCTTTACGCCAAAGCCATTCCTCTTTGTCCTATCACCATCTCCCCACACAAAAAGTTCATTTCCCTCCTGCTAATCATCTCCCTTGAAATGACAGAAGGCTGCACTGAGGGCTCCCCGCAGCCTTCTCTTCTCCGCGCTGAACACCCCCGGCTCCCTCAGCCTTTCTCCACAGCAGAGGTGCTGCAGCCTCTGAGCGAACAACCTGGAGAAAAAGGTTTCCTTTTCTCATTTGGGATCGATGTAGAGCACGCAAGAGGCAAATTCCCCATCTGAACGCACAACCTTGGCTTTGCTGAACCTCCACCCCACAGCCCGTCCTTTGCACCCATCTCTGTCTGACTCTGGGGGAAGGAAGCGGCGCGGGACCACATCGAAGGCCTTGCCCAAGTCCAGGGAGACGACATCAGTCGCCCTCCCGTTGTCCATCAGTGCCATCACGGCATCACAGAAAGCCACCAAGTGAGTCAGGCACGATCTGCCCTCAGTGCTGCCGTGCTGGCTGTCCCGGAGCACTTCTCCATCCCTCAGCTGCCTCAACATCATCTCTTCCAGGAAGATCTGCTCCATCACCCCAAATACACCCCAAAAACACGAGGTCTCCGTCACTTACACACTAGGCAGGTGTAGCATGGAAACCTCTTACCCTGAACAGAAGCCAACGTGAGGACTGAGGGCATTTCCCACCCTGTGTCCTGCACAGATCGAGCAAGGTCTCACGCAGTTAGATGATGTTATTTATTGGTGTACTGCTGTAATAGAAATCTGGACAGCCACTGTTGATGGGAGCAGCGGTTGTGCAGGTCTGGGACGTGGTGCCCGGCCCCAGGGAGACTGCTACCATCCCCTGTAGGATGGGGGTGGTGGCGGTGGCGGTGCCCGGCGGGGCTGGGGGCTTCTGGACTTATTCCTGGTGTACACGGCCGGGCTGGGGGGCCGCGGGGGCCGCGGGGGGGGCAGCTGAGCCGAGGCACTCTTGGGCCTGGAGAGCGGCGATGTGCTGGGGCTCCGCAGCACCCGGGCAGGACGTCCTGGAGCCCGCTGGTGCCGAGACCGTCTGTCCTCACGTGCTGAGCGTCCGTGGGCAGCAGACCGGGCCTTGGCGGATTCCATGAGGCGCCTGCAGAGACAGGAACTGCTGAGGGCCCGGGAGCCCCCCGCTCTCCTTCCTCCCGGCATCGCACAGAGCAGCGCGGGAATAAAGAGCGTGCTGGGATGGGGATGGGGGAGCAACTCACTGTTGTTTCTGCCTCCGCCGCCGGATGCAAATGCAGCACACAATTATCAGGAGCAGAAGCGGAACAAACACACCAATGGCACCTTTCAGGCAGAACATGGGGACGTCCTTAATGTAGATGCCCTCAGTGTGTTCTTCACCACGTGCACCTGAAGGAACAATTGTGGTCACTGCTGCGCCTCGTGCCTAACTGGCGATCTCACCAGAGCTCTGACATTGCCACGAAATGTTCCAGGAGGCCAGAAACATGAAACGCAACAACAGAACCTCCAACCTTCAGCCACAGAGCTCTGTGCACGGCCTTTACCTGCAGCGCCAGCTGCTTGCACGTCCTCTGTGCCTTCACGGGAGATGGGCAGCGTGTGGCTGCCGCCCTCCTGAAACACAGCCTCGTCCACAGGCTCTCCATCGACCTCTTGAGAAAGAAGGTAGCAAAGAGGGGCTGTCAATGTCTGCTCTTGTCAGGAGGATGAGATCCTCAGGACGCGTTACTTCTCCAAAGACAGCAGTATTTTCTGCACGTCTTTGTAGAACGCCGGTTTCCCAAGTCTTCTGGTGAACAGACAGAAATACACCCACCAGGCACTTCGTTCTCCCCCATCATTGCCTTTAGGACATGAGCAAAGCGCGGCGAATATCTTCCTTGTCCCGGATTCTCTCTCTGTCTCGCAGGACCTGAACAGAACGTAGCAGGACACATTTCAGACAAAGCCACTTCTGAACTGAGCGCTCTGTTTGGTGAAGTCCATCCAGTCAGAGTACCCACCCCCGGGAGACCAGCGGGGCTCCAGCACGGGAAGCAGCTGCGGGTTTGGCACGGCCATCTCTGGAGGCATTTCTGCAATAAGGAACCATGAGAGCTTTCCATCATACACCACAATCTGTGTCACTGCGTAACAGCACAGCTGAGGAGCAAGCGGTACATAGGGATGGTGCAGGGACACGGCAGGCACGTGCAGCGCTGTGCTCTCACTCCTACAGGTGTGCCTGGCTGACATTAGGGCCGTGAGCTGGCAGCTCGCGAAGGAAATAAAAAGCCGTGACATACCCATGGCACCTGCGAGAGCTTCGGACCCAGGAGCCGGCTGGGATTCTGCACCCCATTCACTTCCACTCACATCTGTAAACAAACAGGACAGAGCAGGTTGTGTCAAACACGTCCACATACCCATCTCCAGATGGGAACAACGGGGGATCATCCACAGCACCCATCTCTCCCTTCCACACAGCAGCATCTCAACCATACGTGCAGGGTGCCTGCAGTGGCACCGTGCTGATACACAGCAATCCCTGTGTGGAACTGTCTGGAAGCGGGGAGGGGAAGAGAACAGAATGAAATGGAGAGGGGAAGAAAAGAGAACGGGAGGGGGAGCCCCAAAGGCTCTGTTCTGGCAGTGATTTACCTCCAGGTTCCACCTCAGGACCAAAAGCCGAGTCTGACCAGGCAACCGCAGGAACAGAACCAGCGTAGTCATCTAGAATCACAAAGAGATGAGAGAAGTTTCCATCAAACATGGCGGCGCAACACCATCATGGCAACATGTGGCCACTCGGGCCTTTCTTACTGCAGATCTCTGATGGGCACAAAGGAAGGTGAAATCAAAGCACGGGAGGAAAACGTGCCTGGCTCTTCCCTTGGGCTGGGGGCTGCCCTTCCATGGGGGTTCTTCCCTGTGTTGGGAACTGGGTGCTGGCCACCTTCCCTGCCCAGCATGTCCCCCATGCAAGGACAGCCCCAGGGCAGCCTGCAATCTGGCCGTGGGGACACAGCCTGACTTCTTGCCCCTGTGCTGCTCACTTTTGCTCACCCACCTGCTCCTGGTGCCTGCCATGGAGCAGCACTGTCCTGACAGCACGTTGCAGCCATCAGGAGGAGGAGTATGAGACGGGCCATAGCTCCCCACACTCGTCCCATGCTGTCACCACCACGACTGCAGCCACAGCAAGTGCTGGTGGCAGGGCAGGCTCAGAGCAATGCCTGTGACACCACGGGTCCATGTCAGAGAGGGGCACTGTGAGCTCAGGGCAGAGGGGCTGACCCCAGCGCTCACGGAACCCCCCGCTGCCACTCTCGAGCTACCATGGCAGGTAAGGCAGCAGGCTCCTCTGCTCCTGGCACTGCGGCCCTCCAGGGGATCCCAGTGCCCCAGATCTCACCCAGCGCCCATTTGGGCATTTCCCCACAGAGAGAATTCCTCCACGCACGCTGACGGTGCTTCCGACACCCGACGCCGCTTTACGTGGATCCTTCGTGCCTCCACCGGCCACTGCTGCAATGCAGCCCAGCATTGGCGGAGCAGTGCCGGTGTCCTTCCAACCCCTCCACGTCCCCACTGTCACCTACATGGTGCCTCAGGCCTCTGTCTGGCCTGGGGTGCCGGGTGTCCAGGGACAGGGAGCGCAGCTGCCACCTGGGGGGATGCCCCCAGCCGTGGTTCAGCTGCCACCTGGGGGCATGTCCTCAACTGTGGTTCAGTTGCCACCTGGGGTGATGGCTCTAATGATGGGTCAGCTGCCACCTGGGGGGATGCCCCCAGCCGTGGTTCAGTTGCCACCTGGGGGCATGTCCCCAGCTGTGCTTCAGCTGCCACCTGCGGGGATGCCCACAGTTGTCAGTCAGCTCCCAGCTGGGGGGATGCCCCCAAACTTTGGTCAGCTGCCATCTGGGGGGATGCCCACAGTTGTCAATCAGCTCCCAGCTGGGGGGATGCTCCCAAACTTTGGTCAGCTGCCACCTGGGGGGCAGCAGTTACCCCTGGTCACGCTCCTACCTGGAGAGATGAAGCCAGGTATGCCTGCCCCCCGCGCCCCTGCCCGCTGCTGGGAACATCCCCTGGTGGCAGGGACGCAGCAGCCCCAGCAACCGATGGAGCTGCGGCCTGGGGCTGTGTTGCACGGGGAGCCCCCGCAGCCCGCAGACAGCTGCCCGCCGCAGGGCCCCGACCGCCCCGGCCCCTCAACAGTCCTCCGAGGAGCTCCAGTGTGCCCCCGTCCCACCACCACGGCTCCGCTCACCTGCAGCACCGCAGCGCTGGAATCAGGTGGTGAGTTTGGCGGCTGCAGAGCGGGCGGCAGGCTGTCCGCACCGGGTGGCTGTGGGAAAGCTGCCATTGCCTCACTGGGGATGTTCTTGCTTTTCCAGCAGCGACAACGAGCTCAGACATCCAGGAGGACATCACTGACTTCAATGCCCTCCTGACTTGGATGAACAACGGTGAGTTTGGGGCAGCAGAGCTGGCGGGAGGGCGTTTGCCCCGAGCGGGTGTGGGAAAGCTGGCATTTCCCCGTGGGGATTTTCTTCCTCTTCCAGAAGTGGCACCCAAAACAGAGGTCCCGGATGACGTCCCGGATGATACGCCGGACATGGATGAGCTCCTGGCTTGGATGAACAACGGTGAGTTTGGGGGCAGCAGAGCTGGCGGGGGTTGTCTGCACTCAGTGGGTGTGGGGAAGCTGGCATTACCCCTGTGGGGATTTTCTTCTTTTTCCAGAAGCGACATCCAACACAGAGATCCCGGACAACATCCCGGACATGGATGACCTGCTCACATGGCTGAACACCGGTGAGTTTGGGGCTGCAGAGCTGGCGGGGGAGGGTCTGCACTCAGTGCCTGTGGGAAGGCTGTCCTCACTCTTCTGGGGATGTTCTTGCTTTTTCAGAAAGGGCGAGTCCTCAGGAGGTCCCCCAGCAGAACCAGGACCCTGTTGAAACCGAAACAAAGGGGACCGAAGGTACTGACATTGCAGAACAGGAAAGTCTTCACGATGAGCTGCTACCTGAACTGGACAGCCAGGAAAGGGCAGAGCTGCTGCGGTGGATCGATGCCACACAGCCACCGAGCCCAGACGTCCCCAGCTGCACAAAAACCTCACCATTCATCTCAGGGCTCCCTGACTTTCCCTGGGCCAGCAGGGAGCAAAACGGAGAGGCAGAGACTGAGGCCTGGATCAGCAGCGACCTGTTCTGCACGCATCCATCGTGCTCCAGGCAGCTCCCCAGGCCGCTGCCCTGCATGCCTTTCCTGCTGCCCCGCAGCACATCACCAGAGCTGCCCATGCCGGCCCCCCTGGATGTCCCAGCACCTCCTTCGCCCCGCACAGCACATCTGATCGAAGAGGCGAAGCGGAAGCAGCCCCGGGTGGTTCTCACCCGCCTGGCACTGCCACCCGGCTGCATGTCCTGCCGTGTGCCAGACAACCACCACAATGACGATGACGGCACCGAGCCGGCCGAGTGCCCAGCGCCCGCCTGCACCACCAGCGGGCACCAGCAGTGCACTGGCAGCTTCCCAGCCAGGAAGAGGAAGCTGCCGCGTGGCCAGGACGCTCCAGGGCAGAAACGCCGGCGCTAGGCGAAGCTGGGTGGGCTCAGCACAAACGGGAGCCTCTGCAGAAACCGGCCCACCTGCTGCAGCAGGAGGCACGGCCACGGCCAGCAAATAAGGCTCCCTGTAGCCCTGGGCTCCTCGCCGGCCCTGTGGCACACAGAGCAGCAGCAGTGCTCCAGGGGCACCAGCACCGGCCCAGCCCTACCCCTCCAACCCTGGCTGTCCACCACCACCACCTTGAACTGGGACGATGTGGGACTCTATTAGATTTCATTATGTTACGGTATTTTATGTTATATTATCTTCAATTATATGAAATTACATTAAATTACTAAACGTTTCGTGTTCTCTTTGCTACATCTCTGCCTGCAGTCGTTCACGCAGCCTCAAAGCCCCCCCAAATCCCTACGCCCACCTCCAGGGATGTTGGTGTGGTTGCAGCAAGCAGAGAGCTGCAGCTCCGCCCGCACCTCCTCACTGATGTTCTCCATCACCACCGTGCTGCCAGTGCCCCGTGCCTTGTTTTGTGCCTGGGGAAGGAGATGGTCACGTACTGAGCATCGGGTGTGTTGAGCTGGGGGCACTGGGCAGGACTGGTGGCCCTGGGAGGCTGTTGAGGGCTGCAGAAAGCACTGGGCACGTGTGGAGCACTGGGTCGGTTGTGGGCTCCCCAGCTCAAGGCAGACTCTCCTGTGCAAGTGCTGCAGGGAAGCTGCTCTGGGGGGAGGCTGTACTGTGCTCTTCTCCAGAGGTCCCTCCCAGCCCCTCTGCTTTGTGACAGACAGAAGTTGAAAGCAGACAGCCAGCAGGTGGAAGTTTGGCAGCTTTGCAGGGTCAAAGCACCGCAGCCCTGCGATGCCACCGGCAGTTGGAGTCTCATCAGCCACGTCCCTCCCTCCGTCTCCATTCACTGCAATGGGAGCTGAGCTGGGCAAACCCGCAGGGATGGGGCACCCACAACCTCTCTGGGCAGCAGTGCCAGGGCCTCAACTTCTTACATCTTACCCTGACCAGAAGCCAACGTAAGGATTGGGGGGATTTTCCACCCTGTGTCCTGCACAGATCAAGCAAGGTCTCACACAGTTAGGAAATAATGCAGTTCTTTATTGATGTATTACTGGGATAGAAACCGCTTCGGACCCAGGAGCCGGCTGGGATTCTGCACCCCATTCACTTCCACTCACATCTGTAAACAAACAGGACAGAGCAGGTTGTGTCAAACACGTCCACATACCCATCTCCAGATGGGAACAACGGAGGATCTATCCACAGCACCCATCTCTCCCTTCCACACAGCAGCATCTCAACCACAGGAGCTGGGTGCCTGCAGTGGCACCGTGCTGATACACAGCAATCCCTGTGTGGAACTGTCTGGAAGCGGGGAGGAGAAGAGAACAGAATGAAATGGAGAGGGGAGGAAAAGAGAATGGGAGGGGGAGCCCCAAAGGCTCTGTTCTGGCAGTGATTTACCTCCAGGTTCCACCTGAGGACCAAAAGCCGAGTCTGACCAGGCAACCGCAGGAACAGAACCAGCGTAGTCATCTAGAATCACAAAGAGATGAGAGAAGTTTCCATCAAACATGCGCAACACCATCATGGTCAACATGTGGCCACATCGGGCCTCTACTGCAGATCTCTGATGGGCACAAAGGAAATCACAGCACGGGAGGAAAACGTGCCTGGCTCTTCCCTTGGGCTGGGGGTGATGGGGGTCCCTGTGTTGGGAACTGGGTGCTGGCCACCTTCCCCTGCCCAGCATGTCCCCCATGCAAGGACAGCCCCAGGGCAGCCTGCAATCTGGCCGTGGGGACACAGCCTGACTTCTTGCCCACTGTGCTGCTCACTTTTGCTCACCCACCTGCTCCTGGTGCCTGCCATGGAGCAGCACTGTCCTGACAGCACGTTGCAGCCATTAGAAGGAGGAGTATGAGACGGGCAGAGGCCATAGCTCCCCACACTCGTCTCATGCTGTCACCACAACTGCAGCCACAGCAAGTGCTGGTGACAGGGCAGGCTCAGAGCAATGCCTGTGACACCACGGGTCCATGTCAGAGAGGGGCACTGTGAGCTCAGGGCAGAGGGGCTGACCCCAGCGCTCACGGAACCCCCCGCTGCCACTCTCGAGCTACCATGGCAGGTAAGGCAGCAGGCTCCTCTGCTCCTGGCACTGCGGCCCTCCAGGGGATCCCAGTGCCCCAGATCTCACCCAGCGCCCATTTGGGCATTTCCCCACAGAGAGAATTCCTCCACGCACGCTGACGGTGCTTCCGACACCCGACGCCGCTTTACGTGGATCCTTCGTGCCTCCACCGGCCACTGCTGCAATGCAGCCCAGCATTGGCGGAGCAGTGCCGGTGTCCTTCCAACCCCTCCACGTCCCCACTGTCACCTACATGGTGCCTCAGGCCTCTGTCTGGCCTGGGGTGCCGGGTGTCCAGGGACAGGGAGCGCAGCTGCCACCTGGGGGGATGCCCCCAGCCGTGGTTCAGCTGCCACCTGGGGGCATGTCCCCAACTGTGGTTCAGTTGCCACCTGGGGTGATGCCTCTAATGATGGGTCAGCTGCCACCTGGGGGGATGCCCCCACCTGTGGTTCAGTTGCCACCTGGGGGCATGTCCCCAGCTGTGCTTCAGCTGCCACCTGCGGGGATGCCCCCAGTTGTCAGTCAGCTCCCAGCTGGGGGGATGCCCCCAAACTCTGGTCAGCTGCCTACTGGGGGGATGCCCACAGTTGTCAGTCAGCTCCCAGCTGGGGGGATGCTCCCAAACTTTGGTCAGCTGCCACCTGGGGGGCAGCAGTTACCCCTGGTCACGCTCCTACCTGGAGAGATGAAGCCAGGTATGCCTGCCCCCCGCGCCCCTGCCCGCTGCTGGGAACATCCCCTGGTGGCAGGGACGCAGCAGCCCCAGCAACCGATGGAGCTGCGGCCTGGGGCTGTGTTGCACGGGGAGCCCCCGCAGCCCGCAGACAGCTGCCCGCCGCAGGGCCCCGACCGCCCCGGCCCCTCAACAGTCCTCCGAGGAGCTCCAGTGTGCCCCCGTCCCACCACGGCTCCGCTCACCTGCAGCACCGCAGCGCTGGAATCAGGTGGTGAGTTTGGCGGCTGCAGAGCGGGCGGCAGGCTGTCCGCACCGGGTGGCTGTGGGAAAGCTGCCATTGCCTCACTGGGGATGTTCTTGCTTTTCCAGCAGCGACAACGAGCTCAGACATCCAGGAGGACATCACTGACTTCAATGCCCTCCTGACTTGGATGAACAACGGTGAGTTTGGGGCAGCAGAGCTGGCGGGAGGGCGTTTGCCCCGAGCGGGTGTGGGAAAGCTGGCATTTCCCGCGTGGGGATTTTCTTCCTCTTCCAGAAGTGGCACCCAAAACAGAGGTCCCGGATGACGTCCCGGATGATACGCCGGACATGGATGAGCTCCTGGCTTGGATGAACAACGGTGAGTTTGGGGGCAGCAGAGCTGGCGGGGGTTGTCTGCACTCAGTGGGTGTGGGGAAGCTGGCATTACCCCTGTGGGGATTTTCTTCTTTTTCCAGAAGCGACATCCAACACAGAGATCCCGGACAACATCCCGGACATGGATGACCTGCTCACATGGCTGAACACCGGTGAGTTTGGGGCTGCAGAGCTGGCGGGGGAGGGTCTGCACTCAGTGCCTGCGGGAAGGCTGTCCTCACTCTTCTGGGGATGTTCTTGCTTTTTCAGAAAGGGCGAGTCCTCAGGAGGTCCCCCAGCAGAACCAGGACCCTGTTGAAACCGAAACAAAGGGGACCGAAGGTACTGACATTGCAGAAGAGGAAAGTCTTCACGATGAGCTGCTACCTGAACTGGACAGCCAGGAAAGGGCAGAGCTGCTGCGGTGGATCGATGCCACACAGCCACCGAGCCCAGACGTCCCCAGCAGCACAAAAACGTCACCGTTCATCTCAGGGCTCCCTGACTTTCCCTGGGCCAGCAGGGAGCAAAACGGAGAGGCAGAGACTGAGGCCTGGATCAGCAGCGACCTGTTCTGCACGCATCCATCGTGCTCCAGGCAGCTCCCCAGGCCGCTGCCCTGCATGCCTTTCCTGCTGCCCCGCAGCACATCACCAGAGCTGCCCATGCCGGCCCCCCTGGATGTCCCAGCACCTCCTTCGCCCCGCACAGCACATCTGATAGAAGAGGCGAAGCGGAAGCAGCCCCGGGTGGTTCTCACCCGCCTGGCACTGCCACCCGGCTGCATGTCCTGCCGTGTGCCAGACAACCACCACAATGACGATGACGGCACCGAGCCGGCCGAGTGCCCAGCGCCCGCCTGCACCACCAGCGGGCACCAGCAGTGCACTGGCAGCTTCCCAGCCAGGAAGAGGAAGCTGCCGCGTGGCCAGGACGCTCCAGGGCAGAAACGCCGGCGCTAGGCGAAGCTGGGTGGGCTCAGCACAAACGGGAGCCTCTGCAGAAACCGGCCCACCTGCTGCAGCAGGAGGCACGGCCACGGCCAACAAATAAGGCTCCCTGTAGCCCTGGGCTCCTCGCCGGCCCTGCGGCACACAGAGCAGCAGCAGTGCTCCAGGGGCACCAGCACCGGCCCCAGCCCTACCCCTCCAACCCTGGCTGTCCACCACCACCACCTTGAACTGGGACAATGTGGGACTCTATTAGATTTCATTATGTTACGGTATTTTATGTTATATTATCTTCAATTATATGAAATTACATTAAATTACTAAACGTTTCGTGTTCTCTTTGCTACATCTCTGCCTGCAGTCGTTCACGCAGCCTCAAAGCCCCCCCAAATCCCTACGCCCACCTCCAGGGATGTTGGTGTGGTTGCAGCAAGCAGAGAGCTGCAGCTCCGCCCGCACCTCCTCACTGATGTTCTCCATCACCATCGTGCTGCCAGTGCCCCGTGCCTTGTTTTGTGCCTGGGGAAGGAGATGGTCACGTACTGAGCATCGGGTGTGTTGAGCTGGGGGCACTGGGCAGGACTGGTGGCCCTGGGAGGCTGTTGAGGGCTGCAGAAAGCACTGGGCACGTGTGGAGCACTGGGTCGGTTGTGGGCTCCCCAGCTCAAGGCAGACTCTCCTGTGCAAGCGCTGCAGGGAAGCTGCTCTGGGGGGAGGCTGTACTGTGCTCTTCTCCAGAGGTCCCTCCCAGCCCCTCTGCTTTGTGACAGACAGAAGTTGAAAGCAGACAGCCTGCAGGTGGAAGTTTGGCAGCTTTGCAGGGTCAAAGCACCGCAGCCCTGCGATGCCACCGGCAGTTGGAGTCTCATCAGCCACGTCCCTCCCTCCGTCCCCATTCACTGCAATGGGAGCTGAGCTGGGCAAACCCGCAGGGATGGGGCACCCACAACCTCTCTGGGCAGCAGTGCCAGGGCCTCAACTTCTTACATCTTACCCTGACCAGAAGCCAACGTAAGGATTGGGGGGATTTTCCACCCTGTGTCCTGCACAGATCAAGCAAGGTCTCACACAGTTAGGAAATAATGCAGTTCTTTATTGATGTATTACTGGGATAGAAACCGCTTTGGACCCAGGAGCCGGCTGGGATTCTGCACCCCATTCACTTCCACTCACATCTGTAAACCAGCAAGACAGAGCAGGTTGTGTCAAACACGTCCACATACCCATCTCCAGATGGGAACAACGGAGGATCTCTCCACAGCACCCATCTCTCCCTTCCACACAGCAGCATCTCAACCATTCGTGCAGGGTGCCTGCAGTGGCACCGTGCTGATACACAGCAATCCCTGTGTGGAACTGTCTGGAAGCGGGGAGGGGAAGAGAACAGAATGAAATGGAGAGGGGAGGAAAAGAGAACGGGAGGGGGAGCCCCAAAGGCTCTGTTCTGGCAGTGATTTACATCCAGGTTCCATCTCAGGACCAAAAGCCGAGTCCGACCAGGCAACCGCAGGTAAAGAACCAGCGTAGTCATCTAGAATCACAAAGAGATGAGAGAAGTTTCCATCAAATGGGCGCAACACCATCATGGTCAACATGTGGCAACATCGGGCCTCTAGTGCAGATCTCTGATGGGCACAAAGGAAATCACAGCACGGGAGGAAAACGTGCCTGGCTCTTCCCTTGGCCTGGGAGTGATGGGGGTCCCTGTGTTGGGAACTGGGTGCTGGCCACCTTCCCCTGCCCAGCATGTCCCCCATGCAAGGACAGCCCCAGGGCAGCCTGCAATCTGGCCGTGGGGACACAGCCTGACTTCTTGCCCCTGTGCTGCTCACTTTTGCTCACCCACCTGCTCCTGGTGCCTGCCATGGAGCAGCACTGTCCTGACAGCACGTTGCAGCCATTAGAAGGAGGAGTATGAGACGGGCAGAGGCCATAGCTCCCCACACTCGTCCCATGCTGTCACCACAACTGCAGCCACAGCAAGTGCTGGTGGCAGGGCAGGCTCAGAGCAATGCCTGTGACACCACGGGTCCATGTCAGAGAGGGGCACTGTGAGCTCAGGGCAGAGGGGCTGACCCCAGCGCTCACGGAACCCCCCGCTGCCACTCTCGAGCTACCATGGCAGGTAAGGCAGCAGGCTCCTCTGCTCCTGGCACTGCGGCCCTCCAGGGGATCCCAGTGCCCCAGATCTCACCCAGCGTCCATTTGGGCATTTCCCCACAGAGAGAACCCTTCCACGCACGCTGACGGTGCTTCCGACACCCGACGCCGCTTTACGTGGATCCTTCGTGCCTCCACCGGCCACTGCTGCAATGCAGCCCAGCATTGGCGGAGCAGTGCCGGTGTCCTTCCAACCCCTCCACGTCCCCACTGTCACCTACATGGTGCCTCAGGCCTCTGTCTGGCCTGGGGTGCCGGGTGTCCAGGGACAGGGAGCGCAGCTGCCACCTGGGGGGATGCCCCCAGCCGTGGTTCAGCTGCCACCTGGGGGCATGTCCCCAACTGTGGTTCAGCTGCCACCTGGGGGCATGTCCTCAACTGTGGTTCAGTTGCCACCTGGGGTGATGCCTCTAATGATGGGTCAGCTGCCACCTGGGGGGATGCCCCCAGCCGTGGTTCAGTTGCCACCTGGGGGCATGTCCCCAGCTGTGCTTCAGCTGCCACCTGGGGGGATGCCCACAGTTGTCAGTCAGCTCCCAACTGGGGGGATGCCCCCAAACTTTGGTCAGCTGCCACCTGGGGGCAGCAGTTACCCCTGGTCACGCTCCTACCTGGAGAGATGAAGCCAGGTATGCCTGCCCCCCGCGCCCCTGCCCGCTGCTGGGAACATCCCCTGGTGGCAGGGACGCAGCAGCCCCAGCAACCGATGGAGCTGCGGCCTGGGGCTGTGTTGCACGGGGAGCCCCCGCAGCCCGCAGACAGCTGCCCGCCGCAGGGCCCCGACCGCCCCGGCCCCTCAACAGTCCTCCGAGGAGCTCCAGTGTGCCCCCGTCCCACCACGGCTCCGCTCACCTGCAGCACCGCAGCGCTGGAATCAGGTGGTGAGTTTGGCGGCTGCAGAGCGGGCGGCAGGCTGTCCGCACCGGGTGGCTGTGGGAAAGCTGCCATTGCCTCACTGGGGATGTTCTTGCTTTTCCAGCAGCGACAACGAGCTCAGACATCCAGGAGGACATCACTGACTTCAATGCCCTCCTGACTTGGATGAACAACGGTGAGTTTGGGGCAGCAGAGCTGGCGGGAGGGCGTTTGCCCCGAGCGGGTGTGGGAAAGCTGGCATTTCCCGCGTGGGGATTTTCTTCCTCTTCCAGAAGTGGCACCCAAAACAGAGGTCCCGGATGACGTCCCGGATGATACGCCGGACATGGATGAGCTCCTGGCTTGGATGAACAACGGTGAGTTTGGGGGCAGCAGAGCTGGCAGGGGTTGTCTGCACTCAGTGGGTGTGGGGAAGCTGGCATTACCCCTGTGGGGATTTTCTTCTTTTTCCAGAAGCGACA
The DNA here is from genome assembly GCF_905368555.1 of Meleagris gallopavo. NCBI lineage: Eukaryota > Metazoa > Chordata > Aves > Galliformes > Phasianidae > Meleagris > Meleagris gallopavo. Next base: position 3,178,461 of record NC_139427.1, read on the forward strand.
TCCAACACAGAGATCCCGGACAACATCCCGGACATGGATGACCTGCTCACATGGCTGAACACCGGTGAGTTTGGGGCTGCAGAGCTGGCGGGGGAGGGTCTGCACTCAGTGCCTGCGGGAAGGCTGTCCTCACTCTTCTGGGGATGTTCTTGCTTTTTCAGAAAGGGCGAGTCCTCAGGAGGTCCCCCAGCAGAACCAGGACCCTGTTGAAACCGAAACAAAGGGGACCGAAGGTACTGACATTGCTGAAGAGGAAAGTCTTCACGATGAGCTGCTACCTGAACTGGACAGCCAGGAAAGGGCAGAGCTGCTGCGGTGGATCGATGCCACACAGCCACCGAGCCCAGACGTCCCCAGCAGCACAAAAACGTCACCATTCATCTCAGGGCTCCCTGACTTTCCCTGGGCCAGCAGGGAGCAAAACGGAGAGGCAGAGACTGAGGCCTGGATCAGCAGCGACCTGTTCTGCACACATCCATCGTGCTCCAGGCAGCTCCCCAGGCCGCTGCCCTGCATGCCTTTCCTGCTGCCCCGCAGCACATCACCAGAGCTGCCCATGCCGGCCCCCCTGGATGTCCCAGCACCTCCTTCGCCCCGCACAGCACATCTGATAGAAGAGGCGAAGCGGAAGCAGCCCCGGGTGGTTCTCACCCGCCTGGCACTGCCACCCGGCTGCATGTCCTGCCGTGTGCCAGACAACCACCACAATGACGATGACGGCACCGAGCCGGCCGAGTGCCCAGCGCCCGCCTGCACCACCAGCGGGCACCAGCAGTGCACTGGCAGCTTCCCAGCCAGGAAGAGGAAGCTGCCGCGTGGCCAGGACGCTCCAGGGCAGAAACGCCGGCGCTAGGCGAAGCTGGGTGGGCTCAGCACAAACGGGAGCCTCTGCAGAAACCGGCCCACCTGCTGCAGCAGGAGGCACGGCCACGGCCAGCAAATAAGGCTCCCTGTAGCCCTGGGCTCCTCGCCGGCCCTGCGGCACACAGAGCAGCAGCAGTGCTCCAGGGGCACCAGCACCGGCCCAGCCCTACCCCTCCAACCCTGGCTGTCCACCACCACCACCTTGAACTGGGACGATGTGGGACTCTATTAGATTTCATTATGTTACGGTATTTTATGTTATATTATCTTCAATTATATGAAATTACATTAAATTACTAAACGTTTCGTGTTCTCTTTGCTACATCTCTGCCTGCAGTCGTTCACGCAGCCTCAAAGCCCCCCCAAATCCCTACGCCCACCTCCAGGGATGTTGGTGTGGTTGCAGCAAGCAGAGAGCTGCAGCTCCGCCCGCACCTCCTCACTGATGTTCTCCATCACCATCGTGCTGCCAGTGCCCCGTGCCTTGTTTTGTGCCTGGGGAAGGAGATGGTCACGTACTGAGCATCGGGTGTGTTGAGCTGGGGGCACTGGGCAGGACTGGTGGCCCTGGGAGGCTGTTGAGGGCTGCAGAAAGGACTAGGGTGGCTCCAGGCTGCAATGGGAGGCACTGATTTTGGGATTCCAGGCAATGCTGGGAGGCAATGGGAGCTTATTGGGGAACTGCGAAGAGCACCAGGGGGCACTGGAGAGCTTTGGACAGCACTCGTGGGTTTGGGGAGGTTCAGGCAGTACCAGGCGGCCCATTTTAACCTCATTAACTTCCCATCTCACCCAAGGCATCGAACAATCCACTTTTTCCATGGGGGGAGACTTTCCCTTTGGGGTTGACATCCCCCAGTGCTGCTCAGCTCTACCCTGGGAGCTGTTTTTGATGCATCCCCACCCTGATGCCATCACTCAGTGACACATTTGTCACCAACAGACTCACCGTGGGTCCTGAGGAGGGGCAGGGGGTGGGTGGTGGCATCACTGGACATCACACAAGGAGAAACTGAGGCACAAGGAGGGCCAAGAGCTGCAGGGCAGAAGTTTTGGTAGAACTCACAGCGGGAGGGACGGGGATGGCTTTCGCTCTGAGTGCTGCTGAGTCAAAGCTGAGTGTTCCTTTCCTGGAACGAAAGGGTTAATGTCACCCTCAAAGTGTCCTCATCCGTCCCCCCACCCCCCCCAACCCCCCACTTCTCCCTCTCCTTTCCCCCTCCGGCTTTTGGGGAGTCTCACCCCCCAACTTCCTCTCATCCTGCAACCTTTGCCCCTTCCTTTTCTTGCCCCAAATGGGGAGAGGAGCAAAGGGTCCCCATGCCCCCCCATCCCCCCCTTCCAAGCTTCTGCTTTTTTGCCTTTTTGGCCCCAAATGAGTCACCAGGGGATTTTTTTTTTCGGGGCTCTCTCTCTGCTGAGCAGATTGGGGGTTCTCCGATGGGATGTTGAGGGCTTGGGCACCCATGGGTGCTACAGCAGCACCCAGTCATGCTGCTGTCCCCACTGTCCCCTATTTACAGGTGGTTCCAGATGGATAGGGACAGGGATGGACCTTAAAAAGTGGTCCCCAGAAGCAGAGTGATGCTGGGCACTCAGGATGACCTCAAGATCTATAGGGGGGGGAGGAGACACCAGTGGCTCCATTTGCCCCAGAGAGTCACCAGGAATGGGACAGGACACCAGGGACAAGGAATCAAGCTGGGGATAAATCCTAGGGATGCGTGGGGGGTGGAAAGGAACAGAGACCCACCAGCATCGGGACGTGGGGACACGACAGCAGTGATGTCCCCAAAGCCCTGGGGGGTCCGGAAAACCCAGCACAGTCATTCAGTGCTGTGCCCCAAAACTCCCTTAGGTTCCGGTAAGGAAAGAGTCAATGGCACACGCACGAGAGCAGCCACACACGCCACTTCCCTGAGTGGGGATGAGTCATCCTCAGCCTTCATCCCCAGCCCTGTAACACCGCACAGCACCGCGCTGTTCCTCCCAGCACCTCCTGAAGCGGTGAGTTTGGGGTCGGTGGGGGGTCACAGGGCACAATTGTCCCTTTATCCCGATGGCAGCTGGGTGACATCCCTCAGGGATGGGCACGGTGAGCTCAGGGGGGGTTCCAGCAATGCTACCAGCAGTCCGGAGTGAACCAACACCACGCTGTTATTGGGGTGGGCAGAGCGGGGAGCGGCTCCGTGCGCCTCTTTTGGGGTTTTTTTTGGGGGGTGGGGGGAGGAGTGGAGGGGTTGAGGTGATGTCAGGCGCTCGGAGCGCGGTTCGGATGACTTCACGCCTTACTCAGTGCCGGGCTGGCAGAGTTCCCGTGCTATTCCCGGCCGTGACGCGCAGCGCTGCGCCGTGCCGGGACGCGGCCGGGTGGGAATTGGGGAATTTGCAAATTGAGGCACTGAGGGCTGAGCGGCGGAGACGCGGCTGTTGTCTGCGTATCGTACAGGACAGGAGTTTGCTCGGCCCCATACAGTCCCGCTGCTGCCCGCTTCAGCGCACCGCTGCTTTCAATTGTTTGGCCCCAAAGTGAGCTTTTTTCGCCCCCAAAAAGCCCCGGACTGCGTGCTGGTTTCCTGCTTTTTTCGTAGAAAGGGAGGAAATCGCGTCAGCCCCGCAGATTGCAGTGCCGGGAACCGAGCGCGAGCCGGGGAACCACAGCCAGGCTTCACACCATGCGTGTGCCTCCATCTACCTGCAGCACACACCTGTGCTCGTACCCACGCAGGCACACAGCGCACGGACACGCTCGCACACGCGTGCTCAGCGTGGCACAACACAAACATCCCCACGGTGTGCAACGCACCGGGGCACGTACACAAACACGCGTGCACGTGATTGCGCACACAAGCCATGAATGCACAGTCGTAGCCATACACGCACGTGTCCCAAACACCCCCAAACCCCCCCCACTCCCCCTTGCACACGCCTGCATTCACACGCAGCGCCGATCAACCGCACGCACGTGGGCGGCGGCACTACAGCCCCCAGCATGCTTTTCGCCAAGGGGCGGGGCAAACGGTGCGCTGCCCAATAGGAGAAGGGGGCGTGGCGGCGGCGGCCAATAGGCGGCGGGGGGCGTGGCGGCGGGTGCAGAGGGACAGTCACATGGCGCGGCAGCGGGTGAGCGGCACCGGGCACGGGAAAGGGGGGGAAAAACGGGGGGGGGGGGAAGAGAAGGGAAACGGGACCCCCAGGGTTGCCCCCTTCTTTCTCAGCTTTTTGCGGAGAGACGGCTCTTGTTTTTATTTTTTAAAGCCTTTTCAGCGGCTTTTTCTCCCAAAGTTGGAATGGGCAGGGAGGGGCAAAGCGGAAGGCGGGGGGGGGGGATCCTAAAATTTGTTATTTTAAGGGAGGGGTCCTACAGTATTTTTAGGGTGGGCCCGCAGCACAGGAGACAGCAGGGCTTGAAGGATGGCGATTTCTCCTTACTTAGAAAGGGAGAGACGATTTGGGGGCAATCTGCCCCTTATTTTCCACCCGCAGGGCCCGTCCTAAAGGCGTAGAGGAGGGGGGGGGACACGCATGGAGGACAGCCAGGAGCAGCACGGGGGGGGCGAGGAGCCCCCCGCCAGCACCGAGCCCACGGTGAGTGCTTGGGGGAGAAGGGGGGGGACCCCATTTGGGGGAGGGTCCCCCCAATTTGGGGGGGAGCATCTCCAATTTGGGGGTGTCCTGATGGCTGGCGCAAGCCTCCCATCGTTTGAAGAAGGAGGGGGGCTGGGGGGTGGGGAGGAGTACTTCCCATCTTTGGGGAAAAAAGAGCCAATTTTGGGTGCCCACGTGGCTGCCAATAGCATTTTTGGGTTTCTCACACCGCTCCCCCCCCCGCTCGGGGGTTTATTTAAAAGAGGCTGGAAATAGTCGAGCCGTTAAAGCGCGGCGTCCGTCAGCAAGCGGTTCAAAAGAATAGAAAGAAGAAGAAAAAGGAGTGGGGAGGGGAGCAGCTGCTTTGCCCAAAAATAGCAACAAGTTTTATAACTCCGGAAAATGTAGAACAAACAAACGAGAAACATTTTTAGCTGAGAAAGGAGGCGGAGGGGGGGGGGGGGGGGGGGTTAGAGCAAGAATTTCTGCCCTTCTGTTTTCCTGGAAGCCGTTCCTCGTGTTCTCGCACGGCTCCGGAGCTTTGACCAACTTGGCCGCCTGCCCAGGCTGCTGAATAATGAAGGGAGAGCTGCACAAATGCCTCCAGGGTGGATGGGGGGGAGGGGGGAAGCTCCCAATCTGCCTCAGTTTCCCTCCTGGGCTCTTTCTGCCTCTCTGGGTCCCTCCTGATGGCTGCTGCATCCCCCCTTTTCCCCCCCAGGAGACACCAAGCCCTGAGCAGGCAAAGCCAGCAGATGCCAATGGTGAGAAAGAGGAGGAGGAGGCCTTCCTCGTCAGCCTCTACAAGTTTCATGAAGGAGAGGCACACACCCAATCCCACACCTCGGCTTCAAGCAGAGTACGTACCTGGGAGGAGCTTTTGGGATGGAGGAAGCTTTTGGGATGGAGGAGCTTTTGGATGGAGGAGCTGGAGTGCACATCATCTCGCTGAGTCCTTCCTTCTTTCCAGTTAACCTGTGGAAGATTTACAAAGCAGTGGAGAAGCTGGGAGCTTACGAGCTGGTAAGCAGGCAGCGTGCCCCATCCTACATGGCTCTGTGCTCCTGATTTGGGGAGGATTAACCCATCTTTGCCCCATCACAGGTAACAGGGAGACGGCTGTGGAAGAATGTGTATGATGAGCTGGGCAGCCCCGGCATGGGCACCAGCGCAGCCACCTGCACCCGGAGGTATGAGAGGTAGGGGAGAGGTACTGTGTGCCTCAGTTCCCCCCCCCCAAGGGGTTCGGTGGGGTTGGGGCTCAGTGCTGTGACTCCCACCCTGCAGGCTGGTCCTCCCGTATGTGCGGCACCTGAAGGGTGAGGACGACAAGCCGCTGCCTCCCAGCAAACCCCGCAAGCAGTACAAGGTTTCCAAGGGCACTGAGATGGGTGAGAAGAGCAGGAGGAGCAAGAAGGAAAAGGGTCGGGAGCAGGTGAGTGGCCATGGGGTGAAGTTTGGGAATGACCCCAGTCCCTGCTCAGCCTTCCTCCATCCATCCCCATCCTGGGCACGTGGCTGTGGAGTTCTGGGGAGGGTGAGGGCAAGATGAGCATGGAGAACTGAGCTTCTGGATGGGGAGGCAGGGGGATGGGCGGGTGCATAGCTCAGCCTGGCACCCACACCCCAAATTGGCTTTTGGTTGCAGGTGGCACCGGAGAAGGCAAAAACTGAAGTGGCAGCCACCCCTAGAGCCAGCAAGGAGGACCCAACAGAGGCCCAGGAGCAAGGCCAGCCAGCAGAGGGACGCACCAGCCCCACGGCCCCGACCCAGCCCTTCTGAGGGTGTCCCAGCACCTGCCGAGCCCATGCTGAAGCCTACAAACGCCTTTTCTCCAGCTTTTACTCCAAAGGCAACCACCCCATCATGTCTCCGCTGGCCAAGAAGAAGCTGCTGGCCCAGGTGAGCAAGGCAGAGTCCTGCACTGCCTCAAACGCCACTGCCTGGAGGGCAGGGAGGTGGCGAGCAGCACTCCCCAACCCAGAGCCCAGCCAGCCAGCTGTCAGCCCTCACCTCAAGGAGCAGAGGAGCCGGAGACACAAGGATTGAAGGACACACCGCGGGGAGGCCGGAGCGAGGCAGGACCCATCCCCACTGCATCCCCTGGAGGACGGACAGACAGCCTTACCCAAGAGCTGAGGACGGGGGCCCTGCACCCGCTGTCTTCACTGGCTTCTTCCACGCGTATCGCAACGAGGTGCTGAAGCCCATCAGCTGTCACCCCTTTGGGGGATATTTCTCCAACTTGAAGGATTTCTTGGAACCACAACCTGAGGACACGGAGGCTGGCCGGGAGCAGCCCAAGACCTGCGGAGCAAAGCGTGGAGCAGGGAGAGCCCGCAGCCGGCCGCCTTCGCTGCCGTCAAAGCCTGCTGGGTGCCCCCTGGGCCGGCTTCGCCCCACTGACACAGAGCCCCACAGCACCCACAGCCAAACGGAGCCGGGACGAGGAGGCTTTGGGCCCGCAGGTTGTTTCTCCCTTTCTCCACGAAACTGAAGGCAGGGACAAGGGCGCTGGCTCGCCCAGGAGCCATCAAGGATTGGCCAAACCCAAAGCCATCATTCCTGGACCCGGCTACGCCGCTCCGCTCACCTCAGTGCCTCAGCCCCAGATGTTTACAAGGGAGCGATGCTGCGCTTCCCGGTGAACTTCAGCAACCCTCTGGAGCACCTGAAAAACCAGGCAGCCCCACCAGTGCCGTCTCTCTCCATCAACCCCTTCATCATCCCTGCTTTCCCCAGCCCTGTGATAGCCACCTTGTGCAGCCCTCCGACCCCAGGCACTACCCGACGTCCTACGAGGGCTCACTGCAGCACCGGCTCTACCCCACAGCGACTTGGCACAGCCAGCACACCTACAGCACCCCACACACCTCTGCTTTCCACCGTAACACCAAGCTGCTGTCCTGCTCTGGATCAGCCTCGGCCCCACAGAGAGGCAGGCAGCGGGATGCCGCAGCACTGGGATGCCATCAGAGCTGCTGTGTCTCGTGGCAAAGATGAGCTGGACCATGTCATTTTTAAAAAATAATAAGGGAGCAAAATGAGTTGCAGAGGTTTTCTTGCTAGAAATGCTGTGTCCCCATGCAGTTTTGTGCAGCCAACGCAGCCAGGCAGTGGATGTTCCCACCTCACCATGCTGTGTCCAGGATGCCCTGCAGCTCCCTGGCACACAGCCCTTCCTCCCTCCTACAAAACAATGCCATTTTAGTTCTGAAGGATGTTGCCTTATAGCAGGAGCTCCTAAGGTTATAAGGGGCTCAGGGGGGCAGCAAGCATCCACGGGCAGCACGCTGGCTCCTCCAAAATGGGTGCTGGAGGGCAGCATCCAAAATAAACCTCACTGGATGGTCCCAGCTGGTGGTGTTTGAGGTGTGCTTGATTGCTGGGATTAGGGCTAGGTTGTGGGGGAAAGCCAGCCTCACCCTAGCAGGTATGCTTCCTGACCTGGGAGCAAGCTGAGACCCACCTCTGGCTTTTTTCTGCATTGTTTCTGGCACCATTTTCCCAGCCTCAGGGGTTCACAGCTGTTTCCTGGAGCATCCACGTGTCCAAGAGTGGGTGCCACAGCCTGAGAGCACAGCGCAGCGATGGCATGGAGAAGCCTCCTGGACCTGGAACCCACCACAGATGGACAGACAGCACCTGGGATGTGATCTGTGGAGAGAAGAGCAGCACTCTTGGTGGCAGCCAGGTGACCCAGGAGAACTCCTGAGGACTCTGCAAACCAGCACAGACCTGCAGAGCATGACTCCAGCTGCTTTTTGCCTCCGCAAGCTCCCACTGAGCCACTGCAAATGACCCAAAGCCTTTGCTGCAGCCTCAGGACTTATTTCTCTTGTGCCAGCTGCTCCTCACAACTGGGGTGTGTCCTGGGCACCCTGCTATGAGCTGTTAAATGGAAGGGGCAAAGAGATGCTCGTCCCTAAAGGGGCACTTGCTCATCCCCAAAAAGTGAAAAGAAACACAGCAGGCGCAGGGGCAAATCAGCTTTGAAGGACCACTTCTGCTGTTTCCATGGAAAGGAAAGGAATTGGGATAGAAAGAAGAAAAAGAGAATTACCCCCACTTAGCACCGGTCACTCTAAGGTGCTTTAAGGGTTAGACTTGGTGAGAAGAGTTCTCACTGCTGCTGAAATAGGTCAGACCAGCTTTCTAAAGCATCACAGACCCACCCAGTTCTGCACCTTCCAGTGTGGACATCAGAAAGGGATTAAATGTGCTGCAGTGTCCTGGCACGTTGTGCCCCAAGAGCCCTGCCACTAAAATGCATACAAGTGACACCAGTTTGTGAGTGAGGATGTGGTTACAGGGCTCAAGTTGTCCCTCAGAGACTGTGAGTAAGGGTGTGAGAGCAAGATGGGAGATGCCACAACCTAAGGGTATCTCAGCCTTACAGAGAAATTGTGACTACACAACTAGGAGATAAAACTGGGCTGCTTAAGAACGCTGCACATCAACAGTTGACCCTCACCTTTATGAGCCAGGCACACGCTGATGTCCACAGCTCCCTCAGATGCTAGAGTAAAGCTTAAGCTCACCCAGGCTGTGTCTTTCCCTGATCTGCTCCCTTCCACAGTGCAAGCTGGCAAAGCTGGGCACACAGCCACCTCTTACCTCCTGAGCAGGCTGCAGTGTCCTTCAACTCAGGTGCAGGGCAGGAAGGAAGCTGAGACCTGGTCAGTTCCTTGCTGCTCACTCCCATCAGAAAGGCCCACACCCTCCTTGGGAAGCACAAAGCCATCTGGGGGAAAAAAAGAAAGCAGGAACAGATCATGCAGGTGGTTGTCACCCAGCAGAAAGCCAGATCCTTCAGTCTGTTATCTGCTCCTCTTTTTAGTCTGAATGTGGCCCAGAAGATGCAGAAATATCAGTTCTGCAGTATATATTGGCAGGAGGACAGCTGGTCTCACGCCTCCAAGCTGGTTCAGTTCTGCATCCTGGCAAAGCCATGAGCTGCTGGACTGCCATGCTGTCATTTGGGTTGTGAAGCTGAAACGGGTGGCTGGCAAAGTCAAATCTTTGCTAACTTTCCCACAGAACCCCAAGAAAAAAAGAGAGAGAGGCTCTGGACTCAGCAGGGCTTGGGACAGTGCTCCAGGGAAAGGGCAGAGCTCAAGAGCCTTGCTCAGCACCCCCAAAAGACCACTACTCACCATCAGGATGGTATGAAGCCCGGTGCACGAGGCAGTGGTGAGACTGCGAGGTCACAGCAAGTCTCCCAAAAAAGCTGGGCAGCATCTGGAGCTGGCACGTGTACAATCCAGGAAGGGTGGGAAGGGATGGATGGCATCTCTCGACGAACAAACAGCCAAAGGGGGAAATGGTTATTCCCCTGCTCTGTTTTCCAGGCTTTCCATAACAATCACATTTCCTCTGCTGTGGTGGTTGGAAGAGCTGACAGTAGGATCTTCTCACGAGCCAGCAGGATGAGGAAGTGAGCAGAGATATTAGAAATGTGCCTGCTGTCAGAGTGGGGAGCGTGGGCCTCCCCAGCACCACCGATCTCCATCCACAGAGATCCATACTCCCTGAGTGAGTCTTGGACAACAAACACAACTTTGTGCCCCTCGTCCCTCCAGGGAAAAGGGTGTTGAAGGGCTCAGGGTACAGCAGAGCCACAACATGGGACAGCAACGTGCAGGGCATCGAGATTAACCCCAGCAATCACAGAAATAAAAGCAGCAAATCACGGCTCTCAGCTCTGTCCTGTGAAAGCAACCTCAGTGACAGTCCTGATCCTGAGCCCAAGGAAACCACTCTTGATACTGCCAAAATCAGCTTCATCTCAGCACCCTGGGACTCCATTTTGGGGCTCTGTGGAAGCTAACTGCTTCCCCTGTTTCAGGCTGGTGCTACCCCATGCTTGTTGATGATGCTCCATCATACATGACTGTAAGGGTTACATCTGCTCTGCACCCTCCGATTTTTTTCAGCAAGTTCAAATATTCTCAGAAGCAGAAAAGCAGAGGGACATTCCAGTGGAACAACACTAGCAGGAGGAGCTTCCCTCACTGCTGCTCCCAGGACCCACAGCACTCATTTTTTCCTGCCTGCACAATGTTTCTTTGTCTGTCCATGCATTCAAAGCGAGGGGAATCAGACCAACAAAGCTGGGCTCATCCAAACACACAGAGCATCTAACAAACCCACGGAGCAGCTTTTGGGAGAGCCAGGTACAATGAAGTCAGAGAAGAAAATATATATTAAAAAAAAAAACGAACAAAACGATTTATTAAACAACAACAAAACCAGAAAACACCTCCTCAGTTTGCTAGAGCCCAAATCAGCCCCATCAGCACAGGGCTGCCCTCCCCACTCCCACCCCACAGCCACGCTGAGGGTCCCCCATGTCCCTATGGCTTCTGGCTGAGCACAGGCCCTGCTGTGGTGATGACAGAGGAGCTGCTCAGTGTCAAGAGTGCAGCACCAGCCCCTGCTGGCAACACGCTTTGGGGCAGTAAGTGTCTGTTTGCCAGGGTCTCTCTGGCACGGAGGAGGGTGCTTCCATCATCCACCACAGAGGGGACCCTCCCCAGGGTCTCCATCGCCCCCAGAGTGTGGCTGAGGGCTGAGGTGCTCCTGGTCAGACTGACCTTGTCCCCAACGTGTCCAAGGGACCCGTCGGCCTTCACGGTGGCCAGCGTTGAGGTGAGGATGACTGTTTTGGAAGCAGTCTGCAGGATGGGTCCCACTTTGGAGTGCACCAGGCTGCTGGGAGGACTGGGAGCGCCAGCCAGCGGGGAGGCGGCGACGGTGACGGGGCCAACAGGAGAGCTGGTGGAGGAGGAGGAAGGTTGGATGCCTGGCAGTTTGAGGGGGACTGAGGTAGCCTCATCCATCACAGACTTGGTCAGCGCAGACAGCTTGGCGTCTGACATGACGTACAGGGTCTTCATGGGGCTGGCCGCGGTCACTGCAGAGAAGGGAAGAGGTCGGTCAGCAGTTGTGGGTGCAGGGTGCCCACCCTGGGCTGCAGCCCCAGCGGCAGAGGTGCAGGGTTTCAGGCTGTACTTTTGGAAACCCCTTTGTCTCATTTTGTCTTCAGAACGACTCCAAAATTAACCCCAGCGCTGTCGCAGAGCATGGTGAGGGAACCCCAAACCTGCCAGCTCCCTTTGTAGACCCCTCAGATCACTCCAAGAATCCTCTCCCCCTTCAGTGTCTCAAGCTCTCCTCAGGATGATCCCTTCCCACAGGGCCACGACCCTGGGGCTCTTCCTTGGCCAAGTACTCTCCATCCCACCCTCCAAACTCTCACACAGCTCAGGCATCTCCAGCTCTGTCCCAGCAGCAGTGAAGGCAGATGCTTCTGCAGGTGCTCAGATGTTCATCACGCTCCACCCCAACGGCAGCAAAAAGCCATCAGGAGCTTTGTGGAGCAAAGCCCTTCATGCTCTGAGGCAACAGCAGAGTTTGCACATGGTGGCTCCTTCATCTAAGCCTGCTCCTCAGTCACATCTCCAATAACCACAGCCCAGGGAAAGGAGACTTCAGTGAAACCTTATCACCAGGGTTAGACGTGCTCAAAACACTGGGAAAAGCCTGCAAACCTGCTGATGATTAAAGATCCCAACCTGGAACAGCCCATGGTTCACCCCAGCTGGTATCAGAGATGTGTAACCATGCCCCTCTGCTCACCAGGGTGTGCCACGATCACCACCAGCACAGAGCCAACCTCTCCAAAAGAAAACACCAGGCTCAAACACAGAGAACACAGAGTGAAGGCTGAGGAGCAGCTGTCTAAAAGAGGTGGGACATCCCACCATCCTGGAGGGGCCAGAACAGCAGAACAGGAGACAAAGCACTCCTAAGCAGGCTGAGAAAGCAGCACAGTGATATGGTGATGCTGGCAGGCATCTGAAATAACCATGAAGCAGAGAGCTTGGAGAAATCTTCCATGCCGACACCCCAGTTCATGCTGCTGCTCCAGCAGCTTCACTACAGACTGGTCCTCCCGCTGAACGCAGAGCCAACCTGAACCTCCAGAAGTTCTCCACAGATCTGACACCATCCACTAGTTATCACAAATAGTGAGGACAAAGAAAACAAAACACAGGAGAAGAATTAAGGCCAGCACTTCTACAACTCCCTGCTGAGTCCTGGGGGAAAACCAGCAGGGACTGTGTGTGTGTGGGGGGAGGGGGGGGTCAGTGCTGATTAGTGTTACAGCCTGCAAGGAAAGCCAACAGCACAGTAAAATATCCCACACATCAACACCACCTAGAGCTATTTCATTTGCCCTCTGGGAAGCTGGCACAGCTCCACCCATCCTCATTCCATCAGATCTGGCCTGAGTGCCACAGACCTGCTCATCTTCCCAGCAGAGCTGCCAAGCAGTTGGGCAGAGGGAAACAGAAGCACAGGCATGGCAGGAGGGGGCTTTTTTGTACAAGATTTTATTTTATTTTATTTTTAGGTCTGAGTCTGCTAGCTGGAAGATGGTCTGCAATATTTATTGAGGTGTAATTGGATGGTTCTGCTCTCCCTAAGGAAGGGAAATAAGTGTAGGCAGCAAGGAGAGTGCTGTCAGCATGTGGTGGGGGTCCTAAACACAGTAATAACCCCTTTGGGCTGACATTTTACATTCCACTATTTGGCTCAAGGCAGCAGTTGACAAATCGAACTCCATGTACTTGTGTACAGAAGCCACGAGGGACCTGACTTAAAGGAGGGGAGGGAAAAAAAAAAAAAAGGAAAAAATAAAAAGTCAACAGTCTTAAAGTAGGACTGGGGCAGCACTTCCCCAGTGTGACTCCACACACCGCCCTGCAGGCACGGCTCCCAGCAGCCCCTGGCTGCCCGCGCCCCGCCACGGCCGTGAGCCTCACCTAGGGGTGCTGCTGCCGGGTCGGTGGGAGCCATCTCTGCACCAGCCTGGGCTTTGCTGAGATCCATCTGAGACAGCAGATTGCCAGGAGAGGCGGCGCTGGAAGCTGGGGCGGCCAAGTTCCCAACTGCACCGTCCGGAGCCTGGAAGGGTTAAAGTAACCGAGAGCTACTGGAGGGCCAGGAGCCCGGGGGGAGTGGGGTTACACCACCTGTGGGGGGCTGCAACCATTCCTTGGGATCTGTGCTGTACCTCAGCTCAACATCAGAGCACTTTCTCCCTGCTTCCTGCCCTCACCTCTGTCGGTCACTTGGGAGCTCTGAGCAAAATCCACCGCATCGGTGCTTTGAGGTGTGACGGTGCCACTCACAGCACCAACACTGCTGTCAGAACAAAGCCACCCATTCTTCAGGAGCGGGATGGGATGGCTCTGTGTCCCCACTGCAGGGAGGTCAGCCCTGCTCTGCTTTCTCTGCAGCAATCCTGAAGCGACAGCCTGGAGCTCAAGAACAGTCCTCACATCACCTGCTTGCAAGAACAAAGCGCTGGGACCGCCGGTGCTGCAATAACTGGATGGAAACACTGCACACCACCCTGAGTCACAAAGAGCTCTGCACCTGGGGAGGAAGATGTATGAGACCCTGCCAGATGTCTGCAGATTATTTCTGCCCCTGGGAGACAAAAGGAGCAGACTTTAAGGAAGGAGAATGCTGCCTGCACACCCGTCAGCAGCAGAGCTGGCTCTGGGAGCAGCATTTTGCTCTCCTCGTATCACCTGGGGGAGATTCCTCCCCAAAGCTCAAGTCATCACATCTGCTTGCAGCTCCACACATCGCGGCAGAAATCTTCTTGCCACAAAGCATCAGCATCACTACATTCTACACAGCTGCTTTCGGGAAATCACCACGCTGCAGAGAGGAACTCATTCAGAAAAGCAACATTCAAACCACGTTGGAGCAGTTCCTTGAAAACACCGCTCGTGTTTTCACTCCACCACCACCCAAACACTCCTTTTTCTCACTCCCAGAGAAGATTCCTCATCTTCCCACCCCCCCCTTTTACTGCCCACAGGGGGAGGAAAGGTTCCCCCCCTCACGCTGCATCTCAGCAGCCAGCAGCACCATCCCAGCCCCCAGAGTTAGAAAGCACAGCGCACAGCAATGCGATGCGTGGGCTTCACGCTTCCTGCACAGACACACTGAAGTCAGCTGGAATTTCAAAAGAAACCCAACCAACAAAGGTTTTGGCTGCTGCTGAAAACACAAGAGTTGAAGCTCTGGCATAATCCCCCAAAGCCTTTTGTAAATTTGCTCTTTTCCAGGAAGCCCCGCTGGATTACGTAATCCTATGTGCTGAAGGTACACACGAGCTGATGTCAAGGGCTATAATTAGTCACAAAAACACACAGCTCACTTCATTTCCTGTAAGAGCCCGCTTTCAGTTTGCTTTTGAAGCAGCTCTCACACCATTAAGCCACTGCCTTGAACACACAAACTCAGCACTGGAGCTACAAGTCGCAGTCTACGATCAAACACCGAGTTTTAAGTGTGGCTGCCTGAAAACATTGACCAATATGTGAACCCAGCCACCCCAGAGCCCAGCTGTGCAAAACCTCAGGATGCTGAGTTGCTGCCCTTCTGCATGATGCACTGCATGTTTCAGGTAACAAAGCACTTAAAGGAAAGCATGCCAGCCTTGATGGTGCTTTCAAACGGCCTTTGAAGAGCATGAATGCTGCCTGCAACTTGGGTCAAGAGACTGAGAGTGAGCACTGTGTTGGCGTGACACCCTCTGCTCAAGTGGGGTCTGCACAGTGGTAACTGAGTGTCATTTGCTCTGTGTTGCTGAGCTCTACCTTAGCTGGCTACAGCCCAGCTCTGCCAGTGCTTGCAGGCTCTGTCGTGTTAGCAAAGTGACTGAAAGAAACACAGAAGTCAGGGGAGGAAGGATGTGGGTGCTCAGAAATCTCAGCTTTAACCAGAAGCAAACCAGGACTCTGTGTGGAAGCTACAGGCAATGCTGGCTGCTGCGCCAGCTCTGAAGCAGCAGCAGGGGACACATGAAAGACTCACGGCTGCTGCTGTCAGTACTTACCCAGTTTCCATCCAAAGGCTCAGTCTGTAGGACAGCAGCTCCCTACACATCCTTTGAGCAACCCCAAACAGCAGCAAGGAGCAGCAGCACGCTCCCTGCCCCCATGACGCTGCCCACAGCACGATTCACCCCAAAACCAGAGACCAGAATCACGGAGCTTCATCTGCAAAGCCAAGATTGTTCTGCACCTCCTGCAGCAGCTCACCTACCTGCGCTGGTGGTAACAGGAGGAGGAAAGTCAGAAGCGAGAGAAAAGCCCTCACCAAACCCGGAGTGATCCTGGCATCTTCTGATGCCCTCAGCCTTCAGTGCAGCTTGCTGGGAACTGCAGCTTCACCCCCACGGGATGCCCCATCCTCATCTGACTGCCCAAGATGCAGCATTCGGAGCTGTGGGAGTTTATCTGCTCGTTTCTTAAACTCCTTTTTCCCTGCAAATCACTACAGTCACCATCTACAGGACAGTCAGTTTCATCCCTACACTTGGGTTGTCTGTGAGGAGCCAGGGGTTGGACTTGATCCTGGTGGTTCACTTCCAACCTGGGACGATTCTGTGATTGTAAGGCAGAACCAGGCAGGTACCACTTAGCACAGCACTCATCCCAGGCAACCAGCAGCCCTCATTGAGCCTCCTTCAGTCCCCTAGGGCAGGTTACAGCGTTGCCTGCTTCCTCCTACTCCCCACCATCCAGGAGAATGCTTTTAAGAGACACCTGAGTGCTGCACAGTACTGGAGCTGTGGTCAGGAGGAAGCCATCTGGAGTTGGGGACAGCACCAAACCAACATCCCACGTAGGGAATCAGATCTTCCTACCCTCACAGATCCATCTCAAAACTGATTTAGGACACAGCACAAAAGCAAATCTGCAGCAAATGCACCCCAGGTATTGGGGTGAAGAGATTGATGTTATAATACTCAAGACCTTCCCCGCAGCAACAAAACAACTCTCTCCAACTTCTCTCTGTTCAGCTGCACCAAGACTTATCCTGGGAAGCAGCCAGGATCCTTTTGAGACAGTAGCTAGCACACCTTTAGCATGAGAACAGCAAGAGCACTTCCTTCTGCCAGCGATCCATCTCTACGAGGAGCAGATGGACTTTGGAGCACACACTCAGTGCTCCATAAATGGGTTTTAACAGGGTATGGCAGAGAAACAAAGCAGAAGTTGGGGTTTGCGTTAGGAAAAAGCATGGCAACCCAACACCCAGAGGGCCCAGCACTACATCAGGGCACCTAACAGTCAGAAACAGCATTTCCAAGAGGGAGACAACACCAGACACTGCAGTCAGCCCTTTTTCCTGCCTGAACAGACAGGGAACAGACACCAGAAGAGCTTTCCTCCTCCAAGTCCTGTTGCTGCCAAACAAGCCCAAAGCTTCAGTAAGAGTTTCCTTACTGATGTCAACATTACAAATCCAGACAGAGGTTTCCTTGGTGCAGTACCAGCACACAATCTCTCCATAGGAAACGACCCTGCTGCTAAAAGATGTGAAGTTAACCTGGGTTCTCTAACCACCACTTCTGCACAGCCTCAGCAAAGCAACGAGCTCATCACACCCAAGAGAAACACAGTGAGCAAGAACACTTTCCCCAGGGCAGCTGTCTCTGCCCTCACAGCAGCACCGGATGCTTTCTTTACACAGGAGGTGCCAAGGATTACCTGTGGTGCCTGTGTCTGCATCGGCTGCTCCTCCACCTGGGGCTGCACAGCCCCCATTGCAGCCTGGCTGAGTGTCGTCACACGGCTGGGCTGCCCACGCAGTGTCACAGTAATGGTCGTGGGGGCCTTCAGGCCTAGGAAAACATGCAAAAACAACATCCCTGAGACACAGCAACTGCAGAGGCCGTGTTCACCAGCTGGGGCTGCAGCACAAGTCTCCACCTGCTCACAAACCGCTACCAAAAGCACATTTTCACAGCTCCGGTTCCAAGAGGATGAAATAAGCTTTGGAAACAGCAGTTTTAGGAGATGATGGGGTGCTTCGGGCATCTTGCATTGCATGTTGGACTCACCTGCTGCCTGGTTGGAGATCTGAGCCAAGCCAGGGAGGCTGCTGGCCAGCTTTGCCAGTCCTCCATTCGTCAGCAGCTGGTGAATGGCTGTGGGTTTCCCACTCGCTGCAGCTCCCACCGATAAAGAGGTGGCAACTGGGATGGTGCGGACTATGGTGCCAGTGCCTGTGGTGATGGCACTCAGGTTCTGGATGGGTGTGGGTGTCTTCACAGCTGAGGTCTGGAAGGAAAAGCAGAAGCACTGAATACCTGGAAGGAATGAGGTACAGCTTCTCCCTCCCGCAACAGCAAGGGGGCAGATGGAGAGTTTCTACACATTATTCTGGTGGCCACAAGCAGGTCCACATGCAAGTGAAGCTGTCCCTTCCCACCTGCGTGCACTCACTGCAACTTAAAACACAACTAGCAATGGTGGCTACACTTCTAATGAGCCTCCTGTTCTGAACGGGGCCTCCTCAAACTGAAAAGCTGGGGAGCATTGCCTAACAGAACCACAGATGTGAATTTTCCCAGAAGGAAAATAATTAGAAAGATTACTAATCTCTCTCAGTCCATCCTGCGAGCTCTTCTCAGTATTTTCTAGAAGCTGCGAAGCCTGGTTTTGAGTAAAATTTCCCACAGCCCAGTTTCCTAGAACCCACACCACTTACAGGAACCCTCACCCCAGCACTCAGCCAAACCTCACACATTATTTAGCTGCAATTCACACCTAGCACCGCTCATCTGTTCCTGGGACAAACATGGCTTTTTTAGCTTCCCTCCAGCTTCTACCACTTCACCCTCCATACAGCTTCCCTTCAAAGAGTAACACTTGCAGGCTACATACTTGCACTGGTGTCCCAGCTGCAGCCACGCTGGCAGGAAGGGCAGATGACTTTGTCCCAATGTCTTGCAGGCTGAAGCTCAGCCCTTGCAGCAGGCTGCTAGCAGAAGCTGCTCCTTACAAAGGAAAAAATAAAGAACAAAGAAATCAGGTTTGGAGGAGTAAGCACCAGAAAATCCCAGGTCTACTGGACAGTAAATTGTTCTTTAAAGAGGAGGGTCCCAAGCAGCCAGCCTCAAGGTTGGTGGGGATCGTCCTAGCCACACTACAACACACAGCCCAACCTTGCTGGGAGCTAAGCAGGTTATCTGTGAAACACGGGAGGCACTGCTCCTGTCTGAGAGGAGGGAACTTCTGGTATCTCCAGACATCAAGGTTTACCTTTTCCATTCACAATAAAGGGATGGAGAGAGACAGGTACCTTGGAGGGCACTGGCTGGCTGGGCCTGCATGCAGTGAGTGCTGCTGGGCACCAGCCTGCTCTGCAGGGCATGGAAAGCACTGGGCGTCGTGCTGCTGGGGATGCTGGCAGATGGAGCAGGACTCACTGAGCTTTCTGCTGCTGAGCCCAGCCTGCAAAACAAGAAGAAGAAAAAGATGTTTCTTGGTGATAAACTACACGTGGCAATGCAAGATAGCTCTGTCAGCACACTGCTACAACACACAGAATAGGGAGGTGATGAGATAAAAAAACCCAAAACAAGAGAAGCTCCCATGGGTCTGCTTCAGCAGCTAGAGCAAGGAGTGATAACACTGTATTTTCAAATCAGAAGTGATCCTGTAACGTGTGTGTGCCTGCCTAGGTGCTGCCACCCTGCACAGAAGCGAATTACCTCAAAGTGAAACATTTCCCATTTAAAACCTACTTTCTATTTGAGAACAGCTCTTCTTCCTCTCCCCTCCCAGATCAGTCAGGGTCCAGTTCTCCAAAGCACGGTTTGAATTAAAAGGGAAAACAGTGATGTGAGAGACTGTCAACACCAGATTCATTGCCCAAAAGAAATCCCTGTGGCCGGTTACTTTCAAAGTCAATACTGAGAATTTTTTTTTTTTTTTTAATCTTTGGAAAAAAAATGTTTTACCATCAGAGAATGAAGGGAAAGAAGACAGCACTACATTTTTGGCAGGGACAACACAGTCATTCAAAAGACAAAGATAAGCAGTTCTAAAGCAAGCTGGGTTTGGAAAGCTATACAGAAATAGGGCCCAGCAGGCAAAATACCTTCTGCCCATTCCCATCACTCGCAGGTCGGATCACCAGCCCACAGGTAGTTTTCAGGAGCCTAGGAGTCCCCCGTACATCAGAAAGCGAGATGACAGGCAGCTCCACAGGCAGAAATCACTGCGCTGTGGTGCTTTGCATCAGCAGCCCGTCAGAGCAGCCCCCAGCTTACAGAGTGAAAGATGCACTCACTTGGAGGTGGCGAGCAGTCCGAAGGGCTCCTTCCCACCCGACACAGACTGGCTGACTGCCATGGGGAATGGCTTTCCTGCGACAACTGCAAAAGAAAAAGAAAACACCTAACTCTCTGTCCTCCGCAAGACTCGAGGGATTCCTCTGCTCCCACAGAACAGCCCAGTGCTGCAGGCCACGGGCTCATCCTGCTCGCAAAGCTTCTTCTCAAAGAAACCTCTGCTGCAGCCATAAACACCCCCTCGAGCCACCACACAACAACATCAGGAGCATCAAAGAGAGCAGAGTTGCAAATTAAAACAAGAAGGCTGTCGTCGTCCAAGTGTTACAGCACACAGGACCCGAGGAATCGGCTTCAAAGCACTCAAGCCTCACCAACAACTGCAATTCTCTCTCCTAAGTGCCATCACCACTCATCCCCTCCTTACGGGCCTCGCAGCACAGCTCTACCACCTCGACTGGTGAGCTAAGGTCTGCCTGCTCCATTCTGTAAGCATTCTTTACAGACACAAAATACACAGGGATGCCAGGAGTCACGGTATTTGTTTATTGTGTCACAATGTTGGTTTATTGCAGCCTTTGGGATACAAGTGCGTGTGTCTGGTGCTTCCTCCTGCTCACACACGGTAAGAGGGAAATCTTGTTTGGTTCATGTTTACTTCTGCAATTCATTTCCTTTCTGTGAAAAGAAGTAAAGTTGGGAAAATTAAAAAATAAAAAAATAAAATAATAAAAAAAAGCCAGAAACCAGAGATCTTCAAAGCTGCCAGAAGATGAGCTGCAACCCTGAGAAAGGATGCGTATTTATTAGTTAATTCTCACAGCTGAAAACAACCATTACCCAAGAAACGCTTCAGAAGGAGTAGGGTTTGTTTCTCTGCTTTTAAAACCTGACTTCCTAATATTTGGAACGGAGATGCTGACCCCTCAAGCCCTGCACTGCACCAACCTAATGCTAATAATGAGCAACTGCTTCATGCATCTGGGGCTCTGAGGTGAGGCAGCAGCAAGATACTGTCCTTCAAGTACAGCAGTGAGAGCAGCTGAAGCTTCTGGCCTCCCTCACAAAGGCTGAAGGGGAAGCAGACCAAGCACATCGCCTCTTCTTGGATAGAAAGGACCTCTGCAATGCTTGTCACAGCAGGCTTTCCCAGGAGAAGAGCTGGGATTTGCTCACACACGTAGCAAGGGTTTGTTGTACCTGACCTCAGACCGCAGCACAGCCTGAGCAGGGTCAGCAGAACTGAATTGTGGAGCCTGAACAAAGGTCCAGAGGGAGGAACATCACCTTTCTCCACAAAGCAGGAGCACATTCCAGGGTAGAGTTTGGCTCAGGGGCCACCAGCAGGCAGCAGAACCAGAGACCCACACAACCTACTTGGAGCAAGCGTTCACCACGACCAGCATCCTGCCTCCAGCAGCAGCCTGATGCTTCAGAAAAGGTATGAAATCCACCTCACAGCTCACAAGACTGCACCAAGCACATCACTGAAGCGTGCAAACCGCGTTGCTTTGAGAAATGGAGGCACCTGCCAAGTTCTGGCTACATAAATCCAGTCCCCACGTGCCCCCAGCAATCCCCAACAGCACCGTGCCACTCGTGTCTTTGAACTGCTGTCTGTTTTCTGCAGCTACCTCCTCAAAAAGGAAAAAAAAAAAAGAAAAAAAGCAAAAGCACAGCTCCCCTCCCCTCCCCGTGCCCCAGAGGAGCCCACGTGGGCACAGCCACAGCAGCACTCTGGTTTACAAGCAGCTATGCCATGGCAACTCACTTTCTGCCTGGGTACTGAGGGGTGCTCCGTTCCCCACGCCAGCAGCATCTCCGTGAGAGACAATGGTCACCTTGATTTTGGCTCGTTTGGAAGTTTTGCTGCACTGGGTCGGGCTGGGGGTCTGATGCCTCTTCAGCTGCACGCGCACATCATCTTTCTCAGCCCCTTCCGAGTGCTCTGAGGAGACTGGAACTGGGGGACACAGAAGGAGCTTTTTGAAACGGCCGATTCCTCGAGGCTGGTGCAGCTCAGCTGTGCGCACCAAGGTGTGGAGAAGGGTCACATGCCCATGCACACTTCTGCAGCTCCTTTCATGCCAGCCTTGCCCATCTCCCATGCACCAGGAGCCCTGGCTTCTCCTTTTCACCACCTACATTGACTTCTGCGTGCCCTGAGCTGCAGTCTTAGGGCAGCACTTAGCTTAAGCCACTCAAAGGCTAAGGCAAGACAGCATAGGAAGTCTGCCCTGCCATAGGAAGTCTACCCTGCCCTCTGCAGCAAAGAAAAAATGGATGCCTACAGCAATAACATCTTTGCAGAAACACTTTACATTTCCAAGTACGGTACACCCAATCCTGACATCATCCCTGATTTCCCGATGAGGAGAATGTAGGTGCAGAGCTGGTGCAGGCGTGCTGGGATCAGAACTCAGTCTCTCTGCTCTTCCAACACACCTGCCAAGCTATCTGTGTGCCTGTCACTCAGCACGTCCCTTCCAGCCCTCCGAGAGATGGACAGAAGCACAGAGGTGGCCAGGAAGCAGGCAGGAGCACAGGAGGTGCTGCAGCGAAGCCAAGCCCTGCACTGCTTGGTACTGGGGAGAAAAGCAGCAAGCTGAGATTTCTCTTCCACACCAACTGCTCGTTTTGCTGTCAGATCCTTGACCCATCAGATCTGCTTTGTTCTGCCTGCAGCATAAGCTTGCTGGGGAAAGGATTAACCAGAAAGTGCATGGCAAGCACCTCTGGGCAGCACAGGGCCAAGATGCAGTCACAAAATGCCACATCCCACCCATTCTCTGTGCATCCCACCACTGATGGATGGCCACCTGCCTCCTGCCGTGCTGCTGGCAGCAATCTGCAGCAACAGGGGGAAAGCTCCAGAGAGCCCTCTTCATCCAGAGAGCTGCAAGCCAGCTAACTCTCTGTTTGCACATCCCTGTAACTAAGACAAAAGCCTGGAAGCCAAAATACACATTGTCTCTCACTCAACTACAAACATGCTTGGTTCAAATCGCCCTTTGGAGACCTCACCAGGTGTGCACCAAAGCCCCCCATGTGCCTCCAGCCAAGCAGGACAGTGAAAAGGCACATGCACAGGTCAGCAGTTTCCATTCCCATCTGGTTAAGTGCTGGTTAAGTGTATTTCCATTCCCATCTGGTTAAGTGCTGGTTAAGTGCACAGTTCACAGAGTGACCACAACGTTGCTTTCAAACAAGGCTCAAGAGAGAAGCTTATCTGTAAGACAACCAGCTTGGCCCAATACTGGGCCTCAGTATTGCTTCTGGGGTTGTACGTGCAGTTTGGACCATATCCTGTGTGTGCTCAGCACATCAAAACCACCACAGCCACCTGCAGCCAGGGTTTGCCTTGGAAAGTGAAAAGCATGGAAAGTCTGGAGCACTGCAGCTCAGTAGTTGTCACTTATGTCAATGCTCTCAGCTTCCTGGGGTCACCTGAGCTGAGAGCTGACACCTCTCCTGAAAGTGCAGCCTCCCAAACCTCTGGATTAAACACAGCCCCCCTCTGTGCGTCTCCAGGTCAGGGCAGCCCCATGGAGCCAGCTCCCACCAGTCACCCCAAGGCTATGCCTCTTTCCCTTCTTTGCTCTTCAGTGATTTTTCTGGCCAAGAAATTCTGTTCTGAGTCCACAGCTGCCCCCCCTGAGCCACTTGGCAGCTCTTCACTTTCACATTCACCCGCAGCCGCTTTGCTGCACTACACAGTAAGGACACTCCACAAACATGCAGCCTGACCCCAGCACAGGAAGGAGTTAAACTCATACAAGTCACCCACTGTCCAACAGAGCAGGACTGCTGCCCGTTTACACCAGTATTTACCTGTGCAGCAGGAAAAGGGAAAAGCTCAGGAAGTGTTAATGCTCTCAGTTTGCACGCAAGCCGTTTGTTTAAGCTTCAAAAGGCAGCAATGAGAAAGCAAAAAGCAGGGGGACAAAGGGAAACGTTGGGCTGTGCCCCAAATCAGTGCAAGGGAAGAGGAAGATGTCAAAAGGAGGTAGCAGAAAGAGAGAGAGGGAGGTGGAAAGAGAGACAGTGGGAAGTGAGGAGATACTCACCAAAGAGACATGAAGAGGTGCCAGGAGGAAGAGCTTTCCTCACCAGCATGTTTTGTTTCAGAAAAGCAGCAAACTGAGCTGAAATGAATCAGAGAGAATTACAGTATCACAGCCCGGCTCTGGAGGGGCAGCAAGCTGCAGGGACACCGCTGTGACCCTCAGAAACGTGGGAGCAGGCAGGCAAACAGCTCTGGGCATGGCCACCACCTCATCCCTCATCACCTACCGCCAAGGAACACGCGCTAGAAGCCACACAAACCCTCCTCCTGCCTTCCTAGGTAGGTGTGCTACCTAGACACTTCCTCAACTACAACAAAGAAGCAGGTTGCTTTAGCTCATCCCTTGAGAAACGAGAGAGATGCAAGCCTAGCTTTCCCTCTGGATCCTATCCTGACTTCAGAGCGTGCAGAGTCACACAGCAGCAGGCAACAAGCAGCCTGTTTAGAGCCATCTTTAGAGCAAACAAACGAGCACAGAAGGGAAGATGAAGAACTATTTCCCAGCTACTGCTGATTTTTGCCACAAATGATCACACTGCCAACAAAACCATTACCTACATTCACAGCTCTTACAGTCAGACTGAAGCTGGACAAGAGGTTTTTAATCAGCATCCAACAGGTCAAAAACCCCACAGCTCAGAGCAGCTTTTCCTCTGCGTTTGATACAAGATGACTCCAGTTACCAAAGCCCCACTGTTTCAGTCAGAATTCAACATCCTTAATCATCACCTGAGTACTTTACTCCCCCTCCCAAGCAATCTTGAGGACATAAGACATCAGCAAAGGGGCTCACAGACAAAAGAGAATGAGAGCATGGCTATGTGGTGGTTTGGTCAGCTTTAACAAGTGAAAATCCTTCCCACTTTGGAACAGCAACAAGACTCTGCAAGCTGCACAAGCACCACTTCCAACCTGATTTCACCTCCCCACAAGCTGCTGCATTCCAGTGGCAGTAACAGGGAACTGAGCTGCAAAGCAAGTTGCCACAGGAAGGATTCAAGATAGCACTCAGAAGGTAAAACCTAAAGAACTCAGGGAAAAGAGCAAAAATCCAGATGTGAAGAAGGTAAGAAAGCCACCAGCTGTTACCTTGGGCCTGCTTGTGTGTCAGGATTGTGTCTGGCCTCTGCACCTGCCTCTTGAGCAGCTGTGCGGTGCTGATGGGGGTGGGCTTCTGGATGGAGGACACAGCAGCCATTTTAGTCTTGGGGCTTGAAGTGGGGCTGCTGGAGACACTGGATAAGTCCTGGGTAAGACAAGAAACCCCTCTTATTCCACATTTCCTGAGGAGAGGCAGTTATAACCTTAAGCATGCACAGAACGTGCGTCCCTCTGCTGAAGAAGACAGAACTCTCAAGGTTTGTTCACCCACTTGTGAGCCGTTTATCCTTTCCCATCCTCTTGCCCTTCTCCCAACCCTTAGCATCTCTCACTGCACCTTCCAGCTGCACAAAACCATCTCCTCACACCACCTCAGCTCTCCATGCCCTGCAGGACGCCCTACCTCAGAGCCTGAGGGTGAGGCAGGCACTCTGGATGCTGGCGAGGCAGGTCTGCTGGTTCTTTCTGGCAAATCAAATGACAGATCCCTCCTGGTCGAGTCCCGAGGCTTCTTCTTCTTCTCAGCATCCAGGTCACGGGGATCAGAGCCCGAGTGGCTCTCTGCTCGAGTGAGGATGCCAGTCAGGAAGTCAGCTATCTCATCCTAAGCAAGATGAAACAAATAGTTAGGCTGCATGGTGCAAAACTCTCTAAAAAGAATTCATCTTCACAGCTTAAAGAAAAAAAGAACTCAGGATTCCCAAAGATGCAAACTGACAGGGCTCCCTAGATTTAAGATTCCCAAAGATGCAAACTGACAGGGCTCCCTAGATTTAAGATTCTCAAAGAGGCAAACTGACAGGGCTCCCTAGATTTAAAACCCCTGAAATCGTGTAGATGGACCTCAGCTTTCTCATCAAATCTCATACTCCACTGAATTCTGGCAGATGGAAGGGAAACATGCTGGTTTCTCCTGTTTGCTCCCCCAGGCAGGCATGCTGGAAGATGCAGAAAACTGAGCTTTGTTTAGAGCAGCCACACAGGAAGCTTACTGCTCCCCTCCTGCAAGGGCACAACCACTTCAAAGCATCTCTTCAGAGAGAAATTACTTTGTTCAAGCTGTAGTGGCAGCCAGGTTATCACCTGTGGTCACTGAGCCATTTCAGCACGTTTTCCCAGTAGGTACAAAGTACAAAAGGAAGATTTCTGCCTTTACCTGGATGCATCTGTCCACCATGCTCTGGGTCAGGCCTTCTGACTTCTTTTTGGCTTTACTTATCCTGTGGAGTAAAATAAATTAAAAAAAGATGAAAGCCAGCAAACCTTTGTTTTTCCCCCTTCTGTGCCCACTGCATCACCTTTCACTCGAGAGTAAAATTCACACGACAGCAGGTTTAATCCCTTGCACAGATCCTACAGAGCGAGGTTTGAGTTGGGTCCATCGGTGCTCAACTCAGGAGCACCGCCTGCTGGAACGATGAGGTCCGTCCCTCAAAAATGCTGAGAAGCTTTGCTAACACCAACCCAGCGTGGCTGAGTTCACCACCAAAGCTTTTCGTAAAGAAAATACGGCATTTCCTTCCCTTCAGAGCTTCATCTGTGTCACAGTTTGACGCTTCTTTCTCTCCTAAGCATTCCCACTACAGATTTCTGACTTACACAGTGCTCCAGAACCTGGTGTTAACACCAGGCTACCCCAGTTCTCACACACATAACCTGCTCCAGTTTTCGGTGCTGTTATTCCAGACACACACAGGTGTGACGGGAAAACAAGCTCCAAAGTGTACTGAAGCCTTTTGTGCTTCCTGCAAGGCTCTGACAGCCTCCCTCACCCCAGTCCTGAATACAATCTCTGCAAGCTGCACATTCCAGAGCCAAGGTGGAAAAAATTACAAGCAGATGCCTGCTCGATCATCATACCATGCTGTACCCTGGATCTTCTACTACAAGACAGATTTATCACAGAAAAACTAACCAAACAACCCACTATCAGCTTTCAAACAAGACTGCTGACCCTGAGAGTGCATCAGGACCACATTTTTTGATATATATTTCTTTTTGTATGCAGCACACTCAGATCCTGCCCACGTGGGAAGGAAGGATCCATCTCATAGCACAGCACCTGAGATTGTCATCTGCTCCCCCCACCACCACCATGCTGTTATCAGCTCGGATCTTCTCCCGGAAATCTTCCATCGCTTCAATGTTGCACTGCAGGGAGTTCTGACCAATGACAAAGAGCACAGGGGTCTTCATCTCCAGGAGGGGGTCGTCAACATCCTGCAAGAGAATGGGAAACTGTGGTTCAGGTGAGCTGTGCTGGGACGTTCTCTGGACACACGAGCAAAAGCAACACGCACTTAAGGCCCCTAGGAGGAGCTGCAAAACCAGGTCGCATAAGGAAACCCAACACCTCCTCCAAACAAAAACATCTCAGACATTCCTCCAAAACCTCCCAGTTGTTTCTGAACTTCCAGACCTGACTCTGTGAAACAGCTGGAAGTTAAAGAATAAAATACAGTTAATTAAACGCCCCCCCTGCCCTGTCAGTTCTTACCCCTCGAGGGCCATCGACTGTTAGAAGAGGGAATCCAAGGCACACAACTGCAGTGACGTACTCCATCACTGAAACCTGGGTATAAAAAAAGCAAGAGTCAGCATCCCAACAGTCCAACGCACCAGTGCTGTGAAGGATGCTTCGCTGGGTTCAGAAGCACTGTGTCTACTCAGACTTTCATTCGCTGAACAAATGGGTTTGGGGAAAAAACACAGGGGAAATCAAACTCCTTAAGCCCTCGGGATTAGAAGGGAAGAGAAGCAAGAGAAAAGGGAAGAGAATCATCCAGCAGAGCCTTAAATGCAATGGTCATTTTTACTTAACGCTGAAGAAAAGCTGTCAAAGGGCCTCCCTGTAACAGGTACTTACATGACAGGCCACCAAGGCACCCGTGTTCCACCCGATGAGGATGATGGGCTTGTGAGAGAAGTGGTTGTGAATCTAAGGGAGGAAAAAGGCCATCAGCAGAGGGGGACAGGCAATGAGGCGATGCCTCCGTGCAGCACAGCAGAGCACTGCTGCTCTCACCTCTGCCACTTTGCTTCTCACTGCCCCAATCATGTGTTCCAGGCACTGCAACACTCCCACCCCGCTGCCGTTGTTCAGCAGGTGGGTGGCAATGGGGATGACCTGTGGGGTGAAATTAAAGAGGAATAAATGAAGAAGGTGTGGGTTGGAACTCCATGTGAATTTGGGCTTTCTCTGTCTCTCTCTCCCAGGATTTGCTTCAAGTTATTAAACCCAGAATAGAGAATTCCCACAGAGAATCTCTGCTGCTCGCTTTGCCCCCATAAACCCATTACACCTAACGCACGCAGAGGGCTGTGAGCAGCTCTGTATCTGAGGTGATCCATACCCTCTCTCCTCCAGTCTCTTTCTACTGGAGGACTCATCAATCCATCACAAAAGTGACACAACCTACACTGCTGAAAACAGAGCTGTTTGGGCCCGAGCGCATCAGATTTAGGCAACTCCACCCCACTGCGTGCCCTAACTGCCAAACGCTGCAGGCAGATGTCAGCCTATTCTCAGCAGAATCAAGTACTCTGGGGCACCACAGGATTAGAAAAACATGCTCAACAGCTGCACTCTGCCACAGCTGTTAACGGGAACCTCCTCCCCTCCCCTCTTCTAAACCAACCACACAAACCTTTCCCAAGCAGGAAAGCTGCGACTGCCAGAATCGGTGCCGTCGAGAAGTGGGGAACATGGAGTTGGAGGGTCCGGAGGAAGCAATCAGGATGAGGGGGGAACCAGGCAATTTGCTCTGCGAAGTTCAACAAGAGGTACGTAAGCAAAAGCCACCTCCCAGCCCAAATCTCCACCACTTGCTGTTTTTGGGAATACGGCAGGGCAGCTCCCCATCCAAACAGCTCTGGGGGGAGAAGAGCTACTGCGTAACACTCAGCACAACCCTGATAATCCACAGAAGAATTTAAATGGTTATTTATAAACCCAAAGTCCAGCCTGGCACGCACTACAAAGCAGGAAGGACCTTGCATAGCTCATTAAATGTGCAAACTTTTCCCCAGCAAGAAGCTACCTTGAGATAGCACGAGGGAGAAATGACTCCAACAGGAAGAGTCACCTCACTGAGCAAGTCTAAAGCAAGAGGAAAAGAGCCCAGGAAGCCAGAAGGAGATGGAACAAAGACAACAGAAGAAAAATAAAGCCAATTTGAGTACATCAGGCAGTGAGAATGGCTTCTCAGTCCCTGTGAGGCACTCACTGGTTTATTATGGGACAAGACCCCCACTGCAGGGTCCCAAGGTCTCTTGAGCAGCAGAGACAGAGCCTCAGCGCCTGCTGCCCCCGTCTTGGTGGTGGAGGAGAGCAGCATCCTGTCGATCAGAGTGGGGATCTGGAATCAGAGGAGGAAAGGACTAAAAAAAATGCACACAGGCTTTCTAAGGGCCTTTAAACATCATCAGAGCTTCAAAGAAAAAGGATGAAGTCTCCACTGGTTTTCTTTTAACGAGCTTTAATAAAGGGAGAACGCTGTAAGAAACAGTAAGATCTCTTTCACTGCTCTCATCACCTTTCCTTTAAGTGTTTGCAGAGCATCCAGGTAAGCAGCCAGCACTGGCAAACTGAGGGTTTCCACTAAGGTCGTGTGAAGCCACTGGATCAGTTTGGTGTCCCAGTTCACACTAGCCAGCGCTTGGCGGACTCTCCGAGCACATTTGTCCACTGCTATCCTCCTCAGGACTGGTTCATTGCAAGCCTAGGAAGCAGGAGAAAAAAAATATTATGGGAAAAGTCAAGCATGCCCTGTTCATCCCAAACCACAGGAATGGATCAGCTCCAACTCCTATGGCAGCAAGCAAAGGCCAACATCCCCTCAGTGAGGACAAAATCGTGCCTCAGACAAGTCCAGAGTTCCCTGTTTCTTAAGGCCATAGAACCGAAAGGCCAGGACTTTCATCGCTTTGCTAGGGAGGACTGAATAAAAACACACACAACAACTCTGCTGGAAGCTGGAAGAGCAGCAGGGAATAAGAGCTCCTACCCCTTCATTGGCCAGGCGAGCCAGCCTGTCAGACTGCAGTGCTTTGTGAATCTTGTTGAAGAGTTTGTTCTGGGCCATCGTCCAGCCCGTCCTGGGGAGAAAACCAAAGGGGTAACATTGTTCAGAAACACATCTCAGTTCTTCCAGCTGCTGCACGCTCCCAAGGCAGATAAGCAGCCCCCACAAGCAGAGACAACAGAAACCATAAATAGAACTTAAATCAATCACTCTTTTTAGCATAGGTTATTTCTCTTCTCCTCCAAACCACCATTCCTCCTCACGTCAAGAGTTCAAACTGACTGACCACGCTTACAGGGAGGGTTTGCAATGGTGGAATTGACTCACATTCTCTTCTTTTTAACTTTACAGCATTGCATTATGGCTGAGCTGGGGATCTGTGTGCCATCTAACTCAGTGTCCCAAGAAGAAATCATTTTCTTTGAACACTCCCCAGCTCAGGCACATCAGTCATATATAGCAAAGCACTGAAAAAAAAAAAAAAAAAAACCCTCTACACAACATACAGCTGTTTGGTGCCACAGTTTCCCTCAGCCCACCCCTATTTGCTCTGCTTTACCTGTTCACGTGTTCCTCCCAGTCATCTGGGGGTGGAGGGGCATCTGCATCCGTGCGAGCAAACATGACGTGCCGCTCACACTCGTTCATCACACTGCGTGCCTTCTGGTTGTCATAGAGCGGCACCGGCGTGGGTGTCACCGACTCCACATCGATGGGGACATCTGCCTCACTGCAAGGAGAAATCACGCTTTAGAGAATGGAACTGATCACCTTAGGGTCTGTTAAGTGAGAATAGTTTGTGGCCAGCTGGGTCCTAGATTCAGTAATTTCTCGTAAATCCTGACTCTGGCTGCAAGTTTAAATCGTGAACACTAAAACAACCAGACATCAATGCTTAATAATGCAGCTATAGCTGCTGGCAGGTGTTGGTAATAACCTACAAAATCCTCTCAGCCTCTCCACCAGCCCCTTGTGCCACTTCCAGCCGAACCAAGGCAGCCCCTGAACCTTGCTGGGATCTCAGACCCCAACACCGAGCCCCTGCACTGCAACCTTATGTGCTACCCCACACCTCATCCCAGCCCCTCACTCCTGGTGCAGCCCCCAGCTCTTCCCCACAGACCCCACAACCCGCTCCTGTGTGTCCCTGGCCCACATCCCCCACGCAGCATCCCGGCTCTGCCTCACCTTCAGACCCACAGACTCTCAAACAGCCTCCAGCCACAACCAGACCTTTCCTGATCTCTCCCCTCGCAGCCCCCACAGACACCCTATTCCCCACTTGCCCCTCACAAAACCCACTCCCTCTTCAAAAATCCCAACCCCACACTTCTCTCCCAGACCCCAAATTCCACAGGACACCATCCTGCCCTCCAACCTCCCATTTCCCTCCCCACAACCCAACAGCTCCCTATATTCCCCTCAGAATCCCCCTGGATCCCTTTCCCAGCTCTCTCAGCCCCCCACATCCCAAACTTCCTCCTCACAAACCCCACCCCAGACCCCTCCTCACAGCCCCTACAACCTCTCAGCCCTAAAATCCCTCACTTCTCCATTAGAAACCTCCCCCCCAGGACCCTCCACACAGACCCCTATACTCCCTCAGCACCCAAAACCCCTCACTTCCACCTCAGAAACAGCCCCAAACCCTCCTTACAGACCCCTACATCCTCCCATATTCCTCAATTACCACTCATTAACAACCCCAGGACCCTCCTCAGAGTCTCCCAGCCCTTCACTGACCCCTCAGCCCTCCAAATCCCAAACCTTCTCCTCAGAAACCACCTCATATCCCTCTCCCAACTGACCCCTAACAGCCCCTCAGCCCCCAAATCCCACACTTTCCACTCAGAAACCACCCCAAGACCCTCCTCAGGATCTCTCAACCCCTCACATCCCGAACTTTCTCCTCATAAAGCACCCCAGGCCCTCCTCACAGCCCCCCACAACCCCTCAGCCCTAAAATCCCTCACTTCTCCATTAGAAACTCCCAGGACCCTCCACACAGACCCCTATATTCCCTCAGCACCCCAAGACCCCTCACTTCCACCTCAGAAACAGCCCCAAGCCCTCCTTACAGACCCCTACATCCCCCCATATTCCTCAATTACCGCTCATTAACAACCCCAGGACCCTCCTCAGAGTCTCTCAGCCCCTCACTGACCCTTCAGCCCCCCACATCCCAAACTGTCTCCTCACAAACACCCCCCCCATGTCCCCTCAGCCCCCAAATCCCACACTTTTCACTCAGAAACCACCCCAAGACCCTCCTCAGAGTCCCTCAGCCCCTCACAGACCCCCAGCCCCCCAAATCCCAAACTTTCTCCTCACAAGCCCCCTTACACCCCTCCCCACTGACCCCCAACAACCCCTCAGCCCCCAAACCCCACACTTTCCCTTCGCAACTCACCCCACAGAGGCCTACAGCCCCTCACAGACCCCTCAGATCCCAACGTTTCTCCTCACAGACCCCCCTATCCCCCCTTATCCCCTCACAGGGCGGTGCCGGGCTGCCGCCGCGGGGTGAGGAACAGCATTCGGGCGGGGCGGGCGGCGCTGGCGTCTGGGTGGGCGCTCCAAGGCTTGGCGTAGCTGTGGTCCAGACACACCAGGTCGAGCTCTCGCTCGTGTGCCGATAGCTGCAACAGCAGCGAGGTCCCCATCCTCCTCGCCGACCACTGCAGCTCCCGCTCGCGCTCCCCGCCGCGCTGCGCCATGGCACCGCCGCCCCCCGCCCGCCCCGCGGCGCGCACCGCGCATGCGCGGCCAGAGGGAGGAGCGGCGGGAGCGGGAGGCGCATGCGCGGGAAGCGCGGCGGAGGGAAGATGCGGAGAGTGGATTCGAGCGAAGCGGAGCGGGGTGGGAGGAGCCAAGAGGAGGAAAGTGGAGTACGGAGCGGAGTGGGCGCGGAGACGGCATGTGGGGGGGATAGGAGGATGGGGGACACGGGGACGTGTGGATGTGGGGATACAGGGACATGGGGACAAATGGATGCGGGGACATGGGGTGTAGAATGACATGGGATGCATGGATGTGGGGATACGGGGACATGGGGACATGGGCCCACAGACATGGGAACATGGGGACATGGGACACACGGACATGGGAACATGGGGACATGGGACACGCGGACATGGGGACATGGGGCACAGAGTGACATGGGACACGGACATGGGGACATGCGGCACAGAGTGACATGGGGTGCATGGATGTGGGGATACGGGGACATGGGGACATGGGACACACAGACATGGGAACATGGGGACATGGGACACACGGACATGGGGACATGGGGACAAACTGATGTGGGAACATGGGGCACAGAGTGACATGGGACACACGAATATGGGGACATGCAGCACAGAGTGACAGGGGGTGCATGGATGTGGGGATACGGGGACATGGGGACATGGGACACACAGACATGGGGACATGGGGACGTGGGACACACGGATGTGGGATATGGGGACATGGGGACATGGGGACAAATGGATGAGGGGATGTGGGGCACAGAGTGACATGGGGTGCATGGATGAGGGGATACGGGGACATGGGACACACAGACATGGGGACATGGGGATGTGGGATACATGGATGTGTGATATGGGGACATGGGGACACAGTGATGTGGGTCACATGGACATGAGGACACATGGAGTGGTTTGAATTGAAAAGAAACTGTAAAGATGGGGCATAAAGACGTCCGTATGGACATGGGGCACAGGGACATACAGAAAGGAGGGACAGGGGGACACGGGCACACAGCCAGGGATGCAGTGACAAGGGGCACGTGGACATGAGGACATGGGGACACACAGATATGAGAGCTTGGTGACACATCACACAGACACAGACACAATGTGGGGACACAGCGACATGGAGACAGCTGGACACGGTAACACAGAGCCACACAGACATGGGGACAAACGGACACAGCCACACAGACACATGCTGATACAGCTCCTGAGTGACATGGGGACACCCACCCCAAGCAGCAGCAGTGTTCCTTTTTGTGCCCCACCCCAATGCATTCGGGAACGTGACAGCACCATGGTGACAACACCGTGGTGACACAGGGACACAACCATGCTGAGGCTGCTGGTGGCCAGCGCTCACCTCCCGGCGGCCACCGGTGCAGGACCCGGTGTGCACGTTTATGCTCGCTTCAGAGGTACTGCTGGGGACAAGGGGACACTGCGGGGGCTGTCCCTGCACTTCCGGGTGGCATCAGCCACCTTTGTGTCATCGTCACGGGATGGGGTGGCACCGAGCGACCTCATGGGATGGGATGCTGTTGGATGTCCTCGTGGGATGGTGACATGTGCCACCCACATCAGTGTCCCCAACCCAACTCCTGTCCCTCCAGGTGTCCCCAGGAGCACCCGGGTGGTGACAGCAGAGTGCAGCCCAGCATGGAACGAGGTGAGTTGGCCCAAAGGTGGCCGACATCAGCATGGGGGCACATGGCCACCCTGCCAACCTCTGTCACCCATCCCACAGACGCTGGTGTGGCCTCTGGCCACACGTCCCCTGCGCCCCATGGACAGCCTGGCCCTGCGCCTGCAGCTCTGGGGTCAGCCAGAAGCACACAGGTGAGTGTCACCCACGGGTGAGCACTGCAGGGTGCCACCCCCACGGTGGCTGCGCTCACTGTCCCCATCCTTGCAGGCTCCTGGGTGCCACCACGGTGCCTCTGCGCTGCCTGGCGGAGGACCCCGAGCTGCCACTTGATCTCAGCCAGCTCCCATTACGAGACCCTCAGGGACATCCCACGGGGGCCACTGTTTCTTTGCGCTGCTCCTATGTCCCCCCCGGCCAGCTGGCAGCAGGGAACGTCACCTCCCAGCCACCAGAAGGAGTGGCACCATGCCTGTCCCCCCCACATCCCACCCCAGTAGTGGGGACAGCCATCGGAATGGCACCGCTCCGCCACCCCAAACCTGCAATGGGGAAGAAGGAGGATTTCCAGGTAGGGCACCCAAGGGTGAGGTGACCCTCAGCGTGATGTCCCTTGTCACCACATTCCCGTGTCCCATAGGTGCGGGTCAGGGTCCTCCAGGGCCACCAGCTGCAGGGCAGTGCCATCAAACCAGTGGTGACGGTCCTCATCGGCGAGCATCGCTTCAGGAGCAGGATCCGTGCTGGGAACAACCCCTACTACAATGAGGTGGCCCTGGGGACAAGGACACGCTGCTGTCCCCTCATCCATCTCCAGTGCACTCACAGCTTTGCCCATTTTTAGGTGTTTTCTCAGCATTTCCACCTGACGCCCGCACAGCTGGCAGCAGTGCCCATCCACATCCAGGTCGGGGTCGATGGCACCGTGGGGATGGTGACGGCGTGCTGGCCGCTGACTTTGTCCCCAACCCCACAGGTTCTCAACTCCAGGGCCATCCGTGCCGATGCCATCATCGGCACCTTCAAGGTAAGGATGACAGCGGGGGAAACGGGGTGACAAAACACACCTTGGCCCTTTTCCTCCACTGTCCACTCCCAACAGCTGGACGTCGGCACCATCTACAACGCACCCGGTAGGGGGTCCTGCGTGGTGCTGGGTGCCCAGGGGGTCACCGAGCTGCACAGAGGTGACGTGGGTGTCCCCAACCGGAGCAGGGCGCAGGCTGAGTGGGACGTGGCTGAGCCTGCAGCACCCCCGGCACCCCGATGCTGGATGCTGTGGGTACCTCCGTATCAGCGCGGTCGTGCTGCGTGCCGGCGAACCCGTGTCGGTGAGCACCTTTAAGCGTCGTTATGGTAGTGAATTAATTAAATACAAAATAATATGTATAGGTATATATGCATCTTTTTCTTGAAGGAGCGGGAGGAGGTAGCAGGGAGCCAGGAGGTGGAAGCCAATCTCTTGCAGTCTGCATTGCTCACCCCATGCGTGGCCACGCTGCAGCTCCGCATCTACCGTGCTGAGGAGCTGCCCCGGGGTGTGTGATGGTGTGAGGGGCATGGATGCCACCTAACCCTAAAACTGGCCCAAACCTTAGCCCTAACCCTAGTGCAAACTCTAAACCTAGCCTTAATCTAACCCTAACATAACCCTAAGATGACTCGAACCCTAACCTAACCGCAACACAGCCCTAACACAACCCTACACTAACCCTAACCAAAACCTAACCTAACCCAACCCTAACCCTAACATAACCCTTAACCTTAATTCATCACTTAACCCTAACCTAAACCTAACCCTAACCCAACCTTAATCTACCCTATAACCCTAACCCTAACCCTAACCTAATCCTAACCGCAACACAATCCTAACCGCAACTGTGACCCCTAACCCTAACCCAAAACCTAACCCTGCCCCTAACCCAACCCTAACCCTAACACTAACCTAACCCTAACCCTAACCCAAACCTAACCTAACAAAATCCTACCCTAACAGTAACACTAATCCTAAGGCAAAATCCTAACCCTAACCATAAACCTAATCTTAACCCTAACCTAACCCAACACTAACCCAACCCTAACCTAATCTAACCCAACCCAAACTCTAATCCTAATTTATCCCTAACCCTAATCTAATCTAACCCAACCCCAATCCTAACCCTAACCTAACCTAACGTAACCGTAACCCAATCCTAACCTTAACCCTAACACTAACCTAACCTAATCCTAACCTAACCCTAACTTCTCTCTATCCCTAACCTTAACCCTAATTTATCCTTAGCCCTAACCCTAACCTAACCCTAACCCTAACCTAACCCTAACCCTAACCTAACCCTAACCTAACCCTAACCCTAACCCTAACCCTAACCCTAACCCTAACCTAACCCTAACCCTAACCTAACCCTAACCTAACCCTAACCCTAACCCTAACCTAACCCTAACCCTAACCCTAACCTAACCCCAACTTAACCTAACGCAAACACTCCCCGGCACAGAGGAGCCATCACGTCCGTTCCTTGCTGGCAGCAAGAGGAGCTTCGTGGCTGCGGCGGTGCACGCCAGCTTTGCGGGCAGGACGGTGGGTGATGGGGGCACGGTGGGTGCTGCTGACATGGGCCAAGGGGTGACAGTGTCCCCAACACAGCTCTGCACTCGAGTGATGCCCCCCGATGCCAACCCCACGTGGAACGAAGTGTTCTTCTTCCCTCTGCGGGTGAGGTGCCCCCCGCCCAAAGTGGGCTCTCCAATAAGCCCCTTATTTGAATCCCCGATTTAATCCTCTATTTCCTCCCCCACCCCAATTTTGTCCCCCCAGCTGCCCCCACTCTGTGACGCCGTCGAGCTGGCCATCCTTAGTGGGTAATTGGAGCGTCCCTCAATTTGGGGGTCCCCCGGTGTTGCCCCCACTCATCACCACTCGCCCTCAGGTCCAGGGTGCTGGGCACTGCCGCACTCCACCTCTCCCACATCTCCTCTGCCGGTGCTGAGCTCGAAGGTGAGTGTGGTCCCACCTCGGGGGGGTCCCCAGCTTGCAGCCCCCCCCCCCCTTCCTGAACCCTATGGTCTGCATTAGGAGGGATCCCAGGTTTCTTACCCTGCTTCGGACCCAGCTTCCTCCCCTTCTATGGACCACGGAGAGATGCTGCCGCCATGCCCAGCGTGAGTGCAATAGGTGACAGCACGGAGCATCTCCTGCATTCAGGGGGGACACAGCCCCCAGCACCCCCCTCTATGTTATAGGACACCATGGTGGCATACAGGGGCCGGGTACTGCTGGAGCTCAGCACCCACACAGGGGACTCCGATGGGCGCCAGCAGGACACCATCGCCCCAGAGGACATCACCCGTGTGCAGGTGGGGACACAGCGATGCGTGGTCACTTTTTATCCCAGGGTAGGGGGGATTATTTGGTTTTTTGGGGGGGATTTTCTCCTCTTGCAGCGCCTTCTGCCCCACCGCCACCGCCTGGGGCTCTGTGCAGTGTTCTACTCTGCCACCATGCTGTCCCCCACATCCGAACCTCTGCGCTTCGAGCTCAGCATCGGCAACCACGGGGACACCGGGGACACCTCGTGTCACCCCGCTGTCTCCGTCACACCGCAAGGCCACCCCCTCTTTGATGGTGAGCAAAGCAGGGGGACATCCCCTGTCCCCTTGGGGACACCGTGGGGTGCTCATCCCACTGTGTGTGCAGGGAACCGCTACTACTACATGCCCTGGGACAACAGCAAGCCGGTGGTGGCCGTCACCTCCACCTGGGAGGATGCTGGGCAGCGGTGGGATGGACAGAACCTGATGCACAGTGTGGGAGAGAGGCTGGTGAGCAGCCAGGGGTGGGGGGAGGCGTGGATGTGGGCACATGGGGACGTGGGGACAAATGGATGTGGGGATATGGGGATGTGGGGACATGGGGCACAGGGGGTGAGGACGTGGATGTGGGGACATGGGGACATGGGGATGTGGGAATGCAGGGACATGGGGAGAAATGGATGTGGGGACGCGGGGACATGGGGACATGGGGCACAAGGGATGGGGACACGAGGATGTGGGAATGCAGGGACATGGGGACAAATGGATGTGGGGACGTGGGGACATGGGGACATGGGGCACAAGGGATGGGGACATGTGGATGTGGGGACATGGGGACATGGGGACAAATGGATGTGGGGACGTGGGGACATGGGGACAAATGGACGTGAGAACATGGGGACATGGTGACATGGAGCACAAGGGGTGGGGACACAAGGATGTGGGAATGCAGGGACATGGGATCAAATGGATGTGGGGACGTGGGGACATGGGGACAAATGGATGTGAGAACATGGGGACATGGTGACATGGGGCACAAGAGGTGGGGACACGAGGATGTGGGAATGCAGGGACATGAGGACAAACGGATGTGGGGACATGGGGACATGGGGACATGGGGCACAAGGGGTGGGGGCACGTGAATGTGGGAATGCAGGGACATGGGGAGCAAATGGATGTGGGGACATGAGGATGTGGGCACGCAGGGACATGGGGTCAGATGGGATGGGGACACATGGAAGGGTTTGGATTGAAAAGGACCTTAAAGTTGGACCGTAAAGATGCCCAGATGGATGTGGGGATGCAAGTATATATGGACAGGGAAATATATATATGGATGGGGGACTTGGGGACACGTGGACATGGGGATGGGTGGCAGGGATGAGCACTGGGTGGGGACTGGTCAACGGTGAGATCCACAGGAGAGAAATGTGGCAATGCTGCGGAACGCGAGGACGGATGCCCACGGGGACATTGGGAGGAAGCTGCTGCGTGAGCTGGCACGGGACTGCAGGTCAGCATGCAGGGGGAGGGCTGTGGATGCTCTTATATCATTGACCCCAACGCTGGAAGTGGGGTGGGGAAGGGAGCCCAGCGCCAGGGAGGATGCAGTGGGGCATTCTGAGGAAAAAATGGGGCACTGGAGGGAAAAATTGGGCATTTTGTGGGGTACATGGGACATTTCGGAGAGAAATTGGGCATTTATGGGGGATAATGCAGAATTGTGGGTGAAAAATTGGGCACAAATAGGAGAAAACAGGAAATCTGGGGGGGAAATAGAGCATTTATGGGGGAAGAAATGGGGCATTTGAGGAGAAAAGTGTGGCTTGGGGGGAAAAAAATGGGTGTTTTGGGGGAATAGGTCACTGGAGGGAAAAAATGATTAAATTAGGGAAAAAACGAGCATTTGAGGGCCAAACATGGAGCATTTTGCAGGGAAATTGGGTGCTTTAGGAGGAAAATGGGCGTTTCTGGGGAATAATGTGGCATTTAGGATGAAAAATTGATACAATGGGGGGCAATCTGGCGTTTTTGAGGGGATGGGGGCATTTTAGAAGGGAATGGGGCAATTCTGGGGGGATATGGGGCGTTTGGAGGCAAAACTGAGGTTGTGAGAACTATTGGTGATAGGTGGATGACCGACTGGATGATCTCGGAGGCCTTTTCCAACCTTGGTGATTCTATGATTCTATGAGATGGGGGCATTTCTGAAGCAGAAGTGGGTTGTTTTGGATGTCAGTTGGGTGTAAATTTGGGGGGAGGGTAGAATGGAGGGCTTTTCTGAGGTGGGAATGGATCACATGTTTAAAATCCGTTTGGATGTGGTGCTCAGGGACATGATTTAGTGGAGGACTGTTAATTAGGGTAGGATGGTTAAGTCACGGTTGGACTAAATGATCTTTGAGGTCTTTTCTAACCGGAGTGATTCTATGATTATGATTTTTTTTTTTTTAATGAGAACTGGGTGTATCTTGAGAGAAAATTGGATGATCTGTAGGAAAAGAAGGCTTTTTTTCAAG
This sequence comes from Meleagris gallopavo, assembly GCF_905368555.1. NCBI lineage: Eukaryota > Metazoa > Chordata > Aves > Galliformes > Phasianidae > Meleagris > Meleagris gallopavo. The sequence goes on from NC_139427.1 coordinate 3,218,506, forward strand.
GGAAGGAGGGCGTTTTGTGGAGGAACGGGACGTCTGGGGACCAAGACGCAATGGGAATGGTGTCATTTGGGAGGAAATGAGGGGCGTTTTGGGGTGAAAATTAAACATTTTGGGGGCAAGCCAGGCGGGTGAGCATCCCCCATGTCTTCTCCCCAGGGCTGCCCTGCCCGTGCTGCAGGCCCAGCACCCCAGGACACGGCTGGACGCGGAGCTGCGTGCCGCCCGCCTGCACCTCCTGCAGCTCCTCGCCTCGGCCGCCGCCGCCGGGCCTCCACGCCATGACTGGGCTGAGCTGCTCCCCGAGGCCGAGGCCTGGCTGGGCCGTGTGGCCGCCCTGCAGGCTGAGGTGTGGAGAAAACCCCATTTTGTGGGTTTTTGTTCTTTTTGGCTCTTGATGTCACAGAATCACACACACAAAGAATCACAGAACGGCCAGGGTTGGAAGGGACCTCGAGGATCACGAATCTCCAACCCCCTGCCACACGCAGGGCCACCAACCTCCACATCTCACAGCAGCCCAGGCTGCCCAGGGCCCCATCCAACCTGGCCTTGAACACCTCCAGGGATGGACGGGGATCCACAGCCTCTCTGGGCAGCTGTTCAGCACCTCACCGCTCTCACAGCAAACAACTTCCCCCTGACATCCAACCTCAATTTCCCCTCCCTCAATTTCAAACCATTTCCCTTGTCCTGCTGTTTCTCCCCTTTCAAAGGGTTGATTCCCCTCCTGTCTGTGGGCTCCTTTTAGGGACTGCAGGCTGCACTGAGGTCACCCCACAGCCTTCTTTTCTCCATGCTGAACAAGCCCAGCTCCCTCAGCCTGTCTTTGTAGTGGAGGTGCTGCAGCCCCCTGCTCATCTTTGTGGCTCCTCTGGACCCTCTCCAACAGCTCCCTGTCTTTCTTGTACTGGGGGCTCCAACCCTGGACGCAGTGCTGCAGATGGGGCCTCACAAAGCAGAGCAGAGGGGGACGATCACCTCCCTGTCCCTGCTGCCACCTCTCTGCTGATGGAGCCCAAGATCCCATTTGCTTTCCGAGCTGCAATCACACACTGCTGGCTCACGTTCAGCTCCTCTACCACCAGAAGCCCTAGGTCCTTCCCCGCAGGGCTGCTCTCAAGGACCGCTCCTTCCAGTCTGTGTAGATACCTGGCATTCCTCCAGCCCAATACAAAACCTTGAACCTCATTTGGTTCACCCAGGCCCACCTTTCAAGCCTGTTGAGGTCCCTCTGAATGGCATCCCTTCCTTCCACACGGATGTCCCCCCTCCATCTTGTCCTGCTCTGTCCCAGCCGCAGGCCGGTGTTCCCGACGTGTTGCTGTGGCTGCGGAGCGGTTCCCGCTGCCTGGCCTGTGCCCGCATCCCCGCACACCTCCTCGCCTGCTCACCCCACGGCCCCGCAGCCTGTGGGCGGCTCTGCGGACGGACGCACACCCTGATGCTGGAGGTAGGGCAGCAAAAGGCCCCTGGACCCCTCACGGCCCCTCAGTGCCTCTTCTACATCCCCTGCATATCCAGTCTATGTCCCCTCCGTGCCCTCTCCAAGTCTTCTCCATATCCCCTCCATGTCTTCTCCATATCCCCTCCACTTTCCTTCGGTGTCCCATCTGTGTCCCCCTCCATAGTCCCCTCTACAACCTCTCCATATCCCCACCATGTCCCCTATGTGTTCCATCTGTGCCGCCTCCATGTCCTTTCCACAGTCCCTTTATGTCCCCACCATGTCCTTTTCCCCTGTATATCCATTCAACATTCAAACCGTGTCACCTCCATGTCCCCTCCCTATGCTCTTCTCATTCTCTCCCCTGTCCCCTCCGTGTCACCCCCACGTCAACTCCATACCACCTCCACGTCCTCTCCATGTTGCCTCCATGTTCCATTTATGCCACCTTCATGTCCCCTCCATGTCCTCTCCAAGTCTTCTCCATATCCCCTCCACTTTCCTTCGGTGTCCTATCTATGTCCCCTCCACAGTCCCCTATACAACCTCTCCATATCCCCTTCATGTCCCATCCATGTCCCATCTATGTCACCTCCCCATCCCTTCCATGTCCACTGCATGTGCCACCTCCATGTCAATTCCACAATCCCTTTATGTCCCCTCCATCTCCTCTCCTCCTGTATATCCATCCAATGTTCAAACCATGTCACCTCCATGTCCCCTCTCTATGCTCTTCGCATCCTCTCCCAGTCCTCTCCATGTCTCTTCCATGTCCCCTCTGTGCCACCCCCATGTCAACTCCATATCATCTCCGCATCTTTTCCATGTTCCCTCCATGTCCCATTTATGTCACCTCCATGACTCCTTCATACCCTTTCCCCAACCCCTCTATATCTCCATGTCCTCTCTTTATCCCATCTAATTCACTTCCATGTCCCCTCTGTGCCCCATCTACGACATCTCCACATCATCTCCACATTTCCTCCATGTTCTCCACATGTCCCATCTACGTCACTTCCCTGTCTTTTCCATGTTCATTCCACATCCCATCTATATCTTCACCCCATCCCCTCCATGTCCCCTCCACGTCCCCTCCATTTTCCCTCAACATCCCCACAATGTCCCTCCTCTTCCTCCATACCTCCCCATGTCCCCTCTATGTCTCTACCCGCCACGTTCCCTTTGTGCCTCACTCATGTCCCCCCATGATGTCCCCAGGCCCCAGGACACCTCCATGCCCAGCTCCGTGTCCGGCTGTGGCTGGGGCGTGTGGCTGAGAGCCAGGAGCTGCCACGTTACCTCGAGGGCCCCCTGCATGTCTATGCTGTGACAGTGAGTGCTGGGCAGGGGACAGAGTGGTGTCATGGTGACGTGGTGACACTGGGACATAGTGACACCATGACATGATGACATGGTGACGTGGTGATGTGGTGACACTCTGACATGGTGGTGAGATGATACGGTGACATGGTGACACCGTGACGTAGTGACACAGTGACATGGTGACATGGTGACGTGGTGACACTGTGACATAGTGACACCATGACATGGTGACATGATACCAGGGTGACATAATGACATAGTGACATGGTGACTCCATAATGTGGTGAGGAGGTGATATGTTGACATGGTGACACCATGATGTAGTGACACAGTGACATGGTGACGTGGTAACATGGTGACACCATGATGAGGTGATATGTTGACATGGTGACACCATGATGTAGCGACACAGTGACATGGTGACGTGGTAACATGGTGACACCATGATGAGGTGATATGTTGACATGGTGACACCATGATGTGGTGACATTGTGACAATATGACATGGTGACATCGTGATGAGGTGACACAGTGATGACATAGTAACATGGTGACATGGTGATGTTGGGACATGATATGGTGATATGGTGACGCATTGACACAGTGATGTGGTGACACTGGGACATAGTGACAGCATGACATGGTGACATGGTAACGTGGTGACAGCATGACATGGTGACATGGTGACATGGTGGTGAAGTGATATGGCGACATGGTGGCACCATGATGTAGTGACACAGTGACATAATGACATGTGACATGGTGACACTGTGACGCAGTGACACTGTGACATGGTGACACCATGATATGGTGACCCAGTGATGCTGTGACATGGTGACATGGTGACACTGTGACATCATGACGTAGTGACACAGTGATGTGATGACATGGTGATATGGTGACGCTGATGCTGTGACACGGTGACGTAGAGACATGGTAACATGGTGATGTGGTGACACTGTGACATGATAATATGGTGACATGGTGATGCTGTGACATGGTGACATGGTGATGTGGTGACATAGAGACATGGTGACACCGTGACATGGTGATATGCTGACAGTGATGCGGTGCCATGACAATATGGTGACACTGTGACACGATAACACGATGAGGTAATAAGGTGACACGGTGACACCATGTTGCAGTGACACTGTGACATGGTGACACAGTGACACCCCATTCCTACAGTACGAGAACCAGACGAAGCTCCTGGGCAAATGGAGCAGACAGGCGCTTCCAGGTCACCCCAGCTTCTCCGACGTCGCTGGCAGAGTGGGGCTGCCCCGCGAGCGCATCCGACCCCCCAAGGGCTGGTGCTGGGATGGGCCATGGGCTGTGGAACCACCACGGAGGTGAGACCCCAAGGGACACCCCTCCCCATGCACGGGGACAGCAGAGATGGCAGCTGGTCCTGGCCTCAGGCTGCTGTCGGACCCCGAGGCTGGCATGGACGAGGTGTTGGAGGAGGTCTATGAGAACCAGAGCCGGCAGCGTGGTGAGGAATGGGGACCTGCTGCTGTGCCCAGCACTGATGTGGTGAGAAGGGGTGACATGGGGTGCAGCTGAGTGGCACAGACACCCCAGAGCTCAGCTTCTGCCTGCTGCAGGCCGGCATGGCGGTGCCCCCCAAGGAGCAGGTGGCATGTCCCCAAGGCTGGCACGTCACCGATGACTGGCGGGTGGAGGTGACAGGGGCCGTGGATGAGGCTGGTGAGTGATGTTCCCATGTGGGTTGCTGGGTTGGGGGGGTGGCAGAGGTGACAATGACAACGTGGGTGATACAGGATGGGAATATGGGGTGAGCGTGGAGGCCGGAGACCCCTCACCTGCGTGGTACCCCAAAGAGGAGACGTATCACACACAGCGACGGCGGCGATGGCTGCGCACCCGGCATAGGGACAGCAGTGCCCAGGAACAGGAACAGGACACCAATGTCGTGGTGGGAATGGGGTGGCATATATGGGGGTAATGGGGATGGGGGTGGCAAAGAAAAGGGTGATAGGATGGGGGGGACAAGGATGGGGTGGCAGGAACAGGGTGGGAGATATGAGGGTGGAAGGGGATGGGGAGGTGGGGATGGGGTGGTGGATATGAGGATGGTAGGGAGGGGGAGGCAAAAATAGAGTGGTGAGGTTGGGGGTGACAAGGATGGGGTGGCAGGGTGACCAGAGTGGAGTGCCACAGGTGGGGTGGCAAGGAGGGGGATGGCAGGACGGGGTTGAACAGGATGGGGTGGCTGGAAGGGCGTAGCAGGGGTGGAATGGCAAGGATGAGGGTGGGTGACAAGGATGGGGTGGCAGGGACAGGTGTTTGGCCAGCAGCCCCCTGCTCTGAGCACCCTTCTCTCCCCACACCGTCACCTTTGCGCCACCCATCCCTACAGCATAGCCCTGAGGCTCCGGATAAAGCATGGGAGTACGCATCCCTGTGGGGCGGCCGCTTCCATCTGCAGTGCCGAGCGGGTGATGTGTGCCGACGGCGCTGCTGGCATCGGCACATGGCGCCAGAGCTGTCCTCATCTGTGGCTGCCATCTTCCTCCTCGAGGGCACAGAGGTACGGATGGGGATGGACGGAGGGACGAGAGGGATGGGGGTGAAGGGGGGGACCGAGGGATGGAAGGAGGGATGGAAAGGGATGGAGGGACCGAGGGATGGAAAGAGGGATGAAAGGGATGGAGGGACAGAGGGATGGAAGGAGGGATGGAAAGGGATGGAGGGACAGAGGGATGGAGGGAGGGATGGAAAGGGATGGAAAGGGATGGAGGGAAAGGGGATGTGGGGATTTGAGGACAGAGGGATGTAGGGACAGAGGGATGGATGGAGGAATGAATGTAAGGAGGAAGAAACGGATAAAGGAATGGAAGGACAGAGGGATGGAGGGAGGGAGTGACAAAGGGATGGAGGGACAGAGGGATGCAAGGATTCTAGGACAGAGGGATGTAAGGACAGAGGGATGGATGCAGGGATGAAGGGACAGAGGGTCAGATGGATGCAAGGGCAGGCAGGGAGGGAGGGAGAAATGGATGCAAGGATGGGGGAACAAAGGGTTGCAGAGTTGGAGGGATGGACAGAGGAATGCTGAGATGGAGGAACAGAAAGAGGGATGCAAAGGTGTAGGGATGTGGGGACAGTGGGACACAGGCACAGTGGGATGGAGGGACATGAGGACAGTGGGACAAGGGGGCCGGGTTGACTGCCCTACCCCACATCCCAACTTGTAGGATGCAGAGGAAATGCCAGAGAGCAAGCAGATGGCAGCAACACCCAAAGGCCGGGGACACCCCCAGCACCCCATGCCTGTCATCCTCTGCACTTTCGAGCGTGAGCCACAGGACACTGGGGGAGGATTTTGGGGGTCCAGGAGTTCCCAACACTAACACTAGCCCAGAACCTCCTGACATCCCTCCCTCCTTCCACAGGACCCAGCTTCTTCCAACTGCGCTGTTACCTCTTCCAAGCGCTGGAGCTGAAGCCCCACGGCACCAAGACCACAGCAGGTGGACCCCCACCCCCCAGCACCCTGACCCCCCCCCCAGCAGCACCCTTGGGTGCTGACAGTGAGTGCTGCTCCCACAGACCCCGTTGCCCACGTCTCCTTCGTGCACGTCAGCCAGAGCACCCGCGTTCTGTCCGGCACTCTGGACCCGATTTGGGATCAGTCGCTGCTCTTCCATCGGGTGCAGCTCTATGGGGAGCCACGTGGGGTGCGGGATGAGCCCCCAGCTGTGGTGGTGGAGGTGTTCGATCAGGATGGAGGGGTACATCGGGGGTACCCAGGGGTGGAGAGCACCTATAGGCAGTGGGCAGCCACGGGTGGGGGCATCCACGCCCTGTCGCTGCCTTGTAGGGTGCTGGGAGCTTTCTTGGGAGAAGTGTATGCACCCCAAAAGTGTGGCTGGATGTGGGGCGCTGGAAGGCCCCCCGGCTGCAGAGATACCCACTGGAGGGGCCAGAGGGGCCGGCCGGGGAACTGCTGGCTGCCTTCGAGTTGCTGCATGAGACTGAGGTGAGAGGTGGACAGCAGGGGGTGGGGTGGGGGCTCCCAGAGCCTGTCCCCCACATTCACATTCCTGTCACCCCAACAGGATGGGGCGATGGCACGGCTCAGCACCCCACCATGGAGACAGGGCACCTTCGGCATCCCCCCAGGCATCCGGCCGGTCCTGCGGCTGATGGCACTGGAGGTGATGCTGGGGACATGGGTGGCAGGGAGGAGAAGGGGGGGAGGATGAGGTTTGGGGCAGGGAGGGGGCAAGGACATGGATGAGGACAGGGATGGGGAGTGGGATGAGAAAAGGATGGGGACATGAACAGTAAGATGGGATTGGATGAAATAGGACAAAATGGGATGGAAGGGGACAGGATTGGATGGGATGGGATGCAATGGAAAAGGAAATGGTGGGATAGGATGGGACAAGATAAGATGGGATAGGACAAGACTGGGGCAGGGAGGCTGGGGACAAGGATGTGAACAAAGACAGGACAGCAGTGAGGACAGGAATGGGAACAGGGACAGCAATGGAGATGGGTTGGGGATTGGGTTGGGCACAAGAATGGGGTAGAGGTGGAGAATGGGATGAAGATGGGAAGGGGACAAGGGCAGGGATGGAGACGGGGAGACAACAGAGACAGCAATGAAGAAGACGGAAATGGGGATGAAAAGGACAGGGATGCAGGAAAGGATGGAGATGGGTGAGGGACGGGGGTGAATGGATGTGGGCCCTGCAGGTGCTGGCGTGGGGGCTGCGGGGACTCCGTGGCCGCTCCCTGCTGCCCGTGCGTGCCCCCAGCCTGGAGGTGCAGTGTGGGGGGCACGTCCTGCGCATCCCCCCCATCACCGACCTCGCCACCAACCCCAATTTCCCCATCAACGCCTTCCTGCTAACGCTGGTGAGCACACGGGGACGGGGAGCAGAGCCCACCCGTGGGTGCTGGCAGCCCGGGGTGACGGTGTGGCTTGGTCCCAGCACCTACCAGTGGAGGAGGAGTACGTGCCCCCGATCCGGCTGCGGGTTTTGGACACGCAGGGCTTTGGGTTCCGGCCCCACCTGGGCCAGGCATGCGTGCAGGACCTGGCGAGGTTCCGCCGTGAGCCCAATGGAGAGAAGCAGCTGCCCCAACCTCGTGTCCCTGTGTCGGGTTTCAACGCTGGTACAACCTGTCCCATCTCCACCTCGCCCCTGCCCCATCTCTGCCCATCCATGCCCTCTCCCTAGGACCCTCTACTCCATCCCTGACCCTTCCCCATCCCTCACATATCCCTGTTCCATCTCTATCCCTACCACCATCCCGTTCCTATTCCTACCCCATCCCTGTCCATCCCTTTTCTGTCCCTCATATCCTCCTATCTCCTCCCTGTCCTGTCCCTGATTCCAGTTCCTCCTTGCCCCATCCCTGTCCTATCTCTGTCCCATACCTGTCCCATCCCATCCATCCCTTTCCCATCCCTGCTTCATCCCTTTCTCATCCCTGATCCATCCCTGTCCCATCCATGCCCCCTCCCTGTCCCACCCCTTCCCCCCACTGTCCCATCCCTATCCCTCTGTAGGACACTCACTTTGTGTCTCCCCAAACACAGCTGCTGCCTGGAGCAGGATTGCTCAGGTGAGCCTCCCCGTGTCCCCTAAACCTGTCCCCATCCCCAAAGCCCAGGCTGTGCCTTGGGGTCCCCCCACCTCCTGTTCCCAAATGTCCCCCCTGCTCCCAACAGATGCTGCCCAGGGTGACCTCCGAGAAGGGGACTGCAGACAAGGTGGGCACAGGAACTGGGGGCCACCAGGGGCCACCAGAGGCACCCTGCCTCACCCTGCTGCCCACCAGGACACGGAGAGGGAGGAGGAGGATGAGGAAGAAGGCGACTGGTGGAGCAAATTCTACATGGCCGTGGGAGACAAGGCAAAGAGCCACTGGCGAACACACAGGGACAGCCTGAAGGTGAGGGGAACAGTGTGACAGGGAGCAGGGGATGGGGATGGGGTAGGAAGGACAAAGGTGAGGATGGGGGTGGGAATAGGGTGGGACTGGGACAGGGGTGGGGTGGTGGTAAGAACAAAGATGGGGATGGAGGCAGGGATGGTTGTGATGAGGATACAGGGATAAAGATGGGATGGGAACATGGTAGGGATGGAAACTGGGGGAGAAACAGGATGGGGATGAGGTTTAGGGAAGGAAAGTGATGAAGAAATGGTTGAGATGAAGATGGGGACATAGATAGGGACTGTGATGAATACACGATGAGGACAAGGACAGGGACAAAGCTGCAGATGGGTGGTGAAGATGAGATGAGGACAAGGACAGGAATGGGACAGGAATGAAGATGAGCTGGGGACAGGGACAGTGATGGGATGGGAACAGTGATGAAGAAGGGGACTGGAAGGGGAGAAACACCAAAGCAGGGATGGGGACAATGCCAGCCCCGCTGTGCCCCCAGGTGTACAGCTGCGAGCTGGAGGCGGTGCCCAGATTCGAGGGGCTGCAGGATTTCTGCCAGACCTTCCCCCTCTACCAGCCGGGGGGGCACCAGGGGGACGACCCCGTACCTGTGGGCGAGTTCAAGGTGAGACCCCCGTGCCCCAGGGACCCCAGACCCAGCATGGGGGCACTCGGGGTGCACGGCCAGGCTGTCCTCCATTCCCAGGGGCTGTTCTCTCTCTACCCCCTACCCGAGGACCCCAGGATGCCCCCGCCGCCCCGCCACTTCCAGGAGCTGCCCCCCAGCCAACCCCAGAAGTGCCTGGTGCGTGTCTACATCGTCCGTGCCTTCGACCTGTCCCCTCGTGACCGCAATGGGATGGTAAGGCCACCCCCGTGTCCCCCCACCCTGTGTGTCACCATCTGTCACCCTGACGGCCCCCTCCCTGCTGCCAGTGTGACCCCTACGTCCGTGTCTCGTTGGGAACAAAGACACTGGGCCAGCGTGACCAGTATGTGCCCAACACTGTGGAACCAGTTTTTGGCAGGTAGGGCCACCATGGGTGGCTTGGTGGCACTGCCACTCCTGGCTGGCAGAGAGGAGAGGTGCCCAGGAGAGCTGCTGGGGCTCTATGCTGGGGGATCCCCATTCCCCATGCCACCAAATCCCTAATTTGCCTGCAGGTCTCTGTGCCAGCAGGTCTCTGTTACTGTGTCCCCATTCCTCGTGCTGGAGGGTCCCTGTACCACCACATCCCCATCCCTCATGTCAGCAGGTCACCATGTCACCAGCTCCCTATTCCCCATGCAGATGTGCCCCTATAACACCACATCATCATGGCAGCAGGTCCCCATGCCAGCACGATCCCATTCCCTATGCCACTAAGTCCCCATGCCACTAAGTCCCCATGCCACCAGCTCCCTATTCCCCATGACAGTAAATCCCATAACAACAAGTCCCCACACTAACAAGAATCCCATTCCCCATGTCACCAAGTCCCCATTCTCCATACCAGCAGGTCCCCATGCCATCAAGTCTCCGTTCCTCTTGACAGTAGGTCCCATAACACCAAGTCCCTATGCCACTGAGTTCCCATTCCCCACGCCACCAAATCTCCGTGCCACCAGCTCCCCAGTCTCCATGATAGTAGGTTCCATAACACAAAGTCCCCATGGCACCAGGATCCCATTCCCTGTGCCACCAGCTCCCCATTCCTCACAACAATAGGTCTCATAGCCAAGTTCCCATGCCACCGAGACCCCATTCCCCATGGCAGTAGGCCCCATAAAACCAAGTCCCCATGGCACCACACCAGCTCCTTGTTCCCCATAGGTCCCATAAAAATGAGTCCCTATGCCACTGAGTTCCCATTGCCCACGCCACCAAATCCCCAGTCCTCATGATAGTAGGTCTCATAACACCAAGTCCCAGTGCCACCAAGACCCCATTCCTCACGTCACCAAGTCCCCACACCACCAGCTCCCCATTCCCCATGGCAGTAGGTCCCATAACACCCAATCCCCACACCACCAGGATCCCACTCCCCACACCACCAGCTCTCTATGCCCCCCAGTCCCCACACTAGCACATCCCACACCTGTCAGCCACTGCCCTGGTGCCAGCAGCTCCCCATGCCCACCGGTGCCTGTCCCCACGTGGGCTCACCTTGGGGCTGACCCCACTGCCAGGATGTTCGAGGTGATGGGCACCATCCCATTGGAGAAGGACCTGAAGGTCTCACTGCTGGACCACGACCTGCTGCCACCCGACCAGGAGATTGGAAGCACCACCATCGACCTGGAGAACCGGCTGCTGTCCCGATTCCGTGCCCACTGTGGGCTGCCCCGTCTGTACCGCACGTGGGTGACCCCCAGAATGGGGAGGGGGCTCTGGGATTGGGGGTAGGGATGTGGGGAGGGGGTGGGTATGGAAGGATGAAGGCAAGGGAGGTGAGGAGGGCACAGGGGTACGGAGATAAGGAGGATATGAAGGGTACAGGGGTATGGGGACAAAGAGATGGGGACACAGACATGGGGAGGGCACGGAGACATGGGGACAAGGGGATGGGGGGGATAGGGGGACATGGGGGCAGGGGGTGGGCACAAGGGTACGGGGACAAGATGGGGAGGGCACGGGGACATGGGGACACGGAATTGAGGAGGGCATAGGGATGAAGGAAGGTGGGGAAAAGGAGGTGTGGAGGGCACAGGGGAGGAGGTGGGTGCATAGGATAGTGACAGGACTGGGAATAGGAAATGGGGACAGAGTGGACAGGGGTTTGGGGACGATGAGATGGGATGGGACAGGAGCAGGGATGGAGATTGGTTGGGTCCAAGGGGATGAGCAGAGGGAATTGGGAACAGGGAGGTGGGACAGGGTTGGCATAGGGGGCGTGGGGAGCTGGGAAGGGCATAAGAGGAACTGGGAATGGGGTGTGGGACGGGGTTGGCACAGAAGACACGGGGAGCTGGGAAGGGCACATGGGGACAGGCACGGGGAGCTGAGGATGACACAAAGGGGAAGATGAGGGGATTGGGTGGGCACACGGCTACAGGGTGGGCACAAAGGGATGAGCACCACAGCCCTCAGCCCCACACCGTGCCCACAGGGCTGGCCCTGGATGCTGGCGGGACCAGCTGAGCCCCAGCCGGGCACTGGAGCACCTGGCTCACACCCGGGGGCTGCAGGCACCTGAATTCAGCTCCGAGGGAACCACCGTCATCTTTGGGGGCTCCACCTTCCTGCTGAGCCATTTCGGTGGGTTGGGGTCCGGGGGGTGTTGGGGGTGGGCTGATGGATTCCCTCCAATGGTCCCTCCAGAGGGTTTGGCATTGCAGAGAGTGGACCCCCCACGTATCGTCACCCCGGGGAGCCCCGGGAGCGCCTGGCCTTGCATGTGCTGCATACATGGAACCTCGTCCCTGAGCACCTGGAGACCAGGACACTGTACAACAGTGCCCAGCCTGGGCTGGAGCAGGTGGGGATCGGGTGGTGGGACAGCGGGGTGTAAAGAAATGTCGGGGGGTGATGGGGGAAGAGAAGTGATGGGGATAGGGGAACCCAGATTGATGCTGGGGACTGTGGGGTGGTGGGGACAAAGCTGAGGCTGATGGAAACCTCAGGCATCGAGGGAATGCAGTGGGGCGAGAGGGAGGGATGCTGTTTTGGGGGCAATGGGGACCCTGGGGTGATAGGGACAGCCCAGCGGGGAGGGATGCTGGTTTGGGGACAATTGGGACACCACACCATAAAGCGATGCTTGGGGATGATGGGAACGGGGTGGTGGGGTCGGGGGGGGGCCTAAAGCGATGGGCACAAGGTGGGATGCTGGGGGTGGGTGACGGAGACCTCACAAGGGGACAAGTGGCAGCACATCCACCCCGTGGCACAGGGCAAGGTGCAGATGTGGGTGGACATCTTCCCCGCCAGCCTCGGCCCCCCTGGACCCCCCGTGGACATCACTCCCCGCAAACCCCAGAGGTGAGCGCTCACCACCACGGGACAGGGACGTCCCCCAGGGATGGGGGGGTGGTGACACAACCCCCCTCCCCAGCTATGAGCTGCGCTGTGTGGTGTGGAACACCCGCGACGTGGAGCCAGGGGACATCAGTGCAACAGGGCAGAACATAAGCGACATCTACGTCACCGGGTGAGCGCGGGGCCACCGCTGCGTCCCAAAGGCCATGGGGACAAGGCGGGGGGGCCATGAGGACAGCTGTATCTCCCTCCCCATGGTGTGCAGCTGGCTGGATGGGCTGGAGGAGCAGAAGCAGAGGACGGACGTGCATTACCGGGCGCTGCAGGGCGACGGCAGCTTCCATTGGCGCTTCGTCTTCCCCTTCCAGTACCTGGCAGCTGAGCAGCGCTGCGTGCTGCCCCGCAAGGTGCTGTGCCCCATGGTGAGGGGGGAGAAATGAGGTTTTGGGAGCTGAGCGTGACCCCCTTCTCCTGCCCTCGCACCGTGCAGGAGCATTTCTGGAGCCTGGATGAGACGGTGCTGAAGGTGCCCCCGAAGCTCATCCTCCAAGTGTGGGACAACGACAAGTTTTCGGCTGATGATTTTTTGGGTGAGGGTACATCTGCCCACCCGAGGAGGGCACAGAGGGACGCCCAGGGCTGACACTTCTCCCTGCAGGTGTCCTGGAGCTGGAGCTCACCCGGCTGCCCCGTCCAGCCCAGCGACCGCAGGACTGCACCCTAAAGCCACGTCTGAGCCCCTGGCTCTGGGGGAAGACTCGGGGACCCCCCGTTTCTCTCTATTCCGACAGAAGCAGGCGCGGGGATGGTGGCCCTGCGTGGTGCACGAGGGTGGCACGCAGCGCATGGCGGTACGGCGGGGAAGGGGGGGGGCAGTGGGATTTGGTGGGGAGGAGAAAGGGCAGCGAAACACATCCTGCCCCCGCATCCTCCTGTAGGGCAAGCTGGAGCTGAGCCTGGAGCTGCTCAACGAGAAAGAGGCAGAAGAGAGACCGGCGGGGAAAGGCCGGGAGGAGCCCAACGCGTACCCAACCCTGCAGCCCCCCGTGTGAGCCTCCCAGACCACAAAGGGCGCAGAGGGGGAGGCAGAGGTTGGGGTGACACGGCTCCGTGTCCAACAGGCGGCCCGACTCATCCTTCCTACGGCTGCTGGCCCCACTGCGCGCCCTGCGCTACGCCGTCTGGCGGCGGCACCGCTGCCGCATCACCGCGACCCTGGCGCTGCTGCTGCTGCTCCTTCTGCTCCTCAACTTCATCTACTCCGCCCCGGTGAGCACGGACGGACCCCCAAACTCCCTTCTCCTGCTGCTCACAGGGCCCTGCTGAGCACCCCCTCCCCCCTTCCTCGTTCCTCCTCCCCCAGGGTTACGTGGCCATGAAGCTGGTGAACCCGCTGGGGGGGCTGCACCTCTTCGGTGCTGGGAGCAAACGCTGAGCACCCACAGCATCGGCAACCTCGGAGCACCGAGGGGACGCGGCCACATCGCCTCCTTAATAAAATCAGAACTGAGAGGGGCAAGGCAGAACGGCTCTGTGAGCGGAGCGCCAGGAGGAGCTCAGCACAAGGAGCTCAGCAGTGCCACACACACACCAACATTTATTCCAAGACACGTTACAGCTGGGAAGAGGTGCACACGTTTCACTCCTGGCTCTCAGGCAAAACAGAGGCAAAACATCACAGAGCAGCCCCTTCCACGCTTCACGAAGGCTCTTCGGGCACTTTAACAAGCTTCCATCCACCCCAGTATAAGCATCCTGCCCACAAGGCACCGTTCCCCGCACACTGGGACCCACCCTGGGTCAAAAACACAGCTCCCAGCCCTGCCCCGCAGCACCCATAAGCAGAGAGCTGCCAGCTGGATGTGCTCAGAGCTCTAAGGGACGCACTGACCTCCCGTCCCTGTGGGCACCCCCCAAATCCACGAGAGCAGCTGCAGGAGCCCAATGCAGTCCCCGGGGCGAAGGTGGTCGCGCTGCTTCTTCCCACGAGAGAAAAACAGCGAGGAGTCACTGACAGAAGCAGTCACTGAGGTAGGAATAAACCAGGACTCCCTGGAAGGCAGCGAGGGCTGCGGCTCTGAGAGGCCCCCGTGGTTCAGCTGCTCCTGGTGGGAGCAAAGCAACGACATGCAGGCAGTGTGGGAGGTGTGTGGAGGCACAGCATGCCAGAGAGGGACAGAGCTGAGCCCCAGGGCAGCAGCAAACAGGGATTGAGAAGGGAGAGTGTGGTATTAAACCCTGGCTGGGTGGGGAAGCAGTCAGCGTGTCCTCAAAACACCCAGCACTGAGGGTTAACGGATGGAGGGGCTGCACACAGGTTTGAGGTGCGAAGAAAAAGCAGGAGGGGCTCTAAAGAGGGTCTGAGGTGGGTGATGGGAGCAGCCTGAGCAGGAGAACAGCTTGGCAAAGCCCTCCTGGAAACGAAACCGCTGCAAGGGGGATGTTGCAGGAACCTGGCAAGGAAAGCAGGGCTGGGACTTCACAGCCAAAGCGGTGACCTCCACCGATGTGTGATGGCAGAGCCAGCCCAGCGCTGCCCCTGCCCTGTGAGCCACCTCCAGCAGCCCCCAGAGCCCAGCTCTAGCTCCCAGCGGGCCTTCAGGGGACAGAGCTTCATCCCCAGCACAACGCGGGTCCCCTCTGGCACTGGGGGAGTCCTGGAGCCCAGTGACAAACAGCAGCCGACCCCACCGTGGTTCTTGGGGACACCGGGGGTGCTGCCACGAGGCAGTCTGTCACACTGCAGCCGTCAATAGAAATGCTTCCGGCTCTGCTCCTGCCACTTGTTGTACACAATGACTCCGATAACGATGGCGAAGACGATGGCCACGAGGGAGAAGAAGACAATTAAGAAGAGAGCCAGGCCGCTCATGGGCTCCAGTGGTGCCTCCACTGCAGGGGAGAGGAACAGCCGTGAGACCTCAGTTGCTGCACAGCAGCTCACTGCCATCCTCCCGACCGAAGCGGGACGATTCTTAACGGAGCTCAGCTGCTTTGCTGCTGAGTTGCCACAATTTCTGCTCCTTGACCCCCCCTCAACTTACTTCCTGGCAGCTTGAGGTTGTCCACCACAGGCAGGTACACCTCCTTGTCCCGCCGCTCCTCCTCCGGTGTCCGCTCCACCGTCAGTTGGTACAGCTTCAGAGAGATGATGTCGTGGTTGTCTGCAAGCAGAGCAGATGAACCCTGAGGTGTCACCCACCAAAATGGCCCCAGCCAGGGATGTGAGTGCCACTGGTGGCACCGTGGGACGTCGTCACTCAGCCAACAGCCCCAGGATGCCAGCTGTCCCCTCCCAGCAGAACTCACCTCCTCAGGGCAGGCTCTACGCTCCTCCAAAACCTCCAACAGGAACCTTTAAGCTACTTAAATCAAGAAACAATAGCCCAGACCGTCTGACCTGACTCAAAAGCATTCACCCTCCCCCATTGCAAAAGCAGGGTGTTAGAATCAGCCTCACATGACCCTATTTCCTTTGCTTGTGACCGCAGTGTTATTAGTGGGACAACGCGAGTGCTCCAGGCCAGCCTGCCAGCTCCCAGGGCATTAGGCAGAGATCTGAGGAAGAAAAGGAACTTTTGTTGGAGCCAACAACGGCCCCAGACGCCAGCCAGTGTGCTTTCATAGGGCATAACTCAAAATCAGGCTTAAAACCTGCCCGGAGAGACAGAGCTGGGTAACTCCGGGCCTCACAGCACCCCAAGCAGCACTGCAAGAGAAGGGATGAACAGAGAAAGGCAAAGAGCTTCAGCCCCTGCAAGGCACCACTTCCATCAGCCCACACTGCACCCTTCCCCAGCACCACTGCCCTGTGGTTAGTAAATGGAAAGAGCAGACTACAGCTGCTCTGACAACACAGCCAGCACCTCTGTGTTTTAAGAGCAGTGTTTTAACCCCCAGCAGTAGGACAGCAGTGATCTCAGTGCTGCCCTCAGGTTCTGCCCATCACTGTGGGTTGAGCCATGAGGGTACAGATGAGATTTTCAGCCCTCGCTCTGTTCTGCTCCTCTTGAGGCAAGCAGCTTGGGGACAAACCCTCCTGAGTGGCTGCTGATTGGTAGGAAGGGCTGGCTGAGCTCTGCTCATGTCACTGCCTGGAGGGAGCTCAAGGAAAGCTGCCTGAGGAGCTGCACAGCACCCCCACACTGAGATCTGAGCTCCCCAAGATGAAAAACAAAGTTCCCTCAAGCAGGGAGAGGTCCTCAGGTGCTCTGTAAGCCCCACCACACCTCAGCTGCACCTCCAAACACCCAAAGCTGCACAAGAGCTGCTCAGCAACCACTGCTCGGGGCCACGCAGCAGTACCTGAGAGGTCTCCAGTGACAGAGGAGGTCCCAAAGTAGTACCCACGGGGCAGGCGCACGCCAGGCACGTCGATGCAGTCCCTCCACTCCTGCTTACCATCAATATCTATCAGCACCTGGAAACAAAGAGGTTCTGGTAGCACCAGGTGCCAGCACGGCCGTCTGAAAAACCCCAACAAGCAGCACTCACTGTCAGCCTCCTCTTGACGTAGCGGATGACCAGGAAGGTGTCGTGGTTGAGGTTGCGCACCATGGCTGTGCAGCCCCCCAGCTCCGTGGGTCTGCCATCCCTGTCGTGGTCGTAGGTGAGAGAGCCGTTGTTCACCATGGCAGAGATGTAGGGGAAAACACGCTGTGGGGAGAAGGCCAAACTCAGCTCCCAGCTCTGCCCCAGCATCACAGCGCGCCTTGCAGGGTCTGGAAATGCTGAATTTTGGGTGGTCCCAGCTGGAAGCAGGAGCTGGGATCACTGTGGGTCCTTTCCCACTCAGGGTATTCTATAATTGTGACTCTATGATCCTATGACATCCTACTGACCCCAGGCTCCTTCACCCCAGCTACGCTTCCCCAGAAGCACAATCCCTGCTCACCCCCTCACCTTGGCTACCACGTATGTAGGACAGAAGAGAAAGTTCTCATGCTTGCTCCCTGCTCACACAGGGGTGTCTGCAGCTCCAGCGAGGGAATTCCCTTACCGAGAGGACAAAGTAATACCAAGCAGCTCGGAAATGGGTAAGTCAGCAAGAGCAAGTACCTGATTTCCTGGGCTGTACCTCCTCTTCTGAGCCTGCGAGTCCAGTATCGCAAAGCAAGAAAGAGCACAGAAGCAAAACGGTCACAGACCAGAGTTTAGCATGAAATTGCAACCTGGGAATCCTCCGTGCACAGCTCAGCGAGGGCTAAAGGCAGAGGGGGGTTCAGCTGCTGGGGCACACAGCCAGGATGCAGCTGGCGGGCTAGAGAAGCACAACCACAGCCCTGCACATCTGCAGGACCAACACCACAGCAATCCCTGCACGGTGCCAGGAACACCACAGGCTTTGGTCAGAACGCAGCAAGGCACCGCTATGAGCGCAGCCAGGGCTGCTAGCAATGTCTGAACAAAGCTGGTGGTTGCTCTTTGTTTATTCAGCAGCTGCAAGGTCAGGGTGCATCGCAGCAGTGCCTCCTGTATCCTCTGAGGGCTGCAGAGAGGAACGAGGGCAGCCCTGGGGGCTATGGGGAGAGCACTGAGCTCGTGGGGGTAAAACAGTGCCTGTTTACTCGGAGAAGCTGCAGTTACAAAAAGGTGAATTGTTTCAGGAGTGACAATACCAACACCGGGATGGGGGAGGCCAGGTTTTAACTGCCTCACAACCCCAATCAACACCAAAGAGCCCCCAAACAAAAAGCAGACGCAGCAGGCAGAGTAGCAGAGTGCAGGCACTCTGTGCCCCCTCCAGAAAGCAGCCCCAGCACGCAGCCAGCTGGGGGGGCTGCTCAGCTCCTGCTCTGCTTGAGCTCTATGAAGCCCACGTGTGCTTCCCCCCAGCTGCTGCTTGCCTGCAGCCTTCCAAAAGCTCAGCAGCTCACCACACAGTGGTGGCGACCCATTTGTTTTCTCCTACCCTGCTTTTTCTGGGTGAAGTTGACAACAAATCTGCCTCACTACAAAGAAACTAACCACGCAGAGAGGAGAAGGAGGCAAGGCAAGCTGAGTAATCCCTGCTGGCAGCCAGCTGGCCTCCAATTTCAGATCCAAAAAGCTCACACCTCGCTGGCTGCAATTTGAGCTTGGTGCTGAGCTGCCCACGCTGCATCCAGCAGGGTGCACATCACCCCCCAGCTCACCTCCTGCTGCTTCTCCTCGTTGGGGTAGGTGTCCACAAACACCCCCAGGCCCAGGAAGTTATCCTTGCTTCCAAAGACAGGCCCTGGGGGGAAAGACAGACAGTAAGAAGGACAGCAGGGAGACAGAGGCCCTGCAGTTCCTCAGGGGGATCCAAAGGAGTGCACAGAGCCACTCTGGCCACCACGTGCCCCCAAAGAGGTGACACCAACAGCCCTCCCTGCAGGCACAGCCTTCCTCCAAGGGTTTACCTTGCTGCATGCGGTCTTTGGTGTACCATATAGCAAAGCCATCACCGTTCAGGTTCTTCTTGCCTTGCCCATGGATTTTGAAGTGCACCTGCATCTCCCAGTCACGGAGGTAACACGGCTGCGAGGAGGAACAACCCTTCAATCCCAGAGTCTCTCCTTTGGAACCCATTTCTCCACCCCCAGCCCAAGTCCACACACCTCAAGCCTCCCCAGCACCACTCAGGACACCATTTTTTCCCCTAAAACCTCTCATCCCAGTGCCACCCCCACCCCAACATTCCAGCTCCAAACCCATTTGCGTGACCTCCCCGCCCATCCCAGATCCCTGCACTCCAAAACCTCTCTCTTAATCTATTTCTCTACCTCCTCCCCTTAAGTGCAGACACCCCACATCTCTGACCCCCTCCCTACATTCTCTCCCCCCCAGATCTGAATCCATTTCTCCAGTCCCATTTTATTGTCCCCCACATACCTGACCCCCCCCCCCCACCTTATTCTCCTCCACTCTAAAATCTCTCCATCTAAACCCCTTCCCCTCCTCCCGCCCTCCCCCAACAAGTACAGGTGCCCCACAACCCTGACCCCCTCCCACTCTGAAGTCACAGAATCACAGAACGGCCAGGGTTGGAAGGGACCTCGAGGATCACAAAGCTCCAACCCCCTGCCACACGCAGGGCCACCAACCTCCACATCTCACAGCAGCCCAGGCTGCCCAGGGCCCCATCCAACCTGGCCTTGAACACCT
The DNA here is from genome assembly GCF_905368555.1 of Meleagris gallopavo. Lineage (NCBI taxonomy): Eukaryota > Metazoa > Chordata > Aves > Galliformes > Phasianidae > Meleagris > Meleagris gallopavo. Next base: position 3,238,293 of record NC_139427.1, read on the forward strand.
CCAGAGATGGACGGGGATCCACAGCCTCTCTGGGCAGCTGTTCCAGCACCTCACCGCTCTCATAGCAAACAACTTCCCCCGATATCCAACCTAAATCTTCCCTCCCTAAGTCTCTCAACCTGAATCCATTTCTCCATCCTGCCTCACCCACTCCCCTCTAAGTGGGGAACCAATCGGAGGATTCCCTATAACCCCAAATCTCTCCATCTGAAGCCTTTTCTCCAGCTCCCTTTACTCCCCCTACTATTCCCACCCCCTTCTCCATAAACCTCCCTCCCCCCCCCCCACACACACACACTCTTCTGCTGAACCCATTCCTCCTCCTCTCCTAATTGCAGCCACCCCACATCCCCACCGCCTTCCCTATATCCCACAACCCCCAAACCCGCTTTTTTACCCCATTTCTCCACCCCGGCCCCCCCATAACTCCCCAAACCCCCACCCCATCCCCCTCAAACCCCCACACGCCGGCTCTCACCACACGGTTCCACACGGCTCCCCACTTGCTCTGCACGTCGGGCGTGAGGCGGATGTACTGCGCCATCACCATGGCGTTGCCCTGCAGCTCCCACAGCCCCGCGCTGGCCGAACCCACTCCTGTGGGGCCCACACCACCGGTTGGTGCCGGGCCTCGAGGCACCGACCCCAGCCTGCCCTCCCCCCCCCGCTTCCCCCCCTCACCCTGGTACGGTTTGGACAGCGAGTGCTCCCGTTTCAGATGCTCTTCCATCTGTTCGGCTCGCGGTCCGCCCAGCCCCAGCGCCACAGCCAGCAGCGCCAGCCCGGCCCGCCACCGGCCCGCCGCCATCTTGCCTCCTCCTCCTGCCAGCCCTGCGCGTCCATTGGTCAACCCTCTCGGCCCGCCTCCCAGATCCGCGCGCCCATTGGTCAGCTCTCTCGGCCCGCCTCCCAGCTCCGCGTGCCCATTGGTCAGCCCTCTCGGCCCACCTCCCAGCTCCGCGCGCCCATTGGTCAGCCCGCTCCGCCCGCCGCGTGATGCTTACGGATGTTTGGTTGCGCGGCTTGGCTGTCAGATGGAGGGAGAGGATAACGCGCGCAGGGGGTGACGGGGGATTGAATTAAAGGACACTTCCGGGATAGAGGTGCCGCTGGGTCCCAGCGCGGGCCTGGAGCTTCGTGAGCGTCCCAATTTTCCCAGCGTTCTGGGTCCTGCCCGTGGGTCCTAAGAAGCCTTTTGAATCCTGTCCGCGGGTCCTAGTGACCTCAAGAGTCCAACCCCAGAGAGGTCTTGCCTATAGGTTCTAGTGCCCCCAAAGGGCCTGGGTCCTGCAGCACAGGTCCTAATGCCCGCCTCCAAGGTCCTGCCTCCACGCTGGATCCTGCCCCATAGGGCTTAGAACCTTCCCCCTCACTAAGAGGGGCAGGTACTATAGATCCTAGTGATCTCACCACCACGTTTTGTCCCTCAAACTTGGCTTGCACTGCAGGTCCTAGTGCCCTCCATCTCCATACCCCGCCCTCCACTCGAGCCTTATCCTCCACACCCAAAGCCCTGCCCCACAGACCCCACCTGGGCACCCAATCCCCCTCCTTTCCACCTCTATCAATTCTCCTTCTGTCAGCCACAGCCACAGCCACAGCCACAGCCACAGCCACAGCCACAGCCACAGCCACAGCCACAGCCACAGCCACAGCCACAGCCACAGCCACAGCCACAGCCACAGCCACAGCCACAGCCACAGCCACAGCCACAGCCACAGCCACAGCCACAGCCACAGCCACAGCCACAGCCACAGCCACAGCCACAGCCACAGCCACAGCCACAGCCACAGCCACAGCCACAGCCAGTGAACCCCACCAAACCCCCTCCCTCTTTAAGCCTCGCCATGCCCCTTTTAACACCGACCCGCCCTCTTAGTGGGCGTGGCCAAAACCGGAAGAGGGGCGTGGGCTCCCCCCGCGGGAAGGGGGCGTGGCCTGGCGGCGGGCTGACGCCACGGGCGCGCGGCGGCCGCGAGCCACCAACATGGCGGCGGGCGGCGGGCGGCGGCGCGGCAGCAGCCGGGGCTTTGGGGCAACCCGCAGCTCAGCAGCGTCGCCGCCTCCGCTCCTCCCTCCCCTCCTCCTCCTCCTCGCCCTTCCCGGAGGCACCGCGGTGGGCGGCGGCGAGGAAAGCGTGATCCTGGGCATGAGGTTGGAGGAGAGCACCAAACCGGCGGCTCCTACGCGAGGCCCGATCCGCGTAACGGAGGGCAGCGAGCTGCTGCTTCGCCTTTACGGCTTAGGGCTGGGACCGGGCACCGGGCAACGCGTGGCTTTCGCCGAGCTCCGCCCGGCCGGCAACGCCTCGACGCCCAACGGGACGTGCCCGGAGCGCTCGCAGGACCTGGTGGTGCAAGGCCTGGTGGGTTCCGAGGCTGCCGGAGGCTCTCAGGACACCTCAGCTCTGCTCCGAGTCCGGGTGCAGCCCCTGCGTAAGGACGAGCAGGCCAAGACTTACGTGCTGTGCACGCAGAGAAAGCCCGGCTTGCCTTGGTTGCCTCACCAAGGAGCCGACGGCCACATCGTGGTGGTGGAGGAGAAGAAATCCCTGCTGCCCCTTTGGCTGCAGGTGATCCTCATCGTGGGGCTGTTGGTGCTGTCGGGGATTTTCAGCGGGCTCAACCTCGGTTTGATGGCGTTGGATCCCATGGAGCTGCGCATCGTGCAGAACTGTGGCACCGACAAGGAGAAACGTTACGCCAAAAAGATCGAACCCATCCGGAGGAAAGGGAATTACCTGCTGTGCTCGCTGCTGCTGGGCAACGTGTTGGTCAACACCACGCTCACCATCCTCCTGGATGACCTCATCGGTTCGGGCATCGGCGCCGTGGTGGCTTCCACCATTGGCATTGTCATCTTTGGGGAGATCGTCCCCCAGGCGCTGTGCTCGCGGCACGGTTTGGCCGTGGGTGCCAACACCATTGTGGTCACCAAGTTCTTCATGCTGGTGACGTTTCCTCTTTCCTACCCCATCAGCAAGCTGCTGGATTTCATCCTGGGCCAGGAGATCGGCACCGTGTACAACCGGGAGAAGCTGGTGGAGATGCTGAAGGTGACGGAGCCTTACAATGATTTGGTGAGGGAGGAGCTCAATATGATCCAAGGGGCCCTGGAGCTGCGCACCAAAACGGTGGAGGACGTGATGACCCCACTGCAGAACTGCTTCATGATCAGCAGCGACGCCATCCTGGACTTCAACACCATGTCTGAGATCATGGAGAGCGGCTTCACCCGCATCCCTGTCTACGAGGAGGAGCGGTCCAACATCATGGACATCCTCTATGTGAAGGACCTGGCCTTCGTCGACCCCGACGACTGCACGCCCCTCAAAACCATCACCAAGTTCTACAACCACCCCGTCCACGTTGTTTTCCACGACACCAAGCTGGACGCCATGCTGGAGGAGTTCAAGAAGGGTGAGAGGAGTGGGGGAACGCTGCTGGGCTGCTCCCTGGGGTGCTGCTTTTCCTTATGGCTCCGGCAGTGTGAGGCCAGAAGCAAAACTTGGGCTCTCTGGCAGCTCTTCAGGGTTGCACGGCTGGCGTGGGGCTTTGTGGGGCTCACGGGAGGACGCAGAATCTCTGCTGAAGATGGGGTGGCTGTTTCAGTGCCTATCTCTCTGTAGGATCTCTCTGTGGCAGCATTGAGGTGGCAGAGCTGCCCCTGCGGAGCACCCTCAGCTCGGCGCTCGCCTCTGGAAACACTGGGAGAGTGTTTATGTGCTCTTCAGTTTTAATTACTGGCCCTGGAGGCCTTTGAAATGCTGTTGGGGAGTTGCATGGCTCCTTGCTTGCTTTGGCTCCCTCCTCCAAGCCCTTCCTCGCTCCCCTGGCTTCCCACTGGCCCCTAAAACCCTTGGGGAGGGGCTGAGGGGCCGTGCATCACCCTGGGACCCCACTGCACTCGGTGACCCCACTGCTTCCTCAGCTCCCATTAAGCTCATGGCTGCATCCTGCTGGCAGCGGGGACATTTGGGGCGTTCGCCTGCACTTCGTGCTGGGATTTAGGGGATCTGGCAATTCCTCCTGCACTTCGTGCTGGGATTTAGGGGATCTGGCAATTCCTCCTGCAGCCAGAGCTCTGCTGCAGCTTGGGACGGGATTTAGCAGATCCAAGCCAGGCTGATCCTTCAGGGTTAGAGTCTGGAGGCTGCACGCTTGGTTCCTGCCTTCTTTCTGCACCCACTCTCTCCCTGCACCCCAAGATATTGTCACACTTAATGGCAGCTCGGCTCCCCCCCTTCCCAAAGCCCAACGGAACGGGAGCAGGGCTGCGTTCTGCCTCCCCGTTGCTGGAGCTGGAGCTGGCCCAGCTGCTGGCGCTGGCTTTCCCTCCTACGAATCCTTATTAAAGGATTTGAAGTGCAATCGCTCTGATTACAAAGCCTCGACAGCCCTCACTTCTGTTTGCTGCTGGGTCAGAAATGGGGAGCTGGCAGCCCCGCTGCCTGGGCTGGGTTTGGGATCTGGGTCGGCCCTCAAGTCCTCTCTTCAGGGTTGGAAGTGTTGGAAATCCGCTGAGCGAAAGGATGGAGAGGTGAAAGCAATCAGCCATGCTCCCATTTGCCCTGACTGCGGGAATGGTGCCATGGATGTGACACAAAAGCTGGCATTGGGGTGACAGATCCTGCAGCAGCACTCAGTGCTTGTCCCCATCTTCCTGCTCCTCTCAGCGTGAGCACAGCACGAGGCTCAGGGCAGGGGTGGGATGCTTCACCCCTTGGGCTTCATTAGGCGTGGGGTGCTCCCCTCCTGTCCCCTCTCCCAAAACCCTGCATTGCAGAGGGGAAGATCAAGGTTGCACCTGGATTCAGCGCTGAGCTTTTGGGGTGCAGCTTTTGGGACGCACGGGGACCGCGGTGGCCTCAATGGTGTGAGTGGGATCTCTGCCCTTTGCTTTCATTCCCTCTGCACCCAGGGGGAGGAATCGCGTCCTGACTCAGCAGGGCTGGTGCTGTGTGGGTGCAGGTGAAACGAGCCAGGTCCTTGCAGGTCACATCCCCTTGGCTGTGTCCTTCTGGCTGAGCCCTTCCCTCACAACCGCAGTGAGGTGTCCCCAGTCCTGCGGGTGCCTCTGCCCTTAATTGCTGTCATTAAACAGGGAAGGAGCGCCCAGCCCAAGGCTCGTTTGGATCATAATGTCCTTATTGTCCCTGCGCAGGGAGTGTGGTAGGGTTGAGCACATGCTGTGAGTTGACTGGAGCGTGTCTGTCTGACGTCCGCCTGTCTGTCCGCAGGGAAGTCACACCTGGCCATCGTGCAGAAGGTGAACAACGAGGGTGAGGGGGATCCCTTCTACGAGGTGCTGGGGCTGGTGACGTTGGAGGACGTCATCGAGGAGATCATCAAGTCGGAGATCCTGGACGAGTCGGATGCTTTTGGTAGGTGTGGGGCTCAGCCCCGTGTCCCCGCAGCGTGCGGGGGAGCTGGGTGCCACCTGCTGCCCTGTCACCCCGATAGCAGCCGATGAAAACCGCAGCAAGAAGCGGACGGGCAACCAGAAGGGCAAGAGGGATTTCTCAGCCTTCAAGGACCCCGTCAATGAGCAGAAGGTGAAGGTCTCCCCGCAGCTGCTGCTGGCTGCTCACCGCTTCCTCTCCACGGGTGAGTTGTTGGGAGTGCTGCGTGTGGCTCCGTCTGTCCACGTCAGCTCTGTGCTGCTGCTCCTGGAGCCACGAGGGTTCTGTTCCCTTCTTGTTGCTCTGTAGCTGAGAAATCAGAGAGGTTTCGCATTTTTGCCTGCACTGCTGTTATCCTGCTTGCTGCTGATCTGTGGGGGGAGCCCTGCCTGGCCCCCTGTCCCTGCAGGAGGGGGATGTTGGTGCAGCGGCCTCGTCCTGCTAGGAGGATCCCTAGGATGGGGACACGAAAGCACCGTGGGCACTGCAGTCCAGCAGGAGCCAGAGGTTGGGTGGGAGACCTGGAAGCGATGGGCTGTGACCATGACACCCTGCTCTCTTCTCCTCTGTCCCCAAAAATGAGGCTCTTTGCCCAGCAGGAAGGTCTTGTCCACGTGCTGGCATGTGTCACCATACAGCCAGGGCTGGGGACCTGAGTGCTCTCCCTGTGGGGCTGCTGGAGGTGCCAAACCCGGAGGTTTCTGTCCCAGAGAAGTGTTGTGGGGCCCCGCCTGATCCAGAGCACTGCCTCGAGGGGCAGACTGTTCACCTGTACCCCTCAGCACCTCCATCTGCAGGGATGGGAGCAGGGAGAGCCCGCAGCTTTGACCCCGTCCTGTCTCACTCTCAGAGGTGACGCTCTTCACACCCAACTTCATCTCTGAGAAGATCCTGCTGAGGCTGCTCAAGTATTCTGATGTCATCCAAGAGCTGAAGTTTGACGAGGAGAACAAGAAGTCCCCACACCACTTCCTCTACACCAAGAACAAGGCTGCCGACTACTTCATCCTCATCCTGCAGGTACCACGGGCTGGCAGTGTCCCTCGGGTTCCATCAGTGTGACACCCAGGGTGCTGCCCATCACCAAAGCCACGGGCAAGCTCCTTCCACCCACCCCAGTGCCATGGGACGTGGGGTTACGGAGCCTGACGCTGCCTCTCCCTTGCAGGGCAAGGTGGAGGTGGAGGCTGGGAAGGAGTGCATGAAGTTTGAAGCAGGAGCCTTCTCCTACTACGGGGTGATGGCCATCAGTCCACCTCCTGTATCGGGTGAGCAACCCAGGGTTCCCCAGCACATCTCCAGCCCCACCACCGCTCCATCCTGCCCTCTGCCATCGCCCCAGCACTCTCTCTTTACGTTGTCCTCTGCACGTGTCGTGTTGTCTCTCTGCCCACCAATCCTCAGTTCTCGGGACATTGTTTGCCAGGCTGAATTAACTCAGCATTTGGGTGTCCTCAGCACCCCAGGCCATGTTAACACGGCACTGGTTGTCATTCCCCCAGGGCTGCACGGGGGATCTGGCAGATCCCAGTGCTCCTGGAGGAGGAAAAACGCTCCTACAGGAGGAAAGGCAGTTCCTCAGCCTCTGCTGGGCTTTGGGGGACAGCGCTGAACTCCTGCTCCCCCTCCTGGAGTCACGAGGGTCCTGGGCTCCCCTCACCCACCCCATTTACTCCCACCTGTGGCTACAGAGGTGGAGCAGGGGAACCCACCTGCACTGGGGCCGCATCCAGGCGGCGAGGAGATGCCGCCCTCCCTGTGCTTCATACGGTTCATCCATCACCCTTGCCTTGCTGAGCCCGTGCTGTCCCCGTCGTCCCACTTTCCCCCGATCCAGCGGGACAGGGAGCAGCAAAGGGACCGGATAGACTCTGAGGTGGTTCTGAGCCTGTCCCCATCCCACAGAGACCCGCTCCCCATCCCACGTCAGCGGCCTCAACCGCTCGGCCTCGCTCAGCTGCCACGAACGCTCCGACTCCGTTTCATCCCCGGTTGGTGGCAGCAACAACCAGCTCAGCGCCGTCGCCCCGTACGTGGCCGACTTCAGCGTCCGTGCGCTCACCGACCTGCAGTTCGTTAAGGTGAGGCCGCGTGGGGCTCGGGGGGGAAGGGGACACGTCTGCCACGCCGTGACCCCCACCTCATTGTGGCTTTGCTTTGGCACAGATCACACGGCAGGAATACCAGAACGGTCTCACCACATCCCGCATGGACAGTTGTCCCCAATCTCCGGACAGCGGCGCTCCCAAAACCGATCTGCAGGAGAAAACGGAGCCGGCAGATGAAACCACCAGCCTGCTGAACGAGAGGAACTGCCTGGGCCGCCGCAGCACCCACGGCCCCATCGAGAACTCCATCTGAGCCACCCGCGGGCCGGGGATGTGCTGGGAGCCGCACACGGTTCCGATGGGAGCGGCGGAGGAGGGACAGCCCGGCCCGGTGCTGCTGCTGCTCGGGGACGGCAGGACGCAGAGGCGGAGGGCCCCCCGTTGTGGCTGAAGCCTCCGCTCGGTGCAGCTCAGGGAGTTCAGGTCCCGCAGGCCGGGCCTCCTCCTGCCAAAACCAGGCCCAGGCCCACCGCCGCCATCTTCCCCTTCCCTTTTCCCCCTTCCTCCCCCCCCCAAGCCCCGCCATGAATGATGGAAGCGATGCAGAGGAGGGGGTGATGATGTGACTCAGGGAGTGCCGCAGCCCCGGGGTGGGGGCTCGGGGGGGCACACAGCTAGCGACCAAAGGACGGCGGGGGAGCAGCCCCTCCATTGGGGGTTCCTCCAAAGCGGACTCCCCCCACCCCCCCATCACTGCTCCCCACCCCCACAAAGCACAATCCCCCGGTGATCGCCGTTAAGTTATTGGGAGAAGGGGAATTAATTGCGTTAATCACGTCGCGACGATCAGGGCCTGGTTCTGCTGCGGGGAGACGCTAGGAATAATAATAATTAATAATAATGAACCACGGTGAAAACCCTTTTTTTTATTAAATCTTCCTCTATGCAAACCCATCCCCCCTCCCCCCCCCCCAGCCCCCAGCTCAAGAATCTGTATTTATTTTCGCATCAGGTTTGATTTGTATATTCGGGGAGGGGATGCTGGGCCCTGCGCGGCCCCACGCCCCTCCCCTCCGGGTTGTGGAACGGATTATGGAACTTTATTTTATTTTTTGCCGGTTGGTTAATAAAATTCTCTATCTTTGTGTCGGGCTCGGCGAGTTCGGGAGTGGGAGGGGGCGGAATGGGGCGCGGCGCCTTTAAATCCCACCGAGCTGTTGTTTACAGCGCCGCGCTGGTGAGGGGGTGGCGGTCGCCGATTGGTTGCGAGGCCTGAGGCAGCGAGCCCGCCGATTGGCTGTAACGAGGACAGCTAGCAAAACGGCTGGCGATTGATGGGGAAGGTGAAGAAAGAGGTGGGACGGGTGCTGAGTTCCAGTGTTTCCATGGCGACGGCCGGCGGAAGCGGAAGTGGCGGTGCTGGGCGGGAGGCGACACAGTTGTGTATAAAGGTGCAGCGCTCGGCGGGCGGTCCGGTATTGTCTTTATTCTGTCGGTGCTGTTCTGCGGGCCGGGACGGTACACGTGGAGCGGCACCGAGGGAGGAGTGAGGGGCCGACGTGCTCAACAGCCGCGCTTTATCGTTCCTTCCTGCAGGCGAGACCAGGCCGCGCCCGGCAGAGCGGAGCGGGTGAGGCAGAGCGAGGCCTCGGCGGCTCCCCGCGGCGTTCCTTCCGTCGGCACTGCGCTCCCTCACCCTCCCGCTGCTCCCCGTGGGGACGTCGTGCTGCCTTTCTTCTATCAGCACAGCGCTGCCGACCCATTGCTCGGTCTTTGGGGCTTTTTGTTGAGTTCTTTATTTTTCTGAAGCAATACGCGCTGCTGGAGGAGCACTGGTCTGTCCCGGCAGCACAAAAATTGAGGTTCCCGCCCCACTCCCTCCCCAGGTTGTGCAGTGGCACTCTGGGCCACCGCTGTCCCCCACCCTTGACACTACTGTCATCCTTTTGCCACCCCCATAGTGACCCGCGCCCCCCCAGGCGCATTGACAAAGAGGCGGACGCAGCATTCAGGCCCAGAGCTTTGCTTTTTTTTCCCAGCGGGGCCGTTTCCCTCTGCCTCCATCCGCGGTGTCCTCGCTGCCTCCCTTCATCCGTCCAGCAGATCCCACACCGCGGGGTCGGCCGTGTCGCGGGGCCGCCGTCCTTTAGCATCACGAGCAGCCAGCAAGGCAGGGCTGTTCTGCAGCAGGAGGACGCAGAGCTCCCGGTGGCCGCGCTCCGCCGCCTGCGTGCGACCCACCGTGGGGATGCCACCAACACCACGGTAAGGCGGACCGTCCCATCAGGGGCGGACCGTCCCCTCGCTGCCACCACGCACCTTATGCAGGCTGGTGCGGCCGTCCCCGTCGGCGGCGGCGGGGTCAGCGCCGTGAGCCAGCAGGAGCCGCGCCACGGCCACGTGCCCGCAGTAGCTGGCGCGGTGCAGGGCGGTGGCCCCGCCGGGCGTGCGGGCGTTGCAGTGAGCACCGCGCTGCAGCAGCAGGCGGCACACCCCCAGGTGCCCGTTGCGGCTGGCGTAGTGCTGCGGGGTGGTGGGGAGCGGTGAGCTCGGGGGGCTCACGGTCTCCCGCTGCCCTCCCGCTACTTCGCGTATCCCGTACCAGGGCGGTGTACCCCGCCAGGTCGGGCTGGCTGGGCTCCCCGCGCCGTTCCAGCAGTTGCAGCACCCGAGCTTCGTCCCCGTCCCGCGCCGCTGCCCAGATCCCTGCGGGCGACGGGAGGCTAGAGAAGGGTCCGGTGCCCTCAGTTCCCTTCCCCCCCCCCACCCCGAGGCGCGCACCCCGCTCGAAGTCCATCTCGGGCAGGCTCTGGTGCACGCTGGGCACCGCCACCCGCGGCGGGCAGCACGGCCCCGGCGGTGAGCGGCGGCCCGCCGCCATCAGCGGGGCACGGAGAGCCGAAGGGAGCCGAGATCGGCCGAATGGGAACGGGCGGAGTCGAGGGGGAGCCGAAGGGAGCCGAGAGAGAACGAAATGAGACGAAGGGAAACGAAAAGAGCCGAGGGGCAGGCGAAGGGAGCCGAGTGGGAACGAAAGGAGCAGAGGAGAATCGAAAGGAGCCGAGGGGCAGCTAAAGGGAGCCGAGTCGGAACGAGAGGAACCGAGATCGGCCGAATGGGAACGGGCGGAGTCGAAGGAGAGCCGGAGGGAGCCGAGAGAGAACGAGATGAGTCGAGGGGAAACGGAAGGAACCGAAGGGAGCCGAGTGGGAACGAAAGGAGCCGAGGGGTGACCGAGGGGGAACGAAGGAAGCCGATGGGTGGCCGAAGGGAGCCGAGTAGGATTGAAAGATGTCGAGTGGGAACGAGAGGAGCCGAGGGGCAGCCGATCACCACGGCGCATGCGCACCCTCCCCACCCCGCGGCGCTGCCCACGCTGCGTGCCCCCCCCTCTCCCCGGGGATCCCCCCGCCCCGCTTCCCACGGCCCCGCCGGGACCCCGAGGCCGCTTCCGGCCTTCCCGTCAGCCCTTCCCCCCTCCCCCCCCAAAACACACACAGCCCGAGGCTCTCCCTGCCCCCCCCCTTGGGAACGGCGCCGCGAAGCCCTTTTATAGCCCCGAGCGCAGCCCTTTCCGTGAGCTCAGCCCTGGGGGGGCTGGGGGGATGTGCATTTTTTTTCTCCTTTTTATTATGAATATAGAAATACCCCACGTGCTTACAGCAAATAAATATATTTCGGTAACAAATAAATTACACTGGGGGGGGTTGGGAGGTGGGGAGAGGCATACAAAAGGGGCAGCGTGCAGGGGGCGGCGGGGGGGGGGGGGTATGTACAGGGGGGGTGGTACAAAAGTTCTCAGGGAGAAAAAACGATGGGAATTGGCCCAAAAAGGGCTCGTGGGGATGGAGGGGGCAGGGGGTTGGGGTTGGGGCTGGGGGGGAGGTGGGACTTGGGCCAGAACGAGGGGTCCCCAGAGGGGCCCCAGTGCCCAGGGCTGCGTCCCCACGGCCAGGCCTGGGATGTGGACCCGGGGCAGGTGAGGGTCCCTGGCACAGCCCCAGCACTCAGGGCTGTCCCCGAGGTGGGACGCGACCCCAGCGTCCCCAAGACGGGCGACAGATCCCAACCGCAGTCCCCGCAGCCCACGACGATCCCTGGGCTCCATCCCAAAGCTCAGTCCCCAAAAGCGGGCGACGTTTCCGGACGCGGTCCCAATGGCAGTGACATTCCTGGGCTCAGTCCCCATGGCAGTGACGTTCCCGGGCTCCGTCCCCAGCCGCGGTCCCGAAGGTGGTCGCGGTGCCCAAGGAGGGACGCGGCGCCCAAATCCCGTCGCGATGTCCCTGAGGTAGGTGCAGCCACGCGTCGGGCGGCTCAGACCGAAGACTCCTCGGGGTTGGAGTCGGGCAGGGGCTGACGCTGCTGCAGCTTTCGGCGCAGCTCCTCGGCCAGCTCGGCGCACGGCGGCCGCTCCTCGGCACCCAGCGCCAGACGGATGTAGCCGTTGGAAGAGGAGCCGCGCAGAGGACCCAGGTGGATGCGGGTGGGAGAATGCAGCGGCTGCCCGGGGATGGCGGCCGGCGGCGAAGCTGCACCGGGCGGGCCGCCGTTGCGGCACACGGCGTGACCCGGCACGATCTTGAGCGAGCCGTCCGAGCAGTAATAGCTGGACGGGTCCCACAGCTTCTCGTCCGAATCCGAAGCGGCGCTGGGCACGAAGCGCGGGCTGTGCGGCTCCTTGGGCAGCTCGATGGGGTACACCAAGGTGCTCTCGATGGCCTTTGCGCCCTTCCCCAGCTCCTCGCGCAGCCTCCTCCAAAGCGACAGCACGGCCAGCAGCAGCACCAAGCACGCCGCGCCCAGACAAACGGCCACGACCCACGCCAGCCCGGCGCTTTCCAGCGGCGCCCGCGTCTCCTGCGGTGCTCCGGGCAGCACGGCCACCCGGTACGCCTCCCCGCCCAGCCGGGCGCCGCGCTCCTCCGCCACGCAGCGGTACGTCCCGCTGTGCTGCGCCCCGGCACCCGGCACCACCAGGGCGCGGAGGTGGCCGTCGTGCAGAACCAGCGCCTGTTGGGCCGGCAGAGCGCGGCCTTCGAAGGTCCACAGAGCCTGAGCCAGGTTGGAACCCAGGCGGCAGGTCAGGACCAGGTCGGTGCCTGCTGCCACCGTCACGTTCTTGGGGGTGATGGCACCTGTGGGGAAGGGATGGAGGCAGGCGTGTCCCCAGTGTGTCACCTCCCATGGATGGATGGGTGTCCCCGTGTGCCACCTCCATGGGTGGAACTGGGGGGTTTCCGCTGTCCCGTGGATGGATGGATGGAGTCGGGGTTTCCCCACCACGCCACCGCCCGTGGAGCTGGGGAGTCTCCCATCTGCCATTTCCCGTGGATGGGGATGGGGTGTCCCCACCGTGTCACCTCCCGTGGATGGATGGATGGAGTTGGGTGTCCCCAGCGTGTCACCTCCCAAGGAGTTGGGAGTCTCCCGTGTGCCATTTCCCATGGATGGAGCTGGGATGTCCCCTCTACATCATCTATCGTGGAGTTGGGTGCCCCCATGCGCCACCTCCCATGGAGCTGGGGTGTCCTCCGTGCGCCATTTCCCACGGATGGAGTTGGGGTCTCCCCACCACGTCACCTCCCAAGGAGTTGGGAGTCTCCCATGTGCCATTTCCCATGGATGGAGAAGGGACGTCCCCTCTGTCATTTGTCATGGAGTTGGGTTTCCCCACCGTGCCATTTCCCATGGATGGAGCTAGGGTGTCCCCACCTTTCCACCTCCTATAGAGTTGGGTGTCCTCACCATGCCACCTCCCATGGAGTTGGGTGCCCCCGTGTGCCACCTCCCATGGATGGAGTTGGGGTTTCCCCACCACGCCACTCCCACAGCATCGGGGTGTCCTCCCTGTGCCACTTCCCATGGATGGAGCTGGGCCGTCCCTCCCATGCCACCTCCCACGGGTGGAGCTGGGGTCTCCCCACCGTGTCACCTATCATGGAGCTGGGATCTCCCCACCGTGTCACCTATCATGGAGCTGGGGTCTCCCCACCGTGTCACCTATCATGGAGCTGGGTGCCCCCACGCGTCACTTCCCAAGGACAGTTGGGTTCCCCCACTGCGCCACCTCTCACCACACCCCCACGTCCCCTCTCACCTTGTGTGCCCACCAGCGGCATGGCACAGGCGCGCGTGTCGGAGCCCAGCACGTCCTGCACCAGGTGAGACCTGCAGGACGAGGAGGAGGAGGAGGAGGAAGAAGAAGAAAAGGTGAGGAAGGCTCCGCAGCACAGCACAGAACCCCAGGGACACCTCCTTACCCGTTGAGGCCATCGGAACGCACGCAGCGGCTGCCGTTGCGGCTCCACGCGCAGTACGGATCCCGCGCCAGGACGCAGTCAGCACAGGACTGGTAGCGGCCGCAGTCGGCCACGGGCAGCTGGGCCACCTGGAGCCGTGAGCCAGCAAACAGCAGCTTCTGCAAGCACAGAGACGGGCGCTGAGGGGACGCCCCTGGGACTCGGAGCCCACCGCTGCCGCCGCTCTCACCTTCCGCCCCGCCAGCACCAGGCTCTCCACGGGCTGCGCCGGCTCGAAGACCTGCAGCTCCTCCACCAGATGAACGTGGGAGCCCAAATTCAGCGCCTTGTGCACCCAGCCGTCACCTGCGAGGCATGGCATGCGGCGAACGCCGTCCCCACCTCGGCACCCAGCTCTGCACCCCTCTCACCCTACCTGTGCCCACAAAGAGCACCTCGTAGACGGCCCCGTCCAGCCCTGCCACGCGGTCCACCACCAGCTGGGTGAAGTTGGAGTCCTTCTTGAGCAGCAGCGGGCGGCCACGCTGCGGCAGGACGGGTTCATCCATCAGCGGGTGCTTCTTGGCGAAGTTCAGTGTGTTGTCAGGCAGTGCCAGCGAGCTGGGGAAGCCGTTCTGCCGGTGCCAGTCGGTGATGCACTGTGGGCAAACAGCGCAGTCAGATACCTGCGGCCCCGCGGCCCCACATCCCTCTGTCCCAGTGTCTCCATGGCCCCATTTCCCCATGGCCCTGTGGCCCCACATCCCTCTGTCCCCATGTCTCTATACCTCTGTGTCCCCATGTCTCCATGGCCCCACATCCCTCTGTCCCAGTGTCTCCATGTCCCCATTTCCCCATGGCCCTGTGGCCCCACATCCCTCTGTCCCCATGTCCCTATATCTCTGCGTCCCCATGTCTCCATGGCCCCACATCCCGGTGTCCCAGTGTCTCCATGTCCCCATTTCCCCATGGCCCTACATCCTGCGTTCCCATGTCTCCACGTCCCCATGGCCCCACATCCCTGTGTCCCAGTGTCTCCATGTCCCCATTTCTTCATGTCCCCATGTCCCTACATCCCTGTGTCCCCATGTCCCCACATCCCTGTGTCCCCATGTCTCCATGTCCCCCTGTCCCCATTTCCTCATGTCCCCATGTCTCCATGTCCCCGTCCCCATTTCCTCATGTCCCCATGTCTCCATATCCCCCTGTCCCCATTTCCTCATGTCCCCATGTCTCCATGTCCCCCTGTCCCCATTTCCTCATGTCCCCATGTCCCCACATCCCCGTGTCCCACGGAGGCAGCGGGGTCATTTGGAACCATGGAGATGTGGCACTGAATGATGTGGGCATTGGCCACAGCGGGCTGGGCTGGGGATTTTCCACATCCCCACATCCCATATCTTATGTCCCCATATCCCCATCTCCAATATCCTCATCTCTCCATCTCCCATACCCTCAAACCCCCGTGCCCCAAATCCCCAAACCTCACACCCCCGTGCCCCAAATCCCCTATCCCCATACCCTCACATCCCTTTGCCCCATATCCCCAAATCCCCATATCCCCATACCCTCACACCCCTGTGCCCCAAATCCCCATACCCTCACATCCCCATGCCCCATATCCCCATATCCTCACATCCCTGTGCCCCATGTCCCCATATCCCCATACCCTCTCACCCCTGTGCCCCATGTCCCCAAATCCCCATATCCCCATACCCTCACACCCCCGTGCCTCATATCCCCATACCCTCACATCCCTTTGCCCCATATCCCCAAATTCCCATATCCCCATACCCTCTCACCCCCGTGCCCCATATCCCCATATCCCCATATCCCCATATCCTCACACCCCGTGCCCCATATCCCATATCCCATATCCCCATACCCTCACATCCCTGTGCCCCATGTCCCCATATCCCCATATCCCCATACCCTCACACCCCTGTGCCCCAAATCCCCATATCCTCACATCCCTGTGCCCCATATCCCCATACCCTCACACCCCCGTGCCCCATATCCCATATCCCCATATCTATGTCCCCATATCCCCATACCCTCACACCCCCGTGCCCCATATCCCCATATCCTCACACCCCGTGCCCCATATCCCATATCCCCATACCCCATATCCCCATACCCTCTCACCCCCTTGCCCCATATCCCATATCTCCATATCCCATATCCCCATATCCCCATACCCTCTCACCCCCGTGCCCCATATCCCATATCCCCATACCCCATATCCCCATACCCTCACACCCCCGTGCCCCATGTCCCCAAATCCCACCCCCACCCCCCATCACTCACCGCCCCAGGCCGTGGGCTCGGCACCTCATCCGAATACCGCCCCCATTTCTGTGCCTGCTCCCGATACTCCTTATAGGGACCCTCAAAAGCCTTCTTCACCTCCAGGATGTGGTAGCGGCACACGGCCGACACATCCACGTCCCCCCTGCACAGACAGACCCGTCAGCGGGGTCCCGAGCCTGGAGACCCCCCAAATTCCACAGGATATGTGCTCACCACCGAGCCTGGAAGACCCCAAAGAAGGCCGTTTCCTGCCAGCTGGCACCAGGCAGGGTGAACACGGCCTGCAGCCGGTTGAAGTGCAGCTGCTGCTCCGGAGCAGAGCAGAGCAGTCGCGCCTTCAGGAACGTCGTCCATTTCTTCTGCAGCGTGCGGGCGCCGCCGACGTCGCCCTGCATGTGAGCAGCACTGAGACCCCGCCACCCCTACGGGGCCACCCCGTACCCTACAGACCCCTACAGGGCCACCCCATACCTCACAGGTCCCTGTAGGGCCACCCTGTACCTCACAGAACCCTGTAGGGCCACCCCATACCTCACAGGTCCCTGTAGGGCCACCCCGTACCTCACAGACCTCTGTAGGGCCACCCCATACCCTACAGACTCCTGTAGGGCCACCTCATATCTCACAGACCCCTTTAGGGCCACCCCATACCTCACAGGTCCCTGTAGGGCCACCCCATACCTCACAGACCCCTGTAGGGCCACCCCATACCTCACAGGTCCCTGTAGGGCCACCCCGTACCTCACAGACCTCTGTAGGGCCACCCCATACCCTACAGACTCCTGTAGGGCCACCCCATACCTCACAGGTCCCTGTAGGGCCACCCCATACCTCACAGGTCCCTGTAGGGCCACCCTGTACCTCACAGACCCCTGTAGGGCCACCCCGTACCCTACAGACCCCCGTAGGGCCACCCCATACCTCACAGACCCCTGTAGGGCCACCCCATACCTCACAGGTCCCTGTAGGGCTACCCTGTACCCTATAATCCCCTGTGGGGTGACCCCATATCCTACAGACCCCTGTAGGGCCAACCTGTACCTCACAGACCCCCACTCCCTATAGAACCACCCCACAACTCTCAGACCCCTTATAGGGCCACCCTGCACCTCACAGACCCCCACCCCCTTAGCACCACCCCACACCTCTCAGACCCCATACAGGACCACCCCACACCTCTCAGACCTCTTATAGGATCACCCTGTACCTCACAGACCCCCATTTCCTTACAGGACCACCCCACAACTCTCAGACCCCTTATAGGACCACCCCAGACCCTACAGGACCCCTATAGGGCCACCCTGTACCTCACAGACCCCCACCCCCTATAGGACCACTCCACACCTCTCAGGCTCCTTATAGGGCCACCTTGTACCTCACAGACCCCTATAGGGCCACCCCGTACCCTATAGACCCCTGTAAGGTCACCCCATATCCTACAGACCCCTGTAGGGCCACCCTGTACCTCACAGACCCCCACTCCCTATAGGACCTCCCCACACCTCTCAGGCTCCTTATAGGGCCACCCTGTACCTCACAGACCCCCACCCCCTATAGGACCACCCCACACCTCTCAGACCTCTTATAGGATCACGCTGTACCTCACAGACCCCCATTTCCTTACAGGACCACCCCACAACTCTCAGACCCCTTATAGGACCACCCCAGACCCTACAGGACCCCTATAGGGCCACCCTGTACCTCACAGACCCCCACCCCCTATAGGACCACTCCACACCTCTCAGACTCCTTATAGGGCCACCCTGTACCTCACAAACCCCCACCTCCTACAGGGCCGCCCCATACCTTACAGACCCCTTATAGGGCCACCCCATACCCTACAGACCCCTGTAGGGCCACCCCATACCTCACAGGTCCCTGTAAGGCCATCACATACCTCACAGGTCCCTGTAGGGCCACCCCACACCTCACAGACCCCTGTAGGGCCACCCCATACCTCACAGACCCCTGTAGGGCCACCCCACACCTCTCAGACCCCTTACAGGACCACCCCACACCTCTCAGACCCCTTATAGGGCCACCCTGTACCTCACAGACCCCCACCCCCTATAGGACCACCCCACACCCCTCAGACCCCTTATAGGACCACCCTGTACCTCACAGACCCCCACCCCCTATAGGACCACCCCACACCTCTCAGACCCCTTATAGGACCACCCTGTACCTCACAGACCCCCACCCCCTATAGGACCACCCCACACCCCTCAGACCCCTTATAGGACCACCCTGTACCTCACAGACCCCCACCCCCTATAGGACCACCCCACACCCCTCAGACCCCTTATAGGGCCACCCTGTACCTCACAGACCCCCACTCCCTATAGGACCACCCCACACCTCTCAGGCTCCTTATAGGACCACCCTGTACCTCACAGACCCCCACTCCCTATAGGACCACCCCACACCTCTCAGGCTCCTTATAGGACCACCCTGTACCTCACAGACCCCCACCCCCTATAGGACCACCCCACATCTCTCAGACCCCTTATAGGACCACCCCACACCCCTCAGCCCCCTTGTAGGGCCACCCCATACCTTGCACACCCGTGCCACCCGTGCCACCACCTGCTCAGCATAGCAGTCGTACTCCACCGCCCTCTCACTGAAGAAGAAGTAAACCTTGTCGTCGTCCCCGGTGCTGCTGCCTGCGCTCTCCTGTATGTAGGCTGAGGCCACAAAGTGGGGCTCTGTGGGGACAGATGGGGACAGTAGGATCGTGCGGGGCGGCCCCGTATCCCTGTGTCCCCATAGCCCCACATCCACGTGTCCTTGTGCCCCCATATCCCTACGTCCCTCTGTCCCCGTATCCCTGTGTCCCCATAGCCCCACGTCCACGTGTCCTTGTGCCCCCATATCCCTACGTCCTTCTGTCCCCGGATCCCTGTGTCCCCATAGCCCCACATCCACGTGTCCTTGTGCCCCCATATCCCTACATCCCTCTGTCCCCGGATCCCTGTGTCCCCATAGCCCCACATCCACGTGTCCTTGTGCCCCCATATCCCTACATCCCTCTGTCCCCGGATCCCTGTGTCCCCATAGCCCCACGTCCACGTGTCCTTGTGCCCCCATATCCCTACGTCCCTCTGTCCCCGTATCCCTGTGTCCCCATAGCCCCACGTCCACGTGTCCTTGTGCCCCCATATCCCTACGTCCTTCTGTCCCCGTATCCCTGTGTCCCCATAGCCCCACGTCCACGTGTCCTTGTGCCCCCATATCCCTACGTCCTTCTGTCCCCGTATCCCTGTGTCCCCATAGCCCCACGTCCACGTGTCCTTGTGCCCCCATATCCCTACGTCCTTCTGTCCCCGGATCCCTGTGTCCCCATAGCCCCACATCCACGTGTCCTTGTGCCCCCATATCCATACGTCCTTCTGTCCCCGGATCCCTGTGTCCCCATGACCCCGCGTCCCCATATGCCCGTATCCCCGTGTCCCCATATCCCTGTGTCCCCTGTCCTCATGTCCCCACACCCCTGCATCCCTGTGTCCTTGTGCCCCCATATCTCCATGCCCTCATATCCCCATGTCCCTACATCCTCCCGCCCCCATATCCCCATGCCCCCATATCCCTGTGCCCCTATATCCCCCCATCCCCATTTCCTTCCGCCTCCATATCCCCATATTTCCATATCCCCGTGTTCCCATATCCCCATAACCCCATATCTCCATGCCCCCACATCCCCCCATCCCTATGTTGTGTCCCCATATGCCCATATTTCCATGTTCCTATGTTCCCATATCCCCACACCCCATATTTCCATATCCCTATGTCCCCATATTTCCATGTTCCCATGTCCCCATATCCCCCATTCCCATACCCTTGTGCCCCCATAGCCCCATATTTCCATTTCCCCATGCTCCCACGCTCCCATATCCCCCATCTCTGTGCCCCCATATCCCCATATTTCCATGTTCCCATGTCTCCATATGCCCCCATCCCCATGCCCTTGTGCCCCCATATCCCCATATTCCCATATCCCCACACCCCCATATTTCCATGTTCCCGTGTCCCCATATCCCCCATTCCCATGCTCTTCTGCCCCCATAGCCCCATATTTCCATTTCCCCATGCTCCCATATCCCCGTGCCCCCATCCCCATGCTCCCATACCCCCTATTTCCATGTTCCCATGTCTCCATATGCCCCCATATCCCCATATTTCCATTTTCCCATGCCCCCATATCCCCACACCCCCATATTTCCATATCCCTATGCCCCCATATCCCCATATTTCCATGTTCCCATGTCCCCATATCCCCCATCCTCATGCCCTTGTGCCCCCATATCCCCATATTTCCATATCCCAATGCCCCCAAATCCCCATATTTCCATGTTCCCATGTCTCCATATGCCCCCATATCCCCATATTTCCATGTTCCCATGTCTCCATTTGCCCCCATATCCCCATATTTCCATATTCCAATGCCCCCATATCCCCATATTTCCGTGTTCCCATGTCTCCACATGCCCCCACACCCCCATATTTCCATTTCCCCATGCCCCCATATCCCCATATTTCCATATCCCTATGCCCCCATATCCCCATATTTCCATATCCCTATGCCCCCATATCCCCATATTTCCATGTTCCCATGTCTCCATATGCCCCCATATCCCCATATTTCCGTGTTCCCATGTCTCCACATGCCCCCACACCCCCATATTTCCATTTCCCCATGCCCCCATATCCCCATATTTCCATTTCCCCATGCCCCCATATCCCCATATTTCCATATCCCTATGCCCCCATATCCCCATATTTCCGTGTTCCCATGTCTCCATATACCCCCACACCCCCATATTTCCATTTCCCAATGCCCCCATGTCCCCATATCCCCATGCTCCCATATCCCACGTCCCCGTGCCCCACATCCCCGTGCCCCACATCCCCGTGCCCCCCGCCCCAGCACCGTTCAGCCAGGAGGTCAGGTACTCAGTCTTCATGGAGTAATGCGGCCCCAGGTTTCGCAGGATGACGGGCTCAGTGCCCAGGAAGTTGTTGAAGGTGGCGGAGTACAGCTCTCCATCTGTAGGGTCGGGATGAGGCCGTTAGGGGCAGCCGTAGGGCCGGGCTGCCCGGCCCTGATGTCACCCAGGGGACGGCGGTGTCACCTACCCACAATGAGGCCGGTGTGGCCCTTGGTGGGGTCGTAGGGACATTTGCCCTTCCCGTCCTCAAAAGCCACGTGGTCCAGGGTGAAACCAGACAGCTCCTGTAGGGCACAGTGTGGGTTCAGACCCACGGCCCGGCCCGCCCCACACCCAGACAACCCCGGGATGGGGACAGGGACACTCCTGGGTCACCCTCCAGGGGATGGGGACAGCCCTGAGTGATGCTCCTGGGGACAGGGACAGCTTGAATGGCTACATGGGCACCTCCAGATGTCCCTCTTGGGCACAGGGACACCCCCAAATGATGCTCCTGGGGCCAGGGACGGCCCTAAATGGGTACAAGGACACCCCCAAATGACATTTCTGGGGATGGGAGTACCCCGATTGGGTAGGTGGACACCTCCAGATGTCCCCTGGGGTACAGGGAGACCCCCAGATGATGCTCATGGGGATGGGGACACAACAAATGGCATGCAGGCACCCCAAGATGTCCCTTCTAGGGACAGGGACTCCCCCAAATGATGCCCTTGGGAAAGGGACACCCCTGGATGATGTTCATGGGGCCAAGGACGCCCCCAAATGATGCTCCTGGGAACAGGGGCACCCCCAGATGGGCACAAGGACACCCCCAGATGTCTTGCTTGGCCTCAGGGAGACCCCCAAATGATGCTCATGGGGATGGGGATACCCTAAAAAGGCACAGGGACAGCCCCAAATGATGCTCATGGGGATGGGGACACCCCAAAAGGGCACAGGGACACCCCCAAATGATGGTCCTGGGGATGGGGACACCCCAAAAGTGGCATGTAGATACTCTCTGATGGCCCTTCTGGGCACAGGGACAGCCCCAAATGATGCCCCTGGGGATGGGGACACCCTAAATGGGCACAGGGACACCCCCAAATGATGCCCCTGGGGATGGGGACACCCCAAAAGGGCACAGGGACACCCCCCCAAATGATGCCCCTGGGGATGGGGACACCCCAAAAGGGCACAGGGACACCCCCCCAAATGATGCTCCTGGGGATGAGGACACCCCAAAAGGGCACAGGGACACCCCCAAATGATGCTCCTGGGGATGGGGACACCCCAAAAGGGCACAGGGACACCCCCAAATGATGCTCCTGGGGATGGGGACACCCCAAAAGGGCACAGGGACACCCCCAAATGATGCTCCTGGGGATGAGGACACCCCCAAATGATGCTCCAAAGGACACAACCACCCCCAGGCGACACTCTTGGGGTCAGGGACACCCCCAAATGATGCTCCAAGGGACAGGGACACCCCCACATGGGCACCTGGACACCCCCAGATGTCCCTCCTGGGCGCAGCGACGCTGTGTGCCATATCCTGGGGTTTTGGGGGGGGGGCTTTGGGGAGGGGGCTGCACTCACAATGTAGGCACACTTGGGCTGGAAGGCGTAGGTGCCGCAGGCGTACAGGTGGGAGCTGTTGTAGCTCTGCAGGAAGCGCACGTAGTTGAAGCAGTCGGTCTTGGGGGGGCCAGGGGGGAGAGGGAGGGGGGCAGAAAAGATGTGGTCAATGAGGGGGGGGGAGGCACCCCACATTCCCTATAGCCCCCTCAGCACCCCCAGACCCACACCTGGTTGTTTTTGCCCTTCTGGATGCACTCCGCTTTCTTCTCCACGGGGGCTTCCCAGGAGATCTGAAGGCGGGGAAGGGAAAAGGGGGCAAAAGGGGGGGGGGAAAGGGGGTGAGGCAAAAGCTTGACCCCAAAGCGTGCCCCCCCCCCCCACGGTGGGGGTCTCACCGCCGCTTTCAGCTCCACGGTGCCGGTGCTGAGGGCAAAGACTGCCTCACGGGCGCCCACGTAGAGCAGAGCTTCGGCCTCATCCAGCGTCAGCGTGACATAATGTGAGACCCCCCCCCGCGAGAAGCGCCGCGCCGCGTCCCGCAGCTCTGCAACGAGGGGGGGGGGGGAGGAGGGGGACAACAACACACAAAGTGGGGACATCGGCGTCACGCCACCCGCTGTCCCTGCTCTCAGCCCCCCGGGGTGGGCGCTGCTGGCACCTCGGGGCTGGGCTGAAACACCTCCCCCCCCCTCAAAAAACAAAGGGATCTTTGTGGTTGTGGTGGTGCTGGGAACACTGCGGCCTTTGGTGGGATGCTGAGCCCCCCCTCCCCCCCCCCGGCCACCCCCAGTGGTAAAAAGGGCCCATTGAGAGCAGGGCCTGGGGAAGGAGATGGGGTGTTGGGGTGGGAATGGGGCGTGGGCAGAGCGCTGGGATGGGGGCAGTGTGGGGGGACAGGGTGTGGCATGGGGGGGCATGGGGACATAGGGCACAGTGTGGGGACGGGGGGACATGGGGATGGGGGGGCATGGGGATGGAGGGCACAGTGTGGGGACGGGGGGGACATGGGGACGGGGGGGGCATGGGGATGGAGGGCACAGTGTGAGGATGGAGGGGACATGGGGTCATAGGACACTGTGGGGATGTGGGGATTGGGGGGGGCATGGGGACATAGGGCACAGTGTGGGGATGGGGGGGACATAGGGGGCATGGGGATGTAGGGCACAGTGTGGGGATGGGGGGGACATGGGTATGGCACGGGGGGGATGTGGGGACATAGGGCACAGTGTAGGGGTGGGGGGGACATGGGGATGTAGGGCACAGTGTGGGGACGGGGGGGACATGGGGTCATAGGATGCAGTGTGGAGATGGGGGGGGACACGGGGATGTAGGGTACAGTGTGGGGATGGGGGGACATGGGTATGGCACAGGGGGGGACGTGGGGACATAGGGCAGAGTGTGGGGATGGGGGGGGCATGAGGACATAGGGCACAGTGTGGGGATGGGGGGGACATGGGGACATAGGGCACAGTGTGGGGATGGGGGGGCATGGGGACATAGGGCAGTGTGGAAATGGGGGTTTGGGACATGGGGACATAGGGCACAGTGTGGGGATGGGGGTTTGGGACATGGGGTGACATGGGGGGGGCATGGGGACATAGGGCACAGTGTGAGGATGGGGGTTTGGGACATGGGGTGACATGGGGGGGGCATGGGGACAGAGCACAGTGTGGGGATGGGGGGGGCATGGAGGTGGCACAGGGGGAGATGTGGGGACATAGGGCACAGTGTGGGGATGGGGGGGACATGGGGACACAGGGCACAGTGTGGGGACGGGGGGGGACATGGGCATGGCACAGGGGGACATGGGGCACAGTGTGAGGATGGGGGGGTCTTGGGGCACAGGCACAGTATGGGGATAGGGGACAGGGGTCTTGGGGCACAGCTCGGGTCAGGGGACATGGCACAGGGGTGGGGGTCTGGGGGCATGGCAAAGTGAAGGGGACACAAGTACGGCACACGGGGCACAGTGTGTGGGGACATTGGTGCCCGGGTCGGGGGTCTTGGGAAGGGGTGTGGCACAGGAAAGGGGGGGGAGGGGGGCTGTGCCACCACGTGGGAACGAGGAGCAGCAAAGGGGTGCAGGGTGGCACAGGGGACCCCAAGGGCTGGGGGTCTCGGGGTGGTGGCACAAGGATGGGGGCAGGGGGTGGGACAAAGGGGACCCGGCCGGGGGGGGACACAGTACTTACCCGCATAGGGGACGGTTTTTCGGGGCACTGCACTCCATGAGGACCCCGGGGTGCTGCTGGGGACCGGCGGCAGCAGCCAGGCGATGGCCAGCAGCAGGAGGGGGGCCATGGCACCGAGACGGGGGGGGGGGGGGAGAGGGGGGCGGCCTGGGGACAATGGGAACGGTGGGGGGGGTGAGGGGGAGGTCGCCCAACCCTCGTCAGGGCTATGGGGCGTCACCCACGGGCGGCGTCACGCGGGTGGTGCGGGCACAAGGCAGGCATTGAGGGCTGGGTGTCACGAGGGGGGGGGCACGGGGCCCGAGGGGCTGGGGGGGGGACATCATTCCAAACCTCCGTGAGCCCTATAGGGCTGCAGAGCCACGGCAGCCCCCGTAGCGGACACCCCCTGCTTGTTTTGGGGCGCCCCACAAGTGGGTGAAATCATGAAATCATCGCTGCCCCCCCTTCCCCCCCCCAGAGTTCCATCCCTGTGGTCACTGCCCCCACCCTGACGCATCCCGGTGGGTCCGGGGGGGGCCATGCAGGAGGAAACGGGCCCTTCCTCTTCCTCCCCACCCCTGGAATGGCCTCGGTGCCCCCCCTTGTCCCCCCCCGTGGGCTCAGTGCCCTGGGGGTGCCCCTCTGCCCCCCGCCCAGTGGGGCAGGATGCGGCTGGGAATTGTTCTGCCCGCGGAGGGGCTGGGGGGGGTGGGAAGCAGGAAGCGGGGGGGGGGCTGGGAAGGGCTTCCGGGAGGGTGGGGGGGCCGGGAAGGGGCCCCCCGCGGGCGTGGGAAACGGGGGATGCCCCGGATGAGGCAGCATCGCTATGGGGTGCTGTGGGTACGGGTTGAGGGGGGGGGCACAGAATGGCATGGATGTGGGGATAAGTGGGGGGGGGTCAGGGTGGCACAGCTGGGGTGCAACAGGCGTGGGGAGGGCAGGGCAGGTTTGGATCTGGTGCTAAGAGTGGGGTCAGGGCGGCACGGACCCACAGCCGGGTGTGGGGTCAGGGCGCCGTGGGCACGGATGGGTGCGACAGATAAGGGATTGTGGGCGCGTATGGGGCAACGTGGGCACGGATCTGACACCACGTGTAGGGTCAGGGTGGCACCGGCACGGACCCACGGGCAGGAGTGGGGTCAGGGTGCCACAAGCACAAGGATGCAGCAGGGGGGGTCATGGGTGTGGAAAGGGGCTCATGGGGGGGGCACAGGGATGGGTAAAGGGCTAAGAGTGGGGCTGGGGTGCCGTGGGTGCTGTTGGGGTGCTATGGGTGCAGTTAGGGTGCTGTGGGTGCTGTTGGGGTGCTGTTGGGGTGCCATGGGTATAACTGGGGTTCCTTGGGTGCTATGGGTGCTGTTGGGGTGCTATAGGTATAGTTGGGGTGCCATGGGCATAACTGGGGTGCCATGGGTGCTGTTGGGGTGCTATGGGTATAATCGGGGTGCTATGGGTATAAGAGGGGTACCATGGGTGCCTTTGGGGTGTCAGGCTGCAGTAGGGGTGCCATGGGTGCCATTGGGGTGCTATGGGTGTCGTTGGGTGCTATGGATGCTGTTGGGGTGCCACGGGTATAACTGGGGTGCCATGGATGCTGTTGGGGTGCTATGGGTATAAGTGGGGTGCCATGGGTGCCATTGGGGTGCTATGAGTATAAGTGGGGTGCTATGGGTGCCATTGGGGTGCCATGGGTATAGTTGGCTGCTATGGGTATAATTGGGGTGCTATGGGTGCCACTGGGGGGCTATGGCTATAACTGGGGAGCTATGGGTGCTGTTGGGGTGCCATGGGTATAACTGGGATACTATGGATATAATTGGGGTGCTATGGGTGCCATTGGGGTGCTATGGATATATTTGGGGTGCCATGGGTGCCACTGGGGTGCCATGGACATAACTGGGGTTCTATGGGTATAACTGGGGTGCTATGGGTGCCATTGGGGTGCTATGGGTATAACTGGGGTGCCATGGGTGCCATTGGGGTGCCATGGGTATAATTGGGGTGCCATGGGTATAATTGGGGTGCTGTGGGTATAATTGGGGTGCCATGGGTGCCATTGGGGTGCCATGGGTGTAATTGGGGTGCTGTGGGCACACCCAGAGCACCACGGCTACAGCCGGGGGGGTCACAGCTATAGGGCCACGGCTGGGGCTCCGTATACCGGGGTTGGTACCGTGGTACCACGACCCGGTGCCGCGGGCGCTGCGTTCGGTGTCACCGCGCCATGGGGACGGCCGGGGGGGCCCAGAGCCGGGCTGAGCCCACCCCCCACCCCCCCCCCAAAACACCGCGCATCCCCACGGCACCGCACCCCGGGGGACGCAGCGGAGGGCGAGGGGCGGCACCGCTGGGGGGGCCCGGACCGACGGCACCGGGATGGCGGGGAGGCGGGGGGAAACGGGAGCGGGGGGGTCCGCGGGCAGCGCCGCCGTTACCGGGAGAACAAAGCGGCCGCCCCCGCCGCTCCGCCACAACAATACCGGGCGGGGCGGGCGCCGGGGGGGGGCCGAGAGCCGGGGGGGTCGTGGGGGAGGGGCGGGGGGTAACTTACCTCGGGGCGCGGCGGGGCCGGGAGGGGGTGGGGGGGAGGCGACGGCGGAGGCTCTCGGGGCGGCGGCGGGTGCGCGCCGCGCGGCTCCGCTCGGCCCCGCCCCCCTGACGTCACGGGGGGGTCGGACGGACCGGGGCGGAGACCCCCAGCGCGAGGGGGATCGGGGGGAGCCCGTGTGGGTGCCCGAACCCATTGTCACATCCCCACCGCGGGGCCGCCTCCCCATAAGTCGCCGTGTGCCTCCCAAGGGGGCGTCCCGGCCCCATAGGGCTCCCATCCGTCCCCGTTGGGGCTCCAAGCACTACGGGGGTTCCCCGCCCCTACCAGGGTTCTCCATCCCTGTAGGGTTCCCCATCCATCCCCATTGGGTTTCCAAACACTATGGGGGTTCTCCATCCCTGTAGGGTTCCCCATCCATCCCCATTGGGTTTCCAAACACTATGGGGGTTCTCCATACTTGTAGGGTTCCCCATCCATCTCCATTGGGTTTCCTATTACTACTGGGGTTCCCCATCTCCATAAGGGTTCTCCATCCGCTCCCCATTGGGTTTCCAAACACTACTGGGGTTCCCTACCCTATAAGGGTTCTCCATCCCCACTGGGTTTCCTATCACTGTGGGGTTTCCCCATCTCTATAGGGCTCCCATCCCTCACCCATTGGGTTTCCAAACACTTTGGGGTTCCCCAATCCCTGTAAAGGCTCCCCATTCCACCCTATTGGGTTTCCTATCACTGTGGGGGTTTCCCATCCATCCCCATTGAGTTTCCTACCATCACTGGGATTCCCCTGCCCATCCCCTTTGGGTTTCCTAACACTACTGGGGCTCCCCATCCCTATACGGGTCTCCATCCATCCCCATTGCATTTCCTACCACTACTGGAGTTCCCCATCCACCCCCATTAGGTTTCCAAACACTACGGCGTTTCCCCACAAGGTTCTCCATCCCCATTTGGTTCCCTATCGCTATCAGAACTCCCCACCCCTATAGGATTCTCCATCTCACTGCCTGACCCCACTGAACGAGACCCAGGCAGTGGGGTGATGTGGGGCTGTTTATTGGGTGACCCCAGGGTGCACCCCTTACTCCAGCAGCTCGTGCCACTTGACGTAGAGCACCATGGCCAGGTTCTTCAGCTGGGAGCGGTAGAACTGCCCCATGTCCTCACGCAGCCCCGACCCAAAGTACTGCTCCAGCTGGGTGCAGAGCTTCTGTAGATGTCCCTGCGGGGAAAAAGGGGACGGGGTAAAGGGTTGTGGGGACCCCCCAGCATCCCCCGGGGGTTGGCACCCACCCGCTGTTCGTCCCGCGGCCGCTCCGTGCCCACCACGATGTCGGCGAGGTAGAGGAGGCTGCGGCTCAGGTAGCAGGTCTGTGGGGACAAGGGGGTGACCAACGGGGTGGTGGCACCTCTGGGGGTGTCACCCAGGGAATGTGGCAGCACCCACCTCCTGCTCGAGGTCCGTTGCATTGGGGTGAGTGGGGAGCTGCAGGTTGTCCGGCCAGGATTGTGCCAGGAGCTGCTCCAGTGCTGGCAGCTGTGGGAATGCGGGGTCAGAGGACAAGCAGGGACAGCATGGGGGGCACCTGGGGGGCTGCACCCACCTCTTCCCGCGCCCTAAGGGCCAGCATGGTGCACGGTGCCTTCCCCAGCAGCTGGGCCATGGCACAAAGGCTCAGGCGCCTGCGGAGCTCCCTTGGAGGAGAAAAGAGAGTTAGGCTGCAAAGCGTGTCACTGCCGGCCCGGTGTCACCAGCAGGATTGTGGTGCCCTCCAGGTGGCCGTGGCGAGCACCGTGCCACCAGCAGCCGCTCCGTGCCCGCTTTGTGCCCGCGCAGCCAGCTGGAATAAAGGAATTAGAGCAAGACGCATCCCAGCCCTGGCACCAAGCCTGGGGGCTGTGCCAGCTCCCCGTCGCTGCAGGGCACGGCAGGCAGGGCAGCACGGCAGGCAGGGCAGCACGGCAGGCAGGGCAGCACGGCAGGCAGGGCAGCACGGCAGGCAGGGCAGCACGGCAGGCAGGGCAGCCCCGCAGCGCCCGGGAGGCGACGTACCTCTCCCTGGTGGTGATATCTGGCAGCAGCCGTGCGACTGCAAGCAGGCTGTGGTGGTGCTGGGAGAGCTGGCAGAGCGACAGGCAGAGCGCGGGCAGCTGTGGGGACAGAGAGGGGTGGCACCGGGGTGACACCGGGGTGGCACCGGGCTGGCACCGAGCAGCGGGTGGCAACGGTTCGGCCCACACCTGCTCCTTCCAGGCCACGATGCCCTCCAGCAGGCAGTGCAGGAGGTGCCACAGGTCGGGCAGGGGTTGGCAGCGCAGCTCGCGGTCGAGGCTGAGGAAGCAGAGCAGTGTCACCAGCTCCCGGCGGGCACGGTCGGGGTAGCGGCACGGGCAGGCGACCACGCACACTGTCAGCAGCTGCGGGGAGCCAACGTGTCACCAGGAACGCTCTGCCACCCCCAGCAGGGCAGGGACAGGACGGTGCCACCCCCCCCTCCCCAACAGTTAGCCGCCTGCTCAATTAGCAGCAGAGATCTCACACCTTGCAGACGTCCCCCAGCTGTGTCACCAGGGCCAGCGTGTTGACGGCACTGAGGTTTCCCTGTTCCAGAGAGGACGTCGGATCCAGCCTGGCAGGAGCAGAAGGGTCTGCTGAAAGGCTGAGCATTACGTCCTCCCCACCAAGGCAGTCTCAATCAGCTCCCAAACCCAGACAGAATTCCACCTATTTTACAACGCGTACTCGGCTGTCACAGACACAGAATGGGTGAGACTGACGTTGGTATCACTCACATTCCAGCTGGAGCTCAGCATCTTTAAGTCAAAATAATGATTACAAACGTTTAAGGTCACGCCTACCTGGAGGCTTGCAGGAAAGATGTCAGCGTCACTTAAAAATTACACTGCTCTGAATAGGAGATTTAAATCAGGTTCCAGCAGTCACAGAAAGCAGATAAGAACGGAACTGAATTAAGCGAGTACAAAGTATTACACTTCACCCATAAAAGTACCTTTAAAAACACACTAATCGAAGCTCATCCGATTGAGTTTCCTATACATCAGCACTGGGTGAGACTAACAACACTCTAATGCTGCTAATTATTCCACCTAATGATCCCTGTGGGTCCTTCAGGGCTCACCTCGTGTCCATGGGGCACAGCTCGGGGGGCAGCAGCCGCCGGCAGCGCAGGGCCTCCAGGTCAGCACCCATGTAGGCAAAGGCCTGGCCAATGTCCTGCAGTGTGGGGCACCAGGGCTCATCTGTGGGCATGGGGACAGAGGTGACAACGGTGCCAGCGGGCGGCAGCCGTGTCCACGGGGTGTGCAGGGACCCCACACTCACCATCACTTCTCATCCACATCTCCCACAGCGTCCGGAACGCGTTGGTCCTGTCTGGCCACGTGCTCGTCAGCTGCCAAGGAAACAAGGGGTGACTGAGATGGCACTGCACAGAGATGGGGACCTTCGTGACACGGTGGCTCACCTGGAAAAGCCAGCGTAGGATGGGCAGCGGGCAGGCAGACGTGGTTTGGTAGAGCAGGTTCAGGTAGCCATCGCGAACAAAAGCCAGCTGGGCAGCAGGCGAGGCGCTGTGGAAAGAGACAGAGGGTCAGCAGGGCTCTGCAGTGTCCCCTTGTCCCTGTCCCTGCTCCTCACCAGAGGAAATTCTGCTCCAGGACGCTGCGAGGATGCAGCCCACAGGTGTCCAGGGTGGGCGGTGGGAGCGGGCAGGCGTGGAAGATGGGCTCCCCGGGGTGTGTGGTGGGGAAGGCGAGCAGCTTCACGTTGAAGCGTGACAGGAAGGCCCTGCAGGAGGGGGGGAAAAGCCACCAAGGTGACGTGGAGGGCAGAGGGGGGACAGCAGGCAGAGCGCCCACCCACTGCCGTGGTACCTCTGCTCCTCGAGGAGCTGCGTGTCCTCATCTGATGACTCCTGGGGGCTGTCCACACCTGCCTGCACCGGGCTGCCCCCTCCTGCATTGGCCACGCACTGCTCCCTGGCACAGCAGTGATGACGGTTGGGCATCTTTGGGGTTCCCCATCCCCATAAGGGTTCTCCATCCCTCACCCATTGGGTTTCCAAACAATATATGGGGTTACCCGCCCTATAATGGTTCTCCATCCCTCACCCATTGGGTTTCCAAACAATATTTGGGGTTCCCCGCCCCTATAAGGGTTCTCCATCCCTCACCCATTGGGTTTCCTATTACTGTGGGAGTTTCCCATCCATCCCCATTGTGTTTCCTATAACTACTGGGGTCCACCATCTCCATAAGGGTTCTCCATCCCTCACCCATTGGGTTTCCAAACAATATTTGGGGTTCCCCGCCCTATAAGGGTTCTCCATCCCTCACCCATTGGGTTTCCTATTACTGTGGGAGTTTCCCATCCATCCCCACTGGGTTTCCTATTACTACTGGGGTCCACCATCTCCATAAGGGTCCCTCACCCATTGGGTTCCCAAACACTATGGGGGTTCCCCATCTCTATAGGGCTCCCATCCCCCCCCATTGGGTTTCCTATTACTACTGGGGTTCCCCGCCCCTATAAGGGTTCTCCATCCCTCACCCATTGGGTTTCCTATTACTGTGGGGGTTTCCCATCCATCCCCATTGGGCTTCCAAACACTATGGGGGTTCTCCATCCCCATAAGGGTTCCCCATCCATCCCCATTGGGTTTCCTATCACTATGAGGGTTCCCCATCTCTGTAGGGCTCCCAACCCTCACCCATTGGGTTTCTAAACACTTTGGGGTTCCCCAATCCCTGTAAAGGTTCTCCATCCCTCACCCATTGGATTTCCTATCACTGTGGGGGTTTCCCATCCATCCCCATTGGGCTTCCAAACACTATGGGGGTTCTCCATCCCCATAAGGGTTCCCCATCCATCCCCATTGGGTTTCCTATTACTACTGGGGTTCCCCATCTCCATAAGGCTTCTCCATCTACTCCCCATTGGGTTTCCAAACACTACTGGGGTTTCCTGCCCCCATAAAGGTTCTCCATCCCCATTCGGTTTCCTATCATCATGGAAGTTCCCCATCCACCCCCATTGGGATAGGAAAGAGCAGCCCCCAGCTTCTTTTTGGGGTGCCAGGGATGCCAGCCTCACCTTTTCTCCAGCAGCAGCGCATCCAGGCTGTTGGCAAGCGGGTCTGGCTGCGGGCATGCAACCTGGGAACCAAGCAAGACCTTGGCACTCAGAACTGGACTGAGTGTCCCCAGCCACTTGCAATGTCCCCAAGCACTACTGACACCCTGGCACTGACCTCACTGTGCTCAGCAGGGCTTGAGCGCCCGCTGCACGCCAGCAGCTCCTTCAGAGGGATCAGCTCCTCCTCGCTGTCACTGGAGGATGTTGTTGCCAAGTCCTCCGCTCGCTGTGGCACCGTCCTGCTCTCAGTGGCACTGCTGAGCCTCACTGCACTGCGTGGGGAGCGCATGGCTGAGCCCTGCTGGGCTGAACGCCGCGGACTGGCACGAGGCCGTCGTGCCCTGCTTGGCCCCTGGCGAGTGCTGCGGGGCTGCATGGGGCACTGGGAGGCTGTGGGGAGAGCACAGGGGTCAGCGTGGGGTTCTGTGGGGCACCAAATACAATGTAGGAGTCAGTGTGGGGCAGCGAGGATGACAGAGAGGTCAGTGTGAGGCACTGGGGATGACGCAGTGTCATTGTAGGGCTCTGTAGAGCACTTGGGACAACGTGGGGGTCAGTGCAGGGCACCAGGGATGACATGGGGGTCTGAAATGGGCTCTATGGAGCATTGAGAACAAAGCAGGAGTCTGCATGGGGCGCCATGGATGACACAGTGGTCAGTGCGAGGCACCAGAGACAAGCTGGAGGTCAGCAGAGGACATAGGAGTAACTGTGGATCTCTGTGAAGCATTGTAGACAATGGGAGACCAGTGTGGGGCACCAGGGATGGCATAGGGGTCAGTGTGGAGCTTTATAGGGCACTGGGGAGACAATGGGGATCAGCGGAGGGCTCTATGGGGCACTGAGAAGACAACAGGGCATAGTGGGGGCCTCTATGGGGCTCTGGGGCTCAGTGGGGAGCTCTATGGGGCACTGGGGCAAGGCAGGAATCAGCAGGGGGCTCTATAGGGCACTGGAGATGCAATGCGGATCAGTGGGGGGCTCTATGGGGCACTGGGGTTGCAATGGAGGGCTCTATGGGGCACTGGGGATGCAACAGGGATCAGTAGGGAGCTCTGTGGGGCACTGGGGACAATGTGGGGATCAGTGGGGGGCTCTATGTGGCTCTGGGGAGACAATGGGGATCAGTAGGGAGCTCTATGGGGCACTGGGGAGACAACAGGGCACAGTGAGGGGCTCTATGGGGCTCTGGGGAAACAACGGGGCACAACGGAGGCCTCTAAGGGGCTCTGGGGTTGCAATGGGGGGCTTTATGAGGCTCTGGGGACAATGTGGGAATCAGTGGGGGGCTTTACAGGGCACTGGGGATGCAATGGGGATCAGTGGGGAGCTCTGTGAGGCACTGGGGACAACACGGGGATCAGTGGGAGATTCTACGTGGCTCTGGGGAGACTACAGGGCACAGTGGGTGGCTCTACAGGGCACTGGGGATAACGTAGGGATCAGTGGGGGGCTCTATGGGGCACTGGGGACAATGTGGGGATCAGTGGGAGGTTCTATGTGGCTCTAGGGGGACTATAGGACTCAGTGAGAGGCTCTACGGGGCTCTTGGGAGATAATGAGGATCGGTGGGGGGCTCTATGGGGCTCTGGGGTTGCAATGGGGGGCTCTGTGGGGCACTGGGGATGCAACGGGGCTCAGCAGAGACCTCTGTGTGGCTCTGGGGATGTAATGGGGATCAGTAGGAGTCCGTGTGGGGACAAGACAGGGGTCGGTGCTGGGCACCGGGGAAAGCAGCGCTGCCCACCCCAGGACAGGCCTCACCTGGCTCGGCGCTGTGGGGCTGCGGTGGGGGCGGGGAGGCCGGGGGACACGGATCCACCGGGCCGAGGGGCGGCGGGAGGAAGGGGCGGCCCACCCGCAGGTGCTTACTGACACGGAGCTGCTGGTAGGAACAAAGGCTGTACTGGAAGGAAGAGCTAAAGAGCCCCGAGCGGGGCACGCGAGCCGAGGACAGCGGGATCTGATACCAGCGCAGCAGCCCCAACCGCTGTCCCCGCCTCGCCGAGGCTCCCCGCAACATGGCGGCGTCCCTCAGCGGGCGGGGCTGCGGGAAAAAGGCGGGCTTTGCTTGGAAGAGCGGCGAAGGGCAGCGGGCGGGACGCGGGGCTTCTGCCGCCGGCGGGATTGGCCGTTTAACTGCCGACCGGCGCCGTGCGGCCAATCGCAGCTCGAGGAGCGCGAAGCGGTTCGACCAATCAGCTGAGGGGGGAGAACGGGAGTGGTCGGGGAGGAGGGATGGGCACGCCCCCTTGAGGTGTTAGCCAATCAGAAGAGGAACGGAGGGAGTGTCTCCGCCCCTCCGCTGTGCATGCTGAGAGCTGCAGTCAACGGGATGCTGTTGCCGCGGTGCATGCTGGGAGGCCCTGCGCGGAACCGTTTCCGGGTTGCGCGTGCTCCAGGGACCCGACTTCTTCCGCTTCCGCCGGAAGCCCCTCTCCGGGCCCTGTTCCCGTGCACGGCGGTGGCGGCGGGGCGGCCTTCAGCCGGGCGGCGTCATGGCGGACGTGACCGCTCGCAGCCTGCAGTACGAGTACAAGGCGGTGAGTGCGGGCCTCGGCCCTGTGCGCGGCCGGGACGTCGTCCTCTTTCCGCCGGCCTTTCCCCGTCTGTGGGGCCGCTAACGCGGGGCCGTAAGGCGGTCCTTGTATAGATGGAGGCTGTTAGGGCCTGTGGTAATTAAAACCAGGCCTGTTAAAATCCGGGAGCTTTGAAATCCGGGATCGTTTAAGCAGCGCCGCGGTTGGAGTTGCTGCCCGCTGAACTTGTGGGAGGAGGGGCAGAATGAATGCGGTCGGAGCCGCTGTGGTGCCAGTGGGGAAAGGAGGGGAGGAAAATAACGGGTGTGCAGCAAGGCTGGGGAGCATAAAGGATGCATCCACCGCGTTGTGACCCATCTCACTCCCTTTCCTCCCTCCCTCTCTTCTTTTTCCCTTCCTTTTCCTTCCCTTTTCCCCTCCTTTTCCTTCCCTTTTCCCCTCCTTTTCCTTCCCTTTTCCCCTCCTTTTCCCCTCCTTTTCCCCTCCTTTTCCCTTCCTTTTTCCCTTCCCTTTTCCCTTCCCTTTTCCCCTCCCTTTTCTCCCTTCCCTTTTCCCTTCCCTTTTCCCTTCCCTTTTCCCTTCCCTTTTCCCTTCCCTTTTCCCTTCCCTTTTCCTTCCCTTTTCCCTTCCTTTTCCCCTCCTTTTCCCTTCCCTTTTCCCCTCCTTTTCCCTTCCCTTTTCCCCTCCTTTTCCCTTCCCTTTTCCCCTCCTTTTCCCTTCCCTTTTCCCCTCCTTTTCCCTTCCCTTTTCCCCTCCTTTTCCCTTCCCTTTTCCCCTCCTTTTTCCTTCCCTTTTCCTCTCCTTTTCCTTCCCTTTTCCCCTCCCCAGAACTCCAACCTTGTGCTCCAAGCTGACCGCTCTCTCATTGACCGGACGCGGCGTGATGAACCGACAGGAGAGGTGCTGTCCCTGGTGGGCAAACTGGAAGGCACCCGTATGGGAGACAAGGCACAACGCACCAAGCCGCAGATGCAGGAGGAGCGACGTGCCAAGTGAGAGGCAGCTCAGGGTCTGGGGGTGCTGCTGCAGGGGTGTGTTGGTGGGGGAGGGCTCCGGGGGGGTGTGCGGTGCTTCCCTGGTTCTGAGCAATGTGGGATCCCAGAGTCGTGGAGGTTGGAAAAGACCTGTGAGGTTATCGAGTCCAACTGGCATGTCCAGCACTGAGCAGTGTCACTGAGTCCTGGAATCAAAGCGTGGTTGAGTTGGGAGCGTCCTCAAAGCCCCCCCAGTCCCACCTCCTGCCCTGGGCCGGCTGCCCCCATCCCGCTCAGGCTGCCTTGGGCAGCTCCAGGGTTGTGGCACCCACAGCTCCTCTGTTTCAGCACCTCACCACTCTCATATTGAAGAGTTTCTTCCTGACATCAACCCTAAATCTCCCCTCTTTTACCCTAAAGCTGTTCCTCTATCTCTCAGACCATCCCCAAACACCACATCCACACAGCTTTTGAATCTTTCCGGGGGTGGAGACTCAACTCCTTCCCTGAGTATCCTGTTCTAATGCTTCACAGCTCTTTCAGTGAAGAAATATTTCCTCATGTCCAACCTAAACCTCCCCAGTACAACCTGGGGCCTGAATCTCTTGTCCTGTTGCTCGATTCTTGGGATAAAAGACCAAACCTCACCTCACTACATCCTCCTTTGAGGCAGATGTAGAGATTCTCCTTTTTTCCAGGCTAAATAACCTCAGTTCCCTCAGCTGCTCACTGTAAACCTGCTTCAGACTCTCTGCAGCTTCATTGCCTTTCTCTGGTTGTGCTCCAGCACCTCAGTGCATTGCACCTTTCATGCAGCGAAAGGCCCAAAGCTGAGTGCAGTCCTTGAGATGCAGCTTCTTCCGTGTGCTTTAATTTGGTAGATGTAGTAGAGTGCTACTTAGGGTGCTGTGTAGTGAAATTGCTTTGGTGGTGTGAGCAAAGGCTAAAAATTACCAGCTTAGAATATACAGAGTGAGCGTTCATTTGAATATTCATTTGAAGTTCAGCGCTTCACGTCAGGAATCTAAAAATGAAATGAAAAAGATTTTAAAAAGGAGAAAAAGAGAGTAGTAGTTTCCTTTTTTTCTTTTTTCCATTGAAAGCCCCGTGGGAGCACATCCACGGCTCCTGCAGTCCCACGGGATGTAAAGCTGGGGGAGCAAAGCTGGGCGGAGTGGTGCCTCCCTGTGGGAAGGGGCTGGGCTCTGAGGTGTGGAAACACTTCTAGGGTATCTTGTAAAGCTGTAGGTTTTGGGGCTGTGCTCCTTGTGGCAGCGGGGTGGGCAAACAGAAGGCCCACGCTTTGTCCTCCAGCAGCACTGGCTGCAGAATTCCCTGCTTTGGAGCTGCCATGGGTGCTCCCTCTTTGCAGGAGAAGGAAGCGCGATGAGGACAGGCACGACATCAACAAGATGAAGGGTTACACCCTGCTGTCTGAGGGCATCGACGAGATGGTGGGGATCATCTACAAACCCAAAACCAAGGAGACCCGGGAGACCTACGAGGTGTTGCTGAGCTTCATCCAGGCTGCCCTCGGGGACCAGGTGAGGATGTGGACACGCGCGGTGGTGGCACATCCACGTCACGATGGGGAGAGCTGCTCTGTGGCACAACCTCTGCCCCCGTGGTGAACCTCCTGCTGCTCTTTGCTCCCCAGCCACGAGACATTCTGTGTGGAGCTGCTGATGAGGTGCTGGCAGTGCTGAAGAACGAGAAGCTGCGCGATAAGGAGAGGCGTAAGGAGATCGATCTGCTGCTGGGCCAGACCGACGACACCCGTTACCACGTGCTGGTGAACCTGGGCAAGAAGATCACGGATTACGGTGGTGACAAGGAAATTCAGAACATGGGTATGGGCGGAGAGAAGGGAATTCAGAACGTGGCTGCGGGCACATGTTGTCACAAGCTGCAGTTTTGGGAGAGGGGTGGGCAGAAAGCCACGTAGCAGCAGCTGGTGCCTTCTCCAGCCTGCTTCCAGGAATCGTGCTTTCACACAGAGGAGCTGGGAAACGTTTGGATGGTTTTCAAGCCTCCAAATGACGTTCTTTTC
This sequence comes from Meleagris gallopavo, assembly GCF_905368555.1. Taxonomy (NCBI): domain Eukaryota; kingdom Metazoa; phylum Chordata; class Aves; order Galliformes; family Phasianidae; genus Meleagris; species Meleagris gallopavo. The sequence goes on from NC_139427.1 coordinate 3,276,247, forward strand.
ATCTCTTGGACGTGCGGAGGCGGGGGATCTGTGAACCCTGCATATGGGCTGCAGGTTTTCTGGTTAATTAGTTCCGCTCTCCCTCGCAGATGACAACATCGATGAGACGTACGGCGTGAACGTGCAGTTTGAGTCTGATGAGGAGGTAAGAAAGGCACTGCAGCTCCGTCTGAGGTGTCTCCTCATTTTCAACTGCTTGGCGGCCACCGATTTGATGTGTTTTACTCACACTGGGAAGTGGGCACTGGCTCGGGTTGGGATATCTCTGCCGGAAAGGAGAGGAGGGATTATTTCAGATGCTGCTTTCCTGGCTTGGGAGGATTTGTTGATTATCTTGCTAATCCGAGGCTTATCGTGAGTCAGGACGATGGAAAACAGATGGTGGTATTTAGATCTCTTGGGGCAAACCTGACAGGAGGAAGGATGGATTGAAATGCATCATTTGAAAGTATCTCATAGGAGTGGGATGGTTTCTGTGAGAGGCTGAGAGAATAAGAGAGACCCACGTGAACCTCTTGGAGTCACTCTGTGATCCATGGAGTAAAAATAATTTGACCACGTGGTGCTTTATCAGAACTAAAGGAATACATTGATGTTAAAAGCACGAGCTAAATTGTTTCCCTTCAGGCACGAGCTGCCAGATGGTTCATTTGTGCCAAGGAGAAGCTTCTCTTTGATGTGTGCCAAAGTCACTTACTGGAAATCGTGTTCCCACAGGAAGGTGATGAGGACATCTACGGCGAGGTGCGTGACGAGGCCTCTGATGATGACATGGAAGGAGACGAAGCTGTCGTGCGCTGCACCCTCTCAGCCAACGTGAGGAGGATGTGAAACGTGATTTGGGGTCGTGTGGAGGAGGGCCAGGGATCCTTTTGGTTTGTGGACGGAGCTGAGCTCGGTCAGGGGTGGAAAGCAGCTGTGGAGGCCCAAAGTCCCACGGGAGGGTTTGGGATGCGTCACATTTGCTGGTTCCCTCTTCCTGTCTGTGGGCAGAGGTGGCCCTGAGGTGCTCATTTTGCAGCACGAATGCCACGTGTCCGCTTTTAATAGAAGAAGGTGACATTATTATGAGTCGTTTTGTTGTTTTTTTTTTGTTTTTTCAAGCTTGTGGCATCGGGTGAATTGATGAGCTCAAAGAAGAAGGATCTGCATCCCCGAGACATCGACGCCTTTTGGCTCCAGCGACAGCTGAGCCGCTTCTATGATGATGCCATCGTTTCCCAGAAGAAGGCAGATGAAGTGCTGGAGATCCTGAAGGTGAGCAGCCAGGCAACGTGCAGGGCTGCAGCAGCATCAGAACAGCTGCTGGGAGGGAGGATGTCGCCTTGACACCTCTGTGTTCTTTCAAGTTGTGTGACTGAATGAGGCTGTTGGTGTCCTATGTGTGCCAGCGAGGCAGGCAGGGAAGCAGAGCTCAGAGGTGGTCTCCATACACAGAGAAACGCTCTTCCAAGGGAAGGTGATGGTTTTTTGTTGGGAGATCAGTGCAAGCCAGTTGTGTTTCCCTACAAATGTTGGCGCTGGGGAGGAAGGGGAATCACAGAGGATGGGGTTTGTGTCTGCAGCCCAGCTCAGGCCCTTATTCCCACCCGGAGCTGTTGTTGGTTACGTCAGTTCTTGTTTCAGTTGGCCTGAGCAAAGCAGGGGTCGTTGTGCAGAAATAACTGCTTGTTTCTCATGTCTCATCATCCCAGACTGCAAGTGATGACCGGGAGTGTGAAAACCAGCTTGTTCTGCTCCTGGGCTTCAACACCTTCGACTTCATCAAAGTGCTGCGGCAGCACCGGATGATGAGTGAGTGGCGTTCCCTCTAACTTTGCCTCTGTTCTCACACGGCTCTGGGGTTCCCTGAGGCTTCTTTTACTGCCATCAGTTCTTCCCTGTGAAGCGTGGGTGCTTGATGTTTGCCTCCTTCTTTTGGTTCTCATGGCCTCCTGCCATCTCTTAACTCTCTTTCATCAGTCCTGTACTGCACTTTGCTGGCCAGCGCCCAAAGCGAAGCCGAAAAAGAAAGGATAATGGGGAAGATGGAAGCAGATCCTGAGCTGTCCAAGTTCTTGTACCAACTGCATGAGACAGAGAAGGAGGATCTCATCCGGGTAAGGCAGGAGGGGGAGAAACCACAGGGTCCTTTCTGCTGTCAGAGCTGTCGTCGTTCAGCCACGTGTGCTGTTGGTGGGTGAGGAAGCTGCTGACTCAGCGGGGATCTTGAAAACATGGGAAATGCTGCTGAGCTGACCACTGGAACTCAGCTGAGAGGGCACTGTGTTTATCATCCGGTGTTTTTAAGCTGTCTGAATGTCTGCTTTTCCCTGAAAAATGCCGACGTGGGCAAATTTCAGGGTTTAAATTAGAGTGAGCTGTGTTGTAACAACATTGTTTGACCTCTGAGCTTCCTCAGCTTGTAAAGCACACTGGTAACCCCTGCTCAACTCCCAGTTACCGAGGCCTGGATGTGACCTCAAGGCCAAGGAGCAGAGCCCAGCAGTGCTCCATAGTCTTAGTAGTGTGCTGCATTGGCTCTGCTTGGCCTTTGGAGAACTGCAGCTCCAGGAATGATTTGGGGTTTTGTTTCTTATCTAGCAGTAAGATCACAGTGCTGCTTTGGTGTTACCTTAGGAAACAAACCAAAAGAACACCCCAGCATTGGTGGCAGTGATGTGAAGGGCCAGTTTTGTGTCTCCATGTTTGAGGAGTGTTGGTGGCATATTATGGGCTGGGCTCTTGCTGGGTTTGTTTTTTTGCTCCTTCCTTCTTTTCCTGTTCTCTCCTGGAAGGCAATCTCCTGTCCTGGCCCTGGGGGCTCTGAGTTCTGCCAGTAATGACTGGCTCTGGTTGCACGAATGCCTGTGCTTGAGGGAATGGCTGCGTGTGGCTGTGGCTGTGTCAGGCTGGCAGGAGAACCAGGCAGGCTGTGGAAGAGGCTGAGCAGCTCCTACACTGACACAGCTTTGTGCAGGGCTGAGTGCTTTGTGTCCTGGTGCAGGAGGAGCGCTCTCGCCGGGAACGCGTTCGGCAGTCCAGGATGGACACTGACTTGGAAACCATGGATCTGGACCAAGGAGGAGAGGTAAGGCTCTTCAAAGCTGCCTGTTCCCAAGTGTAAAAGGGCTTTTTGGAGGGGCAGGAGCAGGAAGGTAAGCAGATAAGCCCCTGATGTGTTAAAGAGGCACCCAGCAGTTGGATCCGGCTCCTTTCCCTTCAGTCCCAGCATCAAAGTGCCAGGAGAGCGTTGCCTTTTTCTTCCTCTCACTCTCCCTGTGCTGTTTGCAGGCGTTGGCTCCCCGACAGGTGCTGGATTTGGAGGACCTGGTGTTTGCTCAGGGCAGTCATTTCATGGCCAACAAACGATGCCAGCTGCCCGATGGCTCCTTCCGAAGGCAGCGCAAGGGCTACGAGGAGGTGCACGTGCCTGCCCTGAAACCAAAGCCTTTTGGCTCTGAGGAGGTAGGTGACCTGCTGTGCTGCTGTTCCTTAGGCACAGGCTTTGTTGGGCTGCTCTGAACGTGTCGGATGTTTCCTTTCATCAGCAGAGGGGTGGCAGCAGGGACAGGGAGGTGATCGTCCCCCTCTGCTCTGCTTTGTGAGGCCCCATCTGCAGCACTGCGTCCAGGGCTGAAGCCCCCAGCACAAGAAAGACAGGGAGCTGTTGGAGAGGGTCCAGAGGAGCCACAAAGATGAGCAGGGGGCTGCGGGGTGACCTCATTGCAGCCTGCAGGACCTAAAGGGAGCCCACAGACAGGAGGGGAATCAACTCTTGGAAAGGGGAGAAACAGCAGGACAAGGGAAATGGTTTGAAGTTGAGGAAGGGGAAATTGAGGTTGGATGTCAGGGGGAAGTTGTTTGCTATGAGAGTGGTGAGGTGCTGGAACAGCTGCCCAGAGAGGCTGTGGATCCCCGTCCATCCCTGGAGGTGTTCAAGGCCAGGTTGGATGGGGCCCTGGGCAGCCTGGGCTGCTGTGAGATGTGGAGGTTGGTGGCCCTGCGTGTGGCAGGGGGTTGGAGCTTCGTGATCCTTGAGGTCCCTTCCAACCCTGGCCGTTCTGTGATTCTGACACTCAGCAGGCTGAGTCCAGCTTCTTGGAGAAACTGCACGTGGCTGGAAGCAATTCCTAGTCATGGAGAGTGTATCCTCTGCTGGAGCATCTGCCTCAGGGCTCCCCTGCCCCATTTAGCTGCCTCAGCTCTGCTGTTGCTCACTCCTCACTGCTGCTGTGCTGTGTGAGGCAGCTGAGCCAGAGATGAGGCTGTGACAAATTGCCTCTTTTGATCAGTGCTGGGCAGTGGAAATGTGGGTCGATCTGTTCCATCGTGAGAACACAGCGGAGGTTGGCTTTTTTTTTGATGGTGTGATGGTGATCAGCCTCGTTTGATCTCTCCCTAACATGTACCAGGATCTCTGGGCGTGGGGCTTTGTCTCCTTTGGCCATCTGGTGGCAACGTGATCCTGCTGAGGTCTCACATACTCCCTGCAGCCTGGGGGGGGATAATGAAACAGAGGCATTGAGTTGGACGTTTTTTTCCCTTTTCAGCAATTAGTTTCAGTGGAAAAACTGCCCAAATATGCCCAGGCTGGATTTGAAGGATTTAAAACGCTGAACCGTATCCAGAGCAAACTCTACCGCGCTGCGTTGGAGTCGGACGAGAATCTGCTGCTGTGTGCTCCCACGGTGAGCATCCCGGTGCTGGGGTCCCCTGCGATGGGAGGAGCGCTGTTTGTCACCCTCTGCAAGGGTGATCTTCTGAAGCAGGGTGCTGTAGGAATGCCTCCAACCTGGAGAGGTGTCGGTGAGTCTGATGGGGCTGGTTCTGCTCGCATCGTAGGGCGCCGGGAAGACAAACGTGGCACTGATGTGCATGCTGAGAGAAATAGGGAAGCACATCAACATGGATGGGACCATCAACGTGGACGAGTTCAAGATTATCTACATTGCACCCATGAGGTCTTTGGTGCAGGAGATGGTGGGCAGCTTTGGAAAGGTGAGCAGAGGATTGGGGCTGCCCTGCTGGAGCTGCAGGGTGGGGAAGACGAGCTTTGTTGTTGCAGCGGTTGTGGTTGCAGGAGGGTGTTATCTCTGGCAGGAGCTTGCTGGGAGAGAATCAGTTTGGATCGTGCCTTTGACCTCTGTGTTCTGGGTTCCGTGGGCTGTGAGGGTGTTGATGTAGGTGGTAGCTGTCAGTGTGGGCTGTGGAATTCGTGTTGTCCTGGGGGATGCATCTTTATCCAGCCTGACCTGAGGGCTTCCTTCCAGCGCCTGGCAACCTATGGCATCAACGTGGCAGAGCTGACAGGGGATCACCAGCTGTGCAAGGAGGAAATCAGTGCCACCCAGATCATCGTCTGCACCCCGGAGAAGTGGGACATCATCACTCGCAAGGGGGGGGAGCGCACGTACACCCAGCTGGTGCGGCTGGTCATCCTGGTGAGCAGCACAGGGGCACAGCACCGCAGCCAGGTGCACCTTTAGCTGCCGAAGGTGGAGAGAGAATTGGTCTTTGAGCAAGGAGGGCTGCTGGGAAAGGAGGACTAAGGTGGGGTGAAACTCCTCTCGTTGCTCCTCTTTAGGATGAAATACATCTCCTGCACGACGACAGAGGGCCTGTGCTGGAATCTCTGGTTGCCAGAGCCATCCGTAACATCGAGATGACCCAGGAGGATGTCAGGCTTGTTGGCTTGAGTGCCACCCTCCCCAACTACGAGGACGTGGCGACATTCCTCCGAGTGGACCCTGCCAAGGGCTTGTTCTATTTCGATAACAGGTAAAGCTGGGGGAGGTCTTTGCTCTGGTTCTGGGTCTGTCACAGGGGAATGGGTGGCCTGCTGAGGAGGCAGGTTTTTGTGGTCCTGTTTGGTGGAAGCACGTGAGATTCCAGTCGTTGGTGCAACACCATTTTTGCTCCCCGTGTTTTGCTTAGCAGGAATAGGTGATACTGTCCCTTGCCTTGGTATTTAAACTGGAGCCACGACGTTTCTCAGTGAGTGAGGCGCAGGGGAAGTGCACTGAGCTTAGTAACACGAAATCCAGGCTGCGTTTAGAGGAAGTGGTGTGGCTGACAAACTGCCTCCGGCCCTTCGTGTCAGCATCCCTCCTTTCTGCTCACTGGTGCTCTTGTTTTCCTTACAGCTTCCGCCCGGTGCCCCTGGAGCAGACCTACGTGGGTATCACAGAGAAGAAAGCAATCAAACGCTTCCAGATAATGAATGAGATCGTTTATGAGAAGATTATGGAGCACGCTGGGAAGAACCAGGTCTGGTACTTCTGTCTTGTTGTCACACCCTCCTTGTTCTGTTTTGTTGCTGGTGAGGCTTTTAAGTTGTGGTTGCTGCAGGGAAGAGGTGGATTTACGTACTTGGTGACAGCTGAGGGAGGAACACAAACTTCTGCTCTTTGTCCTCCCTGTCTGATGGATGCGTGAGCTGCCCATCTCTAAGAGGAGGGGATTTTTGCGGTGCTGCCCTGTTAGTTCATGAACTCTTGGTTCTGTTTTAGCTGCACAGCATGGATTGCTATCAGGGGTTTCATTTAAACCTTCCCACCCAAAGCTTGAGGAGCAGGTTGGGTTGGGAGCCTTTACCAGCTACAGCCGTGGTGTTTTCCCCCTTGACAACAGTACCGCCTTGTTTGACAGGTGCTGGTGTTCGTTCACTCCAGGAAGGAGACTGGCAAGACAGCACGGGCCATCAGGGACATGTGTCTGGAGAAAGACACCCTGGGCCTCTTCCTGAGAGAGGGCTCAGCCTCCACCGAGGTGCTGAGGACAGAAGCTGAGCAGTGCAAGGTAATCACACAGCTGGGGGTGTAGGAATAACAGTGCTGCTGCTCACAGTGCAGGTCTGCAGCCCTCCTTTAGGATCTGCGCTGCCTTTGGTGGCTCCTCTTCTCCCCGGGCTGAAAGCCTTGAGCTGGTTGTGTTTGTGCTGCAGAACCTGGAGCTGAAGGACCTCCTGCCTTATGGCTTTGCCATTCACCATGCTGGGATGACACGAGTGGACCGGACCTTGGTGGAGGATCTGTTTGCTGACAAACACATCCAGGTGAGCTGTGCTTCCCAGGGGGAAGGTTTCACACAAGAAACGTTTGGATCGCCTCATTCAGCGTGGGGTGAGACTTCCCACCCACTGTCACCTTTTTTGAGTGTCTGCATTACACCTGGAAGACAAAGGATCTTCCCAGGGTCGTGCAGTGAGCTGGTCAATCTGGGTGAAGATCCCAAATCTTGCTGTTTATCCCCCCTTCCTCTTCTGAGCTGTTAAGGCAGTCACTGTTTGCAACCCTTGTCCGTTTTGTGCCCGTCAGGAACGGCGTTTTGGATCCTTTTGACCTCAGGAAGGGGTACCTACGTGGCTTTACTGATCCCCATTTTTGCTCCTGCAGGTTTTGGTGTCCACAGCAACGCTGGCCTGGGGTGTGAACCTCCCTGCCCACACTGTTATCATCAAGGGCACGCAGGTGTACAGCCCTGAGAAGGGACGCTGGACTGAACTGGGCGCTTTGGACATCCTGCAGGTGAAGTTTTGCCAACAGCTGTGCTGCTGTGGCTGCTTTCATGCTTCCTTAGTAGAGCAGCTCTCTGCTCTGTGCTGTCAGACTGCCTCAGCTGTGCTGGGAGCTGCTGTCCTGCTGTCAGGGCACAGCGGGATGGGATCGCTAGGAGAGAAGACAAACGATTCCCATTATTTTGCCCAAGCACATCTGAGGTATTTTTGTGCCTCCTGCCAGCTAGAAGTAGCAGCAGGCTGAGCAGCCTGGCAGCGAAGCCCCGGGACACGCAGCAAGGAGAATTTGCCACGCTGATAGCTGTTATTTCTGCTGACATCACTTTCTCATTCCCCAGATGCTGGGGCGTGCTGGGAGGCCTCAGTACGACACCAAAGGTGAGGGGATCCTCATCACATCCCACGGCGAGCTGCAGTATTACCTGTCCCTGCTCAACCAGCAGCTCCCCATTGAAAGTCAGATGGTGTCGAAGCTCCCAGACATGCTGAACGCAGAAACTGTGCTGGGCAATGTCCAGAACGCAAAGGTGAGCTTTAGTTTGCTTTGTGTGCGTCTCACCCTTCTTGTTGTGCATCCAGAGCTGCTGGGAATGGTGGGAGCTTTGCAGTGCCACATCAGCTCTGCTTGGTTGGTGTGTGGGCTCTGATGGTGTGCTGCTGTTCCTCAGGATGCAGTGAATTGGCTTGGCTATACCTATCTGTACATCCGGATGCTGCGTTCCCCCACTCTCTACGGGATTTCCCACGATGATTTGAAGGGGGATCCGCTGCTGGACCAGCGCCGTTTGGATCTGGTTCACACTGCAGCCCTCATGTTGGACAAGAACAACCTGGTGAAGTATGACAAGAAGACAGGGAACTTCCAGGTGAGGAAGAGAAGAGGGGCTGTGGCCAAGCGGAGCTGGGCAAGAGTGTCCTCTGGTTGAGAGAAAGGTGTAATCTCAGCGATTAAATACAAATCCCAGGGAGTGCTGAGGAGAAGGTGCGAGGTGTGGAGCTGCGTGTTGGGTAAAGCAGCTTTCCTTGGGGGATTTGTAGCCTGAGGGATTACCTACGGCTCGTCTGGTGGTGTTACCTCAGCTGTGGCCTTCGTACCTTCTCTGTGTGCCGTGAGCAGTCGGGTGTCATTCTGCTGCTTCGCTACGGCTGCTGTCTTTGCTGCAGGTGACAGAGCTGGGCCGCATCGCCAGCCACTACTACATCACCAATGAGACAATGCAAACGTACAACCAGCTCCTGAAACCCACCCTGAGTGAGATCGAGCTGTTTCGGGTCTTCTCGCTGTCCTCAGAGTTCAGAAACATCACAGTGAGGGAGGTACGGAGCCGTGCATCCGTCCTGAGTGACGCAGCCCTGATGCTGCAGGGGATGGTGCAGATCCTTGTCCTGTGTGGGGCTGTTTCATCACTTCTCCGTTGGATTTCCGCAGGAAGAGAAGCTTGAGCTTCAGAAGTTGCTGGAGCGAGTTCCAATCCCCGTGAAGGAAAGCATAGAGGAGCCCAGTGCCAAGGTGAGGCCCGTCTGCCCCTGCTGGGGGTCTCCCGTGCCCACCTTGGGAGAGAAGCCATCCCTACGAGAGCTGCCACGTGGGCCTGCAGCTCTGCAGAGCTTTCTGCTGCTCACACAGTGAGCTGAGAGCCCTCTGTTCTGCTTCCCCAGATCAACGTCCTCCTCCAGGCCTTCATCTCCCAGCTGAAGCTGGAAGGCTTTGCTCTCATGGCAGACATGGTGTACGTTACCCAGGTGGGTGAGGAGGCACAGCCAGGACCTCTGCATCTCCTCCCTGGTGTCTGCAGATCGGTGTCTCAGTCTCCCTGCTGGTGGGAGGGACGGCAATCTGCAACCCAGGGATTGAGTTGGTGTTTGAAATGGCTTGGAAAATAACTACAGCTGCGAGTGTTAAGGAGGGCCGGCTCCCATCAGGGGAAAAATGAGATCTTTGGAGTCTTGAGTTTTTAATCAGAATCCTGAGAAGATAATTTAGAGACTGCAAGACTGTTCTGCCATAAATGCCAAGCTCCCAAAGCTGGGAGTTGAGTCACTGCTCCTCCTGTGAGCGTTTGGGGGTGAAGAACGTGAGCTCAAAGGAGAGGATTGGGGGTGGGAAGGGGGAGGCGTTGGATCCCAGCTGAGCTCTGAGTGCTCCCCCAGTCTGCAGGGCGGCTGATGCGTGCCATCTTCGAGATCGTCCTGAACCGTGGCTGGGCTCAGCTCACTGATAAGACCCTCAACCTCTGCAAGATGATCGACAAACGGATGTAAGTGGCAGCACCTCCGGGGTGTTCCCTGCTTTAGCATAGACTTACAGGGATGCCTGGCTGTGGGCTGGCCTTGGGCAGCGCAGGGAACCCAGCGAGGGCTGCAGCTGTGTTTTGGTGCTGTCTCACCCAGCCCGTGGTGTCCCTGCAGGTGGCAGTCAATGTGCCCTCTGCGCCAGTTCAAGAAGCTGCCTGAGGAAGTGGTGAAGAAAATTGAGAAGAAGAATTTCCCGTTCGAAAGGCTCTATGACCTGAACCACAATGAAATAGGTACCGAGACGTGGGCTGTGAGCATTGAGAGTGCTGAGGTTGGGGTGCCTGTTCCTGGCTGAAGAGGCAGAGCTGTAAGCTCTTGGGCAGCCTGGGGAAGGCTGAGGCTTTCCCGCAGCACTTCTCCCTTTCCAGCTGTGCTTCTGTTGCAGATATTGCTCTGGGTGAAGTCCCAGAGCTGGTGTTCACCCTGCTGTCCTGATGGCAGTGCCTTTCTCTCGCAGGAGAACTGATCCGGATGCCCAAGATGGGCAAAACAATCCACAAATACGTCCATCTGTTCCCAAAGCTGGAGCTCTCTGTCCACTTGCAGCCCATTACCCGCTCTACCCTGAAAGTGGAGCTCACTATTGCCCCCGACTTCCAGTGGGATGAGAAGGTGAGCTGTGCAGCCAAGAGGAGCTGCCCTCAATAAGGGGAGGGGGCAGTGAAATACGGCCAGGCTGATGAATACCAGGCTGGGCTGGGGTGGTGTTTCTGGGACAGGATTGCTGTGCAGGGCTGGTGTTCAGTTCCTGGAGCTCTGCATCCAGCAGGATGGTGATGGTTCCTCTCACTCAGGTGCATGGCTCGTCTGAAGCCTTCTGGATCCTGGTGGAGGATGTGGACAGCGAGGTGATCCTGCACCACGAGTACTTCCTGCTGAAGGCCAAATATGCACAGGATGAGCACCTCGTCACTTTCTTCGTGCCCGTCTTTGAGCCCCTGCCCCCACAGTACTTCATCCGGGTGGTGTCTGACCGCTGGCTCTGTACGTCCCGTCCTGCCTGCCTCCCCCCGGGGTCTTGTGGGGAGGGGGGTGCATCAGATTTTGGGGCTGTGCTGATGGAAGGGCTGCTGCCATCCTGATGACTTCCAGGCTGGGTTTCCCTGGGATGAGCAGCTCAGGAAATGAAACCATGGCAGCGCTCTCTGAGCTACAGATGCTTTGTGTGCCTGACAGCCTGTGAGACCCAGCTGCCCGTTTCCTTCCGCCACCTGATCCTCCCTGAGAAGTACCCCCCTCCCACAGAGCTGCTGGACCTGCAGCCACTGCCCGTATCTGCTCTGAGGAACAGCGCCTTCGAGAGCCTCTACCAGGACAAGTTCCCTTTCTTCAACCCTATCCAGACTCAGGGTGGGTACCAGCACTGCTTGCCTCCTCCAAACTGCTTCTCCATGGTCCTGGTTCCTGTCCTCTGGGGCTCAGACGTGAGGAATTCTTGCAGCAAGTAGCAAACCTCCCCAAACCTCCCTTAGCCACGCAGATTCGATGCCTCTAAATCTTGCATGGCCCAGAGCATCTTTGATGTATTCCTTTGCACATCAGGCAGCCTGAGGTTTGCTCCTGGAAGCTGCGCCTTTGCTGCTTGTGGTCCGAACTTCATCTGTGCTACTCGTAGGGATGGGGTTGAGGGCGTCCCAGAGCTGCTGTGCCTGCATTCATCCTCCTGGGCATGGCCAGAATAGGGAGCTCGCACCTGGGGTGTGCTCTGATCCTGGGCTAAAACTCTTAGACAGCTTCTTCTGCATCTCCTCCCTGTGTGAACCGGGCCCAGGCTGTGTTCTCTCAACCTTTGCGGTGATGTAAGTTGCTTCCTTCTTTCTTGTCTGTCTGTCCCCAGTGTTTAACACCGTCTATAACAGCGACGACAACGTGTTTGTGGGTGCCCCCACGGGAAGTGGGAAGACCATTTGTGCTGAGTTTGCCATCCTCAGGATGTTGCTCCAGAACTCAGAGGGACGCTGTGTGTACATCACCCCCATGGAGGCCCTGGCAGAGCAGGTAAACCCCGGAGCTTTGCTCCGGCTTCAGTTTCCTTCTTTGTCCTCCCCCTGTTTCACATTCCCCATCCGTTCTGTGCCGGTGCAGCTCTCGGGATGGTTTGAGTCCTTTGATTAATTGCTTTCCTGATGTCCCTGAGGGAGCAAAGAGACACCGCCGTACCTCAGGCCTGCTGCTGTTGGGGTGTGTGTGCATCTCCAGGGCTTTGGTAGGATTTATTGGAACAGGAAACTGACACAGCACCCCTTGCCTTTCCTCAGGTCTTCATGGACTGGTACGAAAAGTTCCAGGAGCGTCTGAATAAGAAGGTGGTTTTGCTGACGGGGGAGACCAGCACTGACCTGAAGCTGCTGGGCAAAGGGAACATCATCATCAGCACCCCTGAGAAATGGGACATCCTGTCCCGGCGCTGGAAACAACGCAAGAACGTCCAGAACGTCAACCTCTTCATTGTGGATGAAGTGCATCTCATCGGGGGCGAGAACGGGGTACGGGCTTTGGGGGTGGCACGGCGTGGTGGGGTGGTGCCGATGCTCATCATCCCGTTGGTCTGAGAGCTGGGAGCAGAGTGGCTGTGGGGTGGGCGGTCAGCTTCTCCCCCTGTGCTGTGGGATGGGCTGGACAGGAGGACGTTGGGAAGCTGAGGAGCTCAGGAGGGGTAGATGGGGCTCTCCAGGGCTTCCCCCCCCTGGTTCTGCTCCAACCCTCCCTGCTCCAACCTGCCCTGTCCCACCCTCAGCCCGTGCTGGAGGTCATCTGCTCCCGGATGCGCTACATCTCCTCGCAGATCGAGCGGCCCATCCGCATCGTGGCCCTCAGCTCCTCCCTGTCCAACGCCAAGGACGTGGCACACTGGCTGGGCTGCAGTGCCACCTCCACCTTCAACTTCCACCCCAACGTCCGCCCCGTGCCCTTGGAGCTGCACATCCAGGTGGGGTTTTGGGCAGTCCTTTCCTTCCTGCCCCTTTCCTTCCTGCCCCTTTTCCAACCAGCATCACTGCCCGCTTCTCTTTCCTGCAGGGTTTCAACATCAGCCACACGCAGACCCGCCTGCTCTCCATGGCCAAGCCAGTCTACCACGCCATCATGAAGCACTCTCCCAAAAAGCCCATCATCGTCTTCGTGCCGTCCCGCAAGCAGACGCGGCTCACGGCCATCAACATCCTCACCACGTGCGCCTCAGATGTCCAGAGACACAGGTAAAGGTGCTGCGGCCGCGTGGGATTCAGTGCCTGGCTTTTCCTCCTCGCAGCGAGGCAGGGATGAGCGCCTGGGCCGTGTGTGATGGGGGAGAGCTGGCGTTGCTTGGCCTCAGATGTCACCTGGGGGGGGACGGGCTGGTGGGCCTGGCTGCGGTCCCCTCACCACGTGTCCCTTGCAGGTTCCTGCACTGTGCAGAGAAGGACCTGGTGCCCTACCTGGACAAACTGAATGACAACACGCTGAAGGAGACGCTGGTGAATGGCGTGGGCTATCTGCACGAGGGGCTGACGGCCATGGAGCGGCGTGTGGTGGAGCAGCTTTTCAGCTCTGGTGAGGGCTGGGGTGGGGACAAAACCCCCTATTGGACCTGCAGAGCCTCCTCAGCACACCTGGCAGTGCTTTTGATCTTCTGGGCTGGGAGTGACAGCTCGCCCGTGCCTCTCTAGTCCTAAAATCCTAAGAGATCTTCAGCTTCACCATCTCTCCTCTTCGTGCATTGAGTCTCTCTGCCCGCATGTCCAACCTCTGGATCTCTCTGTGTCCCAGGATGCGTGCTGCCCCTGGGCTGACCACTCTCCCCGTGCCTTCCAGGTGCAGTGCAGGTGATGGTTGCCTCCCGCAGCCTCTGCTGGGGTATGAACATTGCAGCTCACCTGGTGATCATCATGGACACACAGTACTACAACGGCAAGATCCACGCGTGAGTTGTGTGACACCACCAACCCAAAGTCCTCCATCTCTGTCCAGGCAGTGGCTGAAAGCCTGGGGAAGCGTGGAGAGCTTTTCACAGAGCCACTCTCCGTTCAAGCCATCCTCTCTGTGTCCCAGGTACGTGGATTACCCCATCTACGATGTGCTGCAGATGGTGGGCCATGCCAACCGCCCGCTGCAGGACGACGAGGGCCGTTGTGTCATCATGTGCCAGGGATCCAAGAAGGTACGTGAGGGGCAGGGCACCATTTCTGGCCTGTAAATATCCAATCTGGGGTGTGGATTTCTCCTTGGGAAGCTCAATGCAATCTGATTTCACTGCTGCATGGGAAGGGCGCTGGGATGCTGGAGGTGCTGGCTTTATTCATCCCCTTCCCTTCTACCTCTGCTCCGCTGTAGGATTTCTTCAAGAAATTCCTTTACGAGCCCCTGCCAGTGGAATCCCACCTGGACCACTGCATGCACGACCACTTCAACGCCGAGATTGTCACCAAGACCATTGAAAACAAGCAGGATGCAGTGGATTACCTCACTTGGACGTTCCTGTACCGCAGGATGACGCAGAATCCCAACTACTACAACCTGCAGGGTGAGCAGAGGGGTCTGCACCGGTGGCCGTGGGCTGGAGGCTTTCACCAGGACAGCTTTTCTCCGTCCTGGGGTATTTCTGAGCCACGCTGCTGTGCCCACAGGTGTGTCCCACAGGCATCTCTCCGACCACCTCTCGGAACTGGTGGAGCAGACCCTCAGTGACCTGGAGCAGTCCAAGTGCATCAGCATTGAGGACGAGATGGACGTGGCTCCCCTGAACCTGGGGATGATTGCAGCCTATTATTACATCAACTACACCACCATTGGTGAGGGAAACGTGGGAGGCAGCGCAGTGCTTGCTGCTGCTCCTGCTCTCTGTCCTCATTCTGGATGCTGTGGGTGAAGGAGGGAAAGCACTGCGTGCATAAATCCCTCCACGTTCAGCGTGAGGCTGCGTGTTCTCTGCCTGAAGGCATCCCTTACGTTGCCCAGCTTAACACCGCTCGCTTGTTCCCAACCCCTTTTACCTTTCTGCCCTTCAGAGCTCTTCAGCATGTCCCTCAATGCCAAAACCAAAGTGCGAGGCCTGATTGAAATCATCTCCAACGCTGCTGAGTATGAGAACATCCCCATCCGGCACCACGAGGACAACTTGCTGCGCCAGGTGAGGTGGAGCTGCGGTGCTGCAGGGCAGAGCCTGCCTTTGTTTTCTGCTCCGCGAGGCCCGAGCTCTGACTGCTCTCTCATTTCTCCCCATAGCTGGCCCAGAAAGTCCCCCACAAGCTGACCAACCCCAAATTCAACGACCCCCACGTCAAGACCAACCTCCTGCTGCAGGCTCACTTATCACGCATGCAGCTGAGCGCCGAGCTGCAGTCGGACACGGAGGAGATCCTCAGCAAGGTGCAGCGGGGCGGGCGGGGGGAGAGGCTGCTGCAGCCCCGAGTGCTGCTTTCTAACCCATCCCTGCCCTCCGCCTGCAGGCAATCCGACTGATCCAGGCGTGTGTGGACGTCCTGTCCAGCAATGGTTGGCTGAGCCCTGCGTTGGCCGCCATGGAGCTGGCACAGATGGTGACCCAGGCCATGTGGTCCAAGGATTCCTACCTCAAGCAGCTGCCTCACTTCACCTCTGAGCACATCAAGCGCTGCACTGACAAGGTAAAACCCAACGCCCGGCTCCATGCTGGAGAATTTAGGCACAGGGACCCCCAGCTTAAAGGCAGGGGCTGAGAGCTGTGCTGTTGCAGGGGGTGGAGAGCGTGTTTGACATCATGGAGATGGAGGACGAGGATCGGAACGCGCTGCTGCAGCTCTCGGATGCACAGATCGCCGACGTCGCCCGCTTCTGCAACCGCTACCCCAACATCGAGCTGTCCTACGAGGTGGTGGAGAAGGAAAGCATCCGGAGGTGAGGAGGGGGCTGGCAGCACGGTGGGGCCTCGCAGCGCCGCGTTGGCACCCTGACTTTGCTTCTCTCCACGCAGCGGAGGCCCCGTGGTGGTGCTGGTGCAGCTGGAGCGTGAGGAGGAGGTCACCGGCCCCGTCATCGCTCCCCTGTTCCCCCAGGTGTGGCCAGGAGCCAGGAGGGCTTTTAGGGCAGCAGGATGGGGGAGACGGCCCGTCTTGCGTAAGATGGGCACCGTCCCCAACGCTGCGTGTCTCCTCTTTGGCAGAAACGTGAGGAGGGCTGGTGGGTGGTGATCGGCGACTCCAAGTCCAACAGCCTCATCTCCATCAAGCGGCTGACGCTGCAGCAGAAGGCCAAGGTGAGCAGGGGCTGCGTGGGGCTGCGATGGGTTCGTCGAGCCCCCCGACCCCACCACAGCCCTGACGCCCCATTCCTTCCCTGCTCCCAGGTGAAGCTGGATTTCGTGGCCCCGGCCACGGGGACGCACAACTACACGCTGTATTTCATGAGCGACGCCTACATGGGCTGCGACCAGGAGTACAAATTCAGCGTGGATGTGAAGGAGGCTGAGAGTGACAGCGAATCTGATTAGTGGGGGCTGTGCTGCCCCACTCCGGTGAGGATCCGTGACCAAACCGTAGTGCTTCTCACCTCCCTCTGCGTGTATTTCCTGTTTTTTAGGATGTTGTACAGTGTTTTTTTTTTTAGAATGGAGTTGTCTGCAGAACCTGGAATAAATGCTGAGCCTTCCCCAACCCTCTTTTGCGCTGCCGTGTTTGTTTTGGGGTGAAAGCACAGAAGCATTTGGGGTTGTTTCCTCCTGACAACGCAGTCCTGACCCGCTCTGCTTTCTCTCTTAGAGCTGTGAGGTTGAATTTCAGCACCTTCCCACCTCATTGAGTGCTTCTATGCCCTTAGGTTTGCTGCTGCGAGTTAATTAGCAGAACTAATTAAGGCAAAGTGAGCTGTCAGCAGGGAGAAGCGGCGGTTCTGGGGTTTGGCAGGAGGAGGAGAGGCTGCTGCCTGCCCAGGAGCAGCTTCTGGGAGCAGCACAGGCACAGCAACACCTCCCTGGGGCTGTGCTTTGCTGGGAGGGGTCCAGCCCTCACAAAACCTGTTCCCTGTTGGGCTGCCCTCCCCCATCACCCTCCAGCCCGGGGGTAGCACCTCCACCCTCACCAAAAAAGAAGAGCCTGGAGGCTTTGGGCTGACAGCAGGGATTTATTGAGCACACAGCAGAGAGAGGCAGCTTTCCCCCTCTCTCAAAGCCCCCCGGCTCCTGGCAGAGGAGCTGTGGCTTTTAGGCCAGACAAAATTCACCTGCAAGAAGGCCGGAGTCCAAAGGGCAGAAGGAGGTGGGACACAGGTTGGTCACCCCCACCCCCTTCTCTGTAACAGCAGTGGGCTTTAGGAGCAGCACAGCCCCACCACGATGCCCCAAACCCTCAGCACGCTTCAGGCTGCTGGTACTTCCAGAAGGCAATCTCGCCGTCGTCGCTGCAGGAGGCGAGCAGCCCCGGCTCCTTTGGGTTCCAGGCCACGCAGTTGACATCCTGTGAGTGCGCCCGTGGCACGTGGGCTGTGAGGCTGAAGGTGGGCTGCTGCTGCTGTGGGGAGGAGGACGAGCTCTCCTCGAAGACCCGGATGGCGTCGTCACCGCAGGCTGTGGCCAAGGCTCCGGTGAGGCGGCACCTGGAGGGGAGCCGGTGTGAAATATCACCCAAATCCCGAGAGAGCAGAGAGCCAGGCGGCGTCCCTGCTGCCGCACGCTCACCAGGACACGTCATAGATGGTCCTGCTGTGGTAGCCTGAGAGGTTGCAGACGCATTTCCAAGTGGGGTCGGTGCCGCTGCACGCCACCCCTAAGGGACAGGAGGAAAAGCTCAGCACGCCGCTGGTCAGAAGGGGGAAAACCACTCGCGTGCACAGCGCTGAGCACTCAAAGCCACAGCGAGGGGTCGGGGTGGGGGCTCACCTTCCTCGTTGCCGGGTTTGTAGCACTGCCAGATGCGCACCGTCTTGTCGTCGCTGCAGGACGCCAGGCGCTCGCCGCTGCCATCGAAGGCCACGCTCCACACGGTGGATTCGTGGCCCTCCAACGTGGCGCAGCACACCCAGTCGTCCTCCTCCTCGTGGTACAGCTTCACCGTGTCGTCGTAGCTGGCCGAGGCCAACAGCTGGGAGAGGAATCAGAATCACAGACCGTCCCCAACCAGCGGGGCTCCATAGGGATCACAGAGCCCAACCCCTGGCTCTATAAAGGATCGTTCAAACCCCGTGTCTGAGAACACGGTGCCCTGCCCTCCCTCAGGCACAGAGCCTTTCCCAACGCGCAGAGGGATGCTCGCAGCTCTCAGCTCAAGGTGCTGCTGCCCCTGGGGTGGGTTCTCACCTCCTGGCTGGGGTGCCAGACCACGTGTTTGACGTCCTGAGTGTGCGAATTGAGGACGCTGACGCACTCATACTCCTCCTCTTCATCCACTGTGGGGAAGAGCAACACCCTCCATGAGGAAATGGGGACACAAGGGGGGATGCTGTGCTCTGGGCCCCGTTTCCTCACGCAGCACCAGCACTCACCTTCCCAGACCCAGACGCTCTTGTCACGGCTGCAGGTGGCCAACAGGCTGCCCGAGGGCGCCCAGGCCACCGACTTTACTTCATTCTCATGGCCTTCCAGCGTGGTGACGCACTGTGGGAAGAACACAGGGAGCTGCAGGACTCTGCTGTGGGCAGGTGGTGGGGGCAGGGGGACGGGGTTGGGGGGGGGGCCTCACCTCGAAGCCGTCCTCGCACCGCTTCCAGATGCACGTGGTGGCATCAAAGCTGGCAGAGGCCAAATAGGAGCCGCAGGGCGACCACGCCACCCTACGCACCGTGCGCTGGTGGCCATCGGCCAGCACTGCCCGGCAGACCCAGCCTGACCCTGAGTGGGAATGATGGGGGACCCCGATCAGAGCCCCGCCCCTCCCCCACCAACTTGCACCCCTTTAAGCCTCACCCCCCAAAACCCCGCCCACCGCTCCTCTGGCCCCGCCCCTCCTCACCCCCACCCTCTTGGCCCGCCTCCGATTGGCCACGCCCTCTCTTAGCCCCGCCCCTATTCAATGTGTCCCCGCTTCCATTCGTCTGCCATTGGCCGCGTCCTTTCTTAGCCCCGCCCTCACACCTTGAGGCCCCGCCCCTTCCCACGGCCGCACTGCAACACCTGGCCTCGCCCTATCGGCCCCGCCCCCGATTGGCCACACCTTTATAAGCCCCGCCCTCACACGGATGGCCCCGCCCCTTCCCGCAGCCACACCGCAGCTCCGGTGACCCCGCCCCCAATTGGCCCCACCCCCTACACATTGTCCTCCCGCCCCATTGGCTGCGCCCTTTCTTCGCTCCTCCCCCCCCCCCCCACGCTCACCCCTATTGGACGCACCCTTTCTTAGCCCCGCCCTCACTCCGACGCCCCGCCCCTTCCCGCGGTCTCACCCCTCATAGCCCCGCCCCCACAGCGCATAGCCCCGCCCCTTCCTGCCGCCCCACTGCAGCCCCGCTAATCCCGCCGTACCCTCTCTGCCCCAGATGCGCACGGCGCGATCCCCGCCGCAGGACGCGAGCAGCGCTCCGCCGGGGCTCCACGCCAAGAACCAGCAGCGCGCCTCGGGGTGCGCGGCCACGCGGCTCTGCAGCACCAGCGCCTCCTTCATCGCCCCTCTTTCTGTCGCTAACTAGTGACGTCACCGCGAGCGCCGGAAGCGGAAGCGCGCTGAGAGGCCGGAAGCGGAAGCGAGCCCGCAGCCTGAGGCGGAGCCGGCGCTGCGGGCCGGGGGGCGCGGAGGCAGCATGTATAACCCGGGCGGGCCCGGGCTGCCCGGCGGGCGGCGGCGACGCGGGGCGACGGGCGGCGGCGGGGGGCTGCCGAAACAACCGGAACGCAGCCTGGCCTCGGCGCTGCCCGGAGCGCTGTCCATCACGGCGCTGTGCACGGCGCTGGCGGAGCCGGCCTGGCTCCGCATCCACGGCGGGACCTGCGGGCGGCAGGAGCTGGGAGTGGCCGACGTGCTGGGCGTCGTGAGGGCCGAGCTGCTGCGGGGTGAGGGCGGAACGGCGGCGGTTGGGCTCGGTTGGGCTCCGCGCTGGGAGCGGGCGGCGCTCGGGGCTCGTTGTGAAGCTGGGTTTGGGAGCGGGCGGCTCTGGCGGCGCCGCTTGGCGTTACGTTGGCGTTTGGTGGCGCTGAGGTTGCGGCCGGGAGAGGCCCGGGTCCGTTCTGCCTTCCTGCCTTGTGGCAGAACGAGAAAATCCCCCGTCTGTGCGGTTCTCCTCTGCTCTGCCGTTCCTCCGGCACGCCTGCAGTCAGAGCTGCCCACCCCCCCCACCGTCTGTGTGTGTGGAGAGGTGGAGTGACCCCCCCCAGGAAGAGCATTCCTCCCCATTGCCGTGTCCCCGTGCTAATTGCCCTTAATTAAAGGCTTTGGCTGTCGCGTTGTTTAGGTGGTGGCTGTGAGCAGTTCCTCTGTGTGAGCACACAAACAGACCGCGCTGCAGGTGAGCCGAGGTGATCTCCACGCGTGGGACCTCCGTGCAGCCCCTCTCTGTGTGCCAGAGGCCGCGGTGCTGTCAGGGAGGCTTTAGAGCACGGGGAAAGAAGGAACCTGTGCCACCCGTTTTGTTTTCTGGGCTGTTTTGGTGCTGTTTATCCAGCTTTAATCTCCGCTGCAGCGGCACTCCATAAAACACAGCGCATGATGGGGCTGTATAACAAAGGTGTGTTTTATTGAGGCCAATGAAAGGCACTCAGCTGTGCTCTGCCAGCACTCATAGCCCTGATTGTCAGACCATTAAGGATGAAAGCGGCGCCCGTATCGCAAGCAGTGCTGAGGCTTTGGGGCTCTCAGCATCTCCCTCTCTTCCCACAGATTACTGCATGAACCCTCAGACCGTTCTGCTGCTTCGTGTCATCGCCGCCTTCTGCTTCCTGGGCATCATCTGCAGCCTCTCAGCCTTCCTGCTGGACGTCTTTGGGCCCAAACACCCGGCCCTGAAGATCACTCGTCGTTATGCTTTTGCTCACATCCTCACAGGTAATTCCCAGAATGCGTGGAGGAGCCCCGGGCTGATAGCTCAGCCCCCCATTTCCATCTCTGCCCCCTCATTAGTTGCCTTTCCTACATGCAGAGCTTTCCCCCCGCTCTCTTCTCGCTGCTCGAAGCCTGAAGGCTGGTGGGTTTTGTTGCTGCCTCGTGGTGGCACAGCTCTGACTTCTAAAGCAGAGCTCAGTCTGGGATGGGAGAGGTGAGGGTCCTCAAAGAGGCCCTGCAGAGCAGAGCTGTGCCCTTCAGGGGAAGGTCACGGGCTGTGACTCATCCGTGTGAGGCTGAAGGAGCTTTATGTCCCTGATCCCTGCCAGCATTAAGCACGTCACAGCGCTGAGCTGCTCACTGGAGCTGTAAGCCCGGTGCTGCTGTATCTGCCCTGCTCCTTGTCTGTCACAGGAGCCCTTCAGCCTCACCTCACAGCCCTCTTCCTCCCCCCTTTCCCTCAGAAGGCAGCGATTCGTTCCCCAGCCCGTGCTTACTCCGTATCTCTGTGCAGCTGCAGCCTGCCACAAAGCCACAAACAGCTGCTTCTGTTTTTTCCCTGGGAGCAGGGAGTTCAGTCTCCTTGTCTAAAAGAAGATGCAGAGCGTGCCCAGCTCCGCTTCCTCCCCCTTGTGCCCGTGGTGTTTCTGCTTTATGCCCGTGGCAGCTTTGCTCCCCCGTGGCAGCTTTGCTCCCCCGTGGCAGCTTTGCTCCCCCGTGGCAGCTTTGCTCCCCCGTGGCAGCTTTGCTCCCCCGTGGCAGCTTTGCTCCCCCGTGGCAGCTTTGCTCCCCCGTGGCAGCTTTGCTCCCCCGTGGCAGCTTTGCTCCCCCGTGGCAGCTTTGCTCCCCCGTGGCAGCTTTGCTCCCCCGTGGCAGCTTTGCTCCCCCGTGGCAGCTTTGCTCCCCCGTGGCAGCTTTGCTCCCCCGTGGCAGCTTTGCTCCCCCGTGGCAGCTTTGCTCCCCCGTGGCAGCTTTGCTCCCCCGTGGCAGCTTTGCTCCCCCGTGGCAGCTTTGCTCCCCGATGCTTTAACCACGAGTTTAACTCCCTGCTTTCCTTCCTGCCCACCCAACGCCTCTCCTTTCCCCCCTCCCCGTTTGCCCTCAGTCCTGCAGTGTGCCACCGTCATCGGGTTCTGCTACTGGGCCTCAGAGCTGATCCTGGCCCAGCAGCAGCAGCACAAGAAGTACCACGGCTCCCAGGTCTACGTCACCTTCGCTGTCAGCTTCTACCTGGTGGCCGGAGCTGGGGGAGCCTCCATCCTCGCCACCGCTGCCAACCTGCTGCGGCATTACCCCACCGAGGAGGAGGAGCAGGCCTTGGAGCTGCTGTCAGAGATGGAGGAGAACGAGCCTTACCCTGCGGAGTATGAGGTGATCAATCAGTTCCAGCCGCCTCCAGCTTACACCCCCTGATGCTGCGGGCCCGGGGATGGCTTCCTGCCTCCCTCAACTCTCCTTGGACTGGGGACGCCGTCCTCAGTGCTCCGCTCTGGGGCACGAGAGCAGCTCCTTGCCTCCCTAAACTCTCCTTGGATGGGGCTGCTGTCCCAGCGCTTTGCAGTCCAGGCACCTCGTGGCTCTCCTGATTTTATTTTTTTCCCACCCCCCCCCCCGTGCCGGGGGAAGAACTGCTTTTAGAACGGGATTTCTTCATCCGAAGCCTCCCTTGTTTTGATGAACTCTGTGTTGTGATTTTAACCCTTCTCTCCTCCACCAACTGAAATAACACCGCTCTGGGGCTGAGCTCTTCCCAATCCCCTGGACGATGGGGTCATCACGCTGTGCTGGAGATGAATTCCCACCCGAGAACGCGGCCCCGGCTCCGTATTTATCCATCTCCATAGGAAGTGTGCAGGTGGGAGAGGCCTTTTACAGCAGCAGCACGACTTGGGGACGGGCACAGCGCCTCTCCTGCGCCGAGCACACGCATTTTGCACTTTAACTCACGAGGCTCTGCTGATGCAGGGAGTTGAGGGGTGCAGAGCTGCTGCCCCCCAGCTCCTGTTGTTTTTAACAGAGATGAACGGAGACTTTTATACAGCGCCGGCTCTGAGGAGCGGATTGAGTCCATGCTAAGTGATGGGCTGTGGCTTTTATGCAAGATCCCAACACCTCCACCCCGATAATTCCATTCCGATGGGAATTTTGGGCTTCTTGTTCCCTTTTCGTGGCTTTGTGTCCTGCTTTGGGTCGACTGCCCCGTTCCTCTGCGCGCCCCGGGGAGGTGCTCGACCCTGAGCTCTGCAACCAGCCCTGCAGCAACCTGAGCGGCCAGCAGGGCGAGCGTTGCTTTGGGGCTGGCTGAAACAAAGAAGGGAAGCAAAGCGTTCCCACAGCCACCCCCTGAGCACCGCGCTGCTGGGAAAGCTCGGCCCCAGGAGGAGATTTAGGGCGGGAACGCTGCTGGATGCAGCTCCCACCCCTCCTCCTGCCCCGCAGCAGCACTGCTATGCCAGCAGTGACCCGGAGTCAGCGGGGCTGTGCTCGAGGAGCAGCCAGCGCTGAGCTGCGGGGGGGATTCCACGCTCCCCCCATCCCGACGCGCGCCGTGCTGCAGCCCCGGGTGCCGCCGTGTTGTCCCGGAACCCTTCAGCCCCCCCCCCCCCGTCCCCAAATCCTCCTTACCCCCCGTGATTATATGCAAGAGAGGGCTGGACTGTAAATAGTCTGTGCATAACATTGTATTTCTGTAAAAACGCGCACCGAGATAAAGGAGAATGAGACGATTTCCTGCACCTCTGCTAATCCGTGTAGCTTAAAGAGATCGGGGGGATGTGGGGGGGTCTTCGGGCCGCCCCTCGCTCACCGCAGCCCGTCCCACGGCCCGACTTTTTCTAGAGACAATAAACCCGGTGTACAGCGGTGCGGTGCGGTGCGAGCTGCAGCTCCGTTCCCTGAGCGCTGCGGCTGGGGGGGGGCGGTTGGGGGGTGGGCTCCTCCATTGGGGTGCAGAGCTCTGTGCCCCCCCCCCCCCTCACCTCCCATTGCTGTGTGCAGTCCTACGGCTGCCCTGCTCCCCAGTGAATGCATCCCGCACCCCAATGAACTGTGGGCCCCAACGCTGCGACCCCTCGTCGCCCCCCGCCCTACAGATCCCCGCAGCCCTGGGGGGGGGGTCCCAGCGTAAAGCCACGCCCCCTCCTAGCCCCGCCCTTCCCCTCTTTTCACCCAATCAGCGCGCGGGGCGGTGGCGGTCTCACCCAATGGGCGTGGCGGAGGCCGCGGCATCCAATCGGCGGCGCGTCGCTTCTTGATGACGCACAAAGGGGGGCGACGCGGCCCGCGCACAGCGGCGGCATGTTGCAGCCGCGGCGGCCGCTGCTCGGCCTGCTCGCCCGTAGCGCCCGGGCCTCCCGCCTGGGCCCCCGGCCGCCTCCATCCGCTTCTCCTAACGGCGGCGAGGCGGGGCGGCGCGGCCTGCTGGGCCTGCTGGCGCGGCAGTGCGGCTGCGTGAGCGGGCAGCGGGCGCGGAGGGCGCGGAGGGCCTGGCAGCTCGGCGGCGGCGGCGGCGGAGCGGAGGGGGCGCGGCGGGGAGGAGGAGGAGGAGGAGGAGGAGGGGGGTGGGGTGAGTGGTGGTGGTGGCGGGGGGGGCCGTTCCGCGGTCGCCCCGCCCTCTCCGCCGCCGCCGGCCGCCTTATGGCCACCCTGGCCGGGGTCTTCGTCTGGGACGGGCAGCGCATTGAGGAGGAGGAGCTGCAGCGGTGAGTGCCGCCCCCTCCCCTCCTTCCCCCCCCCGCACCCCGTAGCGTGGGGTCTCCTGAACCCCCAACCTCCCTCGCTGGGCCCTGAGGGCGCTCGCAGGTAACCTCAGGTTCCCCAGTCCCCTGAGCCCCCCCCACTGCTGCGGGTAACCCCAAAACCCCGAGTTTCCCCCACACCTGCGGGGCACCCGCTGCTCCTTCCTGACCCCCTCGGTTCGGAGTGCCCCCAAGATCCAGGGATGCCCCCAGCCTCCCCCCCAGCCCCACGTCACGGGTTCCCCCCGTAGTCGCCCCCAAATCCTTCATGGTGATCCCCACCCCCTGTGCTGGGCTGAGGGGCTCCAAACCTTCCGGTTGTTTCCCCCCAGCCCCCTCATTTAAGGCTGCCCCCCAAAACCCTCGGGCTGTTCCCCCCACAGTCCCAGTTCCTCAAATCCCTCACAGACACCCCCAGACCTCCTGTGCCTGCAGGTATCCCTCGTGCCTGGAAGTGACCCCCAAGCCCCATAGCCAGCCTTAAAGCCATGGGGCTGCCCTATTGCTGTGGGGCCGTACCCACAGCCCGACCCTTGGGGACCCCCCGGATGTTGGATTAACCCCAAACCCTCAGGGATCGCCTGCAACCAGAAGGGCTGTGCCTTCATCTGCCCCAAATCCAGCACCTCTGTGGCATCAGCGGGGCTGTAGGGTCGCCCCCTCACACCCCAAATCCCCCTGGTTGGAATCTTCTATGAGGAAATGGGGGTTTGCTGCCCCCAAACCAGCGCGGTGGGACGAGGATGGACGGCAGCTTTGTGCTGCTTCTTGCAGACATCAAGGTGTCATTTAGGCCTAATTGTTGTGCACAAGGGAGAGACGAGTCAGGGCAGGTAATTAAAACTTAATTGGGTGTCGTGGGGCAGCGCTGCGCTGTCCTTCTCTTTGCTCCTGCTGCGCTCTGAGGATGTGGCATTGCCATAAGGAGCTTAGCTGATATTTAATTAAACCCGCAGCTTAACGAAGCTGCCCCTTCACCCCAGCGATGCCATCGTCGGCCGCTCGAGGAGTGCAGCCTCCTGTGAAATAAATCACGGGGCTGTTTGTCCTCCTTGGGGTGTGTGGGGAAGCGTGCAGGTGGCTCAGTGCGTTCGTTAGGGCTGTGCTAATTGCTGTCGTGTAATTGCATCTCGGGGGGGCACGGAGGTGAAGCTGGGGGGGGGGGGCTGAGAGGGAGGGGGGGGCGATTGAGGGCTCTGGGCTGGAATGGCTGAGTCCCCTCCAGCCTTTTGTTTTGGGGTTTTGGTGGTTGTGGAGCTGTGGTTATTTGGGGTTCTCCAGCCTCTGCTCTCTGCTCTGCCATCTCTGGTTGCTGCCTGTGGTTTCTCTGTGTCCCCCCTGTCCTCCCCCCAGCCGTGCCCTCTGGCTGCGGTGCTCAGGCACAGCTCCTGCACTGACTCAGCACCACCCCAGCGCTGCTCTGCCTCACAGATGGGCTCATCCCCAGAGCCACAGAAGCATTTTCCAATCGGAGAAACACCTCTTGGATCCCAGTGCCCACCGCCCCCATCCCTCAGTGCCCCCACTGACCCCGGGTGGCTTCTGGCCAGGCAGCAGAACCGCTCTCCTTTGCCTTCCAGGCCAGGCTGGATGTGGCTGTGGGCAGCCTGGGCTGCTGGTTGGTGACCCTGCGCACAGCAGGGGGTTGGAACTGGATGATCGTTGTAATCGTTTTCCAGCCGTTCTGTGGTTCGTTTGTCAGATCTCCACTTGGGGAGAAGTGCTCCTTCCCTCAGCCACCCCCCCGGGGTGCTTCCCCTGCAGGCCCTGCGCTGCTTCCTCACGATGCATCAAGTGTGGGGCAGCTGCTGCAGCAGCGACACCCCCAGAAGGGCTGAGCTGGGGGGAATTGGGCCTTAAAGACCCCATGATTCCGACCCTGATGCCGTGGGCTGTTTGCCCCCTATCAAACCGGGTCGCCCACGGCCGCATCCAGCCTGGCTGAGGTCCTGCTGCCAACTGCTGCTTTTCTTCCACCCCCCCCCCCCCCCCCTCCTCCCAGCTCAGCCCAGGAGATGCAGCGCATGCAGAACTTGGCCGTCCCGCTGCAGGGGGGGCTCTGGGTGAGCCCCCCTTCTTGGACCCCCCATCAGAGCGGGATGCTGTGTCAGCCCCCGGCGAGCAGCCCTGGGAGATGGTGATGGATAAGAA
Source organism: Meleagris gallopavo (assembly GCF_905368555.1). Classification (NCBI taxonomy): domain Eukaryota; kingdom Metazoa; phylum Chordata; class Aves; order Galliformes; family Phasianidae; genus Meleagris; species Meleagris gallopavo. Next base: position 3,302,844 of record NC_139427.1, read on the forward strand.
GCAATTCAAGCTGTGGCGGCGTCCCATCGAAGGCACACATCTCTACCAGTACCGAGGTGACCCCCCCTTGCTCCCCCCCCCCCAGCCCTGGGAAGCCCTCCAAGTGTGGGGCTGATCCCTGACAGCTCTCTTTCCATTGCAGTTTTTGGGACGTACACAGACGTGACCCCCAGGCAGTTCTTTAACGTGCAGGTGGGTGTGCTGGGGGGAGGGGGGGGGGGGGAGAGGAGTCCTGCCCCAGAGCCGTGGGGGGGATGGGTGTCACCTTGGGGGTGTCACCTTGGGGGTGTCACCTTGGGGATGGCGCAAAGCAGCCCTGCCGGGTCCCACAGCTCATCTGAGCTGGAAGCAAAACGCTGCTCCACATTTCTGCTCTCCCTGCCCCTCCTGCTGCCCCACAGGGCTTTCCTTTCTCGGAGCTCCAAACCCTGGCTGCGATGAGGTGCGTTTCCCCAGGACGGAGGCCAGGGCCGGTTGCCATCCCATAATGCTGCCGTTGGTTGTGACGTTGGCTTTGCTGTGCTCTTGCCAGCTGGACACCGAATACAGGAAGAAGTGGGATTCGTTGGTCATCAAACTGGACGTGATAGAGAGGGACGCAGCCACCGGATCCGAGGTGATCCATTGGGTCACGCACTTCCCGGTGAGCTCCCACCCCATCCCAGAGCCCCCCGTGGGGCTGACCCCCCCCTCTGCCGTGGGGCTGACCCCCCCCCGCCGTGGGGCTGACCCCCGTTCTGTTCCAGTACCCCATGTACTCCAGGGATTACGTGTACGTACGGCGGTACCCCCAGCGTGGACAAGGAGAGCAACCTGATGGTGTTGGTGTCCCGGTGGGTTGGTGTTGGTGTCGCAGGGAGGCACCAGCCTGCTTTTGTCACCTTTCCGTGCTGATGGAACTGAATTGGGGGCGGTGGGGGGGGGGGGGGGGGGAATCCCATCAGCTCTGCTTTCAGCTGCCCCAAAATCTCTGGGATCCAGCTGGGCATCGTGGTGTTATTCTCACCGCCACCCCTGCCATCCCCTCTCCTATCTGCTTCCATCTCCCCATCTCCTTCCCCCCCTCCTTCCTTTCCTTTCTTTCCCCTCTTCTCCGTTTCCTCCCTTCCTCCCCCCCTTCTGTTCCTCCCCCCCCTTTCTGTCCCCTCTCCCAAATTTTCTCCCATCTCCCTCCCATCCTCTCCCCCGTTTCCTCCCATCCTCTCCATCCTCCCTTCCTTCCCCCCCCTTCTGTCCCTCTTCCAAATTTCCTCCCATTCACCCCTCTCCTCCATCCTCCCTTCTTTCCTCTCCCTCCCCGTCTGCCTCCCCCATTTCCTTCCACCACCCCTCTCCTGCCCTCCATCCTCCCTTCCTTCCCCCCTTTCTCCCCCTCTCCCAAATTTCCTCCCATCTACCCCTCTCCTCCTCCATCTTCCCTTCTTTCCTCCCCCGTTTCTGCCTCCCTCTCCCCCATTTCCTCCCATCTACCCCTCTCTCCTCCTCCTCCATCCTCCCTTCCTTCCTCCCCCCCCTTTCTGCCCCCTCTCCCAAATTTCCTCCCATCCTCCCCTCTCCTCCCCCCCCTTTTGTACCCTCTCCCCTCCTCCTCCATCCTCCCTTTCTTCCTCTCCCCCCCCTTTCTTCCCCCTCTTCCCCATTTCCTCCCATCCTCCCCTCTCCCCACCTTTCTGCCCCCTCTCCCAAATTTCTTCCCATCTACCCCTCTCCCCTTCTCCTCCATCCTCCCTTCCTTCCTCCCCCCCTTTCTGCCCCTCTCCCCCCCTTTCTGCCCCTCTCCCCCCCTTTCTGCCCCTCTCCCCCCCTTTCTGCCCCTCTCCCCCCCTTTCTGCCCCTCTCCCCCCCTTTCTTCCCATCCTCCTCTCTCCCTCCCCCCCTTCTGCACCCTCTCCCCTTCTCCTCCATCCTCCCTTCCTTCCTCCCCACCTTTCTGCTCTCTCTCCATTTCCTCCCATCCTCCCCTCTCCCCTCCTCCATCCCTTCCTTCTTGCCTCCTCCCTCCCCCCCTTTCTGCCCCCTCTCCCTCATTTCCTCCCATCCTCCCCTCTCCTCCTCTCCATCCTCCCTTCCTTCCCCCCTCTTTCTTCCCCTTCTCCCCCATTTCCTCCCATCCTCCCGTCTTCCCCCCCCTCTGCACCTTCTCCCCTTCTCCTCCATCCTCCCTTCCTTCCTCCCCACCTTTCTGCCCCCTCTCCCCCATTTCCTCCCATCTACCCCTCTCCTCTCCTCCTCCATCCTCCCTTCCTTCCTCCCCCCCTTTCTTCCCCTTCTCCCCCATTTCCTCCCATCCTCCCGTCTTCCCCCCCCCTCTGCACCTTCTCCCCTTCTCCTCCATCCTCCCTTCCTTCCTCCCCACCTTTCTGCCCCCTCTCTCCCATTTCCTCCCATCCTCCCTTCCCTCTCCCCCCCTTTCTGCCCCTCTCCCCCCCTTTCTGCCCCTCTCCCCCCCTTTCTGCCCCTCTCCCCCCCTTTCTGCCCCTCTCCCCCCCTTTCTGCCCCTCTCCCCCCCTTTCTGCCCCTCTCCCCCCCTTTCTGCCCCTCTCCCCTTCCACCCCCCAGTGCTGTAGAGCACCCCAGTGTCCCGGAGCACCCAGACTACGTTCGTGTCCGCACCTACACATCCCAGATGGTCATCCGACCCCACAAAACCTTTGACGAGGTGCGTGTGGGGCGGGGGGGGGGAGGTGTGTGTGTGGGGGGGGCACGCAGGACCCCCCCCCCGTTATGAGCCCTCCATGGAGAGGAGCACGCCGTGCCCTGGGGCTGGAGAACACAGCAGTGCTGCTCCCTTTGCAGAACGGGTTTGATTACCTGCTGACCTACAGCGACAACCCACAGACGGTGTTCCCGCGGTACTGCGTCAGCTGGATGGTGTCAAGCGGTGAGGATGGGACCCCCCCCCTTCCCCCCCCCCCCTCCAAAATATGGGTGGTGGGAGGGCTTGGGAATGCATCCCCCCCCTCTCCAAGGTGTGGGGTTGTGTGGCTGCCTGCATTTTGCTTTGGGGGGGGGCTGGGGGGGTCCCATCTGCAAGTGGCTCTGTGCTCCAATCCTGGGGGTGGGGGGGGCCTGTGCTTCCCCCCCCCACCCCGATAGGGCTGAGAAAAGGGGGCGGGGGGGGAAATAAAAGCAGAAGTGCTGCTTGTGACACTCAGCCGTGGTTTCAACACAGCGCTGCGGTCACACGGAGCTCAGGGCAGGAAATGGGGGGGTGAAATGAGAGAGGAGAGTGCAGTGAAATGGGGGGGCGGGGGGGATGTGGGGCTCAGTGCTGCCTTTGCCCCCCCCTCCCCATCCTTTTTTTTCCTCCCCCCCCCCCCCCCCCCCAGGCATGCCCGATTTCCTGGAGAAGCTGCACACGGCTGCCCTGAAAGCCAAGAAGCTGGAGGTGGAGGTGCGGGATTACATGGCAGCCAAACCCCCCCCCGAAAACAGCGATGGCAAGGGGGCGGCTGTGCCCCCCCAGCATCAGGGGGAGGGGGGACGCAGCCCCGCACAGCTGGACTACGCATAGGGCTGGGGGGGGGCTGGGGGGTGCTGCCCCCCCCCTTCTGTTCCCATCCCCTTTCCCCCCCCCCCCCCATGGAAAGAATGCATTGGAAAATATCAGCACAGACAGCAGCCCCCCCCCCCTCATCCACCTCGATGACTTTGGGGGGGTTTGGGGGTTGGGGGGGGGTCCTACATTCAGTGCTGTGGGCCCCCCCTCGCTGAGGGATCAGCGCCGCATCCCCACCCCCCCACGTTTCTTCTTTCTGGGTTGGTTTTTGGCTGCTGCTGCTTTGGGGGGGGGGGGGTGACCCCAAACCACAGCCCCCAATCCCACCCTGGGCTGGGCTGCAGTCGTTGGGGCTGATCTTATGGGGGGGGGGCTTTGGGGGGGGGGTCGTGTCAATAAATCGTGGTAGCAGCCGAGCTGTGGGGCAGTGCTGAACGTGGGGGGGGGGAAATGAGCCCAGGTGTGGGGTGAGACCCCCACCTACAAAGAGGTGTTGGTCCCCAACGTCCCATAGGACTTAGTATTGGGGGGGGGGGTCGGAATGTGGTGGGGGGGGGGACATGTGGGACCACCTTGGTGGCACTATGGGGTGACAGCCCCTCCCCCCCCCCCGGTGACAGCCCCCCCCTCCCAGGCCCGCCTGCCCCACACCATCCAGGCCCCCCAAGCACTGCTGTGCCCCCTCCCATGGGGATGAGGACCCCCCCCCCCGAAGGGTTCTGTGGGGTGCAGGGAGGTGCCCCCAAGATGTGGGGCAGGGCTGCGTGGCAGCAACGTGGAGCATTTATTGCACATGGGACAACGTGTCCGACAGCAGCGGGGGGGGGAAAGGCAGCAAAGCGTTGGGGGGGGGAGGGGGTTGCAGACCCCATAATTCCCCCCCCCCCCAGTGCCCTCCCCATAGGCAAAGGAGGGGAAATGTCCCTGAGACGGAGTCCTCGGTCTGGGGGGGGGGCACCCCTGGGGACTGTCGTACCAAAAAGCCCCAAAAAAGTGGGGGGGGGTGTCCCAAAAGCTCCCCAAAGGGTAGGGGGTCCCAAACCCCCCCCCCAAAAAAAAGGAGATGGTCGCAAAAAGGAGGGGGGGGCTCCCGAACCCCAAAGGGTTGGGATCTCAGATAACCTCAAAAAAAGGGGAGGTCCCCAAATGGGTGGGGGTCTCGAATTCCAAAAGGGGGGGGACCCCAAAAGGGTGGGGGTCCTGGAACCCCAAAGTGGGGGGGCTCAAATTCCAAAAGGGGGGGGGACCCTGAACCCCAAAGGGTGGGGGTCCCAAATCCCGAAGTGGAAGGGTGGAGGTTTTGGGACCCCCAAGTGGGGATCCTAAATGCTAAAGGAGGACCCCAAAAGGGTGGGGGTCTCCAATTCCAAAAGGGGGGGGGGACCCTGAACCCCGAAGTGGGGGGGGGTCTCAAAGGGGTGGGGGGTCTTCGAACCTCAAAGTAGGGGGTAACAAATTCCAAAAACAGGGGTCCCAAAGTAGGGAATCCCAAAAAGGGTGGGGGTCACAAACCCCAAAGTGGGGGGGTCCCAAAAAGGGTGGGGGTCTCAAACCCCAAATGAGGACCCCAAAAGGGTGGGGGTCCTGCAACCCCAAAGTATGGGTGTCAAATCCCAAAAAGGGGGGGGGGGGGGATCCCAAACCCCAAAATGGGGATCCCAGAAGGGTGGGGATCTTGGATCCCAAACGGATTCCCCAAAAGACCGGGGGGAGGGGGGGGGGGGGGTCCCAACAGCCCCCCATAAGGGAGCAGATCCCCGAACCCCACAGCCTGGGGGTCCCACCCCACATCCCCCCCATCACAGCAGGTTCCTGTTGCGTTTTGGGATCACTTTGCGCACCGTGCGCCGCTCGGAAATGTTCCTTTTGACGCGGGGGGGTCCCGGGGGGGCCGTTTCGGGGCCCAGCGCAGGGCTGGAATGGGCCCTGGTGAGGGTGGGGGGCTCAGGAGGGACCCCCCCTTCCCAGCTCTCCAGGTCCCGCTCTGTGTTCAGCCACGTCTCCAGCAGCCTCACGTAGGTCTCGTAGCGCCGGCACTGCGGCCCCATAAAAGGAAACGGGGTTTTGGGGTCACCCCCTGCCACCCCCCCCCCCCCCCCCCCAAAAAAAAAAGCCCTATAGATGTGTGGGGTCCCGTATCTTCTCACTTCACTCCACTCCCCATCCCAACACCTCGCATCTTTCCCCTGGATCCTAGGATGCCCCTGAGCCGGTACCCCAAATGCAGACCCCAAACCTGCCCCTAAAACATCCCACATCTGCCCCCTCCCAACCCCAAACCTGCCCCCAGACCCCCAAACATCCCAAACCTGCCCCCCCCCCCCAAATCTGCCCCCAGACCCCAAAACATCCCACATCTGCCCCCAGACCCCCACACACTCCACATCTGCCCCCTCCCAACCCCAAACCTGCCCCCAGACCCCAAAACATCCCACATCTGCTCCCTCCTGATCCCAAACCTGCCCCCAGACCCCAAAACATCCCAAACCTGCCCCCCCAACCCCACATCTGCCCCCAAACCCCCAAATACCCCACATCTGCTCCCTCCCGAACCCAAACCTGCCCCCAGACCCCCATACACCCCACATCTGCCCCCCTCCCAACCCCAAATCTGCCCCCAGACCCCAAAACATCCCACATCTGCCCCCGTGATCCCAAATCTGCCCCCAGACCGCAAAACATCCCACATCTGCCCCCCAGACCCCCACACACCCCACATCTGCCCCCGTGATCCCAAATCTGCCCCCAGACCCCAAAACATCCTACATCTGCCCCCGTGATCCCAAATCTGCCCCCAGACCCCCAAACATCCCACATCTGCCCCCGTGATCCCAAATCTGCCCCCAGACCCCAAAACATCCTACATCTGCCCCCGTGATCCCAAATCTGCCCCCAGACCCCAAAACATCCTACATCTGCCCCCGTGATCCCAAATCTGCACCCAGGCCCTAAAACATCCCAAATCTGCCCCCAGACCCCCACACACCCCACATCTGCCCCCGTGATCCCAAATCTGCCCCCAGACCCCAAAACATCCCACATCTGCCCCCATGATCCCAAATCTGCACTCAGGCCCTAAAACATCCCACATTTGCCCCCCTCCCAACCCCAAACCTGCCCCCACACCCCAAAACATCCCACATCTGCCCCCCAAACATCCCACATCTGCCCCTCCCAACCCCAAACCTGCCCCAGACACCCAAACATCCCAAACCTGCCCCCCCAACCCCAAATCTGCCCCCAGACCCCAAAACATCCCACATCTGCCCCCCAGACCCCCACACACCCCACATCTGCCCACGTGATCCCAAATCTGCCCCCAGACCCCAAAACATCCCACATCTGCCCCCGTGATCCCAAATCTGCCCCCAGACCCCAAAACATCCCACATCTGCCCCCGTGATCCCAAATCTGCACTCAGGCCCTAAAACATCCCACATTTGCCCCCCTCCCAACCCCAAACCTGCCCCCACACCCCAAAACATCCCACATCTGCTCCCTCCTGATCCCAAACCTGCCCCCAGACCCCAAAACATCCCAAACCTGCCCCCCAACCCCACATCTGCCCCCAAACCCCCAAATACCCCACATCTGCCCCCTCCTGACCGCAAACCTGCCCCCAGACCCCAAACACCCCACATCTATCCCCTGCTGACCCCAAACCTGCCCCCAAACCATCCCACATTTGCCCCCCCAGACCCCAAACCTTCTCCTTCTGACCCCAAAATGCCCCCCCAGTCCCCTCGCCCCCCAAATCTCCTCCCTCTGACCCCAAACTTGGTTCCTTTGCCCTATATCTGCTCCCCAAGCACCCCAAATCTGGTCCTTTAAACCCCATATCCGTCTCCCGAGACCCCTGAGCACCCCAAAAGCAGTTCCCCTGACCCCATATGTTCCCCTCAAGACCCCCAAGGACCCCAAATGTGGACCCTCTGACCCCATATCTGCCCCCCAAGACCCCAAGCACCCCAAATGCACTTCTTTAACCCCATATGTGCCCCACAAGACTCCCAGGTGCCCCACAGGCAGCTCTTGACCCCATAAGTGGTCTCCCATAAGTGCCCTCTGAGCGCCCCAAACATGGATCCCTTGATCCCAAATGTTCCCCTCAAGACCCCCAAGGACCCTAAATGTGGACCCTCTGGCCTCGTATCTCCCTCCAAGACCCCAAAGTGCCCCCAGTGCAGTTCTTTGACCCCATATCTGCCCCCCAAGGACCCCAAATGTGGTCCCTCTGGCCTCATATCTCTCCCCAAGACCCCATAAGTGCCCCCATTGCACTTCCTTTGACCCCATATCTGCCCCTAAAACCCCCAAGAACCCTAAATGTGGTCCCTCTGGCCTCATATCTTCCCCCAAGACCCCTAAGTGCCCCCAGTGCAGTTCTTTGACCCCATATCCGCCCCCTAAGCCCCCAAGCACCCCAAAGGCAGCTCTTGACCCCATAAATGCCCCCTGGGCGTCCCAAACATGGTTCCTTTGACCCCATATCTGCCCCCCAAGGACCCCAAATGTGGACCCTCTGGCCTCGTATCTCACCCCAAGACCCCATAAGTGCCCTCAATGTAGTTCCTTTGACCCCATATCCGTCCCCGAAGACCCCCAAGCACCCCAAAGGCAGCTCCTTTGACCCCACAAGTGCCCCGAGAGTCCCAAACATGGTTCCTTTGACCCATATCTGCCCCCCAAAACCCCAAAGAACCCTAAATGTGGACCCTTTGACCTCATATCTCCCCAGAAGACCCCATAAGTGCCCCCAATGCAGTTCTTTGACCCCATATCTGCCCCCAAAGACCCCCAAGCACCCCAAAGGCAGCTCTTGACCCCATAAATGTCCCCTGGGTACCCTAAACATGGTTCCTTTGACCCCATATCTGCCCCCCAAGATCCCCAAGAACTCTAAATGTGGTCCCTCTGGCCTCGTATCTCACCCCAAGACCCTGTAAGTGCCCCCAGTGCTGTTATTTGACCCCATATCCGCCCCCTAAGCCCCCAAGCACCCCAAAGGCAGCTCCTTTGACCCCACAAGTGCCCCGAGAGTCCCAAACATGGTTCCTTTGACCCCATATCTGCCCCCAAGAACCCTAAATGTGCTCCCTCTGGCCTCATATCTCCCCAGAAGACCCCATAAGTGCCCCCAATGCAGTTCTTTGACCCCATATCCGCCCCCAAAGACCCCCAAGCATCCCAAAGGCAGCTCCTTTGACCCCACAAGTGCCCCAAGAGTCCCAAACATGGTTCCTTTGACCCCATATCTGCCCCCCAAGGACCCCAAATGTGGTCCCTCTGGCCTCGTATCTCACCCCAAGACCCCATAAGAGCCCTCAATGCAGTTCCTTTGACCCCATATCCGCCCCCTAAGCCCCCAAGCACCCCAAAGGCAGCTCCTTTGACCCCACAAGTGCCCCGAGAGTCCCAAACATGGTTCCTTTGACCCCATATCTGCCCCCCAAGGACCCTAAATGTGGATCTTCTGGCCTCGTATCTCACCCCAAGACCCCATAAGTGCCCCCAATGCAGTTCTTTGACCCCATATCCGCCCCCTAAGCCCCCAAGCACCCCAAAGGCAGCTCGTCTGACCCCACAAGTGCCCCAAGAGTCCCCGTCACCCCGCAGACCCCCCCCCACCTCGTACACCAGGTGCTCCCTGTGCAGCCGCTGCTCCTCCAGCTCCCGACCCCGGCTGCGTTTCTCCGGAAGGTTCCTCTGCAGCTCCAGCAGCTCCTGCTCCGCTCGCTCCATCCACGCCTCGTGTGCGCGCTGCTGCTCCTCCTGCGGGGTGACCCCATATTGGCCCCATAGAGTCCCCATAGAGTCCACATAGAGTCCACATAGAGTCCACATAGAGTCCCCATATTGGCCCCATAGAGCCCCCATAGAGTCCCCATATTGGCCCCATGGAGTCCACATAGAGTCCCCATATTGGCCCCATAGAGCCCCCATAGAGTCCCCATATTGGCCCCATAGAGTCCCCATATTGGCCCCATGGAGTCCACATAGAGTCCCCATATTGGCCCCATAGAGCCCCCATAGAGTCCCCATATTGGCCCCATAGAGCCCCCATAGAGTCCCCATATTGGCCCCATGGAGTCCCCATAGAGTCCCCATATTGGCCCCATAGAGTCCCCATAGAGTCCCCATATTGGCCCCATGGAGTCCACATAGAGTCCCCATATTGGCCCCATAGAGCCCCCATAGAGTCCCCATATTGGCCCCATAGAGCCCCCATAGAGTCCCCATATTGGCCCCATAGAGCCCCCATAAAGTCCCCATATTGGCCCCATGGAGTCCACATAGAGTCCCCATATTGGCCCCATAGAGCCCCCATAGAGTCCCCATATTGGCCCCATAGAGCCCCCATAGAGTCCCCATATTGGCCCCATAGAGCCCCCATAGAGTCCCCATATTGGCCCCATAGAGCCCCCATAGAGTCCCCATATTGGCCCCATAGAGTCCCCATAGAGTCCCCATATTGGCCCCATAGAGCCCCCATAGAGTCCCCATATTGGCCCCATGGAGTCCACATAGAGTCCCCATATTGGCCCCATAGAGCCCCCATAGAGTCCCCATATTGGCCCCATAGAGCCCCCATAGAGTCCCCATATTGGCCCCATGGAGTCCACATAGAGTCCCCATATTGGCCCCATGGAGTCCCCATAGAGTCCCCATATTGGCCCCATAGAGTCCCCATAGAGTCCCCATATTGGCCCCATGGAGTCCACATAGAGTCCCCATATTGGCCCCATGGAGTCCACATAGAGTCCCCATATTGGCCCCATAGAGTCCCCATAGAGTCTCCATATTGGCCCCATAGAGCCCCCATAGAGTCCCCATATTGGCCCCATGGAGTCCACATAGAGTCCCCATATTGGCCCCATAGAGCCCCCATAGAGTCCCCATATTGGCCCCATAGAGTCCCCATAATGTCCCCATAGAGTCCCCATATTGGCCCCATAGAGTCCCCGTAGAGTCCCCATATTGGCCCCATGGAGTCCCCAAAGCGTCCCCACAGAGTCCCCATGGTATCACCATAGAGCCCCCATAGAGCCCCCATATTGGCCCCATAGAGTCCCCATAGAGTCCCCATATTGGCCCCATAGAGTCCCCATAGAGTCCCCATATTGGCCCCATGGAGTCCCCATATTGGCCCCATGGAGTCCCCAAAGCGTCCCCATAGAGTCCCCATGGTTGTCTACATGGTGGCCCCATAGAGTCCCCAAAGTGTCCCATAGAGTCCCCATGGTTGTCTACATGGTGGCCCCATAGAGCCCCCATAGAGCCCCCATAGTGTCCCCATAGAGTCCCCATATTGGCCCCATAGAGTCCCCAAAGAGTCCCCATGGTTGTCTACGTGGTGGCCCCATAGAGCCCCCATAGAGCCCCCATAGTGTCCCCATAGAGTCCCCAAAGTGTCCCCATATTGGCCCCACAGCATCCGCATAGAGTCCCCAGAGCGTCCCCACAGAGTTCCCATAGTGGCCCCATGGAGTCCCCAAAGCGTCCCCATAGAGTCCCCATGGTTGTCTACATGGTAGCCCCATAGAGCCCGCATAGTGTCCCCAAAGCATCCCCATATTGGCCCCATAGCATCCGCATAGAGTCCCCATAGTGTCCCCATAGAGTCCCCAAAGTGTCCCCATAGAGTCCCCATGGTTGTATACATGGTGGCCCCATAGAGCCCGCATAGTGTCCCCATATTGGCCCCATAGAGTCCCCAGAGTGTCCCCATATTGGCCCCACAGCATCCGCATAGAGTCCCCAAAGCATCCCCATAGAGTCCCCATGGTTGTATACATGGTGGCCCCATAGAGCCCCCATAGAGCCCCCATAGTGTCCCCATAGAGTCCCCATATTGGCCCCATGGAGTCCCCAAAGCGTCCCCATATTGGCCCCATAGCATCCGCATAGAGTCCCCAAAGTGTCCCCATAGAGTCCCCATGGTTGTATACATGGTGGCCCCATAGAGCCCCCATAGTGTCCCCATAGAGTCCCCATATTGGCCCCATGGAGTCCCCAAAGCATCCCCATAGTGTCCCCATGGTTGTCTACATGGTGCCCCATAGAGTCCCCATAGAGTCCCCATAGTGTCCCTATTGAGTCCCCATGATTGTCTACATGGTGGCCCCATAGTGTCCCCACGGTGTCCCCATAGTGTCCCCATGGTTGTCTACATGGTGTCCCCATGGAGTCCCCATAGAGCCCCCATAGAGTCCTCCCAGTGTCCCCACGACGCCCCTTGTTGCCCCCTTGTCGTCCCCCCGCGGCCCCTCCCCACTCACAGGCGAGCAGCGGCTGGGCGCAGCAGGCAGGATGGGCCGCGCCAAGCGGCGCTGGGAGCCGACGGCGGCGGGAAACGGCGGCGAGGAGAGGAGGGCGGCCGCCAGGTTGAGGCGGGAGATCCAGGCCGTCATGTCCGCCTCGCTCCTGGGGGCGGCACGGCTCAGCGCCCGCGGCCCCACGCCCGCCATCTTGTGCCCCACCTTGCCCCGTGGCGGCCATTTTGCCTACTACCACCTTGCCCCCATGGCGGCCATCTTGCCCTACCACCTTGCCTCATGGCGGCCATCTTGCCCACCACCACCTTGCCCCCATGGCGGCCATCTTGCCCCATTGCCATCTTGCCTCATGGCAGCCATCTTGCCCCACTGCCTACACGGTGTCCCCATAGAGTCTCCCCATCTTGCCCCATGGCGGCCATCTTGCCCCACTGCCTACACAGTGTCCCCATAGAGTCTCCCCATCTTGCCCCATGGTGGCCATCTTGCCCCACGGCGGCCATCTTGCCCTACTGCCTTACACGGTGTCCCCATAGAGTCCCCCCATCTTGCCCCATAGTGGCCATCTTGTCTCAGCAACATCTTCCCCCATGGCAGCCATCTTGCCCCATGGCGGCCATCTTGCCCCATGGTGGCCATCTTGCCTCACTGCCATCTTGCCCCATGACAGCCATCTTGCCCCACTGCCATCTTGCCTCATGGTGGCCATCTTGCCCCATGACAGCCATCTTGCCCCACTGCCATCTTGCCCCATGGTGGCCATCTTGCCCCATGACAGCCATCTTGCCCCACTGCCATCTTGCCCCCATGCCGGCCATCTTGCCCCACTGCCATCTTGCCTCATGGTGGCCATCTTGCCCTACCACCATCTTGCCCCACAGCAGCCGTCTTGCCCCACTGCCTACACGGTGTCCCCATAGAGTCCCCCCATCTTGCTCCATGGTGGCCATCTTGCCTCAGCAAACATCTTCCCCTATGGCAGCCATCTTGCCCTATGGTGGCCATCTTGCCCCACTGCCATCTTGCCCTACCACCACCTTGCTCCCATGGAAGCCATCTTGCCCCACTGCCATCTTGCCCCCAGGGCAGCCATCTGCCCCACTGCAGCCATTTTGCCCTACCACCACCTTGCCCACTTGGCAGCTATCTTGCCCCCATGGCAGCTATCTTGCCCTACCGCCATCTTGCCCCATAGCAGCCGTCTTGCCCTACTACCACCTTGTCCCTTTGTAAGCCAACTTGCCCCATGGTGGCCATCTTGCCCCACCATCATCTTACCCCCATGGCAGCCATCTTGCCCCCCACCTCCTCACCCACTTGGCAGCCATCTTGCCCTACCACCATCTCGCCCTCCACCACCTTGCCCCCTTGGCAGCCATCTTGCCCTACCGCCATCTTGCCCCATAGCAGCCATCTTGCCCTACTACCACCTTGTCCCTTCGTAAGCCAACTTGCCCCATAGTGGCCATCTTGCCCCACCATCATCTTACCCCCGTGGCAGCCATCTTGCCCCATAGTGGCCATCTTGCCCCACCATCATCTTACCCCCGTGGCAGCCATCTTGCCCCATAGTGGCCATCTTGCCTCACTACCACCTTGTCCCTGTGGCAGCCATCTTGCCCCCCCACCTCCTCACCCACTTGGCAGCCATCTTGTCCTACTACCATCTCGCCCTCCACCACCTTGCCCCCTTGACAGCCATCTTGCCCTACTACCACCTTGTCCCTTTGTAAGCCAACTTGCCCCATAGTGGCCATCTTGCCCCATCATCATCTTACCCCCATGGCAGCCATCTTGCCCCATAATGGCCATCTTGCCTCACTACCACCTTGTCCCTGTGGCAGCCATCTTGCCCCCCACCTCCTCACCCACTTGGCAGCCATCTTGTCCTACCACCATCTCGCCCTCCACCACCTTGCCCCCTTGGCAGCCATCTTGCCCTACTACCACCTTGTCCCTTTGTAAGCCAACTTGCCCCATAGTGGCCATCTTGCCCCACCATCATCTTACCCCCATGGCAGCCATCTCGCCCCATAATGGCCATCTTGCCTCACTACCACCTTGTCCCTGTGGCAGCCATCTTGCCCCCCCACTTCCTCACCCACTTGGCAGCCATCTTGCCCTACCACCATCTCGCCCTCCACCACCTTGCCCCCTTGGCGGCCATCTTGCCCTATGGCGGCCACCTTGTCCTTATGGCAGCCACCTCACCCCACGGCCCCGCTGCAGGGCAGACTCACGAGGCCTGGAAGAGCAGGACGCGGCGGTCGGCCGTCTGCAGGCGGAAGACGTGTGGCCGCTTGGTGTACTTGCTGGCTCTCTCAGCCAACGCATGATGGATGCCCAGGGGCTCCTCGGCCTCGGCTGTGGGGTCGGGGCCACGTTGCGCAGAGCCGGCTTTGAGGAAGTAGAGCAGCGTGCCCCTCAGCACGGTGTGGAAGGACTTCCAGCCCCTCCGGCCCCACGGCGCTGTGGGGAGAAGGAGAGGGGTTGGGTTCCCAAGGATCCCCCATTTTCCCCTTGGTTCTACAGAACACCTCCATTTCGCCGCCCAGGCCCATAAACAAACACCCCAAATTTGATTCCTTTCATCCAAATCTGCCCCCAGACCCCAAACACCCCAAACCTGCTCCGTTTGGACCCCAAACCTGCTCCACAGACCCCACAACACCCCAAATCCCCAATGTTTCCTCCCCCAAAGCCCCCAAAACACCCCAAATCTAGGTCCCTGAACAACCCAAACCTGATCCCTTTGACCCAAATGTGCCCCCAGACCTCAAACACCCCAAACCTGCTCTCCTTGGACCCCAAACCTGCTCCTCAGACCCCAGAACGCCCCAAGCCTGTTTCCTTCAGACCCCAACTTTTCCTCCCCCATACATCTCCAAAACACCCTAAATTTACCTCCCAGGCCCCCAAACAGCCCAAATCTGATTCCTTTCATCCAAATCTGCCCCCAGATCCCCAAACACCCCAAACCTGCTTCCCTCGGATCCCAAATCTGTTCCTCAGGCTCCTGAACACCCCAAACCTGCTGCCTTTGAACCCCTAATTTTCCTTCCCCATACACACCCAAAATACCCTAAATTTTCCCCCAGCTCCCCAAACACCTCAAACCTGCTCCCCTTGGTCCCCAAAGTTGCCCCTCTTGGACCCCAACTCTGCTCCTCAGACCCCAGAACACCCCAAACCTGCTCCCAACTTTTCTTCCCCCCATAACCCCCCAAAGTGTCCCCCAGACCCTTAAACAAACACCTCAAATCTGATTCCTTCCACCCAAATCTGCCCTCAGACCCCCAAACACCCCAAACCTGCTCCACAGACCCCACAACACCCCAAATCCCCAATGTTTCTTCCCCAAAGCCCCCAGAACACCCCAAATCTAGGTCCCTGAACAACCCAAACCTGATCCCTTTGACCCAAATGTGCCCCCAGACCTCAAACACCCCAAACCTGCTCTCCTTGGACCCCAAACCTGCTCCTCAGACCCCAGAACGCCCCAAGCCTGTTTCCTTCAGACCCCAACTTTTCCTCCCCCATACATCTCCAAAACACCCTAAATTTACCTCCCAGGCCCCCAAACACCCCAAATCTGATTCCTTCCACCCAAATCTGCCCTCAGACCCCCAAACACCCCAAACCTGCTCCCCTTGGACCCCAAACCTGTTCCTCACACCCCAGAACACCCCAAACCTGCTCCTCTCGGGCCCCAATCTTTCCTCCCCCTATACACCCCCAAACTGCCCCCCAAAACCCTTAAATCCCCAAACCTCCTCCCCTCCCCCTTACACCTTCCTCCCCCAGGCTCCAAAATTCACCCCTCGACCCCAAATCCACCCTCAGACTCCCACCCCATCACCTCCCCAGCCCCACATCCCCTCCCCCGACCCCAAATCCACCCTCAGACTCCCACCCCATCACCTCCCCCAGCCCCACATCCCCTCCCCGACCCCAAATCCACCCTCAGACTCCCACCCCATCACCTCCCCCAGCCCCACATCCCCTCCCCCGACCCCAAATCCACCCTCAGACTCCCACCCCATCACCTCCCCCAGCCCCACATCCCCTCCCCCGACCCCAAATCCACCCTCAGGCTCCCACCCCATCACCTCCCCCAGCCCCACATTCCCTCCCCCGACCCCAAATCCACCCTCAGACTCCCACCCCATCACCTCCCCCAGCCCCACATCCCCTCCCCCGACCCCAAACCCCGCGTCCCCCCCCAAACCCCCCCCCCTCAGCTCTCACCCTTCTTGCCCTCAGCCTCAGCCAACACCTTTCGTGCCAGCCAGCCCTGCCGAAACGTGGTGGCCCCATCCTGACGTGGCAGCTCCACCAGGGATGTGCTGCCCTTCCGGGGGGTTGGGGGGGTCGGGCCTTCCTCCTCCTCCTCCTCCTCCTCATCCCTGCTCGTAAGGTGGGAGCAGAGTCACGGCGCATCCCAATGGATGTCCCCAAACGTCCCCAACGTCCCCAGCTCACGGCCCGTACTCACGCCGCCCACTGCAGCTTCTCGCTGCGGATGGAGCTGTACAGAGCCTAAAGAGGATGGAAGAAGAAGATTTAAGTGGGATGGGGGGGGTCGTCGGGCCATAGGGTGCCCCCCACCCCAAATCGCGGTGCCCACCCCCATACCTTCAGCATCTCCTTGGGGAAATCCTGCCCGTCCATCATCCCGCTGAGGTTGGCCACGAATTCGGCGCTGCTCATGGCACGGCCCAGGCGCTGTGGGGTGGGGGTGTTAAAATGGGGGGTGGGCGTGCGTCTGTGTGTCTGTCTGTGTCTGTGTGTCTGTGTGTCCCCCCCCCCCCCCCGCATTGCTTAGGGACGCCCCAAAATATCACCATAGATGAAACACAGAGCGACTCACGGGGCCGTGCAGGTCTGTGTTCAGCAGCATGATGGCACAGGTCAGAGAGTGCACTGCATCTGGGGGGGGCACGGGGGGGGGGTTAAAATGGGGGGGGGGGCACAGGGTTAAAATGGAGGAAGGATAAAATGGAGGAGGAGGGAGCACAAGGTTAAAATGGAAGGGGGTTAAAATGATGGAGGGGGGGCACAGGGTTAAAATGAAGAATTAAAATGATGGGGGGGGCACAGGGTAGGGGTTAAAATGGAGGAGGGGGGCACAGGGTTAAAATGGAAGGGGGTTAAAATGATGGGGGGGCACAGGGTGGGGGTTAAAATGGAGGAGGGGGGCACAGGGTTAAAATGGAAGGGGGTTAAAATGGTGGGGGGGGCACAGGGTAGGGGTTAAAATGGAGGAGGGGGGCACAGGGTTAAAATGGAAAGGGGTTAAAATGATGGGGGGGGGCACAGGGTGGGGGTTAAAATGGAGGAGGGGGGGCACAGGGTTAAAATGGAAGGGGGTTAAAATGGTGGGGGGGGGCACAGGGTGGGGGTTAAAATGGAGGAGGGGGGCACAGGGTTAAAATGGAAGGGGGTTAAAATGGTGGGGGGGGGCACAGGGTTAAAATGGAGGAAGGATAAAATGAAGAAGGAGGGAGCACAAGGTTAAAATGGAAAGGGGTTAAAATGATGGGGGGGGCACAGGGTGGGGGTTAAAATGGAGGAGGGGGGCACAGGGTTAAAATGGAAGGGAGTCAAAATGGAGAAGGGGGGGCACGGGGTGGGGGGTTAAAATGGAGAGGGGGGAACAGGGTTTAAAATGGAAGGGGGTTAAAATGGGGGGGGGGCACAAGGTTAAAATGGAAAGGGGTTAAAATGGAGGAGGGGGGCACAGGATTAAAATGGAAGGGAGTCAAAATGGAGAAGGGGGGGGCACGGGGTGGGGGGTTAAAATGGAGAGGGGGGAACAGGGTTAAAATGGAAGGAGATTAAAATGGAGATGGGGGACACAGGGTGGGGGTTAAAATGGAGGAGGGGGCACAGGGTTAAAATGGAGGAAGGATAAAATGGAGGAGGAGGGAGCACAAGGTTAAAATGGAAAGGGGTTAAAATAATGGGGGGGGGCACAGGGTGGGGGGTTTAAAATGGAGGAGGGGGCACAGGGTTAAAATGAAAGGGGAGCACAGGATGAGGGGGTTAAAATGGAAGGGGGTTAAAATGATGGGGGGGCACGGGGGGGGGTTTAAAATGGAAGAGGGCACACAGGGTTAAAATGGAAGAGGGTTAAAATAGGGGGGGCACAGGGTGGGGGGTTAAAATGGAGAGGGGGGGCACAGGGTGGGGGTTAAAATGGAGGAGGGGGCACAGGGTCAAAATGGAGGAGGATTAAAATGAGGGGGGGCACAGGGTGGGGCGTTAAAATGAAGAAGGAAGAAGAAAAAGGTGGAGGTTAAAATGATGGAAAAAACAAAACAGGGTTAAAATGGAGGGCACTTAAAATTGAGAAGAGGGGCCACGGGGGGGGGCTGCCCTCCCCCCCCACCCCCCAATCCCAAAACCCCATAAGGAGACGCCGTGCCCATCGCCGTGGGGCCGTCATGGAGCCATAGGGGGCCGGATGGGCTGGGCCCCACGTGGGGAAACTGAGGCACGGGAAGGGGGGGGGGTGGGGGGTCCTGGAGTTGGGGGGGGTGGGGGGTCCTGGAGTTGGGGGGGGGGTCCTCACCTGGGGAGGGGAAAGCGTTGGGGTTGCAGTGGTGGAAACGCCGGGAGAAGTGGCCCAGGATGCGCTCCCGTTCCTGAGTCTCACCCGTCAGCATCAGAGCCTGCAGGAAGGTCCTGGGGGGGGGGAAAAAGGGGGCAGGGGGTGGAGGGAGGGGTTGTGCTGGGGTCTTTGTAACCCTACGCTGGGATCCCCCCACATCTGCAGCCCCGCACGCTGACGGAGCCCAAATCTGAGCCCCCCAGACCCCAAACCAGATGCTAAAGTTGTGTCCCCGCCCCAGAACCCCAAAAGGTCCCAAAACCCCAAACACCCCAAATCCGCTCCCCGGCCCCCAAACCACTACAAATCTGATCCCCTCGAACCCCAAATCCGCTCCCCAAACCACCCCAAACCTGCCCCCCCCCACCCCAACCCCAAAAGAACCCACACCCCCCTGACCCCCAAACCCCACAAACCCCCCACCCACCACCCCAGCAGCCCCCAGATCCCCCCCAACCCACACGCACCCCAAAGCCCCCCCACCTCACCCCCACCCCACCTTCCTCCCCATCAGCCTCACTGGGGGATCCCGTGGGGGTCTGTACTCCCCCCCCCTGCCCCCCAGCCCCCCAAACCCCAGCCCCCCACTCTCCAGTCCCCCAGCCCCCCACCCCCAGCCCCCCATACCGCAGCGCCCGGTCCAACGTCTGCCCTTCAAACTGGAAGAACTCCAGGTACTCCTGGGCCACCATGCTGCTGAATGCATTGCTGGGGGGGGGCACAATAGAAAGCTTGGGGGGGTCACAGCCACAGGACCGCCCCCTCCCCCCCCCCCCCCCAGGGACCCCCACCCTTACTTCTTCCGTAGGAATGCGGCCACTTGGGATTTCTTGAAGCCATCGAGGTGGAAAAGACGAGCGGCCAAACGTTGAGCATCTTCACGGCCCCCCGGCCCCCCCGGCGGGCACCTGGGGGTACATGGGGTTGGGGGGGTCAAAGGGGGGCCTTTGGGGATTGGGGGGTTTTTATGGAGGTGAGTGGGGAACGGGGGATGGGCAGACGGATGGGTGGGGGTATATGGGGTGGGTGGGGGGCGTGGGGAGGGCAAATGGGGGTTGGGGGTCTGGGGGGGGGCAGATGGGGGTCTAAGGGGGATAGATGGACAGAATGGGGTCTGTAGGGACGGATAGGAGGCTGGGGGGTGGATGGATGGATAGATGGGGGTCTGGGGGGCAGGTGGGGGTCTGGGGGAGCAGATGGGGGGTTTGAGGGGGGGTCTTTGGGGGTCTAAGAGGGATAGATGGACAGAATGGGGTCTGTAGGGACGGACAGGAGGCCGGGGGGTGGACGGATGGACAGATGGGGGTCTGGGGGGCAGGTGGGGGTGTGGGGACATGGATGGGGGTCTGAGGTGGACAGACAGACAGCATGGAGTCTGTGGGGACAGCCAGGGGTCTGGGGGGGGGGGATGGACAGATAGATGGGGGTCTGGGGGCAGATGAGGGTTTAGGGGGGATGGGTGTGGGTCTGGGGGGGACAGAGAGAAAGGACGGAGTCTGTGGGGTCAGATAAGGGTTGGGGGGGACAGAGGGACAGAATGGGGGTGTGGGGGTGTGAGTGGGAGTCAGAGGGTGCAGGTGAGGGTCTGGGGGGGGATGAGGAATAGGGGGGACAGACAGACAGACAGAGAGGGGGTCTATGGGGGTTGTGGGGGGATCTGAGGGGGCAGATGGGGGTTTAGGGGGATGGATGGACAGACAGAGAAGGGTCTGGGGGCGTGGAAGGAGAATGGGGGGGGGGCACGTGGACAGAATGGGGTCTGAAGGGACAGACAGAGGGCCGGGGGGGCAGATGGGGGGCAGATGGGGGTCTTGAGGCATGGATAGGGGGTGGATGGATGGACTCCATGGGGGCACAGGGGCAGCTGGGGGTCTTGGGGGGGGGGGGAGACAGGAATAAAGGTGTTTGCAGGGATGGAGGGAGACACAGACAGACAGATGGACACCAGTCTATGGGGACAGAGGGGTACGAGAGGGCCTCCCCCAACAAATAGGGGTGCAGCGCGGGGGTCCCTCACCTATGGGTGCCAGCGGGGGGGTCCGGCGGGGGCTCCTGGCCGCTCTCAGGGGGCAGCTCCTCCGTGTTGGGGTATGGGGACGTGGGGGGGGGGGTGGGGAGCTGTGTGGGAGGAGCCCCCCGAAGCCCCCCAGCACCCCCCAGCCCTGGAGGTCCCAGTGGCAGCTGGGCAGAGGTTGGGAAGGGTGTGGGGGGGGTCTGGGGGCTGCGGGGGGGCAGCTGTTGCCCCCTTGGGGCAAATTTGAGGAGGGAGAGGAGAGGATAACGGGGGAGTTGTGGGGCTGCTGCCCCCCTCCCTGGGGGTACGGGGGGGTTGAGGGGGATGAATTTGGGGGGCTGGGGGGTTTCTGGTGCCCCCCTCCCTGCAGGTGATGGGGGGATATTTGGGGGCTTTGGGGAGGTGAATTTGGGGAGGTGGGGGACTTCTGAGGGTGATATGGGGCAGTTGGGTGGGAGAGGCTGAGAGGTTCCGGGTCTCCCCCCCCAGGTGCCAAATCTTTGGGGTGCTCAGGGCTGGGGGGGGGCGAGTCCCCTCCTCTTGGGAGTCTGGGGGGGTCCAGGTGCCCCCCAGCCGGGGTCGAATCCAGGGGGCCAGAGAGCGCCAGGCCTGAGGAGGGGGAGAAAACATGGGGTGTGTGTGGGGGGGGGGAGGCATCCATCAACATCAGCCCCCAAAATCTGCGATATCCCCCCATATATCAGTGCCTCCCCCCCCCCAAAAAAAAAAAGGGGCTGGGGTCCCACACTCACCTCGCTCAGCCACACTGTCCTCATCACTGTCCCTTCCTGTGGACACTGTGACCTGCAGGGGGACAGCGGGGTGGGCACACTGCTATCGGGGGGGGGGGGGGGGAAGTTTTGGGGTGCCCCCACCCCACGTACCTCCTGGGTGCCCCCCATGGTGGGGGCTGCCGCGATGTCCCCCTCAGTGATCTGCAGGTGTGGTTTGTAGAGCCCACAGAAGAGAGGGTTGGTGTGGAAGTGGGGCTCCTCTTCCTCCACGTCCTCCTCTTCCTCACCATCCTCCTCCTCATCATCTTCATCCCCCTCCTCCTCCTCCTCCTCCTCCTCTTCTTCCTCCTCCTCCTTTTGCTCGCTCCATTTGGGGGCCCCGTCTATGGGTGTGGGTCTTGGGGAGGTGGGATCACCCATGGGTGTGGGTTTGGGGGTGATGGGATCACCCATGGGTGTGGGTTTGGGGGTGATGGGATCACCCATGGGTGTGGGTTTGGGGGTGGTGGGATCACCCATGGGTGTGGGATTGGGGGAGGTGGGAGCACCCATAGGTGTGGGTTTGGGGATGGTGGGAGCACCCATGGGTATGGGATTGGGGGAGGTGGGAGCACCCATAGGTGTGGGTTTGGGGATGGTGGGAGCACCCATGGGTATGGGATTGGGGGAGGTGGGAGCACCCATAGGTGTGGGTTTGGGGATGGTGGGAGCACCCATGGGTATGGGATTGGGGGAGGTGGGAGCACCCATAGGTGTGGGTTTGGGGGAGGTGGGAGCACCCATGGGTATGGGATTGGGGGAGGTGGGAGCACCCATGGGTGTGGGATTGGGGGAGGTGGGAGCACCCATGGGTGTGGGATTGGGGGAGGTGGTCTCATCTATAGGAACTCGTCCCCATAAGGGGTTTGAGCCATGGGTATGGATTTGGGAAAGGTGGTCCCACCCGTAGGTGTGGGAGGTGTCTGGGGGAGGTGGTCCCACCCGTAGGTGTGGGTCTGGGGGAGGTGGTCCCATCCAGAGGAACTCGTCCCCACATGGTGGTCCCACCCACGTGCGTGGGATCGGCTGAGGTGGTCCCAAAGGTGGTCCCAAAGGATTTGGGTGAGAGGATCCCATAGGTGGGCACGTGCTGGGGGGGTGGGATGCTCCCACCCGGGGGGGACATGGGGGAGATGGTCTCAGCCATGGAGCTCCAGCTCTGGGGTTCCATCAGGGTGCTCCCATCCACGGGCACGGACTGGGGCGAGGTGATCCCATAAGCACCCTCTGAGGTTCTCCCACAGGCGGGGATGGGTTCTGACGAGGTGATCCCACGGGTGCTGACGTCCTTTGGGGTGGTTCTCCCATATATGGATTGGGGTGAGATCCCATAAGCACCCGCATCCTCCACTGAGGTTCTCCCACACGTGGGGCTGGGTTCTGTTGAGGTGGTCCCATGGGTGCTCGCATCCTCTGGGGAGGTTCTCCCATAGGTGGGGATGGATTGGGGTGAAATCCCATAGGTGTCCCCATCCTGCAGCGAGGTTCTCCCATAGGTGGAGATGGATTCAGTTGAGGCGGTCCCACGGGTGCTCGGATCCTTTGGGGTGGTGTTCCCATACGCGGGGATGGGTTGGGGTGAGATCCCATAAATATCCCCGTCCTGCAGCAAGCTTCTCCCATAGGTGGAGATGGATTCAGTTGAGGCGGTCCCACGGGTGCTCACATCCTTTGGGGCGGCTCTCCCATACGTGGGGATGGATTGAGGTGCGACCCCGCAGGCATCCGCGTCGTCCACTGAGGTTCCCCCAAATGCGGGGATGGACTCTGATAAGGCGATCCCACAGGGGGCTGCATCCTCTGGGGAGGGGTTCCCATACGTGGGGATGGATTGGGGTGGGGTCCCGTAGGTGCCCACGTCCTCCATCGAGGTTCTCCCATAGGCGGGGATGGGTTCAGTTGAGGCGGTCCCACGTGAGGTGGTCCCATGGGTGGTCGCATCCTTTGGGGAGGGGTTCCCACACCCAGGGATGGATTGGGGTGGGGTCCCACGGGTGCCGGTGTCCTCCATTGAGGTTCTCCCACACGTGGGGCTGGGTTCTGTTGAGGCGGTCCCATGGGTGCTCGCATCCTCTGGGGAGGTTCTCCCATAGGCGGGGATGGATTGGGGTGAAATCCCATAGGTGTCCACATCCTGCAGCGAGGTTCTCCCATAGGAGGGGATGGATTGGGGTGAGGCGGTCCCACGTGAGGGGGTCCCATGGGTGGCCGCATCCTTTGGGGAAGTCTTCCCGTGCTCAGGGATGGGTTGGGGTGGGATCCCATCGGTGCCGGTGTCCTCCATTGAGGTTCTCCCATAGGTGGGCACGGATTCATAGGTGGTCCCATACACGGACGGGTGCTCTGTGGGGCTGGGTTCTGTTGAGGGCGGTCCCATGGGCGGTCGCATCCTTTGAGGAGGTTCTCCCATAGGTGGGGATGGATTGGGGTGAGGTGGTCCCACGTGAGGTGGTCCCATGGGTGGTCGCATCCTTTGCGGAGGAGCTCCCATACCCAGGGATGGATTGGGGTGGGGTCCCATGGGTGCCCACGTCCTCCATTGAGGTTCTCCCACAGGTGGGGATGGATTCAGCTGAGATCCCATAGGAGGTCGCATCCTTTGCAGAGCTTCTCCCGCACGTAGGGATGGATTCGGCTGCGCTGACCCCACATGAGCCGACCCCATAGGAGGTCGCATCCTTTGCAGAGCTTCTCCCACACGCGGGGATGGATTCGGCTGCGCTGACCCCAAATAATCCGACCCCACGGGCGGTGTGGGAGCTTGTCCCAAACACGGCGATGGATCCAGTCGGCCCGGTCCCATGGGCGGCCGCAAACTTTGGTGAACTTCTCCCATCCGTGGCGACGGATCGGGCCGAGACCCCGCAGGACCCCACAGCCCGCAACGAGACCCCGGACCCCCCGCTCCCCTCCACGTCCCCACATTGGGACCCGTCGTGGAGCCCATCCCCACCGCGCGTCCCCTCGATGGCGCCCTGCAGGTCCCACACACACATCTGGGCCTGCACCAGGCTGGCCCAAAAAACATCTGCGGGCGGTGGGTTGGGGGCTCCGGGGGTCCCCGCAGGCGATGCCGCGTCGGAGAAGACGATGGCGTCCTGTGCTGCGGGGATGGGGGGGCGGCCCCCGGGCTGCTCCATGGTGGCGCCGCTACGGCAGCCCCTCCGGCGGCGCCATGGCCGTGGGTCGGGCCTGGAGGGTGGGAGAGGAGAGCGATAAGGAAGGAAGGATGGAAGCTACGGGGCCGGCGCCCTATAGGGTGCGGGGAGCCCCATCGCGTGCCCCACGCCGTCACCGCGTCACCGCTCGGTGGCTTCCGGCCCCGCTGCTGGGGCAGGAAAGGGGGAGGGGAGGGAGGAAACCCAGCACCCCCCCTCTGCCCCATATTGCTCCCCATGCTGCGCCCCACACCCCGCCCCACATCTGTCCCATAGCAGCCGCCCAAAGGCGCTGTGAACCATGGGGCACACGTGTGTCACCCCCCCCCCCCCCCCAAATACACACACGGCGACCCCGCAGCCAGCCCTACACCCACGGGGGGGGGGAAGGGGGTGCCCAAAATGTGGGGCAGGGAAGCACTGCGCCCCCCAAGTGGGAGCTTCCGGGGTGCGGGGGGGGGGGAGGGGAGAGGGGGCTGGGGGTGTAAATCGCACGGGGGGGGGGGCGCGGACGTGTGGGGCCTTCCGGCGTGGGGTAGGTGGGTGTCCCCCCCAAAGCCACGGGGAAAGGGGGGAGCACAGGGGGGCAGCCGCGGGCGCTGTGGGGTGGGGGACTCCATCCAAGTAGCGGGCGGGGGTCCCATGCTGGGGGGCTTCGGAGCTCCCGCCCCCCTCCCCGCGCTCCCCCTCCCCTTACCGGCACCGCCGGCGCGCGCCGAGGGGCGTGGCCAAGCTAATCCCCTCCCCTTCCTCTCCCCGCCCATCGTAGGGGCGGAGCTTCGGCGGGACGGACCCATCCGGCCAATCAGGCAAGGCCGCGCCCTTTCTCTCATTATTCCCCGCCCCACCAGCGTTCCTATTGGCCTCTATTAACCGGAAGAAGAAAGTCTATCAACAGGAAGAGGAAGTTCCATCAACCGGAAGAGGAAATTGCGGGACGGTGCCGCTTCCGCAATGAGCGGCGTAGCGGGGCGGGGAGCGTCCGGGTACCGGGGGGGGGAGGGGGGATCACGGAGCGGCCCCTCCTGGAGCCTCGGCGCGTCCGCGTTCGGTGCGGGGGGTTGGGCCGGATGGCCTTTAAGGGTCCCCGACCAGAGCCCGCCCCATAACCGCGCAGACGCAGACACTGCGGGCAGCGCCTTTATTTCTATGGGGAGGGCCGCCCCCCCTCCCCCCTCCCACGGCCGCCCCCCATCACCGGCGCCGCAGGTAGAAGGAGGTGATGGAGCCCGGGGCGGCACGCGGCGCCAGGCCCAGCTCCTGGTCGGACTGCGGGGCCGTGCTCAGGAAATGCCCCGGGAACGCGGCGGCCTCGAAGGTGTGCGTGGTGCCTCCGAAGGTCTTATAGAACGTGTAGGGAATGGCCGCGTCCTTCGAGACGAACAGATCCAACAGCTTCACCTCCTGCGGGATGGAAAGGTGTGGGGACCTCCGGATGGGGCCGCACCATAGAGCCCCACATCCAGGGGTCACCACCCCATAGAACCCAACCTCCAGGGGGCACTGCCCCATAGAACTCATCATCTGGGGTCACTGCCCCATAGAGCCCCATATCCAGGGGTCACCACCCATAGAACCCAACCTCCAGGGGGCACTGCCCCATAGAACTCATCATCTGGGGTCACTGCCCCATAGAGCCCCATATCCAGGGGTCACCACCCCATAAAGCCCCACATCCAGGGATCACTGCCCATAGAACCCACAATCCAGGAGTCACTGCCCCACAGAACCCAGAATCCAGGGGACACTGCCCCATAGAACCCAACCTCCAGTGGTCACCGCCCCATAGAACCCAACCTCCAGTGGTCACCACCCCACAGAACCCAACCTCCAGGGGGCATTGCCCCATAGAACTCATCATCTGGGGTCACTGCCCCATAGAGCCCCACATCCAGGGGTCACCCCCATAGACCCCAACCTCCAGGGGGCACTGCCCCATAGAACTCATCATCTGGGTCACTGCCCATAGAGCCCCATATCCAGGGGTCACCCCCATAAAGCCCCATATCCAGGGGTCACCACCCCATAAAGCCCCACATCCAGGGATCACTGCCCCATAGAACCCACAATCCAGGAGTCACTGCCCCACAGAACCCAGAATCCAGGGGACACTGCCCCATAGAACCCAACCTCCAGTGGTCACCGCCCCATAGAACCCAACCTCCAGTGGTCACCGCCCCATAGAACCCCGCCTTCACGTGACACCATCTTGGTTCGATGCCAACCCAAGGTGCTCCAACCACCAGGTGCCACCATCTCGGGGTGCCACCATCCAGAGGTGCCCCCACTTGTGTGTGCATCTCCACCACCCCAAGACCTCCAGGACCGAGATGTCCTGCTCTGTTGGGTTGCCAACATCTCCGGGTGCCACCACAATGAGGTGCCCACCGTGGGACGTCCAGCCACAGCGTGTCCCAACTTGGGATGTCCCACCACAGGATGTGTCCCACCTTGGAGTGTCCCACCATGGGATGCCAACCCTGGGGTGTCCCACCTCAGGATGTCCCACCATGGGATGTCCAGCTGTGGTTTGCCATCCATGAGATGTCCACCATGGTTGTTCCATCATTACATGTCCAGCCATGGCATCTCCCACCACATGACGTCCCATCAACTGGGGGGTGTCCCACCTCAGGGTGTCCCACCACACGATGTCCCATCACTGGATGTCCCACCATGGGATGTCCAGCCGTGGTTTGCCATCCATGAGATGTCCACCATGGTTGTTCCATCATGGATGTCCAGCCATGGCATCTCCCATCGCAGGATGTCCCATTTTGGGATGTCCCACCACGGGATGCCCACCCTGGGGTGTCCCACCACACGATGTCCCATCATGGGACGTCCCAATTTGGGATGTTCCATCATTAGATGTCCCACCATGGGATGTCCAACCATGTTGTGTCCCCCATGGAATATCCCACCATGGGACGCCCACCCTGGGGTGTCCCACCACACGATGTCCCATCATGGGACGTCCCACCATGGGATGTCCAACCATGTTGTGTCCCCCATGGAATATCCCACCTTGGGATGCCCACCTTGGGGTGTCCCACCACACAATGTCCCATCACTGGATGTCCCACCGTGGGATGTCCAACCATGTTGTGTCCCCCATGGAATATCCCACCATGGGACGCCCACCTCAGGTTGTCCCACCACAGGACGTCCCACCACACAACATCCCACCACGGACCACCCTCTTAGGGCCGCCCGACCCCCACATCCCCACCACCCGGGCTGCCCCCCACCCGGAGCCGCCCCACCTCCAGCTCCCCCCTCACTGACACCCCCCCACGCTCACCTCCAGCTGCAGTCGGGGTTCAGGGCCGGTGCCACAGGACAACGCCTTGGTGCCCCCAGAAATCCCCACCAGGAGGGGACACCGCTGGCGCTCCAGGTGCGGTTGGGCACCACGCTGATGGGCTCTGCGGGGAGATGGGATGGGTGGGGGGGGGGAACCGACGGGTGCGGGTGACACCCCCACCTCCCAGCACTCACCTTCCTGCTCGGCGTTGGCACCCTGCAGGTTGGCAGCCACCAAACGCCCGTCCCTCAGGTAGAGCCCTTTGTGCTCCGTGTCCCTCACCACGTAGTGGTACGGCTGGGCCCGCAGCGGGACCAGCGACGGGGTTGAGAATTCCTCGACTGCGGGACGTGGGGAGAAGGGAGGTGGGGGGGGGTGATGTGGGGCCGTGGAGGGACGGGGGGACGTGTGGGCGGCGCTGGGAAGGGGACACGGGGGATTGGAGATGTGGGGGTGGGACATCACAGGTGGGTGGGGATTTGGGGAAGGAGGGCATGGTGGGGGTGTGTGGGGATCACCGGCACGGAGGGAGGGGACACGGGAATGTAAGGAGCGTGGGGACACTGGGACATGGGGACACGGAGAGGGGACAAGGGCATGGTGGGCATCCTGGGGGCACGGGGATGTTGGCCATTGCAAGCACGTAGGGAAGGGACATGGGGACGTGGGGACGTGGGGACGTGGGGACATGGGGACGTGGGGACATGGGGACATGGGGACGTGGGGACATGGGGACGTGGGGACGTGGGGACATGGAGACATGGGGACGTGGGGACATGGGGACGTGGGGACATGGGGACGTGGGGACGTGGGGACATGGAGACATGGGGACATAGGGACGTGGGGTTCTTGGGAGACCGTGGGGACAGGGGACATGGGGAAATGGGGATGGGACTCTGAGGGGACCATGGGGACACAGGACATGGGGACAGGGGATATGGGGACGTTGGGATGGAGCTCTAAGGGGACTGTGGGGACAGGGGACGTGGGGATGGGGTTCTGGGGGACCATGGGGACATGGGGACGTGGGGGTGGGGCTCTGAGGGGACCTTGGGGACAGGGGAAGTGGGGATGGGGTTCTTGGGGGACCGTGGGGACAGGTGGCATGGGAACGTGGGGACACGGGGATGTAGCTCTGAGGGGACCTTGGGGACACGAGGACAGGGCCCCCCACGCTCCCCACCCCTACCTCTCCCCAGGAATTCATCAAACAAGGCCACCATGTCGGGGTCCACAACGGACTCCATCGGGTCACCGTCCCCAGCGGCCGCCTCCATCGCCACCCGCAGCGGCCGCCCGCGGTGCTGATGCCACTCCTGGTGCCGCCCCACAGGACGGGGCCCACGGCCCCTGCTGGGGTGACACAGAGCTGAGGGCGGCCGCCACGGCTGCGTGACTCAGTCCTGAGACACGAGAGGTGACGAGGACGGCCCCGTCCCCGCGGCTCACCTGCCTGCCTCTCTGGGCACGAAGGACATGGCTGCCAGCACCGACCGTCAGTAGGTTCCAGAGTGAACGCCCCAAAAACGCGGCCCAGGCTCCGTCCCTTCTTGTCCCGAGTCCTGCCCTGCGGGTGGTGTCCCCTGGGCTGTCACCGCGGTGCTTTTATAGGGCACGGGGACAGGGACCGCCCCGGGGTGGATGAAGAGAAGCGTCTGGGCGGGCGCCGGAGGTGACAGGATGTGGGGCGGTGGCGAAATTCATGTCCCCACCTGCCTGTGGGCTGTGCCCCATAGCGTGGCCTCCGTGCTTTGTCCCCACGGTGTCCCCCAGGCGGTCCCCAGGATGCGCCCTTGCCCCCATCATCCCACATCCCGTCCACCCCAGCCCCATCGTCCCGTGCCCCCATAGTCTGGTCCCGTGCCCCCTGTCCCCACGACGCTGTGTGTCACATCCCCACCGCCCCTGTCCCCACATCCCTACGTCCCCCGTCCCCACTGTTCCACGCTCCCTGACCCCACGCCCACCCCCACAATCCCGTATCCCATCCTCAGTGTCCCATGTGCCCCACCCCCCAATGTCCCACGTCCCCCATCCCCACGTCCCCATGCCTGTCCCCACAATCCCATGGCTTCTGTCCCCATGATCTCTTGTGCCCCATCTCGTGTCCCACCTCCAATGTCCCATGCCCCCATCCCCACGACCCCATGTACTCCGTCCCCATGCTCTTTTGTGCCTCATCCCCATCATCCCACGGCCCCCATCCCCACGTCTGTCCCCCATCCCCACGTCTGTCCCCCATCCCCACGTCTGTCCCCCATCCCCCTGTCTGTCTCCCATCCCCCTGTCTGTCCCCCATCCCCCTGTCTATCCCCCATGCACCCCAATGCCCATCCCCACAATCCCACATATTCTGTCCCCCTCTTTTATGTCCCAGCCCCATCATCCCATGACCCCCATCCCCATGCCTACCCCTATGCCCCCTCTCCCCATCCCCACAACCCCATATGCTCTGTCCCTATGGTCTTTCATGCCCCATCCCCATGTCCCCATGCCCCCCATCCCCACAATCCCACATTTTCTGTCCCCACGCTCTTTTGTGCCCCATCCCCATCTTCCCATCCCTGTCCCCTATGCCCCCCATCCCCTCTGTCCCCACCCCCATGACCCCACACACTCTGTCCCCACGTTCTTTTGTGCCCCAATCCCACCTTCCCAAGCCCCCCATCCCAAGTCTGTCCCCCACACTCATCCCCATGCCCCCGATGCCCATCCCCATGACCCCACACACTCTGTCCCCACGCTCTTTTCTGCCCCATCCCCACGTCCCCAAGCCCCCCATCCCCTCTGTCCCCACCCCCATGACCCCACACACTCTGTCCCCATGTTCTTTTCTGCCCCATCCCCACCTTCCCATGCCCCCCATCCCAAGTCTGTCCCCGCGCCCATCCCACAACCCCACATTCTCAGCCCCCATACACTTTCTTCCCCCACCCCATAGCGCTCCCACAACCCCCCACCCACATCCCCCATCCCAATCCCACACCCCAGGCTGGGCGCGCCGTTTGGGATCCGGGAAGGGGCCGTTCCCATCCATTTTGGGGCAGCCCCGACACCCACGTCACTCCCCGCACCGACGCCGGTTCCACCCAACAAGGATCAAAGAGCTTTTATTCCACGGGGCCGGGCTCAGCACAGCTGGAAGTAGAAATCGAGGACGTGGGAGGCATCGGGGCAGCGGGACAAACCCAGGGGCTGGTGGGCGCGGGCAGAGGTGCAGAGGAACCAGCCGGGGTTGGCGGCCGACTCGAAGCGCCACAGGCCGTCCTTGTAGGTGCGGAAGAAGGTGAAGGGGGCCGAGGCTGCGCCGCTGTGGGGCAGCTCCGTGATGTCTGCATCCTGCCGGCGGCGGGGCAGGAGGGGGAACCTCATCCCTTTGTGTCACATCCCCACGGTGACCCCGTCCCCACCATGTCCCCATGGCCACGGTGACCCCATCCCTGGGGTCCCTTTGTGTCACATCCCCACAGTGTCCCCATCCCTGGGGTCCCTTTGTGTCACATTCCCACAGTGTCCCCATCCCAGGTTGTCCCCATCCCTGGGGTCCCTTTGTGTCACATCCCCACAGTGTCCCCATCCCCATCATCCCTTTCTGTCCCATCCCCACAGTGTCCCCATCCCCAGCTTGTCCCCATCCCCACAGTGTCCCCGTCCCTGGGGTCCTTTTGTGTCCCATCCCCACAGTGTCCCCATCCCCACCATCCCTTTGTGTCACATCCCCACAGTGTCCCCATCCCCAGGTTGTCCCCATCCCTGGGGTCCTTTTGTGTCCCATCCCCACAGTGTCCCCATCCCCACATGTTCCCCATCCCCAGTGTCCCTTTGTGTCACATCCCCACAGTGTCCCCATCCCTGGGGTCCCTTTGTGTCCCATCCCCAGCTTGTCCCCATCCCCACAGTGTCCCCATCCCTGGGGTCCGTTTGTGTCCCATCCCCAGCTTGTCCCATCCCCAGCTTGTCCCCATCCCTGGGGTCCCTTTGTGTCCCATCCCCACAGTGTCTTTTTGTGTCCCATCCCCACAGTCTCCCCATTCCCATAATGTCCCCATCCCCAGGTTGTCCCCATCCCTGGGGTTCCTTTGTGTCCCATCCCCCCAGTGTCCCCATCCCCACCATCCCTTTGTGTCCCATCCCCACAGTGTCCCCATCCCTGGGGTTCCTTTGTGTCCCATCCCCACAGTGTCCCCATCCCCAGGTTGTCCCCATCCCTGGGGTCCCTTTGTGTCCCATCCCCACAGTGTCCCCATCTCCAGGTTGTCCCCATCCCTGGGGTCCTTTTGTGTCCCATCTCCACAGTCTCCCCATTCCCATAATGTCCCCATCCCCACAGTTTTCCCATCCCCACCGTTCCTTTGTGTCCCATCCCCACAGTGTCCCCATCCCCAAGTTGTCCCCATCCCCACCATCCCTTTGTGTCCCATCTTCGCAGTGTCCCCATCCCCGCAGTGTCCCCATCCCAATGTGTGCCCTTCTCCAGCGTCCCACCCTTACAGCATCCCCACCCCACACCGCCCCCATGCTGTCCCCACCCCCATGATGTCACTGTACTGTCCCCATCCTCATGCTGTCCCCACTTCCACACTGTCCCCATCCCCATTCTGTCCCCATCCCTTCACTGTCCCCATCCTCATGCTGTCCTCTCACTGTCCCCATGCTGTCCCCATCCCCACTGTCACTGTACTGTCCCCATCCCCACGCTGTCCGCTATCCCCTCACTGTCCCATCCCCATTCCCTGTACTGTCCCCATGCTGTCCCCTACCCATACTGTCCCCATCCCCTCACTGTCCCCACGCTGTCCCCATTTCCACGCTGTCCCCATGCTGTCCCCATCCCATGCTGTCCCCATCGCTGTACTGTCCCCTACCCACGCTGTCACTGTCCCGTCCCCATCCTCATTGTCCCCATGCTGTCCCCATCCCCTCACTGTCCCCATGCTGTCCCCATCCCCTCACTGTCCCCATGCTGCCCCCATCCCCTCACTGTCCCCACGCTGTCCCCATGCTGTCCCCATTGCTGTACTGTCCCCTACCCACGCTGTCACTGTCCCGTCCCCATTCCCTCATTGTCCCCATGCTGCCCCCATCCCCTCACTGTCCCCATGCTGTCCCCATCCCCACGCTGCCCCCACGCTGTCCCCATCCCCATGCTGTCCCCATCGCTGTACTGTCCCCTACCCACGCTGTCACTGTCCCGTCCCCATCCTTATGCTGTCCCCATCCCCTCATTGTCCCCATGCTGCCCCCATCCCTCACTGTCCCCATGCTGTCCCCATCCCCACGCTGCCCCCATCCCCTCACTGTCCCCATGCTGTCCCCATCGCTGTACTGTCCCCTACCCATGCTGTCACTGTCCCATCCCCATCCCCACGCTGTCCCCATCCCCTCACTGTCCCCACGCTGTCCCCATCCCCTCACTGTCCCCATGCTGCCCCCATCCCCGCGCTGTCTCCTTGCTGCCCCCACCCCATTCCCTGTCCCACCCCCATCCCCTCACTGCCCCCCACCCCCGCTGTCCCCCGCTGTCCCCGGTGCCGCCCACCTGGAGCCGCACTGTTGGCCGCGTGGCCGCAGGGGAGGCGAGGCAGCGCGTTCCGTTCCGGATGCCCATGATGACGGGCTGCAGCTCGTGCTTGAAGAAGCGGTTGGGCACCCAGAACACTTTCTCTATGTGGGCACGTAGCGGAGAAGGGGTTGGGGGGGAGGGGGGGGGGGACGCGACACACCGTCAGCCCTCCGTGCCGGCCGTCCCCGGGTGTCCCCGCGCGTCCCTTGTTAAAGGGGCCGCTCACCCTCCAGCGCAGCGTTGGCGCCCTGCAGGTGCCCGGCCACCAGCTGGTCATCGCGGAGGTACAGCGACTGCTGGTTCATGTCCCAAATCCTACAGACGGGGGTGGATGGACGGACGGACGGACGGAGGGACGCAGTGACCCCCAGCCGGCCCCATAACCACCCCACAGCCCCCCATGACCACCCCCCCCCCCCCTTTTACCTGTATTTGAACACCTTGGTTTGCAGCGCGGGTGCGCGGCACGGCGCCGGTCCTGCAGCTTCTGCGTGGAGGAGGAGGAGGGCGAAGGTGAGCGCCATGGGGCGGCTGTGGGGCGCGCTGTGGGCTTTGGGGGCCCTTTATACCCCCCCTTCTCCCCCCCGCCCCGTGACTCCCATCCCGCCGGTTCCACTTCCCCTCCCGGTGCCCCCGGCTCACCACCCATGAGATGCCCCAATGGAAGCCACCCGCCCCGGAGCTTTGGGAAAGAGGGAGGAAGGAAGGACGCAGAGTGTTGCCACACCGCCCGCACGTCCCGCCCCTGGGTGCCGCCATCGCGGGGACAAAGCGGGGACGGCGCGGGGACTTTGGGGCTGGTTGGGGAGGGAGGGAAGGAGCGAGGATCGAACTCGCGAACTCAGCGTCGAGAACGCGGCGCTCTGCTCGCCGCGCCACCTGGCGGCGGTTGTCGGCGGCGGCCGCGCATGCGCAACAGCGGCGGGCGCGGCGTGGGGAGCGGTGAGTGGAGGCGGCGAGCCGCGCATGCGCGCTGAGCGCGGAGTGCGGCAGGCGCACGCGCACCGCGCGAGAGAGCGGGGCGGTGCATGCGCAGTGGGAGGAGGGCGAGCTGAGGCGCATGCGCAGAGGGCGGGCGGCGGGGGCCATGGCGGGCGGCTCCGCGCTGCGGGCGGCCTTGGGGGGGCTGCTGCTGATGGCGTTGGGGGTCCGTGGGCTTTATTTCCACATCGGGGAGACGGAGAAAACGCTGCTTTATCGAGGAGATCCCCGATGAGACCATGGTTATCGGTGCGGGGCGGCGGCGGTGGGAGCGGCGGGGGAGAGGGGGGAGGGGGGCGATGGGGGGCGGGGGAGGGGAGAAAGGGGGGATGGGGGGGCAGCTGATGGGAGAGACCCCCCAGCAATGGGAGCTCTGGGAGTTGGGGGGGCAAAGGGAGAGACCCCCGGGGGGGGCAGTGGGCAAAGGTTGAGGGCTGAGGAGGGAACGGGTTGGGAGACGAACGGGAAAAACAAACGGGGGGGGGGAGGGAGGACGGGGGATCGTCGGGGGGTGGGGAAGGAAATGGGAGGGAGAGCTGGGGGTTGGGGGGGGGAGACCCCCGAAAGTGGGGAGGGGGAAAGGAAAGAGCCTGGGGAATGTGGGAGGTAATGGGGGAGATCCGCACATCGCACCGGGGGGGCAATGGGGAGAGCTAAAAAAATGGAGTGGGAAAAGGGGATATTTTGTGACATGGGGGGACAAAGGAAGGGGATCCGTGGGGACTGAGGTGCACAAGTGAACCGGGGGGGTGGGAAGGGTGGTGGGAGGGGGGGCTGGGGGGGTTCTGGAGGTGGGGGGGCAATGGGAAAGACCCCCGGGTGCTGGTGAAACCAATGGGAGACACCACGAGGGACTGTGGGGGCGATGGGAGAAACCTTGGGGGCTGAGGGGGCGATGGGGGAGACCACAGTGATGGGGGGGGAAGGGGAGAAAGCACCGAGCATTGGGGAAGGCACTGGGAGAGACCTGAGGGGAGATGACAAACACAGCCCCCCCCCAGAATGGGATATGGGGTGGGAGGGACCCTCATGGATAAGGGAGGAAAGGGGGAGAGAGCCCTGGGAATGGGGGGGTGATGAGAGGGACCCCAAGGGGGGGGGGGGAGGGGAGGGGGCTTGCGGAGGTGGGGGGCAATGGGAAAAACCCCCGGGTGCTGGGGAAGGCGCTGGGAGAGACCCTTGTGAACAGTGGGAGGCCATGGGAGAAACCCTGGGGGCTGAGGGGGCGATGGGGGACCCCCAGTGATGGGGTTGGGGAGGGGAGGAGAGAAAGCACCGAGCACTGGGGAAGGCAATGGGAGAGAGCTGTGGGCATGCAGGGGGTAAGGGGAGAGACCTGGGGGGAGATGACAAACAGCCCCCTCCCCAGAGCGGGATATGAGATGGGGGGGACCCTCACGGAGTGGGGAGGAAAGGGGGAGAGAGCCTGGGCAGTGGGGCAGAGAATGGGGGAGAGAATGGGGGAGAGCCCAGGGGCTTTGGTAAAGAATGGGAGAAAAGGGAAAGAGTTGTGGGGATGGGGGCTGCAGTGGGAGAGACCCCCACACAGCTGTGAGGCCAAATGGGAACGGGGCATGAAATGGGGGAGACCCGGGGGGGGAACTGGGAGGGAGCCCTGGGCACCGAGGGGGCGATGGGAGAGACCCCCAGAACAGCGGGAGGCTACGGGACAAAGGCTGGGGGCTGAGGGGGCGATGGGAGACCCCCAGAGATGGGGAACGCGATGGGAGACCCCAGGGATGGGGGTGGAAACGGGGAGAGAGCCCTGGGGGGGTGGGGGGGGCGGTGGGAGAGCTGTGTGGGGACTGGGAGATGGGGAGGGTGATGGGAGAGAGCCCTGGGGGAAAAGGGGGGATTGCTGGGGATGGGGGAGACCCCCAGGCGTTGGGAGGGACCCAGGAACGGGGGGGGGCTCCGGGAGAAGCCTTGGGGGCTGGGGGGGGCAATGGGAGAGAATGGGGCGAGCGGTGGGAGAGAGGTTGGGGGTGAGGAGGGCGGGGGGAGAGAACCCTGGGTATTGGGGAAGGCAGTGGGTGAGACCCCTGGGGATGGGGGGGGGGAAGGGAGAGACTTTGGGGGGGGGATGCAATGGGGAAGACCCCCAACCACCACTGGAGCCAATAAGAGACCCCGTGGGATGGGGCAGCCAGCGAGAGCCTGGGATGGGGGGCAACAGAGGGCCTGGGGGGGGTCAGGAGGGGTCTGGGGGGGGGGGATAAAAGGGATGTGGGGGGGTTCACGTGTTCCGCTCTGACCACGCCGCCCCGCAGGGAACTACCGGACACAGCTGTGGGACAAACAGTCGGAATCCTTCCTGCCCTCCACC
The DNA here is from genome assembly GCF_905368555.1 of Meleagris gallopavo. Classification (NCBI taxonomy): domain Eukaryota; kingdom Metazoa; phylum Chordata; class Aves; order Galliformes; family Phasianidae; genus Meleagris; species Meleagris gallopavo. The sequence goes on from NC_139427.1 coordinate 3,339,354, forward strand.
CCAGGGCTGGGGATGCACGTGGAAGTGAAGGACCCCGACGGCAAGGTGTGAATACAGGGCTGCCCTAGGGAATGGGGGGGGGGGGAGGGAGGGGGTCCGTGGGGGGGCTGGAGGTGATGTACGGCGTTTTTTCCCCCCCCCCCCCATCCAGGTGGTGCTGTCGAGGCAGTACGGCTCTGAGGGCCGCTTCACCTTCACGTCTCACACGCCTGGTGAGCACCAGATCTGCCTGCACTCCAATTCCACCCGCATGGCTCTGTTTGCTGGAGGCAAACTGGTAACGGGGGGGGGGGGGGGGGTCATGGGGAGAGGGGAGGGGGGGTCAAGCAGCACCCGAGGCGCTGACAGCTCGGTTTCCCTGCAGAGGGTGCACCTGGACATCCAGGTGGGTGAGCACACCAACAATTACCCGAGATCGCAGCCAAGGACAAACTGACGGAGCTGCAGCTGCGTGCCCGCCAGCTGCTGGACCAGGTGGAGCAGATCCAGAAGGAGCAGAACTACCAACGGGTGGGCGCCCTAAAAACAAGCAGTGAAGCCCCCATAATCCCCAACACCCCTTACCCCCCCCCCAGACCCCTCCTGACCCCCCCCAGGCCCTCTGTTGCCCCCCATCCCAGGCTCTCGCTGGCTGCCCCATCCCACGGGGTCTCTTATCGGCTCCAGTGGTGGTTGGGGGTCTTCCCCATTGCGTCCCCCCCCCAAAGTCTCTCCCTTCCCCCCCCCCATCCCCAGGGGTCTCACCCACTGCCTTCCCCAATACCCAGGGTTCTCTCCCCCCGCCCTCCTCACCCCCAACCTCTCTCCCACCGCTCGCCCCATTCTCTCCCATTGCCCCCCCCAGCCCCCAAGGCTTCTCCCGGAGCCCCCCCCCATTCCTGGGGTCCCTCCCAAAGCCTGGGGGTCTCCCCCATCCCCAGCAATCCCCCCTTTTCCCCAGGGCTCTCTCCCATCACCCTCCCCATCTCCCAGTCCCCACACAGCTCTCCCACCGCCCCCCCCACCCCCCCAGGGCTCTCTCCCCGTTTCCACCCCCATCCCTGGGGTCTCCCATCGCGTTCCCCATCTCTGGGGGTCCCCCATCGCCCCCTCAGCCCCCAGGGTTTCTCCCATGGCCTCCCACTGTTCACAAGGGTCTCTCCCAGCGCCTTCCCCAGCACCCGGGGGTTTTTCCCATTGCCCCCACCTCCAGAAGCCCCCTCCCCCCCGCCCCTTGGGGTCCCTCACCCCCCCATTCCCAGGGCTCTCTCCCCCTTTCCTTCCTTATCCATGAGGGTCCCTCCCACCCCATATCCCATTCTGGGGGGGGGGGCTGTGTTTGTCATCTCCCCCCAGGCCTCCCCCAGTGCCTTCCCCAGCACCCGGGGGTCTTTCCCATGCCACCCACCTCCAGAACCCCCTCCCCCCCCACCCCTTGGGGTCCCTCTCATCACTCCCCCATTCCCACCCTCTCTCCCCCTTTCCTCCCTTATCCATGAGGGTCCCTCCCACCCCATATCCCATTCTGGGGAGGGGGCTGTGTTTGTCATCTCCCCCCAGGTCTCTCCCAGTGCCTTCACCAACACCCGGGGGTTTTTCCCATTGCCCCCCACCTCCACCAGCCCTCCCCCCCCCGCCCCTTGGGGTCCCTCACATCACCCCCCATTCCCAGCCCTCTCTCCCCCTTTCCTCCCTTATCCATGAGGGTCTCTCCCACCCCATATCCCATTCTGGGGGGGGGGGCTGTGTTTGTCATCTCCCCCCAGGTCTCTCCCAGCACCTTCACCAACACCCGGGGGTCTTTCCCATTGCCCCCCACCTCCAGAAGCCACCCCCTCCCCCCCCCCGCCCCTTGGGGTCCCTCACTCCCCCATTCCCAGGCTCTCTCCCCCTTTTCTCCCTTATCCATGAGGGTCCCTCCCACCCCATATCCCGTTCTGGGGGGGGGCTGTGTTTGTCATCTCCCCCCAGGTCTCTCCCAGCGCCTTCCCCAGCACCCTGGGGTCTTTCCCATTGCCCCTCCACCACCCCCTCCCCTCCCCCCCCCCGCCCCTTGGGGTCCCTCACACCCCATTCCCACCCTCTCTCCCCTTTCCTTCCCATTCCCCTTTTACCACCGTGGTCCCCAAGGGGCTTCCCCTATTTCCCTCCCCACCCACCCAGCGCTCTGTCCCCATTTCCACCCTCATCCTCGGGGTCTCCCATCGTATCCCCCACCTCGGGGGGGGGGGGGGGGTTTCTCCCGTCACCCCATCAGCCCGGAACCCCCCGTTTCCTCTCACCCCGAGCCCCGTTTGTCCCGCAGTACCGAGAGGAACGTTTTCGGATGACAAGTGAGAGCACCAACCAACGCGTGCTCTGGTGGTCCATCGCCCAGACCGTCATCCTCATCCTCACTGGCATCTGGCAGATGAGGCACCTCAAAAGCTTCTTCGAGGCCAAGAAATTGGTGTAGCCCCCCCCCCAAAAAAAATAGAGTTTGTGGGGTCGGGGGGCTGCCCCAAAATGGGGGGTTCCCACCTCTTGCCCGCCTGATGGTTATGGGGACAAACAGGGGGAGCTGATGTGGGGTGGGGGGGGGTTGGATGGGGAGCAATAAAGAGTGTGGGAGCCCTGTGTGTGTGTGTAGGGGTGTGTTTTGGGGTCGGGGGTTGGGGGGGGGAGGTGAGTTTTGGGGTGGTTTGGGGGGATTTGGGGGTTTGGTTGGGGGTGTTGTGGTTTTGGGGTGGTGGTTGGGGGTGAATGCGGGGGGCTTTGGGGCGGTTGGGGGTGTTGAAGTTTGGGGTGGTTTGGGAGCACTTTGGGGTGGTTGGGGGGTGGTAAATCCTGAGGTGGTTTTGGGGGGGCTTTGGGGGGTTTGGGGGGCTGGGTGGGGTCTGTTGTGTTTTTGGGGTGGTGGGAGGTGTTTTTTGGGGTGCTTTTAGGGGAACTGAGGGTGGTTGGGGGTACTTTGGGGTGTTGGTTTTGGGGTGATTTTGGGGTGGTTGAGGTGTTTTTTTGGGGTGGTGTTGGAGGACTTTGGGGTGGTTTTGGGGGTGGTTGAGAGGTTTTTTAGGGTGGTTTGGGGGTATTTTGGGGTGGCTTTGAGGTGGTTTTGGAGGAGTGGTGTGGTTGAGGGGGGTTTTGGGGAGTGATTTTGGGGCTGGTTGGGGACTGGATTTTCTGGGGGTGATTATGGGGTGGTCGGGAGGTGTTTTTTGGGGTGATTTGGGGGATTTGAGGGCGGTTGGGGGATGGTTGGGGTGTTTTTTTGGGGTGATTTTGGGGTGGTTGAGAGGTTTTTTTTTAGGGTGATTTAGAGGTACTTTGGGGGGGTTTGAGGTGGTTTTGGAGGACTTGGGGGTGGGTTGAGGGGTGTCTTTTGGGGGTGACTTTGGGGTGGTTGGGGGTGTTGAATTTTTGGGGTGGTTTTGGAGGACTTTGGGGTGCCTGAGGAATGATTTTTGGGAGTGATTTTGGGGTATTTCAAGGTGATGGGGGGTGTTGTGTTGTTGGGGTGGTTTGGGGGGACTTCAGGGTGGTTATGGGGCCGTTTGGGGTGTTTTTTAGGGGTGATTTTGGGGGACTTGGGGGATGTTGGTTTTTAGGGTGGTTTGGGGGAACTTTGGGGTGCTTGGGGTTGATGAATTTTTGGGATGGTTCTGGAGGAGTTTGAGGTGGTTGGGAGGTGGTGTTTTTGGGGTGATTTTGGAGGAGTTTGAGGTGGTTGGGAGGCGCTGCATTGCGGAGGGACCCCGCGCGTCCGCCCCCAAAGTGACCCCGCATCCCACAGGGGGAGCGGGCCGGGCCGCCATCACGCTTTACCTCCGCGCCGCAAGGGGGCGCTGTGGGCTTGCTGCCGCCGCTCTAGGCGCGCAGAGCGGAAGCGCTCTGTGGCGGCGCAGACGCAGAGCGGCGATTGGGAGAAGATGGCGGCGACCAGCTTCGAGCAGATGGGGCTGGACGCGCGGCTGCTGCGGGTACGGGGCGGGGGGGAGTTGGGGAGGAGGGCGGGGTTGGGGGGGATTGAGGGGAGGCTGGGGGGGTTTGGGGGCGGGTGGGGGGGGGGCTGGGGGAGGAGGTTGGGGAACGGGGCTGGGGAGGATTGAGGGGAGCTGAGGGGGTTGAGGGTTGGCGGCGGGCTGGGGGAGCTGGGGGGAGGGTGGAGGGGGTTGGGGTTGAGGGGGCTGGGGGGAGTTGGGGGCTTGGGGGGGATTGAGGGGGCTGGGGGAGGAGGTTGGGGGACGGGGCTGGGGGCGCTGGGGGAGGGGGATGGGGGGGGTTGGGGGGAGCTGGGGGGGTTGAGGGTTGGCGGCGGGCTGGGGGAGGGGGATGGGGGGGATTGAGGGGGAGGGGGAGGGAGCTGGGGGGGTTGGGGGAGGGGGCTGGGGGGGATTGGGGGGAGCTGGGGGGTTGAGGGTTGGCGGCGGGCTGGAGGGGGTTGGGGGGGATTGAGGGGGAGGGGGATGGGGGAGGGAGCTGGGGGGGTCGGGGGAGGGGGCTGGAAGGGCTGGGGGGCGTTGGGGGGGAGGGTCGGGGGTTCCCTCTCCCTCCGCCTGCCGGTAACGTTGGTGCCCGCAGGCCGTGGCGGAGCTGGGCTGGGCCGCACCCACCGCCATCCAGGCCGAAGCCGTGCCGCTGGCCCTGGACGGCCGCGATGTGCTGGCCAGGGCCAGGACCGGCTCCGGGGAAACGGCGGCGTACGGCCTGCCTCTGCTGGAGCGACTGCTGAGGAGCAAAGCGGTGAGCGGGGGGCAAAATGGGCGTTATGGGGAACGGGGGTGTTGTGGGGCTGGGGGCTGTGGGGATAGAGGCTGGGGGTTGTGGGGCTGGGGGCTGTGGGGATAGAGGCTGGGGGTTGTGGGGCTGGGGGCTGTGGGGATAGAGGCTGGGGGTTGTGGGGCTGGGGGCTGTGGGGATAGAGGCTGGGGGTTGTGGGGCTGGGGGTGGGGCTGGGGGCTGTGGAGATAGAGGCTGGGGGTTATGGGGTTGTGGGGATAGAGGCTGGGGGTTATGGGGCTGGGGGCTGTGGGGATAGAGGCTGGGGGTTATGGGGTTGTGGGGATAGAGGCTGGGGGTTATGGGGCTGGGGGCTGTGGGGATAGAGGCTGGGGGTTATGGGGTTGTGGGGATAGAGGCTGGGGGTTATGGGGCTGGGGGCTGTGGGGATAGAGGCTGGGGGTTGTGGGGCTGGAGGTTTTGGGGCTGGGGGTGTGGGGATAGAGGCTGGGGGTTGTGGGGCTGGGGCTGTGGGGATAGAGGCCGGGGGTTATGGGGTTGGGGCTTATGGGGCTGGGGGTTGTGGGGATAGAGGCCGGGGGTTATGGGGTTGGGGCTTATGGGGCTGGGGGTTGTGGGGATAGAGGCTGGGGCTTATGGGGTTGGGGCTTATGGGGCTGGGGGCTGTGGGGCTTGAGGCCGTGTGTCGGGGTGAGGGGCTGACAGCCGAGGGCGGGCGTTTGGAGTACAGGGGATCTGCGGGGTGCCTGGGGGGGGGGGAAGCATCCAAAGCAAGCGGGCGCCGTGGGGCTGGGGGCGCTTTGGGGGATGCGGGCAGGGGTGGCTCCGGGGGTCCCTGATGGCGGCGGCGGGCGCAGGTGGCGGCGGTGGAGCAGGCGGTGCGGGCGGTGGTGTTGGTGCCCTCCAAGGAGCTGGGGCTGCAGGTGGTGCAGAGCCTGCGCCGCTTGGCTGCGTTCTGCGCCCGCGACGTGCGCCTGGCTGAGCTCTGCGCCCAGACCGACCTGGCGGCCCAAAAGTGAGTCCTCCTCCCCTCCCCTCCCCTCCCCTCCGCGCCCTACAAGTGTGGGGAGAACCCTGGGGGAGTCTTTGGGTGGGTCTTGCAGGCCGGTGCTGATGGAGAAGCCGGACGTGGTGGTGGGAACCCCGGGGCGGCTGCTGGCTCACCTCAACGCCCGCAGTTTGGTGCTGAGGCACTCGATGGAGCTGCTGGTGCTGGATGAGGCCGACCTGCTGCTGTCCTTCGGATTTGGGGAGGATCTCAAGGCGTTGCTGTGGTGAGGGGGGGGGGGAGGGGGGGACAGGGGGGGTTGGGAAGGTGTGGGGAGCCTGGTGTGGTGGGGGGGGGTCCCTGTGGGGGTGCAGAGGGAGGTTGGGGGGCGTTGGGGAGGTTTGGGGGTATTGATGTGATGATGGGGGGGTACAGCTGGGGGCATTGGGGGTCCTGCTGTGATGGGGGGGGTACAGGGGGGGGGTTGGGGGGCGTTGGGAAGGTGTGGGGAGCCTGGTGTGGTGGGGGAGGGTCTCTGTGGGGGTGCAGCCAGGGGCTCGGGGGTATGGGGGAGATTTGGGGGGCCTGCTGTTGTGGTGGGGGCTGTTGTGAAGGTTTGGGGGGCCCTGCTGTGGTGGGGGGGCACAGCTGGGGGTTGGGGGGCATTGGGAAGGTTTGGGGGTATTGATGTGATGATGGGGGGGTACAGCTGGGGGCATTGGGGGTCCTGTTGTGATGGGGAGGGGGTACGGGGGGGGTTGGGGGGCGTTGGGAAGGTGTGGGGGCTGTGCTGTGGTGGGGGGGGGGTGACTGTGGGGGTGCAGCTGGAGGCTTGGGGGTATGGGGGAGATTTGGGGGGCCCTGCTGTGGTAGGGGGCTGACTGGGGGTGTTGGGGGGCATTGGAGAGGTTTGGAGGTATTGATGTGATAATTGGGGGGTACAGCTGGGGGCATTGGGGGTCCTGCTGTGGTGGGGGGGGAGTACAGGGGGGCTTGGGGGGTGTTGGGAAGGTGTGGGGAACTGGTGTGGTGGGGGAGGGTCCCTGTGGGGGTGCAGCCAGGGGCTCAAGGGGTATGGGGGAGATTTGGGGGTCCCCGCTATGGTGGGGGGGTGACTGGGGGGGGTTGGGGGGCATTGGGAAGGTTTGGGGGGTATTGATGTGATAATTGGGGGGTACAGCTGGGGGCATTGGGGGTCCTGCTGTGGTGGGGGGGGTACAGGGGGGGTTGGGGGGCGTTGGGAAGGTGTGGGGGTTCTGCTGTGGTGGGGGGGGTCCCTGTGAGGGTGCAGCCAGGGGCTCAAGGGGTATGGGGGAGATTTGGGGGGCTCTGCTGGGGTGGGGGGGTGACTAGGGGGGGTTGGGGAGCATTGGGAAGGTTTGGGGGTATTGATGTGATGATGGGGGGGTACAGCTGGGGGCATTGGGGGTCCTGCTGTGGTGGGGAGGGGGTACGGGGGGGGTTGGGGGGTGTTGGGAAGGTGTGGGGGTTCTGCTGTGGTGGGGGGGGTGACTGTGGGGGTGCAGATGGAGGTTGGGGGGCATTGGAGAGGTTTGGGGGTATTGATGTGATGATGGGGGGGTACAGGTTTGAGTTGGGGGCATTGAGAAGGGTTGGGGGCTGTGCTGCGGTGGGGGAGGGTCTCTGGGGGGGTGCAGCCAGGGGCTCGGGGGTGTGGGGGAGATTTGGGGGGCTCTGCTGGGGTGGGGGGGTGACTGGGGGGGTTGGGGGGCGTTGGAGAGGTTTGGGGGTATTGATGTGATAATTGGGGGGTGCAGCTGCGGGCATTGGGGGTCCTGCTGTGATGGGGAGGGGATACAGGGGGGGTTGGGGGGCGTTGGGAAGGTGTGGGGCCTGGTGTGGTGGGGGGGGTCCCTGTGGGGGTGCAGATGGAGGTTGGGGGGCATTGGGGGAGGTTTGGGGGTATTGATGTGATGATGGGGGGGTACAGCTGGGGGTATTGGGGGTCCTGCTGTGATGGGGGGGGTACGGGGGGGATTGGGGGGCGTTGGGAAGGTGTGGGGGCTGTGCTGTGGTGGGGGGGGGGTGACTGTGGGGGTGCAGCTGGAGGCTTGGGGGTATGGGGGAGATTTGGGGGGCCCTGCTATGATGGGGGGGTTACTGGGGGGGGCTGGGGGACATTGGGAAGATATGGGGGGTATTGATGTGATAATGGGGGGGCACAGCTGGGGGCATTGGGGGTCCTGCTGTGATGGGGAGGGGGTATGGGGGGGGTTGGGGGGCGTTGGGAAGGTGTGGGGAGCCTGGTGTGGTGGGGGAGGGTTCCTATGGAGGTGCAGATGGAGGTTGGGGGGCATTGGAGAGGTTTGGGGGTATTGATGTGATGATGGGGGGGTACAGATTTGAGTTGGGGGCATTGAGAAGGGTTGGGGGCTGTGCTGCGGTGGGGGAGGGTCTCTGGGGGGGTGCAGCCAGGGGCTCAAGGGGTATGGGGGAGATTTGGGGGGCTCTGCTGGGGTGGGGGGGTGACTGAGGGGAGTTGGGGGGCATTGGAGAGGTTTGGGGGTATTGATGTGATGATGGGGGGGTACAGCTGGGGGCATTGGGGGTCCTGCTCTGGTGGGGAGGGGTACAGGGGGGGTTGGGGGGCATTGGGAAGGTGTGGGGGCTGTGCTGTGGTGGGGGAGGGTCCCTGTGGGGGTGCAGCCAGGAGCTCGGGGATGTGGGGGAGATTTGGGGGCCCTGCTGTGATGGGGAGGTGACTGGGGGGGGGTTGGGGGGCATTGGGACGGTTTGGGGGTATTGATGTGATGATGGGGGATACAGCTGGGGGCATTGGGGGTCCTGCTGTGATGGGGAGGGGGTACAGGGGGGGTTGGGGGGCATTGGGAAGGTGTGGGGAACCTGGTGTGGTGGGGGGGGGTCCCTGTGGGGGTGCAGATGGAGGTTGGGGGGCATTGGGGGAGGTTTGGGGGTATTGATGTGATGATGGGGGGTACAGCTGGGGGCATTGGGGGTCCTGCTGTGATGGGGGGGGTACAGGGGGGGATTGGGGGGCGTTGGGAAGGTGTGGGGGCTGTGCTGTGGTGGGGGAGGGTGACTGTGGGGGTGCAGCTGGAGGCTTGGGGGTATGGGGGAGATTTGGGGGGCCCTGCTATGGTGGGGGGGTGACTGGGGGGGGCTGGGGGGCATTGGGAAGATATGGGGGGTATTGATGTGATAATTGGGGGGTACAGCTGGGGGCATTGGGGGTCCTGCTGTGGTGGGGGGGGAGTACAGGGGGGCTTGGGGGGCATTGGGAAGGTGTGGGGAACCTGGTGTGGTGGGGGAGGGTCTCTGTGGGGGTGCAGATGGTGGTTGGGGGGCGTTGGGAAGGTGTGGGGGTTCTGCTGTGGTGGGGGGGGTCCCTGTGGGGGTGCAGCCAGGGGCTCAAGGGGTATGGGGGAGATTTGGGGGCCTCTGCTGGGGTGGAGGGGTGACTGGGGGGGTTGGGGGGCATTGGGAAGGTTTGGGGATATTGATGTGATGATGGGGGGGTACAGCTGGGGGTATTGGGGGTCCTGCTGTGATGGGGGGGGGTACAGGGGGGGTTGGGGGGCGTTGGGAAGGTGTGGGGGTTCTGCTGTGGTGGGGGGGGTGACTGTGGGGGTGCAGATGGAGGTTGGGGGGCATTGGAGAGGTTTGGGGGTATTGATGTGATGATGGGGGGGTACAGGTTTGAGTTGGGGGCATTGAGAAGGGTTGGGGGCTGTGCTGCGGTGGGGGAGGGTCTCTGTGGGGGTGCAGCCAGGGGCTCGGGGGTGTGGGGGAGATTTGGGGGGCCCTGCTGTGGTGGGGGGGTGACTGGGGGGGTTGGGGGGCGTTGGGAAGGTGTGGGGGCTCTGCTGTGGTGGGGGGGGGTCACTGTGGGGGTGCAGCTGGAGACTTGGCATCGGGTGGTTGTGGTGGGGTCCCTGTGGGGGGGTACAGCTGGGGATTGGGGTGTTGGGGAGGTTTGGGGGGGCTGATGTGGTGGGAGGGGGGTCGGGGGGGGTCCCTGTTGGGGTACTGCCGGAGATTTGGGGGCACTGGGAAGGTTTTTGGGGGGGCCCTGCTGTGCTGAAGGGGGGAACAGCTGGACGTTGGGGGGAGTTGGGAAGGGTTTGGGTTGGGAAGGGTTGGGGGGGGGCACAAAGGGTTGTGGGGCAGCAATCGGGGGGTCGGGGGGGGGCACAGGTGTGGGTTTGGGGGGCGGATCTGTTCCCGCTGGGTTTGGGATTGGGGGGGGGGCAGGAAGTGCGGGGTGCGCTGAGGGTGGGAGGTTTTGGGGTGCAGATGGGGGTTGAGGGGGGCGCTGGGGGGGGGCACTGAGGGATATCAAAGCACAAATAGGGCCGGGGGCTTTTTGGGGTGCAGGAGACCAACATCTTCCCCCTCTCTCCTCCTCCCCCCCCCAAAAAAAAGCCACCTCCCCAAAATCTACCAAGCCCTGCTGATGTCGGCCACCTTCAACCCGACGTGGAGGCGCTGAAGGAGTTGGTGCTGCACAACCCGGTGAGGGGGGGGGGGCAGAAAAAGGGGGGCAGAATGGGGGGGGAGGGGGGCGTCCGGGGGGGTCCTCACCCCCCCCCAGGCTCTGACCCGGCCCCCGCAGGTGACGGTGCAGCCGCAGGAGCCGCGCTTGCCGGGCTGCAGGCAGCTGAGGCAGTTTGTGGTGCGGTGCGAGGCGGAGGAGGACAAATTCCTGCTGCTTTACGCCGTGCTGAAGCTGGCGGTGGTGCGGGGCCGGGCGCTGCTCTTCGTCAGCAGCCTGAGCCGCTGCTACCGCCTCAAACTCTTCCTGGAGCAGTTTGGGATCCCGGCCTGCGCCCTCAATTCCGAGCTGCCCGCACGGTCGCGGTACGGGTGGGGGGCGGGGGTGGGGGGGGGGATGGGGGACACAGGAATGGGGGGCAGGGGTGGGGGCAGGGATGAGGGCACAAGGATGGGGGGCAGGGATGGGGGCCGGTGGGGCACAGGGGTAGGGGCATAGGGGTGGGGGGCAGGGTGGAGCACAGGGATGGGGGGCACAGGGATGGGGGGCAGGGATAGGGGCATAGGGGTGGGGGGGTGCAGGGTGGGGGCATAGGGATGGGGGGCAGGGAAGGGGGGCAGGGTGGGGTGCAGGGATGGGGGCACAGGGGGGGGCACAGGGATGGCTGCAAGGTGGGGGCACACGGATGGGGGCAGAGGGGTGGGGGCACAGGGATGGGGGCAGGGGTGTGTACAAGGATGGGGGGCACGGGTGGGGGGCACAGGGGTGGGGGCACAGGTGGGTGCAGGGGCAGGGGTGGGGGCAGGGCTGGAGGCACAGGGGTGGGGGGCAGGAATGGGGGCAGAGGGGTGGAGGGCACAGGGGTGGGGGCATAGGGATGGGGGGCAGGGGTGAGCACAGGGGTGGGGGGCACAGGGGTGGGGGCATGGGTGGGGGGCAGGGATGGGGGCAGAGGGGTGCGGGGCACAGGGATGGGGGGCACAGGGGTGGGGGCACGGGTGGGGGGCAGGGATGGGGGCAGAGGGGTGCGGGGCACGGGTGGGGGTACAGGGATGGGGGACGGGTGGGGGCAGGGCTGGAGGCAGAGGGGTGGGGGGCAGGGATGGGGGCACATGGATGGGGGCAGGGTGTGGGGCAGAGATGGGGGCAGAGGGGTGGGGGGGCAGGGTGGGGACATAGGGATGGGGGGCAGGGGTGAGTACAAGGATGGGGGGCACAGGGATGGGGGCAGAGGGGTGGGGGTGCAGGGTGGGGGCAGAGGGGTGGGGGGCAGGGATGGGGGCATTGGGGTGGGCACAGGGATGGGGCAGAGGAGTGGGAGTGCAGGGTGGGGGCATAGGGATGGGGGGCAGGGGTGAGGGCAGGGCTGGAGGCAGAGGTGTGGGGGCATAGGGGTGGGGGCAGGGATGGAGGCATAGGGGAGGGGGGGCAGAGGGGTGGGGGGCAGGGATGGGGGCACAGGGGTGGGGGCAGGGATGGGGGCAGTGAGCAGGGTGGGGGGGCAGGGTGGGGGCACAGGGGTGGGGGGACAGAGGGGGTGGGGGCAGGGATGGGGCAAGGGGTGGGGGCAGGGTGGGGGCAGAGTGGGGGCAGGGGTGGGGGCAGGATGGGGCAGGGATGGAGGCAGAGGGGTGGGGGGACAGAGGGGTGGGGGGCAGGGAATGGGGGCATCGGAGTGGGCACAGGGATGGGGGCAGAGGAGTGGGAGTGCAGGGTGGGGGCATAGGGATGGGGGGCAGGGGTGGGGCAGGGCTGGAGGCAGAGGTGTGGGGGGCACAGGGGTGGGGGCAGGGATGGGGGCAGAGGGTGCGGGGTTCTCGTCCCCAGGTGCCACGTTATCACGCAGTTCAATCGTGGTCTCTACGATTACATTGTGGCCACTGACGAGGAGGCGGCGCCCAGCGCGGCGCCCACGGAGCTGCAGCAGCGCAGGAAGAGAAAGGGAGGAGCTGAGAGGTGAGGGGACACCTGGGGGGCAGCGGCGGGGGGCTGTGGGTGGCACCACGAACCTGTGGGTGCCATTAAGGACCTGTCAGTGTCACCAAATGGGGAGCTGTGGGTGTTGCCAAGGACCCATGGGTGCTACTGGGGACACATGGGTGCCAGTAGGGCTTCTAGGTGCCACCAACCAGTGACCTCTGGGTGGCACCGAGGACCCATGGGTGCTACTGAGGACTTATGGATGCCAGTAGGGCCTCTAGGTGCCACCAATCAGTGATCTCTGGGTGCCACCGAGGACCCATGGGTGCCAGTAGGGCCTCTAGGTGCCACCAACCAGTGATCTCTGGGTGCCACCGAGGACCCATGGGTGCTACTGAGGACTCATGGGTGCCAGTAGGGCCTCTAGGTGCCACCAACCAGTGACCTCTGGGTGCCACCGAGGACCCATGGGTGCTACTGAGGGATGTGGGTGCTATTGAGGACCTGTCAGTGTCACCAACTGGGGACCCGTGGGTGCCACTGAGGACTTGTGGGTGTCACCACTGGGGACCCGTGGGTGTTGGCAAGGACCTGTGAGTGCCACTGAGGGCCTCTAGGCGCCACCAACCAGTGACCCATGGGTGCCACCAACCAGAGACCTCTGGGTGCCACTGAGGACCTGTCAGTGTCACCAGGCAGGGACCCATGGTTGCCACCAACCGGAGACCTGTAGGTGCCACTGAGGGCCCATGGGTGCTACTGAGGGTATCTGGGTGCCAATGAGGACCCATGGGTGCCACTAAGGGACTGTGGGTGCCATTGAGGACCTGTCAGTGTCACCAGCCAGGGACCCGTGGGTGCCACCAACCGGAGACCTATAGGTGCCAATGAGGACCCATGGGTGCCACTGAGGGACTGTGGGTGCTACTGAGGGCCTGTAGGTGCCAATGAGGAACCATGGGTGCCACTGAGGTCCTATGGGTGCCACCAACCAGGGACTCACAGGTGTCACTGAGGACCTGTCAGTGTCACCAACCGGGGACCCGTGGGTGTTGCCAAGGGCCTGTGGGTGCCACCAACCGGAGACCTGTGGGTGCCACTGAGGACCCATGGGAGCTACCAACCAGGGTCCTGTGGGTGCCATGAGGACCGGTGGGTGTTGCCAAGAAGCTGTGGGTGCTGCTGAGGACCCACGTGTTCCACTGAGGACCCATGGGTGCCACCAACCAGAGACCTCTGGGTGCCACTGAGGACCCATGGATGCCACCAACCAGGGTCCTGTGGGTGCCGTTGAGGACCGGTGGGTGTTGCCCAGAAGCTGTGGGTGCCACCAGGGTCCTGTGGGTGCTACTGAGGGCCTATGGGTGTTGCCAAGAAGCTGTGGGTGCCACTGAGGACCCACGGGTGCCACCAACCAGGGGTCCAGGGGTGCACTGAGGGACCTGTGGTGTTGCCAACCGGGGTGCACCGTGGGGTGCCATAGGGCCTGTGGGTGTGCCACAACTGCGGAGGACCACGGGTGCCACTGAGGACCCAGGGTGCCACCAACCAGGGTCCTGTGGGTGCCACTGAGGGCTGGGTGTGGGGGGTTGCCACACAGAGATTGGGTGCCCTGAGGACCCACGGGTGCCACTGAGGACCCACGGGTGCCACCAGGGCGCTGCCCCACTGCAGGCAGGGGCGCAGATCCGGCTTTTGGGGCTGATCCCATTCCGTCGGTGCCACACGGGTGCCCCCAGCCTGCAGCGCCTGCGCTCAGCGATGGGGTCCCCGCCGTCCCCGTGGCTGCGGGGGTCTCTTTGCCTTGGGATTTTGTGTCCCCAGGGTCACGGTGTCCCCCACCCCCCCCCAAAATCTCATCCCCCCCCCCCAGCAGAGGCAGTGACCCCGAGTACAGCGTGGCGCGGGGCATCGACTTCCAGAACGTGGCCACCGTCATCAACTTCGACGTGCCGGCAGCCGTGGAGTCTTACATCCACCGTGTGGGGAGGTGTGTGGGGGTCCGGGGGGGGGGCTTTCAACCCCTGAGAGTGGGGGGAGGGGGGGCAGCAATGGAGACCCCAACCCCAATGCAGGACAGCACGAGCTGACAACCCCGGCACGGCGCTCACCTTCGTGCTGCCCGAGGAGCGCGAGCAGCTGGCGCGGATTGAGGATGTGCTGGCAGGAGGTGAGGGGGGGTTTTGGGGGGGGTTTTGGGGGAGGGGGGGGTTTGTCACCGTGTCCCTTAAAGCTTTGGGAGGTGACACACCCCCTCCTCACGCACACACACACGTGCAGAGAATGGGGAGTCCATGCTGCAGCCCTATAAGTTCTGCATGGAGGAGATCGAAGGGCTGCGCTACCGCTGCAGGGTGAGGGGGGGGGATGGGGAGGGGGGGAGGATGGGGGATTGGGGGGGAAGGGGGCTGGGGGGGAGATGGGGGGGGTGGGGGGAGATGGGGAGTGGGGAGGGGAAGGGGCTGGGGGGGAGATGGGGAATGGGGGGGGTGGGGGAGATGGGGAGTGGGGGGGGATGGGGGGGGAAGGGGGATGGGGGGGTGGGGGGGGATCGCGCGAGAATGGGGGGGCGAATCATGGGGAGTCGGGGGGACGGCAGGGTGGATGGGGGGGATGGGATGGAGGGGGGGGGTGGGGGGGGAAGGGGGATGGGGGGGAAGGGGGGATGGGGGAGGTGGGGGAGTGGGGGGGGGGGGGAGATGGGGAGGGGGATGGAAGGGGGATGGGGGGGAGATGGAGGGGGAGGTGGGGAGGGAGATGGGGGGTGTGAGGGGGAAGGGGGATGGGGAATGGGGGGAGGTGGGGGGGGAGATGGGTGTGGGGGGAGAGATGGGGGGGTGTGGGGGAGAAAAAGGGTGCTGGGGGGGATGGATGGGAGAGGATGGGGGAGAAAAAGGGAGGGGGGGGGGAAAGGGGATGGGAGAGATGGAGGGGGAGGAAAAGGGTGCTGGGGAGGGATATGGAGGGGGGGATGGAGGGAAAAAGGGCGTTGAGGGAGGGAGGAGATGGGGGATAAAGGGTGCTGGGGGGGGATGGGTGTGGGGAAGGGGAAGATGGGTGCTGGGGGGGGGGGGGGAAAGGGGACTGGGGGGGGTGTTCTGGTACTGCTGCCATCCCAGAGCCCTGACCCCCCCGTGTGTGTGTGTGACCCCCCTCCCAGGACGCCATGCGCTCCGTCACCAAGCAGGCAGTGAAAGAAGCCCGGCTGCGGGAGATCAAAGAGGAGCTGCTCAACTCGGAGAAGCTGAAGGTACCCAAGCGATGTGGGGCGCGTGGGGCGATGTGGGGCGATGTGGGGCGCCGCCAACCCTCCTACCCCCCTGCCCCCCCCCCACTCCGTGCCCAGACGTACTTTGAGGACAACCCCCGCGATCTGCACGTCCTGCGCCACGACAAACCGCTGCACCCCGCCATCGTCAAACCGCACCTGCGCAACGTGCCCGACTACCTGGGTACGGCGCCGGGGGGCCGTGGGTGCAACCGGGACCGGGGGGGGGAAGGTGGGGGGGTGGGAGGAAGGTTATGGGGCCGGGGGCGCCGGGGGGGGGGGCTCACATCGCTCTGCTGCCTTCCCGCAGTGCCGCCCACCCTGCGTGGCGTCGCCAAACCGGAGCTCAAGAAGCGCAGGCGGCTGCGGCTGCCCCACGGCGGTGCCAAGCGCCAGGCCGGCCCCAGGGCGAGGGTCAGAACCCCCACCCCCGCCTCGCAGACCACCCTCCCACCCCTCCTTTTTGTTTATTTGGGGGGGTCTCACGCCGGTTTTCTCCCCCCTGCAGTCCCGTCGCACCGCCAACCCTCTGCAGAGCTTCAAGTTCAGCCGGCACCGCGCCAAGCGCCGCGCAGCGCCGCCATCCTGACCCCCACCCCCACCCCCACCCCCCCCGCCGACCCACGAGCGCCTCGCA
Organism: Meleagris gallopavo; assembly: GCF_905368555.1. Classification (NCBI taxonomy): domain Eukaryota; kingdom Metazoa; phylum Chordata; class Aves; order Galliformes; family Phasianidae; genus Meleagris; species Meleagris gallopavo. The sequence continues at coordinate 3,355,339 of NC_139427.1, forward strand.
GCCCCCCAGGCCCTGGGGACGGGGCGGCCGTGCTCAATAAAGGCGCCGTGGGGGCGATGCCTGCATGCTGGTGGTCCGTGTTACCCTGCGGGGGGTGGGGGGTGGGGGGGGGTTGGTGACGCAGAGGATGGATCATGGGATCCTCCTGCTGATGCGTGGGCCAAAGTGCCACCCATTATCGGTGCTCGGGGCCATAAACGAGGCCGGGGCACAGTGCAGGTGGCGCTGCCACCCAGGGGGGCTCTGTGCCCCCCCCCCTCCCCAGGTGTCTCTGTTCCCATCCCGTCGTCCCAGGGCGTCGCATCGCCCCGGGCTGAAGTCCCATCCGAGACGCGCTGGGAGCTCGGTGCCACCCAGCCCTGGGTGCTGCCGTTCGGTGCCGCCTCAGCTGGGTTCTTATCACGGCCCTGGCATCTTATCGGGCAGCTCTTCATCAAGGCTGCCTGCTGGCCCTGAACCTTCCTGGCAGCTCAGAGGGCACCTTTACCCCCCGCAGCCCCACTGCTGTCGGCAGAAGCCCTTTGGGTCTTTTTTTACTTGGGGTTCCGTCCCTCCTTCCCCCGTTCCGGGCACCGCCTGAACCCCGGCGCCGTTCTCCCGCGGTTGGCACAAACCCTCGGGACTCAAAAACTCGGAGCCCACGGCGTCGTGACTCAGCCCGCATCGCAGCGTTGCCCACGGCTGGGCACGGAGGGGCGCCTCCCCGCGCTATCGATCGGGGTTAATGATCACAGGGACTTTACAGCTCCTCCCGGGGCTGATTGGCCTCGCGCCGTCGGACCAGCGGCCCTAAAGGCTGGCACCCGCCCCGCTCTGCTCACACGGGGTCCTGCAGCAGCCGGGCGGCATCGCAGCGCTGTCAGACCCACCATGGTGGCAGCCGTGGTGCTGGCCGGCGCCCTGCTGGGTGCTCTGCTGGCACTGGTAGGGCGGGGGGGGGTGGGGGGGAGGGGAGGGGAGGGGGGTTGGGGTGGGGTTGGGTCTGGGGTTGGGGTTGGGGTTGGGTCAGGGTCTGAGTGGTTTCCATTTGGATTTGGGTTGGGTTGGGTTTGGGGTTGGGTCGGGTCTGGGTCTGGGTTTGGGGTTGGGTTGGGGTTTGGGTGGGTTGGGTCGGGTCTGGGTCTTGGATTTGGGTTGGGTTGGGTTTGGGGTTGGGTCTGGGTTTGGGGTGGGGTTGGGTCGGTGGGGGTTGGGGTTGGGTCGGGTCTGAGTTGTTTTCGTTGGATTTGGGGTTGGGTCGGGTCTGGGTTTGGGGTTGGGTCTGGGTTTGGGGTTGGGTCTGGGTTGGGGTTGGGTCTGGGTTTTGGTGGGTTTGGGGTCGGTCTGGGTTTGGTTGGGTTGGTTTGGGGTTGGGTTGGGTCTGGTTTGGGTTGGGTCGGGTTGGGTTTGGGGTTGGGTTGGTGGGTCTGGGTCTGGGTTTGGGGTTGGGGTTGGTTCTGGGTTTGGGGTTGGGTTGGGTCTGGGTTTGGGGTTGGGTCGGGTCTGGGTTTGGGGTTGGGTCAGGTCTGGGTCTGGTTTTCCGTTTGGATTTGGGTTGGGTTGGTTCTGGTTGGGGTTGGGGTTGGGTCTGGGTTTGGGTGGGCGGGTCTGGGTTTGGGGTTGGTGGGTCTGGTTGGGTTGGGTCAGGTTGGGTCTGGTTTTCGTTTGGATTTGGGTTGGTTGGGTCTGGGGTTGGGGTTGGGGTTGGGCCTGGTTGGTCAGGACTTTGGGTTGGGTTGGTGTAGTGTGGGTTCTGGCTTTGGGTTTGGGTCTGGGTTTGGGGTTGGGTTGGTTGCTTGGTTTCCATTTGAATTTGGTCTGGGTTTGGTGTGGTTTGGGTCTGGTTTTGGGGTTGGGCCTGAGTTTGGGTCTGGATTTGGGGTTGGGGTCTGGTTTTGGGTTGGTCTGAGTTCGGTTTGGGTTGGGTCTGAGTCTGGTTTTCCGTTTGGATCTGGGTTGGGTCTGGTTCTAATGTTGGTTCTGGCTTTGGGTTTGGGTCTGAGTTTGGGGTTGGATTTGGGTCTGAGTCTGGGTGAATCTGGTGTGGTTTGGGGTCAGGATTTGGGTTTGGATTTGGGTCTGGGTCTGAATTTCAGTTTGGATTTGGGTTTACTTTGCTTTGGGTTTTGTTTGGATTCAGCTTCAGGTCTGGATTTGGGTCTGGTTCTGGTTGTAGGTTTAAGGCCTGGGTTTGGGTCTGGTTCTGGGGGGGATTTCAGTCTGGATTTGGGTCGGGGTTTGGATTTGGAGCTCAGTCTGAGTTTCGGTTTGGGGTTTGGGTTCTGAGTTTGGGTTTTGATTTGGGTACGAATCTGGATTCAGCTTCGGTTCTGGGTCTGGATTTGGGTCTGGATTGGCCTGGATTTAGGGCAGAGGTCTGGGTTTGGGTTCGGATTTGGGTTTGTGTTTGGGTCCGAGTCTGGATTTGGGTTTGGGTCTGCAGTCTGGGTCTGAGTTCTGGTTTGGATCCGGGTTTGCTTTGGGTCGGGTGTGGGTTGGGTTGGGTTTGGACTTGGGTCTGTGACTGGTTGGGTGTGGTGTGGATTTGGGTTTGGGTTGGGCCGGTTTTAGGGGTAGAGTCTGGGCTTAGGGGTGGGTTTAGGGTGGGTTTGGGTCTGGGTTTGGGTTGGTTTGAGCTGAGCCTGGTGTGGGTCTGACTTTGGATCCGGGTCAGGATTTGGGTTTGGTTCTGGTGCGGGTTGGGATCTGGGTTTAGGCCTGGGTGAGAGCTTTGGTTTGGATCTCGGTTTGGGTTTGGGTTTGGGTTTGGGTTGGGGCTGGGCTTGGGTTTAGGTTTGGGTCTGGGTCTGAGTTTGAGTTTAGATTTGGGTCGGGTTGGTTCTGGTGTTGGGGTTGGGTCTGAGTTTGGGTTTGGGTTGGGTCTGGTTTTGGGGTTTCATTGGGTCTGGCTTCCATTTGGATTGGAGTCGGGTCAGGTCTGGTTTTGGGTCTGGGTGTGAGTCTGGTGTGGTTTGGGTCTGGCTTTTGGTTTGGTTGGTTCTGGTGCTGGTTCTGGTGTTGGATCTGGCTTTGGGGTTGGATCTGAGTTTGATGTTGAGTCGGGTCTGGTTGTGAGGTCGGTTTGGATTGGGGTTGTATTGGGGTTGGATCGGGTCTGGTTTTGGGGTCGGGTCTGAGCCCGGTGGCTTTGGGTCCGGCTTTTGGTTTGGGTTGGTTCTGGTGCTGGTTCTGGTGTTGGATCTGGTGTTGGGGTTGGATCTGAGTTTGAGGTTGAGTTGGGTCTGGTTTTGGGTCGGGTTGGATTGGGGTTGGATCGGGGCTGGTTTTGAGGTTGGGTCTGAGCCCGGCATGGCTTCGGGTCCAGCTTTGGGGTTGTGTCGGTTCTGGTGCTGGTTCTGGTGTTGGATCTGGCTTTGGGGTTGGGGTTGGGTCTGGTTTTGGGGTCGGGTTGTATTGGGGTTGGATCAGGTCTGCTTTTGAGGTTGGGTTCAGTTTGAGGTTGGGTCGGGTCTGGTTTTGGGGTCGGGTCTGAGCCCGGCGTGGCTTTGGGTCCGGCTTTGGGGTTGTGTCGGTTCTGGTGCTGGTTCTGGTGTTGGATCTGGCGTTGGGGTTGGATCTGAGTTTGAGGTTGAGTCGGGTCTGGTTTTGGGGTCGGGTTGTATTGGGGTTGGATCGGGTCTGGTTTTGGGGTTGGATTGGATTGGGGTTGCATTTGGGGCTGGTTTTGGGGTTGGATCTGAGTTTGAGGTTGGATCGGGTCTGGTTTTGGGATTAGGTTGGATTGGGGTTGGATTGGTGTTGGATCGGGTCTGGTTTTGGGGTCGGGTTGTATTGGGGTTGCATTGGGGTTGGATTGGTCTGGTTTTGGGGTCGGGTCTGAGCCCGGCGTGGCTTTGGGTCCGGCTTTGGGGTTGTGTCGGTTCTGGTGCTGGTTCTGGTGTTGAATCTGGCTTTGGGGTTGGATCTGAGTTTGGGGTTGGATTGGGTCTGGTTTTGGGGTCGGGTTGGATTGGGGTTGGATTGGGTCTGGTTTTGGGGGTTGGATCTGAGTTTGGGGTTGGGTCAGGTCTGGTTTTGGGGTTTGTTTGGATTGGTGTTGGTCGGGTCTGGTTTTGGGGTCGGGTTGGATTGGGGTTGGATTGGGGTTGGATCGGGTCTGGTTTTGGGGTCGGGTTGGATTGGGGTTGGATCGGGTCTGGTTTTGGGGTCGGGTTGTATTGGGGTTGCATTGGGGTTGGATCGGGTTGGTTTGTGGGGTCGGGTCTGAGCCGGCGTGGCTTTGGGTCCAGCTTTGGGGTTGTGCTGGTTTGGTGTTGGATCTGGCGTTGGGGTTGGATCTGAGTTTGAGGTTGAGTCGGGTCTGGTTTTGGGGTCGGGTTGGATTGGGGTTGGATTGGTCTGGTTTTGGGGGTCGGGTTGGATTGGGGTTGTATTGGGGTTGGATCGGGTCTGGTTTTGGGGTCGGGTTGTATTGAGGTTGTATTGGGGTTGGATCGGGTCTGGTTTTGGGGTCGGGTCTGAGCCCGGCGTGGCTTTGGGTCCGGCTTTGGGGTTGTGTCGGTTCTGGTGCTGGTTCTGTGTTGGATCTGGCGTTGGGGTTGGATCTGAGTTTGGGGTCGGGTCTGAGCCCGGCGTGGCTTTGGGCCCGGCTGTGGTGCGGTGCCGGTTCCGGTGCCGGTTCCGGTGCCGCGCCGCCCCGGCACAGCAGCGCATCCCCTCGGCCGCCCCGCAGGCAGCCCCGCAGCTGACGCCGATCCACCGCGCCGGTTTCTGCGCCTTCTACGGCAGCTGCGGCCGCAACCCGGAGCTGAACAGCTCGCTGGTGAGCACCGACGTGCCCTGCCTGTCCAACAGCCCGGCGCGGGCCGCCTCCGCCGCCATGCTGCCGCTGCTGCGCTCCGTGTGCCCGGAGCTGGTGCGGGAGGACAACGGCACCGCCACCCTGGTTTGCTGCTCGCCGTCTCAGCTGCTCGCCCTGCAGCTCTCCGTCGCGCTGTCGGGCGCCGTCCTGTCCCGCTGCCCTTCGTGCGCCCGCAACTTCGCCAACCTGCACTGCAACAACATCTGCAGCCCGGATCAGAGCCTCTTCGTCAACGTCACCCGCGTCGTCGACGGCGGCGCGGCGGGGCGGGCGGTGGTGGAATATCAGAGCTTCTACCGGCAGAGCTACGCCGAGGCCGCCTTCGATTCGTGCGTCGGCGTGCGGCTGCCGGCCACCGGCGGCTTCGCCTTGGACACCATGTGCGGCGTCTACGGCGCCCGGCTGTGCAGCGCGCAGCGCTGGCTCGACTTCCAGGGCGACACCGGCAACGGCCTGGCGCCGCTGCGGATCCGCTTCCGGCTGCTGCCCGACGGCGCCGAGCCGGGCGACGGCATCGAGCCGCTGAGCGGCAGCCCGTGGCCGTGCCGGGAGTCGCCGGACGCCGAGCAGCAGCCGTGCAGCTGCCAGGACTGCGCCGCCTCCTGCGCGCCCGTCTCGGCGCCGCCGGGCCCGGAGCCGCCGTTCCTCCTGGGCTCCGCCGACGGCGCCTTGGTTCTCTGCGTCCTGCTCTTCGCCTTCTTCGCCCTCCTCTTCCTCACCGCCGTCGCCTGCGGCGGCGCCGACGCCGACCCGGCGCCCGCGGCCGCCGCCGAACCGGGCTGCGCCGCCCGCGTCTCCGCCGGCAGCCAGCGAGCCGCGGCCAGGGGCTTCGCGCTGTGGGGCGCGGCGGTGGCCTCGCGTCCCGTCCCGGTGCTGGCGGCGGCGGCGGCGGCGGCGGGCGGCGCTGGCGGCGGGGCTGCGCTGGCTGGAGCTCACCACCGACCCGGTGGAGCTCTGGTCGGCGCCGGACAGCCGAGCCCGCAGCGAGAAGGAGTTCTACGACCGGCACTTCGGGCCGTTCATGAGGACGTGCCAGGTGATCGTCACGGCGCGGCGGCCCGGCCCGGCCGTCCCGTACAGCTCGGCGGTTTTGGGCAGCAAGAACTTCAGCTCGGTGCTGAACGCCGAGGTGCTGCGGGCGCTGCTGGAGCTGCAGGAGGAATTGGCCGAAATGGGCGCCTGGGTGGAGGAGGAGGGCAGGGAGGTGAGGCTGAAGGACGTTTGCTACGCGCCGCTCAACCCGGCAACGCGACCAGCGCCGACTGCTGCGTCAACAGCGTGACCCAGTACTTCCAGAACAACAGAACCGGCTGGAGATGCGGGCGGAGCAGAGCGGAACCGGGCCGAGCGGAACCGCGGATTGGAGGGATCACATCATGTACTGCGTCAAGTGCGTGCCGGCGGGGGCGGGGGGCGTTGGGGGGCGGGGTGTTGGATATGGGGTGGGGGCTGTGGGGTGATGGGTTGTAGGGTTGGGGTGGGAGCTGTGGGGTGTTGGATATGGGGTGGGAGCTGTGGGGTGAGGAGTTGTAGGGTTGGCTGGAGGCTGTTGAGTGGGGGCTATGGCGTCGTGGGTTGTAGGGTTGGGGTGATGGGCATGGGGTGTTGGATATGCGGTGGGGGCTGTGGGGTGAGGAGCTGTAGGGTTGGGGTGTTGGATATGGGGTGGGGGCTGTGGGGTGATGGGTTGTAGGGTTGGGGTGGTGGGCATTGGGTGGGAGCTATGGGGTGATGAGTTGTAGGGTTGAGGGATGGTCATAGGGTGATGGGCATTGGGGTGTTGGGTGTGGGGTGGAGCTGTGGGGTGAGGAGTTGTAGGGTTGAGGGATGGCCATAGGGTGATGGGCATTGGGGTGTTGGGTGTGGGGTGGGGGTTGTGGGGTGATGGGTTGTAGGGTTGGGGTGTTGGATATGGGGTGGGGGCTGTGGGGTGAGGAGTTGTAGGGTTGGGGTGTTGGATATGGGGTGAGGGCTGTGGGGTGAGGAGCTGTAGGGTTGGGGTGTTGGATATGGGGTGGGAGCTGTGGGGTGATGGGTTGTAGGGTTGAGGGGATGGCCGTAGGGTGATGGGCATTGGGGTGTTGGGTGTGGGGTGGGGGCTGTGGGGTGAGGAGTTGTAGGGTTGGGGTGGTGGGCATTGGGTGATGGGGGAGGGGAGTGGGGTGTAGGGTTGGGGTGGTGGGCGTGGGGTGTTGGATATGGGGTGGGAGCTGTGGGGTGAGGAGTTGTAGGGTTGGCTGGAGGCTGTTGAGTGGGGGCTATAGGGTCGTGGGTTGTAGGGTTGGGGTGATGGGCATGGGGTGTTGGATATGGGGTGGGGGCTGTGGGGTGAGGAGCTGTAGGGTTGGGGTGTTGGATATGGGGTGGGAGCTGTGGAGTGATGGGTTGTAGGGTTGGGGTGGTGGGCATTGGGGGGTGGGGGTGGGGGCTGGGGTGTGGGGTGGGGGTGGTGGGCGTGGGGTGGGGGCTGTGGGGTGAGGAGCTGTAGGGTTGGGGTGGTGGGCATGGGGTGTTGGATATGGGGTGGGGGCTGTGGGGTGATGGGGTGTAGGGTTGGGTTGATGGTCATTGAGTGGCGGCTGTGGGGTGATGGGTTGTAGGGTTGAGGGGATGGTCATAGGGTGATGGGCATTGGGGTGTTGGGTGTGGGGTGGGGGCTGTGGGGTGATGGGTTGTAGGGTTGGGATGGTGGGCATTGGGGTGTTGGATATGGGGTGAGGGCTGTGGGGTGATGGGTTGTAGGGTTGGGGTGTTGGATATGGGGTGGGAGCTGTGGGGTGATGGGTTGTAGGGTTGGGGTGTTGGATATGGGGTGGGGGCTGTGGGGTGAGGAGCTGTAGGGTTGAGGGGACGGTCATAGGGTGATGGGCATTGGGGTGTTGGGTGTGGGGTGGGGGCTGTGGGGTGAGGAGTTGTAGGGTTGGGTTGATGGTCATTGAGTGGCGGCTGTGGGGTGATGGGTTGTAGGGTTGGGGTGTTGGATATGGGGTGGGGGCTGTGGGGTGATGGGTTGTAGGGTTGGGGTTGTGGGCATTGGGGGGTGGGAGTGGGGGCTGGGGTGTGGGGTGGGGGTGGTGGGCGTGGGGTGGGGGTGTGGGGTGAGGAGTTGTAGGGTTGGGGTGGTGGGCATTGAGCGATGGGGGTGGGGAATGGGGTGTAGGGTTGGGGTGATGGGCGTGGGGTGTTGGATATGGGGTGGGGGCTGTGGGGTGAGGAGTTGTAGGGTTGGGTGGGGGCTGTTGAGTGGGGGCTATGGGGTGGTGGGTTGTAGGGTTGGGCTGGTGGTCTGTGGGGTGTTGGATATGGGGTGGGGGCTGTGGGGTGATGGGTTGCAGGGTTGGGGTGTTGGATATGGGGTGGGAGCTGTGGGGTAATGGGTTGTAGGGTTGGGGTGTTTGATATGGGGTGGGGGCTGTGGGGTGATGGGTTGTAGGGTTGGGGTGGGAGCTGTGGGGTGTTGGGTATGGGGTGAGAGCTGTGGGGTGATAGGTTGTAGGGTTGGGGTGGTGGGCATTGAGTGATGGGGGTGGGGAGTGGGGTGTAGGGTTGGGGTGGTGGGCATTGGGTGGGGGCTGTGGGGTGATGGGGTGTAGGGTTGAGGGATGGTCATTGAGTGGGAGCTATGGGGTGAGGAGTTGTAGGGTTGGGGTGTTGGATATGGGGTGGGGGCTGTGGGGTGAGGAGTTGTAGGGTTGGGTGGGGGCTGTTGAGTGGGGGCTATGGGGTCGTGGGTTGTAGGGTTGGGCTGGTGATCGTGGGGTGTTGGTTTTGGGTGGGGGCTGTGGGGTGATGGGTTGTAGGGTTGGGGTGGGAGCTGTGGGGTGTTGGGTGTGGGGTGGGGCTGTGGGGTGAGGAGTTGTAGGGTTGGGATGGTGCCCATCAAGTGTGGATATGGGGTGGGAGTTATGGGGTGAGGAGTTGTAGGGCTGGGGTGGTGGCCATGGGATGTTGGGTGTGGGTGGGATCTATGGGGCACCGCATTGTGGGGTTGGGGTGTTGAGGTGGGGTGCTGGCTGTGGGGTCACCGCTCGGTGACTCAGGGGGCGCAGACTGTGGGGTGGGGACGGTGCCCAAGGACACGGTGTGGGGCTGTGTGGGCTGTGTGGGGCTGTGTGGGGCTGTGTGGGGCTGTGTGGGGCTGTGGGGACACCGTGGGCCCCACATCGCTCAGCCGGCCCCACAACTGCCCCCAAAGCTCCCCGCTCTCTTTTATGGACATCACGGGGCTGGAGATGAGCTGCATGGCCGCCTATGGGGCGCCCGTCTTCCCCTATATCGCCTTCGGGGGTTACCCAGGTCAGTGGGGCTGTGGGGTGGGGGTGCAATGGGGGTCCTGTGGGGTCATGGAGCGCTGTGGGGTGATGTGGGGTGCTGTAGGGTTCTATATAGGGTGAGGGGATGCCTTGGGATTCCATTGGGGTCGTGGGGGGTGCCATGGGATTTCGGTGGGGTGATGTGGGGTGTGGTGCGGTTGTGGGGCGCTATGGGGCTCTATGGGGTGCTATGGGGTGCTATGGAGAACTATGGGGCACTGTGGAAACTTGTGGGGCCCTATGTAACCTTATGGGGCACTGTGGAACGCTATGGAACCCTATGGGGGGCGCTATGGAACACTTGGCCCACTATGGGGCCCTATGGAGCACTACAGAACCTATGGGGCGCTATGGGGTGCTATGGAACCTATGGGGCCCAATGGGGCACTATGGAGCCCTATGGGGCCCAATGGGGCGCTGTGGAACCCTATGGGGCGCTGTGGGGCGCTGTGGAACCCCTATGGGGCGCTGTGGAACCCTATGGGGCACTGTGGGGTGCTGTGGAACCCTGTGGGGCACTATCGGGTGCTGTGGAACCCTGTGGGGCACTGTGGGGTGCTGTGGTGCACTGTGGGGTGCTGTGGGGCGCTGTGGAACCCTGTGGGGCACTATGGGGCACTGTGGGGCGCTGTGGAACCCTGTGGGGCCCTGTGGGGTGCTGTGGGGTGCTGTGGGGCGCTATGGGGCACTGTGGGGTGCTGTGGGGCACTGTGGAAACCTGTGGGGCCCTGTGGGGCTCTGTGAAACCCTGTGGGGTGCTACGGGGCGCTGTGGAACCCTGTGGAACCCTGTGGGGCACTGTGGAGTGCTGTGGGGCGCTGTGGAACCCTATGGGGCACTGTGGGGCGCTGTGGAACCCTGTGGGGCGCTATGGGGCACTGTGGAACTCTGTGGGGCGCTGTGGGGCGCTGTGGAACCCTGTGGGGCGCTATGGGGCGCTGTGGACCCTATGGGGCGCTATGGGGCGCTATGGGGCGCTGTGGAACGCTATGGGGCGCTATGGGGCGTGGAGCCTTGTGGGGCGCTGTGGAACCCTGTGGGGCGCTATGGGGCTCAGTGGAACCCTATGGGGCACTGTGGGGCCCTGTGGAACCCTGTGGGGCGCTATGGGGCGCTGTGGGGCACTGTGGGGCGCTGTGGAACCCTATGGGGCGCTATGGGGCGCTGTGGGGCGCAGGCTCGGAGTACACGGAGGCGGCGGCGCTGATCCTCACCTACTCCCTGAACAACTTCCCCGCGGGCGACGCGCGGCGGCGCTGGGTGCTGAGCTGGGAGCAGCGCTTCCTGCAGGTCGTGCGGGAATTCCAGAGCGCCCACCGCCACAACCTGTCCGTGTCCTTCATGGCTGAGGTACGGCGGGGGGCACCCGGGGGTGGGTGGGCGCTGGGCTGCACCCTTGGGTGCCGGGGACTCAATTGGGGTGGGGGGTGTTGGGTTCCTTCGGGTGCTGGGGGCCCTTTTGGGTTGGGGGGTGCTGGGCTGCACCCTTGGGTGCCGGGGACTCACTTGGGGTGGGGATGTTGGGTTCCTTCGGGTGCTGGGGTCCCTATGGGGTGGGTGGGCGCTGGGCTGCACCCTTGGGTGCCAAGGCCCCTGTGGGTTGGGTGGGCGTTGGGTTTCTTTGAGTGCTGGGGTCCCTTTGAGTTGGAGGAGTTGGGGGTGCACCCTTGGGTGCCAGGGATCCCCGTGGGTGGGTGCACACTTGGGTGCACCTTTGGGTGCCAGGGACTCACTTGGGGTGGGTGGGCATTGGGTTTCTTTGGGTGCTGGGGGTCCCCATTGGGTTGAAGGGCGTGGGGGTGCACCTTTGGGTGCTGGGGTCCCTATGGGGTGGGTGGGCACTGGGTTCTCCTTGGGTGGGCGCTGGGCTGCACCTTTGGGTGCCAGGGACTCACTTGGGGTGGGTGGGCATTGGGTTCCTTTAGGTGCTGAGGGTCCCCATTGAGTTGGAGGGCACTGGGGAGAACCCTTGGGTGCCAGGGTCCCTATGGGGTGGGTGGGAGGGCACCCATGGGTGCTGGAGGTCCCTTTAGATTGGGGGGCATGGAGGTGCACCCATGGGTGCCAGGGACTCCGTGGGTTGGGTGGGCATCGGGTTCCTTCGGGCACTGGGGGTCCCTATGGGTTGGAGGGCACTGGGGTGCACCCTTGGGTGCCAGGCTCCCTATGGGGTGGGTGCACGCTGGCGTTCACCGATGGGTTCCAAGACCCCCTTGGGTTGGGTGGGCATCGGGTTCCTTTGGGTGCTGGGGATCCCTTTGGTTGGAGGGCATGGGGCTGCACCCTTGGACATGGGGTCCCTATGGGGTGGGCGGGGGACCCATGGGTGCTGGGGATCCTTATGGGTGGGTGGGTTCTGGGATCTCCTTGGGAGGGCGCTGGGCTGCACCCTTGGGTCCCGGGGTTCCCTATGGGTTGGAGGACATGGGGCTGCACCCTTGGACACGGGGTCCCTATGGGGTTGGTGGGGGGCACCCATGGGTGCTGGAGGCCCCTTTAAGTTGGAGGACACGGAGGTGCACCCACGGGTGCCAGGGACCCCTTGGGTTGGGTGGGCATCGGGTTCCTTTGGTTGCTGGGGTCCCTTTGCGTTGGAGGGCGTTGGGCCGCAACCTTGAGCACTGGGTCCCTACGGGGTGGGTGGTGGCACCCATGGGTGCCGCCGGGCCCCCTGAGCTCTGCCCACCCCTCCCAGCGCTCCCTGGAGGACGAGCTGAGCCGCACCACGGCGGAGGACCTGCCGGTGTTCACCGTCAGCTACCTGCTGGTCTTCCTCTACGTGGCGCTGGCGCTGGGGGAGCCCACGGCGTGGCGGAGGGTGTGGGTACGGATGGGGGGGGGTGGGGGGTGGGGGGGGTTATGGGGTGTGGGGGGTTGTGGGGGGTGTGGGGGGTGTGGGGATGTGGGGGGTTATGGGGTGTGGGGGGTTGTGGGGGTGTGATGGGGTGGGGGGTTGTGGGGTGTGGGGGTGTGGGGGGTGTGGGGTGGAGAGTTATGGGGTGTGGGGGGTTGTGGGGTGTGGGGGGGTGTGGGGTGTGAGGGGTTGTGGGGTGTGGGGGGTTGTGGAGGGTGTGGGGGGGTGTGGGGGATGTGGGGGGGTTTGGGGTGTGGGGGGGTGGGGTGGGGAGTGTGGGGAGTGTGGGGGTAGAGGGGGGGTGTGGGAATGTGGGGGGTGGGGAGTGTGGGGGATGGAGGGTTATGGGGTGTGGGGGGTTGTAGGGTGTGGGGTGTGGGGGGTTGTGGGGGCTTGTGGGGTGTGGGGGGTTGTGGGGTGTGGGGGGTTATGGGGTGTGGGGGGTGTGGGGTTGGTGTCTCTGTGCTCGTGGCTGTGGGGCGCGTAGCTGTAGGTTCATGGTTATGGGGTTGGTGGCCATGGGGCTGTGGGGCGCTATGGGACACTGTGGGGTGGTGTGGGGCACTGTGGGGTGGTTGTGGGGCACTATGGGTCACTGTTGGTCGCTTTGGGGCGCTGTGGGGCGCTGTGGGTCACTTGGTCGCTATGGGGCGCTGTGGGGCGGTGTGGGTCACTGTTGGTCGCTGGGGGGGGCTGTGGGGCGTGTGGGTCACTGTTGGTCGCTAGGGGGCGCTGTGGGGCGGTGTGGGTCACTGTTGGTCGCTAGGGGGCGCCGTGGGGCGCTGTGGGTCACTGTTGGTCGCTAGGGGGCGCCGTGGGGCGCTGTGGGTCACTGTTGGTCGCTAGGGGGCGCGTGGGCGCTGTGGGTCACTGTTGGTCGCTAGGGGGCGCCGTGGGGCGGTGTGGGTCACTGTTGGTCGCTAGGGGGCGCTGTGGGGCGGTGTGGGGTCATGTTGGTCGCTAGGGGGCCGTGGGGCGCTGTGGGTCACTGTTGGTCGCTAGGGGCGCTGTGGGGCGCTGTGGGTCAGTGTTGGTCGCTAGGGGGCGTGTGGGTCAGTGTTGGTCGCTAGGGGGCGCTGTGGGGCGGTGTGGGTCACTGTTGGTCGCTAGGGGGCGCCGTGGGGCGGTGTGGGTCAGTGTTGGTCGCTAGGGGTGCCGTGGGGCGGTGTGGGTCAGTGTTGGTCGCTAGGGGGCGCTGTGGGTCAGTGTTGGTCGCTAGGGGGCGCTGTGGGGCGCTGTGGGTCAGTGTTGGTCGCTAGGGGGCGCCGTGGGGCGGCGCTGAGCCCCGCTGTCCCTCAGGTGGACTCGAAGGTGACGCTGGCGCTGGGCGGCATCGCGGTGGTGCTGGGCGCTGTGATGGCCGCCATGGGGCTCCTGGCGCTGCTGGGGCTGCCGTCGTCCCTCATCATCCTGGAGGTGGTGCCTTTCCTCGTGCTGGCGGTGGGTGCCGACAACATCTTCATCTTCGTGCAGGAGTACCAGGTGGGGGCACCCATGGGTGCTGGCGGGCGTAAGGGGGGGGGGGGGCATTGGGGTGCGCCGTTGGGTGCCGTGGGGGGGCGCCACGGGTGGGTGGGCATTGGGTGCCTTTGGGTGCTGGGGGTTCCTATGGGTTGGAGGGCGTTGGGGTGCACCCTTGGGTGCCAGGGACCCATAGGTTGGGTGGGACATAGGGTTTCTTTGGGTGCCTTGGGTCCCCATGGGTGGGTGGGCACCAGGGTGCACCGTTGGGTGCCAGGGTCCCTATGGGGTGGGTGGGCATTGAGTACCTTTGGGCACTGGGGTCCCTTTGGGTTGGAGAGCGTTGAGGTGCACCCATGGGTGCCAGGGACCCCCTTGGGTTGGGTGGGCACTGGGTACCCTTGGGTGCTGGGGTCCCTTTGGACTGGAGGGAGTTGGGGTGCACCCTTGGGTGCCAAGACCCGCTTGGGTTGGGTGGGCTTTGGGTACCTTTGGGTGCCAGGGTCCCTATGGGGTGGGTGGGCATTGGCATGCACCCTTGGGTGCCAGGCACCCTTGGAGTGGATGGGCACTGAGGTGAACCCCTGGATGCAGGGTCCCCTTGTGGTGGGTGGGCATTGGGTTCCTTCGGGTGCTGAGGGTCCCTATGGTGTGTGTGGGGGCACCCATGGGTGCTGGGGGTCCGCATGGGTGGGAGGGCACCGGGGTGCACCATGGGTGCCAGGGACTCAGCTGGGGGGGTGGGCACTGGGATGCACCCTTTGGTGCCTGAGACTCACTTGGAGTGGGTGAGCATTGGGTACCCTTGGGTGCTGGGGTCCCTTTGGGTTGGAGGGCGCTGGGGTGCACCCATGGGTGCCAGGGACCCATAGGTTGGGTGGGCATTGGGTACCCTTGGGTGCTGGGTCCCCATAGGTGGGTGGGCACCGGGGTGCACCCTTGGGTGCCGGGGACCCTGTGGGTTGGGTGAGCATTGAGTACCTTTGGGTGCTGGGGGTCTTTATGGGATGGGTGGGCACTGGGGTGCACCTTTGGGTGCTGTGTCTCTTCCAGATTTGGCGCTCCAATGGGATACAGGGCTGTGGAGTGCACCCTTGGGTGCCAAGGTGTCCTTGGCTTGGGCGGGCATTGGGTTCCTTCGGGTGCTGCGGGTCCCCACGGGTGGGTGGGCACTCGGATCTCCTTGGGACGGCACTGGGGTGCACCCTTGGGCACTGGGGGGTCTTTTGGGATTGGTGGGCTCCGGGGCGCACCCTTGGGTGCCAGGGTCCTGTCAGTGTGAGCGGGCGCTGGGATCCACACTTGGCCATAGGGGGGAACCCTCGGGCTCTGGGGTCAGGTCGGACTTCGGAGCCCTTTGGGTGCTGGGATCCCACGGGGTCCTTCGCCCTTCGGGGCACCCTTGGGTGCCGGCACCCCACGACCCCCCCCTTGCCCAGCAGCAGTCGGAGCGGGCGGTGGGTGAGACGCGGGAGCAGCACATCGGGCGCGTGCTGGGCCAGGTGGCACCCAGTATGATGGTGTGCAGCCTCTCCGAGGTCATCTGCTTCTGCCTGGGTGAGTGGGGGGCACCGTGGGTGCCCCTGTGGGTGCTCAGTGGGTGTCCCGATGGGTGCTCAATGGGTGTCACTGTGGGTGTCCCAACAGGTGCCACAATGGCTGTCCAGTGGGTGTCCCCATGGGTGTCCCGATGGGTGTCCCAATGGGTGCTCAATGGATGTCCCATTGGGTGTCCCGATGGCTGTCCCGATGGGTGCTCAGTGGGTGCCCCGATGGGTGCTCAATGGGTGTCCCAATGGGTGCTCAGTGGGTGTCCTGATGGGTGCTCAATCGGTGTCACTGTGGGTGTCCCAACAGGTGCCACAATGGCTGTCCAGTGGGTGTCCTGATGGGTGTCCCGATGGGTGTCTCAATGGGTGTCCCGATGGGTGTCCCAGTGGGTGTCCCGATGGGTGTCCCAGTGGGTGTCCCGATGGGTGTCCCGATGGGTGTCCCAGTGGGTGTCCCGATGGGTGCTCAATGGGTGTCACTGTGGGTGTCCCAACAGGTGCCACAATGGCTGTCCAGTGGGTGTCCTGATGGGTGTCCCGATGGGTGCTCAATGGGTGTCCCGATGGGTGTCCCAGTGGGTGTCCCGATGGGTGCTCAATGGGTGTCCCGATGGGTGTCCCAGTGGGTGTCCCGATGGGTGCTCAATGGGTGTCACTGTGGGTGTCCCGATGGGTGTCACCGTGGGTGCCCCGATGGCTGTCCAGTGGGTGTTACAGCGGGTGTCGTGATGGGTGCTCAGTGGGTGTTGCAGTGGGTGTCACGATGGGTGCCCCAACGGGTGCTCAATGGATGTCCCAATGGGTGTCACGATGGGTGTCCCAATGGGTTCTCAGTGTGGTGTCACAGTTGGTGTCACGATAGGTGTCTCAGTGGGTGCTCAATGGGTGCCCAATGGGTGTCCAGTGGGTGTTGCAGCGGGTGTCACGATGGGTGCCCCAATGGGTGTCCCAATGGGTGCTCAATGGGTGTCCCGATGGGTGTCACCGTGGGTGCCCCAATGGCTGTCCAGTGGGTGTTACAGCGGGTGTCGTGATGGGTGCTCAGTGGGTGCTTAGTGGGTGTCACAGTTGGTGTCACGATAGGTGTCTCAGTGGGTGCTCAATGGGTGCCCAATGGGTGTCCAGTGGGTGTTGCAGTGGGTGTTGCGATGGGTGCCCCAACGGGTGCTCAATGGGTGTCCCGATGGGTGCTCAATGGGTGCCCCAGTGGCTGTCCAGTGGGTGTTACAGCGGGTGTTGCGATGGGTGCTCCAATGGGTGCTCAGTGGGTGTCACGATAGGTGTCTCAGTGGGTGCTCAGTGGGTGCCCAATAGGTGTCCAGTGGGTGTTGCAGTGGGTGTCACGATGGGTGCCCCAACAGGTGCTCAGTGGGTGTCCCAATGGGTGTCACCGTGGGTGCCCCAATGGGTGCTCAATGGGTGTCATGCTGGGTGTCCCAATGGCTGTCCCGATGGGTGTCCCAGCAGGTCCCACTATGGGTGTCACGATGGGTGTCTCACTGGGTGTCCAATGGGTGTCATGATGGGCGTCACTGTGGGTGCCCCAATGGCTGTCCAGTAGGTGTCATGATGGGTGCTCAATGGGTGCCCCAGTGGGTGTCACGATGGATTTCTGATGGGTGTCCTACTGGGTGCCCTAATGAGTGCCCAATGGGTGTCGTGTTGGGTGCCCCAATGGGTGTCGTGTTGGGTGCCCAATGGGTGTCGTGTTGGGTGCCCCAATGGGTGCTCAAAGGGTGCCACAGTGGGTGCCCCAAAGGGTGTCCTGAAAAGTGTCCCAAATGGGTGCACTGATGGGTGCCCCAAGGGATTTGTCTAATGGGTGTCACCATGGGTGCTCAATGGGTGTGCCCGATGTGTGTCCCACATGGGCGCCCTATGGGTGCTGCTGATGCGCACCCTATGGGTTCTCAATAGGCGCCCTGTGGGTGCTGATGATGGGCACCCTATAGGTGCTCAGTGGGTGCCCTGTGGGTGCTGAGGGGCGCCCTATGGGTGCTGAGGGGTGCCCTATGGGTGCTGCTGATGCACACTCTATGGGTGCTCAGTGGGCGCCCTATGGGTTCTCAGTGGGCGCCCTGTGGGTGCTGATGATGGGCGCCCTATGGGTGCTCAGTCGGTGCCCTATGGGTGCTCAGTGGGCGCCCTATGGGTTCTCAGTGGGTGCCCTATGGGTGCTGAGGGGCGCCCTATGGGTTCTCAATGGGCGCCCTGTGGGTGCTGAGGGGTGCCCTATGGGTTCTCAGTGGGCACCCTGTGGGTGCTGAGGGGCGCCCTATGGGTGCTCAGTCGGTGCCCTATGGGTGCTGAGGGGCGCCCTATGGGTGCTGCTGATGCACACTCTATGGGTGCTCAGTGGGCGCCCTATGGGTTCTCAGTGGGCGCCCTGTGGGTGCTGATGATGGGTGCCGTATGGGTGCTCAGTGGGTGCCCTATGGGTGCTGAGGGGCGCCCTATGGGTGCTGCTGATGCACACTCTATGGGTGCTCAGTGGGCGCCCTATGGGTTCTCAATGGGTGCCCTGTGGGTGCTGAGGGGCGCCCTATGGGTTCTCGGTGGGCGCCCTGTGGGTCCTGATGATGGGCGCCCTATGGGTTCTCAATGGGCGCCCTGTGGGTGCTGAGGGGCGCCCTATGGGTTCTCAATGGGCGCCCTGTGGGTGCTGATGATGGGCGCCCTATGGGTTCTCAATGGGTGCCCTGTGGGTGCTGAGGGGCGCCCTATGGGTTCTCAGTGGGCGCCCTGTGGGTGCTGAGGGGCGCCCTATGGGTGCTGTGGGTGCAGGCTCGCTCTCCTCCATGCCCGCTGTCCGTACCTTCGCCCTCACGGCCGCCGTCTCCATCGCCTTCGATTTCCTGCTGCAGATGACGGCGTTCGTCGCCCTGCTGGCCCTCGACGTCCGGCGGCAGGAGGTATGGGGTGGGGGTGTGTGTGGGGCGAGGAGTGTGGGGCGGGGGTGCGTGTGGGGCGGGGGTGCTTGTGGGGCGGGGGTGCGTGTGGGGCGGGGGTGCGTGTGGGGTGGGGGTGCGTGTGGGGCGAGGTGTCTGTGGGGCGGGGTGTCTGTGGGGTGTGGATGCCTGTGGGGTGGGGGTGGCTGTGGGCTGCAGGTGGCTGTGGGGTGGGAGTGTCTGTGGGGCGGGGGTGCCTGTGGGGTGGGGGTGTCTGTGGGGCGGGGTGCTTGTGGGGCGGGGGTGCTTGTGGGGCGGGGGTGCCTGTGGGGTGGGGGTGTCTGTGGGGCGGGGTGTCTGTGGGGTGGGATGCCTGTGGGGTAGGGGTGGCTGTGGGGTGCAGGTGGCTGTGGGGTGGGAGTGTCTGTGGGGTGCCCAGGGTGGTGATGGGGTGCCCAGAATAGGATGTAGGGTGCTCAGTATGGGGCCCAGTGTGGCTGTGGGGCAGTGTGGGCTATGGGGCAGTGTGGCTGTGGGGCACCCAGTGTGGCTGTGGGGCACCCAGTGTGGGCTATGGGGCACCCAGTGTTGCTGTGGGGCAGTGTGGCTGTGGGCACCCAGTGTGGGGTGGCTGTGGGGCACCCAGTGTGGGCTATGGGGCACCCAGTGGGGCGGGGCACCCAGTGTGGGGTGGGGCACCCAGTGTGGCTGTGGGCACCCAGTGTGGGATGTGGGGCACCAGTGTGGGCTATGGGGGTGTGGGCTATGGGGCACCCAGTGTGGGATGTGGGGCACCCAGTGTGGGGTGGGGAAGTGTGTGCGGGGCCCAGTGTGGGCTATGGGGCACCCAGTGTATGCTGTGGGGCACCCAGTGTGGGATGCCCAGCATGTGGCATGGGGCACCCAGTGTGGCTGTGGGCACCCAGTGTTGCTGTGGGGCACCCAGTGTGGCTGTGGGCACCCAGTGTTGCTGTGGGGCACCCAGTGTGGCTGTGGGCACCCAGTGTGGCTGCGGGGCACCCAGTGTGGGATGTGGGGCACCCAGTGTGGCTGCGGGGCACCCAGTGTGGCTGTGGGCACCCATTTGGGCTGTGGGCACCCAGTGTGGCTATGGGGCACCCAGTGTGGCTGCGGGGCACCCAGTGTGGCTGTGGGCACCCAGTGTTGCTGTGGGCGCCCATTTGTGATCCGAGGCGCCCCGCGTTGCTGTTGACGCCCGGCGCTCAGTCCGCCCCCCCGCCCCCCGCAGGCCGGCCGTTTCGATCTGTGCTGCTGCTGCGGCGCGGCGCCGCGGGGCCGTTCGGGGCCGGGGCTGCGGCTGCTGCGTCCCTTCATGAGCCGCTTCTACGTGCCGGCGCTGCTGCACCGCTGGGTGCGGCCTGTGGTGGTGAGTGGGGGGGGAATGGGGGGAATGGGGGGTATGGGAATGGGGTGGGAATGGGGTGGGTATGGGGTGGGAATGGGAATGGGGTGGGAATGGGGTGGGAATGGGGGTGGGTATGGGAATGGGGTGGGAATGGGAATGGGGTGGGAATGGGGTGGGAATGGGAATGGGGTGGGTATGGGAATGGGGTGGGAATGGGGTGGGAATGGGAATGGGGTGGGAATGGGAATGGGGTGGGAATGGGGTGGGAATGGGAATGGGGTGGGAATGGGGTGGGAATGGGGTGGGTATGGGAATGGGGTGGGAATGGGAATGGGGTGGGAATGGGGTGGGAATGGGAATGGGGTGGGTATGGGAATGGGGTGGGAATGGGGTGGGAATGGGAATGGGGGTGGGAATGGGAATGGGGTGGGAATGGGGTGGGAATGGGAATGGGGTGGGAATGGGGTGGGAATGGGGTGGGTATGGGGTGGGAATGGGAATGGGGTGGGAATGGGGTGGGAATGGGAATGGGGTGGGAATGGGAATGGGGTGGGAATGGGGTGGAATGGGAATGGGGTGGGAATGGGATGGGTGGGAATGGGGTGGGATGGAATGGGGTGGGTATGGGAATGGGGTGGGAATGGGTGTGGGAATGGGAATGGGGTGGGTATGGGAATGGGGGTGGGAATGGGGTGGGAATGGGAATGGGGTGGGAATGGGTGGTGGGAATGGGGATGGGGTTGGGAATGGGGTGGGAATGGGAATGGGGTGGGTTGGGATGGGTATGGGGTGGGATGGAATGGGGTGGGAATGGGAATGGGGTGGGTATGGGTGGTGGGAATGGGATGGGGGGTGGGAATGGGGTGGGAATGGGTGGGGTATGGGTGGGTTGGGAATGGGGTGGGTATGGGGTGGGTATGGGAATGGGGTGGGTATGGGGTGGGAATGGAATGGGGGGTATGGGAATGGGGTGGGAATGGAATGGGTGGGAATGGGGAATGGGGATGGGAATGGGGTGGGATGGGAATGGGGTTTGGGAATGGGGGGAATGGGTGGTGGGTATGGAATGGGGTGGGAATGGGGTGGGAATGGGAATGGGGTGGGGTACTGGGAATGGGGTGGGAATGGGGTGGGAATGGGAATGGGGTGGGAATGGGGTGGGAATGGGAATGGGGTGGGAATGGGGTGGAATGGGAATGGGTGGGTATGGATGGGTATGGGGTGGGAATGGGTATGGGGTGGGAATGGGAATGGGGTGGGTATGGGGGGGAATGGGAATGGGGTGGGAATGGGGTGGGAATGGGAATGGGGTGAGTATGGGGTGGGAAAGGGGTGGGTATGGGGTGGGTATGGGAATGGGGTGGGTATGGGGTGGGAATGAGAATAGGGTGAGTATGGGGAGGGAATAGGGTGGGTATGGGATGGGTATGGGGTGGGTATGGGGTGGGAATGGGGTGGGAATGGGAATGGGGCGGGAATGGGAATGGGGTGGGAATGGGGTGGGTATGGGAATGGGGTGGGTATTGGGCATGGGGTATAGAGTGGGTATGGGGTGGGTGTGGGGTGGGTATGGGGTGCATGTAGGGGATGGGGTGGGTATGGGAATGGGGTTGGAATGGGGTGTGGGTGGGTATGGGGTGGGTTTGGGGTATGGAGTGGGAATGGGAATAGGGTGAGTATGGAGTGGGTGTGGGTATGGGGTGGGAATGGGGTGGGTGTGGGTATGGGGTGGGAATGGCCATGGGGTGTATGCTTGTGGGGTGTGTGGCTATGGGGTGCACGGCTATGGGTTGCACAGCTATGGGGTGTACGGGCACGTAGCTGTGGGGTTTTTGGTTATGGGGTTGGTGGCTATGGGTTCTGTGGCCCCAGGGCACGTGGCCTCATGGTTGTGGGGTTTGTAGCTATGGGGTTTGTAGCTGTGCGGTTTGTAGCTATGGGGTTTGTAGCTATGGGGTTAATGGCTGTGGGGTTCACGGCTATGGGATCCTGGCTATGGGATCATGGCTATTGAGTTTGTTTCTATGGGATCACAGCTGTGAGGTCACGGCTGTGGGGTCACGGCTGTAGGATCACGGCTATGGGGCCACGGCTATGGGGTCACGGCTGTAGGATCACGGCTATGGGGTCACAGCTATGGGGTCACGGCTATGGGGCCACGGCTGTAGGATCACGGCTATGGGGTCTCGGCTATGGAATCACAGCTATAGGGTCACGGCTATGGGGCCACGGCTGTAGGATCACGGCTGTAGAATCACAGCTATAGGGTCACGGCTATGGGGCCACGGCTGTAGGATCACGGCTGTAGAATCACAGCTATGGGGTCACGGCTGTGGGGTCACGGCTATGGGGTCACGGCTATGGGGTCACGGCTGTAGGATCACGGCTGTAGGATCACGGCTATGGGGTCACGGCTATGGGGTCTCAGCTATGGGGTCTCAGCTATGGGGTCACGGCTGTAGGATCACGGCTATGGGGTCTCAGCTATGGGGTCTCAGCTATGGGGTCACGGCTGTAGGATCACGGCTATGGGGTCTCGGCTGTGGGGTCACGGCTGTAGGATCACGGCTATGGGGTCTCAGCTATGGGGTCTCAGCTATGGGATCACGGCTGTAGGATCACGGCTATGGGGTCCCGGCTATGGGGTCCCGGCTATGGGGTCTCGGCTGTAGGATCACGGCTATGGGGTCACGGCTGTAGGATCATGGCTATGGGGTCTCGGCTATGGGGTCACGGCTGTAGGATCACGGCTATGGGGTCACGGCTATGGGGTCACGGCTATGGGGTCACGGCTGTAGGATCATGGCTATGGGGTCACGGCTGTAGGATCACGGCTATGGGGTCCCGGCTATGGGGTCTTGGCTGTAGGATCACGGCTATGGGGTCATGGTTATGGGGTCTCGGCTGTAGGATCACGGCTATGGGGTCATGGTTATGGGGTCACGGCTGTAGGATCACGGCTATGGGGTCCCGGCTATGGGGTCCCGGCTATGGGGTCTCGGCTGTAGGATCACGGCTATGGGGTCCCGGCTATGGGGTCTCGGCTGTAGGATCACGGCTATGGGGTCCCGGCTATGGGGTCTCGGCTGTAGGATCACGGCTATGGGGTCTCGGCTATGGGGTCTCAGCTATGGGGTCTCGGCTGTAGGATCACTGCTATGGGTTCCGCAGGTCCTTGTGTTCCTCGCCTTCTCGTTCTGCGGGCTCTACCTGACGCTGCAGGTGGAGGTGGGCTTGGACCAGGAGCTCTCCATGCCCACGGTGTGTGGGGTCGTGTGGGGTGGGATGGGCACGGCCTCCTCTGGGTCACCAACCCCCGTTTGGGGTCACCTGGGGCCACCAGCCCCCATTTGAGGTCACCAAACCCCCATCTGGGTGCACTTGAGGGTCATTTGGAGACACTTGGGGTCCCCACGTCCCCATTTGGGGTCACATGTCCCCATTTGGGGTCCCCACGCCCCTATTTGGAGACACAAGGTGCCACCATGTCCCCATTTGGGGTCCCCGTGTCCCTGTTTGGAGACTCCTGGGGTCCCCACACCTCTATTTGGGGTCCCCACGCCCCCATTTGGGGTCAACCTGTCCCCATTTGGAGACTCCTGGGGTCCCCACGTCCCCATTTGGG
The DNA here is from genome assembly GCF_905368555.1 of Meleagris gallopavo. Taxonomy (NCBI): domain Eukaryota; kingdom Metazoa; phylum Chordata; class Aves; order Galliformes; family Phasianidae; genus Meleagris; species Meleagris gallopavo. The sequence continues at coordinate 3,378,197 of NC_139427.1, forward strand.
GTCCCCACACCCCCTATTTGGAGACACTTGGGGTCACCATGCCCCTATTTGGGGTCAACCTGTCCCCATTTGGAGACACTTGGGGTCCCCACGTCCCCATTTGGGGTCTCCACGTCCCCATTTGGGGTCCCCATGTCCCTGTTTGGAGACTCCTGGGGCCACCGTGCCCCCATTTGGGGTCAACCTGTCCCCATTTGGACACACTTGGGGTCCCCACACCCCCATTTGGGGTCCCCACGCCCCCATTTGGGGTCCCCAAGCCCCCATTTGGGGTCAACGTGTCCCCATTTGGAGACTCCTGGGGTCCCACGTCCCCATTTGGGGTCCCCACGCCCCCATTTAGAGACACTTGGTGCCACCATGCCCCCATTTGTGGTCCCCATGTCCCCATTTGGGGTCAACCTGTCCCCATTTGGAGACACTTGGGGTCCCCACGCCCCATTTGGGGTCAACCTGTCCCCATTTGGAGACTCCTGGGGTCCCCACGCCCCCATTTGGGGTCAACCTGTCCCATTTGGAGTCCCCATGTCCCCATTTGGGGTCAACCTGTCCCCATTTGGAGACTCCTGGGGCCACCATGTCCCCATTTGGGGTCAACCTGTCCCCATTTGGAGACTCCTGGGGTCCCCACTGTCCCCATTTGGAGACTCCTGGGGCCACCATGTCCCCATTTGGGGTCCCCATGCCCCCATTTGGAGACACTTGGGGTCCCCACGCCCCCATTTGGAGACACTTGGTGCCACCATGTCCCCATTTGGGGTCAACCCAACCGTCCCCATTTGGAGACTCCTGGGGTCCCCACACCCCTATTTGGAGACACTTGGTGCCACCATGTCCCCATTTGGGGTCAACCTGTCCCCATTTGGAGACACTTGGGGTCCCCACGTCCCCATTTGGGGTCCCCATGCCCCCATTTGGGGTCAACTTGTCCCCATTTGGAGACACTTGGGGTCCCCACGCCCCCATTTGGGGTCCCCATGTCCCCATTTGGGGTCAACCTGTCCCCATTTGGAGACACTTGGGGTCCCCACGTCCCCATTTGGGGTCCCCATGCCCCCATTTGGGGTCAACTTGTCCCCATTTGGAGACACTTGGGGTCCCCACGCCCCCATTTGGGGTCAACCTGTCCCCATTTGGAGACTCCTAGGGTCCCCACGTCCCCATTTGGGGTCCCCACACCCCTATTTGGAGACACTTGGGGTCCCCACGCCCCCATTTGGAGACACTTGGGGTCCCCACGCCCCCATTTGGGGTCAACCTGTCCCCATTTGGAGACTCCTAGGGTCCCCACGTCCCCATTTGGGGTCCCCACACCCCTATTTGGAGACACTTGGGGTCCCCACGCCCCCATTTGGAGACACTTGGGGTCTCCACGCCCCCATTTGGGGTCAACCTGTCCCCATTTGGAGACTCCTAGGGTCCCCACGTCCCCATTTGGGGTCCCCCACACCCCTATTTGGAGACACTTGGGGTCCCCACGCCCCCATTTGGAGACACTTGGGGTCTCCACGTCCCCATTTGGGGTCAACCTGTCCCCATTTGGAGACACTTGGAGTCCCCATGTCCCCATTTGGGGTCCCCGTGTCCCCATTTGGAGACACCTGGGGCTACCATGTCCCCATTTGGGGTCCCCACATCCCCATTTGGAGACTCCTGGGGTCCCCACGCCCCCATTTGGGGTCCCCATGTCCCCATTTGGGGTCAACCTGTCCCCATTTGGAGACCCTTGGTGCCACCAGCCCCCCACCCGGAGCCGCTCGGTGCCGATTTGGGGCCGCCCCCAGCCCTGTCCCCCCTCCCGCAGGACTCCTACATGCTGCCCTTCTTCTCGGACATGGCGCAGTACCTGCAGGTCGGCCTCCCCACCTACTTTGTCACCACGGCGGGTTACGATTTCACCACCCCGGAGGGCACCAACGCCATCTGCTCCAGCGCCGGCTGCGACAACGACTCCCTCACCCAGACCATCCAATACGCCACGCAGTTCCCCAACGTGTGAGTGGGGTGGGGGGACGAGCGGCCCTATAGCTGGCCCTACAGCCGGCCCTACAGCCGGCCCTACAGCCGGCCCTACAGCCGGCCCGACAGCCGGCCCTACAGCTGGCCCTACAGCCGGCCCTACAGCCGGCCCTACAGCTGGCCCGACAGCCGGCCCTACAGCTGGCCCTACAGCTGGCCCTACAGCCGGCCCTACAGCCGGCCCTACAGCTGGCCCTACAGCCGGCCCTACAGCTGGCCCTACAGCTGGCCCTACAGCTGGTCCTACAGCCGGCCCGACAGCCGGCCCTACAGCTGGTCCTACAGCCGGCCCTACAGCTGGCCCTACAGCCGGCCCCATGCCGACCCCCATCCGTCCCATCCCCCCCCCAGTTCCCACCTGGCTCACCTTCCCACCATCTGGGGTCACCTGGGGACACTATCACCCATGTGGGGTCACCATCCCCCATTTGGGGTCACCATCCCACCATTTGGGGTCACCTGGGGTCACCATCCCTCATTTGGGGTCACCATCCCCCCATTTGGGGTCACCATTCCCCCATGTGGGCACACCTGGGGTCACCGTCTCCCATTTGGGGTCACCATCTCCTCATGTGGGGTCACTTGGGGACACCATCTCCCGTTTGGGGTCACCATGTCCCCATCTGGAGACTCTTGGGGCCACCGTGTCCCCATTTGGGGCCACTGTTCCCCCATCTGGAGACTCTTGGGGCCACCATCTCCCATCTGGGGCCACCATTCCCCCATGTGGTGACACTTGGGGCCACCATGTCCCCATTTGGGGTCAACATGTCCCCATCCGGAGACTTTTGGGTCCACCATGTCCCCATTTGGGGCCACCATTCCCCCATCTGGAGACACTTGGGGTCACCATGTCCCATTTGGGGCCACCATTCCCCCATCTGGAGACTCTTGGGGCCACCATGTCCCCATTTGGGGTCAACCTTTCCCAATCTGGAGACACTTGGGGCCACCATACCTCCAGACGGGGGCAGTTGGGGCTGATTTGGGGCCACAGCCCATTTGGGGTCACCGTTCCCCCATCTGGTGACACTTGGGGGTCACCATACCTCCAGACGGGGGCAGTGGGGGCTGACTTGGGGTCACCACCCTTCATTTGGGGCCAGCAGTCCCCATTTGGGGTCACCGTTCCCCCATCTGGAGACACTTGGGGCCACCATGTCCCCATTTGGGGTCAACCTGTCCCCATTTGGACACACTTGGGGTCCCCACGCCCCTATTTGGGGTCCCCACACCCCTATTTGGAGACTGACCTGGGGCCACCAGCCCCATTTGAGGTCACCTGTCCCCATTTGGAGACACTTGGGGTCCCCATGCCCCCATTTGGGGTCAACCTGTCCCCATCTGGAGACACTTGGGGCCACCATGTCCCCATTTGGGGCCACCATTCCCCCATGTGGTGACACTTGGGGCCACCATACCTCCAGACGGGGGCAGTGGGGGCTGATTTGGGGCCAGCAGCCCCATTTGGGGTCACCGTGTCCCCATTTGGGGTCACCATTCCCCCATCTGGTGACACTTGGGGCCACCATGTCCCCATTTGGGGCCACCATTCCCCCATCTGGTGACACTTGGGGCTGCCGTACCTCCAGACGGGGGCAGTGGGGGCTGATTTGGGGCCAGCAGCCCCATTTGGGGTCACCATGTCCCCATTTGGGGCCACCATTCCTCCATCTGGTGACTCTTGGGGTCCCCATGCCCCCATTTGGGGCCACCATTCCCCCATGTGGTGACACTTGGGGCCGCCGTACCTCCAGACGGGGGCAGTGGGGGCTGATTTGGGGCCAGCAGCCCCATTTGGGGTCACCGTGTCCCCATTTGGGGCCACCATTCCTCCATATGGTGACTCTTGGGGCCACCATGTCCCCATTTGGGGTCAACCTGTCCCCATTTGGACACACTTGGGGTCCCCACGCCCTATTTGGGGTCCCCACACCCCTATTTGGAGACTCCTGGGGCCACCATGTCCCCATTTGAGGTCAACCTGTCCCCATTTGGAGACACTTGGGGTCCCCATGCCCCCATTTGGGGTCACCATTCCCCCATGTGGTGACACTTGGGGCCGCCATACCTCCAGACGGGGGCAGTGGGTGCTGATTTGGGGCCAGCAGCCCCATTTGGGGTCGCCGTGTCCCCATTTGGGGTCAGCCCTCCCTCCCCCCAGCTCCTACCTGGCCATCCCCGCCACCTCCTGGCTGGACGATTTCCTGGACTGGCTGAACCCCACGGGGCGCTGCTGCCGCATCCAGCGCTATGGGGAGCTGGGCGGGGAGTTCTGCCCCTCCAGCAGCTGTGAGTGGGGCGGGGGGGGGGATAAATGGGGGGATAAGTGGGGTTATGGGGTTATGGGGTGATAAGTGGGGTTGTGGGGTGATAAATGGGGGTGGGGATAAATGGGGTGGGGGGGATAAATGGGGTTATGGGGTGATAAGTGGGGTGGGGGGGATAAATGGGGGTGATAAGTGGGGTTATGGGGTGATAAGTGGGGTGATGGGGTTGTGGGGTGATAAGTGGGGTTATGGGGTGGGGGGGATAAATGGGGTGGGGGGGATAAATGGGGTGATAAGTGGGGTTATGGGGTGGGGGGGATAAATGGGGTGGGGGGGATAAATGGGGGGATAAGTGGGGTTATGGGGTGATAAGTGGGGTTATGGGGTGGGGGGGATAAATGGGGGGATAAGTGGGGTTATGGGGTGATAAATGGGGGGGGATAAATGGGGTGATAAGTGGGGTTATGGGGTGATAAATGGGGTTGGGGGGATAAATGGGGGGATAAGTGGGGTGATGGGGTGATAAGTGGGGTTATGGGGTGGGGGGGATAAATGGGGTGGGGGAGATAAATGGGATAAGTGGGGTGATGGGGTTATGGGGTGATAAGTGGGGTGATGGAGTTGTGGGGTTATGGGGTGATAAATGGGGTGGGGGGGATAAATGGGGTGGGGGGATAAATGGGATAAGTGGGGTTATGGGGTGGGGGGGATAAATGGGGGGGAGAGATAAATGGGGTGATAAGTGGGGTTATGGGGTGATAAGTGGGGTTGTGGGGTGATAAATGGGGGGAGGGATAAATGGGGTGGGGGGGATAAATGGGGAGATAAGTGGGGTTATGGGGTGATAAATGGGGGGGGGATAAATGGGGTGGGGGGGATAAATGGGGGGATAAGTGGGGTTATGGGGTGATAAATGGGTGGTGATAAATGGGGTGATAAGTGGGGTTATGGGGTTATGGGGTGATGAGTGGGGTTATGGGGTGATAAATGGGGTGGGGGGGATAAATGGGGTGATAAGTGGGGTGATGGGGTGATGGGGTGATGAGTGGGGTTGTGGGGTGATAAGTGGGGGGGGGGATAAATGGGGTGGGGGGGATAAATGGGATCAGTGGGGTGATAAGTGGGGTTATGGGGTGATGGGGTGATGAGTGGGGTGGGGGGGGATAAATGGGGGATAAGTGGGGTGATGGGGTTATGGGGTGATAAATGGGGTTATGAGCTGATAAGTGGGGGGGGATAAATGGGGTGGGGGGGATAAATGGGGTTATGGGGTGATAAGTGGGGTGGGGGGGATAAATGGGGGGATAAATGGGATAAGTGGGGTGATGGGGTTATGGGGTGATAAGTGGGGTGATGGGGTTGTGGGGTTATGGGGTGATAAATGGGGTGGGGGGGATAAATGGGGGGATAAGTGGGGTTATGGGGTGATAAATGGGGGGGATAAATGGGGTGATAAGTGGGGTGTATGGGGTGATGGGGTGATGAGTGGGGTTGTGGGGTGATAAGTGGGGGGGGGATAAATGGGGTGGGGGGGATAAATGGGGTTATGGGGTGATAAGTGGGGTTGTGGGGTGATAAGTGGGGTGATGGGGTTGTGGGGTGATAAATGGGGTGGGGGGTGATAAATGGGATAAGTGGGGTGATAAATGGGGTGATGGGGTGATGGGGACACAAATGGGTTCTCGGGTGGTGGGATGGAGGTCATTGGGATCCCATTGGGTGCTCAGGACCTTTGGGGTCCTGCTGGGGTCTCAGAAGGCTCCTATTGGGATTCGTGGTGGATCCCGCTGGGTTCCCATAAGGTTCCCGTTTGGCCCTGTGATGGATCCCATGGGCTCCCATTGGGTTCCCATACAGACCCCATCTACCCACACCCCATAAATCCAAGCCCCATATCCATCCCATACCCCATGTACCCACACCCCATAGCCACACCCTATATACCCACCCCATAGCCATTCCCATACATCCACACCCTATACCTGTACCCCATACCCCACACACCCATATCCCCACCACCCCATACCCCCCCATATCCACCATCCCATATACCCCCATATCCCCCCATATACCTCCCCCATCCCCATACCCAACCCCCCATATCCCCCATATACCCCCACCCCATATCCCCCACTCCCCATACCCCCCACCACCCTACCCCCCACATACCTCACCCCCAATCCCCCCCCATAATCCCCCCCCCATACCCCCTACCCAATACCTCACCCCATCCCCACCCCACAATCACCCCATACCCCCATACCCCTACCCCCCACCCCCTTCCCCCCATCCCCATCCCCCCTCCCACCATACCCCATACCCCCTACCCATCCCACCTACCCTACCATACCCTCACCAACCTCCCAATCCTCACCAATCCCGCCACGCGCTCCGGCTGCCGCGTGTCTGAACGTCACCCGGCGCCCCACAGCCGATGAGTTCCAGCTCTTCCTGCCCTGGTTCCTCCACGACCGCCCCCCTGGAGTGCGCCAAGGGGTAACGGCGCCTACAAACCCACCCACCCCACAAACCCACCCCGCTACAAACCCACCCCACCCACAAACCCACCCCCTACAAACCCACCCCCCTGCAAACCCACCCCCCACAAACCCACCCTGCCCTACAAACCCACCCACCCTACAAACCACCCTGCCCTACAAACCCACCCCACCCCACAAACCCACCACCCTACAAACCCCCCCTACAACCCACCCACCCTACAAACCCACCCCCCCTACAAACCCACCCCATAAACTCCCCCGTCCCCCACAGCGGTCTGGGCGCCTACGACACGGCTCTCAGTCTGGACGACAACGGCACCATCCTGGGTGAGCGGCGCCGCTCTGCGGGGTGCTGCCTTCCCCCATTGAGCCCCTGCCCTACAACTCGTCCTCGATCCCACACAGCCCCCGATCCCATACAGCCTCCAATTTCATACAGCCCCGATCCCACACAGCCCCCGATCCCATGCAGCCCCCTGCCCCAAAAGTTGTCCCAGATCCCATACAGCCCTGATCCCATCCAGCCCCCGCCCCACACGTTGTCCTCGATCCCATACAGCCCCGATCCCATCCAGACCCCAATCCCACAGCCCCCTGCCCCACGCGTCCCTGATCCCATACAGCCCCTGATCCCATCCAGCCCCTGACCCTACAAGTCCCCGTCCCACACAGTGCCCCGATCCCATACAGCCCCGATCCCATACAGCCCCTGATCCCGTACAGCCCCTGCCCCACAAGCTGTCCCCGATCCCTTACAGCCCCGATCCCATCCAGCCCCCGATCCCATACAGCCCCTACCCCACATGTTGTCCCGATCCCATACAGCCCCTGATCCCATCCAGTCCCCGATCCCATACAGCCCTGATCCCATACAGCCCCATCATACAGCCCCCGATCCCATACAGCCCCCGATCCCATACAGCCCCCGATCCCACAAGTTGTCCCCGATCCCATACAGGCCCTGATCCCACACAGCCCCCGATCCCATCCATTGCCCCCGATCCCATACAGCCCCTGATCCCATACAGCCCCCGATCCCATACGTAGCCCCCGATCCCATACAGCCCCTGATCCCATACAGCCCCCGCCCCACACATTGTCCCTGATCCCATCCAGCCCCTGATCCCATACAGCCCCCGATCCCATACAGCCCCCTACCCCACACATTGTCCCCGATCCCATACAGCCCCCGATCCCACCCAGCCCCCGCCCCACACGTTGTCCCTGATCCCATACAGCCCCCGCTCCCACCATCCCCCGCCCCACACGCTGCCCCCATCCTGCAGCCACCCGGTTCATGGCCTACCAGCGCCCGCTCACGGCCTCGCGGGATTTCACTGCCGCGCTCAGAGCCGCCCGCGCGCTGGCTGAGGAAATCACGGCTGTGCTGCGCCGCGTCCCCGGCACCCAGCCCCACTTCCACGTCTTCCCCTACACGTGAGAGCCGGGGGGCTGGGCGGTGGGGGGGGGCGGGGTGTCGTTTGGGGGCCAGGCTGCCCAGTTTGGGGTCACCACCGTGTTGCATTTCCAGTTTGGGGTCATCATGGTGTCCCATGGCCACTTTGGGGTCACAGTGCCCAGTTTGGGGTCATCATGGTGTCCCATGGCCACTTTGGGGTCACAGTGCCCAGTTTGGGGTCATCATGGTGTCCCATGGCCACTTTGGGGTCACAGTGCTCAGTTTGGGGTCATCATGGTGTCCCATGTGTACTTTGGGGTCACAGTGCCCAGTTTGGGGTCACCATGGTGTCCCATGCCCACTTTGGGGTCACAGTGCCCAGTTTGGGGTCACCATCGTGTTGCATTTCCAGTTTGGGGTCACCGTGGTGTCCCATGGCCACTTTGGGGTCAGTGCCAGTTTGGGGTCATCATGGTGCCCATGGCCATTTGGGGGTCATCCATGGTCAAGTCCCATGGCATCTTTGGCGGTCACCATGGAGTCCCATGGCCACTTTGGGTAGTGCCCAGTGTCCCAGTTTGGGGTCATCATGGGTCCCATGTGCCCCTTTGGGGTCACATGGTCCCAGTTTGGGGTCACAGTGCCCAGTTTGGGGTCACCATCGTGTCCCATGGCCACTTTGGGGTCACCATGGCAGTGCCACATCCAGTTTGGGGTCACCATGGTGTCCCATGGCCACTTTGGGGTCACATGCCCAGTTTGGGGTCACCATGGCAGTGCCACATCCAGTTTGGGGTCACCGTGGTGTCCCATGGCCACTTTGGGGTTAGGGTGCCCAGTTTGGGGTCACCATCATGTCCCATGGCCACTTTGGGGTCACCATGGCAGTGCCACATCCAGTTTGGGGTCAGCATGGTGTCCCATGTCCACTTTGGGGTCACAGTGCCCAGTTTGGGGTCAGCATCGTGTCCCCTGCCCACTTTGGGGTCACTGTGGCAGTGCCATATCCAGTTTGGGGTCACCATGGTGTCCCATGTCCACTTTGGGGCCAGGGTGCCCAGTTTGGGGTCACCATCGTGTTCCATGGCCTCTTTGGGGTCACCATGGAGTCCCATTCCCAGTATGGGGTCAAGGTGTCCAGTTTGGGGTCACCACGTGTTGCACTTCCAGTTTGGGGTCACCATGGTGTCCATTGCCCAGTTTGGGGTCACAGTGCCCAGTTTGGGGTCACCATCATGTCCCATGTCCAGTTTGGGGTCACCATGGAGTCCCATGTCCACTTTGGGGTCACAGTGCCCAGTTTGGGGTCACCATGCCAGTGCCATTTCCAGTTTGGGGTCACCGTTGGGTCCCATGTCCACTTTGGGGTCACAGTGCCCAGTTTGGGGTCACCATGGTGTCCTATGCCCAGTTTGGGGTCAGGGTGCCCAGTTTGGGGTCACCATCGTGTCCCATGGCCACTCGGGGGTCCTATGGGGCTCTCTGTGGGGCTCCCTATGGGATTCCCTCTGGGCCTCCCTATGTGCTGCCCTATGGGGCTCCCTGTGGGGCTCCCTATGTGCTGCCCATGTGCTGCCCTATGGGATTCCCTATGGGGCTCCCTATATGCTGCCCTATGTGCTGCCCTCTGGGTCTCCCTATGGGGTTCCCTATGTGCTGCCCTATGTGCTGCCCTATGGGATTCCCTATGGGGCTCCCTGGCTCCCTGTGGGCTCCCTATGGGGTTCCCTCTGGGGCTCCCTATGGGGCTCCCTATGTGCTGCCCTATGGGATTCCCTCTGGGGCTCCCTATGGGATTCCCGATGGGGTTCCCTGTGGGTCTCCCTGTGGGTCTCCCTGTGGGGCTCCCTATGTGCTGCCCTATGGGGCTCCCTATGGGATTTCCTCTGGGTCTCCCTATGGGGTTCCCTATGTGCTGCCCTGTGGGATTCCCTCTGGGGCTCCCTCTGGGTCTCCCTATGTGCTGCCCTATGTGCTGCCCTATGGGGCTCCCTGTGGGGCTCCCTATGTGCTGCCCTATGGGATTCCCTATGTGCTGCCCTATGGGTCTCCCTATGTGCTGCCCTATGGGATTCCCTCTGCCCCCCGCAGCGCCACCTACGTGTACTACGAGCAATACCTGACGGTGGTGGCGGAGGGGCTGCTGACCGTGGCCATGTGCCTGGCGCCCACCTTCCTCGTCTCCTTCCTGCTGCTGGGCCTGGATCTGCGCTCCAGCGTCGCCACCATCATCACCATCGCCATGATCCTGCTGGACACCGTGGGGCTCATGGCCCTGTGGGACGTCCCCTACAACGCCGTGGCCCTCATCAACCTCGTGGCGGTGCGGGCAGGGAGGGGGCGTGGGGTGATGGGGGGGTCTGGGGGTGTGGGGGGTATGGGGTGATGGGGGGTGATGTGGGGGTCTGGAGGCGTGGGGTGATGGGGGGTGATGTGGGGGTCTGGGGGCGTGGGGGTGTGGGGTGATGGGGGTCTGGGGTGTGTGGGAGGCTGGGGACGTTGGGGGTGATGGGGGGTGACGTGGGGTGATGGGGGTGTGGGGGTATGGGGTGATGGGGGAGGATGTGGCGGTCTGGGGGGTGGGGTGATGGGGGGTGATGTGGGGGTGTGAGGTGATGGGGTGGGGTGGGGTGATGTGGGGGTGATGTGGGGGTCTGGGGGCATGGGGTGATGGGGGGTGTGGGGTGATGTGGGGCTGTGGGGTGATGGGGTGATGTGGGGCTCATGGGGTGACATGGGAATATGGAGTACATGGGGTGATGTGGGGTAATGTGGGGCTCGTGGGGTGGCACGGTGATGTGGGGCACAAGGGGATATGGGGTGTATGGGGTGATGTGGGGAAACTCTAGGGTTGGCACTGGGATGTGGGAGGGGGTGGCGCTGGGATTGGGGGCACATGGGGTGACGTGGGGACCTGGGACGTGTGGGGTGGCAGTGGGGGTTGGGGCACATGGGGTGATGCGGGGGTTTGGGGGTCCAGGGGGGTATGTGGGGACCAGGGTGGTGTGGGGTGGCACATGTGGTGGCACTGGGGTTTGGAGTGATGGGGGTGACGTGGAGGTATGGGACTTGTGGGGTGGCAGAGGTGTAGGGGTGATGAGGGTACCTGGGACCCACTGATGTGATGATGTGGGGTGGCACAGGGGTTTGGGGCACTGGAGGTGCTGTGGGGGTATGGGATGTGTGGGGTGGCACATGGGGTGGGTCTGGGATTTGCGGGATCAGGAGGTGATGTGGGGACCTGGGATGTGTGGGGTGGTACGTGGGAACGAGTGATGTGGGGATCTGGGACCCACAGACATGTGCACAGGGGTTTGGGGCACAGGAGGTGACGTGGGGGTGTGGGAGGTGTAGGGTGGCACATGGGGTGGCACTGGGGTCTGGGGCACATGGGGTGATGTGGGGATCTGGGAGGTGTGGGGTGGCATGGGGGATGGGGGCACAGTGGGTGGCATGGGGATCTGGGGTGCATGGGGTGGCACTGGGGTGTGGGGTACAGGGGTTTGGGGCACCATGATGTGACATGGGGACCTGGGACGTGTGGGGTGGCACATGGGAATGGGGATCGTGGGGACCTGGACACGGGCACATGGGGTGGCACATGGATCTGGGGCACCATGAGGTGACGTGGGGACGTGGGTGATGTGGGGTGGCATGTGGGGTGGCACTGGGATCTGGGGCACCATGAGGGGACATGGGGACATGGGATGTGTGGGGCGGCACAGGGTTTTGGGGCACATGGGGACCTGGACACGGGCACATGTGGTGGCACAGGGGATTGGGGCACAGGGGTGTACGTGGGGATCTGGGACTTGCGGGGTGGAACACAGGGTGGCACTGGGATGTGGGACGCACTGGTTGCCACATGGGGTGGCGCTGGGATTTGGGGCACCATGGGGTGACGTGGGGACCTGGGACGTTTGGGGTGGCACAAGGGGTTTGGGGCACAGTGGGTGGCACTGGGATTTGGGGCACCAGGAGGTGACGTGGGGATCTGGGATGTGTGGGGCGGCACAGGGATCTTGGGCGCATGGGTTGGCACAGGGGTTTGGGGCACAGGAGGTGACATGGGGACCTGGGACTTGTGGGGTGGCACATGGGGTGGCAACAGGGGTTTGGGGCACAGTGGGTGGCACTGGGATCTGGGGCACAGGAGGTGATGTGCGGACCAGGGATGTGTGGGGTGGCACATGGGGTGGCACTGGGATCTGGGGCACCAGGAGGTGGGGATGTGTGGGACGTGTGGGGTGGCACTGGGAATGGGACACATGGGGACCTGGACACGGGCACATGGGGTGGCACAGGGATCTGGGGCACCAGGAGGTGATGTGGGGACCTGGGACGTGTGGGGTGGCACATGGGAACGGGGCATGTGGGGACCTGGGACCCACAGACATGGGCACATGGGGTGGCACAGGGTTTAGGGCACAGGAGGTGGCATGGGGACCTGGGACGTGTGGGGTGGCACATGGGGTGGCACATGGGAACGGGGCAATGTGGGTGGCACTGGGATTTGGGGCACAGGAGGTGACGTGGGGACCTGGGACTTGTGGGGTGGCACAGGGGTTTGGAGCACAGGAGGTGACATGGGGACCTGGGACGTGTGGGGTGGCACATGGGGTGGCGCTGGGATCTGGGGCACCAGGAGGTGACGTGGGGACGTGGGACGTGTGGGCACGGTGACACGGGGTGGCACAGGGACGCGCTGGCGGCCACGAGGGGTGGCAGAGGGGCACAGCAACCCTCACGTGTTGTCCCCCCACCCCCCCCCGATGTCCCCGATGTCCCCGATGTCCCCAGGCCGTGGGCATCTCAGTGGAGTTCGTGTCCCACCTGACGGTCGCCTTCGCGCAGAGCCGCCGTCCCACCCGCGTGGAGCGCGCGGCCGAGGCCACCATCAACATGGGCAGCAAGGTGTGGGGCGCGGGGACGCGTGGGTCACCCCAAACCTCGCCCCACGCCTCGCCCCACGCCTCACCCCACGTGTCCCCGATGCCAGGTGGTGGCCGGGGTGGCCATGACCAACCTGCCGGGCGTCGTGGTTTTGGCCTTCGCCAAAGCGCAGCTCATCCAGATCTTCTTCTTCCGTCTCAATTTCATCATCACGCTGGTGGGCCTCGCTCACGGCCTCGTCTTCCTGCCCGTCCTGCTCAGCTACATGGGTGCGGACCCCGGACCCCCCCCCCCGCCCCCCCCCCACCCCAAGGGTCCCCCGTCCCACCATCTGGGGGTGACCCCGTCCCGCTGCGCCCGCAGGTCCCGCACCGCTCAGCTTGGAGGGCACCAAAGATGGCATGGAGGGCATCAAAGATGACGTGGAGGGCACCAGATCCGGTACTGAAGACACCAGATCCGGCACAGGGGGCACTGGATTTGGCACGGGGGGCACCAGGTTTGGCACAGAGGGCACCACAGTTGACGTTGGTGACACCAAACCCGGTGGCACGGAGGGCACCAAGGCCGGCGCGGTGTGGGGCGCAGCCTTCGCCAACCCCAGCTTTGAGGACGCGGCGCAGTGCTGACGCCGCTGCCCCACGGCCCTTTTCTGTGCTGCTGTATTTAAAGAGGTTTTCTCAGAGATGATGGGTTTGTGGGGGTTTGTGGGGGGTTTGTGGGGGGTTTTGGGGGGTTTGTGGGGGTTTGTGGGGGGTTTGTGGGGGGTTTTGGGGGGTTTTGTGTCTGATTACCTGGGCGTGGGCACCGTGGGGCCACCATGTGGGTACTGGGATGGACAGCTTGGGGACAAAGCTGTGTGGGACACACGGACGGACATCCTGACACACGGACATGTTGGGGACAAAAGCACATGGGACCCATAAAAGGACAGCGTGGGGACAGGGACACGGGGGACACTGGATGGCATCCTGGGGACAAAGCTGTGTGGACACCTATGGGCATCTTGGGGACGGGGACACACAGACACCTTGGGGACAAGGTAGTGTGGGACCCATAAAAGGACATCTTGGGGACAGGGACACAGGGACACATGGATGGCATCCTGGGGACAGGATGACATGGGACACGTAGGGCACATGGATGGACACCTTGGGGACAAAGCTGTGTGGGACACACGGAAACCCTGGGGACAGGAGCATGTGGGACACACGGACGGACGTCTCGGGGATGGGGACACATTGGGGACATGGATGGACGTCCTGGGGACAGGGACACACAGACACCTTGGGGACAAGGCAGTATTGGGACCCATAGAGGGACACCTTGGGGACAGGGACACAGAGGACACACGGACACCTTGGGGACAAAGCTGTGTGGGAAACATGGACATCTTGGGGACAAAACCACATGGGACACACGGACACCTTGGGACAGGATGACATGGGACACGTGGGCATCATGGGGACAGGGACACGCGGGACACATGGATGGACATCTTGGGGACAGGGACATGTGGGACACACGGATGGACATCTTGGGGACAGGGACATGTGGGACACATGGATGGACGTCTTGGGGACAGGGACACGCGGGACACACGGACACCTTGGGACAGGATGACATGGGACACATGGGCATCATGGGGACAGGGACACGGGGGACACATGGATGGACGTCCTGGGGACAGGGACACACAGACACCTTGGGGACAAAGCTGTGTGGGACCCATAAAAGGACATCTTGGGGTCGGACACGGGGACACGTGGATGGCATCCTGGGGACAGGATGACATGGGACACGTAGGGCACATGGATGGACACCTTGGGGACAAAGCTGTGTGGGACACACGGACACCTTGGGGACAGGAGCATGCGGGACACACGGACGGACGTCTTGGGATGGGGACACATTGGGGACATGGATGGACGCCCTGGGGACAGGGACACATGGACACCTTGGGAACAAGGCAGTATTGGGACCCAGAGAGGGACACCTTGGGGACAGGGACACAGAGGACACACGGACACCCTTGGGACAAAGCTGTGTGGGAAACATGGACATCTTGGGACAGGATGACATGGGACACGTGGGCATCATGGGGACAGGGACAAGCGGGACACATGGATGGATGTCTTGGGGACAGGGACATGTGGGACACATGGATGGACATCTTGGGGACGGGGGCACACAGACACCTTGGGGACAAGGCAGTGTGGGACCCATAGAGGGACATCTTGGGGACAGGGACACGTGGGACACATGGATGGATGTCTTGGGGACAGGGACACGTGGGACACATGGATGGATGTCTTGGGGACAGGGACACGGGGGACACTGGATGGCATCCTGGGGACAAAGCTGTGTGGACACCTATGGGCATCTTGGGGACGGGGACACACAGACACCTTGGGGACAAGGCAGTGTGGGACCCATAAAAGGACATCTTGGGGACAGGGACACGGGGACACGTGGATGGCATCCTGGGGACAGGATGACATGGGACACGTAGGGCACATGGATGGACATCTTGGGGACAAAGCTGTGTAGGACACACGGACACCTTGGGGGCAGGAGCATGTGGGACACACGGACGGACGTCTTGGGATGGGGACACATTGGGGACATGGATGGACATCCTGGGGACAGGGACACACGGACACCTTGGGGACAAAACCACATGAGACCCATAGAGGGACACCTTGGGGACAGGGACACAGAGGACACACGGACACCTTGGGGACAAAGCTGTGTGGGACACATGGACACCTTGGGACAGGATGACATGGGACACGTGGGCATCATGGGGACAGGGACATGTGGGACACACGGACACCTTGGGGACACACGGATGGACGTCCTGGGACCAGGACCCCAAAGGACGCACATCACATCTGCAGTGGGATGGGATCCTGTGAGCCCACGGGGTGAATGGGGACGGTGGGGGGGGACCCCATGGGACTGAGACCCCAAAGGGCACCGACCCCAGTGGGGATGGGATCCTATGGGATCAGGACCCCAAAGCTGTAAGGGAACGGCAGGGGTGGGTCTCTATGGGATCAGGACCCCAAAGGGCTCAATGGGGTCAGGTCCATATGGGATTGAGACCCCACAGGACATATGGGAATGGCAGGGATGGGTCTCCATGGGATCGAGACCCCAAAGGGAAAACATCCACAGTGGGGATGGGATCCTATGAGATCAGGACCCCATGGGGCAAATGGGATGACAGGGATGGGTCTCTATGGGATTGAGACCCCACAGGACATATGGGAACAGCGGGGATGGGTCTCCATGGGATTGAGACCCCAAGTGGCTCAGTGGGGTCAGGTCCATATGGGATGAAGACCCCACAGGACATATGGGAACAGCGGGGATGGGTCTCCATGGGATCAGGACCCCAAAGGGCTCAATGGGGTCAGGTCCATATGGGATGAAGACCCCACAGGACATATGGGAACGGTGGGGGTGGGTCTCCACGGGATTGAGACCCCAAAGGGAAAACATCCACAGTGGGGATGGGATCCTATGGGATCAGGACCCCAAGGCTGAAAGGGAACGGCAGGGATGGGTCTCTATGGGATCAGGACCCCAAGTGGCTCAGTGGGGTCAGGTCCATATGGGATGAAGACCCCACAGGACATATGGGAACGGCGGGGATAGGTCTCTATGGGATCAGGACCCCAAGTGGCTCAATGGGGTCAGGTCCATATGGGATGAAGACCCCACAGGACATATGGGAACGGCGGGGCTGGGTCTCCATGGGATCAGGACCCCAAGTGGCTCAATGGGGTCAGGTCCATATGGGATCGAGACCCCACAGGACATATGGGAACGGTGGAGGTGGGTCTCCATGGGATCAGGACCCCAAAGGGAAAACATCCACAGTGGGGATGGGATCCTATGAGATCAGGACCCCATGAGGCAAATGGGATGACAGGGATGGGTGTCTATGGGATCGAGACCCCACAGGACGTATGGGAACGGCAGGGATGGGTCTCCACGGGATCGAGACCCCAAGTGGCTCAATGGGGTCAGGTCCATATGGGATTGAGACCCCGCAGGACATATGGGAACAGCGGGGATGGGTCTCCATGGGATCAGGACCCCAAAGGCTCAATGGGGTCAAGTCCATATGGGATGAAGACCCCACAGGACATATGGGAACGGCGGGGGTGGGTCTCCATGGGATCAGGACCCCAAAGGGCTCAATGGGGTCAGGTCCATACGGGATGAAGACCCCACAGGACATATGGGAATGGCGGGGATGGGTCTCCACGGGATCAGGACCCCAAGTGGCTCAATGGGGTCAGGTCCATATGGGATTGAGACCCCACAGGACATATGGGAACGGCAGGGATGGGTCTCCATGGGATCGAGACCCCAAAGGGAAAACATCCACAGTGGGGATGGGATCCTATGAGATCAGGACCCCATGGGGCAAATGGGATGACAGGGATGGGTCTCTATGGGATCAGGATCCCAAAGGGCTCAATGGGGTCAGGACCATATGGGATCGAGACCCCACAGGACATATGGGAACGCCGGGGATGGGTCTCCATGAGATCAGGACCCCAAGTGGCTCAATGGGGTCAGGTCCATATGGGATGAAGACCCCACAGGACATATGGGAACGGTGGGGGTGGGTCTCCACGGGATCGAGACCCCAAAGGGAAAACATCCACAGTGGGGATGGGATCCTATGGCATCAGGACCCCAAAGCTGTAAGGGAACGGCAGGGATGGGTCTCCACGGGATCAGGACCCCAAGTGGCTCAGTGGGGTTAGGTCCATATGGGATCGAGACCCCACAAGACATATGGGAACGGCGGGGGTGGGTCTCCATGGGATCAGGACCCCAAAGGGCTCAATGGGGTCAGGTCCATATGGGATAGAGACCCCACAGGACATATGGGAACGGCGGGGATGGGTCTCCACGGGATCAGGACCCCAAAGGGCAGAATGGGAACAGATCCCCATGGGATCGGGACCCCAAATGGCACAACGGGGCCACAACCCCACGGGCCGAAGCCCCCAGGCCCCACACAAACAGGACGGCGCACGGCAGGGCGGCTCCAGCACCCACAAACGCCCCCTGTGGGCCGCAGGCTGGGTCGGAGCCCCCCGCCCCCCAACCCCCCGCCCCCCAACCCCGACAGAAGCGGACGGCGGCGGCTCGGCTGCCCTTTATGGCCCTACAGGTACTTGTAGGGCACCCTGTCGGGCAGCGTCTGCACCTGGAGGCGCACGGGGCTCTTGTAGAGGTGGCTCAGCAGGGTCTCCGCGTAGCCCAGCAGGAAGCAGAGCTTGGCGGGCGGCAGCTGGCGCAGCAGCAGCAGGCAGAGCAGCAGGACGTTGGCGCGGCGCTTCACCACCACTTCGTCGGCCAAGCAGCCGGGAAAGGAGCCGCGGAGGAAGCGGCGCAGGAAGGCGTCCTCCACCACCCGCTCAGCAGCACCCGGCTCCCCGGCCAGGTTCCCTGCGGGGTGGGAAGGGCCAGGAAGGGTCAGGAAGGGTCAGGAAGGGTCAGGAAGGGTCAGGAAGGGCCAGGAAGGGCCAGGAGGGGTCAGGAAGGGCCAGGAAGGGTCAGGAAGGGTCAGGAAGGGTCAGGAAGGGCCAGGAAGGGTCAGGAAGGGCCAGGAAGGGTCAGGAAGGGCCAGGAAGGGTCAGGAAGGGCCAGGAAGGGTCAGGAAGGGTCAGGAAGGGTCAGGAAGGGCCAGGAAGGGTCAGGAAGGGCCAGGAAGGGTCAGGAAGGGCCAGGAAGGGTCAGGAAGGGCCAGGAGGGGTCAGGAAGGGCCAGGAAGGGTCAGGAAGGGCCAGGAGGGGTCAGGAAGGGTCAGGAGGGGTCAGGAAGGGTCAGGAAGGGCCAGGAGGGGTCAGGAAGGGTCAGGAAGGGCCAGGAAGGGCCAGGAGGGGTCAGGAGGGGTCAGGAAGGGTCAGGAAGGGTCAGGAAGGGTCAGGAAGGGTCAGGAAGGGTCAGGAAGGGCCAGGAGGGGTCAGGAAGGGTCAGGAAGGGTCAGGAGGGGTCAGGAAGGGTCAGGAAGGGCCAGGAGGGGTCAGGAAGGGTCAGGAAGGGCCAGGAGGGGTCAGGAAGGGTCAGGAGGGGTCAGGAAGGGTCAGGAAGGGTCAGGAAGGGCCAGGAAGGGCCAGGAAGGGTCAGGAAGGGTCAGGAAGGGTCAGGAAGGGCCAGGAAGGGTCAGGAAGGGCCAGGAAGGGTCAGGAAGGGCCAGGAGGGGTCAGGAAGGGTCAGGAAGGGTCAGGAAGGGCCAGGAAGGGTCAGGAGGGGTCAGGAAGGGTCAGGAAGGGTCAGGAAGGGCCAGGAAGGGCCAGGAGGGGTCAGGAAGGGTCAGGAAGGGCCAGGAAGGGTCAGGAAGGGTCAGGAAGGGCCAGGAGGGGTCAGGAAGGGTCAGGAAGGGTCAGGAAGGGCCAGGAGGGGTCAGGAAGGGTCAGGAAGGGTCAGGAAGGGTCAGGAGGGGTCAGGAAGGGTCAGGAGGGGTCAGGAAGGGTCAGGAAGGGTCAGGAGGGGTCAGGAAGGGTCAGGAAGGGTCAGGAAGGGCCAGGAGGGGTCAGGAAGGGTCAGGAAGGGCCAGGAAGGGTCAGGAAGGGTCAGGAGGGGTCAGGAAGGGTCAGGAAGGGTCAGGAAGGGTCAGGAAGGGCCAGGAGGGGTCAGGAAGGGTCAGGAAGGGCCAGGAGGGGTCAGGAAGGGTCAGGAGGGGTCAGGAAGGGTCAGGAAGGGTCAGGAAGGGTCAGGAGGGGTCAGGAAGGGCCAGGAAGGGTCAGGAAGGGTCAGGAAGGGTCAGGAGGGGTCAGGAAGGGCCAGGAAGGGCCAGGGAGGGTCAGGAAGGGTCAGGAGGGGTCAGGAGGGGTCAGGAAGGGTCAGGAAGGGTCAGGGAGGGTCAGGAAGGGTCAGGAAGGGTCAGGAAGGGTCAGGAAGGGCCAGGAAGGGTCAGGAGGGGTCAGGAAGGGTCAGGAAGGGCCAGGAAGGGTCAGGAGGGGTCAGGAGGGGTCAGGAAGGGTCAGGAAGGGTCAGGAAGGGCCAGGAAGGGTCAGGAGGGGTCAGGAAGGGCCAGGAGGGCTCAGGAGGGGTCAGGAGGGGTCAGGAAGGGTCAGGAAGGGTCAGGAAGGGTCAGGAGGGGTCAGGAAGGGCCAGGAAGGGTCAGGAAGGGTCAGGAGGGGTCAGGAAGGGTCAGGAAGGGTCAGGAAGGGCCAGGAGGGGTCAGGAAGGGTCAGGAAGGGTCAGGAAGGGTCAGGAAGGGCCAGGAAGGGTCAGGAAGGGTCAGGAAGGGCCAGGAAGGGTCAGGAAGGGTCAGGAAGGGCCAGGAAGGGCCAGGAAGGGCCAGGAAGGGTCAGGAAGGGTCAGGAGGGGTCAGGAAGGGCCAGGAAGGGTCAGGAAGGGCCAGGAAGGGCCAGGAGGGGTCAGGAAGGGTCAGGAAGGGTCAGGAAGGGTCAGGAAGGGCCAGGAAGGGCCAGGAAGGGTCAGGAAGGGTCAGGAAGGGTCAGGAAGGGTCAGGAGGGGTCAGGAAGGGTCAGGAAGGGCCAGGAAGGGTCAGGAAGGGTCAGGAAGGGCCAGGAAGGGTCAGGAAGGGTCAGGAGGGGTCAGGAAGGGCCAGGAAGGGTCAGGAAGGGTCAGGAAGGGCCAGGAGGGGTCAGGAAGGGTCAGGAGGGGTCAGGAAGGGCCAGGAAGGGTCAGGAAGGGTCAGGAAGGGCCAGGAAGGGTCAGGAGGGGTCAGGAAGGGTCAGGAAGGGCCAGGAAGGGTCAGGAGGGGTCAGGAAGGGTCAGGAAGGGTCAGGAGGGGTCAGGAAGGGCCAGGAAGGGTCAGGAGGGGTCAGGAAGGGTCAGGAAGGGTCAGGAAGGGTCAGGAAGGGTCAGGAAGGGCCAGGAAGGGCCAGGAAGGGCCAGGAAGGGTCAGGAAGGGCCAGGAAGGGCCAGGAAGGGCCAGGAAGGGTCAGGAAGGGCCAGGAAGGGTCAGGAAGGGTCAGGAGGGGTCAGGAAGGGCCAGGAAGGGTCAGGAAGGGTCAGGAAGGGCCAGGAAGGGTCAGGAGGGGTCAGGAAGGGCCAGGAAGGGTCAGGAAGGGTCAGGAAGGGCCAGGAGGGGTCAGGAGGGGTCAGGAAGGGTCAGGAAGGGTCAGGAAGGGTCAGGAAGGGTCAGGAAGGGTCAGGAAGGGTCAGGAAGGGTCAGGAAGGGTCAGGAAGGGCCAGGAAGGGTCAGGAAGGGTCAGGAAGGGTCAGGAAGGGTCAGGAGGGTCAGGAAGGGTCAGGAAGGGTCAGGAAGGGCCAGGAAGGGTCAGGAAGGGCCAGGAGGGGTCAGGAAAGGTCAGGAAGGGTCAGGAAGGGTCAGGAAGGGTCAGGAAGGGTCAGGAAAGGTCAGGAGGGCCAGGAGGGGTCAGGAAAGGTCAGGAAGGGTCAGGAAGGGTCAGGAAGGGTCAGGAAGGGTCAGGAAAGGTTAGGAAGGGTCAGGAAGGGTCAGGAAGGGTCAGGAAGGGTCAGGAGGGGTCAGGAAGGGTCAGGAAGGGTCAGGAAGGGCCAGGAGGGGTCAGGAAGGGTCAGGAAGGGTCAGGAAGGGTCAGGAAGGGCCAGGAAGGGTCAGGAAGGGTCAGGAGGGGTCAGGAAGGGTCAGGAAGGGTCAGGAAGGGCCAGGAGGGGTCAGGAAGGGTCAGGAAGGGTCAGGAAGGGTCAGGAAGGGCCAGGAAGGGTCAGGAAGGGCCAGGAGGGGTCAGGAAGGGTCAGGAGGGGTCAGGAAGGGCCAGGAGGGGTCAGGAAGGGTCAGGAAGGGTCAGGAAGGGTCAGGAAGGGCCAGGAGGGGTCAGGAAGGGTCAGGAAGGGTCAGGAGGGGTCAGGAAGGGTCAGGAGGGGTCAGGAAGGGCCAGGAAGGGTCAGGAAGGGCCAGGAGGGGTCAGGAAGGGTCAGGAAGGGTCAGGAGGGGTCAGGAAGGGTCAGGAAGGGTCAGGAAGGGCCAGGAAGGGCCAGGAAGGGTCAGGAAGGGCCAGGAGGGGTCAGGAAGGGTCAGGAAGGGTCAGGAGGGGTCAGGAAGGGTCAGGAAGGGCCAGGAAGGGTCAGGAAGGGTCAGGAGGGGTCAGGAAGGGTCAGGAGGGGTCAGGAAGGGCCAGGAGGGGTCAGGAAGGGTCAGGAAGGGTCAGGAAGGGTCAGGAAGGGCCAGGAGGGGTCAGGAAGGGCCAGGAAGGGTCAGGAAGGGTCAGGAAAGGTCAGGAAGGGCCAGGAAGGGTCAGGAAGGGCCAGGAAGGGTCAGGAAGGGTCAGGAAAGGTCAGGAAGGGCCAGGAAGGGTCAGGGCCGCGGGTCAGGGTCCCGTTTGCCGGCCCCGGTTTTGGGGCGCGACGTACCGGTGTGCAGGGACAGCCAGCCCTTGCGGTGGGCGATGTAGTGGGGGGGGTGAGCCTTCTCGTAGGTGACGCCTTTGTCCCCTTTCCCCACGCGCACCCGGGCCGCCCGCGTCTGCGGAGGGAATCGAGGGGTCGGGAAGGGGGCCGGACCCCGAGCGGGGGGGGGATGGGGGGCGCGGGGCTCACCTTGAGGCAGGGCGGGGAGGTGTGGAGGCCGCGGGGGGCGGGGAGGGCCGGGATGCGGCTGTGGGGCAGAGCCTGGGGGGGGGGGGGGGCGGGGGGAGGCAGCGCTGTGACGCAGCGCCTCTCGTGTCCCCGCGTGACCCCGAAGTCACCCCTCCTGGAGCCCCGTCACCCCGTCCCCGCAGCCCACGGCTCCCGTCCCCATCCATCGCACCCGCGTCACACTGCCACCATCAGCGCTGGCCCCAAAGTGTCCCCACACCCCAGTGCCGCCATATTGTCCCCAAAGTGTCCCCACTCCCCAGTGCTGCCACCAAACTGTCCCCAAAGCGTCCCCACACCCCACGTCCCAGTGCCACCACCATATTGTCCCCAAAGTGTCCCCACACCCCACGTCCCAGTGCCACCACTACATTGTCCCCAAAGTGTCCCCACACTCCAGTGCCACCAAATTGTCCCCAAAGTGTCCCCACACCCAGTGCCGCCACCATACTGTCCCCAAAGGGTCCCCACACCCCACGTCCCAGTGCCACCACATTGTCCCCAAAGTGTCCCCACACCCCACGTCCCAATGCCACCACCATCACTGTACCCAAACCCCATGTCCCCTGTCCCCACACCCCCATGCCACCACCATACTGTCCCCAAAGTGTCCCCACACCCCACATCCCAGTGCCACCACCATCAGTGTCCCCAAAGTGTCCCCACACCCCACGTCCCAGTGCCACCACCCACGGTGTCCCCAAAGTGTCCCCACAGTGGCCACGTCCCCACAATGTCCCCACATGCCAGTGTCACCACCATCAGTGTCCCCACACCCCACTGCTCACACTCCCAGATCCCAATCCCTGGTGTCCCCACACCCCACGTCCTCTGACCCCACCCACAGTGTCCCCAAACCCCCTGTCCCAGTGTCACCACTCCTGGATCCCCACCCATGGTGTCCCCACGTCCCCGTGCCACCACCATCAGTGTCCCCAAAGTGTCCCCACACCCCTCGTCCTCTGACCCCACACACGCTGTCCCCACACCCCACGTCCCAGTGCCACCATCCAGTGTCCCCACACTGTCCCCACATCCCAGTGCCACCACCCTCACCGTCCCCTCCCTGTCCCCACGCCCCCCGCTCTCCGTCCCCGCTCTCCACACCCTCAGCGCCCTCACGACCGCGGGCGCCGCCATCTTGGCTCGGGGGAGCGGGACTTCCGGCGGAAGCGGCTGCGCCCCCTTGCGGCAGGGAGAAGCGAGCGCCCCGTGTGGAGCGCCCCCATGTGGGGAGTCCGTGTATAAGCACCCGTGTAGACGGCTCCGTATGGGGCGACCCCATGTGATGTCCGCGTGTGGGGTGTCCCTATATGGGATGTCCCTATATGGGATGTCCCCGTGTGGTGTCCCCATGTCCCCATGTCCTACATCCCATATCGCAATGTCCCCATGTCCCCATATCCTATATCCTATATCCTACATCCCCATGTCCCCATCTCCCAATATCCCATTCCCCATATCCTCATGTCCCCATATCCCATACCCCATACCCCATACCCCACACCCCATATCCCATACCCCATCCCCCATACCCCATACCCCATACCCCATATCCCATATCCCATACCCCATCCCCCATACCCCATATCCCATACCCCATACCCGATACCCCATATCCCAAACCCCATATCCCAAACCCCATACCCCATACCCCATCCCCCATACCCCATATCCCATACCCCATACCCGATACCCCATATCCCATACCCCATATCCCATACCCCATACCCCATATCCCATACCCCACATCCCATATCCCATACCCCATATCCCATATCCCACATCCCATACCCCACATCCCATACCCTATACCCCATATCCCATGTCCCCATGACCCCATACCCCCATGTCCCTGTGTCCCACACCCCATACCCCAATGTCCCATACCCCAACATCCCCACGTCCCCATATCCCATATCCCACATCCCCATGTCTCTCTGTCCCGTACCCCATGTCCCATGACCCCATATCCCATATCCCTGCGTCCCATATCCCATATCCCACGTCCCATATCCCACACCCCATACCCCCATATCCCTCTGTCCCTCGTCCCCATGCCCTCATGTCCCCATGACCCCACACCCCACACCCCTCTGTCCTATACTCCATATCCCCATATCCCCATATCCCATGTCCCCATGACCCCATGACCCCACACTCCATATCCTAGCCCCACACCCCACACCCCACACCCCACACTCCATATCCCAGCCCCACACCCACACCCCACACCCCACACTCCATATCCCAGCCCCACACCCCACACCCCACACCCCACACTCCATATCCCAGCCCCACACCCCACACCCCCGTCCCACCCCACTGAAGGGCCCTCCAGCCCCACAAGAGCTCTTCAGTGAAGGACGGGGGCCGGAGCTTCAAAGCGCTGCCGGGAAGCTGGGGGGGGGGGGGCATCGGGGTGTGGGGTGTGGGGGTATGGGGTATGGGGTATGGGGTATGGGATATGGGGTATGGGATATGGGGTATGGGATATGGGGTATGGGGTATGGGATATGGGGTATGGGATATGGGATATGGGGTATGGGATATGGGGTATGGGGTATGGGGTATGGGGTATGGGGTATGGGGTATGGGATATGGGGTATAAGGTATGGGATATGGGGTATGGGGTATGGGGTGTGGGGTGTGGGGGTATGGGGTATGGGGTATGGGATATGGGGTATGGGATATGGGGTATGGGGTATGGGATGTGGGGTATGGGGTATGGGGTATGGGGTATGGATATGGGGTATGGGGTATGGGGTGTGGGGTATGGGATATGGGGTATGGGTATGGGATATGGGGTATGGGGTATGGGGTTGGGTATGGGATATGGGGTATGGGGGTATGGGGTATGGGTATGGGTATGGGGTATGGGTATGGGATATGGGGTATGGGGTATGGGGTATGGTGGGGGTATGGGGTATGGGGTATGGGATATGGGGTATGGGGTATGGGATATGGGGTATGGGGTATGGGGTATGGGGTATGGGATATGGGGTATGGGGTATGGGGTATGGGGTATGGGTATGGGGTATGGGGTATGGGGTATGGGGTATGGGGTATGGGGTGTGGGGTTGGGGGTATGGGGTATGGGGTATGGGATATGGGGTATGGGATATGGGGTATGGGGTATGGGATATGGGGTATGGGGTATGGGTGTATGGGTAGGTATGGGGTATGTATGGGTATGGGGTATGGGGTATGGGGTATGGGGTATGGGGTATGGGGTATGGGTATGGGGGGTATGGGGTATGGGGTATGGGTATGGTATGGGGTATGGGGTATGGGATATGGGGTATGGGGATATGGGTATGGATTGGGGTATGGGAGGTATGGGTATGGGTATGGGGTATGGGGTATGGGTATGGGGTATGGTATGGGTATGGGGTATGGGATATGGGGGTATGGGTATGGGTATGGGTATGGGTATGGGATATGGGTATGGGTATGGGGTATGGGTATGGGTATGGGGTATGGGATATGGGTATGGGATAGGGTATGGGATGGATAGGGGTATGGGGTATGGGGTATGGGTATGGGGTATGTATGGGGTATGGGTATGGGTATGGGGTATGGGGTATGGGTATATGGGGTATGGGTATGGGGTATGGGTATGGGTATGGGTATGGGTAGGGTATGGGGTATGGATTGGGGTATGGGTAGGTATGGGGTATGGGGTTGGATGGGGTATGGGGTATGGGATATGGGTATGGGATAGGGTAGGGTATGGGGTATGGGTATGGGGTATGGGGTATGGGGTATGGGTATGGGTATGGGGTATGGGGTATGGGATATGGGTATGGGTATGGGATATTGGGTATGGGTATGGGATATGGGGTATGGGTATGGGATATGGGGTATGGGTATGGGTATGGGTATGGGTATGGGATATGGGGTATGGGTATGGGGTATGGGGTAGTGGGTATGGGATATGGGTATGGGGTATGGGTGAATGGGGTATGGGGATATGGGTATGGGGTATGGGGTATGGGGTATGGGGTATGGGATATGGGGTTGTGGGGTATGGGATATGGGTATGGGATGGGTATGGGGTATGGGATAGGGTATGGGATATGGGGAGTATGGGGTATGGGGGTATGGGTATGGGGTATGGGTATGGGTGGTATGGGGTATGGGGTATGGGGTATGGGTATGGGATATGGGGTATGGGGATATGGGGTATGGGATATGGGATATGGGGTATGGGGTATGGGATATGGGTATGGGTATGGGATATGGGGTATGGGTATGGGGTATGGGGTATGGGTATGGGGTATGGGGTATGGGTGGTATGGGTATGGGGTATGGGGTATGGGTAGTGGGTATGGGGTATGTGGGTATGGGATATGGGTATGGGGTATGGGTATGGGATATGGGTATGGGGTATGGGATATGGGGTATGGGATATGGGGTATGGGATATGGGGTATGGGGTATGGGATATGTATGGGTATGGGATATGGGGTATGGGATGGGTATGGGAGGTATGGGATATGGTATGGGGTATGGGGTATGGATATGGGTATGGGTTATGGGGTATAGGGTATGGTATGGGATATGGGTATGGGGTATGGGATATGGGGTATGGGTATGGGATATGGGGTATGGGATATGGGATATGGGGTATGGGGGTGTGTGAATAAGGGATGTGGGGGTCAGGGGACATGGGGATACGGGGATGTGGGGAGAGGACAGAGGGACATGGGGGGATGTGGGGGGACATGGGGCAACATGGGGATGTGGGGTTGTGGGGTTGTGAGGTTGTAGGGCTGTGGGGTTGTGGGGCTGTGGGGATGTAGGGTTATGGGGTTGTGGGGTTGTGGGGTTATGGGTTTGTGGGGTTATGGAATTGTGGGGTTGTAGGGCTGTGGGGTTGTGGGGTTGTGGGGTTGTGGAATTATGGGGTTACAGGGTTGTGCAGTTATGGAGTTATGGGGATGTGGGTTTACAGGGGTTATGGGGCTGTGGGGTTACAGTGTTGTGGGGTTATGGGGTTGTGGGGTTATGGGGTTGTGGGGATGTGGGATTGTGTGGTTATGGGGATGTGCGGTTATGGGGCTGTGGGGATGTGGGGTTACAGGGGTTACAGGGTTGTGGGGTTATGGGGTTGTGGGGATGTGGTGCTGTGGGGCTGCGGGGTTGCAAGGTTGTGCAGTTATGGGGTTATGGGGACATGGGGTTACAGGGATTACAGGGTTGTGGGGTTATGGGGCTGTGGGGTTATGGGGTTGTGGGGTTATGGGGTTACAGGGTTGTGCAGTTATGGAGTTATGGGGACTTGGGGTTACAGGGTTGTGGGGTTGTGGGGTTACGGGGTGATGGGACATGGGGGGCTGTGGGGTGATGGAAGCCCAACAGGCTCCCGGCCACGTGGATCCCAGCGGCGCCCCGTCCCGATTGGGGCCACGCGTCCCGGCGGCGCTGGCGACGCCCCAACCCCCCCAACCCCCCACCCCTCCCACCCCCCCCCCCCACCCCCCGGCGCGGCTTTAAGGGCGCCCGGCTCCGGCCCCGCACACCGCCATGGCCGCGGCCCGGCTGCTGCTCGTGCTGCTCTGCGCCACCGCAGGTAGGGGGACCCCCAACCCAACCCCCAACCGCCCCCCACCCACATCTGGGTACCCCCCAAACCTGGGTGCCCCCACCCCATGTTTCAGTGCACCCCAAAACCCGAGTGCCCCCCCCCCATCTCCGAGTGCCCCCGCCCCAAATCTGGGTCCCTCCAAATCTGGATCCCCCCACCCTTCACCTGGGGGCACCCCAAAACCTGGACCCCCCCCCAAACTGGGTACCCCAACCCCACATCTGGTTGCACCCCAAAACTGGACCCCCCCCAAATCTGGGTCCCTCCAAATCTGGATCCCCCACCCTCCACCTTGGCGGCACCCCAAAACGTGGACCCCCCCCCCAAACCTGGGTCCCCCCCCAACTCCGATTGCCCCCACATCAAAGCCGGACCCCCCCCCAAATGTGGGCACCTCCACCCCATATCTGGTTGGACCCCAAAACCCGAGTCCCCCCCCAGCTCTGAGTGCCCCCCACCCCAAATCTGGGTCCCCCCCAAATCTGGGTACCCCCACCCCACGTTTGGGTGCACCCCAAAACCTGAGTCCTCCCCTCAACTCTCATTGCCCCCTCCCCCAAATCCGGGTACCCCCACCCCATATCCGCGTGCTCCCCAAAACCTGGATCCCCCCCCAAATCTGGATCCCCCCCCCACCCCATATTTGGGCGCACCCCAAAACCCGAGCCCTCCCCCCATCTCCGAGTGCCCCCCCACTTCAAATCTGGGTGCTCCCCAAACCTGGGTGCCCCCACCCCATTTTCCAGTGCACCCCAAAACCTGAGTCCCCCCCCAGCTCCGAGTGCCCCCGCCCCAAATCTGGATCCCCCCACCCTTCACCTGGAGGCACCCCAAAACCTGGACCCCCCCCAAACCTGGGTACCCCCACCCCATATTTGGGCAAACCCCAAAACCCGAGCCCTCCCCCCATCTCCGAGTGCCCCCCCACTTCAAACCCGGGTGCCCCCCAAACCTGGGCGCCCCACCCTACACCTGGGCGCACCCCCAAACCTGGGCTCCCCCCCAACTCCCCACCCCAAATCCAGGCCCCCCCAGCCTTGCGTGTCCCAAACCACTGTGCCCCCCCCACTTTGGGGTCATCCCAGTGGTTCCCAATAGCGGGGTGGCGGTGGGTGCGGGGGGGGGGGGGGGACACAAACTCACACTGGGGCCCCCACCCACAGAAATGGGATTTGGGGGCGCTGTGGGGTGACGAGGTTCCCATGCTGGCTGTAGGGCTGGGGGGGCGGCGCTATGAGGAGCCCCCCAGTGCCGGGAGCTGGGAAACAGCGCCGCGCTGCGGGCGGCGACCGCAAAGCACACAGGTGGGTGTCGCCGTCTGCCCCACGCAGCCCCACGCAGCCCCACTCAGCCCCACGCAGCCCCACTCAGCCCCACTCAGCCCCACTCAGCCACTCAGCCCCACGCAGCCCCACTCAGCCCCACGCAGCCCCACTCAGCCCCACGCAGCCCCACGCTGCCCCATGCAGCCCCACTCA
Source organism: Meleagris gallopavo (assembly GCF_905368555.1). Taxonomy (NCBI): domain Eukaryota; kingdom Metazoa; phylum Chordata; class Aves; order Galliformes; family Phasianidae; genus Meleagris; species Meleagris gallopavo. The sequence continues at coordinate 3,407,910 of NC_139427.1, forward strand.
GCCCCACTCAGCCCCACGCAGCCCCACGCAGCCCCACGCAGCCCCACGCAGCCCCACTCAGCCCCACGCTGCCCCACGCAGCCCCACTCAGCCCCACGCTGCCCCACGCAGCCCCACTCAGTCCCACGCAGCCCCACGCTGCCCCACTCAGCCCCTCTCAGCCCCACGCCCACTCTGCCCCACGCTTCCCCACTCAGCCCCACGCTTCCCCACTCAGCCCCACGCAGCCCCACTCAGCCCCACGCAGCCCCACGCAGCCCCACTCAGCCCCACGCAGCCCCACTCAGCCCCACTCAGCCCCACGCTGCCCCACTCAGCCCCACACAGCCCCACTCAGCCCCACTCAGCCCCACTCAGCCCCACTCAGCCCCACGCAGCCCCACCTGCCCCACTCAGCCCCACGCTCCCACTCAGCCCCACTCAGCCCCACTGCAGCCCCACGCAGCCCCACGCAGCCCCACTCAGCCCCACTCAGCCCCACTCAGCCCCACGCAGCCCCACTCAGCCCCACGCAGCCCCACGCAGCCCCACTCAGCCCCACTCAGCCCCACTCAGCCCCACTCAGCCCCACGCTGCCCCACTCAGCCCCACGCAGCCCCACTCAGCCCCACTCAGCCCCACTCAGCCCCACGCAGCCCCACTCAGCCCCACGCAGCCCCACGCAGCCCCACTCAGCCCCACGCAGCCCCACGCAGCCCCACGGAGCCGCACTCAGCCCCACTCAGCCCCACGCTTCCCCACTCAGCCCCACGCAGCCCCACGCAGCCCCACGCAGCCGCACTCAGCCCCACGCTGCCCCACGCTGCCCCACGCAGCCCCACTCAGCCCCACGCAGCCCCACGCACCACCCCATCTTTAGGGTCCCCATGTCCCCCGATGTCCCCATGTCCCCGCCCCGCTGTCCCCACAGCAGCTCACTTGCTCTGACTGCCAGGACCTGGTGACGCTTCTCATCCGCGTGGCCAACGCATCGGCAGCCGAGGTGCCGGGGGGGGAGGGGGGAGGGAGGGGACACGGTGTGACCCTGAGGGACCCGGCGGTGTCCCCGCGGTGACGTCGCTGCTGGGGGACAGGCGGCCCTGGAGGGGTTCCTGCAGAGGGAGTGCGAGGCGCTGCCGGTGCCCAGCATGGTGGCACCGTGCCGGAGCCTGGTGAGCCGGTACTGCCAGCTGCTGCGGGCACGGCTGGTGAGTGGGGACATCGGGAGAACGGGGACATCGGGGTGCTGGGGACGCCTGGGGACACGGTGCTGTATGGGGACACTGTGGGGCACTGGGGAAATGGGGACACGGTGCTGGATGGGGAGATCGGGCGTATGGGGACATTGGGGTGCTGGGGACGAATCGGGACACGGAGCCACATGGGGACATCTAGAGAACAGGGACATTGGGGTGGTGGGGACGCCTGGGAACACGGTGCCACTTGGGGACACTTTGGGGTGCTGGAGGAAATGGGGACACAGTGCTGTATGGGGACATCTGGAGAACGGGGACATCGGGGTGCTGGGGACACCTGGGGGAGATGGCGACATGGTGCCATCTTGGGACACTTTGGGGCACTGGGGAAATCGGGACACGGAGCCATATGGGGACATCGGGAGAACGGGGACATCGGGGTGCTGGGGACGCCTGGGGACACGGTGCCGTATGGGGACACTTTGGGGTGCTGGGGGAGATGGGGACACGGTGCTGTATGGGGACATCTGGAGAACGGGGACATTGGGGTGCTGGGGACGCCTGGGGACAGTGGGGACACGGTGCCGTATGGGGACACTTTGGGGCACGGGAGAAATGGGGACACGGTGCTGTATGGGGACATCTGGAGAACGGGGACATTGGGGTGCTGGGGATGCCTGGGGACACGGTGCCGTATGGGGACACTTTGGGGTGCTGGGGAAAATGGGGACACGGTGCTGTATGGGGACATCTGCAGTATGGGGACATCGGGGTGCTGGGGATACCTGGGGGAGATGGGGACACGGTGCCACATGGGGACATCTGGAGAACGGGGACATCGGGGTACTGGGGACACCTGGGGGAGATGGGGACACAGTGCCGTATGGGGACACTTTGGGGTGCTGGGAGAAATGGGGACACGGTGCCATATGGGGACATCTGGAGAACGGGGACATCGGGGTGGTGGGGACACCTGGGGACATGGTGCCACTTGGGGACACTTTGGGGTGCTGGGGGAAATGGGGACACGGTGCTGTATGGGGACACCTGGAGAACGGGGACATCGGGGTGCTGGGGACACCTGGGGAAAATGGGGACACGGTGCCATACGGGGACACAGTGCTGTATGGGGACACGGTGCCACATGGGGACATCTGGAGAACGGGGACATTGGGGTACTGGGGACACCTGGGGGAGATGGGGGCACTTGGGGACACTTTGGGGTGCTGGGGGAAATGGGGACACAGTGCTGTATGGGGACATCGGGAGAATGAGGACATCTGGGTGGTGGGGACACCTGGGACAGATGGGGACATGGTGACATATGGGGACATCTGGAGAATGGGGACATCGGGGCAGTGGGGACAGCTGGGGGAGATGGGGACATGGTGCCACTTGGGGACACTTTGGGGTGCTGGGGAAAATAGGAACATGTTGGGGTGCAGGGAAATGGGGACACGGTGCTGTATGGGGACACAGTGCCATATGGGGACATCTGGAGAATGGGGACATCGGGGCAGTGGGGACAGCTGGGGGAGATGGGGACACGGTGCCATATGGGAACGTGGTGCTGTATGGGGACACCTGGAGAATGGGGACATCGGGGTGCTGGGGACACCTGGGGGAGATGGGGACACGGTGCCATATGGGGACATCTGGAGAATGGGGACATCGGGGCAGTGGGGACAGCTGGGGGAAATGGGGACACGGTGCCATATGGGGACACGGTGCCATGTGGGGACAGGGCGCCATGTGGGGACACGGCGCCATATGGGGACACGGCGCCATGTAGGGACACAGTGCCATATGGGGAAAGGGCGCCATGTGGGGACACGGTGCCATATGGGGACACGGTGCCATATGGGGACACGGTGCCATGTGGGGACACGGTGCCATATGGGGACACAGTGCCATATGGGGACATGGTGCCATATGGGGACACGGTGCCATGTGGGGACATGGTGCCATATGGGGACACGGTGCCATATGGGGACACAGTGCCATGTGGGGACATGGTGCCATATGGGGACACGGTGCCATATGGGGACACAGTGCCATATGGGGACATGGTGCCATATGGGGACACGGCGCCATATGGGGACATGGCGCCATATGGGGACACGGTGCCATATGGGGACACGGTGCCATATGGGGACACAGTGCTATATGGGGACACAGTGCTATATGGGGACACAGTGCCATATGGGGACACGGCGCCATATGGGGACAGGGCACCATGTGGGGACACAGTGCCATATGGGGACACGGCGCCATATGGGGACAGGGTGCCATGTGGGGACACGGTGCCATGTGGGGACACGGTGCCATATGGGGACATGGTGCCCCCGCTGGGCTGCAGGCACTGTGTCCCCCCCCCCCCATTGCCGCCCCCCAGAAGCCCTCCGCCATCTGTGCCCAACTGGAGCTGTGCCCAGGGCAGCCCGGGGGGGTCCCGGCTGCGTCCCCCCACATCGGTGCCCTCCTGAAGGTATGGGACGTGTATGGGAGACCATCTGGGTGCCTGGGGGTGTGTAGGGTCTTCTATATGGGCGTACGGAGGCATGGATGTGGGGTTTCCCAATAAGTGTCCACACGGGAGCCCCGATGGCCAAATATGGCAGTGCCACCATGGTGTCCCAACGGAACCCCAAAAGGAATCTCAGCATCCCATGGGTGTCCTGATAGGGACCTCAATGGGAACATCCATGGGACCCTGGTGGGAACCCCAATAATTCCCAACAGGTGTCCTAATGGGATCTCCAGTGGTGACCCCGCTGGGCATCCCAATGGCCATCTCAATGGGGACCCAATGGGAGCCCTGATGGGAGCCCTAATGAGAGCCCTAATGGGAGCCCTGATGGGAGCCCTAATGGGAGCCCGAATGGGTGTTCTAATGGGATCCCTAATGGGAGCCCTGATGGGAACCTAATGGGAGCCCTAATGGGTGTCCTAATGGGAGCCCTGATGGGAGACTAATGGGAGCCCTGATGGGAGACTAATGGGAGCCCTAATGGGATCCCTAATGGGAGCCCTAATGGGAGCCCTGATGGGAGCCTAATGGGATCCCTAATGGGAGCCCTAATGGGAGCCCTGATGGGAGCCTAATGGGATCCCTAATGGGAGCCCTAATGGGAGCCCTAATGGGTGCCCTAATGGGATCCCTAATGGGAGCCCTGATGGGAGCCTAAAGGGAGCCCTAATGGGAGCCCTAATGGGAGCCCTAATGGGTGCCCTAATGGGATCCCTAATGGGAGCCCGGATGGGAGACTAATGGGTGCCCTAATGGGATCCCTAATGGGAGGCCTGATGGGAGCCATAATGGGAGCCCTAATGGGAGCCCTAATGGGTGTCCTAATGAGAGTCCTAATGAGAGTCCTAATGGGAGCCCTAATGGGAGCCCTGATGGGAGCCCTGATGGGTGTCCTAAGGGGAACCCTAATGGGAGCCCTAATGGGAGCCCTGATGAGAGTCCTAATGGGAGCCCTAATGGGTGTCCTAATGGGAGCCCTAATGGGAGCCCTAATGAGAGCCCTAATGGGAGCCCTAATGGGAGCCCTAATGGGAACCCTAATGAGAGCCCTAATGAGAGCCCTAATGGGAGCCCTAATGGGAGCCCTAATGAGAGCCCTAATGGGAGCCCTAATGGGAACCCTAATGAGAGCCCTAATGAGAGCCCTAATGGGAACCCTAATGAGAGCCCTAATGAGAGCCCTAATGGGAGCCCTAATGGGAGCCCTAATGGGAGCCCTAATGGGAGCCCTAATGAGAGTCCTAACGAGAGCCCTAATGGGAGCCCTAATGAGAGCCCTAATGGGAGCCCTAATGAGAGCCCTAATGGGAGCCCTAATGAGAGCCCTAATGGGTGTCCTAATGGGTGCCCTAATGGGAGCCCTAATGAGAGCCCTAATGGGAGCCCTAATGAGAGCCCTAATGGGTGTCCTAATGAGAGCCCTAATGGGAGCCCTAATGAGAGCCCTAATGGGAGCCCTAATGAGAGCCCTAATGGGTGTCCTAATGGGTGCCCTAATGGGTGCCCTAATGAGAGCCCTAATGGGAGCCCTAATGGGAGCCCTAATGGGTGCCCTAATGAGAGCCCTAATGAGAGCCCTAATGGGAGCCCTAATGGGAGCCCTAATGGGAGCCCTAATGGGAGCCCTGATGGGAGTCCTAATGAGTGCCCTAATGAGAGCCCTGATGGGTGTCCTAATAGAGCCCTCAATGGGAGCCCTAATGGGACCCTAATGAGAGCCCCAATAATTCCCAACGGGTGTCCTAATGAGAGCCCTAATGGTGACCCTGATGGGCAGACTAATGGCCATCTCAATGGGGCCCTAATGAGAGCCCTAATGGGAGCCCTAATGAGAGCCCTAATGGGTGTCCTAATGGGTGCCCTAATGGGAGCCCTAATGAGAGCCCTAATGGGAGCCCTAATGAGAGCCCTAATGGGTGTCCTAATGGGAGGCCTAATGGGAGCCCTAATGAGAGCCCTAATGGGAGCCCTAATGGGTGCCCTAATGGGAGCCCTAATGGGAGCCCTAATGAGAGCCCTAATGAGAGCCCTAATGGGAGCCTAATGGGTGCCCTAATGGGAGCCCTAATGGGAGTCCTATAATGGGAGCCCTAATGGGAGCCCTAATGGGAGCCCTAATGAGAGCCCTAATGAGAGCCCTAATGGGAGCCCTAATGGAAGTCCTAATGAGAGCCCTAATGGGAGCCCTAATGGGAACCCTAATGGGAGCCCTAATGGGTGTCCTAATGGGAGCCCTAATGAGAGCCCTAATGAGAACCCTAATGGGAGCCCTAATAGGTGCCCTAATGGGTGTCCTAATGGGAGCCCTAATGGGAGTCCTAATGGGAGCCCTAATGAGAGCCCTAATGGAAGCCCTAATGGGAGCCCTGATGGGAGCCCTAATGGAACCCTAAGGGGAGCCCTAATAGGTGCCCTAATGGGTGTCCTAATGGGAGCCCTAATGAGAGCCCTAATAGGTGCCCTAATGGGTGTCCTAATGGGAGCCCTGATGGGAGCCCTAATGAGAGCCCTAATGGGAACCCTAATGGGAGCCCTAATAGGTGCCCTAATGGGTGTCCTAATGGGAGCCCTGATGGGAGCCCTAATGAGAGACCTGATGGAAACATGAACGGGAACCTCCATCAAACCTCAGTGGGAGCAGTGATGCGAATCCCAGTTTCCCAGTCGTGTCCTAATGGGAACCCAATGGGAAACTCCATAGGAACTCCAGTGGGAGCCCCAGTGAGTGAATGGGTTCTAACGGTTGTTCCACTGGGATCCCTGATGGAAACAACGGGAGTTCCACCACCCTCGATAGGAACGCTGACAGGAGCCCCACAGTTTCCCATCCCAAGGGGAACCCCAAAACCCCACACGTAGGCCACCATGACGCCGCAGGGCCAACCCCCGCTGTCCCCGTTGTCCCCAAGGACGCGGCGCTGCCGGTGCCTCTGCCGCTGTGCTGGCTGTGCCGGACCTTCCTGTCCCGTGCCGAGGCTGCCGTCCCCAAGGTACGGGGTGCTGCTGCTGGGGGGGTGCTGGTGGTACTGGTGGGGGTACTGGGGGTACTGGTGGGGGTGCTGGTAGTACTGGTGGGGGTAGTGGTGGTACTGGTGGTGGTACTGGGGGTACTGGTGGTGGTACTGGTAGTACTGGTGGGGGTAGTGGTGGTACTGGTGGAGGTGCTGGTGGTACTGGTGGGGGTACTGGGGGTGCTGGTGGTGGTACTGGTAGTACTGGTGGGGGTAGTGGTGGTACTGGTGGAGGTGCTGGTGGTACTGGTGGGGGTAGTGGTGCTGCTGGTGGAGGTGCTGGTGGTACTGGTGGTGGTACTGGTGGTACTGGTGGTGGTACTGGGGGTACTGGTGGTACTGGTGGGGGTAGTGGTGCTGCTGGTGGAGGTGCTGGTGGTACTGGTGGTGGTACTGGTGGTACTGGTGGTGGTACTGGGGGTACTGGTGGTACTGGTGGGGGTGCTGGTACTGCTGTGGGGGTGCTGGTGGTATGGTTGGGGTGCTGGTGGTACTGGTGGGGGTACTGGTAGTACTGGTGGGGGTACTGGTGGTACTGGTGGGGTTACTGGTACTGCTGGTGGGGGTACTGGTGGTACTGGTGGGGGTACTGGTACTGCTGGTGGGGGTACTGGTGGTACTGGTGGTGGTACTGGTAGTACTGGTGGGGATGCTGGTGGTACTGGTGGGGGTAGTGGTGCTGCTGGTGGAGGTGCTGGTGGTACTGGTGGTGGTACTGGGGGTACTGGTGGTACTGGTGGGGGTGCTGGTGCTGCTGTGGGGGTGCTGGTGGTACTGGTTGGGGTACCGGTGGTACTGGTGGGGGTACTGGTGGTACTGGTTGGGGTGCTGGTGGTACTGGTTGGGGTACTGGTGGTACTGCTGGTGGTCCTGGGGGTGCTGGTGGTGGTACTGGTAGTACTGGTGGGGAGTGCTGGTGGTACTGGTGGGGAGTGCTGGTGGTACTGGTGGGGGTAGTGGTGCTGCTGGTGGGGGTGCTGGTGGTACTGGTGGTACTGGTGGTGGTGCTGGTGGTACTGGTGGTACTGGTGGGAGTACTGGGGGTGCTGATGGTGGTACTGGTAGTACTGGTGGTGGTACTGGGGGTGCTGATGGTGGTACTGGTAGTACTGGTGGGGGTGCTGGTGGTACTGGTGGTGGTACTGGGGGTGCTGATGGTGGTACTGGTAGTACTGGTGGGGTACTGGTGCTGCTGGTGGGGCTGGTTGTGATGCTGGTGCTGGTGGAGCTGTTGCTGGTAGTGCTTCTGGTACTGGTGGTACTGGTGCTGGTGTTGTTGCTGGTGGTGGTGGTGCTGCTGGTGCTGCTGGTTCTGGTGGTACTGCTGGTGCTGGTGGTGGTTCTGGAGCTGGTTCTGGTGGTACTGGTGGTGGTTCTGGTGGTGCTGGTTCTGGTGGTGCTGGTTCTGGCGGTGCTGGTGCTGGTGGTGGTTCTGGTGGTGCTGGTGCTGGTTCTGGTGGTGCTGGTGCTGGTTCTGGTGGTGCTGCTGATGGTGCTGCTGGTTCTGGTGGTACTGCTGGTGCTGCTGGTTCTGGCAGTGCTGGCTCTGGCGGTGCTGGTGTTCTAGCAGTGCTGGCTCTGGTGGTGGTTCTGGTGGTGGTTCTGGCGGTGCTGGTGGTTCTGGCAGTGCTGGTGCTGGTTCTGGTGGTGCTGCTGGTTCTGGCAGTGCTGGCTCTGGCGGCGCTGGTGGTTCTGGTGCTGGTTCTGGTGGTGCTGGTGGTGCTGGTGGTTCTGGCAGTGCTGCTGGTTCTGGCGGTGCTGGTTCTGGTGGTGGTTCTGGCGGTGCTGCTGGTTCTGGCGGTGCTGGTGCTGGTGGTTCTGGTGGTGCTGCTGGTTCTGGCGGTGCTGGTGCTGGTTCTGGCGGTGCTGGTGCTGGTTCTGGCGGTGCTGCTGGTTCTGGTGGTTCTGGTGGTGCTGGTGGTTCTGGTGGTGCTGGTGGTTCTGGTGGTTCTGGCAGTTCTGGCGGTGGCACGGAGGCGCAGCTGAGCTGAGCGATGCCCGCAGGCGGTGGTGGCGAAGGCGGTGTCGCAGCTGTGCCGGGCGCTGCCGGTGGTGGCCGCGGGCGCGTGCCAATGCCTGGCGGAGCGCTACACCGAGCTGCTGCTGGAGCTGCTGCTGGGCCGCCTGGCACCGCGCCTGCTGTGCCGCGTGCTGCTGTCCTGCGGCCCCGAGGACGGCGCTGCCGCCATCGCGGTGCCAACGGGGCGACCCGGAGATGCCGAGAGCGTCCTGCCGAGCGCTGATGGGCACGGGGTGAGAGAGGGGGGCAAAGGGGACGTTGGGGACCCTAAAGGTGTCACGGACCCATGGGACACGGTGGGGACCCAAAGGGACACGTTGGGGATCCTAAGGGTGTCACAGCCCCAGAGGGACGTGGTGGGGACCCAAAGGGACACATTGGGGACCCTAAAGGTGTCACGGACCCATGGGATACGTTGGGGACCCAAAGGGACACATTGGGGATCCTAAGGGTGTCACAGCCCCAGAGGGACGTGGTGGGGACCCAAAGGGACACATTGGGGACCCTAAAGGTGTCACGGACCCAAAGGGACACGTTGGGGACCCAAAGGGGCATGTTGGGGATCCTAAGGGTGTCACAGCCCCAAAGGGACGTGGTGGGGACCCAAAGGGACACACTGGGGATCCTAAAGGTGTCACGGACCCAAAGGGACACGTTGGGGACCCAAAGGGACACATTGGGGATCCTAAGGGTGTCACAGAACCAAAGGGACACGTTGGGGACCCATGGGACACGTTGGGGATCCTAAGGGTGTCACAGCCCCAGAGGGATGCGGTGGGGACCCAAAGGGAGACATTGGGGACCCTAAAGGTGTCACGTCCAAAGGGACGTGGTGGGGACCCTAACGGTGTTGTGGAGCCATGGGACACGTTGGGGACCCTAAGGAAAGTGTGGGGGACCCAAAGGGACACACTGGAAAAGGTGTCACAGTCCCAAGGGACACAGTGAGGACCCTAAAGGTGACATGGACCTATGGGACATGTTGGGGATCCAAAGGTGTCACAGCCCCATTGAGACACGTTGGGAAACCTGAAAGTGGCATGGACCCATAGGACACGTTGGGGACCCAAAGCAACGTGTGGGGGATCCTAAAGGTGTCACAGACCCAAAGGGACACATTGGGGATCCTAAGGGTGTCGCAGCCCCAGAGGGATGTGGTGGGAACCCAAAAGGACACACCGGGGACCCTGAAGGTGTCACAGCCCCAAGGGACACATTGGGGCCCCTAAAGGTGTCACAGCCCCAGAGGGATGTTGGGGACCCTAAAGGTGTTGTGGACCCATGGGACACGTTGGGGACCCAAAGCAAAGTGTGGGGGACCCTAAAGAGAGACACTGGAAACCCTAAAGGTGTCACAGTCTCAAGGGACACAGTGGGGACCCTAAAGGTGGCATGGACCCATGAGACACCTTGGGGATTCAAAGCAACGTGTGGGAGACCCTGAAGGTGCCACAGACCCAAAGGGACACGTTGGGGATCCTAAGGGTGTCACAGCCCCATTGAGACACGTTGGGAAACCTAAAGGTGGCATGGACCCATGGGACACGTTGGGGACCCAAAGGGACACACTGGGGATCCTAAGGGTGTCACAGCCCCAGAGGGATATGGTGGGGACCCAAAGGGAGACATTGGGGACCCTAAAGGTGTCACGGACACAAAGGGACATGGTGAGAACCCAAAGGGACACGTTGGGGACCCTAAAGGTGTCACAGACCCAAAGGGACATGGTGGGGACCCTAACGGTGTTGTGGACCCATGGGACACGGTGGGGACCCAAAGGGACAGGTTGGGGATCCTAAAGGTGCCACAGACACAGAGGGACACGTTGGGGACCCAAAGGGACATATTGGGGATCCTAAGGGTGTTACAGCCCCAGAGGGACGTTGGGGACCCTAAAGGTGTCACAGACCCAAAGGGACGTGGTGGGGACCCTAATGGTGTTGTGGAGCCATGGGACACATTGGGGACCCTAAGGAAAGTGTGGGGGACCCAAAGGGACACACTGGAAAAGGTGTCACAGTTCCAAGGGACACAGTGGGGACCCTAAGGTGACATGGATCTATGGGACATGTTGGGGACCCTAAAGGTGTCACAGCCCCATTGAGACACGTTGGGAAACCTAAAGGTGTCACGGACCCATGGGACACGTTGGGGACCCAAAGGGACACATTGGGGATCCTAAGGGTGTCACAGCCCCAGAGGGATGTGGTGGGGACCCAAAGGGACACACCGGGGACCCTAAAGGTGTCACAGACCCAAAGGGACACATTGGGGCCCCTAAAGGTGTCACAGCCCCAGAGGGATGTTGGGGACCCTAAAGGTGTTGTGGACCCATGGGACACGTTGGGGACCCAAAGGGACACATTGGGGATCCTAAGGGTGTCACAGCCCCAGAGGGATGTGGTGGGAACCCAAAAGGACACACCGGGGACCCTAAAGGTGTCACAGCCCCAGAGGGATGTGGTGAGGACCCAAAGGGACACACCGGGGACCCTAAAGGTGTCACAGACCCAAAGGGATGTGGTGGGGACCCTAACGGTGTTGTGGACCCATGGGACATGTTGGGGACCCAAAGCAAAATGTGGGGGATCCTAAAGGTGTCACAGACTCAGAGGGACACGTTGGGGACCCAAAGGGACACATTGGGGATCCTAAGGGTGTCACAGCCCCAGAGGGACGTTGGGGACCTTAAAGGTGTCACAGACCCAAAGGGACGTGGTGGGGACCCTAATGGTGTTGTGGAGCCATGGGACACATTGGGGACCCAAAGCAAAGTGTGGGGGACCCAAAGGGACACACTGGAAAAGGTGTCACAGTCCCAAGGGACACAGTGAGGACCTTAAAGGTGACATGGACCTATGGGACATGTTGGGGATCCAAAGGTGTCACAGCCCCATTGAGACACGTTGGGAAACCTGAAAGTGGCATGGACCCATGGGACACGTTGGGGACCCAAAGCAACGTGTGGGGGATCCTAAAGGTGTCACAGACCCAAAGGGACACATTGGGGATCCTAAGGGTGTCGCAGCCCCAGAGGGATGTGGTGGGAACCCAAAAGGACACACCGGGGACCCTGAAGGTGTCACAGCCCCAAGGGACACATTGGGGACTCAAAGGGACACATTGGGGCCCCTAAAGGTGTCACAGCCCCAGAGGGATGTTGGGGACCCTAAAGGTGTTGTGGACCCATGGGACACGTTGGGGACCCAAAGGGACACATTGGGGACCCTAAAGAGAGACACTGGAAACCCTAAAGGTGTCACAGTCTCAAGGGACACAGTGGGGACCCTAAAGGTGGCGTGGACCCATGGGACACGTTGGGGACCCAAAGCAACGTGTGGGGGACCCTAAAGGTGCCACAGACCCAAAGGGACACGTTGGGGACCCAAAGGGACACATTGGGAATCCTAAGGGTGTCACAGCCCCAGAGGGATGTGGTGGGGACCCAGAGGGACACGTTGGGGACCCTAAAGGTGTCACAGACCCAAAGGGACATGGTGGGGACCCTAATGGTGTTGTGGACCCATGGGACACGTTGGGGACCCAAAGCAAAGTGTGGGGGAGCCTAGGGGGACACACTGGAAACCCTAAAGGTGTCACAGTCCCAAGGGACACGTTGGGGACCCAAAGGGTGTCACAGCCCCAGAAGGATGTGGTGGGGACCCAAAGGGACGCACTGGGGACCCTGAAGGTGTCACAGCCCCAAGGAACACATTGGGGACCCAAAGGGACATGTTGGGGACCCTAAAGGTGCTATGGACACATGGGACGTGTTGGGGACCCTAAAGATGTCACAGACCCAGAGGGACACACCGGAGACACAAAGGGACACTGGGGACCCTAAAGGTGTCACAGCCCCAGAGGGACACATTGGGAACCCTAAAGTGTCGTGGACCCATGGAACACGTTGGGGACCCAAAGCAAAGTGTGGGGGACCCAAAGGGACACACTGGGGACTCTGAAGGTGACATGGACCCATGGGACACATTGGGGATCCAAAGCAAAATGTGGGGGACCCTAAAGGTGTCACAGTCCCCGAGGGACGTGGAGGGGACTCTAAAGGGACACACTGGGAACCCTGAAAGTGTCACAGCCCCAAGGGACACAGTGGGGACCCTAAAGGTGACATGGACCCATGGGACTTGTTGGGGACCCAAAGGGACACTGGGGACTCTAAAGGTGTCACAGTCCCAAAGGAACACGTTGGGGACCCAAAGGGACACACTGGGGACCCTAAAGGTTTCACAGCCCCAAGGGACATGCTCCATGGTGGCACCAAGGGACGTGTTGGGGACCCACAGAGTGTCACAGCCCCAGGGGAGCACGGAGGGGACGTGCTCTGTGGTGTCACATCCCCACTCCAAGTGACACGGCCTGGTCCCCAAGGGTGTGACATCCCCAGGGGACACACTGAGGAGGCACTGTGTCCCCAAGTTGTCCCACCCCAAAGGACACACCGGGACCCCCAGGGGTGCCACACGTGGGGACATCCCCCCCAGGGAGCCCTGCCAGGTCCCCAAGATGTCACCACCCCTGTCCCCTCCTTCCTCAGGACGCCGCTTTGTGGCAGGCGCTCGCAGAGCTGTCCCCAAACCTCAAGCTGTCCCCAAACCCCAAGCTGTCCCCAAACCCTGGACCCTGCGCCCTGGGCCCGGCCTACTGGTGCTCCAGTGCTGAGACTGCCCAGCGTTGTGAGGTGAGCATGGGGAGGTGACAAGGGACACGGGGGGGTGACGAGGGACACGGGGGGGTGACGAGGGACACGGGGAGGGGGGCTGTCACGACCCCAACCCCCTGCTGCTCACCACCAGGCTCAGCTGTACTGCCGGGACCGCGCCAGGCTGTAGGGGACGGGAGGAGCGGCTGCAGCCCCAAATAAAGCTTGGATGCCAGCAGCACGTCGGCCCTCTGCCTCTTTTTGGGGATGGGGCGGCAAATTGAGACAAACTGAGACAAAGAAAAGGTTTAAAAACCAGGCAGAAAGAAAAAAAAAAAAAAAAAAAGAAATACGTTTAATGGGTGCTGGGGAGCTCAGGCGCCTTGCTGGTTCGTCTCATCCTCCTCCCGACGCTTCCAGATCTGGGGCAGAACACAGAGGCGGGGGGGGGTGAGTGACGGGGGGGGGATGGAGGCGTTTGGGGGACATTTGGGGGACGTTTGGCCCCTCGGTTTTTCCCCGTCCCCCCCCCACAGCCCCTCACCTGGATGTAGGCCTCGGAAAGCGTGATCATCTGCGGCAGGATGTCGGTCACCTGCAGGTCCTGCAGCTCGTACCACTTCCCGGTGCCCTGCCAGGGGACACGGGGGGGAGGGGGGAGATGAAAAGGAGGGGGGGGACACGGTGCCAATGAGGGCTTCCCTCCCTTTTTGCCCCCCCCGCCTCCCCAGGCCGAGGGCAGCACTGACGTGGTGCAGGACGTGGATTCGATAGGAGCCCTCGGAGGGTTTCCCGTCGTGCACGATGTTGGCGATCAGATCGTAGGTGGTGTGGGTGTGCACGGCCTGCACCTCCTCTGACAGGTACTCCCGCAGGTCCACGTTGCTGCAGGGCAACCCAAACCTCAACAACGCCCCCTAAAGCCCCCCCCCCCCCAAAAAAGCTGTGGGTGGGGGAACCCCCCCCCCAAAACGCCCAGGTTGGGGGAAACCCCCCCAAAAGCCCCCGGGCTGGGGGAAGCGGAGCACCCACGTGATGGGGAAGTTGACGATGGTGGGGTTCTTCTCCACGAAGAAGTTGTTCTTGGTGAAGCGTTTGATGCAGAAGATGAGGTAGGGGGGCAGGCGGGTGAGCTGGAAGCGCTTCAGGAAGTTCTCCTTGTAGGTTTTGTACTCCTTTTCCGTGGCCCCGTTGAATTTGGCCAGGATGCTGAACAGAGGCACCTGGGGGATGATGAGCTGCTCCTTCTCGTCCTTGTAGAGCGGAGCAGTGGGCAGATCCAGGGTCAGGTACATGAAGGTGGACTCCACCATGGTCTCCTGGTACTCGGCGTTCTGCAGCAGCTGTGCTTTCTCCTCGGCTGGCTGTGGGATGGGTGCAGGGTGGGCATTGCTGGGGGGCAGCCCCACAACCTGGGGGGGGGTTATGGGGGGACCCACCAGGTCTGCGGGGAGTTATGGGGGCGGGCACTCACCAGGTCTGGGGGGAGGGGGGGGTATGGGGAGACCCACCATGTCTGAGGGGGCGTGGGGGAGAGTTATGGGGTACTCACCAGGTCTGGGGGGGGGTATGGGGAGACCCACCAGGTCTGGGGGGTGTGGAGAGGAGTTATGGGGTACTCACCAGGTCTGGGGGGCTATGGGATAGTTATGAGGTCGGGGGGCATTATGGGGGCACTTACAAGGTCTGGGGGGCATGGGGGCACTCACCAGATCTGGGGGGGGGTTATAGGAGTACTCACGAGGTCTGGGGGGGGTATGGGGAGACCCACCAGGTCTGGGGGGGGGGGGGGAGGGAGTTATGGGGTACTCACCAGGTCTGGGGGGCTATGGGGTAGTTATGAGGTTGGGGGGCATTATGGGGATACTCACGAGGTGTAGGGAGGGGTTATGGGGATATTCATGAGGTCTGGGGGGGGTTATGGGGGCACTCACCAGGTCTAGGGGCATTATGGGGGCACTCACCAGGTCTGAGGGGGGGTATGGGGAGACCCACCAGGTCTGGGGGGTGTGGGGGGGAGTTATGGGGGTACTCACCAGGTCTGGGGGGGCTATGGGGTAGTTATGAGGTCGGGGGCCATTATGGGGGCACTCACCAGGTCTGAGGGGGGGTATGCGGTAGTTATGAGGTTGGGGGGCATTATGGGGGTAGTCACCAGGTCTGGGGGCATTATGGGGGCACTTACAAGGTCTGGGGGGCATGGGGGCACTCACCAGATCTGGGGGGTTATAGGGGTACTCACGAAGTCGGGGGGGGATATGGGGGTACCCACCAGGTTGGGGGGGGGGATATGGGGGTACCCACCAGGTCGGGGGGGGGTGTGGGGGTACCCACCAGGTCGGGGGGGGGTGTGGGGGTACCCACCAGGTCGGGGGGGGGTGTGGGGGGGAGTTATGGGCTACTCACCAGGTCTGGGGGGGCTATGGAGTAGTTATGAGGTCGGGGGCATTATGGGGGTACTCACCAGGTCGGGGGGGGGGGTTATGGGGAGACCCACCAGGTCTGGGGGGGGGGGTGTGGGGGGGAGTTATGGGGGCACTCACCAGGTCTGGGGGCATTATGGGGGCACTCACGAGGTCTGGGGAGGGGGGGGGTTATGGGGAGACCCACCAGATCTGGGGGGTGTGGGGGGGAGTTATGGGGGTACTCACCAGGTCTGGGGGGGCTATGGGGTAGTTATTGGGTGGGGGGCCATTATGGGGGCACTCACCAGGTCTGGGGGGGGGGGGTATGGGGTAGTTATGAGGTTGGGGGGCATTATGGGGGTAATCACCAGGTCTGGGGGCATTATGGGGGCACTTACAAGGTCTGGGGGGCATGGGGGCACTCACCAGGTCTGGGGGGGTTATAGGGGTACTCACAAGGTCTGGGGGGGGTTATGGGGGTATTCATGAAGTCGGGGGGGGGTATGGGGGTACCCACCAGGTTGGGGGGGGGGATATGGGGGTACCCACCAGGTTGGGGGGGGGATATGGGGGTACCCACCAGGTTGGGGGGGGGATATGGGGGTACCCACCAGGTCGGGGGGGGGTGTGGGGGGGAGTTATGGGCTACTCACCAGGTCTGGGGGGGCTATGGAGTAGTTATGAGGTCAGGGGGCATTATGGGGGTACTCACCAGGTCGGGGGGGGGGGGTTATGGGGAGACCCACCAGGTCTGGGGGGGGGGGGGGGTGTGGGGGGAGTTATGGGGGTACTCACCAGGTCTGGGGGCATTATGGGGGCACTCACGAGGTCTGAGGGGGGGTATGGGGAGACCCACCAGGTCTGGGGGGTGTGGGGGGGAGTTATGGGGGTACTCACCAGGTCTGGGGGGAGGGGGGGGGAGTTATGGGGGCACTCACAAGGTCTGGGGAGGGGGGGGGTTATGGGGAGACCCACCAGGTCCTGGAGGGGGGGGTGTGGGGGGGAGTTATGGGGGCACTCACCAGGTCTGAGGGGGGGTATGGGGAGACCCACCAGGTCTGGGGGGTGTGGGGGGGGGAGTTATGGGGAACTCACCAGGTTTCGGGGGGTTATGGGGTAGTTATGAGGTCGGGGGGCATTATGGGGGTACTCCCGAGGTGTAGGGAGGGGTTATGGGGGTACTCACCAGGTCTGGGTGGGCTATGGGGTAGTTATGAGGTCTGGGGGGGTTATGGGGGTACTCATCAGGTCTGGGGGCATTATGGGGGCACTTACAAGGTCTGGGGGCATAGGGGCACTCACCAGATCTGGGGGGGGTTATAGGGGTACTCACGAGGTCTGGGGGGGGTTATGGGGGTGGCCACCAGGTCTGGGAGGGGTTATGGGGGTATTCATGAAGTTGGGGGGGGATATGGGGGTACCCACCAGGTCTGGGGGGGGTGTGGGGGGGAGTTATGAGCTACTCACCAGGTCTGGGGGGGCTATGGAGTAGTTATGAGGTCGGGGGGCATTATGGGGGTACTCACCAGGTCTGGGGGCATTATGGGGGCACTCACCAGGTCTGAGGGGGGGTATGGGGAGACCCACCAGGTCTGGGGGGTGTGGGGGGGGGGAGTTATGGGGTACTCACCAGGTCTGGGGGGGCTATGGAGTAGTTATGAGGTCGGGGGGCATTATGGGGGTACTCACCAGGTCGGGGGGGGGGGAAGGGTTATGGGGGCACTCACGAGGTCTGGGGAGGGGGGGGGTTATGGGGAGACCCACCAGGTCTGGGGGGGGTGTGGGCGGGAGTTATGGGGGTACTCACCAGGTCTGGGGGCATTATGGGGCACTTACAAGGTCTGGGGGCATGGGGGCACTCACCAGATCTGGGGGAGGTTATAGGGGTACTCACGAGGTCTGGGGGGGGGTTATGGGGGTATTCATGAAGTCGGGGGGGGGATATGGGGGTACCCACCAGGTCGGGGGAGGGGATATGGGGGGGTACCCACCAGGTCTGGGGGAGGGATATGGGGGGGTACCCACCAGGTCTGGGGGGGGGGGATATGGGGGGGGGGGATATGGGGGGGTACCCACCAGGTCTGGGGGGGGGGGGGATATGGGGGGGGGGGGATATGGGGGGGTACCCACCAGGTCTGGGGGGGGGGGGGATATGGGGGGGTACCCACCAGGTCTGGGGGGGGGGGGGGATATGGGGGGGTACCCACCAGGTCTGGGGGGGGGGGGGATATGGGGGGGTACCCACCAGGTCTGGGGGGGGGGGGGATATGGGGGGGTACCCACCAGGTCTGGGGGGGGGGGGGATATGGGGGGGTACCCACCAGGTCTGGGGGGGGATATGGGGGGGGTACCCACCAGGTCTGGGGGGGGGATATGGGGGGGTACCCACCAGCTCTGGGGGGGGGGATATGGGGGGGTACCCACCAGGTCGGGGTGCGGCAGCTTTTTGGTGAAGATGCGCATGGAGCCCTGGAAGACGTCGGTGACGATGGCTGCGGGTACAGAGCCGTGTTGGTGGGGGGGGAGCTGGAGAGGGATGGGGGGCACCGGGGTGCTACGTGGTGGCAGAGGGGTGACAGAGGGGGTGATAAGGGAGTGACAAGGTGTTAGGAAGCATGGGGGGGTGGCAGAGGGGCACGGGGGTGGCGGAGGGGTGACATGGGGGTGCTAAAGGGGGGCAGAAGGGAGACAGAGGGGTGATAGAGGGGCATGCGGTGATGCAGGGTGCTGGGGTGACAGAAGGGTGATAGAGGGGCACTGTGATGGCAGAGGGGTGACATGGGGCATGGGGGTGGCACGGAGGTGACATGGGGGTGACAAAGGGATGACATGAGGTACAGGAGTGGCAGAAGGGTGACAACAGGGCACAGGGGTGGCAGAGGGGGTGACAAGGGAGTGACAAGGTGTTAGGAAGCATGGGGGGGTGGCAGACAGTGATGAGGAGCATGGAAGTGACAGAGGGAGTGACATGAGGTGACATGGGGCACAGGGGTGACATGGGAGTGACAAGGGGCAGGGGGTGGCAGAGAGGTGACGACCAAAGGGGCACAGGAGTGACAAGGGGGTAACAGTGGGGCACAGGGGTGGCAAAGGGGTGACAAAAGGGACGTGGGGTGACAAGAAGGGTGACAGAGGAGCATAATAAGTGGCAGAGGAGTGCAGGGAGTGACACAAGGGGTGACAGAGGGGCATGAGGGGTGACAGAGGGGCCACAGGGAGTAACACAAGGGGTGACAGGGAGGCACAGGGGTGGCAAAAGGGTGACAAAAGGGACACGGGGTGACAAGGAGAGCCACAGAGAGCAAAGGAAGTGAGAAAGGAGGGATGAGGGGTGACCAAAGGGGCACAAGGGGCAACGTGGGGGGTGACAAAAAGGCACGAGGGGTGACCAAGGGGGTGGGAAAGGGCTGACAGAGGGGCACAGGGGGTGACATAAGGAGCACGAGGACAGCATTGGGGTGACAAAGGCCACGGGAGGGGTGACAAAGGCCACGGGAGGGGTGACAAAGGCCACGGGAGGGGTGACAAAGGCCACGGCCCCCACTCACTTTTCTTCTTCTTCTTGGTGCCACCCAGGGCCGAGTGCAGCGCGTTGAGGAACCACGAGAGGAAATCCACCCCATCCCCTGCAAACAGGGAGGAGGAGGAGGAGGAGGAGGAAGAAAAAGAAGATGGCTGTGGGTGCAGCGCCGGCGGCAGCAGCTGCCGCATCCCACGGGGCCTCACCTTGCTTGGTGATCTGGAAATTCTTTTTGCTGCACAGCACCACGGCCTGCAGCATCTCGTGGGGCGAGACGTGAGCCTTGAAGTTGCGGGGGTTCCACAGCTTCCTCATCAGCTCCCCAAAACGCTGCACCAGGAGGAACATGATGTCCCCGGGAGGCCGTTTGATGTTCTTGTAGTTGTCCTCCTCCAAGAAGTAATTCCGCAGCGGGGGGACGTTGGACAGAGCCTGGGGGCGGCACGCCGTGTGGGCGCCGCTCCCCAAAACCCCCCTCTGCCCCTTCTGCACCCCCAAACCCAAAGCCAAACCTGCAGCACGGCGTTGGCGTAGTCGTTGGCTTTGATGTTGTTGAGCCCCACGATGCCGGGCAGGTAAGTGGTGCCGTCGTAGGCGCGGGACAGCTTGGCCTGCTTGTCCAGGTTGCTGATCTGCTGCGCGGTGAAGGTGGGCTTCAGCACATACTGCACAACGGAGGGGACAAGGAGGTGTGACGACGAGAAGGGGGGGGGACGCGAAGCCGCCCCCCGCCCCCCCAGGTGCTGCGGCGCACCGTGATGTCCTCCAGAGAGGAGTCGATGATCTCGTAGTTGTCAGGCAGGCAGTAGAACTTGAGGGTGTGGAGGTTGAGGAAGACGTGGTGGCTGAACTGCACGCTGTGGATGTAGGCGTGCGACTTCAGCCCCCGGCCTGCGGGTGAGAGGAGGTGTCAGGGCTCAACCCCCCCCCCCCTCCCCTCCCAAAAAACCCCAGAGGGTGGGGGGCTGCTCCCCAGCCCACAGCTCTCACCCTGGAAGTATTTCCCGCACACCAGGCAGGCGTAGACGTTGATGTGGGACAGCGAGATGGAGCAGAGCTTCTCAAAGTCAAAATCCAGCACGCTCCTGCAAGGCAGCAGAGCTGAAGGGCGGCCACGGGGACCCCCGGCGCTGCTCATCTCCTTCCTCTGCCCCCTCCCCACCTCTGGGTGCTCCCTCCCTGCTTCTCACTTGTTGATGGTGTCCAGGTAGGGGCAGTGACGGCTGCGTTGGTCCTCGGGGTCAAAGCGGCCATAGCGCACTGGGGGGGATTGGGGGGGGTACAGCTGGTTGGTGAATGGGGCAACGAGGGAGGGGGGGTGCTGAGATCTGAGCTCCAAACCAGCCCCAGTCCCACCCCACAGAATCCCACCCCCACCCCACAGCTCTGGATCTGACCTCACATTCCCTCGTTCCCCACCCCACGCCCCTATAATTGACCCCCCCAGACCGGCCCTGCGCCCTCGCAGAGCCCCTGGAACCAGACCCAGTTCCCCCCCCCCCGCTCGCATACCTGGTCCCACGCACCCCACACCAGCCCTGGCTCTGCCTCTACGTGACCCCAGGCCCCAGGATCCAGCTCTGCTCCCCCCAACCTGACACCAACCCCCCCCCCCAGAACCGGTCCTGGTTCCCCCCATACACCCACTGCAAACTCCAGTGCCCCCAGTCCCACCCTACAGACCAGAACTCGACCCCAATTTCCCCCAAGTATCCCTACAGACACCCCCAGAACCCTCCTGGATCCACCCCACAGCCTCAAACCTGTCCCCAACCCCCCTTGCTCCCCCCATACCCCATAACGGACCCCACACTGCCACGACGGACCCCACACCCCCTTGACTGACCCCACACCCCATAAACAGATCTCATACAGCCATGACTGACCCCACACCCCCACAGAGCTATGACTGAGCCCACATCCCCACACCTGACCCCAGACCCCCATAATTCACCCCACGCCCCCATACTGCCACAACTGACCCCACACTCACATACTCCCACAACTGAACCCACAGCCCCACAACTGACCCCATATGGCCACAACTGACCCCATACCCCCACACTCCCGTAAGTGAGCCCACACTACAATTGACCCCACACCGCCACAGAGCTACGACTGACCCCACACCCCCACAACGGACTCCATGCTCCCATACCCCCATAACAGACCCCACGCCCCCACATCCCGATAATTGGCCCCACACCCCCAAAACTGACCCCATCCCCCATAACAGACCTCATACAGCCACGACTGACCCCACACCCCTATAAGTGACCCCACAACCCCACACAGCTACAACTGACCCCACACCCCCATAACGGACCCCATACCGGACCCCATACAGCCACCAGTGACCCCACACCTGCCCCCCCCCCCTACCCGTAGGTTCCGGTTCGGGCTCTGAGTCTCCGTCCTCCTCCCGCTCCCGCTTAACGCGCGCAGCTCCGCCGCTTCCGGTTCCGGTCCAATTCCCGCCTCCCGCTTCCCTCCGGCCGCGCGCGGTCCCGCCGAGCAGGCCCAGCCCCAGCCCCAGGCCCAGCCCCAGGCCCGGCCCGGGTTCCGCCGCCGCCTCCCGTTTCTCCCGGCCGCGCTCCGCTTCCCTCCGGCCGCGGGCCCTGTCCGCATCGCTGTCCCGGCGGCTCCGTGAGGATCCCCGCGCCGATGCCGACCCGGAGCCCCGCGCCGCCGCCCGCTCCCGCTCCCGGTCCCGCTCCCTCTTCCCGCGGCTCGACATCGCTGCGCACTGCGCGTGCGCCGATACAGCAATGCGCATGCGTCACTCCTCACCGCGCGTGCGCATAGCGCAACGGCGCCTCCACGCATGCGTAATGCGCCGTGCTCGCTGTGCGACTGCGCACTGCTCTCGGCGGAATCCAGCGCTCTTCGGGTTCCGCGCTTGCGCAGTGCGCCGTGCCTGCTTTGCGCCTGCGCACTGCTCTCTGCGGGCTCCGCGCCTGCGCAGAGCGCCTCCGCGAACTCCGGCGGAACTTTTAAAGGGGCCGCGTCCCGGTACCGGCGGGGTTCGGTTGCCGCCTCCCGCCCTGTCCCGGCGGATGGAGACGAGTTCGGGGCGGCGCTGCCGGCCGGGCGGGCGGCTCGACATGAGCCACGGCTTCGTGCGGCACATCCGCCGGAACCAGCTGGCCAGGTACCGGCAGTGCCTCCGGTAACACCCCGGGACCCCGTTTCCCCCGTTCCCCTCCTGGAGTGCACGCGCGTCCCCCTTTACGGTGTCCTACAGCCGCCCTACACCCTCATAGCCCTCCTCGGTACCCTAGAGCCTCCCCCGGTATTCCCGTACCCCCCCGGTACTCCTGTAACTCTCCCCCGGTGTCCCCCCGGTGCTCTCTCTTCCCTTTCCCGGCTCTCATTCCCCGCTCCGTTTCCCCACAATACACCCCCTATGCTCTCAATACTCTCCCCTCCACGCCCCCCCCCCCCCCCCCCACTCCTCCCGGTGCTCGGTTCCCCTCCCCTCTCCCCCCCTTTCCCGGTGTCCCGGTGCTGAGCCCCGCTGCCCAGGGACGCCTACGAGCGCGCCGTCAGGCAGGCACGGGGCAGAGCTCGGGGGCGGCACACCGCAGCCCCCCCCCGGCCCCGCCGCCCCGATCAGCCCGTGTACAGAGCGAGGAGATCCGGTGAGTGGGGGGGGGAACCTAAAGGTGGGTTTGGGGGCATCCAATGTGGGAGGGGGGCGTGGGGGGGGGTTCCTAGGGTGGGCTTGGGGTAGGGTTGGGGGCACCCAAGGGTGGGTTTAGGGGCAGCCAATGTGGGGTGGGGGGTCCACAGGGTGGGTTTAGGGGGAGGCATTGGAGGCGGGGGGGGGGTCTTGGCATGGCCACGGGGTGGGGAGCACCCAAAGGTGGGTATGGGGACCCCCAGTATGGGGGTAGGGTATGGGGGGGGCCTCAGGGTGTAGGGGGGCACCCAAGGGTGGGTTTAGGGGCACCCACGTGAGGGGGGTCATGGGAGGGTCCCCATGATGGGCTTGTGGGGGAAGCATTGGGGGGGTGGGGGTGGGGTGGGGACACCCAATGTGGGGTGAAGGGCGTGGGGGGGTCCCCAGGGTGGGCTTGGGGTGGGTTTGGGGGCACCCAATGTGGGGTGGGGGGTCCCCAGGGTGGGCTTGGGGTTGGGTGGAGCACTTGAAGGGGGGCGTAGAAACACCTGATATGGAGGAGGGTCTTGGGGGTGTCTTCAGGGTGGGCTTGGGGTGAAGGCGGGCACCCAAGGGTGGGTTTGGGGGCACCCAGTGTGGATGAGGAGGGGCATGGGAGGGTCCCCAAGATGGACTTTTGGGGTGGGGGCGGAGGGGTCTTGGGGTGGGGAGCACCCAAAGGTGGGCATGGGGGCACCCAATATGGGAGAAGGGGCATGGGGGGATGGGTGGGGGGGGGGGGCACCCAAGGGTGGGTTTGGGGGCACCCAGTATGGATGAGGGGAGGCATGGGAGGGTCCTCAAGATGGACTTTTGGGGTGGGGGCGGACGGGTCTTGGGGTGGGGAGCACCCAAAGGTGGGCATGGGGGCACCCAATATGGGAGAAGGGGCATGGGTGGGGGGGGGGGGGGGCACCCAAGGGTGGGTTTGCGGGGACCCAACGTGGGGTGAGGAGTACGTGGGGGGGGTCCCGGGGTGGGTTTGTGGGGGGGGGGCACCCAAGAGTGGTGGTGGTGGTAGGGGGGCCTTCAGGGTGACGTTGTGCTTTGGGGGGGGGGGGGGACAGGGGTCCCTGCAGGTGACAGCAGCCCGGGGTCCCCCCCACCCCCTCCTCACCCCCCCCGCGGCGCCCGGCTCTTCTGCCTGGATTACGAAGGGGACGACGGGAACGTCACCAGCGTCATCGTGCACCAGGTGCGGGGGGGCTTTATTTGGGGGGGGGGCTGCGGTTGGGACCCCTCCCCATATCTGCTCACCGCCTGTGACCCCGCAGGGTGACAGCGCAGAGGAGGTGACCCGCAGGGTTTGCGCCCTCAGCCCCTTGGAGCCGGCGTTGCGCGGCGCCCTGTGCCAGCGGGTGCGGGATGAGATCTGCAAGCGGCAGGGAGCGCGGTGACGTGGGGACAGGGGAGGGACGCGGGGGGACACGGGGCCACCCCACCCCGTCGGGATGCGGGGACGTGGAGGTGGGGTGGCATTAAAGGTGCCGTTGGTGGCAGAGGCTGCGTGGTGACGTCGCGCGGCGGGTGACGCGGTGGACAGCCGTCCTTGTCACCTCCCCAGGGGACACGAAGGTCACCTCCCTGAGCGCCATCGCTGCCGCCAGGTCCTTAAGGTCCCCGCCAGGGCCACCAGCTCCTTGTCACCTCCCCGAGTGCCACCAGCTCCCCGAAGTCCCCACCAGGTCCCCATCCCTTTTCCAAGTGCCACCAGAGCCACCAACGTCCCTGTCGCCACCTCGAGTGCCACCAGACCTCTGTGGTCCCCACTGGGGCCACCAGCTCCCTGTCACCTCCCTGTGTGTCACCACTGCCACCAGCTCCCTGTCACCTCCCTGTGTGTCACCACTGCCACCAGCTCCCTGTCACCTCCCCGAGTGCCAACCAGGTCCCCAAAGTCCCCACCACAGCCACCAGGTCCTTGTCCCTCCCATAGAGGACACCAGGACCACTGGGTCCCTGTCACCTACCCAAGTGCCACCAGGTTCCTAAAGTCCCCACCAGGTCCCCATCTCAAGTGCCACCAGACCCCTGTGGTCCCCACCAGGGCCACCAGCTCCTTGTCCCCTCTCCAAGTGCCACCAGCTCCCCATCCCCTTCCCAGGTGCCACCAGAGCCACCAATGTCCCTGTCCCCACCCCGAGTGCCACCAGGTTCCTAAAGTCCCCACCAGGTCTCCATCTCAAGTGCCACCAGAGCCATGGGGTCCCTGTCACCACCTCAAGTGCCACCAGACCCCTGTGGTCCCCACCAGGGCCACCAGCTCCTTGTCCCCTCCCCAAGTGCCACCACAGCCACCAAGGTCCCTGTCACCACCCTAAGTGCCACAAGCTCCCTAAGGTCCCCACCAGGGCCACCAGCTCCCTGTCACCTCCCTGCCACCAGGTCTGTGTCACCACCCCGAGTGCCACCAGGTCCCCAATATCCCCACCAGGTCCCCATCCCAAGTGCCACCAGCTGGCACCATTGGGTCCCTGTCACCCCTCTGAATGTCACCAGGTCCCTAAGGTCCCCACCAGGACCACCCAGTCTCTGTCCCCACCCTAAGTGCCACCATCTCCTTGTCACCTCCCTGAATGCCACCAGACCCCCGTGGTCCCCACCAGGGCCACCCGTTGTCACTCTTCCAAGTGCCACCAGGTCCCCAAAGTCCCCACCAGGTCCCCATCCCAAGTGCCACCAGCTGGCTCCACGGGCTCCCTGTCACCTCCCCGAGTGTCACCAGGTCCCCACCAGGGCCACCCGTTCCTTGTCCCCTCCCCAGGTACCACCAGAACCATGGGGTCGGCCTTAGTGTTTATTGTAGGGTCTCCCATAACCCGGCCCGGTGTTTCTTGTAGGGTTTCCCCAGCAGATCCCAGTGTTGGTTCCTTGTAGGGTCTCCTCCATGGATCCCAACCTTTGTTTATTGTAGGGTCTCCCAAAGTCCATCTCAGTGTTTATTGTAGGGTCTCTGCAGCAGATCCTGGTCTGTTTTTATTGTAGGGTCTCCCACAGCAGGTCCTGATGTTTATTGTAGGGTCTCCCCAGCAGATCCCGGTCTTTATTGTAGGGTCTCCCACAACACGTCCCATCATTTATTGTAGGGTCTCCTCTACGGGTCCCAATCTCTGTTTATTGTAGGGTTTCCCAGGGCAGGTCCTGCTGTGTACTGTAGGGTTTCCCTAACAGTTCCCAATCTGTTTATTATAGGGTCTCCCCAGCAGGTCACAATGTCTTGGTCTCTGTTCCCTGTAGGGTCTCCCATATCACATCCAGTGTTCCCTGTAGGATTTCCCATATCACATCCCACCGTTCCCTGTAGGGTCTCCCAAATCACATCCCAACGTTCCCTGTAGGATCTCCCAAATCACATCCCAACGTTCCCTGTAGGATCTCCCATATCACATCCCAACGTTCCCTGTAGGATTTCCCATATCACATCCCACCGTTCCCTGTAGGGTCTCCCAAATCACATCCCAACGTTCCCTGTAGGATCTCCCATATCACATCCCAACGTTCCCTGTAGGATTTCCCATATCACATCCCAACGTTCCCTGTAGGATCTCCCATATCACATCCCAGTGTTCCCTGTAGGATCTCCCATATCACATCCCAACGTTCCCTGTAGGATCTCCCATATCACATCCCAGTGTTCCCTGTAGGATCTCCCATATCACATCCTATAATCTGTTGTAGGGTCTCCCAAATCACATCCCATAATCTGTTGTAGGCTCTCCCAAATCACACCCCATAATCTGCTGTAGGGTCTCCCAAATCACATCCCACCGTTCCCTGTAGGGTCTCCCAGCCCCTCTCTCAGCCCCATTTTGGGGTTCCCGGTTCCTGGGTGGGGCGTTGCGGTGCTGTAGGGGCGGCCCATCGCAGCCCCAGCCCCAACCCCAGCCCCAATAGCAGCACCAGCACCGCCGCCCCCACCCCCAGCGCCGCCCACCGCGCTCTGCTCGCCCCGCAACTCCGCTGGGGGCGCTGCTGCCTCCGCACCGCCCTGGTGCTGCGCCGGAAGGTGGAGCTCTGCGGGGACAGATGGGGACGTGTAGGGGGCGCTATGGGGACGTGTAGGGGGCGCTATGGGGACGTGTAGGGGGAGCTATGGGGACGTGTAGGGGGCGCTATGGAGACGTGCGGGGGGCGCTATGGGGACGTGTAGGGGGCGCTATGGGGACGTGTAGGGGGCGCTATGGGGACGTGTAGGGGGCGCTATGGGGACGTGTAGGGGGCGCTATGGGGACGTGTAGGGGGAGCTATGGGGACGTGCAGGGGGCGCTATGGAGACGTGCAGGGGGAGCTATGGGGACGTGTAGGGGGAGCTATGGGGACGTGTAGGGGGCGCTATGGAGACGTGCGGGGGGCGCTATGGGGACGTGCGGGGGGGCGCTATGGGGACGTGCGGGGGGCGCTATGGGGACGTGCGGGGGGCGTTATGGGACGTGTAGGGGGCGCTATGGGGACGTGCGGGGGGCGCTATGGGGACGTGCGGGGGGCGCTATGGAGACGTGCGGGGGGCGCTATGGAGACGTGCGGGGGGCGCTATGGGGACGTGCGGGGGGCGCTATGGGGACGTGCAGGGGGCGCTATGGGGACGTGCAGGGGGCGCTATGGCGACGTGCAGGGGGCGCTATGGAGACGTGTAGGGGGCGCTATGGCGACGTGCGGGGGGCGCTATGGGGACGTGCGGGGGGCGCTATGGAGACGTGCGGGGGGCGCTATGGGGACGTGCGGGGGGCGTTATGGGACGTGTAGGGGGCGCTATGGGGACGTGTAGGGGGCGCTATGGAGACGTGCGGGGGGCGCTATGGAGACGTGCGGGGGGCGTTATGGGACGTGTAGGGGGCGCTATGGGGACGTGTAGGGGGCGCTATGGGGACGTGCGGGGGGCGCTATGGGGACGTGCGGGGGGCGCTATGGAGACGTGCAGGGGGCGCTATGGGGACGTGCGGGGGGCGCTATGGGGACGTGCGGGGGGCGCTATGGGGACGTGCGGGGGGCGCTATGGGGACATGCGGGGGGCGCTATGGGGACGTGCCGGGGCGTTATGGGGACGTGCGGGGGGCGTTATGGAGACGTGCCGGGGCGTTATGGGGACGTGCGGGGGGCGTTATGGAGACGTGCCGGGGCGTTATGGGGACGTGCGGGGGGCGTTATGGGCTCCGCCCCCCCATCGCTTGTGTGTCCCCCATAACAGGACCGTGTCCCCTGAGGCCATATTCGTCCCCCCAGGACTGTGTCCCCTTAGTGCCACGTCCCCATAGACTCTGTGTCCCCATAGTGTACCCTTAGGGCTGTGTCCCCATATTGCCCCCCCCTCCCCCCAGGGTCCTGTCTCCATAGTGTCCCCAGGGCCACATCCCCATAGACTGCATGTCCCCATAGTGTTCCCTTAGTGCCACATCCCCATAGACCCCATGTCCCCATAGTGTCACCAAAGGCCACATCGTCCCCCCCCAAACCCAAGTCCCTATAGACTCCGTGTCCCCATGGTGTCCCCTTAGTGCCACATCCCCATAGACTCCGTGTCCCCATAGTGTCCCCTTAGTGCCACATCCCCATAGACTCCGTGTCCCCATGGTGTCCCCTTAGTGCCACATCCCCATAGACTCCGTGTCCCCATAGTGTCCCCCCCCAGGTCCTGTCCCCATAGTGTCCCCTTAGTGCCACATCCCCATAGACTCCATGTCCCCATAGTGTCCCCTTAGTGCCACATCCCCATAGACTCCATGTCCCCATAGTGTCCCTTTAGGGCTGTGTCTCCTATAGACTCCATGTCCCCATAGTGCCCCCCCCCAGGGTCCTGTCCCCATGGTGTCCCTTGGGGCTGCGTCCCTCCCTGACGCTGTGTCCCATAGTGTCCCCACCCAAAGCCCACGTCCCCACAGACTCCGTGTCCCCAACCCGCCCCCCAGCGCCCCCCCCATGTCCCACCATGGCACTCAGCTCCTCCGCTCGCCCCCCCAGCTCCCCCAGCTTCACGTCGCGCTCCAAAGCTTTGGCCACGTTTTGCCTCATCAGCTCCGTCACCTCCTCTGCCTCACGGTGACACCGGGCCAACTCCGCCTGGGGACATCGGGGGGGGGTTGGGGGGACCTCGGGGATGGGGGGACCGTGGAGATGTGGGGACTTTGGGGACATTGCGGCCTTGGCGACGTGGGATGGGGAAACCTTGGGGACGTGGGGGCTTTGGGGACAGAGGTACGGGGTGAGGGACCTTGGGGACCTCAAGGACGTGGGATGGGGACCTCGAGGACCTTGGGGACAGGGGCTTTTGGGTTGTGGGATGGGGGACCGCGGAGATGTGGTGACCTTGGGGCCATAGGATGGGGACATGTTGGGGACACGGGTTGAGGAAGGGGGACCTCAGGGGTGTGGGGACTTTGGGGACACAGGGACATGGGATGGGAGGCCATGGAGATTTGGGGACCTTGGGGACAGAGGGATGTGGGGACTTTGGGGCCCATGGGGTGGGGGGCAGGGACATGGGATGGAGGACATTGGGGACACAGGGGCTTTAGGGACATGGGCTGGGGAACCATGGAGTTATGGTGACACTGGGGACTGTGGGGATGGGGGACCTCAGGGGTGTGGGGACTCTGGGGACACAGGGACCGTAGGGATGGGGGACGTGAGGGACCTTGGGGACTTTGGGGCCCCCGGGGACACAGGATGAGGGACCTTGGTGACATGGTGACTTTGGGACCTTGGGGATGGAGGACATGGGGTGGGAGACCTTGGGGACATGAGGACCTTGGGGATGGGGACATGGGGTGGGGGATGTGGGATGGGGGACCTCAGGGACATGGGGACTGTGGGGACCTTGGGGACAGAGACATGGGGCACCATGGGGCTTTAGGGACATGGGATGAGGGACCTTGGTGACGTGGGGACTTTGGGGACATTGGGACCTCGGGGGTGGAGGACCTTGGAGACGTGGGGGCTTTGGGGACAGGGAGTGGGGGATCAGTGGGGACATGGGACATTGGTGACCTCGGGGAAGTGGGATGGGGACACGGGGGTCACGGGACGGGGACCTGGAGGTACGGTGACTTTGGGGACCTCGGCTGGGGGGGAGCATGGAGCTGCGGTGGCTTTGGGGACCCGGGGAGCGTGGAGATGGGGGGGGCTGTGGGGGCTTTGGGGACAGGGGTTGGGATGGGGGTCCCGAGGGTCAGTGGGACGGGGGGCAGCAAAGCCAGGGGGACGGAGGGGCGGGGGGGACACAAGGGGACAAAGGGACGGGGGGGGACATGGGGACAAAGGCGGTGCCGTCCCACCCGGGAAGTGAAAGCGAAAGTGACCGCAGCGCTCACCATGGCGGGGGACACCGGGGGGTGACACCAGGGGGTGACACCAGGGGGTGACACCGGGGGGTGACACCGGGGGGTGACACCGGCACCGATACCGGGACGGACACCGGCACCGCGCTCAGCACCGGAGCGGCCGCCCCGCCCCGCCCGTACCGGAATCTCCGCCCCGTGGCGGAGCTGCGCCGCCCCAAAGCGCCGAACCCAAAGGGCGGCGGGTCCGACCCCCCCCCAGCGATCCCATAACCCCACAACCCCACGGATGTGTCCCTCTCCAGGACCCCGATGTCCCCAAAGCCCCGTAGAGGTGTCTCCCCATCCCGCCCCCCTCACCCCCACGTCCCCATAACCCCACAGGTGTGTTTCCCCCCCCCCCAAGGACCCCGATGTCCCCAAACCCCAATGTGTGTCCCCCAAAACCCCATAGATGTGTCCCCATAAACGTGTGTCCCCCCCCAAGGACCCCGATGTCCCCAAACCCCAGTGTGTCCCCCCCCAAAACCCCATAGATGTGTCTCTCCCAGCCCCCAACGTCCCCAAACCCCAATGTCCCCGTCACCAAAACCCCATAAATGTCCCCATAACCCCACAAATGTGTCGTCCCCCCCAAAGACCCCATGTCCCCAAACCCCAGTGTGTCCCCCCCCCAAACCCCATAGATGTGTCTCTCCCAGCCCCCAATGTCCCAAACCCCAATGTCCCCCCCCCAAACCCCATAAATGTCCCCATGACCCCACAAAAGTGTCTCTCCCAGCCCCCATTGTCCCCAAACCCAATGTCCCCCCCCAAACCCCATAAATGTCCCCAAGACCCCACAGACCTCCCCCTCCCCCCCCCCCCCCCAGCAGTGACACTGCTGTCACACTCGGCTCTTTGTCCCCCTGTGCCTGGCACCGCTCTGTGCCACGCGGCCGGCATGGGGACAGCGGGGGGGGGGGACAGCGGGGGGGTGTGGGGACATCGTGGGGACATCATGGGGACATCATGGGGATGTGGGGACACAGGGATGTGGGGACATCATGGGGATGTGGGGACACAGGGATGTGGTGACATAATGGGGACACTGGGGACATCATGGGGACATGGGGACACAGGGACATGGGGACATGGGGATAAGGGGATACCATAGGGACCTGGGGACACCATGGGGACAAGGGACACAGGGATGTGGGGACACCATGGGGACACTGTGGGGACATGGAGATGACATGGGGATACGGGGACTTGGGACATCGTGGGGACATTTTGGGGACATCATGGGGACAGTGGGGGACACCGGGGGGACATGGAGATGTGGGGACATGGGGACACGGGGATGTGGGGACATCGTGGGGACACTGTGGGGATGTGGGGACATGCAGATATGGGGACCGTCCACAGTGCCCCATAGCTGCCCTATAACCACCCCATAGCCACCCTATAATCATCCCATAGCTGCCCTATAACCACCGCATAGCCACCCTATAACTGCCCCATAGCTGCCCCATAGCCACCCCATAGCTGCCCTATAACCACCCCATAGATGCCCCATAGCTGCCCTATAACCGCCCCATAGCCGTCCCATACCTGCCCTATAATCACCCCATAGCTGCCCCATAGCTGCCCTATAACTGCCCCATAGCCATCCCATAGCTGCCCCATAGCTGCCCTATAACCGCCCCATAGCTGCCCTGTAACTGCCCCATAGCCGTCCCATAGCTGCCCCATAGCTGCCCTATAACAACCCCATAGCCACCCTATAATCACCCCATAGCTGCCCCATAGCTGCCTATAACCACCCATAGCCGCCCAATAACTGCCCCATAGCTGCCCCATAGCCATCCCATAGCTGCCCCATAGCCGCCCTATAACCGCCCCATAGCTGCCCTATAACCGCCCCATAGCTGCCCTATAACCACCGCATAGCTGCCCTATAACCGCCCCATAGCTGCCATATAACTGCCCCATAGCCGTCCCATAGCTGCCCCATAGCTGCCCTATAACAACCCCATAGCCACCCTATAATCACCCCATAGCTGCCCCATAGCTGCCCTATAACCACCCCATAGCCACCCAATAACTGCCCCATAGCTGCCCCATAGCCGTCCCATAGCTGCCCCATAGCCGCCCTATAACCGCCCCATAGCTGCCCCACAAGTGCTCTGTACCCCACAATGCCCCATAGATCGCCCATAGCCATGGGGGTGGGGCTGCCATCGTTTGTGTGGGGGTCAGAGGTCACGGGGCGGGGTCAGAGGTCACGGGGCGGGGTCAGAGGTCACGGGGCGGGGTCAAATGTCACGGGGCGGCTCCCAGCCCAGCGCTGCCATTGGTTCCCAGCGGGCGGCGCGCGGTGACGTGGCGGGGCGGAGCGGCGGGGCGATGGCGGCGGCGGAGGCGGCAGCGGGTGGGAGTGGGGTGCGATGGAGCGATGTGGGGCCGCTATGGGGCTGTAGGGGGGCTGTAGGGCTGCTATGGGGTCGCTACGGGAGCCGTAGGGTCACTGCGGGGCCGCTATGGGGCTGCTGTGGGGGCTGTAGGGCCGCTATGGGGCCCTTATGGGGCTGCTGTGGGGCTGCTATGGGGTCTGTAGGGCTGGTTGGGGCCACTATGGGACGGCTATGGGGGCTGTAGGACCGCTATGGGGCTGCTGTGGGGGCTGTAGGGCCGCTATGGGGCTGCTATGGGGCTGTTGAGCTGCTGTGGGGCCGCTATGAGGCCCTTATGGGGTTGCTGTGGGGCTGCTATGGGGTCTGTAGGGCTGGTTGGGGCCACTATGGGATGGCTATGGGGGCTGTAGGACCGCTGTGGGGCTGCTATGGGGTCTGTAGGGCTGGTTGGGGCCACTATGGGATGGCTATGGGGGCTGTAGGACCGCTATGGGGCTGCTGTGGGGGCTGTAGGGCCGCTATGGGGCCGTTATGGGGCTGCTGTGGGGCTGTTGAGCTGCTGTGGGGCCTCTATGGAGCTGCTGCGGGGGATGTAGGGCCGCTATGAGGCCCTTATGGGGCTGCTATGGGGTCTGTAGGGCTGGTTGGGGCCACTATGGGACGGCTATGGGGGCTGTAGGACCGCTATGGGGTTGCTGTGGGGGCTGTAGGGCCGCTATAGGGCTGCTATGAGGCCGCTGTGGGGTTGTAAGGCCACTATGGGGCTTCCGTGGGGCCACTGTGGAGCCGCTGTAGGGCCGTAATGGGTGCTATGGGGCTGCTGAGGGGGCTGTAGGGTCACTGTGGGGCTGCTATGGGGCCAATATGGGACTGTTATGGGGCTGCTGTGGGCTGTAAGGCCACTATGGAGCCACTGTAGGGGCTGTAGGGCTGTTATGGGGCGGCTGTAGGGCTGTTATGGGGCTGCTGTGGGAGCCGTAGAGCTGCTATGGGGCCGCTGTGGGGTTGCTATGGGGCTTCTGTGGGGGCTGTAGGGCTGCTGTGGGGCCACTATGGGACTGCTATGGGGCTATGGGGCTGCTGTGGGGGCTGTAGGGGCCACTGTGGGGTCACTGTGGGAACACTATGGGGCTGCTATGGGGCTGCCGTGGGGATGTTATGGGGCTGCTATGGGGGCTGTAGGGCCACTATGGGGTCACTATGGGGCTGCTATGGGGTCGCTGTGGGAGCTGCAGGGCTGCTATGGGGCACTGAGGTCCCTCTGGGGGCTGTGGGGTGGCTATGGGGCTGTGGAACCACTGTGGGGCTGCTATGAGAGTATGGGAACATGATAGGGCTGTTGTAGGGCTTCTATGGGCTGCTATGGGATTGTGAGACTGTTATGGGGCTATAAGGCAGCTATGGGGCTATGGGACCTCTATGGGGTTATGGGGCTGCTGTGGGGCTGCTATGGGGCAATGAGGCCACTGTTGGGGCTATAGGGCTTTTATGGGGCTGTGGGACCACTGTGAGGCTGCTATGGGATTGTGGGGCTGTTATGGGGCAACAAGGCTACTGCTGGGGCTATAGGGCTTCTGTGGGGCTGTGAGACTTCTATGGGGCTGCTGTGGGGCTCTAGAGCTGCTATGAGGGCATGGGAACGTGGTAGGGCTGCTATGGGGTCTATGAGGCCGTTCTGGGGCAGCTATGGGGTTGTGGGGCAGGTATGGGATTATGGGGCTGTTATGGGGTATTGAGGCCACTATTGGGGCTATAGGGCTTCTATGGGGCTATGATGCTGCTGTGGGGGCTCTGGGGGCCGCTATGGGGTTTTGGGGCTGTTATGGGGCGTTGATGCCACTACTGGGACTATAGGGCAGCAGTGGGGTCTCTATGGGGCCGCTATGGGGTTGTGGGGCTGTTATGGGGCGTTGAGGCC
Source organism: Meleagris gallopavo (assembly GCF_905368555.1). Lineage (NCBI taxonomy): Eukaryota > Metazoa > Chordata > Aves > Galliformes > Phasianidae > Meleagris > Meleagris gallopavo. The sequence continues at coordinate 3,442,474 of NC_139427.1, forward strand.
ACTGCCGGGGCTATAGGGCAGCTGTGGGATCTCTATGGGGCCGCTATGGGGTTGTAGGACTGTTATGGGGCGTTGAGGCCACTGCCGGGGCTATAGGGCAGCTGTGGGATCTCTATGGGGCCGCTATGGGGTTGTAGGGCTGTTATGGGGCTGCGGGGCCACTGCCGGGGCTATAGGGCAGCTGTGGGGTTGTGGGGCTGTTATGGGGTGTTGAGGCCACTACTGGGACTATAGGGCAGCTGTGGGATCTCTATGGGGCCGCTATGGGGTTGTAGGGCTGTTATGGGGCTGCGGGGCCACTGCCGGGGCTATAGGGCAGCTGTGGGGTTGTAGGGCTGTTATGGGGCGTTGAGGCCACTGCCGGGGCTATAGGGCAGCTGTGGGGCCGTGAGACCTCAGTGGGGCTGTCGCGGGGCTGTGGGGCCGCATCCCTCACACCATCTGCCCCACAGCCGCCACGCGGCGCCGCAGGCCGGGCCGCGCCGACCCCACGGCCCACAGCCCCCCAGCAGCGCCTCGCAGCCCCCCCAGCCCCCGGGGCCGTGCCGCCGCCTGCTGGGATTCGAGCTGCACGAGGTGACGCGATGGCAGCGCCTGGTGAGGCTCCTGCACCGACCCACCGACCCTGCGGCGCTCGGGGCCTTCCGTGCCGCGTTCGGTGAGCGGCGGCCGTGACAGTGGCGGTGACAGCGGTGGTGGTGACAGCGGTGGTGGTGGAGGTGACAATGGTGGAGGTGACAATGGTGGTGGTGACAATGGAGGTGACAATGGTGGTGACGACGGTGGAGGTGACGGTGGAGGTGACAATGGTGGTGACAATGGTGATGGTGGCGGTGGTGGTGACGGTGGTGGTGGTGACAATGCTGGTGATGTGGTGGTGATGGTGGCGGTGGAGGTGACAATGGTGGTGACAATGGTGGTGGTGATGGTGACGGTGGCAGCAGTGATGGGAGTGGTGGTGGTGGTGATGTCGGTGGTGACAATGGTGGTGGTGATGGTGATCACAATGATGGTGGTGACATTGATGGTGATGGCAGTGGTGGTGGTAGAGGTGATGGTGGTGACGGAGGGTGGTGGTGTGGGGTGGTGGGGGTGGTGACGGTGGAGGTGACAATGGTGGTGGTGATGGTGACGGTGGCAGCAGCGATGTCGGTGGTGGCAGTGGTGACAGTGGTGGCAGTTATGGTGATCACGATGGTGGTGGTAGAGATGGTGGTGGTGACGGAGGGTGGTGGTGGGGGGTGGTGACAGGGGGTGGGGGGTGGGGTGGCGGTGGTGGCGAGGGGGGGGGGTGGTGATGGAGGGGGGTGGCGGGGGGGGGAGGTGGCGAGGGGGGGGGTGACAGGGGGGGGTGGGGGTGGTGACAGTCTGTGGGGGGTGGGGTGGTGGCGGTGGTGGCGACGGGGGGGGTGGCGAGGGGGGGGGGTGACGGAGGGGGGGGTGGTGAGGGGGGGGGTGACGGAGGGGGGGGTGGCGAGGGGGGGGGTGCCGGAGGGGGGGGTGGCGAGGGGGGGGGTGACGGAGGGGGGGGTGGCGAGGGGGGGGGTGACGGAGGGGGGGGTGGCGAGGGGGGGGGTGACGGAAGGGGGGGTGACGGAGGGGGGGGTGGCGAGGGGGGGGGGTGACGGAGGGGGGGGTGGCGAGGGGGGGGGGTGACGGAGGGGGGGTGGCGAGGGGGGGGGGTGACGGAGGGGGGGTGGCGAGGGGGGGGGGTGACGGAGGGGGGGGTGGCGAGGGGGGGGGGTGTCGGAGGGGGGGGTGGCGAGGGGGGGGGTGACGGGGGGGTGGCGAGGGGGGGGGTGACGGGGGGGGTGGCGAGGGGGGGGGTGACGGGGGGGTGGCGAGGGGGGGGGGTGACGGGGGGGGGAGTGATGGGGGGGGTGGCGAGGGGGGGGGTGGCGAGGGGGGGGGGTGGTGGCGACGGGGGGGGGGTGGTGGCGATGGGGGGGGGAGGGTGGTGGTGGTGACAACGGTGGCAGTTACGGTGATCACAATGGTGGTGGTAGAGATGGTGGTGTTGACGGAGGGTGGTGGGGGGCGGTTGGTGACGGATGGGGGGGGTGGTGGTGGTGGTGGTGACGATGGTGGTGACGATGGTGGTGACGATGGTGGTGACGATGGTGGTGACGATGGTGGTGACGATGGTGGTGGTGATGGTGGTGGTGGTGGTGGTGATGGTGGTGATGATGGTGGTGGTGGTGATGGTGGTGGTGGTGGTGGTGGTGGTGATGGTGGTGGTGGTGGTGGTGGTGGTGGTGGTGGTGGTGGTGGTGGTGGTGGTGGTGGTGACGATGGTGGTGACGATGGTGGTGGTGATGGTGGTGGTGGTGGTGGTGATGGTGGTGATGATGGTGGTGATGGTGGTGGTGGTGATGATGGTGGTGATGGTGGTGGTGACGATGGTGGTGACGATGGTGGTGGTGATGGTGGTGGTGGTGGTGGTGATGGTGGTGGTGGTGGTGATGATGGTGGTGGTGGTGATGATGGTGGTGATGGTGGTGGTGACGATGGTGGTGACGATGGTGGTGGTGATGGTGGTGGTGGTGGTGGTGATGGTGGTGATGATGGTGGTGATGGTGGTGATGGTGGTGGTGGTGGTGGTGGTGGTGGTGGTGATGGTGGTGGTGGTGGTGGTGGTGATGGTGGTGGTGGTGATGATGGTGGTGGTGGTGGTGATGGTGGTGATGGTGATGATGGTGGTGATGGTGGTGGTGGTGATGATGGTGGTGGTGGTGGTGGTGGTGGTGGTGGTGATGGTGGTGGTGCTGAGCTGTGGCCGCGCTCCCCGCACGCAGGGCTGCTGATGGTGCTGGATGTGCCGCAGGAGCGCGGCATGGCCCGGCTGGATCACCGCTACCTGGACGGGCTGCAGGTCTGCCGCTTCCCCCTGCTGCCAGGGCTGCAGCCGCTGCCCCTCGACTGGATGTACCTCCTGTACGCCGTCATGGCGCTCGGTACGTGGGGGTGGGGAGAGAGTAAATAAGGTCCTGGGGGCAGATATGGGGTGGTGGGGATGGGTATGGGGTGAGAATAAGGTCCTGGGGGCAGATATGGGGTGGTGGGGATGGGGACGGGGTGAGAATAAGGTCCTGGGGGCAGATATGGGGTGGTGGGGATGGGGATGGGGTGAGAATAAGGTCCTGGGGGCAGATATGGGGTGGTGGGGATGGGTATGGGGTGAGAATAAGGTCCTGGGGGCAGATATGGGGTGGTGGGGATGGGGACGGGGTGAGAATAAGGTCCTGGGGGCAGATATGGGGTGGTGGGGATGGGGATGGGGTGAGAATAAGGTCCTGGGGGCAGATATGGGGTGGTGGGGATGGGGACGGGGTGAGAATAAGGTCCTGGGGGCAGATATGGGGTGGTGGGGATGGGTATGGGGTGAGAATAAGGTCCTGGGGGCAGATATGGGGTGGTGGGGATGGGTATGGGGTGAGAATAAGGTCCTGGGGGCAGATATGGGGTGGTGGGGATGGGTATGGGGTGAGAATAAGGTCCTGGGGGCAGATATGGGGTTGTGGGGATGGGTATGGGGTGGGTACAGGGTGATGGGGATGGGTATGGGGTCATTGGCATGGGTATAGGGTGGGTACGGGGTCATGGGGATGGGTACAGCATCACGGGGATGGATATGGGGTAAGAATAAGGTCCTGGCAGTGGGTATGGCGTCCTGGGGATGGGTACGGGGTCATGGAGATGGATATGGGGTGGGTATGGGGTCATGGGGATGGGTATGGGGTAAGAATAAGGTCCTGGGGGCAGATATGGGGTCGTGGGGATGGGTATGGGGTGAGAATAAGGTCCTGGGGCAGATATGGGGTCGCGGGGATGGGTACGGGGTGAGAATAAGGTCCTGGGGGCAGATATGGGGTGGTGGGGATGAGTATGGGGTGAGAATAAGGTCCTGGGGGCAGATATGGGGTTGTGGGGATGGGTACGGGGTGGGTACAGGGTGATTGGGATGGATATGGGGTCATTGGCATGGGTATAGGGTGGGTACGGGGTCATGGGGATGGGTACAGCATCACGGGGATGGATATGGGGTAAGAATAAGGTCCTGGGGGTGGCTATGGGGTCCTGGGGATGGGTACGAGGTCATGGAGATGGATATGGGGTGGGTATGGAGTCATGGGGATGGGGGTGGGGTGAGAATAAGGTCCTCGGGGTGGGTATGGGGTCATGGGGGTGGGTTCAGGGTCATGGGGATGGATATGGGGTGGGTATGGGGTCATGGGGGTGGGTATGGGGTAAGAATAAGGTCCTGGGGATGGATATGGGGTCACGGGGATGGGTATGCGGTCATGGGGATTTGCACCTGGTGACACGGGGGATGAGGGGGTGGGACTGGGGATGGGGTCATGGGGTCATTGGGAAGAGTATGGGGTGAGTATAGGGTCACGAGGCGGGTATAGGTCGTTGGGATGGGTAGCGGGTTGTGGTGATGGATACGGGGTCATGGTTGGTGTGGGGTGGGCGTGGGGTCGTGGTGATGGATATGGGGTCATGGTTGGTATGGGGAGGGCGTGGGGTCGTGGTGATGGATACGGGGTCATGGTTGGTATGGGGTGGGTGTGGGGTCGTGGTGATGGATACGGGGTCATGGTTGGTATGGGGTGGGCGTGGGGTCGTGGTGATGGATACGGGGTCATGGTTGGTATGGGGTGGGTGTGGGGTCGTGGTGATGGATACGGGGTCATGGTCGGGGTGGGGTGGGCGTGGGGTCGTGGGGGTGGGGACGGGGTCATGGTTGGTATGGGGTGGGCGTGGGGTCGTGGTGATGGATACGGGGTCATGGTTGGTATGGGGTGGGTGTGGGGTCGTGGTGATGGATACGGGGTCATGGTTGGTGTGGGGTGGGCGTGGGGTCGTGGTGATGGATACGGGGTCATGGTTGGTGTGGGGTGGGCGTGGGGTCGTGGTGATGGATACGGGGTCATGGTTGGTGTGGGGTGGGTGTGGGGTCGTGGTGATGGATACGGGGTCATGGTTGGTGTGGGGTGGGTGTGGGGTCATGGTGATGGATACGGGGTCATGGTTGGTATGGGGTGGGCATGGGGTCGTGGTGATGGATACGGGGTCATGGTTGGTATGGGGTGGGCGTGGGGTCGTGGTGATGGGGACGGGGTCATGGTTGGTGTGGGGTGGGCGTGGGGTCGTGGTGATGGATACGGGGTCATGGTCGGGGTGGGGTGGGCGTGGGGTCGTGGGGGTGGGGACGGGGTCATGGTTGGTATGGGGTGGGTGTGGGGTCGTGGTGATGGGGACGGGGTCATGGTTGGTGTGGGGTGGGCGTGGGGTCGTGGTGATGGATACGGGGTCATGGTTGGTGTGGGGTGGGCGTGAGGTCGTGGTGATGGATACGGGGTCATGGTTGGTATGGGGTGGGCGTGGGGTCGTGGTGATGGGGACGGGGTCATGGTTGGTGTGGGTGTGGGCGTGGGGTCATGGTGATGGGGACGGGGTCATGGTTGGTGTGGGGTGGGCGTGGGGTCGTGGTGATGGATACGGGGTCATGGTTGGTGTGGGGTGGGCGTGGGGTCGTGGGGGTGGGGACGGAGCCACTGGGGGGGGCGATGGGTCCCGGGGTGGGTATGGGGCCACGGGGCCGCGGGGATTTGGGGTGAGGTGGGTGCGGGGCCCCGCAGGCGCGCTGGGGGTGATGCTGGGCTGCTGCTACCGGCTGAGCGCCGTGGCCTTCCTGGCGCCATATTGGTACGTGCTGCTGCTGGACAAGGCCAGCTGGAACAACCACTCCTACCTGTACGGCCTGCTGGCGTTCCAGCTGGCGCTGCTGGGCGCCGACCGATACGGGTATGGGGGGCAGAGGGGGCTGTGGGGTAGGGGGACGTCGTGAGGGGGTGGGGACGCGGGGATGTGGGGTCACGGGGATGCGGGGACGTGGGTAAATGGGGACGTGGGATGTGGGGTCATGGGGATGCGGGGACGTGGGTAAATGGGGACGTGGGGTCATGGGGATGCGGGGACGTGGGTAAATGGGGACGTGGGGATGCGGGGACGTGGGGATGCGGGGACATGGGGTCATGGGGATGCGGGGATGTGGGTAAATGGGGACGTGGGGACACCGGAACATGGAGGCATGGGATATGGGGCACCGGGACGTGGAGATATGAGGATAAGGGACCCGGGGACCGGGGAGTGTGGGGATGCGGAGATGTGGGGACACGGGAACACGGACATATGGGGGCGTGAGGATCCAGGGACATCGTGGGGAGGTGGGGATATGGAGGCCCAGGGACATGGGGACACCGGGACGTGGGGATATGGGGACATCCTGGGGACATGGGGATACGAGGACATGGAGATACGGGGACGTGGGGTGGGGGCGATGGGAGGAGGGATGGGGAGGTGCAGGTGGGTATGGGGCGATGGAGCAGATGGGTGTGGGGTGTCCCATGGGACCGGGGTCCCCACGGGGTGACACAACCTTGATGTCCCCACGCTTCCCAATGGGTCCCCATGTCCTGGTGTCCCCAAGGGGCGGCCGTGCCGCCACCCCACGGCGCTCACGTCCCCTCGGTGTCACCCCCGTATCCCCGCAGCTCCATCGACGGCCTCTTCCGCCCGCAGAAGCGCAACGCCCACGTCCCCCTCTGGAACTACACCCTGCTGCGTGCCCAGGTGGGTGCCACCCCACTGCGTCCCCCCACCCCGGCGTCCCCACGGGGGACGTCACCGTGTGTCCCCACAGATCTTCATCGTCTACTTCATCGCGGGGCTGAAGAAGTTGGATGCTGACTGGGTGGGTGGGTACTCCATGGGGTCACTGGCACGGCACTGGCTCTTCTCCCCATTTCGGTGAGTGGGGTGGGGTGGGATGGGTTGGGATTGGTTGGGTTGGGTTTGGTCGAGTTGGGTCGGGTCAAGTTGGGCCGTGTTGGTTGGGTGAGTTGGGCTGGGTGGGGTGGGTTGGTTGGCATGGGTTGAGTTGGCTTGGGTCAAGTTGAGTTGAGCTGGGCTGGGTTGGGTTGGATTGGATTGAGTTGAGTGTGTTGGTTGGGTTGGGGTGGGGTTGGTTTGGGTTGGGTTGGGTTGAGGTGGGTTTGATTGGGTTGGTTGGGTGGGTTTGGGTTGAGGTGGGTCGAGTTGGATTTGGGTTGGGTTGAGTTGGTTTGGGTTGGGTTTGGGTTGGGTTTGGGTTGGGTTGAGTTGGTTTGGGTTGGGTTTGGGTTGGTTTGGGTTGGGTTTGGGTTGGGGTTGAGTTGGTTTGGGTTGGGTTTGAGTTGGGTTGAGTTGGTTTGGGTTGGGGTTGAGTTGGGTTGGGTTGGGTTTGAGTTGGGTTGAGTTGGGTTGGTTTGAGTTGGGTTGGGTTGGGTTGGATTTGAGTTGGGCTTGATTGGGCTGGGTTGGTTTTGAGGTGTGTTGATTGGTTTTGAGTTGGGTCGGGTTGGGTTTGATTGGACCGGGCTGGGTTGGGTTGGTTGGTTTTGGGTTGGGCTGGACTGGACTGGGCTGGGTTGGTTTTGAGGTGGGTTGGTTGGTTTTGAGGTGGGTCGGGTTGGGTTTGATTGGACTGGGCTGGGTTGGTTGGTTTTGGGTTGGGTTGGGTCGGGTTTGATTGGACCGGGCTGGGTTGGTTGGGTTGGTTTTGAGGTGGGTTGGTTGGTTTTGGGTTGGGTCGGGTCGGGTTTGATTGGACCGGGCTGGGTTGGTTGGGTTGGTTTTGAGGTGGGTTGGTTGGTTTTGGGTTGGGTCAGGTTGGGTTTGATTGGACCGGGCTGGGTTGGTTGGATTTCATGGAATCACACGGTTGGACACGAGCGATGAGATCATCTGGTCCAACCGTCTTTGAGTCGGGTCGGGTTGAGTCGGGGTGGGTTGGGGACGCCGCGGTGACGCCGCGGTGCCGCAGGCTGGTGCTGTCGGAGGAGCTGACCAGCCGGCTGGTGGTGCACGGCGGGGGGCTGGCGCTGGATCTCTCCGCCGGCTTCCTCCTCTTCTTCGACGCCACGCGGCCCTCGGCCTCGTCCTCGTCACGTATTTCCACTGCATGAACTCCCAGCTCTTCAGCATCGGTGACGCAGCGGAGGGATGGGGATGCGGGGGGCCCTGGGTGGTCACCTGCACTGTGCGGGGGTCCCTTACTGCTGTCCCCATGTCCCCGTGGCCCCCTGTCCCCGTAGATGTTCCCCTCCGTCATGCAGGGGACGCTGGGGGGTCTGTAGCTTTGTCCCCGTGTCCCCAGGGATGTCCTCCTACTGGGGGCGCTGGGGGTCCCTAATGTCCCTGTGTCCCCGTGTCCCCATAGATGTCCCCTGTCCTGTGCAGGGAACTCGGAGGTGTCTCGGTGTCCCCATCGATGTCCCCCTACCCCATGTGGGAGACTCTGGGGGATCCCTAACATCCCTGTGTCCCCATGTCCCCATTGATGTCCCCCTACATCACAGTGTGGACACGTGGGGGTCCCCATGTCCCCACATCCTAAGGATGTCACCCTACCCCATGCAGGAGGCACTGAGGGGTCCCTAACTTTGTCCCTTTGTCCCCATGTCCCTATAGATGTCTCCCTGCCCCAAGTGGAGGCACTGGGGGGGTCCCTAACTTTGTGTCCCCATGTCCCCATAGATGTCCCCTATCCCATGGAGGGGGCACTGGGGGGGTCCCTGACACTATCTCCATGTCCCTGTGTCCCCTATAGGTGTCCCCCTCCCCCATTGCTGGGGACGTGTGAGGGTCCCCATGTCCCCACATCCCAAGGATGCCCCCGTTCCCCATGCAGGGGACACTGGGGGTCCCTAACATTGTCCCTGTCCCCATAGATGTCCCCCAACCCCATGCAGGGGGCACTGGGGGTCCCTAAGATTGTCCCTGTCCCCATAGATGTCCCCAACCCATGCAGGGGACACTGGGGGTCTCTAACATTGTCCCTGTCCCCATAGATGTCCCCATACCCCATGCAGGGGGCACTGGGAGTCCCTAACATTGTCCCTGTCCCCATAGATGTCCCCAACCCCATGCAGGGGACACTGGGGGTCCCTAACATTGTCCCTGTCCCCATAGATGTCCCCCAACCCCATGCAGGGGGCACTGGGTGTCCCTAACATTGTCCCTGTCCCCATAGATGTCCCTGTTCCCCATGCAGGGGACACTGGGTGTCCCTAACACTGTCCCTGTCCCCATAGATGTCCCCGTTCCCCATGCAGGGGGCACTGGGGGTCCCTAACACTGTCCCTGTCCCCATAGATGTCCTCCAACCCCATGCAGGGGACACTGGGTGTCCCTAACATTGTCCCTGTCCCCATAGATGTCCCCATACCCCATGCAGGGGGCACTGGGTGTCCCTAACACTGTCCCTGTCCCCATAGATGTCCCCATACCCCATGCAGGGGACACTGGGTGTCCCTAACATTGTCCCTGTCCCCATAGATGTCCTCCAACCCCATGCAGGGGACACTGGGTGTCCCTAACACTGTCCCTGTCCCCATAGATGTCCCCATACCCCATGCAGGGGGCACTGGGTGTCCCTAACATTGTCCCTGTCCCCATAGATGTCCCCATACCCCATGCAGGGGGCACTGGGTGTCCCTAACATTGTCCCATACCCCATAGATGTCCCGTTCCCCATGCAGGGGACACTGGGTGTCCCTAACACTGTCCCCACCCCGCAGGGATGTTCTCCTACACCATGCTGGCCAGCAGCGGGCTGTTCTGTGACCCTTCGTGGCCACGCCGGCTGTTCTCCCGCTGCCCTCGCTGGTTGCAGGGGGTGCTGCCCACCACCGCCCCCCCCCAGCACAGCCCCGACTGCCACTATGGGGGGCGGGGGGCCGCACGGCGCCCGGCGCTCCGGCAGCAGCTGGCGGCTGCCTTCACTTTGCTCTACGTGCTGGAGCAGCTCTTCCTGCCCTACTCCCACTTCATCACGCAGGTGGGGGCACGGGGGGGGGTCTGGGGGGGTGGGGAGCTCTGGGGGAGTGGGGGAGGGGTGTTGTGTGGGGCTGATGCTGGGGGTGAGGAGGGGGGATGCGGGGGAGGGGGGTGAGGACAGCGGTGGGGGGCGTTCAGTGGGGTGGGGACATCGGGGGGGACGTGGGGGTGTAGGGACGTTGGTGGGGGGCACATAGGGAGCGGGGGACAGTAGTGGGGGCACAGGGATGGTGCTGGGGGGGACATGGGGACAGTGCTGGGGGGCCTATAGGGGAGTGGGGACGCTGCTGGGGGGGCACATGGCAGTGCTGGGGGTCATATAGGGACATGGGGACGTTGGTGGGGGGCACATGGGGGTGTGAGGACATCAGTGGGGGTACAGGGACGGTGCTGGGGGGCACAAAAGGACATGGGGACATTGGTGGGGGTCACAGTGGAGTGGGGACATTGGTGGGGGGTCACAGAGGGACGTGGGGGCACTGCTGGGGGGCACACAGACAGCTGTGGGTGCACACGGGGACATTGGTGGGGGTCACAGTGGAGTGGGGACATTGGTGGGGGGCACGTAGGGGTGGGGGCACAGTAGTGGGGATACAGGGATGGTGCTGGGGGGCCTATAGGGGTGTGGGGACACTGCTGGGGGGCACATGGGGGTGTGAGGACATCAGTGGGGGCACATGGGGGTGCTGGGGGGCACAAAGGGACATGGGGACATTGGTGGGGGGTCACAGAGGGACACGGGGACATTGGTGGGGGGTCACAGAGGGACGTGGGGACATTGGTGGGGGTCACAGAGGGACACGGGGACATTGGTGGGGGGTCACAGAGGGACGTGGAGACATTGGTGGGGGTCACAGAGGGACACGGGGACATTGGTGGGGGTCACAGAGGGACATGGGGACATTGGTGGGGGGTCACAGAGGGACACGGGGACATTGGTGGGGGGTCACAGAGGGACATGGGGACATTGGTGGGGGGTCACAGAGGGACGTGGGGGCACTGCTGGGGGGCACACAGACAGCTGTGGGTGCACACGGGGACATTGGTGGGGGCACGTGGGGACGTGGGGGCACCGGTGGTGGCAGACGATGCCATCCCTGCCATTTGTGTCCCCCCCCCGCACCCCCAGGGCTACAACAGCTGGACCAACGGGCTGTACGGCTACTCGTGGGACATGATGGTGCACTCCCGCTTCCATCAGCACGTGAAAATCACGTACAGGGATGGGCTCACGGGGGAGGTGGGCTACCTGAAACCAGGGGTGAGCGAGCGCGGCCCTAAGGGGGCCCTAAGTGGGCTGGGGGGCTGGGGGGGGGGGGGGGGGCTGCGTTCTGATAGAGGGGGGGTCTGTAGGTGTTCACGCAGACCCGGCGCTGGAAGGACCACGCTGATATGCTGAAGCAATACTCGATGTGCCTGAGCCAAATCCTGCCCCAGTACAACGTGTCCCAACCCCAGCTCTACTTTGACATCTGGGTGTCCATCAACGACCGCTTCCAGCAGAGGTGGGGGCACCGGGGGGGGGCTGGGGGGGGGCTGAACCCGGCGCTGCTTTCAGTGGGGGGAGTGCGTGGGGGTGGGGGAGCAGTTGGGGATGTTGGGGTTCCAGTGGGGCGCTGACCCTGTTGGTGGGGACACATATGGGGACATCGGTGCTTCAGTAGAGGTGGGGGCACCGGGAGGGGTCCTGTGGGGCACTGTCCCCATCAATAGGGACACATGGGGACGCTGAGACATGGGGACATCGATGGGATCCTGTGGGGTGAGGACACATTTGGGGACATTGGAGGGGTCCTCAGGGGCACTGACCCCATCAATAGGGACACATATGGGGACATCCCGGGGGTCCTGTGGGGCACTGACCCCATAACTGCATCCAGTAGAGAGGGGGACACATTGTGAAGGTCCTGTGGGGCACTGACCCCAGCGATAGGGACACATATGGGGACACTGGGGGGGCCAGCGGGGCACTGACCCCGTAACTGCTTCCAGTAGAAGTGGGGACACTGAGACATGGGACACTGGTGGGCTCTTGTGGGGTGAGGACACATATGGGGACATTGTGAGGGTTCTGTAGGGCACTGACCCCATGACTGTGGTCCAGTGGAGGTGGGGACACATATGGGGACATTGGAGGGGTCCTCGGGGGCACTGATCCCATCAGTAGGGACACATATGGGGACACTGAGGGGGCCAGCGGGGCACTGACCCCATTGGTGGGGACACATACGGGGACATCACTGCTTCCAGTAGAGGTGGGGACACATGGGGACACTGTGAGGGTCCAGTGGGACTCTGACCCCATCTCTGTGTCCAAGAGGTGGGGGCACAAATGGGGACACTGAGACATGGGGACGTTGGTGGGATCCTGTGGGGTGAGGACACATTTGGGGACACATTTGGGTCCTCGGGGGCACTGACCCCATTGATAGGGACACATATGGGGACATCTCGGGGGTCATGTGGGGCACTGGCCCCATCAATAGGGACGCATATGGGGACACTAGGGGGGGTCCTATGGGGCACTGACCCCAACAACGGTGAGGACGCATATCGGGACATCGGTGGGGACACATACAGGGACACCGAGGGGTCCAAGTGGGTCGCTGACCCCATCGCTGCATCCAGTAGAGGTGGGGACGGATGTGGGGACATCACTGGGGGCACTTATGGGGACACTGGGGGCTCTTGTGGGATGGGGACACGTATGGGGACGCTGGGACGGTTCTCTGGGGCGCCGGCCCCACTGGTGACCCCGCAGGTTGGTGGACCCCCGGGTGGATCTGGTGAGGGCAGAGTGGTCCCCATGGCACCCCACGCCGTGGGTGCTGCCGCTGCTGCTGGAGCTGTCGCCGTGGAGGGAGAAGCTGCAGGAGCTGGAGAGCGGCCTGGACGGACACACGGACGTCGTCTTCATCGCCGACTTCCCCGGTAGGAGAGCAGAGGGCTCCTCTCCAGCCCCGGTGATTTTAAGTCCAAACAGAAGACGATGGAGGGGTTGGAATGGGGCGGGGGTGGTTGGGTTGGACAGGGTCGGGACAATTGGGTGGGGTGGGGGGAGATGGGATGGGTTGGACTGGATGGGTGGATGGGATCAGGGTGGGGTTGGATGGGATCGGGGTGGAGTTGGGATGGTTGGACGGGATCATTGGTGGGGTAGGAAGAGATGGAGGTGGGTGGGATGGTTGGGATTGATAGGGTTGGGATGGAGTTGGATGGGGCGGGGATGGGGTTGGATTAGGTTTGGGTAGAGTTGAACTGGATGGTTGGGTGGGATTAGGAGGGGGTTGGGTGGGATTGGGATGGAGCTGGATTGGATGGGTGGATGGGGAGGGGGGTAATTGTGGTTGGGCAGGGTAGGGATGGGGTTGGGTTGGATGGGGTTGGGGTAAGAGTTGGGTTGGATGGGACTGGGATGGGTGGTTGGGATTGGGTTGGTTTGGGTAGAATTTGATTGGATGGTTGGATGGGATTAGGGTGGTGGCTGGGATTAGGATGGATTGGGTGGGATTGGAATGGGGTTGGGTTGGATGGGGCGGTTGTGATTGTGGTTGGGCAGGGTAGGGATGGGGTTGGGTTGGATGGGATTGGGGTGGGTGGTTGGGATGTCTGGGTGGGATTGGGATGGTTGGATGGTGTTGGGTTGGATGGTGTGGAGGTGGCTGGGCAGGGTTGGGTTGGATTGGACAGGATTGGGGTAGAGTTGGGTCGGATGGGACTGGGATGAATGGTTGGGATTGGGATGGGGTTGGATTGGATGGAATTAGGATGAGGTTGGGTGGGATTGGGATGGTTGGGTGGAGTTGGAGTGGATGTGTGGGTGGAACTGGGTTGGGGTTGGATTGGACAGGATTGGGGTTGAGTTGGATGGGACTGGGATGGGATTGGGATGGGTGGAACTGGATTGGATGGGATTGAGGTGGTGGTTGGGTGGGATCGGGATGGAGTTGGGATGGTTGGTGTCGGGTTGGATGGGTTGGGGGTGGATTGGGATAGAGTTGGGTGGGATGGGACTGGGATTGGGCTGGGGTTGAGTGGAGTTGGATTGGATGGGGGTGGGTTTGGGTAGAACTGGATTGGATGGGACTGGGGGGGTGGTTGGGTGGGATTGGGATGGAGTTGGGTGGGATGGGACTGGGATGGGGGGTTGGGGTTGGGATGGGGTTGAGTGGAGTTGAATTGGATGGGGGTGGGTTTGGGTAGAACTGGATTGGATGGGATTGGGATGGTTGGATGTGTCAGGTTGGAGGGGTGGTTGGGTGGGATTGGGATGGAGGTGGGTGGGATGGGACTGGGACGGGGGGTTGGGATGAGGTTGAGTGGAGTTGGATGCGGTTGGATTGGGTGGGATTAGGATGAGGTTGGTTAGGTTTGGGGTAGAGTTGGGTGGGATGGGACTGGGACGGGGGGGAACAGGGGACCCCCCCCCAGCTCAGCTGAGCCCGCAGCCCCAATGCAGGTTTGCACCTGGAGAACTTTGTCAGCGAGGACCTGGGGAACACCAGCGTGCGCGTGCTGCAGGGCGAGGTGCTGCTGGAGCTGGTGGAGCAGCAGCAGAACCACAGCCTGCGGCAGGGGGACAGCATGCAGGTGGGGCGGGGGGGTGGGCGAGGCGAGGCGGGGGGGTGGGCAGGGGTCCACAAAACGCAGGGCGGGGCACTGAGCAGCGCCCCAACACGCAGCTCCCGGCCGGGCAGTACCACAAAGCGCACACGGTGTCGGCGCAGCCCTCGTGCTTCATGTACACCTACGTCAACACCACGGCCGTGGCGCTGGAGCGCAACCTGAGCAGGCTGCAGGAGCTGCGCGACCGCCTGCGGAACGGCACGGGTGGGTGAGCGGGGAGGGGGGACGCACGCACGCAAACACGCAGACGGGGCCGAACGCGGCTCTGCCCACAAACAGAGACGGAGCCGCTGCCCCCCGAGCTGCGCCCCATCGTGGGGGAGCCGCCGCCCCCCGGCGCGGAGCTGGACCCCGTGGTGGCTGCGTTCCTGCGGCGCCAGCGGCGCATGGAGGAGGTGGGGCAGCGGCGCAACGCCAGCACGGCTCAGCGCCTGCAGCGCTTCCTCACCAGGAAATTCCACCTCTTCCGGCGCAGGTCAGACCCCCGCACCCCCCTCAACCCCCCCCTCCGGCCCCCCCCGGCTTTGTCTCCGTATCTCAGCCCCCCTTTTATCCCCAGCCTGCTGATGACCTGCATTGCGCTGCGCAACCTGGCGCTGGGGCGGCCGCCCCCCGAGCAGCTGGCACAGGAGGTGGCTTTTGCCAATGGGGAGCAGGGAGAGGGGGAGGAAAGGGGGGGGACGCGACCCCCGAGCTCTGAACCCCCCCCCCCCCCCAACCCTTTTTACCACAATAAAGCTTTTCTATTCCCAAAGCAGAACCTCGCTGTGAGTTTATTGGGTTGGGAGCGGTGAAACCGAGTGGAAAACGGTCCAGAAAAAAGAAAATAAAACGTGTTAAAAGAGAAAAAGAGAAAGAAGAAAAAAAAAAAAAAAAGGGGGTGAAAGCCGCCCCCCCCCAGCGCCCCCCACCCCCAAAAGGCACTTCTGGGGCCGACCCCGGGGGGGGCAGGTAAACAAGCCGGCTTCTCTGTACCACACCGGCCAAAGCGCCCCACAGCCGGGGCCCCAGCGCCGCCCGGGGGGGGCAATGAGCCCCCCATGTCCTCCCATGGGTGGGGGGTGGGTGGGGGGGCGCGGAGGGGGGGGGGCTTTCAGGGGAAGGGATCAACCAGGAGCTGCCGTCTGAGCGCGGGGGCTTCTCTGTATCACACCCCGCCCCTCAGCACACAATAAATACGCCACTAAAAAACGTTCAAGTATGTAGGGCCGACCCCCCCTCACCCCCCCTCGCCCCAAACCCCCCCACATCAAAGCCCCACAGCTCAGCCCAGCCCCCCTCCCCCCCCCAATCCTGTGGCAGAGCTGGGGGGGGCTGTGCAGTTCTGGGTTCCGCTTTCTTATCGAGAAAACAGTGGAATTAATTTAAAAAAAAAAACAAAACTGATTTTCCTCCTCACGCTGGGAGAAAAGAGGGGGGGGGGCAATAACAGAACCCCCCCCCCCACCTTGATCCCACGTCACGTGAGTCCTCCGAGCAAAGGGAGAAGCAGAGAGGTTGAAAAGGCGTCAGAGCAGCACAGCCAGCACCAGGGGGGGCCTGGGGGGGTCCCGGGTTGGGGGGGGGGGAGGGGGGGCAGCTCAGAGCTCAGACATTGAGGTTCTACATTGGGGGGGGGGGGATGGGGGGAGGCACGAGGCCGCGTGTGGTCCCCACACAATGCAACCGTGGAACAGACAGTGGGGAGGGGGGGGATGGGGGGGGATGGGAGGGGAGGGGGGGCTTTTCCCCCAAGAGCCTGAAAGCTTCTCTGTAGGCTACGCCAGCAGGATGGGGGAAAAGGGCCTCACAGCCGTCAGTATTTGAGCTTCCTGGGCACCTCCCAGGGGAAGCTGTCCCTACCGAAGTGGCCGTAGGCTGCGGTCCGTTGGTAGATGGGTTTCTTCAGGTCCAGGTCCCTGCAAACACCAAACACCGCAGCTCAGCTCACAGCTCACAGCTCAGCTCACAGCTCAGCTCACAGCACCCCCTCCCCCCCCACAACCCAGGGGTGGCTGTAAGTTTCCCCCCCGGCGTGGAGGAGAAGCTGTGAGCACCTGATGGGCACCCAGCCCACGTCCTGTATCTCATATCCCATATCCCCTATACCAAATCCCATATCCCATATCCCATATCCCAAATCCCATATCCCAAATCCCATATCCCAAAATCCCATATCCCAAAATCCCATATCCCAAATCCCATACCCCATATCTCATACCCCATATCTCATACCCCATACCCCATATCTCATACCCCATAGCCCATACCCCATATCTCATACCCCATAGCCCATATCTCATATCCCAAATCCCGTATCCCATATCCCGTATCTTACGTCCCATATCCCAAATCCCGTATCTTACGTCCCATATCCCAAATCCCGTATCTTACGTCCCATATCCCAAATCCCGTATCTTACGTCCCATATCCCAAATCCCGTATCTTACGTCCCATATCCCAAATCCCGTATCTTACGTCCCATATCCCAAATCCCGTATCTTACGTCCCATATCCCAAATCCCGTATCTTACGTCCCATATCCCAAATCCCGTATCTTACGTCCCATATCCCAAATCCCGTATCTTACGTCCCATATCCCAAATCCCGTATCTTACGTCCCATATCCCAAATCCCGTATCTTACGTCCCATATCCCAAATCCCGTATCTTACGTCCCATATCCCAAATCCCATATCTTATACCCCATATCCCATATCTCATATCCCATAGCCCAAATCTCATAACCCACACCTCACGTCCCATATCTCAGATCCCAAATCCCATATCCCACACCCATATCCCATGTCCCAGATCTCATATCCCACATCCCGTATCCCAAATCCCATATTTTATGCCCCATATCTCATATCCCAAATCCCATATCTTATACCCCATATCTTATATCCCAAATCCCATATCCCACACCCCATATTTAATATCCCATTATTTTATGTCCCATATCTTATATCCCACGTCCCACATCTTACATCCCATATCTTATACCCCATATCCCACATCCCGTATCTCATAGCCCATGTCCCATATCCTGTGTCCCGTATTTCATACCCCATATCCCACACCCCACATCCTATGACCCATATTTCACGTCTCATACCCCATATCCCAATATCCCACATCCTATGACCCATATTTCACGTCTCATACCCCATATCCCAATATCCCGTGTCCCATATCCCATATCCCACACCCACCTCCCACATCTCCCATACCCCACATCCCATACCTCATATCCCACGTCCCATATCCCATATCTCGTAACCCAACATCCCATGTCCCACATCCTATATCCTACATCCCATAGCCCCCACGTCCCCCGTATCCCAATATCCCACATCCCACATCCCACATCCTACACCCTACACCCCACGTCCCAATAACTTATATCCCATATCCCACATCCCCACCCACCACCCCGTTTCTCCCATGTCCCACATCCCATAATCTACATCCTATGTCCCAATAACTTACAGCCCACGTCCCATATCCCCACCCCACACCTCCCATATCCCACATCCCACACCTCATGTCCCGTATCTCCCACGTCCCACATCCCATATCCCAATAACTTACAGCCCACATCCCATATCCTCTATCTCCCATATCCCACATCCCATATCCCCATGTCCCACACCCCACACCTCCCCATATCCCACACCCTACAAACCCACACCCCACAAATCCCACATCTCATATCCTATATTTCCCATATCCCCCACCCCACACACCCCACATGTTCCATATCCCATATCCTATATCCTAATGTCCCATATCCCAACAATTTATATCCCACATCCCATATCTATGTCCCAGACCCTACAAATCCCACACCCCATATCTCCCACATCGCACATCCAACGTTCCATATCCCACATCCCATATCCTGTATCTCCCATACCCACATCCCCGATCCCCCATGTCCCACACCCCACAAATCCCACACCCTACAAACCCCACACCCACATCTCATATCCTATATGTCCCACACACCCCCCACCCCACATCCCACATCTCCTATATCCCACATCCCAATATCCCATATCCTATATCCTAACGTCTCACGTCCCAATAACTTACATCCCATATCCCATATCCTATATCTCCCATATCCCACATCCCATATCCCCCATGTTCCAACACCCCACACCCCATATCTCCCATATCCCACACCCCCCACCCCACACCCCCCATATCCCACATCCCAATATCCCATATCCTAATGTCTCATGTCCCAATAACTTATATCCCATCTCCCATATCCCACATCCCATATCCCACCACCCCACACCCCGTATCTCCCATATTCCACACCCACACCCCCCATATCCCACATCCCAATATCCCATATCCTAATGTCTCATGTCCCAATAACTTACATCCCATATCCTATATCTCCCATATCCCCCACCCCCCCACCCCCCATATCTCACATCCCAATATCCCATATCCTATATCCTAATGTCTCATGTCCCAATAACTTATATCCCATATCCTATATCTCCCATATCCCACAAACCCCACACCCCACATCTCCTATATCCCACATGCCAATATCCCATATCCTAATGTCTCATGTCCCAGTAACTTACATCCCATATCCCTTATCCTATATCTCCCATATCCCACACCTCCCCACCCCACACCCCCCATATCCCACATCCCAATATCCCATATCCTAATGTCTCACGTCCCAATAACTTACATCCCATATCCCCCATATCCCACCACCCCACACCCCGTATCTCCCATATCCCACACCCCCCACCCCACACCCCAATATCCCACACCCCAATATCCCATATCCTATATCCCATGTCCCAACCCCCCCACCCCACTCACAGCCCTGCTGCCGTCCTGCCTCAATTCATCCGCACCCAAAGGGCCGCAGGGCAGCAGCCACCAGCAGCACTGCACCCCCAGCCCCCCAACCCCCCCAGCTCCCCCAACCCCCCCAACCCCCCCAGCTCCCCCAACCCCCCCAGCTCCCCCAACCCCCCCAGCCCCCCAACTGCCTCCCAGTCCCCCCCCCAGCCCCCCCAGCCCCCCACCTGACGATGACGCCGGGCCGCAGGTCGAAGTTCTTCTTGACGATGTCCAGCAGCTCCCTCTCGCTCTTCTGCGAGGTGCCGTAATGGAAGATGGAGATGGAGAGCGGGTGGGAGACGCCGATGGCGTAGGAAACCTGCGAGGAGGGGGGGGTTGAGACGAAGGAGGGGGGGGGGGGGCAGAAAGGGGCTGCGGGGCGGGGCGAACGGAGGGGGAGGGGGCTGGGACCCACCTGCACCAAGACGCGGCGGCACAGCCCGGCTTTGATGAGCGATTTGGCGACCCAGCGCGCGGCGTAGGCGGCCGACCGATCCACCTTGGTGTAATCCTTGCCAGAAAAAGCCCCTCCGCCGTGAGCCCCCCAGCCCCCGTACGTGTCCACGATGATCTTCCGTCCCGTCAGCCCGGCGTCGCCCTGCGGAGGACGTCGGCGTCACCGCGGCTGTGCCGCCGGGGGCCCCGGGGACTCGGGGACGGTCGCCGTACCTGGGGGCCGCCGATGACGAAGCGGCCGCTGGGCTGCAGGTGATAAATGGTGTCTTCGTCCAGGTACTTGCAGGGAACCACGGCTTTGATCACCTTCTCCTTCAGGGCGTCTCGCATCTCGTCCAGGCAAACCTCCTCGTCGTGCTGCACCGAGATGACGATGGTGTGCACGCGGATGGGGATGACGGCACCGCGGTCCTGCATGTACTGCACCGTCACCTGGGGGGGGGGGGGCAGGTCAGAGAGCGGGCGGAAACGGGGGGAAGGGCTGGGGGCAGCCGGGGGACCAGAGGGACCGGGAGACACAGAAGTGACACCGAGGGGCCACCAACAGGGACACTGCGGGACCCAACAGGGACATTGGGGGACCAACAGGGACATTGGGGGACCAACAGGGACATTGGGGGAGCAAAAGTAGCACTGAGGGACCCAACAAAAGTGATTGAGAGACCCAGAAGTGACACCGAGGGGCCAACAGGGACACTGGGGGACCCAAAAGGGACACTGGGGGACCCAAAAGGGACACTGGGGGACCAAAAGTGACACCGAGGGGCCAACTGGGACATTGGGGGACCCGAAAGGGACACTGGGGGACCCAACTACGTGACCAAGGGACCCAGACGTGACAGGCAGGGACCCAACAGTGGCACTGAGGGACTGGCAACAGTGACCGGGAGACACAGAAGTGACACCAAGGGGCCAACTGGGACATTGGGGGACCCAACTAGGTGACCAAGGGACCCAGACGTGACAGGGAGGGACCGGCAACAGTGATTGAGAAACCCAGAAGTGACACCAAGGGGCCAAGAGGGACATTGGGGGACCCGAAAGGGACACTGAGGGACCAACGGGGACATTGGGGAACCAAAAGTGGCACTGAGGGACCCAACAGAAGTGATTGAGAGACCCAGAAGTGACACCGAGGGGCCAACAGGGACACTGGGGGACCCAAAAGGGACATTGGGGGACCCAACTGTGAGACTGAGGGACCAAAAGTGACACCGAGGGGCCAACTGGGACATTGGGGGACCCAAAAGGGACACTGGGGGACCAAAAGTGGCACTGGGGGACCCAGCAACAGTGACCAGGAAACACAGAAGTGACACCGAGGGGCCAACTGGGACACTGGGGGACCCGAAAGGGACACTGGGGGACCCAACTGTGAGACTGAGGGACCAAAAGTGGCACTGAGGGACCCAGCAACAGTGACTGGGAAACACAGAAGTGACACCAAGGGGCCAACTGGGACATTGGGGGACCCAAAAGGGACACTGGGGGACCAACGGGGACATTGGGGGACCCAACAATGTGACCAAGGGACCCAGACGTGACAGGCAGGGACCCAACAGTGGCACTGAGGGACCGGCAACAGCGACTGGGAGACACAGGAGTGACATCGAGGGGCCAACTGGGACACTGGGGGACCCAACTGTGAGACTGAGGGACCAACAGTGGCACTGAGGGACCCAGCAACAGTGACCGGGAGACACAGAAGTGACACCAAGGGGCCAATAGGGACACTGGGGGACCCAACTACGTGACCAAGGGACCCAGACGTGACAGGGAGGGACCGGCAACAGTGATTGAGAAACCCAGAAGTGACACCAAGGGGCCAAGAGGGACATTGGGGGACCCAAAAGGGACACTGGGGGACCAACGGGGACATTGGGGGACCCAACAATGTGACCAAGGGACCCAGACGTGACAGGCAGGGACCCAACAGTGGCACTGAGGGACCTGGCAACAGTGACTGGGAGACACAGAAGTGACACCGAGGGGCCAACTGGGACATTGGGGGACCCAACTGTGAGACTGAGGGACCAAAAGTGGCACTGAGGGACCCAGCAACAGTGACCGGGAAACACAGAAGTGACACCGAGGGGCCAACTGGGACATTGGGGGACCCAACTACGTGACCAAGGGACCCAGACGTGACAGGGAGGGACCGGCAAAAGTGATTGAGAAACCCAGAAGTGACACCAAGGGGCCAAGAGGGACATTGGGGGACCCGAAAGGGACACTGGGGGACCAATGGGGACATTGGGGGACCAAAAGTGGCACTGAGGGACCCAACAGAAGTGATTGAGAGACCCAGAAGTGACACCGAGGGGCCAACAGGGACACTGGGGGACCTGAAAGGGACATTGGGGGACCCAACTGTGAGACTGAGGGACCAAAAGTGGCACTGAGGGACCCAGCAACAGTGACCGGGAGACACAGAAGTGACACCGAGGGGCCAACTGGGACATTGGGGGACCCAAAAGGGACACTGGGGGACCCAACAATGTGACCAAGGGACCCAGACGTGACAGGGAGGGACCCAACAGTGGCACTGAGGGACCTGGCAACAGTGACTGGGAGACACAGAAGTGACACCAAGGGGCCAAATCAGACACTGGGGGACCAACAGGGACATTGGGGGACCAAAAGTGGCACTGAGGGACCCAACAAAAGTGATTGAGAGACCCAGAAGTGACACCAAGGGGCCAAGAGGGACATTGGGGGACCCAACTGCGTGACCAAGGGACCCAGACGTGACAGGCAGGGACCCAACAGTGGCACTGAGGGACCCGGCAACAGTGACTGGGAGACACAGAAGTGACACCAAGGGGCCAACTGGGACACTGGGAGACAGAGAAGTGACACTGGGGGACCAACAGGGATATTGGGGGATCCAACAAAAGTGATTGAGACCCAGAAGTGACACCAAGGGGCCAACAGAGACACTGGGGGACCCAACAACGTGACCAAGGGTCCCAGAAGTGACACGAAGGGACCCAACAGTGGCACTGAAGGACCCACAGGGACATTGAGGGAGCCAACAACAGTGACTGAGAGACACAGAAGTGACACTGGGGGACCAACAGTGGCATCCAGGGACCAACAGGGACACTGAGGGACCCAAAATGATATTGGGGGACCAACAGGGACACTGAAGGACCCAACAACGTGACCAAGGGACCCAGAAGTGACAGGAAAGGGGACCAAAAGTGGCACTGAGGACCCAAGTGTGGTATCCAAGGACACAACAGTGACATTAAAAGGCCCAACAGTGACACTGAGGGACCCACAAGTGACACCAAGTGGCCCAAAAGTGGCATCCAGGGACCCAACTGTGACACTGAGGGACAAAAGTGACACTGAGGGACCCACGGACTCATGATGCCATTGAGGGCCCCGCAGTGCCACCAAGGGACCCGCAGTGCCACCAGAGCATCCAGCAGTGTCACCAAAGGACCTGCAGTGCCATCGAGGGACCCCGCAGTGCCACCAAAGCACCCAGCAGTGCCACCAAAGCACCCAGCAGTGTCACCAAGGGACCCCGCAGTGCCACCAAGGGACCCCGCAGTGCCACCAAGGGACCTGCAGTGCCACCAAGGGACCCCGCAGTGCCACCAAGGGACCCTGGAGTGTCACCAAAGGACCTGCAGTGTCACCAAGGGACCCCGCAGTGCCACCAAGGGACCCTGGAGTGTCACCAAGGGACCCTGGAGTGCCACCGAGGGACCCCGCAGTGCCACCAAAGCACCCAGCAGTGCCACCGAGGGACCCCGCAGTGCCACCAAAGCACCCCGCAGTGCCACCGAGGGACCCAGCAGTGCCACCGAGGGACCCCGCAGTGCCACCAAAGCACCCCGCAGTGCCACCGAGGGACCCAGCTGTGCCACCAAAGCACCCAGCAGTGCCACCGAGGGACCCCGCAGTGCCACCGAGGGACCCCGCAGTGCCACCGAGGGACCCCGCAGTGCCACCGAGGGACCCCGCAGTGCCACCGAGGGACCCCGCAGTGCCACCAAAGCCCCACCTGCGTCTTGGAGTCGGGGCGCAGCCATGGCAGGCTGCCGTTACGGCGCAGCTCGGCCAGCTTGGCGTTCAGTTTGTGTGCCAGCACGATGGTGAGAGGCATGCATTCCTCGGTCTCGTCCGTGGCGTAACCGAACATCAGCCCCTGCCGAGGCAAAGAGGGCCGTTCCAGAGTTTGGAAACGCAGGAAGCCGGCGGCACCGCGGCACCCAACCCACCTGATCGCCGGCGCCGATGTCCTCCTCGCTGCGGTCCAGGTGAACCCCCTGAGCAATGTCTGGGGACTGCTGCTCCAGGGCAACCAGCACGTTGCAGGTCTTGTAGTCAAAGCCTGGGGGTGGGAGAGCGGGGGGGGGGTCAGTGCTGCTCAGAGAGGGGCGGGGGGGTCTGTGCTGCTCTAAGGGTGGAATCGAGGAGCAGGATGGGGTCTGTGCTGCTCTAAGGGTGGAACTGAGGAGCAGGATGGGGTCTGTGCTGCTCTAAGGGTGGAATTGAGGAGCAGGATGGGGTCTGTGCTGCTCTAAGGGTGGAACTGAGGAGCAGGATGGGGTCTGTGCTGCTCTAAGGGTGGAAGTAAGGAGCAGGATGGGGTCTGTGCTGCTCTAAGGGTGGAATTGAGGAGCAGGATGGGGTCTGTGCTGCTCTAAGGGTGGAATCGAGGAGCAGGATGGGGTCTGTGCTGCTCTAAGGGTGGAACTGAGGAGCAGGATGGGGTCTGTGCTGCTCTAAGGGTGGAATCGAGGAGCAGGATGGGGTCTGTGCTGCTCTAAGGGTGGAATCGAGGAGCAGGATGGGGTCTGTGCTGCTCTAAGGGTGGAACTGAGGAGCAGGATGGGGTCTGTGCTGCTTTAAGGGTGGAACTGAGGAGCAGGATGGGGTCTGTGCTGCTCTAAGGGTGGAATCGAGGAGCAGGATGGGGTCTGTGCTGCTTTAAGGGTGGAATTGAGGAGCAGGATGGGGTCTGTGCTGCTCTAAGGGTGGAATTGAGGAGCAGGATGGGGTCTGTGCTGCTCTAAGGGTGGAACTGAGGAGCAGGATGGGGTCTGTGCTGCTCTAAGGGTTGATTTGGGGTAGGGGGGTCAGTGGGTTGCTCAAAGTGGGGCGGGGGGGTCTGTGCTGCTCTAAGGGTGGAATTGAGGGGCAGGAATGGGGTCAGCAGGCTGTTCAAAGGGCTGATTTTGGAGAATAGGGGGATCTGTGCTGCTCGAAGAATTGAACTGAGGAGTAGGATGGGGTCTGTGCTGCTCTAAGGGTGGAAGTGAGGGGTGGGGGGGGTCAGTGGGCTGTTCAAAAGGTTTATTTGGGGATGGGGGGATCTGAGGGCTGCTAAAAGTAAAGGTGGGGGGTCTGTGCTGCTCTAAGGGTGGAATTGAGGAGCAGGATGGGGTCTGTGCTGCTCTAAGGGTGGAACTGAGGAGCAGGATGGGGTCTGTGCTGCTCTAAGGGTGGAATTGAGGAGCAGGATGGGGTCTGTGCTGCTCTAAGGGCTGATTTGGAGGTGGGGGGGTCAGTGTGCTGCTCAAAGAGGGGATGGGGGGTCTGTGCTGCTCTAAGGGTTGAACTGAGGAGTGGGGGAGGGGTCAGTGGGCTGCTCAAAGAGCTGATTTTGGGGGTGGGGGAGGTCTGTGGGCTGCTAAAAGTGGGGTTGGGGGGGTCTGTGCTTCTCAAAGGGTTGATTTGGGGGTGGGGGGGTCAGCATGCTGCTCAAAGAGCTGATTTGGGGGTGGAGGAAGGTTGGTGTGCTGCTAAAAGTGGGAGTGGGGGATCTGTGCTGCTCTAAGGGTTAAATTGAGGGGTGAGGGGGGGGTCAGTGGGCTGTTCAAAGGGCTGATATACGGGTGGGGGGAGGGGGGGGAGGGAGGTCTGTGGGCTGCTCAAAGTGGGAGTGGGGAGGGAGGAGGGTTCCCTGCTCATAAGGCTGATTTGGGGTGGGGGTCAATGAGCTGCTCCAAGGGTTGATTTGGGAGAGGGGGGGGGATCTGACGGCTGCTAAAAGTGGGGCTGAGGGGGGGGTTGTACTGGTCAAAGAGTTGAATTGTGGGGTGGGAAGGGGGTCAGTGGGCTGTTCAAAGGGTTGATTTGGGGCTGGGGGGGTCTGTGGGCTGCTCAAAGAGGGGCGGGGGGGTCGCTGTGCTGCTCATAAGGCCGATTTGGGGCTGGGGGGGTCTGTGGGCTGCTCAAAGAGGGGCGGGGGGGTCGCTGTGCTGCTCATAAGGCCGATTTGGGGCTGGGGGGGTCTGTGGGCTGCTCAAAGAGGGGCTGGGGGGGTCGCCATGCTGCTCATAAGGCTGATTTGGGGCTGGGGGGGTCTGTGGGCTGCTCAAAGTGGGGCTGGGGGGGTCGCTGTGCTGCTCATAAGGCCGATTTGGGGCTGGGGGGGTCTGTGGGCTGCTCACAGGGTTGATTTGGGGGTTGGGGGTTCTGTGCTGCTCCAAGTGGGGTTGGAGGGGGGCCGTGCTGCTCCAAGGGCTGATTGGGGGGGGAGGGGGGGCTTGTGGCCCCCCGGTACCTTTGGAGGAGTCGTCGTATCCGATGTGGCGGATGGTGTCCCGCACCACCTTCTGATAATCCACAGCAGCTCGGGAGGTGATTTCACCCGCCAGGAGAATCATCCCCGTCTTCGCAACCGTTTCTGCAGGATCGGGAGGCGGGGGGGGTTGAAATAAGAGGGGGGGGGGGCGTCGAGCTCCAGGCTGAGCTCCTGCACCGCTCTGCACCCCCCGCTCACCGCAGGCCACTTTGGCGTCGGGGTCCTGCCGCAGGTGGGCGTCCAGCACGGCATCGCTGATCTGATCGCAGATTTTATCTGGGGGGGGGCGGCAGGGCGGCCTTTTGTACTGCGGGGGGTCGGAGCTGCACACAACCCCCCCCCGCCGCCCCCCGCCGCCGTCCTTGGCGGCGACCTTTGGGAGCAGAGCCGGGAACGCGGGGGGGGGGGCGGTGGGTTCGGACCTTCGCCCCGCGGCCATCGGCCCCCCGCCGTCGGTGCATCGGGGGGGGGGACGACGGGGACGGGAAGGGGGATGGAGACGGAGCCGCCCCCAGATCCCCGCGCGGGGGACGGAGATGCGGCAGGGCCGGGGGCGGCGCGGGGGGGTCCCGCAGCGCGGTGACAACGGGAGCGGCGCGGGGAGGGGTGGGGGCGGCGCTGGGCTGGGATCCGCTGAGTCACGGCTCTGAGTCACGGCCCCTCCCAGCCCCCCCCCCCAAATCCCATCCCGTCGCACCGCACCCCGACCCCCGCAATATCACGGCGCTCCGTGCCGCGCTCCCCCCCCCCGCCCCGCGCCCCCCCCCACGCGGTGACCACGTGCGCTGCGGTCCCGCAATGCGGCGCGCGCGCCACGTGACGTCACACCTCCCCCCCCCACCCCCCGCAACTCCGCGCGCCCGGCGACCCGCGGGAACCCGGCGCGCGCGACCACCCCGCACCCACCCCGCCCCGAAGAGGCCGCGCCTGCGCAATGGCCGTCGCCCCGGGCCCGCACCTGGGTGCCCTTCGCCCACGGACTCGGAGGTGAAGAGAAACGTTCCCTCCTCGATGAACACCTCGTGGAAGCCGTTCAGCTGCCCGTTCATGGCGGAGGGGCGGCGGGCGCGGGCGGAGCGGAGCGCGGAGAGCGGCGACGCGCGGCGGGGAAGCGGCGAACTAAGAGCGGCGCCGGCCGCCTCGCTCCTATTTATACCCTCGTCGCCCCGCCCGCTCGCGGCTCCCGGCCAATGGCGTACGCCGAACGCGCCGCGAAGGAACCACGCGCGGAGGGCGGTGGGGGGGGAGCGTTACGTAACGCCCGGCGCTCCCCGCGCCGCCGCCGGTCTCTCGAGAGCCGCGAGGAGCGCCGGGCGGACGGAGCGGTGCGGAACGACGCGGGGCCGCCTGGCCGAGCGCCGTTCTCGCGGCCGGCCGGACGGGGAGCGGCGATCCGCCGGGAGCTCCTCCCCCCCGCTCGCATGGAGCGGCCCAGCGCGCGGAGACGCGCGGCGGCGGCAGTGGCGAGGCGCACGCGCAGAGAGAAGAGCGGGCCGCGCGTGCGCCGTGCGGTCGCGGCGGGGCCGGGTTCTCTCGGGCCGCCATCTTGGGGCCGCGCGGCGCCGCCATTGTGCGGCTTCGAGCAGCGCCGCCGCACGGAGCGCGGGGTCCGCAGGTCCGCCGCCTCCCCGCCGGGCTGTGCGGGCCGCGCGGGACCTGGCGGAGTGCCGGCGGCGCGGAGCGGTGCTGCGCGCTTCGCCCGGCGCCTCTCGCCGCCATCTTGTGCCGGACACAGGCGCTGTGAGCGGGCCGAGCCCCGCGGCGGTACGGGGCGGGATGCGGGGCGCTGCTCCTCAGCCGCAGCACAGCCGGCGTGGGTGTGCGGCACCGCACGGCACGGACGGACCGACCGCCGGACAGAGCCGCACCGCCCGATGTCGGCACCGCGGGGGCGTGGCTACAGCCGTAGGCACCGCCCTTTTATTTGCATAACGGGCGTGGCCCAAGCGGCTATTTGCATTCTGGGCGGGAAGGCGCGGGGTTTTGGGGCTCCTCCGGTTGTGAGGCAGAGAAAACAGCGCTGCGTCCCGCGGCTGCGCCAACAGGATGAGAACGGCTGGGTTGGAAGGGACCTCGAGGATCACGGATCTCCAACCCCTGCCACGTGTAGGACCGCCAACCTCCACATCTCACAGCAGCCCAGGGCCCATCAACCTGGCCTCGAACACCTCCAGGGATGGACGGGGACCCGCAGCCTCTCTGGCAGCTGTTCAGCACTCACGGCTCTCACAGTACGGAACGTAACCCCAGCCGACCCCACGCAGCAGCCACCCGATTTTGTAAAAAATGGTTTATCCGTTCCACGTCGGTATAAAACACACGGGAGAACCCTCGGCCGACCGGCGCAGCTGCCTCCCCACGGGGTGGGGGACACAAAACCCATCCCGACGTTTCCCCCCCCGCCCATCCCCGCAGCGTTGGGCCACGCCGGGCGCCGGGTCGGAGCCCCATCCTAGGCGGTTTTCTGCTGTCCCTTCTTCCCGATCAGAGACTTGTGGATGTGGGGGATGACGCCTGTGGGAGAGAAACAGCGTGGGGAGGGGCTGAGAGCGGCGAGCCGGAGCTGTGCTGCTGGGCGCCAATGGCGGACCCTATGGGTGCCCCCATGGATGCCACCGGGGTGGCATGGGCTGCCATTGGGTGACCCCATGGGTGCCATTACTGCCATTGGGTGTCCCTATGGGTGCCAATGGGGTGTCATGGGGTGCCCCTATGGGTGCCATTGGGTGTCGTGGGTGCCATTAGTGCCACTGGGTGCCTATGAGTACCATTTGGGTGTCATGGGGTGCCAACTGGGTGTCCCTATGGCTGCCCTTATGGGTGTCGTGGGGTGCCCCTATGGGTGCCATTAGTGCCATTGGGTGTCCCTATGGGTGCCATTGGGGGTCACCGGGGTGGCACGGGCTGCCATTGGGTGACCCCATGGGTGCCATTAGTGCTATTGGGTGTCCCCTATGGGTGCCAGTGGGGTGTCATGGGGTGCCCCTATGGGTGCCATTTTGGTGTCATGGATGCCATTAGTGCCACTGGGTGCCTATGGGTACCATTAGGGTGTCATGGGGTGCCACTGGGTGTCCCTATGGCTGCCCTTATGGGTGTCGTGGGGTGCCCCTATGGGTGCCATTAGTGCTATTGGGTGTCCCTATGGGTGCTATTGGGGGTCACCGGGGTGGCACGGGCTGCCATTGGGTGACCCCATGGGTGCCATTACTGCCATTGGGTGTCCCTATGGGTGCCAGTGGGGTGTCATGGGGTGCCCCTATGGGTGCCATTTGGGTGTCATGGATGCCATTAGTGCCACTGGGTGCCCCTATGGGTGCCTATGGGTACCATTAGGGTGTCATGGGGTGCCACTGGGTGTCCCTATGGCTGCCCTTATGGGTGTCGTGGGGTGCCCCTATGGGTGCCATTAGTGCTATTGGGTGTCCCTATGGGTGCCATTGGGGGTCACCGGGGTGGCATGGGCTGCCATTGGGTGACCCCATGGGTGCCAGTGGGGTGTCATGGGGTGCCCCTATGGGTACCATTTGGGTGTCGTGGGTGCCATTAGTGCCACTGGGTGCCCCTATGGGTGCCCCCATGGATGCCACCGGGGTGGCATGGGCTGCCATTGGGTGACCCCATGGGTGCCATTAGTGCCATTGGGTGTCCCTATGGGTGCCAATGGGGTGTCACCGGGGTGGCATGGGCTGCCATTGGGTGACCCCATGGGTGCCATTACTGCCATTGGGTGTCCCTATGGGTGCCAATGGGGTGTCATGGGGTGCCCCTATGGGTATCATTTGGGTGTCGTGGGTGCCATTAGTGCCATTGGTGCCTATGAGTACCATTTGGGTGTCATGGGGTGCCACTGGGTGTCCCTATGGCTGCCCTTATGGGTGTCATGGGGTGCCACTGGGTGCCATTACTGCCACTGGGTGTCCCTATGGCTGCCCTTATGGGTGTCGTGGGGTGCCCCTATGGGTGCCATTAGTGCCATTGGGTGTCCCTATGGGTGCCATTGGGTGTCACCGGGGTGGCATGGGCTGCCATTGGGTGACCCCATGGGTGCCATTAGTGCTACTGGGTGTCCCTATGGGTGCCAGTGGGGTGTCATGGGATGCCCCTATGGGTGCCATTAGTGCCCCTATGGGTACCATTTGGGTGTCGTGGGTGCCATTAGTGCCACTGGGTGCCTATGGGTACCATTTGGATGTCATGGGGTGCCACTGGGTGTCCCTACGGCTGCCCTTATGGGTGTCGTGGGGTGCCACTGGGTGCCATTAATGCCACTGGGTGTCCCTATGGGTGCCACTGGGGTGGCATGGGCTGCCATTGGGTGACCCCATGGGTGCCATTACTGCCATTGGGTGTCCCTATGGGTGCCAGTGGGGTGTCATGGGGTGCCCCTATGGGTGCCATTTGGGTGTCATGGGTGCCTCTATGGGTGCCACTGGGTACCTATGGGTACCATTTGGATGTCATAGGGTGCCACTGGGTGCCCCTATGGCTGCCCTTATGGGTGTCATGGGGTGCCACTGGGTGCCATTACTGCCACTGGGTGTCCCTATGGGTGCCATTGGGTGCCACCGGGGTGGCATGGGCTGCCACTGGGTGACCCCATGGGTGCCATTAGTGCTATTCGGTGTCCCTATGGGTTCCAGTGGTGTGTCATGGGGCGCTACTGGGTGCGTGCATGGGTGCCAGTGGGGTGTCATGGGGTGCCCCTATGGGTGCCATTAGTGCCATTGGGTGCCCCTATGGGTACCATTTGGATGTCATGGAGTGCCACTGGGTGCCATTAGTGCCACTGGGTGTCCCTATGGGTGTTATTGGATGCCACTGGGTGCCCCCATGGGTGCCATTTGGGTGTCATGTGGTGCCACTAGGTGACCCCATGGGTGCCACTGGGTGCCCCTATGGGTGTCACTGGAGTGTCATAGGCTGCCATTGGGTGACCCCATGGGTGCCTCTATGGATGCCCCTATGGATGCCATCGGGTGACCCCATGGGTGCCATTAGTACCATTGGGTGCCACTGGGGTGTCATGAGCTGCCATTGGGTGACCCCACGGGTGCCAATGGGTGCCCCTATGGGTGCCATTGGGTGTCACAGGCTGCCATTGGGTGACCCCATGGGTGCCCCTATGAGTGTCAATGGGATGTTATGGGCTGCCATTGGGTGACCCCATGGGTGCTACTGGGTGCTCCTATGGGTGCCGTTGGAGTGTCATGGGGTACCTATGGGTGACCCCATGGGTGCCCCTATGGGTGCTATTGAATGTCAATGGGTGACCCTATGGGTACTGTTATGTGCCATTGGGTGCCCCTATGGGTGCCCCTATGGGTGCTATTGGGTGCCATTGCGTGACCCCACGGGTGCCACTGAGTGCTCCTATGGGTGCCATTAGTGCTATTGGGTGACCCCACGGGTGCTGTTATGTGCCATGGGGTGCCCCTGTGGGTGCCTACAGGTGACCCCATGGGTGCCATTGGGTGACCCTGTGGGTTCCCCTACGGATGCCATTGGGTGACCCCACGGTGCCCCTATGGGTGCTGCTGGGTGCCACTGGGGTGTCACGGGGTGCCACTGGGTGACCCCCTGGGTGCCGCTGTGGGTGCCATTAGTACCACTGGGTGCTATGGGTGCTGCCACTGGGTGTCACGGGGTGCCACTGGGTGCCCCCATGGGTGCCACCTACCTCCCCCCGCTATGGTGGCTTTGATGAGGGAATCCAACTCTTCATCACCACGAATCGCCAGCTGCAAATGGCGGGGAGTGATGCGCTTCACTTTGAGGTCCTTGGAGGCATTGCCTGCCAACTCCAGGACCTGCGGGGGGACGGGGTCACAGCAGGGGCTTCGTGTTGATAAAGCTGCGCTCAGCTGAGCTGCTGCCCCATAGCGCTGCCCCACAGCTCTACCCCGCAGCGTCGCCCCATAGCGCTGCCCCACAGCTCTACCCCGCAGCGTCGCCCCATAGCGCTGCCCCACAGCTCTACCCCGCAGCGTCGCCCCATAGGGCAGCCCCACAGCGCTGCCCCGCAGCGCTGCCCCACAGCGTCACCCCATAGCGCTGCCCCACAGCGTCACCCCATAGCGCTGCCCCACAGCGTCACCCCATAGCGCTGCCCCACAGCGTCACCCCATAGCGCTGCCCCACAGCGTCACCCCATAGCGCTGCCCCACAGCGTCACCCCATAGCGCTGCCCCACAGCGTCACCCCATAGTCACCATTTAGTGCTACCCCATAGCACTGCCCTGTGCCATCACCCCATAGCATCACCCCACAGAGCTGCCCCATAGTGTCATCTTAGGGTGTCACCCCATTCTGCTGTCCCATAGCACCATTCCATAGCAGAACCCTAAAGCGCTGCCCCATAGCTCTGTCTCATAGCATCACCCCACAGCACAACCCCAAAGCACTGCCCCATAGCACTGTCCTATAGAACCATCCCACAGCACCAGCCCCCAGCGCTGCCCCACAGCACCAGCCCCCAGCGCTGCCCCACAGCACCAGCCCCCAGCGCTGCCCCACAGCACCAGCCCCCAGCGCTGCCCCACAGCACCAGCCCCACAGCGCTGCCCCACAGCACCAGCCCCACAGCGCCGCCCCATGGAATCCAGGCTCACAGCATTCCAGCAACACTTCGGAGCCCCTCAGCTGCGCTGCAGAGGCGAGCGGGCAGCAGCCCAGCCCAGCGCACGGCCGGGACGTACCTGACAGCCCCCCTACAGCGGCACCTCCCCCCATCGCGCCCAGCCCCGGGGCCCAGCACCCACCTCGGCAGTGAGATACTCGAGGATGGCAGCGCTGTACACGGCGGCGGTGGCCCCGACCCGCCCGTGGCTGGTGGTGCGAGTCTTCAGGTGCCGATGGATGCGGCCCACGGGGAACTGCAACGGAGAGGCAGGTGAGCGGGGCGGGCAGCGGCTCACGGCCTCACGTCGGGAGCATCCGGCCCTGCCCTGCCCTGCAGGCACAGCCAGAGGGCGAGCGGCGACCGAAGGACGAGCGGCAGGGCAACTTCACCTTGGAACGGGGAAAAAGGCGTGGAGGGGCGCTGTGGCAGCGGCGGGAGCGGTGCTTACAGCAATTAGCCTGGCACAGATGGCAGCGCTGCGCCGCCGCTCGTTACCTGCAATCCGGCTCTCTGCGAGCGAGACACCGCCTTCGCCTTGGCCTTCCCGCTGTCCTTCCCAGCCTTCCCACCTGCCTGCGGGATGGAGAGAGCTGTCAGACAGCGCTTTGGAGCTCGCTCTGTTCTCCTCATCCTGTGGGATGCTGCCGGGAGGTGGGCAGACGGGGCCGAGCGCACAGCTGAGCACGGCCAGCTATGGGAGATGAAGGATGTGGAGCGCTGGGAGCGGCAACTAAGATGCTCAGAGGGCTGGAGCAGCTCTCCTATGAGGACAGGTTGAGGGAACCGGGCTCGTTTAGCTTGGAGAAGAGAAGGCTGCGGGGAGACCTCAGTGTGGCCTTCAGTGCTTGAAGGGAGCGGATAAACAGGCCGGGTTTGACCATTTATGAGGGCGGATGGTGACGGGACAAGGGGGAATGGTTTTCAAGTGAGACAGGAGAGGTTCGGGTTGGATGTTAGGAGGGAGTTTTTCATGCAGAAGGTGGTGAGGCACTGGAACAGGTTGCCCAAGGAGGCTGTGGATGCCCCATCCCTGCAGGCATTCAAGGCCAGGCTGGATGTGGCTCTGGGCAGCCTGGGCTGCTGGTTGGCGACCTGCACACAGCAGGGGGTTGGAACTGGATGAGCACTGTGGTCCTTTGCAACCCAGGCCATTCTACGATTCCACGAGCACAACCAACCCGTCCTGTCATGAAGGGGATCCATACACAACCCTAATTGAGCACATCACCCCTACATGCAGTGCTGCCGCCCCACAGCAAACGCATTGCTGCACAAAACCCGCATCCCTGTGCAGCACCCTGAAGGAAGCACAGCCCAAACAGGGAATAAAAACCCCACCAGCAAAGCTGCAATGGGAAAGCATTCAGTTCGGGAGAGGTGCAGCACAGCGTGGAGCTGACAGCCCTTATAGGAGCGGTGCTTTGGTGGCTGCTGCTGAAATGGAGCTTCTTGAGAGACTCCATAGGGATGTGTAAGCGGGAGAGTGGTGGAAAGCATTGGGAAGGGCTGCGTTCAGCACTGCCCTCCTGGCATGGGGAAGGGGCACAGGGCAGGAACACAGGGCAGGAATACGGGGAAACGACAGAGGGGGTGCAGGGTGGGAGTAGAGGGGGCGCAGGGCACAGGGCAGGAATACAAGCTATGAATACAGGGAAAGGGCCGGGCAGTGCAATGCGGGGCAGGAGCCGCAGCCCCTCTGGCAGCTCCAAGCGCAGCAGGTTGGGCCGTTTCGGCCGCTCTGCCATCCTCCCCTCCCTGGAAGCATTCAGGCCTGAATTCAGACCCCCGCCTACGTCAGAGGGTTGGGATGAGATGCTCCTAAAGGCTCCTAAAGGCCCCTTCCAACCGCCGTCCCGCGGCCCTTCTGCCCGCCGTCCATCCCCAGCGCTGACGTTTCTCCTCTCCCCCTCAGGCCTTCCCGCCCACACGCAGCGCAACGCCCGCACGGTTTGGGCCCTGCGCCCTTCGGTCCTCGCTCCCGCCCCCGGCCCCGCTCCTCGCTCCCCCTCAGGCCGTCTCCTCGCCCCCCGGTCCCGTTCCTCACCATGGTGCCGCCGCCGGTCCCGCCGCTCGAACCGCCTCAGGAGCCGTCAGACAATGCCCGCCCGAGCGCGAGGAGGGAACCCGGCCTGCCGCGGCGACGCCGGACCAATCGGGGCGCCCCGTACTGATTTGAACGTCCCGCCGCCGCCAATCGCCGCCCGGCTTGTTGGCCGCTCCGCTGGCCCCGCCCCGCGGCCCGTTTAACGGCTGTTTTTCTTTTGCACACGGCACTCAGAGGCTGAAGGCGGAGAGGGGGGGCGGGGGGCGTGGCCGGCGGATCCTGGGGAGTGACGTGAGGGTAAACCAATAGGAAGAGCGGATCGCGCGGAGAGAGGCAGGGCAGAGAAGATGGACGGACAACTGAGTCAATAGAAGGAGGAATAGCTTTCCCGCCCATTCTCTCGCCCCGCCCGGCGTGTTGTTTGTTTGTGAGAAGTTGGGGAGGGAGAGGGGGGGAGTGAGCGGCTGTCCGTCCGTTCCTTCTCCGCCTCTGTGAGGAGGGGCCGTGAGGTACCGTGAGGGAATTCCCCCCGGGGACGGGATGAGGTACGGAACAGTGAGGAGAAAGAGCCGCACAGTGCCTCAGTCCACCCAGCACTGAGCCTCTGTGCCACCAGGGGGCTGCAGCCCCGCAGCTGCCCCTCACGGCGGTGGATGAGGCACAGAGCACTAAGAATGAGAGCTTCCCAGCACCGAGCCCCTGAGCTGCAGAACCACACCTGCTGCCTGCTTACAGCCCCACAGGATGGTGGGTGAGGTATGGAGCACTGAGGAGAAGGAGGGGAGCCGCCACAGTCGTCCCCCCTGCACTGAGCCCCTGATTGACCAGAGGGACTGCAGCCCCACACTGCCATATGGGACATGGATGAGGTACAGAACACTTAGGAGAAGGAGGAGAGCCCCCTCAGTGCCCCCCAGCACTGAGTCTGAGTGCAGGGGGGGAACTGCAGCCCCCACCTGCCCCAAAACCTGCAGCTGCTGCCTGCCTGCCTCCGGCCCCACAGTTGCCGTATGGGGCATGGAGGCAATGGCTCCCCATTGCCTCAGTTGCTCCCCAGCACCGAGCCCCTGAGCTGCAGCCCCACACCTGTTGCCTGCTTACAGCCCCATAGCTGCCACATGGGGCGTGGATGAGGTATGGGGAACTCTGAGGAGAAGAAGGGGAGCCCCTCAGTGCCCCCCCAGCACTGAGCCCCTGATTGCACCAGAGAGGCTGCAGCCCCACAGCTGCCCCAAAACCTGCAGCTGCTGCTTGCCTCCCTGCAGCCCCACAGCTGTCCCATGGGACGCGGATGATGTTCAGAGCACTGAGCAGAAGGGAGCCCCCTTAGTGCACCCCAACATTGAGCCCCTGAGTGCAGCAGGGGGCTGCAGCCCCACACCTGCCCCCCAGCCCACAACTGCTGCCTGCCTGCAGCCCCACAGGGTATGGATGAGGTACAGAACACTTAGGAGAAGGACGGGAGCCCCCTCACTGCCCCCCCAGCCCTGAGTCTGAGTGCACAGGGGAAAGTGCAGCCCCCACAGCTGCCACATAGAACATGGATGAGGTATGGGGAGCACTGAGGAAAAGTAGGGGAGCCTCAGTTCCCCCCCAGCACCGAGCCCCTGAGCTGCAGCCCCACACCTGCTGCCTCCTTACAGCCCCACAGTTGCCCCGCAGGATGGTGGGTGAGATACGGAGCACTGAGCAGAAGGAGGGGAGCCCCCTCAGTGCCCCCTGCACTGAGCCCCTGAAGACAGTGGGGGAGGGGGCTGCAGCCCCACAGCTGCCCCCCAGCCTGCAGCTGCTGCCTGCTTCCAGCCCAACAGCTGCCCCACAGGGCATGGATGAGGTACAGAGCACTGAGGAGAAGGCGGGGGGTCCCCTCAGTGCCCCCCAGCACTGAGCCTGAGTGCACGGGGGGGCTGCAGCCCCACACCTGCCCCAAAACCTGCAGCTGCTGCCTGCCTGCAGCCCTACAGCTGCCCCACAGGGTGTGGATGAGGTATGGGGAGCACCGAGGAACAGTAGGGGAGCCCCCTCAGTGCCTCCCAGCACCGAGTCTGGGTGCGTGGGGGGAACTGCAGCCCCACAGCTGCCCCATATGGGACATGGATGAGGTATGGGGAGCACGGAGAAGTAGGGGAGCCCCCTCAGTGCCCCCAGCACCGAGCCCTGAGCTGCAGCCCCACACCTGCTGCCTCCTTACAGCCCCACAGCTGCCCCACAGGATGGTGGGTGAGATACGGAGCACTGAGCAGAAGGAGGGGAGCCCCCTCAGTGCCCCCTGCACTGAGTCTGAGTGCACTGGGGAGAACAGCAGCCCCACACCTGTCCCCCAACCCACAACTGCTGCCTGCCTGCCGCCCCCCAGCTGCCCCATGGGGCACGGATGAGGTATGGGGAGCACTGAGAATTAGGGCAGCCCCCTCAGTGCCCCCAGCACCGAGCCCTGAGCTGCAGCCCCACACCTGCTGCCGGCTTGCAGCCCCACAGCTGCCACAAGGATGAGGTACGGAGCACTGAGCAGAAGGAGGGGAGCCCCCCAGCGCCCCCTGCACTGAGTCTGAGCACACGGGGGGCTGCAGCCCCACCTGCCCCCCAGCCTGCAACCGCTGCCTGCCTGCAGCCCCACAGCTGCCATACGGGGCACGGATGAGGTACGGGGAGCATCGAGAAGTAGGGCAGCCCCCCCAGCCGCCCCCCATCCCGCAGCTGCCGCCCGCCCGCAGCCCCTCGGCCGTCCCGGAGCCCCGGCCCCCCCAGCACATCAGCTGCCGGCGGGGCGACGCGGCGGGGCTCCGGCCGCGGGGTCACGCGAGGTCTCGGAGCCCCGGGGCTTCGTGCGGCGGCGGCCGAGGCGGGGCGGGCCGGCAGCGCGCAGTGCGCAGGCGGCTGCCGTCCGTGTCCTCAGATGAGCCCGCGTGCCCGCGGGGAGCCGCAGACTGAATGCGGCCGCGCTGCTGCGCATGCGTCACCGAGCGCGCGCACGTGCCCGCAGCCCCTCGCCTTTCTGCTGCCCCCCTCCCTCCTTCCTCCCTCCTTCCCTCCTTCCTCCCCTCCCTCCTTCCTCCCCTCCCTCATCCCGGCCCAGCTGTCCCCGCGCTGGAGGCCCACGCAGGGCCGCGCCGCTCATCGCCCACATCCCAGAGCCCCGAACCCCTCGGTGTGATGCACCCCCAACCCACCCCCAGAACCCCCCCCAAAAAAGAGCGAGGCCAGGCGACCGTCTGGGTTGTTTTTTTTTTGTTTGTTTGTTTTTTTTTTTTTTTTTTTTTATTCACTTTTCCGCATACTTTTTTTTTTTTTTATTTGTTACAAACATACAATTCTTTAAATATAGACTGTAAAACTCCATTTGCAAAAATCTGCTACGGTAAGGAGTGCTCGCTAGCATGAGGAGTTCGTCACGTCGGGCGTCGTCTTTTGCTAGTGGTAAATCCAGGCCCTGCCTTCGGCAAACTCCGGCCGCTCCCCGGCGCTCCCGAAGCCGCCCCGCCGGCCGCAGAGGAAGGGAATGAGAATCGGCCCCGCCGCCGTGGGAGAGGGGACGGGACCCCCCCGGGCAGCCCCCGCTGGGCCGCGTAAAGTGCACGGTTTGCTTTTAGTTTTTTTTTCTTTCTTTCATTAAAAAAATAAGAGGAATAAAACTTTTTTTTTTTTTTTTTTCTTTTTCTTTTTCTTCTTCTTTCGTCAAGGTACTCGGGGTGGGGGGTGGGGAGGTGTGGGGGTGTGAACGACGTTTTGGTCTCTCAGCAGATATGGCAGAGCCGGGCCCGGCCCTCCTCGCTCGCTGTTTGCCGTCCAGCAGCCCCGGCTCCTCTCCGCCATCTTGTCGGCCTCCAGGAGCGCCCATCGCCTCTTCCAGCCCGGCTCCGGGCTTCTCTCTCCGTGCTGCGGGACGGGGCGAGCGCCTTCCTACACAGCAGGCCTGGAATGTGCCACGCTCGGAGCCAGCAGCGCCACACCCAGCAGCAGCTCAGTGCCGCAGCCCCGGGAGGACGCGCCGCCATCCCCACAACCTCCGGCACGGAGCCGAGCTGCGATTCCAACGGCCACCTTCTCAACCTGTGGCAAATATCTGCTGAGAGACGCTGGCCGTGCCGCCCCACGTACCATCACCATTCGCTTCACGGTTCTTTTTCTTTCTTTCTTTCTTTCTTTTTTTTTTTAAATTTTTTTTTTTTTTCATCTTCTGTTTTAAAAGAGAAGCCGGCGAGGCGAAGAGAAGCTGCCCCTCGGTGCAGAGCGGAGCAGCTGGGGGAGCGGCGAGTCGCCCTCACCGATGGACCACTCAATATGAGGGGATCACTGCAGCCGACTCCTGCGCCCGTCACCCCGCGGCGGCCGGGAGCACGGGGTAAAACGCAGCGTTTCCGTTTTCTCTTGGGAGGGAGCGGGGAAATCGAAGCAGTTTTGACTTTGACGGAGCCGTGGGATTTGATTCTTGGGCTGATCCACGCGGGCGGCCGGCCCGGCCGTCTGGGCTCTTTATTTACACGGAGTTTTGGGGCGCTATACAAGATTTACATTTCCGTTTGTACAGCAGATGCTTTGATAGAGTCGCGCTCTCAAAACGTCCCTTCTGGGGGGGCGACAGAAATCTGGAAGCTCCACAAACCCGGCGTTCCCCTTCCGGATAAAAGCCTTTTGCCCGTCTCCTACAGAATCCAAGCCATTGAGAAAAAAAAAAAAAAAAAAAAACCCAAAAACCGAAAAACCAAAAACCAACCAAGCGAAACAACCACCTCATATCTATACACACATACAGGGCCGTGTGTATACAGACACAGAAGGACAACCGAACCGCCGCCGCGCGAAGCCCGGCTCTGCCTGCAGGCGCGGGGAGCCGCTGCCACCACCGAGCAGCACAGAGCAGCGCCGCAGCCCCTCTCCTCCCCACCACGGGGTGCCGCCGGGCCTCGCTCAGCCTCTCCGTGCCGCCGCAGCCAGGTAACGCCGCGCCGATCCGACCGTTCTCTCTTCGTTGCTGCGAGATTTCTTCCCCCGACCAAGCGCTCTGCTCTTCTCACCCGTGCGCTGGAAGGTCAAATGGAGCCGTGGGAGGTTTCTGTACATAGATACATCTCTCAGAGCAGGGATCCTGGTGGCTGGAGCCATCCGTGGCGCTGGGTGGGATAAATGTTGGGTGTTCTGTTGTTTTTGTTTGTTTGTTTGTATTTTTTTTTTTTGGCCTACGTGATGTTTGCCTCTTTCCTTTTCCACGTGGTTCTTCCCAAGCGGCGCTACCACGGGGTAAGAAAGGTACGGCGATCTCAGCCAAAAAAAAAAGGAGAAAAAACCCAAAAAGAATATATATATATTTTTATATATATATATATATATATATATATAACCCTCTTCAAAAGGAGAGGTACCGCCCACGTCGGAGCAAGAACCAGAGTGGCTCCCAGCAACAGAAAGTCCATCAGCACCGAAGCGAGGGGACGCGGCGCTGCTCGGACACACACAGCAATACAGCAGGACATCACTGGGACAGCTGCCTTACAGTACAAAATACAGTACGAGTGTACGGCGCCGGGCGGACACGCAGGGTGCTATTGCTCCCAGAGGGCTTGGAAACCGAGTCCTTTTGCCAGGGAGGAGAGTTAAAAACAGCAAAACGGAAGAGAGTTCTGGTTAAAAATTCCCTTAAAAAGGGGCGACGGAGGGCAGCTGGGGACGGCCCTGCTGGGATGAGCCGCCGGCCGCGCCTCACTGCTGCCAATAAATACGGAGCAAACGGAGCGGGGCGGCCGGGAGAGGGATGGAGACAATAAATTA
The DNA here is from genome assembly GCF_905368555.1 of Meleagris gallopavo. Taxonomy (NCBI): domain Eukaryota; kingdom Metazoa; phylum Chordata; class Aves; order Galliformes; family Phasianidae; genus Meleagris; species Meleagris gallopavo. The sequence goes on from NC_139427.1 coordinate 3,483,282, forward strand.
AGAAGGCAGCTGAAATGAGAGGGCGGGCATGCGTGGTGTGAGACGGAACCGGAGCGACAACGACGGTCCTACGAGAGCCTGGGAGGTGTCACACAGGAACAGCTGGAACTTTGGAATGAACAGCGGGCTCCCGTTCAGTTCGAAGTCAGGAGTACGGCGTGGCTTAAAAAACACCGCTCTGCAGGGCGGGACTGAGCAGATTGCTTCAAAAAAAAAAAAAAAAAAAAAAAAAAGGACCAAAGAGAGTGAAAATCCATTTAATAGGAGAGGAGAGCGTTGGGACGGCCCCGCTGTGCTCCGCGGCGGCAGGAGCCGAGCTGGCAGAACGCCGAGGTGGTCATTAAGAATAATTAAAAATTAAAAAAAAAAAAAAAATAGGGGAAATGTGGCGGGGCTCACAGCTCCCACAGCCACCACGCGTTGAGGTACTGAGGAGATGCATTGAGTTCGTGTTAAAAACCCGCGCTGGGAGGAGGAAGAGGAGGAAGAAGAAGAGGACGGGGTGGGATTTGTGCACCTGAGGCCGGCGGCACCGCGGCCGTGTGCTTCGTGCTGCTGCCTTCCTGCTGCTCGGCCCTGCGACCCCCGTGGTCAAAAGAAAAAGGGGGAAAAAGCCAAAAAAAAAAAAAAAAAAAAAGGAAAAAATGAGACCCGAAGCCAAACGAGAGCGTTCCTTACTGCTCAGAGAGCTGCCGGCTTCCCACCTGCTTGCTTGCTTACGGGGTCCGGGTCGGGCGCCTGGAGTTTTGCATCCCGGAAAACAATTCTGCGGAACGGAGCGGGGGGGTGGGAGGGGGGGGAAATTAAAAAGGGGAATAAAAAGAGACAATGGACGTTGGTCCAGAGACGAACCCCTGCATCACATCGCATCGCCTCTCGCGGCCGTGGGCTCCGGTGCGGACGCCGGGATGCTGGTGGGGTGGAGCGGCACGGATAGAGGGATGGGAGAGGAGGGGAGAAAAGAGAAGGGGAGAGGAGGGGAGGGGAGGGGGCCGGCGGCCCCGAGGAGCGCGTCGTCCTCCTTTGGAAGCGGGCTGAGGGCCGCGGGCGCTCCGTGCCCCATGGGAGGAGAGGCGCGGGGCGGGCTGCGGTGGGGCCGGGTGCTCCAACCGCCTCCGGGGTTTGGGGCTCCCCTTCTCCCGAGGAAGGGAAGGGAAAGGAAGGAAAGGAGGGGGCCGGGCGGGGGGGGGGGAGGCCGGGGCGGATGGATGGATGGATGGATGGGGGGGTCGGGGGGGGCTCAGTCGTCGTCCACGTCGTCGCCGTCCGAATCGTCGCCGGCGCCGCTGCCGCTGCCCGGCCCGGGCGGCCCCGCGCGGCGGTCGTACAGCTTGTCCCGCTGGCGCTCCTGGATGTCGCGCATCTCGTCGGCGTAGCGGCAGAAAGCCCCGCCGAACTTGGCCCAGGCTTTGTAAGGGACGGTGATGGCGTTGCGGTAGGACGGCTTCACCTCGCTCACCCGCAGGAAGACGCCGTACTTATTGCAGCCCACGTCGAAGAAGAAGCGCTTGGAGTCCACGGTGATGGAGGTGCCCTCGGGCAGCTCCCCGTAGAGGCCCCCCCCGCCCGGCCCGCCGCCTCCGGGGCCGCCCAGCTCGTCCTCCTCCCCTCCGTAATCGTCGATCAGCTTCGCCAGCGCGTCGCGGAACTCGATCAGGCCCTGGGCCGGCAGGGCGATGGTCTGCCCGCTCTGCAGCCCCGGGGGGCCGCCGGGGAAACCTCCCGGGCCGCCGGGCCCGCGGTTGACGGTCTGCCGGATGCGCAGGAAGCGGCCGCGCTGGTTCTCCTTCAGGTCCAGGTAGTACTTGCGGTTCTCCCGCACCAGGAATTCGCTCTTCAGAGCGCGGCGCGGCCCCGACCCGCCCTCGTCGCCGCCGGGCCCCGCGGCCTGCGCCAGCTGCTCGGGGCTGGACGGCCCCAGCTGCGCGTAGTGCTCGATGAAGTCGCCCAGGTAGTCGCGGAACTCCGCCGCCACGGCCATGGACAGCGTCAGGCGGCTCTTGGACCCGCCGGCGCCCACCTCGGCGATCTTCAGGAAGCGGCCCTTGGCGTTCTGCTTCACGTCCAGGTAGAAGCGCTTGTTCTGGATGTCCAGCCGCTTCGACGCCAGCTCCTGCGTCTCCTGCTCGGGGCCCGCCCCGGCGCCCGGCCCGCCGCCTCCGCCGCCGCCGCCTCCGCCGCCGCCGCCCCGGGGAGCCGCGAAGCCGCCGCCTCCGCCGCCGCCCCCCCCGCTGCCGCTGCCGCTGCCGCCGCGCTCGCTGCCGCTGTCCCCGTCCGCCATCTTGTCCGCCCGCCCGCCCCGCGCCGGCCCTTCCGCGCGCGCCGCCCCGCTTCCGGCGCGCGGCCCCGCGCCCCGCCCCGCCCCTCTGCGACAAGAGGTGACGTCACCGCCGCACTCCGCGCCGCCGCGCGCGGCTCCCCCGCGGGGTCACGTGGGCGGGGAGAGGCTCCGCCCGCCGCGTCCCCGCGCGCCCTCTGCGGTCCCCGCCCGGTCACGCCCCCCTCTGCCCGGCCACGCCCTCCCTCTGTCAGGCCACGCCCCTTCGGGTGGCGGCGCCGCCGCGCAGTGCCCGCCCCCACTGTCAGTCACGCCCGTCCGCCGCTCTCATTGGCCGGGCCCGGAGCTCCGGACGTCACGGGCGGGCTTGACGTCACTCGTCCCTACGGCTCGGGGCAGCAGGACGGAATCACAGAACGGCTGGGTTGGAAGGGACCTCGAGGATCACGGATCTCCAACCCCCCGCCACACGCAGGGCCACCAACCTCCACATCTCACAGCAGCCCAGGCTGCCCAGGGCCCCATCCAACCTGGCCTTGAACACCTCCAGGGATGGACGGGGATCCACAGCCTCTCTGGGCAGCTGTTCAGCACCTCACCGCTCTCACAGCAAACAACTTCCCCCTGACATCCAACCTCAATCTGCCCTCCCTCAACTTCAAACCATTTCCCTTGTCCTGCTGTTATCTCCCCTTTCAAAGGGTTGATTCCCCTCCTGTCTGTGGCTCCCTTTAGGTCCTGACAGGCTGCACTGAGGTCACCCCGCAGCCTTCTTTTCTCCATGCTGAACAAGCCCAGCTCCCTCAGCCTGTCTTTGTAGTGGAGGTGCTGCAGCCCCCTGCTCATCTCTGTGGCTCCTCTGGACCCTCTCCAACAGCTCCCTGTCTTTCTTGTGCTGGGGGCTCCAGCCCTGGACGCAGTGCTGCAGATGGGGCCTCACAAGAGCAGAGCAGAGGGGGACGATCACCTCCCTGTCCCTGCTGGCCACCTCTCTGCTGATGGAGCCCGGGATCCCATTTGCTTTCCGAGCTGTAATCACACACTGCTGGCTCACGGTCAGCTTTTCATCCATCAGGACCCCCAGGTCCTTCCCTGCAGGGCTGCTCTCAAGGACTGCTCCTTCCAGTCTGTATGGATGCCTGGGATTCTTCCGGCCCAAGTGCAAAACTCTGCACTTTGTTGTGTTGAACCTCATCAGGTTCACCCGGGCCCACCTTTCCAGCCTCTGTCTGCGGCCTTTCAGCCAATTCCTTATCCATCAGTGCTCCACCCATCAAATCCCCTTACAGTGGGGGGGATTTCCTGCCCCACTCCACGTGTTTGTAGCTGTATGGAGCTGTGCGTGTCTCCTGCTGTAACAGAGATGGAGGGGATGGTGCTGACTGAGGAGGCAGTGACTGGAGGCCAGCCGTTCCCCATCCCTGCATTGCAACCCAGTGCTGACTGAGGAGGGGAGGGGATTTTGGAGGGGAGGGATGGGGCCGGTGGGGGCAGCCCTGGGACACGGCCCTTTGTGCTGCCCCGTCCTGCCCCGCAGGTGGGCACTGGGCTCTGGGGGGTTTAGTGCTGCAGGAACGACTGCAAGTGGAGGCGTAGGAAAGTGAATATAAAACATTTAATAATTTAATGTAACTTAACGTAATGTAACAGAACTTAACAGTCCAAGATGACATCGGTGGACAGCCAGGGTTGGAGGGGTAGGGCTGGGGCCGGTGCTGGTGCCCCTGGAGCACTGCTGCTGCTCTGTGTGCCGCAGGGCCGGCGAGGAGCCCAGGGCTACAGGGAGCCTTATTTGCTGGCCGTGGCCGTGCCTCCTGCTGCAGCAGGTGGGCCGGTTTCTGCAGAGGCTCCCGTTTGTGCTGAGCCCACCCAGCTTCGCCTAGCGCCGGCGTTTCTGCCCTGGAGCGTCCTGGCCATGCGGCAGCTTCCTCTTCCTGGCTGGGAAGCTGCCAGTGCACTGCTGGTGCCCGCTGGTGGTGCAGGCGGGCGCTGGGCACTCGGCCGGCTCGGTGCCGTCATCGTCATTGTGGTGGTTGTCTGGCACACGGCAGGACATGCAGCCGGGTGGCAGTGCCAGGCGGGTGAGAACCACCCGGGGCTGCTTCCGCTTCGCCTCTTCTATCAGATGTGCTGTGCGGGGCGAAGGAGGTGCTGGGACATCCAGGGGGGCCGGCATGGGCAGCTCTGGTGATGTGCTGCGGGGCAGCAGGAAAGGCATGCAGGGCAGCGGCCTGGGGAGCTGCCTGGAGCACGATGGATGCGTGCAGAACAGGTCGCTGCTGATCCAGGCCTCAGTCTCTGCCTCTCCGTTTTGCTCCCTGCTGGCCCAGGGAAAGTCAGGGAGCCCTGAGATGAACGGTGACGTTTTTGTGCTGCTGGGGACGTCTGGGCTCGGTGGCTGTGTGGCATCGATCCACCGCAGCAGCTCTGCCCTTTCCTGGCTGTCCAGTTCAGGTAGCAGCTCATCGTGAAGACTTTCCTCTTCTGCAATGTCAGTACCTTCGGTCCCCTTTGTTTCGGTTTCAACAGGGTCCTGGTTCTGCTGGGGGACCTCCTGAGGACTCGCCCTTTCTGAAAAAGCAAGAACATCCCCAGAAGAGTGAGGACAGCCTTCCCGCAGGCACTGAGTGCAGACCCTCCCCTGCCAGCTCTGCAGCCCCAAACTCACCGGTGTTCAGCCATGTGAGCAGGTCATCCATGTCCGGGATGTTGTCCGGGATCTCTGTGTTGGATGTCGCTTCTGGAAAAAGAAGAAAATCCCCACAGGGGTAATGCCAGCTTCCCCACACCCACTGAGTGCAGACAACCCCCGCCAGCTCTGCTGCCCCCAAACTCACCGTTGTTCATCCAAGCCAGGAGCTCATCCATGTCCGGCGTATCATCCGGGACGTCATCCGGGACCTCTGTTTTGGGTGCCACTTCTGGAAGAGGAAGAAAATCCCCACGGGGGAAATGCCAGCTTTCCCACACCCGCTCGGGGCAAACGCCCTCCCGCCAGCTCTGCTGCCCCAAACTCACCGTTGTTCATCCAAGTCAGGAGGGCATTGAAGTCAGTGATGTCCTCCTGGATGTCTGAGCTCGTTGTCGCTGCTGGAAAAGCAAGAACATCCCCAGTGAGGCAATGGCAGCTTTCCCACAGCCACCCGGTGCGGACAGCCTGCCGCCCGCTCTGCAGCCGCCAAACTCACCACCTGATTCCAGCGCTGCGGTGCTGCAGGTGAGCGGAGCCGTGGTGGGACGGGGGCACACTGGAGCTCCTCGGAGGACTGTTGAGGGGCCGGGGCGGTCGGGGCCCTGCGGCGGGCAGCTGTCTGCGGGCTGCGGGGGCTCCCCGTGCAACACAGCCCCAGGCCGCAGCTCCATCGGTTGCTGGGGCTGCTGCGTCCCTGCCACCAGGGGATGTTCCCAGCAGCGGGCAGGGGCGCGGGGGGCAGGCATACCTGGCTTCATCTCTCCAGGTAGGAGCGTGACCAGGGGTAACTGCTGCCCCCCAGATGGCAGCTGACCAAAGTTTGGGAGCATCCCCCCAGCTGGGAGCTGACTGACAACTGGGGGCATCCCCCCAGATGGCAGCTGACCAAAGTTTGAGGGCATCCCCCCAGCTGGGAGCTGACTGACAACTGTGGGCATCCCCCCAGGTGGCAGCTGAAGCACAGCTGGGGACATGCCCCCAGGTGGCAACTGAACCACAGGTGGGGGCATCCCCCCAGGTGGCAGCTGACCCATCATTAGAGGCATCACCCCAGGTGGCAACTGAACCACAGTTGAGGACATGCCCCCAGGTGGCAGCTGAACCACAGTTGGGGACATGCCCCCAGGTGGCAGCTGAACCACGGCTGGGGGCATCCCCCCAGGTGGCAGCTGCGCTCCCTGTCCCTGGACACCCGGCACCCCAGGCCAGACAGAGGCCTGAGGCACCATGTAGGTGACAGTGGGGACGTGGAGGGGTTGGAAGGACACCGGCACTGCTCCGCCAATGCTGGGCTGCATTGCAGCAGTGGCCGGTGGAGGCACGAAGGATCCACATAAAGCGGCGTCGGGTGTCGGAAGCACCGTCAGCGTGCGTGGAGGAATTCTCTCTGTGGGGAAATGCCCAAATGGGCGCTGGGTGAGATCTGGGGCACTGGGATCCCCTGGAGGGCCGCAGTGCCAGGAGCAGAGGAGCCTGCTGCCTTACCTGCCATGGTAGCTCGAGAGTGGCAGCGGGGGGTTCCGTGAGCGCTGGGGTCAGCCCCTCTGCCCTGAGCTCACAGTGCCCCTCTCTGACATGGACCCGTGGTGTCACAGGCATTGCTCTGAGCCTGCCCTGTCACCAGCACTTGCTGTGGCTGCAGTTGTGGTGACAGCATGGGACGAGTGTGGGGAGCTATGGCCTCTGCCCGTCTCATACTCCTCCTCCTGATGGCTGCAACGTGCTGGAAGGACAGTGCTGCTCCATGGAGAGCACCAGGAGCAGGTGGGTGAAGAAAAGTGAGCGACATGGTGGGCAAGAAGTCAGGCTGTGTCCCCACGGCCAGATTGCAGGCTGCTCTGGGGCTGTCCTTGCATGGGGGACATGCTGGGCAGGGAAGGTGGCCAGCACTCAGTTCCCAACACAGGGACCCCCATCAGCCCCAGCCCAAGGGAAGAGCCAGGCACGTTTTCCTCCCGTGCTGTGATTTCACCTTCCTTTGTGCCCATCACAGATCTGCAGTAGAGGCCCGATGTGGCCACATGTTGACCATGATGGTGTTGCACGCGTTTGATGGAAACTTCTCTCATCTCTTTGTGATTCTAGATGACTACGCTGGTTCTGTTCCTGCGGTTGCCTGGTCAGACTCAGCTTTTGTTCCTGAGGTGGAACCTGGATGTAAATCACTGCCAGAACAGAGCCTTTGGGGCTCCCCCTCCCGTTCTCTTTTCCTCCCCTCTCCATTTCATTCTGTTCTCTTCCCCTCCCCGCTTCCAGACAGTTCCACACAGGGATTGCTGTGTATCAGCACGGTGCCACTGCAGGCACCCTGCACGTATGGTTGAGATGCTGCTGCGTGGAAGGGAGAGATGGGTGCTGTGGAGAGATCCTCCGTTGTTCCCATCTGGAGATGGGTATGTGCACGTGTTTGACACAACCTGCTCTGTCCTGTTTGTTTACAGATGTGAGTGGAAGTGAATGGGGTGCAGAATCCCAGCCGGCTCCTGGGTCCGAAGCGGTTTCTATCCCAGTAATACATCAATAAAGAACTGCATTATTTCCTAACTGTGTGAGACCTTGCTTGATCTGTGCAGGACACAGGGTGGAAAATCCCCCCAATCCTTACGTTGGCTTCTGGTCAGGGTAAGATGTAAGAAGTTGAGGCCCTGGCACTGCTGCCCAGAGAGGTTGTGGGTGCCCCATCCCTGCGGGTTTGCCCAGCTCAGCTCCCATTGCAGTGAATGGGGACGGAGGGAGGGACGTGGCTGATGAGACTCCAACTGCCGGTGGCATCGCAGGGCTGCGGTGCTTTGACCCTGCAAAGCTGCCAAACTTCCACTTGCTGGCTGTCTGCTTTCAACTTCTGTCTGTCACAAAGCAGAGGGGCTGGGAGGGACCTCTGGAGAAGAGCACAGTACAGCCTCCCCCCAGAGCAGCTTCCCTGCAGCGCTTGCACAGGAGAGTCTGCCTTGAGCTGGGAGCCCACAACCGACCCAGTGCTCCACACGTGCCCAGCGCTTTCTGCAGCCCTCAACAGCCTCCCAGGGCCACCAGTCCTGCCCAGTGCCCCCAGCTCAACACACCCGATGCTCAGTACGTGACCATCTCCTTCCCCAGGCACAAAACAAGGCACGGGGCACTGGCAGCACGGTGGTGATGGAGAACATCAGTGAGGAGGTGTGGGCGGAGCTGCAGCTCTCTGCTTGCTGCAACCACACCAACATCCCTGGAGGTGGGCGTAGGGATTTGGGGGGGCTTTGAGGCTGCGTGAACGACTGCAGGCAGAGATGTAGCAAAGAGAACACGAAACGTTTAGTAATTTAATGTAATTTCATATAATTGAAGATAATATAACATAAAATACCGTAACATAATGAAATCTAATAGAGTCCCACATCGTCCCAGTTCAAGGTGGTGGTGGTGGACAGCCAGGGTTGGAGGGGTAGGGCTGGGGCCGGTGCTGGTGCCCCTGGAGCACTGCTGCTGCTCTGTGTGCCGCAGGGCCGGCGAGGAGCCCAGGGCTACAGGGAGCCTTATTTGCTGGCCGTGGCCGTGCCTCCTGCTGCAGCAGGTGGGCCGGTTTCTGCAGAGGCTCCCGTTTGTGCTGAGCCCACCCAGCTTCGCCTAGCGCCGGCGTTTCTGCCCTGGAGCGTCCTGGCACCGCGGCAGCTTCCTCTTCCTGGCTGGGACGCTGTCATTGCGCTGCTGGTGCCCTCTGCTCCTGCCTCTCCTGGTGGTGCAGGCGGGCGCTGGGCACTCGGCCGGCTCGGTGCCATCCTCGTGGTGGCTGTGTGGCACACGGCAGGAGGTGCAGCCGGGTGGCAGTGCCAGGCGGGTGAGAACCACCCGGGGCTGCTTCTGCTTCGCCTCTTCTATCAGCTGTGCAGCGTGGGCTGAAGGAGGCACGCGAGCGTGCAGGGGGGTCGGCAGTGCCAGGCGGGTGAGAACCACCCGGGGCTGCCTCTGCCGCGCCTCTTCCATCAGATGCCTGCGGAGCAGCGACTCAGAGAGCTGCCCACAGGATGCTGGCTGCCCTGAGAACGGCTCGCTGAGGGGCCTGGCATCAGCCTGCGCCTCTCTGCTGAGCTCCCTGCTGCTCTTGGGAAAGTCAGGGGCTGCTCCGATGTCAGGAGAGGTGCTGAGGCTGCTGGGGACGGCTGGCAGTGGCTGCTGGGGGACCTCCGCACAGCTCGACGCTTCTGTCAAAGCAAAACCACCCCCAGAACGATGATGGCAGCCTTCCCACAGCCGCTCGGTGCGCACATCCGCCCGCCACCGCTGCGGCCCCTGAACTCACCGGCGATCCAGGTGAGCACGCTGTCGATTTCCATCTTGTCATCTGGAATGGCTGAGCCGGGTGTCCCTTCTGGAAAAAGGAAGGAAATCCCCACAGGGGCAACGCCAGCTTTCCCACAGCCACTCGGTGCAGACATCCCCGCCTGCTCTGCAGCCCCTGAACTCACCGTTGCTGATCCACGTCAGGATGTCATCGATCTCCGCGGCGTCGACCGGGATGTCTGCACTGGATGTCACTTCTGCAAAGAGCAAGAAAATCCCCACGGGGGCAATGCCAGCTTTCCCACACCCACTTGGTGCGGACGCCCCCCCGCCACCTCTGCAGACCACAGACTCACCGCTGATCCACGTGAGCAGATCATCGATGTCCTCCGCGACGGCTGCGCTCGTTGTCGCTGCTGGAAAAGCAAGACCATCCCCAGTGAGGCAGTGCCAGCTTTGCCACCCGGTGCGGACAGCCTGCCGCCCGCTCTGCAGCCCCCAAACTCACCACCTGCTTCCAGCGCTGCGCCGCTGCAGCCGAGCGGAGCCGTGCTGGGTTGGGGGCACGCGTCGGTGGGTGCTGGGTGCCCCCGGTCCTCCGTGAGCACCACGGCATCTCCAAAGGGCCCCACCGCCCGCTCCCGGCTACTGGGCAGGGTGCAGGGCGCGGGGAGCACCTGCTGCTGCACTGGAGGTGCCGGCAGAAGGACGTGGCGATGGGGGTCCTGCAGCGGGCAGCTGCCTGCGGGCTGCGGGGGCTCCCCGTGGAGCACGGCCCCAGGCCACGGCCCTGCCTGCAGGTGATGGATGCAGCCGTGGGCGGGGGCCGTGGGGGGAGCCGTAGCTGGGTGCAGCCCCCAAGGTGGGAGCTGACCCACAGATGGAGGTGGCCCCCCAGGTGGGAGCTGCGCTCCCTGTCCCTGGACACCCGGCACCCCAGGCCAGACGGAGGCCTGAGGCACCACGTAGGTGATGGTGGGGACGTAGAGGGGTTGGAAGGACAGCAGCACTGCTGCGCCGATGCTGGGCTGCATTGCAGCAGTGGCCGGTGGTGGCACAAGGGATCCAAAGAAAGCGGCGTCGGGTGTCGGAAGCACCGTCAGCGTGCGTGAAGGGGTTCTCTCTGTGGGGAAATGCCCAAATGGGCGCTGGGTGAGATCTGGGGCACTGGGATCCCCTGGAGGGCCGCAGTGCCAGGAGCAGAGGAGCCTGCTGCCTTACCTGCCAAGGGGGCTCGAGAGTGGCAGCGGGGGGTTCCGTGAGCGCTGGGGTCAGCCCCTCTGCCCTGAGCTCACAAGAACTCTCTGTGACACTGTCACAGGCATTGCTCTGTGCCTGCCCCGTCACCAACACTTGCTGTGGCTGCTCGTTGCGGCCTTCCCTTGTTTCGGTGCAGATGATAAACGTGATGAAAATGAGCTTTTTACGTGTCGAGATGGTGATGGGACAAAGGGGAATGGTTTTAACGCCAAGGGGGGCGACTGGGATTAGATGTCAGGGAACTTCATCACGGAGGCAGCTGAGGGCCGGGCGCTGCTGCCCAGAGAGCCCGTGGGTGCCCAGGTCCCACTGCAGTGAATGGAGACAAAGGGAGGGACGTGGCTGACGACACTCAAACTCCCAGTGGCATCGCAGGGCTGCCGTGCTTTGACTCTGGAAGGCCACCAAACTTCCACCTGCTGCCTGTGTCCTTCACACATCCGCCTGTCACAAAGGACAGGGGCTGGAAGGGGCCTCCGGAGATGACCGCAGTACAGCCTCCCCCCAGAGCAGCTTCCCTGCTTCCCAGGGCCACCAGTCCTGCCCAGTGCCCCCGTGACATACAACCATAGAATCATAGAATCACAAGGTTGGAAAGGACCTGCAAGATCATCCAGTCCAACCGCCCTCCCATCACCGCTGCTACCACAAGCCCTAAACCAGATCTCGCAGCTCCTCATCCAGACGCCTCTCGAACGCTGCCAGGGACGGCGACTCCACCGCCTCCCTGGGCAGCCATTGCAGTGCCTGAGAGAAAAAGTTCTTCCTTATGTCCAACCTAAACCTCCTCTGCTGCAACTTGCGGCCATTTCCTCGGCTCCTGTTTGTTGCCTGGGAGAAGAGGCCAAACCCCTCCACATCACAACCTCCCTTCAGGAAGCTGTAGAGTGCAGTGAGGTCTCCCCTGAGCCTCCTCTTCTCCAGACTGAACAATCCCAGCTCCTTCAGCCCCTCCCCGTAGGATTTGTGCTCCAGACCCCTCACCAGTTTTGTTGCCCTTCTTTGAACCCGCTCCAGGGCCTCAATGTCTTTCTTGCAGTGAGGGCCCAGAACTGGACACAGTACTCGAGGTGCGGCCTCACCAGATCTCAGTACAGGGGACGATCACTGCCCTGCTCCTGCAGGCAACGCTGTTTCTGATGCAGGCCAGGAGGCCATTGGCCTTCTTGGCCACCCGGGCACACTGCTGGCTCGTGTTCAGCCGAGCATCAACCAACACCCCCAGGTCCATTTCCTCTGCGCAGCCTTGTTGAACCTCATCCCATTGGCTTCAGCCCAGCTCTCCAGCCTGTCCAGATCCCTCTGTAGGGCCTCGCTGCCCCCAGGCAGATCCACACTTCCAGCCAACTTGGTGTCACCTGCAAACTTGCTGAGGGTGCACTCGATGCCATCATTGCTGTCACTGATAAAGGTGTTAAGGAGCACCGGTCCCAGGACAGAGCCCTGGGGGAGCCGCTCATTGCCGGCCTCCACCTGGACACGGAGCCATTGATCACCGCCCTCTGTCTGCGGCCTTTCAGCCAATTCCTTATCCATCAGTGCTCCACCCATCAAATCCACATCCCTCCAGTTTGGAGATAAGGATGTGGTGGGGGACCGTGCCAAAGGCTCAAGTCCAGCTAAATGACATCGGTCGCCTTTTCCCTTGTCCACCGATGCCGTCACTCCATCACAGGAGGCCGCCAGATCGGCCAGGCATGACCTTCCCCTGGTGAAACCCTGCTGGCTGTCTCGGATCGCACGCCCATTCCCCATGTGATCAAGCATGTCGTCCAGGAGGATCTGCTCCACGATCTTCCCAGGCAGAGGTGAGACTCAGCGGCCTGCAGTTCCCCGGGTCCTCCTTGCTCCCTTTCTTCTTAATGGCAGTGACGTGACCCTTCCTGCAGTCATCCGGGACCTCACCTGGCAGCCACGACTTTTCAAACATGATGGAGAGCGGCTCGGCACCCACCTCAGCCAGCTCCTTCAGGGCCCTGGGATGCCGTCACCCGGCCCATAGACTTGGACACATTCAGTCCCATGAGGATGAGGCGGCTGCAAACAGCTGGGGCTCCTGATGCCACCCATCCGGGTGCCCACAGCACCCATCACAGCCATGGGATGGAGGGCTGCACTGAGGGTACAGCACTGAGCACAAACGTCCAGGGAGGGGCAGACAGATAGAAGAGGACAGATGGACTCTTATCTCGGGCTGTGCTGGGATAGGAGAGAAAACGGCTCCAACTGCAAGGAGGTGGCGTTGGGATTGGGTGTGAGGATGAGGTGCTTTATAATGGGGATGGCCGTGCTGGTGGGGCCTGGCCACGCAAACACAGCACCCACTGGGGGAGGGGCACAGAGCAGCCCCTCTCCGCTCTCAGCCCCACACCCTCAGCTTTGAGTTCAGAGACAAGGATAAAGCGGAGCTCACCCCAACACGACTCCCAGGTTTACCTTTTCATCCTGCCCCCCTCCCACGGGGCGTTCCTTATCAGCCCCAACCCAAAGGGAGCACCCGTGGGGAGGGGATTCCCCACCACCCCCCAGTCAGCAGCCAAAGGGGTCACCACAGCCTCCTCTGCTCCCCACCCAGCCCACCCCCTGTCGTCGCCCCCCAGCACACACACACAGCAGGCAGGGTTTCCACACAGTTCTTTTTCTATATAAGGTGGGGGGGACACAGCAGAACGAGCGCTGCGGCGGCTCAGTTTTTGAAGACCAGATGGGTGCTGGGGTCTCAACAGCCCAGGAACCTCTTTGGGGGTGTCAGGGGGGGCTCTCAGTGGGGCAGCTCGTGTGGGATGAGTTTGTAGTGAGAGCCACAGGACGGGCAGCGCTGCGCCTCCCCTTTGTGCAGCCAGAACCAGATGACGCAGCTGTTGTCCTCTTCACCTGGGGAAAAAGCACAGAGGGTGGGGGGGGGGCACGGGAAGAGGGGCGGGGAATGCGGGGGGGGGGGGGGCCGGCGGGGAACGTGGGGGGGGAGGGGGGGGCGGCGGGGACACTCACAGACGCAGCCCACGATGCGTTTATCGGTGATGGAAGGCACGAGGTTGGGGTCCTCCTTGGTGCCCGCGTAGCGCTTCGGCCGGAACATGCTGTAGGGGTCCTGGGGGGGAGAGAAAAGGGGGTCGGGAGTCAGCGGGATCCCCATCCCCTGCAACGGCGCTCCCGTCCCACCCCCACGCCCAGCACCTCGCACTCACCAGGCCTTTGTTCATGGCCTCCATCACCTTCCGCTCCAGCCCCGTCGCCTGCTCCTCATCCGTGGCGAGGTCGCCTGCGGGACGAGCGGCGGTCAGAGAGGCGGCCCAGGCCCGGGCCTCGATTCAGAGCCGGCCCCGGTTCCCGCCCCCCCTTCCATCCTCACCAGGCGCGGCGAAGCTCCTCACAGGCGCGGCCCGGCCGGTGGCGGCGGGCAGAAGCCGCAGCGCCGCGCCCACCCGCAGTAACCTTGAGGCCATGGCTGCAGCGGCGGCACTCAACGCTTCCGGCGGCGGCGGCGGAAGCGGAAGTGGAGGAGCGGAAGGGCGGGGCGTCGGGGGCGGGGCCACACCCATAGCAACGGGGTGGAGCCACGCCCATAGCAACGGGCCCATAGCAACGGGCCCCGAGGGCTGCGGGCCGGGCTGCGTCCCCAGGCAGTAACGCGGGCCTCCCTTCCCCCCCCGCTCCGGGCGGCCTTAATGAGTCACCTTCGTTAATATTGCAGTGCAGATCGATGGCTGCGGGGGGGGGAACCGTTAATTACCTGCAGGGGGGTAATTACCGCCTGGGGGGTGAAATGGAGCTCGGTTTGGGGTGCGCTGAGGGGGGAATGGGGGAAATGTTGGAAACGGTGCAAAAAAGGGGAAATGTGGGGAAAATGGGGCGGGAAGGGTTGGAATTAAAAGGGTGGAGGGAAGGGGGAAAGGGTGCGAGAGGGATTGGGAACTAAAGGAGAAGGATGGGGAAAAAGGGGAGGAAATGGAGGAGAAGGGGGAAAAATGGAGCAGAAAGGGAAAAAAGTGAGGAAAAGGAGAGAACATGGAGGACAAAAAGAAAAGATGAAGGAAAAAAGAAAAATGAAGGAAAAGGAGAAAAATGGAGAAAAGATGAGGAAAAAAGTGGAGAAAAAAAGAAAATATTGGAAAAATGAAAAAAGGTGGAGAAAAAGTGGAATAAAGGTGAAGAGGTGGAAGAAAAAAGGGAAAATGAGGAATAGAAAGAGGGTGGGAGGAGGGAAAATAGGAGAACAAATGGAAGAAGTGAGAAAAGATGAAACAGGAGAGAAAATGGGGGGAAAAGAAGAAAAAATGGGAAAAATGAGACGAGAAAAGTGAGGAAATATTGGAGAACTGGAGAAAATATGGAGGAGATGAGAAAATACTGGGATAAAAATGAGGAAGTGTTGGGGGAAGGAGAAAATGCTGGAGAAGAAGAAGAAATGTTGGGGACGAAGAGAAAATATTGGAGAAGAAAAAAGAATATGGAGGAAAAAGGGAAAATATTGGAGAAGAAGAGGAAATATTGGAGAAGAAAAGAGAATATACTGGGGAAGAAGAGAAACTATTGGGGAAAAAGATTGTAGAGGAAAAAGAAAATACAGGGGAAGAAGAGAATTTATTGGAGAAGATGAGAGAATATGGAGTAAAAAGAGCATATGCTGGAGAAGAAAACAATATAGAGGGAAAAGATAAAGATAGAGGGAAAAGATAAAAAATTGGGAAGAAGAGAAAATATTGGGGGAGAAGAGAAAATATTGGAGAAGAAAACAGAATATGGAGTAAAAAGAGAAAATATTGGGGAAGAAAAGAGAATATAGGGGGAAAAGATAAAATATTGGAGAAGAAGAGGAAATATTGGGGAAAAGATAAAATATTGGAGAGGAAGAGAAAATACTGGGGAAGAAGACAGATTTTGGAGGAGGAATAATGGAGAAGAAGAGGAAACGTTGGGGAAGAGAAGAGAATATAGAAGAAGAAGAGGAACTGTTGGAGAAGAAGAGAGGGAAGATGGAGGCAGCCGTGTGGGCGCGTGCCAAGGGAGGAGGGCAGGGGGGGGCAGGGGGGGGCAGGGGCGGCCCCACATCCCCAATCTGCCGCCGGTGCCCCCCGCCCGCCGCGGGCATGCAGGGCATGGAGCTGTGCGCCGTGGCCGTCGTCATCCTCCTCTTCATCGCCGTCCTGAAGCAGTTTGGCATCCTGGAGCCCATCTCTGTGGAAGGTAACCCCGGCTCTCCCCCCCCCTCCCCACAGCCCCACGATGGCACGGAGGTGGTTTTTTGGGGTGCCCACCCCACGCCGCACGTTTGGGGGATGCTCTGTGCGTCGGATGCGTGGGTTTTTGGGGTGGTTCTTTGGAATCTCCGTGGTGGAATGCGGAGGTTTTGGGGCGTCCCTTTGTGCCATGTCATGGCCCTGCTCTCCCACCGCGCCGTGGGCTGTTGGGGGGCTCTGAGCCCATCTCCGCCCCCGAGA
This sequence comes from Meleagris gallopavo, assembly GCF_905368555.1. Classification (NCBI taxonomy): domain Eukaryota; kingdom Metazoa; phylum Chordata; class Aves; order Galliformes; family Phasianidae; genus Meleagris; species Meleagris gallopavo. The sequence continues at coordinate 3,499,210 of NC_139427.1, forward strand.
TGGCACGGAGTGGACCCCCGAACCCACAGGGACCCCTGAGACCCCCGTGATGGCACCTCCATACCCAAAAGCCGCCCATGGGGGTCCACAGCATTTATCCCCCCTCCCCGTTTCCATCCCATCTTCCTCGTCCTGGAGTTCCTGCTCTTCCCTGCTCAACGCTGAGCTGCTCCGCAGGGGCTTCACGAGGCTGCAAACATTAATGGGCCATCATTTATTAATTACCTTCCGGCAGCACGGATGGCCGGGGCGGGGGCGGCCGGAGGATGCGATGCGGGTGGGGACCTGGGCAGGGGCTGCTGGAGATGCTCTACAACGTTCCAGAATGCTTTGGGATGTGCTGGGATGCTCGGGGATGACTGGAGATCCTTGGGGACGCTCTGGGATGCTCTGAGATTCTCCAGGATCCTACACGATGATCCGGGATTCGCCAGGATGCTCCGAGATGCTCTTGGGGATGCTCTGGGAAGCTGCAGGACGCTTGGGGTCAATCTGAGATGCTCCAAGATGCTCCGGGATGCTGCAGGACACTCGGGGATGCTCTAAGATGCTCCAGGATGCTCAGGGTTACGTAGGGAAGCATGGGGATGCTCAGGGATGCTCCAGGATGCTCCAGGATACTTGGAGATGCTCCAGGATGCTCAGGGATGCTTTGGGATGCTCAGAGATGCTGCACGATGTTTTGGGATGCTCCAGGATGCTGCAGTACGGTTGGGGATGCTCTGGGATGCTTTGGAATGGTCAGGGATGCTCTGGGATGCTCCAGGATGGTGCAGAATGCTCGGGAATGCTCTAAGATGCTCCAGGATGCTCAGGGATGCTCCAGGATTCTCAGGGATGCTTTGGGATGCTCCAGGATGCTGCACGGTGCTTTGGGATGTTCCAGGGCGCTCCAGGATGCTGCAGTAATGGTTGGAGATGCTCTAAGATGCTCAGGGACGCTTTGGGATGCTCCGAGGTGCTCCAGAATGCTGCAGGATGTTCGAGGATGCCTTGGGATGCCAAGGGAAGCTCCGGAATGTTTCGGGGTGTCTGGGGATGCTCAGGGATGCTCTGACATGTTTGAGGATGGTTCAGGATGCTGCAGGATGCTTGGGGATTCTCTAAGATGCTCAGGGATGCTCCAGGATGCTGTGGGATGCTCAGGGAAGCTCCAGAATGTTTCAGGGTACCTGGGGATGCTCGGGGATGTGCTTTGGGATGCTCCAGGATTGTACTGCTGGAGCAGGCACAGTCCAGCAGCTCCCAGGAACCCCCCAAGTGCAGACGGAGCCGTTTCCTCCCTCACTCGGGTCATGAAACCCAGAGTTGCAGCGGCTGCAACCACCGGGGGAGCTCCCCATCGCGACAGGGAAAGCCGCCGGGTTCGGGGGATTCCCGTTGTGTTTCCGAGCACTGCCAGGTCCTGGATGAGGCTCCTGGAGGGACAGCCTCACCCCGGAGGTCCCGGTGTCCCTCTGCCCCCCCCCCAAAAAAAGGTGACACGCCGTCACCCCCCGCAGACACCTGTGAAGGCGACGTGGAGCTCTCGGCCGCTCGGCACCAACCCGAGGGGCTGGAGGAGCTGCAGGCACACACCAAGTTCACCAAGAAGGAGCTGCAGTCCCTCTACCGTGGCTTCAAGAACGTGAGCACAGTGGGTTTGGGGCCTCCCCTTGCTTTTGGGGACACCCCCATTGCGGGGCTCCCTGTGGCCATCGCTCTGTCCTCCCCCAGGACTGTCCCAGCGGCCACGTGGACGAGGAGACCTTCACGCTCATCTACGCGCAGTTCTTCCCACAGGGAGGTGAGTTGGGGGTACATCACCCCCCTAAAAAGCATCACCCACCCCAAAAACACCCCCCAGAAATACACCAGCCCCATGGGATACTCCCTAACTGCCCCCTCCCCAGATTCCAGTGCCTACGCTCACTTCTTGTTCAACGCCTTCGATGCGGATGGCAGTGGGGCACTGTGCTTCGAGGTGAGCACTGCTGGGGGGTGGCACGGGGGGGGTGGGGGTGCTCGGCCCTATGCCAGCAGCGTGAGTCATCAGATAGCACTGCTGGCATGAGGGGGAGATGCTCAGGAAGGGGTTGTGCGTGGATTTTGGAGCAGCACCCCAAAAAACCAACCCGAACCCCGTTGGTCTGAATGCACCCCAAGTGCTGCTGCAGGCCCAGGGCTGCGGGATGCTGCGGCACGGCCGGGCTGTGCGTCCCCAGCCATTAAAAATAGATGGGAGCCAGAATAGAACGGGATCGATAGGAGAAGTGCCCGTGGTCAATAGCCACGCTGCAGTGCTCTGTGGGGTCCAGAGCGGGGTCATGGCAGCTCCATGTAAAACGGGGGCTGCTCACCGTCACTGTCCTGACCACCACCACCCCCCCCGGCAGGACTTTGTCATCGGGCTGTCTGTCCTGCTGCGGGGCACCGCGCAGGAGAAGCTGAACTGGGCTTTCAACCTCTACGACATCAATAAGGACGGCTGCATCACCAAGGAGGTGCCCTGGGGGACGTCTGGAGGGGGGATGGGGCACCCTTGGGTCAGGAGGGGGTTTTGGGGAGGGGGTTCTCCTGGTCAGCCCAGCTCTGTCTGCTCCCAGGAGATGCTGGAGATCATGAAATCCATTTATGATATGATGGGCCGCTGCACCCTGCCTGCCCCGCGGGACAGCGCGCCTGCAGAGCACGTGGAGCAGTTCTTCCAGGTGAGACTCCAGCACTGCATGGGGATGGGGGTGGGGATGGGGACGGGGATGGGGAGGGGATGGAGAGGGGGATGGGGATGGGGAGGGAGAGGGAGAGAGAGATGGGGAAGGGGATGGAGAGGGGGATGGGGATGGAGATGGGGGCAGGGATGGGGAGGGAGAGGGAGGTGGGGATGGGAACAGGAATGGGGATGGGGAGGGAGGTGGGGAGGGGGAAGGGGTCGGAGAGGGGGGAAGGGGATGGGGATGAGAAGGGAGATGGGGACGGGGATGGGGAGGGAGACGGAGGTGGGGACGGGGACGGGGATGGGGATGGAGATGGGGGCAGGAATGGGGATGGAGAGGGAGGTGGGGATGGGGATGGGAACAGGGATGGGGATGGGGAGGGAAGTGGGGAGGGGAAGGGGTTGGAGAGGGGGGAAGGGGATGGGGATGGGGAGGGAGATGGGGATGGGGATGGGAACAGGAATGGGGACGGGGAGGGGAACAGGAATGGGGACGGGGAGGGATGGGGATGGGGATGGGAACAGGGATGGGGAAATCCCTGCTGAGCTCTGCCCCTGCAGAAGATGGACAGGAATGGGGACGGCGTGGTGACCTACGAGGAGTTCCTGGAGACGTGCCAGCAGGTGACACCGCCAGCACTGACTTTGGGCTCACTCCCCTCCTCCCCCTCCCATCCTTGTACCCAAAGGGATGTCAGTGTGGGTTCAGGGACCCCTCCATGGGTGCCCCCTCCCCCTGTAGGCACCTGTTATGTGTCCGTGTCCCCCGGCAGGATGCGGACATCATGAGCTCCATGCAGATCTTTGAGAACACCATTTAGAGCACAGGGATCCCAGGATGGCTGTGGTGGGACACAGCCTGCGAGACGTTGAAGATGAGGAGAAACCCTTAAGAATGAGGAGAAAAACCCTAATAATGAGGAGAAACCCTTACGAATAAGGATGACATGGCCAGCTTCCACACCAGACCCCCCCCGGTGGTTCATTTTGGGGCAGATCTCCCCAGAAATGGGTCTCTGCCCCAGAGGTGACCCAGCACAAGGTGGACATTATGGGATGGATGCGACCCTGACGGATGGGGGCTGAAATTTGCTGTTTGTTTTTGTTTTTTTTTTTCCCCTAAATAAAGCACCCAGCCATGATGTGGGCATCCCACAGCGCTTCGGCCCTCCGCCAGCTCGGCGCCTGGGGCCGTATCTCCCCCAAAACGGGGCGGGCGAGGCGGCACCGGGGATGGCGGTGAGGGAGGAGGAGCAGGAGGAAGCCCGGCCCTGCATGGCGGACGGCCGTTACCATGGCGACCAGGTTCCGCCACGGAGTCCTTGCTGCAGCACTGCGCATGCGCGGGGTGTCGAGTGCGCATGCGCGGGGAGCAATGCGCGCATGCGTATCTCCCCGTCTCGTCACCTGCGCGTGCGCAGATCCGCACCTCGCACTTTGCACATGCGCACTCCCTCTCGCCACCACCCCCGAGCATCATGGCCGCCGCCGGCCGTTGCTGAGGCGTCTCCGTCACTTCTTCCTCCCCACATGGAGGGCGGCGATGGGCTCTCTGAGCAGCCGGCTGCTGAGGCGGCGGGGCGGCCTCTCGCTCGCAGACGGGGCGGCGGGGGAGGGAGGCCGAGGCGGCGGGGGGCATCGGGGAGGAAAGAGAAAGCGGGGAGGGGGCGAAGGGCCCGGTGACAGCGAGAGCGAGAGCGACAGCGAGCGGGACGAGCGGCTCCACAGCGCCCCCCGCAGGTCTGAGGGTGAAGGGGGAGCGGTCGTGGGCGTGCTGGGGGGCTCTGGGGCCTAAATGAGGCCTGTAAGGGGGGGCTGTGGTGTGATGGGGGGCTGGGAGCTTGTTAGGGGGATTTGGGCCTGTTTAGGGGGATCTGGGATGCGCTGGGGGGGGGGTCTGGGTTCTGATTGAGGCCTATTTAGGGGGGGCTGGGGCGTGTTGGGAAGGTTTGGGGCCTGTTTGAGGGGATCTGGGACATGCTGGGGGGCCTGGAGCCTGTTAGAGGGAAAACTGGAGAGGAACTGTGGCCTTATAGGGGGGTTTGGGCCTTTTTGGGGGGATCTGGGATGTACTAGGAGGCTTGGGGCCTGTTTGAGGCCATTTCTGGGGGGTCTGGGGCCTGTTTGAGGGGATCTGGGGTGTACTGGGGGAGCCTGCGGCCTGCTGGGGGAGTCTAGGCCTGTTCGTGGGGGCTGGGATGTGCTAGTTGGGGTTTGGGGTCTGACTGAGGCCTATTTAGGGAGGTCTGAGCCTGTTTGGAGGGGATCTGGGATGTTCTGGGTGGGACTGGAGCCTGTTAGAGGGGGCTGGGTCTGTTTGGGAAGGTTTGGGACATGTTGAGGGGGCTTGGGGCCTGTTTGAGGCCTTTTATGTGGATCTTTTTGAGGGGGTCTAGGATGTACTGGGGGAGCCCGTGGCCTGTTGGGGGAGCTCTGGGCCTGTTTGGGGGGATCTGGGACGTGCTAGGGGGGTCTGGGATCTGATTGAGGCCTATTTAGGGGGGTCTGGGGCGTGTTGGCATTGTCTGGGATCTCTATGAGGGGATCTGGGATGTGCTGGGGGGCCTGGAGCCTATTAGAGGAGATCTGAGATGTATTGGGGGGAGGTCTGTGTTTGTTAGGGGGGATCTGGGATGTTCTGGGTGGGACTGGAGCCTGTTAGGGGGGCTGGGTCTGTTTGGGGAGGTCTGGGACATGTTGGGGGGGCTTAGGAACTGTTTGAGACCTTTTATGGGGATCTGAGGCCTGTTTGAGGGGGTCTGGGATGTACTGGGGGAGCCTGTGGCCCATTGGGTGGGTCTGGGCCTGTTTGGGGGGGGGGTCTGGGATGTGCTGGAGGGGTCTGAGGTCTGATTGTGGCCTATTTAGGGGGGTCTGAGCCTGTTTGGAGGGGATCTGGGATGTTCTGGGTGGGACTGGAGCTTGTTAGAGAGGGCGTGGGTCTGTTTGGGGAGGTCAGGGACATGTTGAGGGGGCTTGGGGCCAGCTTGAGGCCTTTTTTGGGAATCTGTGGCCTCTTTGGGGGGATCTGGGATGTACTGGGGGGGTCTGGGGTCTGATTGAGGCCTATTTAGGAGGGTCTGAGGCCTGTGTAGGAGATCTGGAATGTGCTGGGTGGGCTTGGAGCCTGTTAGAGGGGAGGAGGTGGGTCTGTTTGGGGAGGTTTGGAGATGCTGGGGTGCCCAGTGCCTGTTAGAGGGAATCTGGGATGTACTTGGGGGAGGGGCTGTGGCCTGTTAGGGGGATCTGGGCTTGTTTGGGGGGATCTGGGATGTGCTGGGGGGGGTGTTGGGAAGGTCTGGGGCCTGTATGAGGAGATCTGGAATGTGCTGGGTGGGCTTGGAGCCTGTTAGAGGGGGGGCTGGGTCTATCTGGGGAGGTTTGGAGATGCTGGGGGTGCTTGGAGACTATTTGAGGCCTTTTTATGGGGATTTGGGGCTGTTTGAGGAGATCTGGGATGTGCTGGGGTGCTTGGAGCCTGTTAGAGGGAATCTGGGTTGTACTGGGGGGGTTCTGTGCCTGTTTGGGGGATCTGAGATGTTCGGGTGGGACTGGAGCCTGTTAGAGGGGGGCTGGGTCTGTTTGAGGCCTCTTTTATGGGAGTTCGGGGTGTGCTGGAGGGGTCTTGGTCTGTTTGAGGGGATCTGGAGCTGTTTGAGGGGGTCTGGGTCTGTTTGGGAAAGGGTCTGTGGCATGTTGTGGAGCCTTGGGGCCTGTTTGTAGGAATCTGGGATGTGCTGGGGGCAGGGATTGGGGTCTGATTGAGGCCTATGTATGGGGGTCTGGGGCCTGTTTGAAAGGATCTCAGGCCAGTTTGAGGGGGTCTGGGATGTGCTGGGGGACCTGGATCTGTTTGAGGGGGTCTGGGCCTGTTTGGGGAGGTCTGTTTGGTGGGAGTGGGGTGTGTTTGAGGCCCGCTGGAGGACACTGGGGCTGTTTCAGGGAGGTTGGGGCTCATTGGAGGGAGTTTGGGACGTTGTGTGGGGTCTGGGGCGTGTTGGGGGGCTCTGGGACTGCTGGTAATGTGGGAACTCATCTGGGAGCACCTGGGGGTGAGGGTGGGGAAGAGGGGATCCGACTGCTGTGGGGACCCTGCAGCTGTCAGCTGCTTTTTGCCAAGGGTCTTTTGTGTAACGTGACATTTGAAAGCAGCATCTCTGTCACCTTCTCACGTAGGAAAAAGCTGAAAAGCACCTCCATGTATATTTACCAGACTCTGTTTCTGAACGGAGAAAACAGCGACATCAAAATCTGTGCACTGGGAGAGGAGTGGAACTTACACAAAGTGTACCTGCGACAGGTGGGTGCTGCGTGGTGCCAGCAGGAGCTGCACTGCCCATCACAACACCTCCCCCTGTGCAGGGCCTGAAATCTTCTCCTTTCGCCTCCTGTTTCCCACTGATGGGTGCCAGAGCAGAACCAACGCAGAGCTCAGGGCTGCAGTGCCACACAAACCCTTTATTTTTCTGATCTCTCAGGTAGACGTCAGTGGGTGATGCATCTCCCTGTGTGCACATCCACTGCTGGGGAGGAAAGTCGTGGCTCCTAGCAGAGCAGCGCATTTCACTCCGCTTGGACGGAAACCTTTCACCCTCTAGTTTTAAATACCTTAATCCTAAAGGTATATTTCCATCGGTGGTGTCTGTGTATGTGTCCTTGGTACGAGGCTGCGGCCTTGTACATTAATTTCTATGTCTTGCATGCTGGTTTTTTCCCCTCTAATACCCAAAGTGGCGTTCCCCGATGCCCACAGGATTTGTTGCCCACTGGTATCGTTAAGGATGCAGCTCCTGGACTAATTACACCCCAACGCTGGTGTGGTTGGGAGGAAAACAGCTGACACGGCTCTTCTGGCCCTCCTGGGCTCTTGTCTTTGATTGCAGACACGCAGTTCAGATTCTCTGGGTGCATTTTCAGACACAAACTGAGACACGTAGGCCTTGCTCAGTACACCAGGCTGCCTTGGTTTGCACGCTGCCTTTCCTCTGTGTGAAGGGAAACGTTAACAGCCTTCAGCTCCACGTGCAGCTGCCCGTGCTTTTCGTTTGAGTGCCGACCTCCTTCTCTCTCCTCTGCCCTCCTGCAGTCAGGATACTTCTCCAGCATGTTCAGCGGTTCCTGGAAGGAATCCTGCATGGACACCATCGAGCTGGAGATCCCCGACCAGAACATTGACATAGAGGGTGAGCGGAGCTCCCGCGGACTCCTGGCAGCTCCTGTCAGCTCCGCTCTGAGCGCTGTGCTGCTGTTTCCCTCGCAGCCCTGCAGGTGGCATTCGGCTCGCTGTACCGAGATGATGTGCTGATAAAACCCGGCCGAGTTGTTGCCCTCCTGGCGGCCGCCTGCATGCTGCAGCTGGTGAGTGAGCGCTGGGGCCTTTCGTGCCGTGCACGGCGGCACCTTCCCGCAATGAGGAAAGCGAAACGGCGGAACGCGGCGCTGTGGCTGTGTTGGAAAACGCTGCGGCTGAGCTGTGGCTGTGATGTGGAAGTTGTCAGTTGTGTTTGGAAGCGGTGCTGGAGCAGCTCAGTGTCTGCCCTGACGCTGCTCGTGGTTTTTGGTGGTGGAGCTCAAGAGCTGTGTGCTGCCGGCATTGCGCAGGTCGCTGTGGCACCAGGAACGGCTCGGGTGTGACAGCGAGCTGTGCTGTATCTCCCCCTTCCTGCTTGGAATGTGAAACTGAGTGTTTCTGCTTGTTTTTTTTTTCCCCCCTTCCCTTTCTGCAGGATGGCCTAATCCTGCAGTGCGGGGAAACGATGAAGGAAACCATCAATGCCAAAACTGTGTGCAGTTATTACAACTCGGCGGGGACGTACGGGTTGGACTCGGTGAAGAAAAGGTGAGCCAGCGTCCTGCAGGATGCTCCCTGCACAGCACTGCACGATCCTAATTAGCAGCAGTGCCTCGGGCTTGTTCCTGATCACTTAAAGCTGTCTGCCTGGAGCTCTGTGCTCCCTGACTGCTGACATCCACAGGGAAAAAGGAAGGCAGTGACTCCTTGCTTTTAACCTAGGTGCCTCGAGTGGCTGCTGAACAACCTGATGACTCACCAGAGCGTTGAGCTCTTCAAAGAACTCGGGTATTTGTCCTTCAGTTAATTTTCAGCCGCGTTTGGTGCCTTTCTGGTGCTGGCTGTTGATTGATTGTGCAGATTTCTGACTTTTCCTTCTCTCCCTGAACGCCTGTGATGATTACTTTACTCTTTTTTTCAGCATAAATCTCATGAAGCAGCTGGTCAGCTCTTCTAACCTCTTTGTGATGCAAGTGGAGATGGATCTGTACACTGCCCTCAAGAAGGTACTTGGCACAGGGCCTGGCCAGGGCACTGACCTGGTGCTCCTGAGGTTGCTGTGTAAAGCAGCAAGTCTGAGCCCTGTGAAACGGGCTGTAAGCACTTGGTGGAGGATGGGAAACTCTGGGAGCGATGGCGTGATGGAGACGTGGCTTTGATAATGCGTGACTCGTTGGAGAAATAATCTGCCAGGCTGACTGGGGTCCGTTTGTTTTACCTAGTGGATGTTCCTGCAACTGGTGCCTTCCTGGAACGGGCCTCTGAAACAGCTCTTAGCACAGGCTGATGCCTGGTTTGCTGAGCGAAGGAGAGGTAGGGACCAAGGAGGTGGCCTCGGGCTCCAGGTGGGATGTGGCAGTCTTCATCTCCAGGCTTTCTCATGTTTTCTGGGAATGGTTGGGTTGGAATGGAGCTCAGAGGTCGTAGAGTCATGGGATGGTTGGGTTGGAATGGAGCTCAGAGGTCGTAGAGTCATGGGATGGTTGGGTTGGAAGGGATCGTAAAACTGCAGGATGGTTGGGTTGGAAAGGAGCTCAGAGATATTGCAGCCAGGGGATGTTGGGTTGGAAGGAGCTTCTGCTGAAAGGATTTGGAAGTCCATGTCATCTTTGACACGGAACCCCCCAGAGTGGTGAACAAAAAGCTCCACCTCACGTACAAACAGGGTCTGCAGAACCCTTAGGAAGCAGAACGGTGACGTGAGCTGTGCTGTCCCACAGAGCTGGAGGGTGACGCTGCTTTCCTGGACCTGGAGCAGGGCGCTGCCTTCCGGCCCGTGTTCGCACACCTGCGCCTGCAGTACATCATCAGCGACCTGGCATCCGCACGGATTGTGGAGAGGGATGCTCTCATCCCCCCAGGTGAGTGTTTGGTGCCCGGGGGGAGGTTGGGTGCTCAGCTGCTTCTGTTTGCACTTTGCCTTCCTTACGTGATGTGCTGCTCTGGGCCTGCCGCCCACAGGGTGGAACTCCATTCTGTGTTGTTATCGCTTAGCGCCGTTATGTTATCATAAAATGATAAAAAAATGATAAAATGTGATAAAAACACCCATTCTGTTCACACCTGGCTGCTGAGGGCTGGGCTCACCCGCAGCTTCCTCCTTTGCTTGGAAGCTGCAAGCCTGGAAGCAATTTATCAAGTGGAGATCTCAGCTGAAAACATTCCTCCATTATCACTGCTGCCATTCGTACCTCTGATGGCACAAAACATCTCCCCTCACTCCTGTCCTCCATCATCCCTCCCTGTGCTCCTCACACCAGTATTCCCTCACCCAGGCTGGTCTCTCACCTTGAGTTTGGCATCTCAGCTCTCGGACAGGTCGTCTTTGTGTCCACACATGCCTGCATCTCAGTGGTACCCGTTTAGGGGTGGTGCAGTGGCTAGGCATCACAGAAAGACTGAATTTCACTGAGATTGATCATTTTCACTATCTGTAGCTCCTTGATACCGGTGCTCTTTGTGTCCAGCTTAGTGCCCTAGGAGTTGGTACCCCAGGGCTGCTCTTGTATCCACGCTTGTACCCTGGGATTGCTGTGGGCTCACACCATCCATACTCACAGATGTCTCCTGCCCCATTGCTGACCCGGGAGCAGCTCAGTTACGGCGCTCCGTGTGTGTGCTGAGCAGAGTGGGAGCAGCAGGTGGAGGCAGAGCACTGTGAGCGAGGCAGCAAGCAGCGCACACAGCTCTGCTCTGACAGCTGACCCACATCCCTGAGTCACAGCTGACGCCTCCCGTCCTGCGCGGTGCTTGGGGCAGCTCCTGGCACGGGCTGCACTCCTTCCCTCAGTAAACCCTCACCCACGGTGCCACGTGAAGCTGGGGCTCCTTCCGTGTGCATCGGAGCCGTTGCAAAACAGACGTGGGGCAGCGCTGGGGTGGAACGTTTTGTCCCTGCAGCACAGAGCCTGCGGGCAGCTCACCTTGTGCAGCACGGGGCGAGCAGTTCTGGGGTCGCTCCCGTTCTGATTGTGACTTTGAAGCCCATTTCCTCGTGCTTGGTGAAAAGGAGCCCACGGTTCTGGCACAGCTCCCGGCACGGCAGAGCTGTGTTTGCTTTCTCACAGCTGAACAGCCCCTCTGCTGCGCTCGCCCGCTTTGTAGTCCGCAGTGGGAGAGGCAGCGGGGGGTGCGGGGCGTGCGGTCATGCAGGAGGGATCTGCTGCTTCCTGCAGCGCTGGTTGTGAATTGCAAAACCCAAATGCTGAGCTGCAGGGAGCGGGGGAAGGAGGGGCAGCCCTGCACGGCAGGATCCGCACGGGGCCTTGCTGTCTGCCCTTATCTGTTTGCAGCCGGGGGAGGCGTTAAGATTAGGAAATTCCATCCAAAAAGAGGTGTAAATGAACCCTGATTTGCTTTCCTTGTATGCATTCATCCCTGCTGCCTGGAGGAGTGCTTCTGGCGTTCCCCCATCCACCCTCCCTGAGCACAGCGTGCTCCAGGACGCGGCCTTGCTGCTATCGGCCAAGGGGAGCTCCCACACCCCGTGCTTTATCTCTTATGAACCTCTTAGGGCCAGCACAACCTCGTTGCTGCCCTGGGGCTGTGCTCAGTACACCCTCATTGCCAGCTGTTGTTCTTTCTTTGCAGAATGGCTGTCCTCCGTGTACAAACAGCAGTGGTTTGCCATGCTCCGAGTGGAACAGGACAACGACACCGGGTGGGTACACGGCAGGATTTCCTCTGCTTATTTCTCGCAGTGGAAATCTCACTGATAAAGACCACACAGCGTGTTTCTGGGGGGTGGGAGCGGGGCAGTGGTCCCGAATGGATGCACCTCATGCCCACCTGGGATCCAGCGCAGCCGCTTGGGTGGAGGAGAAGTGGGGCAGCGCTCGGAGCCGAGCTCCGTCACACAGGCGCTGCTCGGTGCCTGCTATCACCCAGTGGCAGCCAGCTGGGCGGTTTGCTGGGCAGGCTGGGCCTGTTGGCTCAGCCCCTTCGCCACGTGGTTCGTTGCAACAGCTGGACCCCAAATTGCCCTCATCTGTAGAGGTTCTGGAGGCGTCCTTAGAGAGGGGGGCTGGGGGCTGGGGGCTGGCAGTAAGCTGCAACCCACACAGAACAACGCTCGGAGCTCCTACGCATCCCAAGCCACGCTGGTGCACTGTGCTGCTGTTCTGTTTGCTGGCAGGCCCCAAGAAATCAACAAGGAGGAGCTGGAGGGAAGCAGCATGAGGTGCGGGCGGAAGCTCGCGCAGGACGGCGATGTAAGTGTGCTCCAAACACGGGGGGCAGAGGTGGGAGAGCTGCGAGGGATGGGGCTGAGCCCCACGGCTGGGTGTGCACCGTGACTCTGGGTGCTCCACGGTTGTTCCCTGCAGTACTGCTGGCGTTGGACCGGATTCAACTTCGGCTTCGACCTCCTCATCACTTACACCAATCGTTACATCATCTTCAAGCGGAACACGCTCAACCAGCCCTGCAGCGGCTCTGTCAGCCTGCAGCCCCGGCGCAGCATCGCCTTCAGGTACCTCCCTGAGCATGAGACACGTCGTTACTTGGCTAATTAGGCCTTCCCTTCTGTGCTGGAAGAAGCCCTTTGAGGTGGCAGAACAGAAGGAGGGCGCTGAGCCCCTTCCATGTGTTGCATCCGTAGGTTACGCCTCGCCTCCTTTGACAGCAGCGGGAAAATAATCTGCAGCAGAACCACGGGGTATCAGATCCTGAGCCTGGAGAAGGACCAGGTATGCTGGGGTGCTGTGCTCAGAGCATCATGCAGGGGGAAAGCTGGGGTGGGGTGCTGGGGGTCTCATTAACGTGGCTTAACGAGGTCAGACCTGCGATGCCACTCCATCCCCTTGCACCAGTGGGGTTCCCCTGTGCTTGGGGGCAGAGACGTTTCCATAAGGACTCTCTGCTGTTGTAAACCTAATGGTGTTAAGGGAATGTCTGCTCGAGGGCGGCCACGTCTCGCAGCTGGGGATGTGCGATGCCAAACAGTGGCACAGAGCGCTGTAACACCCCCAGAACACTTTATGGGTGCCACAAAAGGGAGGCGAGCAGCTCTGGGGGCAAAGGGAGCACAGTGCTGGGTGTGTGGCGCTGCTCACAGCTCCGTGTGCCACCCAGGAGCAGGTGGTGATGAACCTGGACAGCCGCCTGCTTGTCTTCCCCCTCTACATCTGCTGCAATTTCCTCTACACGTCGCTGGAGAAGAGGACGGGTGGCACAGCGGCATCGGAGGGCGCAGATCAGCACTGAGTGCATTGCTGCAAGCCGGAGCCCATCCTGCATTGCTCCACCACTGCAGGTGCTCGGAGCCACCCCCACCGCCCCCCCAGCAGCCCAACAGCTGTGCTGGGAGCAGCTCACACGTCCACCATGGGGGGGGAACCCACCCTGCTTTCGCTCAGGAACACTGTGACCATGGAGTGCCTTTGGGCCGTCCCGTTGGGGTGGTGAGGGCTCAGCGCCTTCGTTCCTTTGTGCTGGTTTTTGTTTTGTTTTTTTTTTTTATGTTGGACTGTTGTTGTTGTTGTTGGGAATTTACAGCCCAAATTTTTGCATTCCGAGAGGGAACGTTGCCCTCTCAAAGTGTCTTTTTTTAAGATTGTCAAAAAAGCTTTAAAAAAAAAAAAAAAAAAAAAAGGAAAAAAAACCCAAACACCCTGCTTGGACCTGGTAATGAGGATAGGAGCATGGGGTGAGGCAGACCAGAAATGGGGTCACGAGGAATGCTGTCCATCACCCCCCTCCCCATTGTGCCGTGGGTTCCATGGCTCAGCACAACCCAGCAAACGGAGCTCAGTCGGTTCCACATTTTTATTGGGGGGAGCCGAGGAGTACAACACCACCACACTGCCAGGGAAACCGGTACGAAAAGTACAAAAATAAGGAAGCCTCTCTATCTCTCTATCTATCACGACTAAAAATAAATAGTGTAAACACGAGAGGAGAACAGCAGGCGCAGCTCCGCTGCTCGCAGCCCCACCGTCTTTGGCTTGGATCCGAATCGTGCCGGGGGGGCCGGGCTGAGCTCTGAGTGCCCCCCCAGCTCCGTCCGTCCTTCCCTTCATATTGACAGCTGCGATTTCAGCTTCCCTTCTTCATTTCAACCCCGAGAGCGCAGTACCGACGCAAAGGAGTCCCCTGAGAGCTCCGTCCTCCGTGAGCGCAGCTCTGCCCCACACCGTGCTCGGGGGCTGCGGCGCGTCCCTTCCCCCCATGTATCCCTTTGGGGACAAGCAAAGTGCCCCCACCCCGCCCCGCAATGTCGGGTTCTCCAGTCTGACCCCAAGGAAACGTTAAATTAAGGAAAAAAACAACGAAGAGAAAGGAAGATTTGGTGCCACCGCTAAAGGACGTGGCGAAGTGACGTGGGACCGCAACGCCGGGTGATGCAATGGGACCCCCATCCCCAGTGCTTCCCCACCTGTGCAGGTGATGGGGGGGGAAAACAGAACTGGAGGTGTCCAGGGAAAGGACGGCCCTACGGGGCGGGATGTGGCATCGAAGGCTCTGCTCCACGCGGATCCTTTCTGCCGTCGGGGGGCATGTGAGTGGTTTGGGGTTGAGGGGGACACAGCCTTCGTGTCCCACGAGGAAAGCGAAGGGGGGAGGGCCCCGTGTGTGTGTGTGTGTACGGAGGGAGGGAGCGGGGAAGGAATCGTCCTTCGGGCGCAGAGCTCTGAGCTCCGAGCTGCCCCTACCGCTGCCCGGCCTCACGAATCCGGCACGCCACGGCCGTGATCAGCGCCGCTCCTTTACCACTGCCGTCCTCTGACTGCAGGAAGGTCACCTCGCAGCACGGGGACAGCTGCCTCACCGTGTCCTGCATGATGGCCGAGAAGCTGCGGAAGGAGGAGGAGGAGGAGGAACCCATCAGAGCCGTCCTGTGATGCGGCCAATGCCATCCCACGCCAACAGCCAACGCAATGTGGGAGTGCTGGGAACCGGGCACAGACAGCCCACGTTCTGCCTTCCAGCCCTGATTCGTGGCCGGCACCCAACCTGAGTGCCAAGGGGCTGTGTGCAGCCCCACCATGGAGCTCTGAGCCCGATGCATGGTCCACTATGGAGCCAAGAGCCCTTTGTATGCTCCACCACAGAGCCCTGAGCCTTCTGTATGCCCCGCTGTGGAGCCCTGAGCCCTGCTGCTCATCCCTGCACCCTTGGCCTCTGTGTGGGCTCCACTGGAAGGGGCAGAGCTTCACCACAGACCCTCCTGGTGGGCAGAACCCCAGGAGACCGCCTCCCCGCTCCTCTCTCCCCTCTGGGCACTCACTGTGGGTGCAGTTTGTAGAGCGTCCCATCCACGCCAACCGTCACCTTGAGGAAATCCAGCCCGCGGTTCTCACGGATTTTATCCACCACGGCGGCCATCCCGGCCCCGCAGAGCTGTGCAGCACGCCGGGCCACCACGGTGCACACCTCCTTGACGATGATGCTGTCATCACACGTGCTCTCCAAGCCCAGGTGCTGGAGGATGGAGCGCACCTGCAGCAGGGCCAGGCAGTCGCTGCGGGGCGGGGGGCACAGAAGTTAGGAGGTTTCCCCCCAGATCCGTGTGTCCTATGGCACCCATGGAGCCGTAGGTTGGGTAACGCCAACTGGAGGGACGCCCAGGGTGGAGTGCACTTCATTTCTCACACCGTATGCCCTGGCTCTGAGCACCCAGGACTCCCCCCCCAAAACACAGCAGGACGGCCACAGTCACATCCTCACCTTTCTATCTGGGACAGGAACTTTGTCTCAAAAATTCCCCTGGTCTTCAGGCGCTCGGAGATGCGGCCGCGGAACAGCAGCCCTCGCTTGGTGAAGTTTATCAGGATGTTGCGGACGATCTCCCCCAGGTACATCCCGCTGATCATCTTCTCAAACCTGGAGTGGGGACGGCGGGGCCGAGCGTTGGCACCCGAGGGCGGAGGGGACAGCCCTGCCCACCCCATGGCACCCAGCACCGTCTTTATGGTCCAGCACCATCGGGGTCGTGCAGGGGAAGGACCGCTCCTCTCAGCCCCAGCGTTACCACCACACACCTCTGCTTCCCGGGGTTGAGGGACAGCTCATCCACAGCCAAATCAAACTCGGTCTGGATGTCATCCAAGCAGCCGTTGTCCCCAAACGCGCCCCACTCCATGTTGACACACATGCGGCCCTCGTCGCCCTCCACCAGCTCCACGTTCCGCATCTCCTCCATGTAGCAGGCGTTGCTGCCCGTACCTGTGGGGTGAGGGTCTCAGTGGGGCTCAGGGGGAGGGCATCCCTGCGTGGGGCAGGGAAAGGTGCGGCGCTCACCAACTATCAGCCCGACTTCGCAGTAGGGGTCTTCGTAGCCACAGGTCATCATGGTGCCCACCGTGTCGTTCACCACCGCCACCACGTCCAGGTCGAACTCCTGGAAGGGAAGGGTTGGGTTGGGTTGGGTTGGGTTGGGTTGGGTGGTTTCCTGCACGGAGATGATGGGGCAGCCCAAGGGGGTGGGATGGGCGGAGGGCAGCACTGCTCGGCTCTTAGCTCCAGGCTCTGGAAATCCACCCTCTATGTGATGACTAAGGGAGGTGGTTGACATCCCAACGCTCAGCCCATTCATTCCCAGCCCAATTAATGCCGCTGCAGAGCTGCCCCGCTCACCTCTCTGCGGTGGATCGCCTCCTTCAGCAGGCTCACCACGTCCTCCCCTTCGCAGCCCGTGGCTTTGAAACCCTTTGTCCACTTGAGGAGAATCCCCTGGGAGGAGAAAAGAGGGTTGAGGTGAGCGGGTTGGGACAGAAGTGCCCCACAGACCCCAAATCTCAGGGACACACTCAGGATCCTGCCAGTGCCGGGCTCACCTCGTCCAAGTTGGTCTGCTTGCATGGGAAGGAGAAGGTGAAGCCCAGCGGGAGCGACACTCCCTTCATCCCCATGTACTCCAGGAAGTCGGAGATGCAGTGGACAATGTGGTCGAAGAGCTGTATGTGCAGAGTCAGGGCAGGAGGGCACAGTCACCGCGTGTGCCAGGCACTGCAGGCTCCCCCACATCCCAGCGGGCAGCACTCCCACCCGTGGGATGCGGTCCTCCGTCTGTGGGGTGCCCCAGAGCCCCCCTGGCCCCAATCCCAGCAACGCCCCAAAGCCATCAGCGATGCTCAGAGCACAACCTGTGCCATTTCCCTGGTGGGGAAGTGGGGCTGACGCTCATCTGCCCTTGCTGGGTGTGTGGGATGGGACGGTGGGTGGACTCACCTCCTCTCCTGTCCCCTGCATCACCTCCAGCGGGATGGAGTAGATCTTGTTGTGCATCTCCACGCCGCGCCGCATTCCATTCCGCACCCGCACCAGCAGCACGCGGAAGTTCGTCCCCCCCAGATCCAGAGCGAGGAAATCTCCTTTTTCTAAAAGCCAGGAGAGGGTTGTGAGGAGAGAGAGCTCAGTGAGGAGCACCATAAGCACCGAGAAATCATGGCTGAGAACGTGGAGGTGACATTTCCCAGCCAAGGGCGCTGTGTTGGGCGTGGGATGTTCTGGGGGCTCAGCATCGTCATTCCAGAGCTTTGGAATTGCGGGGCTGCTCATCATTGAGGGGAACAACGGTCCCTGCATGGCACAGACACTGGGAGCTCTTTGCTATACGCAGGACATGAAGGTGCCCTCACCTGTCCCATCTGGAGTTGAGCACACGTATGTGGGCAGCATCTTCACTGTGGCCTCCGCGTGCGTCTCCTTGCCCAGCCCCTTCTCCATCTCAACCCTCATCCTCCGCTTCACCTCCAGGAGCTGCTCGTGGCTCAGCTTCAGTGCCTCCAGGATCTTCTGCCGGGCCTTGTGCTGGGCGGCCAGCCGGTAGGCCACCGCCGTCACCATGGCCGCCCCTTTGCCGCTGCCATCTTCCGACCTCACAAATCGGATCTCGCAGTCAGGCAGCAGCTTCCTCACTGTCTTATGGAGGCGTCGGGCAAAGCTGTGGAAGAGGAGGAGGAGGAAGAAGAAGGCTTGAGTGTGCCTTCACAGGTCGTGTCAGACTCTGAGATGGCCCACATGGGCTTTGGGATCCAATGGAGGTGCCCATGGGACCCACCATGAGGTCACCTCCTCTGTGACGACCAACAAATGGGGTCCAAGGGAGGTGGGATCCAATGATGGGATCCAACAGAGATGCCGGTAGGACACCATCATGAGGCCAGACTTCCTCCGAGATGGCCAACAAGTGGGATCCAATAGAGGTGCCCATGGGCCCCCACCCTGAGGCCAGACCTCCTCCAGCTCCCCGTTGCCTCGAGGACTTACTGAGGGTGCTTCTTGTACACAGAGCCGTCCACACCGACGGTGGAGCGCAGCCGGTCCACCCCCTTGTTCTCCTTGATGCGGCGCAGCACGGCGGCCAGCGTGGCCCCGCAGAGGTTGGCCGAGCGGGTGGAAACGATCTGGCAGATGCGGTGGGTGGCCAGGCAGTCCTCATGGGACGGCTCCAGGCCCAGTTTGGTGAGGATCTCGTGGGCTTTCTGCAGCCCCTCTTTCTCCCTGCACACCGAAGAACAGAAGACATCTATGCCTGGAAATCTGCTGCGAGCCCAGCATTTCCCCCAGCTAGTGGGTGGTGGGTTGGGACCCCGCAAAGACACCCAGCCCCTGCTCACTTCTCAATAGCAGAGACAAATCTGGTCTCAAAGTGCCCAGTGGTGCGCAGATCCGAAGAGAGCTTCCCTTGGAAGAGGAGCCCCTCCTTGGCCATCTTCACCAGGATGAGGCGCACCAGCTCGCCCATGTACATCCCACTGATCATCTTCTCGAACCTCACAAACACAAGAGGTGCACAGTTGGACCCCCATCATTAACCCCAACCGCTCTCCCGGCCGCGCCGCCCGTCTGCCGAATGGGAATTCCATAGGACCGGGCTGTGGACATTAGGTGGTGGTGTTCCCTTTCTGCTACTGATGGATTTGTTGGCAGGGGAAACGTGGATTGACAGCCCCAAGCGGAGCGCTGGCGAGGGAAGCGGGCGTTGGGTGGACGTGCCAGCCCAAATCCCACGCGGTCCCCATTGGCGGGACGGAGGACACTGTGACCCAGTTAACTGGGACAACCCCACCGGTCCCACACAATGGGAGGATGGCCAACGTGGAGCAGAGCAGAGCCAGGAATCTGCTTACAGCTGCTTGCCAGGGTTGAGTGAGCCCATGTCTATCTCATGGTCGAACTCGGTCCTGATGTCATTGAGCACGCCGTCGTCCCCGAAGGCGCCCCACTCCATGTTGATGCACATCCGGCCCTCGTCCCCCTCCACCAGGTCGATGTGCCTCATCTCCTCCATGTAGCAGGCGTTGGTGCCCGTCCCTGCGCCGAGCACGGAGACCCACTCGCATCGGATGCCGGCTCTCCCCCGTCCTCCCCAATTAACACCACGCAATCCACCAAAATCCCTGCGCTCAGCCCCGCTCACCCACGATGAGTCCGACTTCACAGTTTTGGTCATCATAGCCACAGGACATCATGGTGCCAACAGTGTCATTTACCACCGCCACGATGTCAATGTCGAAGTCCTAAAATGGTGGAGGGGGCACTGAGTGCCACCAAAGAGCAGCGCAGCGTCTCCGCTTGCACGGTGACGACGCGCATTGCGTCCCGTGTGTCCCATCCTGGGATTTTGGGAGGTGGGACGCCTTACCCCTCGTCTCTTGATGGCCTCGCGCAGCAGGGACACCACGTCCTTCCCCTCTACGCTGCTGCACTTGAATCCCTTTGTCCAGTTGACAAGGATGCTCTGTGTTGGGGGAAGAGATAGAAGGGGATGCTCAGCTGGACCCCACGCCACCACGTATCCAAAACTGCGCCTCAAGGTCAGAACCATCAACCCACAACTCGAAGTCAGAGCCACCAACACACAACTTAAGGTCAGAACCACAAAACCACAACTCAAGGTCAGAGCCACCAACTCACAACTCAAGAACAGAACTACCCCATCCATGCCTCAAAGTCAGACCTACCAACCCTCAACTCAAGGTCAGAGCCACCAACCCACAACTCAAGAACAGAACTACCCCATCCATGCCTCAAAGTCAGACCTACCAACCCACAACTCGAAGTCAGAGCCACCAACCCACAACTCAAGAACAGAACTACCCCATCCATGCCTCAAAGTCAGACCTACCAACCCTCAACTCAAGGTCAGAGCCACCAACCCACAACTCAAGAACAGAACTACCCCATCCATGCCTCAAAGTCAGACCTACCAACCCACAACTCGAAGTCAGAGCCACCAGCCCACAACTCAAGGTCAGAATTACCCAATCCGTGTCTCAAAGTCAGAGCCAACAACCCGCAACTCAAAATTAGAGCCAACCCACAACTCGAAGTCAGAGCCACCAACTCACAGCTCAAAGTCAGACCCACCAACCCACGTCTCAAGGTCAGTACAACCCAACCCACAGCTCAAGGTCAGAACCACCCAACCCACAGCTCAAGGTCAGAGCCGCCCAGCCTCCTCCAGCACAGGGACGGACACGGCTCTGCAGGCACAGCCCCTCCCTCTTATCACTGCCATCGGCATCTGCAGCGGTTCCCACGTCCCAGTTTATGGCCACAGGCACGTGAGTCATCGGCTCCCTGCCGCCGGCAGAGGGACGTGACCTCTGTTCTTGGCTTCATGGAGCCCTGCAGCAAAACCGGCTCTGATGCATGCGGAGGGCACCAGTGGGACGGGGTCTCACCCCCCACCACAGTAATAGGAACACGACTTCCCGCAGCCCCAGAATGGAGCTGCAGATGTGCCGAGCCACTGCCGTGCCGTGGAGCTGCCCGCCACCCAACCCCACACGGGGTGAGCCCTGGGAAGCAGGAGGTGGCGGTGTGGGATGTGCACAGTGAGGTCGCCGGTGCCGATGTGGTGCTCGGCACGTCCCCGGGGCTGCCAGGCTGCGGGCAGCTGCTGCCCCATGCCTTCATCCAGCACCAGCAGCTGCTCGCCGAGAGCAGAATGAGAGAGGCACAGAGAGCTCTGTGTCCCATGGGACCCACAGGGATCATCGAGCTGGCCACAAAGGGTCATTCACATGGCTGTAGGGCCATGTGGGGCTTTAGGGCCACAAGATGTAAGGCCATGAGGATCTGTAGGGCCATGTTGGGCTGCAGGGTTATGAGGGGCTGTAGGGTTATGAGGGGCTGTAGGGTTACGAGGGGCTGTAGGGTTATGAAGGGCTGTAGGGTTACAAGGGGCTGTAGGGTTATGAGGAGCTGTAGGGTTACGAGGGGCTGTAGGGTTATGAGGGGCTGTAGGGTTATGAGGGGCTGTAGGGCCATGAGGAGCTATAGGGTCATATATGGCTGTAGGACCACATGGGGCTGTAGGGCTATGAGAGGCTGTAAAGCCATGAGGGCTGTAGGGCCAAGAGGTGACTGTAGGGCCACCATGAGGCCTTCCCTCAGTCTCTTCTCTGCGCTGAACCCAAGGGACCTCCTCTTCTCCCCACACACATTGCTCTCTCCCCCCTTCCCCATCCTCCTGGCCCTCCTTTGGGTACTGTTAGATGCTTTCAGGTCCTTCCATTCCGGTGCTCCAACTGCCCCCAGTGCTCCAGGTGTGACCCCACCAGGGCACAGTCACCCAATCCTGCACAGAACATCACTCCTCGGCCCCCCACGTCCCTCACCCACCTCATCCAGCTTGGTCTGGTGACATGGGAAGGAGAAGGTGAAACCAAGGGGCAGCTTCTTCTCCTTGATTTTCAGCTTCTCCATGAAGTTGGCCAAGCACTCAGCAATGTGGTCAAAGAGCTGAAAGGCAACGGTTGAGGATGAGCATCTTGACATCTTGGCATCTTGAAAGACATCTTGGCATCTCAAAGAACATCTCAGCATCTCAAAGGACACCTTGGCATCTTGAAGGATTTCCTGGCATTGTCTTGACTACTGCCCCGCTGTGGGTGGATGTTCCTTTTGGGGGGACAATGGGGAAGGGGGGAGGCCCACCTGCATCCCGCTGCCTCGCATGAGGTCCTCATGGATCTCATAGATCTGGCTCTCCATCTGCACCTTCTGCAGGCCGTTGTCGGACACCTTCACCCGCAGCACGCGGAAGTTGGTGCCACCGAGGTCCAGTGCCAAGAAGTCTCCGTCCTCTGGGGAAGAGAAAGCCAGGGTGAACACCAAACTCAAACCACAGGAGTGAGCCCCAAAACCACAGAGATTAACCCAGAAACTGTACGGGAGTAAACCCCAAAACTCCACAGGGATGAACTCCAAAGCTCTACAGGGGTGACCCCCAAAAGCACAGGAGTTAGCCCCAAAACTCTACAGCAGTCAGCCCCAAAACAACAGGGATTAATCCCAAAACTCGACAGGGGTGAATCCCAAAACTCTACAACAGTTAGCTCCAGAACTGTACAGGGATGAGCCCCAAAACCATAGGGCTGAATGCCCAAATTCTACAGGAGTTAGCCCTAAAACCACAGGACTGAATCCCAGAAATCCAGAGAGATGAACTCCAAAACCACAGGGGCTAACCCCAAAATCACAGGACAGAACCCCAAAACCACAGGGGCTGGCCCAAAAGTCCACAAAGGTTAGCCCCAAACCCACAGGGATTAACCCCACAATTCCACAGGGGTGAACCTCAGAACTGTACAGGGGTTAACCCCAAAACTCAACTGCAGTGAACCCCGAGACTCCACAGGGGTTAGCCCCAAAACCATGGAATCACACCCCAAAACTATGGGGGTTAGCCTCAAACTCTACAGGGTTACCCCAAAACCACGGGGCTGAACCCCAAAACTGCACAGGGTTTACCCCAAAAACCACGAGTGATCCCCCAGCGCTGCAGGTCCTGTAAGTCACAGCACCAGACCCATTCCCGTACGCTGACGCAAGAACCCCAAGAGAGCTCCAGAGCTCCCCCACCCCTTCCCCACGCTCTGCCCTTCCAAAGCGTCGCGCAGCGGAGGAGACGCTTTCGGAGGAAATCCGAGTGCTGCTCTGGGAACACAGCCCAGCAACCCCCAGCGCTGCCGGCACATGGCTGCATGCCGGCCCCGTTCCTCTGGGTGCATTTCAGTAGGGTTGGGACAGAGCGAGAGCTGGGGGATGGCACACGGCCACCAAGGCAGAAGGTGGGGACAGAAAGCAGCGTTCGTTGGCACTCCGGTGTCTGAAGGGGGGATTGGATGGGGTGTGCATGGGGACACGTGGTGACTTCACGGAGCATTCGCGACATCAGCGTGTGTGGGGACAAGGTGACACGGATGGTGACATCATGGGGCCTCCATGACATTGGCGAGCATGGGGACATGGGGACATGGATGGTGACTTCATGGAGCCTTCGTGATGTCATTGTGCACAGGGACACGCGGTGACTTCGTGGAGCATTCGTGACATCAGTGTGCGGGGACAAGGGGACATGGATGGTGACATCATGGAGTCTTCGTGATGTCACTGTGCACAGGGACGTGGATGGTGATTTCGTGGAGCATTCGTGACATCAGTGTGTGTGGGGACATGAGGACATGGATGGTGACTTCATGGAGTCTTCACGACACTGTCGTGTGCAGGGATGTGGGAAGATGACTGGTAGCTTCATGGAGCCTTCATGACATCAAGGTTCGCAGGGACACGGGGACATGGATGGTGACTTCACAGAGCCTTCATGCCACTGGTGTGCACAGAGATGTGGGGACACAGATGGTGGCTTCATGGAGCCTTCATGATGTCACTGTACACGGGGACATGGATGGTGGCTTCACGGAACCTTTGCGACATCGGAGTGCGTGGGGACATGGGGACACAGATGGGGACATGGGGACAGATGGTGGCTTCACGGAGCCTTCGTGACATCGATGTGTGTGGAGACACAGGGACATGGACACTGCGGTGGTGGCTTCACGGAGCCTTCAAGATGTCGGTGTGTGCATGGAGACGTGGTGACTTCATGGAGACTTCGTGACATCAGTGTGTGCAGGGATGTGGGGAGATGACTGGTGGCTCCATGGAGCCTTCGTGACGTCAGGGTTTGCAGGACACGGGGACATGGACGGTGACATCATGGAGCCTTCATGACGTTGGTGGGCGCAGATATGGAGACACAGAAGGTGGCTTCATGGAGCCTTCGTGATGTCACTGTGCACGGGGTCAGGGATGGTGGCTTCATGGAACCTTCGCGACATCAGAGTGCGTGGGGACATGGGGACACAGACGGTGGCTTCGTGGAGCCTTTGTGATATTGGTGTGCACAGGGACGTGGACCTTGACCTCATGGAGCCTTCATGACATTGGTGTGCATGGAGACAGGGACACGGACACTGCAGTGGTGGTTTCATGGAGCCTTCAGGACGCTGGTGTTTTCGGTTTGCATGGGGACGCGGATGGTGACTTGGTGGAGCCTTCGTGTCTCGGTTTGCACGGAGACATGGATGGTGACATCACGGAGCCTTGCTGACATCGGTGTGTGCAGGGACATGGGGACACAGACGGCGCCCAGGGCACAGATCCAGGAAAGCAGATCTTTCCCAGCAGCCAAGGAATGAGCAGAGGGCTGGCTGCGCCGTGCCCAGGTCGGAGCTGCAGAGCTCCGGTTTCCACCCCACACCCCCGGAGGTTTGGGCTCTGGGCGCTGCCTCGCGCCGCGATAAGACACAAGCAAACAGGAAAGCAAACAGCACAGCTAACAGCACGCTCACCGCCGGGGCTGTTTGCAATCTGCAAAGGGCCCGAAGATAAGCACTGCGTTTCCTATCCGCAGAGCTGCGGGGAAAGCAGTGCCGAGGCGCACAGACAGCAGAGCTCGCTCCTCTGGCGCAGAGCATGCCGTGCCCTCATCCGACATCTCATGCCCACACCCTACATCTCGTGTCCTTGCCCTACATCTCATGCTCTCCCCCTACATCTCATGCCCTCCCCCTACAACTCGGTGTGACCCGCTGGCGATGTAAGCCCTCTCATCCAGCATAATCCCTGCAGAACACCCCGTCCTGGCTGGGACGAAAGGCAGCCTGGGAGCAATGCTTTGGGATCTCTGTGTTGGGGTTGCTCTTGGGTGAGTCCCAAATTATGGCTCAGCAGCTGCTGGGAAGGAAGGCCCATGCTGGGCCAAGTGTCCATCATGCAGAGGGTGCGGCCGGACACACAGGTGTGAGTGGGGCAGGAACACCGTGGGTTGGGGGTGGATGAGTTTACCATGGCAGGGCTGGACCTACATGATCTTTAAGGACCCTTCCAACCCAACCACCCAATGGTTTGTGACCTTTAAGGACCCTTCTGATCCAAACCATCCCATGGGTCTGTGACCTTTGAAGTCCCTTTGAACTCATCCATTCAGTGGCTCTATGCTCTTTAAAGGACCCTTCCAACCCAACCACTCAATGGCTCTGTGATCTTTAAGGACCCTTCCAACTCATCCATTCCATGGCCTCTAAGCTCTTCAAAGACCCTTTCAACCCAATCATCCCACGGCTCTGTGACCTTTTAGGACCCTTCCAACCCATCCATTCTACAGTTCCACAACTCCCTGATTTCCCAGCAGCTCCCAGCATTCTTCACTTTTCCCCCGTCGGGTTTTACGAGGACCCCACGGAAGGGTTCCGGGAGCATCTCCAGCCAACGACCGCATGAGGAAATCGTTCGGCGTCGGATGCACTGATGGGAGCCCAAAGCGGAGCCGTGCCCCCCCAGCCAAGAGGGGTCGGTCCCTTGGGGAGGACGAGAGGCGTGCGGGAAGGGAGCAGAAAGGCGGCATTGTCAGCTGCCTCCTCACGTGGTCCCCCTCCCATTCAGCACTAATGAGAAGCGATGAGCTGACCCGTGACCACCTCATCCTGCCAGCACGAGGCACAGGAGGGCTGCTCGCACCCCGCGGCCCACCAGGAGCCCCTCGGTCTGCGGGAGACCCCCACCCTGGTTGCAGAGGGGCACGAGCTCTCCCCATGGCGCCGTACCTGTCCCGTCCGGGGTGGACCTGACGAAGGAGGGCAGCATCTTGACGGAGGCGGTGGGGTTGGTGTCAGCACCCAGCCCCTTCTCCATCTCCTTGCGGAAGCGTTCGGACACCTCCTGCAGTGTGTCCTCGGAGAGCCGCATGTGGTACAGGTACTTGTCCACCTGTGGGGCACAGAGGGGCAGCAGGTGAGCAGTGGGGCTGGGGGACGTGGGGACAACGCCGCAGCTGGAGGGTGGGAGCAGATCACACACACCGGAGCACAAGGGGGATGTGCATGGAGAACTGCATCCCACACCTGGAGCCGCTTTGCAACTCAACCCTAAGGTGGTCCAAACGAAGTTGAACCCTACAGGTGGTCCAACAGGTGCTCAACCCTGCAGGTGGCCCAAGGGAAATCCAACCCTAAGGTGGCCAAAGAGACGTCCAGCCCCACAGTGGCCCAAGAGAAGTCTGACTCTACAGGTGGTCTAAGAGAAGCTCAGCCCCAGGTGGCCCAAGAGAAGCCCAAATCGAAGGTGGCCCAAGAGAAGCCCAGCCCTATATGTGGCCGAAATGAAGTTCAACCTACAGGTGGTCCAAAAGATGCTCAACCCCGCAGGTGGCCCAAGAGAAGTCCAAACCTAGGGTGGCCAAAGAGACGTCCAGCCCCACAGTGGCTCAAGACAAGTACGACTCCACAGGTGGCCCAAGAGAAGCTCAGCCCTACGGGTGGCCCCAAAGAAATCCAATTCTACAGGTGGCCCAAGGGAAGCCCAGCCCTACAGGCAGCCTAACAGAATCCCAGTCTCACAGGTGGCCAAAGCAAAGCCCAGAACCCCCACCTGCAGGCACCCAAACACACTGGCACGGCCCAGCTCACCCTCTGCCACCCCAAATTGGGTCCCGGGGTTGGATTCCCAGCTGTGGGGCTGGGAGTGACACCTCAGTCCGTGGGACCCAGTGCTCCCCAGGGGATGCTGGTGGTGAGGATCCCTGCGGGGCCCTGCAGGGATCACAGCCGGCAGCCGCTCGCCCCATTTACAGCATCGGAGCTCCTCGAAACGGAACGCCTCATCCCTGAGCTGGCTGCCAGCTCCCATCCGAGCGGGGCAGGGACGGACGGGCAGCGGGAGGCGTGCAGACAGACGGACGGCCAGGCCATGCCCTGGCCCCATGACCTTCCCTTACCGCTAATTAAAGGGCAGCGGCCAACTCAGAGGGAAACCCCACCCATGGGGCTCAGCTCACCTGTCTGCAGGCACGTACGGCTCCATCCCCCCGTGCCCCCCGCGCTACCTGCGGCGTCACGAGGCGCGGGGTCACCTTCCTGTAATCCCCAAAGCCCTTTTAAACCCGGGATCATCTTCTCCTCCAAACTCAGAGCCCATCCCGCCCGGCTCAGCCGGGTCAGAGCACCCAGCACCCACTTCCTCCCCCTTTTCCCCTCCCCCTCCCCATAGGAAGGGTGCTGATCTGCTTCCCCTTTTTTGTGTTATCTCCGGAGCTGCGCTGCCACCCCTCCCATCTCCAACCCCCCTTCCGCCCCCCCCCGGGGCCCCACAGTTGCAGAAGAAGCTGAGGCTGCGCCTTTCGGGGTGGATTCTTTCGCTTTTTGGCGTGGATTCTTTCGCTTTTTGGCACCGGGGAAAGACAAACAGCTCTTATGCATGAAAACCACGTCCGGGCCGGGCAGGCTTTAACCCTGAGCTGCACAGAACCCAAAGCACTGAGCGTGGGAAAACCCCCCCAAGCCCCCTCCCAGCTCTTATCCAACCCTGCACCCCACAGAACCCCGCAGCTTTGGGGAGCGCTGACCCCATTCTCCCATCCCGGAAGGTGACGAAGGCCACGCTGCCACCGTGACCCCGCAGCCCCACATCCTCACCACCCCACGTGTGCACGCTGTGACCCCACGGCGCAGCCCCCGTGACGCAGCCCGGAGTCACTTCCAGCCAGGCTGAGTCACCGCGTTCCTGCTTGGCCGGTTCCTCCTCCCCAGCCCTGCACCCATTTCTCGGCCCCATTCATCCATCCTCAGCCTCATCCATCCACCAATCCCCGCCTGGCCCCACTGACCCTTCCTCAGCCCCACTCCCCATTCCTCAGCTCCATCCATCCATCCATCAATCCTTCCTTGGCTCCGCTCATCCTTCCTCGGCCCCATTCATTCCTCCTTGGCCCCACTCACCCCTCTCCAGCCCCATCCATCCTTCATCAGCTCCACTCACCCATCCTCAGCCCCACTCACCCATCCTCAGCCCCACTCACCATTCTTCAGCCCCACTCACCATTCTTCAGCCCCACTCACCCATCCATCCTTCCTTGGCCCCATTCACCCCTCTTCAGCCCCACTCATCATTTCTCAGCCCCACTCACCCTACCTTGGCCCCATCCATCCATCCTCAGCCCCAGCCATCCACCCATCCCTGCTTGGCCTCACTGACCCTTCCTCAGCCCCTCTCACCCTTCTTCAGCCCCATCCATCCTTCCTCAGCCCCACTAACCCATCCTCAGCCCCACCCACCCATCCATCCTCAGCTCCATCCATCCATCCATCCATCCATCCATCCATCCATCCATCCATCCATCCTTCCTTCCTTCCTTCCTTCCTCAGCCCCATCCATCCCTCCTCAGCCCCACTCACCCATCCATCCCTTATCAGCCCCATTCACCCCTTACCAGCCCCACTCCCCATTCCTCAGCCCCATCCATCCATCCATCCATCCATCCATCCATCCATCCATCCATCCATCCATCCATCTTTCCTTGGCTCCACTCATTCTCCAGCCCCATTCACCCCTCCTTGGCCCCACTCACCATCCCCAGCCCTACCCACCCATCCCTGCCCCCATCCTCAGCCCCACTCATCATCCGCAGGGGATGCTCTTTAAATCTGCCCCCCAAATCCCTAAAGGCGATGGAAGGAGAAATCTGTCTGTGTCTGTCTGTCTGTCTGTTCTGTCTTTCCCACTGCTGGGATGAGGAGGGGCCGTTCCCAGGACCCCGCAGTCACACAGCCCCTACTGGGAGGGTGGAGAATGAAGAAAAGTACGGGGGAAGAAGGAAAGCTGACCGCCCCAGTGTTTGTGCTGGAGTCGTGAAATCCCCGCTGCTGGCTGTCAGCCACCCCGCTGTCACCTCGACTGAGTCACCCCACTGTCACTTACCCCACTGTCAGCCACCCCACTGCCATCCCATTATGACCCCACTGCCCTCCCAGTTACCCCACTGCCCTCCCAGTTACCCCACTGCCATCCCATTGTTTCCCCGCTGCCCCCAGGACCCGATGAATCCCACAGGAGCTCAATGAGGGGCACATGGGGCCGCCTCCACCCCCCCCTTCTCGTGCAGGCTGTGGGTTTTGGGTTCTGTTCCACCTTTGGGGCTGGGAGGGCATTTCGGGTTGCCCCCCCCCGGTCTGAAAACGCGACCAAACGGAACGGAACCAGCCCGCAAAGCCCGCATTTCCCGCCCCATCGGATCCCCTACAGCGCAGCTCCGCCGTGCGCTGCCGACCCCCCCCAGCCCCAAACACCGACCCCCCCCCCCCAAAACACCGCTTCCAGCCCCGCGCCCCCCCGGCACCCCGCCGCCCCACAACCGGACGGAGCCGCACCGCAACGGCAGCGCCTCCGGACCCCCCCTCCTCCTTCTCCCCCCCCTCCCGGCGTTACACAACCCTCTCCACGTGCCCCCCCCGCCACCCCCCCCATTCGGAGCTCCTCGGGCACTTTCGGCACTTTTTTTTTTCTTCCCCCCCCAACCCCCCCCGGCGCCTTTTCTTCACTTCCTACCGAGCTCAGCCAGCGTGGCGCTCCGCTCTCCTCCCCATCTTTGCCCCCCCCGCACCCCCCATAGGACCCCATAGGAGCCCATAGGACCCCCATCCCCCCCGCCCCGCATCCACCACGCGATGCTCCGTCCGAACAAAGAAGCCGCGCTCAGCCCAGGCGCCGCTCCGTTCCCCGAATCCCACCGCTTTCGCCCCCTCCATCCCGCGGGACCCCCCCGGCCCGGTCCGGTCCCCCCCCGCCCGCGGGGCCACGCAGGGACACGCGGGGCACGTCCCGCACGGCGGCAGCGCTCAGCCCGCCCACGGCCACGCGGGGACAGCGCCGGCGCCGCCGCTCTTTTTTCCGCCTTTCTTCCTTTTTTCTTCCATTTCTTCCTCTTTTATCTTCATTTTTATCGCCCCTTCCCCCCGTTTTTACTTTCATTTTCTTTTTTCTATTTTTTTCTCCTTTTTTTGCCCCTTTTCCCCCTTTTTTTTTCCTTTTTCCATTTTTTCTCCTTCCTCTTTTTCCTTCTCTTTTTTCTCCCTTTTTTCCCCTCTCCCTTTTTTCACCTTTTCCTTTTCTTCCCCCACTTTGTTTTCACTTTTTTCCTTTCCCCCTTTCCCCTTCCCTCTTCTCCCCTTCCCACTTTTCCCCTTCCCACGTTTCCATTTTTCCCCACTTCCCTCCTTTCTCTCCCCCTTCCTCCCTCTTCCCCCTTCCTTCTTTTCACCTTTCCACTCCTCCCCTCTTCCGACACCCCCTCCCCTTTTCACCTCTCCATTCCTCCCCCCGCTTCGCCCCCCAGTTCCAACTCCCCGCTCCCCCCGCCCACCTTCTGCGCCTGGTCATGGTTGAGCTCCGTGAAGAAGTACGCGAGCAGATGGGACGCGATCATGTCGGCGGTGCGGTGCGGAGCGGTGCGGAGCGGTGCGGTGCGCCGATCCCGCCCGTCGCGCTGAGCCTCATTGAGGAGTTCCCCGGCCCCCCCCCCGCCCCCCACCCCGTGACGCCACGCCGATCCCGCTCCTCCATTGGAGGAACAAAGAGGGTGTGGGACCCCCCCGAGGGACGGAGCGCCGCTAGGGGGCGCTGTAAGAGCGTGGGGAGTGGGGGGGTATGGGGGGGTGTATGGGGGCTATCTGTGGGGTGGGGGTGTATATGGGGTGGGGGAGTTGGGGGGGTGTATGGGG
This sequence comes from Meleagris gallopavo, assembly GCF_905368555.1. Classification (NCBI taxonomy): domain Eukaryota; kingdom Metazoa; phylum Chordata; class Aves; order Galliformes; family Phasianidae; genus Meleagris; species Meleagris gallopavo. Next base: position 3,529,985 of record NC_139427.1, read on the forward strand.
TGGGGGTGTGTATGGGGTGGGTGTAGGGGGGCTGTCTATGGGGTGGGGGGGTGTGTATGGGGGGTGTGTATGGGGTGGGGTGGGGGTGTGTGTAGGGGGGCTGTCTATGGGGTGGGACCGCGTATGGGGTGGGGGAGTGGGGGGGATGTATGGGGTGGGGGTGTGTGCATGGGAGGTGTGTATGGGGTGGGGGTGTGTATGGGGTGGGGGTGTGTATGGGGTGGGTGTAGGGGGGCTGTCTGTCTATGGGGTGGGGGTGTGTGTATGGGGGGTGTGTATGGGGTGGGGTGGGGGTGTGTGTAGGGGGCTGTCTATGGGTTGGGACCGCATATGAGGTGGGGGAGTGGGGGGATGTATGGGGTGGGGGTGTGTGCATGGGGGGTGTGTATGGGGTGGGGGTGTGGGGTTGGGGGGTGTGGGATGGGTGAGGTGGGGATGTGTGTGTAGGGGGTGTGTATGGGGTGGGGGGCTGTAGGGAGCTGTCTATGGGGTGGGGGCATGTGTGGGGTGGGGGAGTAGGGGGGGTGTGTATGGGGTGGGAGTGTGTGAAGGGAGACTACGGGATGGGGGGGTGGGGGCGTGTATGGGATGGGGTGGGGGTGTATGTAGGGGGGCTATCTATGGGATGTGGGCGTATATGGGGTGGGGGAGAGGGGGTGTGTATGGGATGGGAGTGTGTGTGTGTATGGGATGAGGGTGTGCGCATGGGAGGTGCGTATAGGGTGGGGGGTGTGGAGGGGACCTGTCTATGGGGTGGGGGCGTATATGGGGTGAGGGAGTGGGGGGTGTATATGGGATGGAGTGGTGTGTATGGGGTGGGGTGGGGGTGTGTGTAGGGGGTGTGTGTGTGGGGTGGAGGTGTGTATAGGGTGGGGGTGTAGGGTTGGGGGATATATATGGGGGTGTGTATGTGGTGGGGGGTTGGGTGTGTGTGTGTATGGGATGGGGGTGTGTGTAGGGGGGCTATCTATGGGTGGGGGTGTATATGGGGTGGAGGGTTGGGGGGGTATGGGGCAGAGGTGTGAGGGGTGGGTGGGTGGGGTGGGATGAGTGGGGTGGGGGTGTGTGTAGGGGGCTATCTATGGGGTATATGGGGTGGGGGAGTGGGGGGTGTGTATGGGATGGGGTGGTGTGCATGGGGGGTGTGTATGGGATGGGGGTGTATGTGGGGGGTGTGTATGGGGTGGGGGTGTATATGGGGGTGTGTATGGGGTGGGGATGTATGTGGGGGGGTGTATGGGGGGGGTCGGGGTGTGTGTAGGGGGTGGGGGTGTGCGTATGTGGTGGGGGGTGTAGGGGGCTGTCTATGGGATGGGGGTGTATATGGGGTGGAGGGTTGTGGGGTGTATGGGGTGGAGGTGTGTGGGATGGGTGGGGTGGGGGGGGGGTGTAGAGGGTGTGTGTATGGGGTCGGGGGGTGCATAGGGGGGCTATCTATATGTTAGGGGTGTATATGGGATGGGGGGTTGTGGGGTGTGTATGGGATGGGAGTGTGGGGTGGGGGGTGTGTATGGGAGGGAGTGGGGGGGTGTATGGGATCGGGGTGTATGTAGGGGGGCTATCTATGGGGTGGGGGTTTATATGGGGGGGGAGCTGGGGGGGTGTGTGTATGGGGTGGGGTGTGTGTATGGGGGGTGGGGGTATGGGGTTAGGGGGCTGTGGGATGGGTGGGGTGGGGGTGTGTGTATAGGGGGTATGTATGGGGTGGGGGTGTGTGTGGGGTGTGGGGTGGGGTATGTATGGGATGGAAGTTGTGTAGGGGGACTATCTATGGGGTGGGGGTGCTTATAGGGTGGGAGACTGGGGGGTGTGTATGGGATGGGGGTGTGTGCAGGAGGGTGTCTATGGGGTGGGAGTAGGGGGCTGGGGGGCTGTGAGATGGATGGGGTGGGGGTGTGTGTAGGGGATGTGTGTTGGGGGTGGGGGTGTATTGGGTGCTGGGGGTTTATGGGGTGGGAGCGTATGGGATGCGGGGGGTGTATATGGGGTAGGGATGTATGGGGTGGGTGTGCATAGGGGCGGGGGGTGTATGGGGTGGGGGGCGTATATGGGGTGGGGGTGGGATGTACATGGGACAAAGATGTGCCTATGGGGTGGGCACAGACGAGGTGGGCTTCTATGGGGTGAGCGCTTTGGGATGGGAGGAGGTGTACGGGGTGGGGGGAGGGGATGTCTACAGGGATGGGGTGGATGGGATGGGAGGAGGGGGGGGGGGGTAGGGGGGCACGTGTCCGCACACAGCACCCCGCATCGCCCGCCCCACAGCCCCGTGTGCCGTCACATGGCCCTCAATGTGCAGCACTGCGTGCTCAGCCAGCCGTGTGCACCCGTCAGACCCCATCAGCCGTCACCCCACAGCACAGCTCGGAGCTCTGGGGAGCCCCAGATCCCAAAACCCATCCGCTCCCACCCCAATGCTGCCCCATAAGTGGGTGCCTGAGGCCGCGGTGGGATTTGGGGGCTCTCTGTGTCCCCGTGGTCCCGTTGGTTCGTCCTTTGGGCTTGGGGTCCTCGCTGCTTTTTGGGGTGCGGATGCTGTGGGGTGTTTGTATGGGGTCGGGGGGAGTGGGAGGGGATGGGGGAATGAAGGGGGTGGGGGGGAGGGAAATGGGAATAAAGGGAAATGGGGGGAACGGGGGAGGAGGGAGAAAGGAAGGAATAAGGAGTGGAAAATTGGAGGGGAAATGGGAAATGGGAAATAAAGGGGGGAAATGGAGAGGAAGGACCAAACCCTCAGGAATGTTCCCAAATGCTGGAAGGATTCCAACCCTCTGGCATCCCACAGTGTATCCCTATGGGTCTGGAGGTCCCCTATGGGTCTGGGGGTCCCTATGGGTCCGGGGGTCCCCTTATGGATTTTCGGGTGCCTTAAGGATTTGGGTGCCTTATGGATCTGGAGGTCCTTCATGGATCCAGGTTTCCATTATGGATTCGGGGGTCCCATGGATCTGGGGATCCCTTATGGACCTGGGGGGTCTGCATGGATTTGGGGGTCCCTATGGCTCTGGGAGTCCCTTATGGCTCTGCACATACCCTATGGGTTTGGGGGTCCCCATGGATCTGGGGAGTCCCTTATGGCTCTCGGGGTCCCTATGGCTCTGGAGATGCCCTATGGATTTGGGGAATCCCTATAATTTGGAGGGTCCCTACGGCTCCGTAGTTGCCTATGAATCAGCAGAGTCCCTATAGATTTGGGGGGTCTCTATGCCTCTGGAGATGCCCCATGGATCTGGGGGATCCCTTATGGGTTTGGGGGGGTCCCTATGGCTCTGGGGATGCAGGAACGCAGCACCACAGAGCAATGGCCATCAATGGAGCAACACGGGGGGGAGAAATGTGAGACCCACAGAGCGACAGCTGCTTCTTCCCCGTTCTGATCTCCACCCAAAGTCACTGCAAACCATAACGGGAAACGCTGCTTCCTTCCCAGAAAGCCCCAAAGATCGGCACCCGCGCTCTGCTGGCCATCAGCAGTGCCTCCCCACCTCCCCCCCAGCCACGTGCCTTCCCGGAATCCACTTGAAGGGCATGAAGTGTTGTGCAGAACTGCCCCCACGCAGCAGCTGTCCCTCCTTCCGCCAATTATTTGGTGTTATCAGTTCGTTGCATGGTGTCTGGAATCCCCTTCCCCACCACTTCCAATAGGAGGGAGCGTCCCTCACACTGAGCCCAAAGTGAAGAAGTCCCTGCAGATGTGGGGCACGGCCCCTTACCTGCACGCTGCCCGTCCCACTTGCCACCCATTCGGCTGTTGTCCCCATCTCAGTGGTCATCGTCTCCATCTGGCCGGTCATGGTCTCCATCTCAGTCCCATTGGTCACCGTCCCCATCCCAGTGGTCACTGACCCCATCCTGGCGGTCATCGTTCCAGTCTTGGTGGCCGTCATCCCCCTTTCAGTGGTCATCATCTCCATCTGGCTGGTCATGGTCTCAATCTCAGTGGTCGCTGTCCCCATCCCAGTCCCAGTGGTCGCTGTCCCAGTCTTGGTGGCCATCGCCCCCCTTTCAGCGGTCATCGTCTCCATCTGCTTGGTCACCGACTCCCGCTTGGTGGCCATCGCCCCATTCCCAGTGGTTGTCGTCTCCATCTCAGCGCTCATCATCCCAGCCTCGGTGCTCACTGTCCCCATCTGGGTGTTCACCCCCATCTCGTTGCTCACTGTCCCCATCTCGGTGCTCATCGTCCCCATCTCGGTGGCACTTTTTGGCTCTTTTGCCGTCAGCGTGGCTGCTTTATGGCAGCTGGCGGGCGACCATTGGCTAGGCACGGCAGGGATAAGACAGGATTGTAGCTGGGCACGGCTCTAATCCCCAGAACCGTGGGACGGGGCTGCAGGACAGCAGAGATCCCACGCTGCACGTGGGTCGGGGTCCTTTGGGGCAGCGCTGCCGCAGCTCTACGGGCAGCCGTGCTGCAGAGGGCTGACGTTGCTTTTCACGGCCAGCGGTTGGATGACGAATCCAACCCCCATCTCCTTTCCTTTCTTTTTAATGTTGAGATGCTACCTGCCCCGGGGGGGGACACGCGGCCGCCATCCCCACACCCCGTCCCTACGTGACCGCAGCCACGCGCGGCTCCGGAAGAGGAGCTGTGAGCAAAGAGGTTTATTGCGGATGGTTCCTTAATTCCATCAGACGGGATTAACGAGGCGGGAGGGCAGCGCCAGAAGGAATCTCTTCCCCACCGTAACCCCGTGAGGTTCCCCAGCCCGGCCACGCAGAGGGAAGGGAAAGGCAGAAATCGGCTTCTGGCGCAGGCAGGGCTCAGGCGCGGAGCTTAAAGCCGGCTCTCAATCCTGCTGTCTGCTCCGAGCGCGGCACCTTCCCTCTGCCAGGTGCTGTATGGTCCCATCCGACCCCATTCCCTCCCCATTCCCATTCATCCCCATCCCTGTCCCATCCCCTCCCATCCTTGCCCTCATTCCCATCCTATCCCGTCTCCATCTTCACCCCCGCCTCCATCCCCATTCCTGTCCCCATCCTCATCTCTATCCTCACCCATCTCCATCCCTCTCTCTACCTCCATCCCCATCCCCATCCTTATCCCACTTCCACTCCACCCCCATTCCTGCCCCCATACCATCCCATACTCGTTCCCCCTGCCCTAATCCTCACCCCCATCCACCTTCATCCCTCTGTCCCCACCCCTGTCACTATCCTCATCCCAAATCCCATCCTCATCCCATTCCATCCCATCCCTTTCCCATTCCCATCCCTGTCACTATCCTCATCCCCATTCCATCCCTCTCTCATTCCTATTCCCATCCCATCCTCATTGCATGCCCATTGCATCCTATCCTCATCCCAAATCCCATCCCATCCCATCCCATCCCCATCCCATTCCCATCCCTGTTTCAATTCTCATCCCATCCCATCCCATCCCATCCCATCCCCATCCCATTCCCATCCCTGTTTCAATTCTCTTCCCATCCCATCCCATCCCATCCCATCCCCATCCCATTCCCATCCCTGTTTCAATTCTCATCCCATCCCATCCCATCCCATCCCATCCCATCCCCATCCCATTCCCATCCCTGCTTCAATTCTCATCCCATCCCATCCCCATCCCCATCCCCATCCCATTTCTGTCCCCATCCTACCCTCACTGTGTGCCCATTCCATCCCATCCCCAGCCCAGATCTCATCCCCATCCCATTCTCATCCCATCCCCATTCCTGTCCCCACCCTATCCCATACCCATTCTCATTCCCTCCCCCATCCATTCCCAATTCTCTGTCCCTTCCATCCCCATCCCAACCCATCACCACTGCCATCCCATCCCACCTCGTCCCCATCCCATACATCCCACCACCACCATCACCCTCAGCCCAACAGCAGCATGGCTTTCTCCCAGCCATGTTACCCTACAGAAATGCCCTATAATATCTCCCAGACCCAGAGCAGAGCCCTGGTCCCGCTAACTCCAAACAACCCTATTGCTCCTGTAGGGGAATCTCACCCCGCTGCCTGGCCACACCACTCCCATCACATCTGCGTGGAAGACACTGGGGGAAGACATCGGTGTGGGGTTTGGGGACTGAATGTCCTTTGGGTTTCCGGGATTGCCTGTTCCCCGCAGGCGATATCCGCCAAGATAAGGATTTATGGCACCAGAGAGAGTTTTATGGCCCTAATGGCAGAGAAGGCTTTGAAGGCAGCACGCTCCACCTGCACAGTGGGCAAAGTTCTCATTTCTGCCCTATTACACACACACGGTTTCCCCCCATCCCAAAGCCTGGATGTGAACATCCCCATTGGGCCACATCCCAACGGGAACGAGGGACGAACCCATAGATCTGAGGGATGAACCCGTAGATCTGAGGGATGAATGAGGGATGAACCCACCCCATAGATCTGAGGGGTTCTTGCTGGGCCAGCGTGCCAAACCCGCAGATATCCATCTGGTTTAGGATCTATATGGCCGGCCCCCAAAGCACAGCATCTCTGGGGGTGATTCCTACGGGGTCAGCACCACCAGCAGAAGGTGGAGGAGCAAACCCTGCACCATAGTGGGACTTTGGGGTTTGCTAATGGGATTTGGTTCGTCACGCAGCCCATAATTACCCCTCACAATGCTTTGGTGGGTCTGCCCCCATCCCAAAGCAGAGGACCTTATGGGATGCCACTCAGTGGGGTGGGTGCTGAGCTCAGGGTGCAGACGGAGGAGGCGGATCCCTCAGATCGACGCCTGTAGGATCGCACAGGATCCAGCCGACCCCATTGGGATGGAGCTCTTCCAACAGCCTCATGTGACACTTGGGGACACGCCAGGCTCATCGAGTGTCAGCGGCTCTGGAATGGGGCCGCCCCACAGAGCTGCCCTTCCCCCCGACCTTCCTGGAAAGGGAAATCGGAGAGCGCGGATGATTTTCCAGTCCCGTGATTAATGGGATACGTCAGAGCCCAGCGGGGCGGGGTGGGGATGCACGTGTCCCCAAAAGCCAATTCCCCATAACCATGACCCCAATAACTGCAATATCTTTGAATCCCCAAACCAACAACTACGACCCCATTAACTGTAATCCCAAGAACCGCAAAACCCCAAAACCATGCCTCCAGATCCCAATATCCAGTACCCCCAGTAACCTATAACCAAAATCTGTGACTCCATTAACTGCCACCCCCCAGTAACCATGACCCCAATAACCAATAACCCCCCTAAAACAACGCACCCAATCACCAGGACCCCAATAACGGATACCCCAATCGCTATGACCCCCCAAAACCATGACTCCACTGACTGTGACCCCAATAACTACCACCCCAATAACCTACCCCCCAATATCTGTGACTCTAATAACTCTTATCACCAATAACCATGACCCCAATAACCAATAGCCCCAGAGACCACGACCCCAAAACAAAACCCTCAATAACCACGACCCCAATCGCCGATACACCCCAAAACCAAGACTCCAATCACCGTGACCCCAATAACCTACAGCCCCCCAATATCTGTGACTTCGATAACTGATACCCCCAATAACCATGACCCTGATAACTGACGACCCCCCCAAAACAATACCCTCAATGGCCATGATCCCAATAACCACAACCCCAATAACAAAACCCCCAATAGCCCCCCCAAAACCATCACTCCAACAACTGTGACCCCAATAACCAATACCCCCAATCACCATGACCCCAATAACCACGACCCCAATATCCGTGACCCCAATAACTGATACCCCCGATCACCACGACCCCAATAACCAATAACCCCAATATGTGTGACCCTGATAACTGATACCCCAATAACCACGACCCCAACAACTGATAACACCCCAAAACAATGCCCTCAATAACCATGATCCCAATCACTGTAATCCCAAAAACCACGACCCCAAAAAGCAATACCCTCGATAACCGATACCCTCAATCGCTACGACCCCAATAGCAGCCCTGTTTTTTAAGGATTAAAGGGAATTTCCCCCATTTCCCGGCAGCTGTAGGGTTCAGCAGCGGCTGTGGGGTCACACTGCCACCTACCGAAACCTCTCGCCCTATTAATGCCACTCGGACTATTCAGCATCCCATAATAGCAGGGACGCTGAGCCTCCAAACCCCACTCCTCCCTTCTGGGCTGCCCGATTCACCACGAGGTCCCTCTTTTAGGGGATGCTTTTGGGGGATGCTTTGGGGTCAACAGCTTAGGGCTGTTTTGGGGACAGCACCACTTTTTGGCTGTTTTCTCAAGGGCCAAACACCCCTTCTTTAGAAAGAACCCCAATAACTGAAAACCTCAATAACTGGGATGCCCCACCCCAAAAAAATAAACCAATAAACCCAACAACCATCACCCCAATAACTGATAATTCCAATAACCCCAACCACTATGACCCCAATAACTGATAACCCCAACAATCATCACCCCAATAACTGATAATTCCAATAACCCCAATCACTATGACCCCAATAACTGATAACCCCAACAACCATCACCCCAATAACTGATAATTCCAATAACCCCAACCACTATGACCCCAATAACTGATAACCCCAACAACCATCACCCCAATAACTGATAATTCCAATAACCCCAACAACCATGACCCCAATAACTGATAACCCCAACCTCTACAACCTCCAATAACTGATAACCCCAATAACTGATAACCCCAATAACCCCAATAACCGATAACCCCAATAACCCCAAAAATCAATAGACCCAGTAACTGAAAACTCCAACCACCGTGAGCCCACTAACTGTAATCCCAACCACTACGACCCCAATAACCGTGACTGCAGTAACTGATAACCCCACCGATACCCCAATACCTGATAACCCCAATAATCATGACCCCAATAACCAGTAACCCCATACCCATGACCTCCAATAGCTGATAACCCCAATAACCGATACCCTCCATACCCAATAGCCCCAATAATAACGACCCCAAAAACAGACAACCTCAATAACTGCTATCCCCAATGACCACGACCCCAATAACCAGTAACCCTAATAACTGATCACCCCGATAACGCCAACAACCGACAGCCCCAAAACCTGGTAACCCAAAAGACCAGAGACCCCAATACCCACCACTGATAACCCCAACAACTACAACCCCAACAACAACTGCAAGAACTGACAACCCCAATACCCATGACCCCAAAAACAGATGCCCCCAATAACTGATACCCCCAACAACCACGACCCCAATAACCACGACCCCAATATCCATGACCCCAATAACCACCACGCCATTAACCAGTAGCACCAATACCTGATCACCCCAATACCTGTGACCTCCAATAACTGATAACCCCAATAACCAACACCCCCCAAACTCCATAACCCCAATAACCGATACCCTCAGTAACCATGACCCCAATAACCAGTAGCCCTACCACTGATGATCCCATAACTATGACCTCCAATTGCTGATTCCCCCAATAACCATGACCCCAAAGACAGATACCTCCAATAACAAATACCCCAAATAACTGAGACCCCAAATAACCCCAATAACTATGACCTCCAGTAACTGATACCCCAATACCCATGACCCCAAAACAGACACCCCCAATAACTGATATCCCCCAGTGACCCTGACCCCAATAACCCCAATAACCCCAATGACCACAGCCTCCAATAACTGATAACCCCAACAACAATCCCCCAAACCACAACTGCAATAAATGATAACCCCAAAAACCGGCACCCCAATACCTAGTAGCCCCAATTCCCAAAAACCTAATGACCCCCAAAACCAGATACCCCCAATAACTGATACTCCTAATTATCATAACCCCAATAACCCCAATAACTGATCACCCCAGTAACTATGACCTCAATACCCACGACCCCAAAACCAGATACCCCTAATAACTGATACCCCAATAATCATGACCTCCAATAACGGATGCGCCCCATAACCACGATCCCAAAACCAGATATCTCCAACAACCGATATCCCCAATCCCATGACCCCAAAATCAGATACCCCCAGTAACCCCAAAGCTTAAAGCCCCAAATAGGAAAGCTTTGGGGTCAGAGTTCACCCTGGAGTTTGGTGTCGGGGGTTTGAGGTCAGGGTTCTGGGTATTGGTTATTGGGTTCAGGGGTATCGGTTATTGGGGTCATGGTTATTGGGGGTGTCAGTTATTGGGGTCATGGTTATTGGGGGTGTCAGTTACTGGGGTCATGGTTGTTGGGGGTATCGGTTATTGGGGTCATGGTTATTGGGGGTGTCAGTTATTGGGGTCATGGTTGTTGGGGGTATCGGTTATTGGGGTCATGGTTATTGGGGGTGTCAGTTATTGGGGTCATGGTTGTTGGGGTTATCGGTTATTGGGGTCATGGTTGTTGGGGGGTATTGCTTTTGGGGGGTTAATGGGGTCATGGTGATTGGGGGTATCAGTTATTGGGGTCATGGTGATTGGGGGGTGTCAGTTATTGGGGTCATGGTTGTTGGGGATATCGGTTATTGGGGTCATGGTTGTTGGGGGGTATTGCTTTTGGGGGGTTAATGGGGTCATGGTGATTGGGGTGTCAGTTATTGGGGTCATGGTGATTGGGGGATGTCAGTTATTGGAGACACAGATATTGGGGTCAAGGCTTGCCCTTGAGTTTCGGGCTTGTCCTTGGGGTTTGGGATCAGCGTTGATTTGGGATCAGGATCACCCTGCCTCCCGGGCTCGTTTTAGGGCTGAGATCCAGATGGAGCAGAGTGGTGCAGCCCCTAACGAGCACTAATTAGGGGAAAGGGCGCTGCTCGTTAGCCCCAGCTGGGCACCAGGTGCAACCCCCATTAGGCCGGGGGAATTTAAGGGGCTTTTGGAGGCTCTTTTTAGGGTTTTCTCTAGAAGCTGCCCTGCCTGCTGGTTCTGACCCTACAGCTCGGTTATGGGGGAGCAGCGGGGTGCTGTGGGGGTGCTGCTGCCCACCCCTCCCCCCGAGGTGCTGGGTGTGGTGCTGAGCCAGCAGCACGGCCCCCTGCCCCACGCAGCCCCCATCGCCCGCCTGCGCCGCGACCCCAATGGGGGCTATAGGGCCGTGGGGGACCCCCAGGGGGTCCTGGAACGGCGGCGGGTGGCCAATGCCAAAGAACGGGAGAGGGTGAGGGACCCCATAGGGACCCCAAATAGGGTGGGGGGGTTTGGGGGGGGTTGGAGGGTGTTGGGCTGATGTGTTGTGGGGTTTGGGTTTTCCATCTCATTTGGGGCGAGTGTGGGGTCAGGTGGCCCACAGTTATGGGGGTTGGTGGGGATTCGTGGTTCTTGGGGTCGTGGTTATGGGGGTCTGCAGTTAATGGGGCTCATGGTTCTTGGGGCCCACAGCTTTTAGGGGCTTAGAGTCACTGCGAGTTATGGGTTTGGGGGCTCCCAGCCATTTGGGGTTGGGGTTCTTGGGGTCTGTGGTTCTTGCGAGTTGTGGCTTGGAGAGCTTGTTATGGGGTCAGGGTTCTTGGGGTCTGCATTTACTGGGGTCTGTGGGTATTTGGGGTCAGGGTTTTTGGGTTCGAGGTTCTTGGGGTCTACAGTTATTTGGGGTTGGAGTCACTGGCAGTTGTGGCTTTAAGGGCTCGCAGTTATCAGGGCCTCAGGGTTCCTGGGGGTTTGGGGTCAGGGTTCTGGGGTCAATGCTGATGTGAGGTTGGGGTTTACCCTGGGTTTTGGGATCAGAGCTGGTTTGGGGTTGGGATTTACCCTGCAGTTTGGGGTTGGGGTTCTGGGGTTTGGGGTCAGGGTTTGCCTTTGGCTTTTGGGATCAGCATTGATTTGAGTTCTGGGCTGTTTTGGGATTTTGGGATCAATGTTGATTTGGGATCAGGGTTCACCCTGGGCTTTGGGGTCAGTGTTGATTTTGGGGTTGGGGTTTGCCCTGGGGTTTGGGATCAGGGTTTATCCTTGGCCTTTTGGGCTGGAATTTCTGGTTTGGGGCCAGTATTGATGTGAGGTCAGGGCTGATTTGGGGTCAGAGTGTGCATTGGGGTTTGAGTCGAGGTTTGCTCTTGGGGTCTGGCTTCTGGGGTCAGGGCTGATTTGGGGTCAGGATGCACCTTGAGTTCTGGGGTCTGAGTTCTGGGCTTGCCCTGGGGCTTTGGGGTCAACACTGATATGAGATTGGGGTTTACCTGTGCTTTGGGGTCAGTGCAGATGTTGGGGTTCTGGGATTTGGGGTCAGGATTTGCCCTTGGCTTTTATCATAGCTGCTTTGGGGTAAGGATTTGCCCAGGTGTTTGGGGTCCATGCTGATTTGAGGTCATGGCCTGCCCTGGGGTTTGGGGTCAGGGCGGGTTTGGGGTCAGAATATGCACTGGGTTTTGGGTCAGGGTTTGACACTGGCGTCTGGGTTCTGGGCTGCTCCTGGGCTTTGGGGTCAGTGCTGATTTGGGACCGGGGTTCCCCCTGTGCTTTGGAGTTTGGGGCTGCTTTTGGGGTGGGATTTGGGGCAACGCTGATGCGGGTTGGGGTCTCTCCCCATTACAGATCAGGAATCTCAACAGCGGATTCTCAGCCCTGAAGGCTTTGGTTCCTTTGATGCCCCAGGACCGCAAACCCAGCAAAGCCGACACCCTGCGGGCAGCTGCCGAATACATCCGCCTGCTGCGGGCTGTGCTGCGGGACGCGGGGGGGCCGCAGGTACCCCCACCCCAAAAACCCCAGGGGGGGGGGGGTCCTAAAGGGAGAATTTGGGGGCTGCGTTGTGTCGTTGTGCAGCCCCTGAATGACCCCGTTCTGATTTTTTATTTTATTTTATTTTATTTTTTATTTTGGGGTGAAAAGCTTTAAATTTTTGGCAGGACGGAGCGGGGGGCGGCAGCCAGGAGGTGACCCCGGGGGGGGGCGGTTGGCCCCCGTGTGCCCCCCAACCGCATCCGTGGGGCTCCCAGCCCTGTGTGGGGCGGCTGCAGGCGGTGAGTTGGGATGTGGGGGTGAACCTGGGTGGTTGTTGTTATTATTTTTTTTTTTGGAGGGGGGGGGCATCACACACGGGGTGCCTCAAATCAGCCCCCCTCCCCCCCCCCCCCCAAAAAAAAAACCCCAAAACCTTTGGTTGAGAAATATTCTCTCTTTTCCAGACGCTTCCTGCTCATCCCTAAGAGAATTAATGAAGATTTGGGGGGGGATGGGGATGGGGGGGGGGGGACCCGAGTGATGCTGACGGCCCAGCGCTGATTTCGGTGCCCCCCAGACCAGAATTGATTTTCCCCCCTCTTCCCCCCCCCCCCCGTATTGATGCTATGAAGCTCCGCGTCCCCGTTGTGCTGTTCGGGGGAGGGGGGGGGGGGGGTGGGAGGGGTCGGAGGGAGGCGGTGCCTTTAATTGCTCATTAAAGCGTAATTAGGCTCCGGCACCTGCGCTGCGCCCCAGGTGGGTGCGCTTATTAAAGGTGCACTGAATTAATGAGGTTTGGTTTTTTTTTTTTTGGGGGGTGGGGGGGGAATTGGGTTCGCCCACTCGCAGGTGGGGGCGATGGGATGATGGGGGGGGGGGGGGGTGATGCTCTGTGGGGCTGAGCCGGCAGGGGGAGCTCCGGGAGTGGGGAGGGGCTCTTTGTCATCGCCGAGTGGGGCTCGGAGGGGGGGGAGGCTTGAAGGGGGTGGGGTGGGGGGGGGCACAGAACCACGCGTGTCCCCGTCGGGCGCTGTCACGTGTGGGAGATGCGCTGAGAGGTGGGTGCGGGTGGGGGGGGGAGGAGGGGGGGGATGCACCTGCTGGGCATCACGCTGTATAACGATAATGGGATGGGGGGCGCGAGGAGGGGATGTTGGGGGGGATGAATGGGGGGGGGGGGTGTCACCTGTATTCGCCTCCCCCTGTTCTTCCCCCTCTTTCCCCCCCCTCAAATATCTCAATTCTTTTGTTTGCATCCCAGTCTGGGTGGGGGGAGGGGAGCGCATCCCACCCCCGGCTTCATCCTAATGCACAAACAGGGAATGTTTTCCCCCCACCCCTCCCCCATCTTTTTTTTTTTCCCCCCATCCATCGCGTTGTGGGGCTGTAGGGCCGTGTCGCCCCCTTCCCCCCCCTCGCCTCCCCGATAGGGAATCGCCCTTTTTCCATTCCTCCCCCCCCTCCATCCATCCATCAGCCAGCGCTGCGCTCTGCGGTGCCGCAGAGGGGTTGGGTGTGGTGAGGGGGGGGGGGGGCGGCCCGCCCCATAATATCCCAACACCCCCCCCCTCCCCAATTCGGCTTTAATGCTGGGGGGGGCACTGAGCTGCTCCCATTATTACTACCATAGGAACAGCTGTGGGTCACCGCTTGCTGCAGGTGGGTGATATTTGGGGGGGGGAGAGGGGGGGTGCATGAGGGCTGTGTGGTGTTGCGACTGAACACAGCTGGGGGGGGGGGACATTGGGGGGACGGGGGGGTTTAGGGGTTTAAAGAGTTATTTGGGTACTGGGGCCTTGTGTGCATCCCCACTGCTGGCTGGGGTGGGGGATGCTTTTTATGGGGGGCTGGGGGGGGTATGGCTGTGTGCGGTGCCCTCCCTAAAATTACAGCCTTTGGAGGGGGGGGGGGCACAGCATTCACCCCATTTCCCCAGGATTTCCCAATTTTCCCCAATATTCACTCCCCCCCCCCATCCCATCATCCCACACAGGGTGGGGGTGCTGCAGCCCTTATCTATAGGGCGCAGGCAGTGGCTGCCCCCCCCACCCCCCCCCTCGTGCTTCTCTCTGGTGCTGTTTGCAATGGGGACCCAGATGCTGTGGGGCGATTCGGGCAGCAATAGGGGCACGCTGCATGTCCTGCTGTCTGTAGGGCCGCCGGGATGAGCACGGCTGCCAGCCCTGAGCCCCCCCCATCCCCCCCCGGACCCCGATACTTCGAACGCTTCCCCGAAGACGACCCCGAATACCTGCGGGAGCGTAACATGGCAGCCGACCTGAGGCAGGACTTCAACATGATGGAGCAGAAGAAGAGGGTCACCATGATCCTACAGAGCCCGGTGAGCGGCGGCCCCTGACCCTACAAATGGCCTCCTTGGCCCCAAACGGCCCTCCTGCCCCATCCCATCCTTCCTGATCCTAAACATTTCTCCTGCTTCATCCCATCCTTTCTGATCCCAAATGTTCCTCCTGCTCCATCCCACCCCTCCTGCCCCCATTCATGTCCCTTCTGTCTCCAAATGCTCCTCCTGCCCCATCCCAGCCCCCTCCCTCCTTGATCCCAAATGTTCCTCCTTTCCTATCCTGTTCTTCCTGGCCCTATCCATGTCCCCAAATGTTCTGTTCCCAAATGTTCCTCCTGCCCTATTCCTGCCCCATCCTATCCTTCCTGACCCCAAATGTTCCTCCTGCTCCATCCCACCTTTCCTGCCCCATCCATGTCCCCAAATGTTCTTCCTGCCCCATCCCAGCCCCATCCCATCCTTCCTGACCCAAGATGTTCTTCCTGCCCCATCCCAGCTCCATCCCATCCCTCATAACCCCAAATGCTCCTCCTTTCCCATCCCAAACCCATCCCGTTCTTCCTGCCCCATACATGTCCCTTCTGTCCCCAGATGTTCCTCCTGCTCCATCCCCCTCTCATCCCATTCCTTCTTGGCCCCACATGTTCCTCCTTTCCCAATCCAGCCCCATCCCATCTCTCCTGACCCCAAATGTTCTTCCTGCTGTATCCTGGATCCCTCATCCTTCCTGACCCCAAATATTCCTCCTGCCCCACCCCAGTTCCCTCCCACCCCTCCTAACCCCAAATGTCTCCCCTGCTGCATCCACGCCTCTTCTGAACCCAAATATTCCTTTGACTCCACCCCATCTTTCTTGTCCCATCCCTGTCCCTTCTGTCCCCCAAAACCCCTCCTGCCCCAAAAGGAAATGCCGCTCTGTGTTGGTGCAGGCCATGTCCCCACCCATCTGGTGGTGTCACCAAGCTGGCGATGTCACCGTGATGCCACCACCATCCCCGTGGCACCACGTTGTGATGTCACCATGGTGGCACTTCCCTCAAGCTGGTGGTGCCACCACCACCGTGCCACCAAGTTGGTGGTGCCACCATGATGTCACCATCTTCGTGATGGCACTTCATCAAGCTGCTGATGCCACCATCCCCGTGGCACCATGTTGGTGACGCCACCATGATGTCACCACCATCCCCATGGCACCATGTTGGTGACGCCACCATGATGTCACCACCATCCCCATGGCACCAAGTTAGTGATGCCACTATGATGTCACCATGATGTCACCACCATCCCCATGGCACCGATTTGGTGACACCACCATGATGTCACCACCATCCCCATGGCACCATGTTGGTGACACCACCATGATGTCACCACCATCCCCATGGCACCGAGTTGGTGATGCCACCATGATGCCACCATGATGCCACCTCCATCCCCATGGCACCAATGATGCCACCATGATGTCACCACCATCCCCATGGCACGAAGTTGGTGATGGCACCATGATGTCACCACCATCCCCATGGCACCAATGATGCCACCATGATGTCACCGTCCCCATGGCACTTAGTTGGTGATGCCACCATGGTGCCACCACCACCTCAATGACATCATCCCCACACCACCACGGCTACCACCGCTTTCCCCAACCCCCTGGCAATGCCACCACCCATTCGGAGATGCCACCACCGTGGTGCCACTAAATGTCCCCCTTTCCGGGCACCTCTGGGGTCGGTGACGCTGCGCTCTGCAGTCTTTCAGGGAGGAGCTGGAGAGCCTCATCCAGGAGCAGATGAAGAAGGGGAACAACTCATCCCACGTGTGGGCCCTGCGGCAGATCGCAGACTTCGTGGCCACCACGTCCCCCGCTGCCCTCCCCACCTCCCCCATGGGTACGGCTGGGGGGGGAGAGGGCTTGGAGGAGGGGGAGGGGAGGCATGGGGGGTTTTTGGGGATGAAAAGCAAAGGATTTGGGGGCGCTTCCGAAGTTCTGGTTCAGAGAACATTGCTGAGTGCTCAGCGTTCCCTTCCCAGTGGGAAAGCTGGGAGAGGGCTGGGGGATGGAGTGCTGTTGTCCCCATGCTGTGTTCCCCCGCTGTCCCCATGTTGTCCCCACACCTCCCCCATGCAATCTCTCCATTCTCCCCGTGTTTTGTCCCCAGTCGTGTCCCTGCCATCCGCGTATTGTCCCCCTACTGTCCTCCCGTTGTCCCCCACCATCCCCACACTGCATCCCCATGTTGTCCCAATATTGTGTCCCAATACTGTCCCCATGTTGTCCATACATTGTCCCCCTGCTGCCTCCATGCTGTCTGGATGTTGTTCCCCTCATTGTCCCCATGTTGTGTCCCCACGTTGTTCTCATGTCATGTCCCCAAATTGTCCCCATGTTGTCCCACTGTTGCATCCCCTCACCGTCCCAATGCTGGCCCCACTTTGTGTTCCCCCCGTCCCTATGTGTGTCCCCCTACTGTCCTTGCTTTGTCCCCACATTATCCCAGTGTTGTGTCCCCCCATTGTGCCTCTGCTGTCCCCACATTGTCCCTATGCTGTGTCCCTATGCTGTGTCCCCCTCGTGTTCCCACACTGTCCCCATGTTGTCCCAGTGTTGTGTCTCCACAGTATCCCAATGCTGTCCCCACGTTGTGTCCCCACATTGTCCCCTCACTGTGCCCCCCGCTGTCCCCAATCACCCCACACTGTCCCTGGGTCCCCATGTTGTGTCCCTGCTGTCCCTATGTCACATTCCCACATTGTGTCCCGCTCCTGTCCCCCATTTATCACCACATTGTCCCCATGTTTTGTTCCCCGTTTGTCCCCACGTTGTCCTCCTGCTGTGCCACGTGTGTCCCCACGCTGTGTCCCAATGTTGTGTCCCCACATCATCCCCAAACTGTGTCCCATACTATGTCCCCTGCTGTCTCCACATTGCCCTCATGTTCTGTCCCCCTGCTGTCCCCACATCACCCCACACTGTTCCTGTGTCCCCACACTGTGTCCCCCCATTGTCCCCACGCTGTGTCCCAATGCTATCCCCGCATTATGTCCCCTTCTGTCCCCATGTTGTGTCCCCATAGTGTTCCCTCACTATCCCCACATCATCCCCACCCTGCTGTCCCCACATTACGTCCCCATGTTGTGTCCCCATTTTGTCCCCCTGCTGTCCCCATATTGTGTCCCCATTGTTCCCCCTGCTGTCCCCACATCACCCCACACTGTCCCCATGTCCCCCCACTGTGTCCCCATGTTGTCCCAATGTTGTGTCCCCATAGTGTCCCCTCACTATCCCACATCATCCCCACGTTGTGTCCCCACGTTGTCCCCCATTGTCCCCACATCACTTTACACTGTCCCTGTGTCCCCCCCACTGTGTCCCAATGCTGTCCCCATATTTTGTCCCCCCACGTTGTGTCCCTATAGTGTCCCCTCATTGTCCCCACATTGTATCCCCACACCAACCCCCCACTGCGTCCCAATGCTGTCCCCACATTTTGTTCCCCCACTGTGTCCCCATGTTGTCCCAATGTTGTATCCCCATAGTGTCACCATAGTGTCCCCTCACTGTCCCCACATCACCCCACATTGTCCCTGTGTCCCCATGCTGTGTCCCCACGGTGTCCCCTCACTGTCCCCACATCATCTCCATGTTGTGTCCCCACATTGTCCCCCATTCTCCCCACATCACCCCACACTGCCCCCGTGTCCCTCCACTGTGTCCCAATGCTGTCCCCACATTTTGTCCCCCCACTGTGTCCCCATGTTGTTCCAATGTTGTATCCCCATAGTGTCACCATAGTGTCCCCTCACTGTCCCCACATCATCCCCACGTTGTGTCCACACGTTGTCCCACATTGTCCCCGTGTCCCCTCACTGTGTCCCAATGCTGTCCCCACATTTTGTCCCCTCACTGTGTCCCAATGCTGTCCCCACATTTTGTCCCCCCACTGTATCCCCATGTTGTCCCAGTGTTGTATCCCCACAGTGTCACCATAGTGTCCCCTCACTGTCCTCACATCATCCCCACGTTGTGTCCACACGTTGTCCCACATTGTCCCCGTGTCCCCCCACTGTGTCCCCATGTTGTCCCCATGTTGTCCCCATGTTGTCCCCATGTTGTCCCCATGTTGTCCCCATGTTGTATCCCCATAGTGTCCCCTCACTGTCCCCACATCATCCCCACGTTGTGTCCCCACGTTGTCCCCCATTGTCCCCACATCACTTTACACTGTCCCCGTGTCCCCCCACTGTGTCCCAATGCTGTCCCCACATTTTGTCCCCCCACTGTGTCCCCACGTTGTCCCCATGTTGTCCCAATGTTGTATCCCCATAGTGTCACCATAGTGTCCCCTCGCAGTCCCCACATCACCCCACATTGTCCCTGTGTCCCCATGCGGTGTCCCCATGCTGTGTCCCCATGCTGTGTCCCCATGCTGTGTCCCCTCACTGTCCCCACATCATCCCCACGTTGTGTCCCCATGTTGTCCCCTATTGTCCCCACATCACCCCACTGTGTCCCAATGCTGTCCCCACATTTTGTCCCCCCACGTTGTCCCCACGTTGTCCCCACGTTGTCCCCACGTTGTCCCCACGTTGTCCCAATGTTGTATCCCCATAGTGTCCCCCCGCTGTGTCCCCCCGCTGTGTCCCCCCGCTGTGTCCCCCCGCTGTGTCCCCCCGCTGTGTCCCCCCGCTGTCCCCACATCACCCCACGCTGTGTCCCTCCGTCCCCGCAGGTCTGACAGCGGTGACTCCCATCAACGACCTGCACGGTCCGGACGCTCCGGCTCTGGCCAAGGGGGAGCGTTTGATGCGCTGCAAAGTGAGCAGCGTGCACCGCCTGCTGGATCTGTACGGCTGGGCGCAGCTGGGCCACGCGGCCGTCACCGTGAGCACCGCGCGGATTTTCGCCCTTTGTTTTCTTTCTCCGCTTTCGAACGCGTCCGTTTGTCCTCACGACGGCCGGGCGACGTTCGGGGCGTTTTATTAAAGCCGTTTCGGGTTTTTCCTTTCGCGTCGCATCACGGGGGGAAGCGCGGAGTTGGTTTCTATGTCACGTGTTTGATTTTTATTGCACTTGTTTTATTGATTTCGGGTTTTTATTTCTCTTATCTTGCTCTGTTTATTTCGCCTTTTTCACTTTATTTATTTCACTTATTTTGCTATTCCTATTTCACACACTTCTTATTTATTTCATCCATTTTTTTCTTGGTTTTCCTTCTTTGTTTCACTCTTTTGGTTGTATTTATTTCACTTATTTTGATTTATTTCACTTTTTAAGTTTTATTTATATTTTTCCTTCTTCCTTCTTTTATTTTTCTCTTTTATTTATATTTTTCCCTTTCGCATTTAGTTACATATTTTCCTCTCATATTGACTTCATTTATAGATCCCCTTTCAAAGCTTATTTCCCTTTATTCCCTTTATGTATTTTACTTTTATTCACTTCTTACTCTCCACATTTTTACTTCATCCATTCAATTAATTTTTAATCATTTATTCATTCTACAGTTTTATATTACTGACTTTCTTTTTTGTTTCCTTTTGACTGTAGTAATTGATTACTTGATTTACTTTTTATTTATTATTTCATTTATTACAATTTATTGCTGTGTATCAACTTATTACGTGATTTATTTTTATTTACTATTTAATTAGCTGTTTATTATTCAATTTATTATTTATTTTATTTATTTCTCTATTTTATTTTCTTAATATATTACTTGACTTTTAATGTTTTTAATTTATTTTTATTTTATCTATTTACTTCGCTTTGTTTCATTTTATTTTTCTCTTTTATTATTTATTAACTTTTAAAATTTCCTTTTACTCATTTTTATTGCTTTATTTCATTTATTTTACGTTTTCCCCCTTTATTTTAGTTGACTTTTCATTTTTCCTTTTCATTTCTCATTCGTTTTATTCTATTTACACCTTCCATCTTATTTTCTTCTCCTTTTATTGCTCTGCTTTTAGTCTTCTAATATTTTCTATTTTCTTTCTAATTTTATTATTTTATTTCTATTTTTTATCCCTTTCCTCCCCCCCCCTTTTTCCTCCCCCCCCCTTTTTCCTCCCCCCCCTTTTCCTCCCCCCCCCTTTTCCTCCCCCCCCCCTTTTCCTCCCCCCCCCTTTTCCTCCCCCCCCTTTTTCCTCCCCCCCCTCCCCCCCCCCCTTTTTCTTCCCCCCCCACCCCCTCCTTTCCCCCTCCCCCTTTTCACTTTCATTCACTTTCCATTCTCCCCCCCCCCCCCCCAGCTGAGGGTCAGCAAAGAACAGGAGCACTTCCTGGTGGCCCCCCAAGGTTTGGCCTGCAGCGAGGTGACCGCAGCCAGCCTGGTGAGCCCACCCCCGACACCCCCCAATGTCCCCAGCATCCCCACGCCCTGAGATGTCCCCTCTCTCCTCAGATCAAGGTGAACGTGCTGGGGGATGTCGTGGAGCAGGGCAGCACCGACTTCGCCCCCGATGCTCGTGCCTTCAGCCTCCATGCTGCCATCTACGCCGCCCGCCCCGACGCGCGCTGCATCGTGCGCCTGCACACCCCGGCAACGGCGGCGGTGAGAGGGAGGGAGGGGTGTTGTGTCGGGCCATATTGTGACATAATGCATTGTATCGTGTGGTATTGGGCCATATTGTGTGGTATTGGGCCATATTGTGTGGTATTGGGTCATATTGTGTTGTGTCGGGCCATATTGTGACATAATGCGTTGTATTGGGCTGCATTGGACCATATTGTGTGGTGTCGGGCCATACTGTGACATAATGCGTTGTATTGGGCTGCATTGTACCATATTGTGTGGTGTCGGGCCATATTGTGACATAATGCGTTGTATTGGGCTGCATTGGACCATATTGTGTGGTGTCGGGCCATGTTGTGACATAATGCATTGTATTGGGCCATATTGGGCCATATTGTGTGGTGTTGGGTCCCATTGTGCCCTACTGGGCACTATTGGGCCCTATTGTGTTGTGTCGGGCCATATTGTGACATAATGCGTTGTATTGGGCTGCATTGGGCCATATTGTGTGGTGTTGGGTCCTATTGTGCCCTACTGGGCACTATTGGGCCGTATTGTGTTGTGTCGGGCCGTATTGTGACATAATGCGTTGTATTGGGCTGCATTGGGTCCTATTGTGTGGTGTTGGGTTCTATTGTGCCCTACTGGGCACTATTGGGCCATATTGTGTTGTGTCGGGCCATATTGTGACATAATGTGTTGTATTGGGCTACACTGGGTCCTATTGTGTGGTGTTGGGTCCTATTGTGTGGTGTTGGGTCCTATTGTGCCCTACTGGGCACTATTGGGCCATATTGTGTTGTGTCGGGCCATATTGTGACATAATGCATTGTATTGGGCCCTATTGGGCCATATAGTGTGGTGTTGGACCATATTGTGTTGTGTCGGGCCATATTGTGACATAATGTGTTGTATTGGGCTACATTGGGCCATACTGTGTGGTGTTGGACCATATTGTGTTGTGTCGGGCCGTATTGTGACATAATGCGTTATATTGGGCCCTATTGGGCCATATTGTGTGGTGTCGGGCCATATTGTGTTGTGTCGGGCCATATTGTGACATAATGCGTTATATTGGGCTGCATTGAACCATATTGTGTGGTGTCGGGCCATATTGTGACATAATGCGTTGTATTGGGCCCTATTGGGCCATATAGTGTGGTGTTGGACCATATTGTGCTCTACTGAGCCCTATTGGTCCATATTGTGTGGTGTCGGGCCATATTGTGATATAATGTATTGTATTGGGCTACATTGAGCCATACTGTGTTGTGTTGGGCCCTATTGTGCCCTACTTGGCCCTATTGGGCCATATTGTGTGGTGTTGGGCACTATTGTGTTGTGTCAGGCCATATTGTGACATAATGCGTTGTATTGGGCTACATTGGGCCATATTGTGTGGTGTTGGGCCATATTGTGTTGTGTCAGGCCATATTGTGACATAATGCATTGTGTTGGGCTACATTAGGCCATACTGTGTTGTGTTGGGCCCTATTGGGCCATATTGTGTTGTGTCAGGCCATATTGTGACATAATGCGTTGTATTGGGCTACATTGGGCCTTGTTGTGTGGTGCAGGGCCTTGTTGTGTGGTGCAGGGCCTTGTTGTGTGGTGCAGGGCCTTGTTGTGATAAAATGTGTTGTACTGGGCTACATTGGGCCATATTGGGCCCTATTGGGCGATATTGTGTTGTGTTGGGTCCTATTGTGCTCTATTGGGCCATACTGTGTGGTGTTGGGCCATACTGGCCCCTCTTGGGCCCTGTTGGGACATATTGTGCTGTGTTGGGTCCTACTATGCCCTATTGAGCCCTATTGGGCCATATTGTGTTGTGTTGGGCCATATTGTGATATAATGTATTTTATTGTGCCCTATTGGGCCATATTGTGTTGTGTAGGGCCATATTGGGTCTTACTGGATCTTATTGTGTACTATTGTGCCATACTGTGTTGTGTAGGGCCCTATTGGGCCCTATTGTGCCCCATTGGGCCATATTGTGTTGTGTAGGGCCATATAGGGCCATATTGGCTCATATTGTGTTGGGCCATATTGTGCCCTATTGTGCCATATTGTGTTGTGTTGGGCCAAATTCTGCCATATTGCTGTGTGGCACCTTGTGCTATGTTGTGTTGTGCCATGTTGTGCCATATTGTGTTATGTTGTGCCATATTGTGCCCTATTGCTCTATGCCACCTTGTGCTGTGTTGTGCCACATTGTGCCATGCTGTTCTGTGCCACGTTGTGTTGTGTTCAGTGTTACTTGTGCCAAACTGTGCTATTTCGTGCCATGTTGTGCCAAACTGTACTGCTTCCTGTCCTGTTGTGCCATATTGCATCGTGCCATATTGCACCATGTCGTGCTGTGTTGCATTGTGCCACGTCGTGCCACCTTGTGCAGCATTGCTCTGTGCCACACCGTGCCGCTCCCTGCCACGTGGTGCCATCTTGTGCTGTGTTGTGTTGTCACGCTGTGCCTCTTTGTGTTGTGTTGGGCCATGTTGTGTTGCATTGTGCCATACTGTATTGTGCATCACTGTGCAACTTCATGCCACGTTGTCCTATGCCATATTGTGCCATATTGCTTCGTTGTGTTGTTGCTGTGCCACGTTGTGTTGTTGCTGTGCCACGTTGTGTTGTTGCTGTGCCACGTTGTGTTGTTGCTGTGCCACGTTGTGTTGTTGCTGTGCCACGTTGTGTTGTTGCTGTGCCACGTTGTGTTGTTGCTGTGCCACGTTGTGTTGTTGCTGTGCCACGTTGTGTTGTTGCTGTGCCACGTTGTGTTGTTGCTGTGCCACGTTGTGTTGTTGCTGTGCCACGTTGTGTTGTTGCTGTGCCACGTTGTGTTGTTGCTGTGCCACGTTGTGTTGTTGCTGTGCCACGTTGTGTTGTTGCTGTGCCACGTTGTGTTGTTGCTGTGTTGCCCCATTCCATTCTGTGCCACGCTGTCTTGTTGCTGTGCCACGCTGTCTTGTTGCTGTGCCACGCTGTCTTGTTGCTGTGCCACGCTGTCTTGTTGCTGTGCCACGTTCCATTCCGTGCCACGTTGTGTTGTTGCTGTGTTACCCCATTCCATTCTGTGCCATGTTGTGCCACGCTGTGGTGTTGTTGTGCCACGCTGTGGTGTTGTTGTGCCACGCTGTGGTGTTGTTGTGCCACGCTGTGGTGTTGTTGTGTTACCCCAGTGCCACGTTGCTCTGTGCCACGTTGCTCTGTGCCACGTTGCTCTGTGCCACGTTGTGCCAACGCTGTACCGTCTTGTGTCAAGTTGTGCCACAGTCTTGTGCAACACTGCACCATGCCACACTGTGCCGTATTGTGCCAAGCTGTGCCGTGTCCTGCTGTGCCAGCCTGTTGTTCTATGCCACGTTCTGCCTTGCTGTGTTGCATTGTGCCACGTTGCGCCAAGTCGTGCCGTGCCATGCTGTCATGTCGTGCCGTGCCATGCTGTCATGTCGTGCTGTGCCATGCTGTCATGTCGTGCCGTGCCATGCTGTCATGTCGTGCTGTGCCATGCCACATGGTGCCAGACCATGCCGTGCCACAGGTGTCAGCCATGCGCTGCGGTGTGCTGCCCATCTCCCGTGCTGCGCTGCTGCTGGGGGACATCGCCTACTTCGACTTCCGTGGTGAGGTGGAGGACGAAGCCGACCGGGTTGAGCTGCAGAAGTGCCTCGGCCCCACCTGCAAGGTGGGTCTGGGGGGGTCACAGTGCTGGTAACAGCCCCCCCCCAGCCCAACACACTGTGCTGATGCTCCTTTGCCACCGCAGATCCTGGTGCTGCGCAACCACGGGGTGCTGGCGCTGGGTGACACGGCCGAGGAGGCTTTCTACAGCATCTTCCACCTGCAGGCAGCCTGCGAGGTGCAGGTGAGAGCTGCCCCCAAAATGGGGGCCCGCAGTGCCCTGGGATGGTGCATGGAGCTGGGCATGGTCTCAGCCATCAGTGCAATGCTCCCAGCACCACGCACTGAGCTGTGTTTGGTCTCAGCCATCAGTGCAGTGCTCCCAGCACCACGCACTGAGCTGTGCGTGGTCTCAGCCATCAGTGCAGTGCTCCCAGCACCATGCACTGAGCTGTGTGTGGTCTCAGCCATCAGTGCAGTGCTCCCAGCACCATGCACTGAGCTGTGCACGGTCTCAGCCACCAGTGCAGTGCTCCCAGCACCGTGCATGCTCTCATCCATCGATGCGATACCCCCTGCACCATACACAGCTCTGTGCACGGTCACAGCCACTACTAAATGCCCTCAGCACCATGCACGGTCTCAGCCATCAGTGAAATACTCCCTCCACTGTACACACACAAAGCTGTGCATGCTCTCAGCACCACGCACTGAGCTCTGCATGCTCTCAGCCATCGATGCGATACCCCCTGCACCATGCACAGCTCTGCGCAAAGTCTCAGCCACCGCCGCAATGCTGCAGGTGTCGGCGCTGGCGAGTGCAGGTGGTGCAGAGAACCTCATCGTGCTGGAACGTGCCAAGCACCGTCCCCACGAGGTGGGTTCCGTGCGCTGGGCTGGCAGCACCTTCGGCCCCATGCAGAAGAGCCGGTTGGGCGAGCACGAATTTGAAGCCCTGATGAGGATGCTGGACAACCTGGTGAGCACCTGCGAGCGAGCGCACGGCGTCCCTCCATCCCTTCAAACCATCCTGAGAAAATAACTCACAGGACTCGATACCGCTTTGCTCTGCAGGGCTACCGCACCGGCTACACCTATCGCTACCCCTTCGTGCAAGAGAAAAGCAAACCCAAAAGCGATGTGCTCATCCCTGCCACGGTGACAGCCTTCGTCTTCGAGGAGGAGGCGATGCCCACGCCTGCGCTGCGGCAGCACGCACAGAAGCAGCAGAAGGAGAAGACACGGTGGCTCAACACACCCAACACATACCTGCGGGTCGAGGAGCAGCAGGGAGGCCAGAAGACCAAGACGACCGTATGGGGCTGTTGGGTTCTTTGGGGTTTTGGCTCCAGCTGATTGCTCCTGGGGGGGCTTGTTGATAAAAGGGAGGTAGGGAATGCTTGGAGTGCTGGTTCCACCAAAAATGGGTGAGCAGAGAGAGCCCACAGGGGTTCTTCAGGAGTGAGAAATGCTTGGTGTGCCCACCTCAGTTGCCTGAAGTGGGCACACTCAGCATGTCTGCCTTTATTTGCCCCGTGTCTGCCTTTATTTGCCCCACGGCACCTTTTATTCTAGAAGCCCACTGCCAGCACCCAGTGCTTTGCTGGGGTTTCCTTTTTCTGCAGCACGTTTGGCACAGTCTCTTCTCTCTGCAAGATGCATTTATTCATCAGCTTTAATATCCTGGTGCCATGCATTTATTGGGCTTTCCTCCTGCCACGCCATGCCTTTGTCAGGGTTTGCTCTCCCCGTGCCATATATTTATTGAGGTTTGCTCTCATCTATCAAGTTCTCCTCTCTCTCCATGCCATGCATTAATTGGGGTTTCCTCCCAGCGCCTCACAAATGGGGTTTGCTCCCAATGATGCGAGTCAGGGTTTGCTATCCATGACACACAGCTTTCGAGGTTTCCTCTATTAATGCCATGTACTTACTGGAGTTACTTCTCAAAACCATTCTTTTATCAGGGCTTGCTCTCAATGCCATGCACTTATTAGGGCTTCCTCTCTCAATGCCATGTATTTATTGGGGTTGCTACTCAAAGCCATGCATTTATTAAGGTTTCCTCTTGATGACACGTATTTATTGGGGCTTGCTTCCTCCTTGCCATGCCATGCATTTATCCGGGTTTCCTCTCTCAGTACCATGCATTTGTTGGGGCAATTACTGGGGTTTCCTCTCTCCATGCCATGAATTCACTTGGGTTTGCTCTCCATGCCGTGCATCTCTGGATGTTCCCCCTTCCTCTCCGCGCAGTGGCTGAAGGCTGACGAGGTGGAGAAGGGCAGCAGTGGTACAGCCATCCGCATTGAGAACCCCAACCAGTTTGTGCCCCTCTACACCGACCCTCAGGAGGTGCTGGAGATGAGGAACAAGGTGCGTTGCCATCTGGGTGACCCTGGATGTGGGGTCCCGAGGACGACAGGTCCACGTTTTCCCATCCTTTCTCTGCACCTCTCTTGTAGATCCGTGAGCAGAACCGCCAGGACGTGAAGTCTGCAGGGCCGCAGTCCCAGCTGCTGGCCAGTGTGATCGCCGAGACGAGCCGCAGCCCCGTACGTCCCCCATGTCCCCACGTCCCCCTTCCTCCTCATGCCAGGGGGTGACGCTGCTATTTGGGGGGGGGTTCAGTCCACAGAAAGCCATTTGGGGGATGCTGAGACCAAAAACCCATCCCAAGAGGAGGCCCCCGCTGAGCCGGAGCCCCCGAACCCCTTCAGCCAGCTCACAGACCAGGAGCTGGAGGAGTACAAGCGGGAGGTGGAGAGGAAGAAGCTGGGGCTGCACGGTACGAGCTGGGGGGACCGTGTGCATCCCAGAGCCCCATTATGGGGTCTGTAGCCATCTGTCTGTCTGCAGGAGACAAGGAGGAAGAGGAGACCCAGGCATCCCCCCCAAAATCACCACCAGGGTCCCCAAAATCCCCCAATAAAAGTGCAGCCCTGGAGGGTCCGGAGGGTGAGTGGGGTGTGGGCGGACAGGGCTGAAGAGCAAAACCCCTGTGGAAAACGTGGGTAAACATCAGCAGTGCCTTCGTGCTGCCCCACAGCAGTGGGGATGCACAACGGCATCATACCTGCTGCCTCCCTTTATGGTCAATGCAGGATTTTGGCACTCACCAGGGGGGCTCTGCGGGGGCTCCCAGCGTCGTTACCCACACATCGCGTGCATCTGTTGTATGCAAGCTACACGGGTCGGGGCATGGGGGGGCGGTGGTGGGGGCTGCTGGCTGTCTCATCGTGTCTCATGGTGTCCGTCTGTCTGTCTGTCTCCACAACGTCTTCCTTTCTCTTTCCTCCATGTGTCGCTTTCACCCCAGGAGTTCCCCCTGACTCCGAATGCTTATCACTGTAGTAAGTACGGAGGGGCCGGGCTCCAGCAGCCCGCTCAGCGCCTGCAGCAGGACGTGCCTTGGGTTGCCTTGCTGGTGTTGCCCGCTTTGTTCCATCGCTGAGGCCGGGATGCAGGGCTCTGCCCGATGTTTCATCCTGTGGGGAGGGGAAAGGCTCAGGGAAGCGGTGTGTCGGGTCCCGGCGCGCTGTGCTGCGCTTACAGGGTTGGATCCTGCTCCTGCCCGGGGTGACACGGGGAGGGCGATGCCGGCTGGCAGCCCCGCAGCACTCACCTCTCCCTCTCCCTTTGTCAAGGTGACAAGAAGGTGGAGGATGGCCAAGCTCCGGCCGATTCCTCCGCCGAAAAGGAGCCGCCTGCGGTGGTCAATGGGAAGGATGAGGAGCAGAGCACCCAGGAGAGCAAAGGGGGGGACCAGACAAGCACCCCGGCCAACCCAGAGCAGGATGTCCCCAAGGAGAAGACCGAGACGGTGACCAGCACCCCCGTCTCCCCCGAAGGCTCACCCTCCAAATCACCCTCCAAGAAGAAGAAGAAATTCCGGACCCCGTCCTTCCTGAAAAAGGGCAAAAAGAAGGAAAAGATCGAATCTTGAGCCTCCCTCCCCATGGCTTTGGCCGAGCGTCTTTCCAGACGGATGTGTCTGCGCCGTGCGTCTGGCCGTGGCGCAGCCAAAAACCCTGGAGGTGAACAATCCGGGAGCCCCCGGCACGAGGCACCAAGTCCCCCCCGTCACCCGCTTCGGAGGTGGCCACCGAGCTCACCGAGAGAATTTGGCCCCTGTCTGCTGCTTGGGGAAATACCCACCGCCACGTCCCCGCTCCCACCAGCACTCCCCCGTCTCTCCCAGGCACCCACGTGGGCTATGAGGTTTGTTTATCCCACCCGCTGCTTGTAGAGCCCTCGTGCAACGCGGGGGCACAGCCCGGATGCGCTTGGTTTCGAGAAAGAAAAGGGTGTGTTGTCGCTGTTTTTGGGTCTTTGAAGAAAACATTTTGTTTCACGCTCTGCTGGAATGGCGCTGGCTTCGCCCCTGGCATCTCTTTGCCAGGGTGATGGGATGGAGCCCAACACCGGAGGATTGCTCTCCCCGAAGGAGAGCACCTGGGACACTTTCCTTCTCGGATTGCAATCTTACCCCAGGGCTGTGAGCCACCTCCGTCCCCTTCTCCTGGTGCCACACTCACACGTTTGCTGCCTGGTGGAGAGCAGCAGGATTTTTGCACCGCACCTGAGAACACAGAAGACAAAGAGCCTCGGGGCAGAATCATGTAAAACTGAGCAAACTTCACTCACTAAGTGCTACTTTGGGATGAACACGTGCTGCCAATTCACTTCAGTAGGAGGCACTGCCCTGGTCCCCCCACACCGTGTTGATGAGTGCCTGCACACGTAAAGAGCACGAGAGCCCCGAGGCCGAACCGCTGCTTAGCCCAGCTCTGGATTCCTGAGTACACACACAGATCCTCCCCGGCCTTCCCCCAGCCTCACCTCCCCATGCCCAGCCATACAACCCAAAGGGAAGAAGAAAAAGCAGCTCTGCAGCCTGGAAAAGTCTGGTGGCTTTTTTGGGGTGGGGGTCATTTAAGGTAGAATGCAGGGCTGCTGCAGGCAGGAGATGGAGAGGAGGAAATGCCTAAGATAGGGTTGGTTTTCTTTATGGGGCTGCAGTTTGGGGTGTGCCAAGCAAATTCTAATGGGGAAAGTCAAAAAATTGCAAAACCACAACCCCAGCAGGAACGTCCTCCCCCAGCAGTGGGGTTTTGCAGCCTGAGAGTCTTTGCTGTGCCCCCCGTGTCCTCGCTGGCATTCTGCTAGAGGCTGCAGAATGGATTCAGTTGGAGGGGAACCTTACAGACTGCCTGGTTCCACACCCTGCCCTCAGCCCGTCCATCTCCAGGATGGGGCACTCCCAGCTCTGGGCAGCATTGCCTCACTGCCCTCTGCGTAAAGAATCTCCTGCTGCCTAAATCTAACCTCAATCTCCCATCTTCTAGCTCGAAGCCATTCCCCCTTGCCCTGCTGCCATCAGAAAGTCGCTCTTTGTCCTGTTGATGAGCTCCCTTTAAGCACTGGAGAGTTACAGAGAGGTTTCCCTTCGGCTGCCCTCAGCCTTTCTTCCCAGGGTTCACCCACAGCTCTCCTTTCATTTTCCCTTGCTGCTTTTTCTCCTCTCCCGTGCCTCACCGTGGCCCTCAGCACCCCTGAGCCCACCACCCCACGGTGGGTTTTTGGCTCCCATTTCCAGGGCTGTGGCTGGAATGGAGTCATCCCAGCCAAAGTGCCGGGCTGGGAGCGAAGGATGAGGCAAAGAAAAGGCTTTGGGGCACCATCACAGCACTGAAGGATGCCTGAAGGCCCCGTGGCGGTTGGTGGCCGTGGGGTTGGGCTGCAGGTCGGTGCTGGGAGCACTGTGTAACGCCTGCCTGTACATAAATAAACCCCGTGTTCGGCCCCAGTGCGCTCAGAGTCCATGGAGGGATGCGGTGGGGTGGGGTGGGGTTTTGGGGATGGCTCCGTGTGGTGGTGCTGACGCACCCCAGCCTCGCAGCGGTCCTGGCCCCAAGACCTTCTCGCTTCTGGAGGCCGAGAGGGGCTGCCCGAGGCGGAGCACAGCGCGATTCGCCCCTCCCGGAACGTTTTGGTGGGGGAACCAAAGCGTTGCGGTGCTGTTTCCAGACGGAGCGGGGAGAGAACGGAGCGGAGGACCGGAAGTGGGGGGCTGCGGGCGGAAGTGGGGCGGAGGGGCGGTGCCATGGGACGCAGCCGGTCCCGCTCGCCGCCGCGGCGCGGTGAGGAAACGGGAGGGAGCGGAGCGGGAGCGGAGCGGAGCGGGGCGGGCGGCCGGATCCGGGGTTGGGGGCCTGAGGGCGGCCAGGAGCAGGGGGAGGGGCAGGGGGTCCCGGGAGGGCTGCGGGGCCCAGGGATGTCCCCGAGGCCTTCCCGGAGGGACGAGGCCAAGAGGGGGCAGCGGCACCATTCCCATTCCCCTTCCCTTTCCCCTTCCCTTTCCCTTTCCCCTTCCCCTTCCCTTTCCCCTTCCCCTTCCCTTCCCCTTCCCCTCCCCTCTCCGCCGCTCACCGCACTCTGCTTCTCTCCCGCCCCGCTTCCCGCAGACCGCCGACGCTCGCGATCTGCTTCGCGGGACCGGGAGAGGAGGCGAAGGGAACGGACGCGGTCCCGGGACAGGGACAGGAGGAGGACCCGCTCCCGCTCCCCGCACCGGCGGCGATCCAGGTGAGGCTCTCGGTGCCGGTAGGACCTCCTGCCGCTCCCCTTAGCAGCCGGCCCGCAGTGCTGCGGTTCCCGCGAGGCTGAACCCTGCGTGCCGGCCGTGCCAGGTCCCCCCGGAGGCACCGCTCCAGCTCCTCCTCCCCTCTGCGGCTGAAGGAGAGACGAGATGAGGAGAAGAAGGAGAGCAAAGACACCAAAGGCAAAGAGCGGCAGATCACGGGTGAGGCTCCGCCCCTGAGCTTTTCTCACGTTAATCCGTGCTGGAGTTCTTGGTACGACCAGCACAGAGGGCTCCTTGGGACTTTGAAAGTGCTTTTTAAGCGACCGCCGCCGGTTGTGTGAGGTGAACCCTTCTGTTTCGTTGCCTTTTCAGAGGAAGATTTGCAAGGCAAGACGGAAGAG
This sequence comes from Meleagris gallopavo, assembly GCF_905368555.1. Lineage (NCBI taxonomy): Eukaryota > Metazoa > Chordata > Aves > Galliformes > Phasianidae > Meleagris > Meleagris gallopavo. The sequence continues at coordinate 3,561,980 of NC_139427.1, forward strand.
GAAATCGAGATGATGAAGATGATGGGCTTTGCCTCTTTTGACACAACAAAAGTGAGCGTGCTGGGGTCAAGGCTGGCTTTCCTTACCCTGCAGGGCTGTGACAGGCAGCGCTTGGACGTCTTTTTGCCCAAGTAGTACAGCACAGTGTTGGTTATAACCCCAAAACATTTTTCCCCTGCTTCCAGTGCACCCATTTGGTGTGGGGGTTCTCCTTCACACAGGGTGGTGAGGCACTGGAACAGGTTGCCCAAGGAGGCTGTGGGTGCTCCATCCCTGCAGGCATCCAAGGCCAGGCTGGATGTGGCTCTGGGCAGCCTGGGCTGCTGGTTGGTGACCTGCACACAGCAGGGGGTTGGAACTGGATGAGTATTGTGGGCCTTTGCAACCCAGGCCATTCTGTAATTTGTGGCACCACTGAATTCTTTGCTCTGTTTGGTGTCTCCATGTAGGTGGGCAGGCTCTTGGTTCTGCACACAGCTCTGGACCAATTTTTCTCCTCTTTCAGGGCAAAAAAGTGGACGGTGCTGCAAACGCCTACGCCATCAATGTGTCCCAGAAGAGGAAATACAGGTTTGTGCTGTGGAGACTGCACAGAACTCACTTCTTTCTTGTAATAAAACAACGCTGTTGGGGACGGAAGGCATTTCAGAGGAAACTGAATGTCCAGGCTGCTGTCTGTGGGCACAGCGAGGCGCTGATCTGTTTCTTTTCCTCTCCCCACAGACAGTACATGAACAGAAAAGGAGGATTCAACAGACCGTTGGATTTCATTGCTTGATGCTACAGAGAGTGGAGAGCGTCGCTGCCTTCCTCATGTGCTGCTGGCTCAGAGATGGGAGAGAACTCCATCCTTAAAGTGAATTTGGGGTGATTTAGAGCAGATCCGGGTGCACTCACTCTGCCCTGCACCAAGGAAGGGTGAAGTGAAGCTCGTTGATCACCCAGCTCCGTTTGTCCCTTGCCAGGATTTCCTGCTGGTTGTATTTTTCCTGTTGTGTTGTTGTTTTTTAATAGCTCAGTGTTGTCTAATTAAAACCTGTATATATTTTTCCATTTTGTTTCTCCCCCCACCCCCCCTTTGTCTGTGATTACGTCACTCAGGAATAAAGTCAGCAAGAAGAGGCTGCTGGAAACCACCCAACAGCTGTTTCCCCAACTCAGCTTTTGGGATTTGAGCCCAACCACCTCAGTTTGCTTTTTCTTTGTGTGTTCATTGGATCACCTCACGCCTGGGCAGGGATTCCCAGCGCACAGCTCTGCTCTGTGTGCTCCTGGGGTGAGGATTTCACACAGCCCCAGGAGGTGGCAGCACGGCCCTACAGCCACAAGTGCTTTCATTCCCAGCTCTGGCAGCAGATAAACGTTACACCAATGCTGTAAGAAGAGGACGTGCATATCCAGCCCGAAGCTGAGCCTTTTGCTATGTCAGTTTTGTGGTTTTTTTTTCTACTTGTTTGAAGGTTTGGCTCGCCAAAACCGAGCCTCGTCACCAATTAGGCAGCCCTGTGTCTCTGCTTGGTGACAGTGACACACCCCTGCTGTCAGTGTGACACTGCCATACCCAGCCTTATGGCTGCCATGTCATCACTGCGGCACGCCTGGCGCCCCACGATAAGGCCCTGCTGCCAGACAGGGATTCCCAACCCCCATCACTTCGTTTGCTTTCTCTCCCTTCTAATTAAAACCCTGTTCTGGCTGCAGGTTCAAAAATGAGATGAACCCCCCCTCCCCCCCCCAATTTTTTGGTCTCACATAGATGTGATGGGTGCTTTCAGGAAGCTCACAGCCAGCTGGGATCAGCTCACCCCCAATCCCACCCTATTTTCCCCTAAAGCACCACGCCAGCATTTTGCTGTTGAAGGTATTTTTTTTTAAGGGTGAGGTTGGGGCATCGTGCCCCCCTTTTGACCCCCCCCCCCCCCATACACACCCAGGTTTATCTGGTTTCCATGCTGTGGCCGAGGTGGGTGAGTCACCCCAGGGCAGGGTTGGGTTTCGGGGTGTGGGGAGGAAATGATGCTGAGCTGCCTCCCCCCCCCAAAATTCATCCCATTGGGGCAAAAGCGCTGCTTGGAGGGAGGGGGGTTCCCTGCTGCTGGGGGTGCTCTGGGATGAAGGGCAGCAGCCTTAGGTGCTCAGAAGGTCCCTGCTGATGGAGAGGGGGCAACTTATAGGGACTTTTTGCTTCTCAAGGGAGCTCCAGGGGTCTCTGCTTATTGGAGGAGGGGGGAACGTCCTCCCTTGTGGCCTCGGGCGCTGTTTTTTTTTTGGGGGGGGGTCTCAAGGAGGTTCCTGCACCTGTGCTTGGAGGTCCCAGGTCGGGAGAGCTCGTAGCTTTTTAAGGGAGATCTGCCCGTAGGGAAGAGCTCGGCGAGGTTCCTGCTTCTTTCGGGGTCTCCAGCCCTGGGGGGTCCCTAAACCTGGGGGGGTCCGGGGGTCCCCGCCCGCTCCCCATCAGCCCCACGTTGACACCTGGCGCCGGAGCCACGCCCCCTCGCCCGCTCCTCGCCCTCCCATTGGCTGCAGGAGGCAGGAAGTGAGTCAGCCCCGTGGGCGGAGCCTTCCGGCTCACCCAATCACAGCGAGCCCACCCGGAGGGCCCGTCTGATGGTCGACGGCGGGTAGGGACGGGGCTTTCCTCGGGGCCGAACCAATCGCGGAAGGGCGTGTCTCCCAGCCGTCCAATCGGAAAAAGCGACCGAGGGGCGGCACCCAATGAGAGGCGGCGGTGGGCGGGGCTGACGGAGCGGCCGGGCGAGGCGCTCACCCCGGCGCGGCCCGGCCCGGCCCCGCAGCGCGGCGATGGCGGCGGTCGGTGACGACGGGTCCGGAGTCGGGTCCAGCATCGGGCTGCTCCTGGAGGCGGCCGAATACCTGGAGCGGCGGGAGCGAGGTACCGGCACCCCGCCGTGCCCCTTTTGGGACCTCCCGGTTCCTCCCGGCGCTGCCCGTTCCCGTTGTGTCCCCACAGAGGCCGAACACGGCTACGCCTCGCTGCTGCCCGGAGCTGGACGAGCCCGCAGGGAGAGCCCGAGGCGGCGCGGGAAGGGCCGGAGGAACGGCGGGGGCGGCAGGTACCGGGAGGGGGGGGGGACCCATAGGGACTCATAGGGAACCGTCGGAACCCGTCGGAACCCGTAGGAATCCTTAGGGACCCATGGGAACCCATAGGATCCCGTAGGGACCCATAGGGACCCCATAGGATCCCATAGGAACCCCATAGGGACTCATAGGAACCCATAGGAACCCAATTGGGACTCATAGGAACCCATAGGAACCCCATAGGGACTCATAGGAACCCATAGGAACCCCATAGGGACTCATAGGAACCCATAGGAACACCATAGGGACTCATAGGAACCCCGTAGGGACCCATCGGGACCCACAGGGACCTGTAAGAACCCATAGGAACTCATAGGGACCCACAGGAACCCGTAGGGACCCTGCTGTCAGCTGGGGGTGAGCAGCTGCCATGGGGCACCAGGCTGATCTGGGGATGTGGAGGGCTCTGCTTGCATCCAGAGATTGAGATCTGTTGGGTTTGTTGGAATCCCACTGCCATGGGGGGCTGGGGGCTACGTGGGAGCTCTGGGGACAGCGCTGTCAGCTGGGGGTCAGCAGCTGTCGGGGTGCCAGGTGGGGTGGGGGATGTGGGGGCTCTGCTGTCACTGGGGTCTATTGCAGGAGGTCTGGCTGCACTGGGGGCACTGGGGATGCTGCTGGAAGAACCTGGTGGTCAGGGCCTAACAGAAGGCTCCAGGCTGATTTGAGGGTGTGGGGGGACCTGCTTGCACCCAGAGACCGTGATCTGTTGGGATCTGCTCGGGTCCTGCTGTCACAGTGGGGCTGGGGGGGACTGGGGGCCATAGGGGGGACCTTTGGGGGCTCTGGGGACACTACTGTCAGCCGGTAGTCAGCAGCTGTCATGGGGCACCAGGCTGATCTGGGGATGTGGAGGACACTGCCTGCATCCAGAGACTGGGATCTGTTGGGGCTTGTTGAAATCCCACTGCCATGGGGGGGGCCAGAGGAGGGGGACTTTGGGGTCACCGCTGTCAGCTGGGGGTCAGGAGCTGTCATGGGGTGCCAGGTAGGGTGGGGGATGTGGGGGCCCTGCTGTCACTGAGGTCTCTTGGGATCCCTATTGCTGGGGGTCTGGCAGCATAGGGGGCACTGGGGATGCTGCTAGCACCCGTCAGCTGGGGCCTAACAGAAGGCTCCAGGCTGATCTGGGTGCATGGGGGGACCTGCTCATACCCAGAGATCAGGGTCAGGGTCTGTTGGTGTCCCTGTCCTGGGGGTCTGGCAGCTCTGGGAATGATTGGCACCTGTCCCTGATCCTGGGGACGCTGCTGTCATTGGATGCTCAGAGTCTATTGGGATTCCACGTCACAGAGCACGCAGTGGGGTTCGGGACTGTGGTGGGAACCCTTGGGGACACGGGAGGTGCTGCTGTCACCTGGTGATCACAGGGTGCCAGGTGGGGCGGGGGGGGGGGGACTGGAGGAGACGCAGCTGGCTTTGAGGGATCGTGGTTTGCTGGGCTGCCCCATTGTGGGGTGTCTGGCAGAGCTGTGGGCTGTGGGGCACCCATGAGGGCACTGCTGTCACCGCCAGCATTCGTCCTCCCCCAGGACCCCACAGAGGTGCGTGGTGGCCCTGCACCCCCTGCCACCCCTCCACACCCCGGGCAGGGGGTGGGCACACTGGGGACGTCCTCTATTGGGGACTGAAGGTGCAATCAGACGACGTGGCAGACCAGGATGGCGACGCTGGGCTCTTGATTTTGGGCTTTGCTTTGGTTGGTGCGTGGTGCTCGGGTTCCGTTTGGGGGCTCTCAAAGCGGCAGATGAGATTAAGATCCAAACCCTTTGTTGGGGAGGAGCGCTTTTGCCCTGAAATGTCACTCGTGGCAAATCGCTGCCACTCCTCCCGGCTCCTTCCTGCTGTTTGCTCAGGGAGGAGCAGCTCTGCCATCTCACGGGCATGGCACTGCGTCCTGCTCCGGCGCACGTCGCGTGGGGACGGGTGACCTTTGCCAGCTGTGACAGCAGGATGTCCCCATCCTGACCGCAGTCAGTGAGCGCTCCGAGGTTCCTTTCTGGGAAGATGTGGAGCTTCGTTCCTCACTTTAGCGTTGCTCACAAGGAATGGGAGCAGCAGGACTTGTGCTTTGGAGCTGCTCACGTACCTCGGGGATGCGCTGGAGTTGTGCTTGGGGTTGGCGTTAGGATGAGGAGAGCTTCCCCTTCCTGCATGCTGCTGCTGAGCGGTGGTTGGGCCCCTTTGCTTCCTCCTCTCCCTTACAACCACTCATCCAGGGAGTGTGTGTGTGTTGGGTGCTACTGCCTGTGCTGCTGGCATTGCTTTGTGCTCTCCTGTGCTGCTGCTCCCCTTTCCAGCAGCGAGCCCCTTCCCATCCGGACCACCTCAATTAGGTTTCAGTTCCTGGCACTGCCATCTCGCTGGGTACCTCGCCTCTCTGCCACCACATTTATCATCCTGGGTGCAGTGACCCCTCTGCAGGGACCCCTCCTTTCTGCCACCCTCCCCGAGACAAGCATTTCACAAAGTCTTCTTTCTTTTTCAGGTCAACGCACAATGAGATGGAAAAGAACAGGTGAGAATGGGCTGGGATCCACGTGGAATCTCTTTTCCGTTGCACATCAGGGCTGCCCCACACCTATTCCAGAAGCCGTGCTGTGCCCCTAGTGCTGCTTTATGCCCCGGTGTGTGCTGCAGCTCTGTATGCTCAGCCCACCTGGGACAGGCAGCTGGAATTGTTCTGTGGCTTTTTCACGCTCCGGGGGCAGGTTTAAATCACACATCTGCCCCCGGTGAGCTGCTGGGGTGAACCCGAGTGGTTCCTCGTTGGAGAGCTCTGTGTAGGCACTGAGCTGGGTGTGAGCAGCTGTCCCTCTCTGGGGACACCTTTGTGGTAGATTCTCATCCCCAGTGCATGCAGCTGGGCTGGCTGCTCACCTCCCACGTGTGGACAGATCTCCTGCAGGTCGGCGCAGCCCCAGCTGATGGAAAACAACCTCTGCGAGGGCTCAGCTTTGTTTGGGAGTGACCCCAGCAGCACGAGCGTGTGTTTTGTTGGCACTGTCATGCAGGAGGCACTCGGTGCAGGCAAATGCCTGTTTATTTGCGTGCGGAACGAGATAGGCAGGTCGTTGCAACATCCCCATCTGCCTTGAGTGTGTCAGTGGGGTACGGCACAGGCGGTGTTGCAATGGGAACAGAACCGGAATATTGGGGCTGGGGAGCTGAGCACGGGGCATCCTGCGCTGCCATCCGTGCAGGTGGGAGCATGGAGTGCTGCAAATCGTTTGATTCTGACCCAAAAGAAGCTCGAGGGGCGTGCTGGGTTTGCTGCCCCGTGCTGGGTGTAGCAGGAGCAGTTTTGTTTTGCTGTTCCTCCACTGATGTGGAGGTCAATGCCATGTGATGTTGGGGTATGCTGAGCACTCTGATGGTTTTCTTGCAGGCGTGCCCACCTGCGGCTGTGTTTGGAGAAGCTGAAGGTGCTGGTGCCACTCGGCCCCGAATCCAGCAAGCACACCACGCTGAGTTTACTCATGAAAGCCAAATTGCACATCAAGGTGAGTCTGCTGGCACCAAAAGTCCCTGGAGAGCAGAGGGCTTGGAGAAAGCTGCTCGTGCGGAGCATCCCCAAAGCCCTCAGCCTTGCTCCTACTTGATGGGCACTGTGTGGCTTCCTGGTGTGTTGACTGCTTTATGGTTTTGCTCTTTACACTGTGACTCTCACCAAGCACATTTGGTTTTATGAGGCAGCAGATAACCATGGCAGCATGGTGGGACACCAGTGCCTTATCAAAGCCTGGAAATAGAAAAAAGAAATAGAAAAAAGCACTGCACAGAAACTGTTTGGAGGAGGGAGCGTTGTTGGCGTGCAGCTCTGTCTGCCATGGGGTTGCATCAGCAGCAGTCTGGCTCTGAAGGGGGCAGGGAGACCTGGGCAGCCTGATGTGGTGGGTGGTGGGCAGCCCATGGCATGGGTAGGGGCTAGAGGGGCTTGGAAGTCCCTTCCAAACCAACCATGGTGTGAGGCCATGACTCTGATCTTTAAGGTCCCTTCCAACCCAACCACTCTATGGTTCCATGATTCCGTGACCTTTAAGAACCCTTCCAACCTGACCGTGCTGTGATGCTGTGATTCTGTGACCTTTCAGGTCCCTTCCAACCCAGCCATTATATGGTTCCACGGTTCTGTGACCTTTAAGGACCCTTACAACCCAACCCTGGTGTGATTTCACGATTCCATGACATTAAGAACACTTCCAACTCAACCATTTTATAATTTTAAGGTTCTGTGACCTTTAAGAACCCTTCCAACCCAAGCATTCTGTAATTCTATAGTTCTATGACCTTTAAGAACTCTTCCAACCCAACCATACTGTGATTCCACACTCTTCCAACCCAACCATGCCATGATTCCACGATTCTGTGACCTTTGAGGTCTTTTCCAACCCATTTCTCCCCCTCTGCAGAAGCTCGAGGACTACGACAGGAGAGCCCTCCACCAGATCGAGCAGCTGCAGCGCGAGCAGAGGCACCTGAAGAGGCAGCTGGAGAAGCTGGGCAGTGAGAGGATCCGCACCGACAGCGTCGGCTCCGCCGTGTCCTCGGAGCACTCCGACTCGGACAGAGGTGAGACCCACACGTCTACAGTGTGGGCAGTGTTTGGAGGCCCCACTGAGCTCCTTGTGATGCTGTTTGCTTTCTGCTTGCAGAAGAGATCGACGTGGACGTGGAGAGCACCGACTCCCTGCCCGCAGACCTCGACTGGAGCAGCAGCAGCCCCAGCGACTCGGATGAGCGCGGCAGCCTGCAGAGCGTGTGCAGCGACGAGGGCTACGCCAGCTCGGGCGTGCGGAGGGCGAAGGTGCAGAGCGCTCACAAGCTGTGCCCCACTCTCTAAGGCTCAGACCCCGCAGCTCTTCCACCCACCACTCTTCCCTGGTTGGTAGCGAACCAGACCGTCCCGCAGTTCCCTTGTGCCGCTGACACGAAGTCTGCTTTGCCCCAGTCCCAAGCAGGGCTGTGGGTGCTGAGCTTCTCCCTGGCAGCCCATCGTGCCCACTCGCTTCTCGCCCCGTCGGGAAGCTCATCTCAGCGAGACCAAACATTCCAGCCCCATTTTGGTGCGCCCAGGAATATCGCAGCGGTAACAGCAATGCTGGATGAGCTCAGCTTTCCTTTGCCTTGCTGTTACCGCTCGCTATTCCGGATCTTTGTAGTGTTTGCCCACTAACAATCAGCACCAGGGCCCAAATATGCATTGTGTGGGTGAGACCCAGCCTCGTTGGTAGCTTGGAGCAGGGAGAAAGCAGAGGGAGGTCTGCAATGGAGCGTCAGTCGGTGGCCTTCCCTCCACCGACTCTAAAAATTCAGGGTAGCAATGGACCCCTCCTGCAAAGCAAAAGGCTCTGCTCCTCCCGGCAGCCTCGGGATGGACATCTCCAGCTCTGGAAGTTCCTGGAATGCCTCAAAACCAAATGGTGCTGTCCTCGCGCTGTGCCCTCCCGCGTTACGGCCGCGTGTCTTAGGACGGCCTTGGCGCTTCTTGTCTCTGGGACAATTTTCTTTCTACCTCGGAGAGATGAACAAAGATTATCTCCATCCCTTTAGCACAAAAACAAACAAACGAGATGCCTCATTGTTTTATAGAAGCGCTGCTTGGTCCCATCGCATCCGTCGCGCGCGATTTAGCAATAAGTGGCGGCGCTCCGAGCGGCGCTGCTGTGTGAAGCACTTGCCCGGCCCTCGGGTTGTGTTTGGGCGCTCTCCATGCTGAGGATTTGGGTTTCCACCAGAGAAAGCCACAACCAGACGCCAAAAGAAAAGGCCAACCCTTTACCCCTGGCCCCAAGGCTATGGTTTCCAGCCGTGCCGATGCGTCGAAGCCAACTCGAGCACGTGTACGTAGAAGTGTGGTCTACAGACAGTATTTCTTCATTTTCTTTGACGTGAACGGAGTTACGACTTCGTGCTTTACGAGATGTTCTGGGATTGTTGTAAGCAGAGTCCTCCGATGGAGATGCAGAGGTTTCTTTGAGGGTTTTCCTACTCCATCTCTCGTGCTCAACGTTGGACGCTTTGGTGATGGGGATGGAACATCCTTGTGGGGCTCAGAAGCCATTCCGACTCTTTGAGAACAGTCTTTGGAGGTATTTAATGCCAGGTTGAACGGGGCCTTGGGCAACCTTATCTACTGTGTGATTGAGCAGTGGGCAGCCCTGGGTTGGAACTTAACGGTCCTTGAGGTCTCTTTGAACCCAAGCCATGCTGTGATTCTATGAAAACTCGTGGAAACCCACCCGAAGAAAACAAAAAACATGGAAACCCACAGAAACCCACCCCAAGAAAGCAAAAACCCATGGAAACCACCTCAGGAAGACAAAAACCCATGGAAACCCACCCCAAGAAGACAAAAACCCATGGGCAAAGCTGAATATCTGCACTTGGAGGTGCGCTGCTCTGACGCACGATGGCTCGAGCCCCTCTCCAGCCCCTTTCTTGTGAGCACTGCCAAAATCCCAGTTCCAACCCTGGCACTCCAAGGCACTCCAAGGGGAAACAGGAGGAAACGTGCACTTCGTTCTCCACTTAGTTATACCGAGCGTTAAGGTTTAGGCTCTAATTGTTATTTTTTGTGTTGTGCCTTTTTGGGTTGACTGCGTTCTTTTGGTGAAACACCGCGTGTTGGTTTTGGTTCTGGTTTTTTGTTATTATTTTTTTTCTTTCCCCTTTTCATTCTCTTTTTGTCCCAGTATGAAGCAGTACTCCTCTGACCTTTGCACTGTTTGGACGTGCTCCTCTCCAACACACCAGCATCGGAAAAAAAAAAACAAAACAAAAAAAGCCCCAACAAACTCAAACCTTTGGCAAACGATGCACTGCTGTCGGATGGGCACGAAGGTCGAACCTAAAACCATGGGCTTTTCCCTCAAAACTCCAGGCGAGCTTGGGGCAGCATCCTGGGGCCGCCAGCCTTTCCTCGAATTCACGGATCCACCAGCATTACTCAGAGATAAGCTGCAGCAATGAGATTTTTTGTAGATTGTTGGAAAAAAGGGGGGAAGCGAGGAGCACCCCCTGCGTTTACACAGACGTGCGAGTCCAAACTGCGCTGCTTGGGGATGAGGAAGCCCCCAGCCCTGGGCGCTGGTCCCCATCCCATCCCCAACCCTCTATCTGGGGCAGAACAAAGCCAGCAGCAGAGCCTTCTCCACCCCCTCCTCAGGAGCCTTCCCCACCTCAGTGGCTTTTGATGCATTTTCATTGCCCTCCCCGTTTATTTTATTCTTTTTCCCTCTTTTTCCTTCCAATTTGCCCCCAAGACCCAAACCCCACTCCTTGGCTTTTTAGCATCACTTTTGAGTTCTGGCATCTTCTGAGCGATAGACACGGAGTGAAAGGGGAGCAGCAGATGGGAGGATGCAAGATTTCCTTTCCAGGCGTTCAATTCCCATTGTACAGAGCACGTCACTATGAATCCTGTGTCAAGACCATATAATGGTGCTTCATTTTTTTTTTTTTTTTTCTTACAAGTTAGCACACGCGTTTTTTTTTAGAGAGTACGTGTTTTAGACAGACCTGGCCGTGTGTATGTATACTTCTGTATTGTTGGATTGTTAGAAAATAAATTATTTCAGTACGAATGTCCGTGTGCTGCTGTCAGGAAGAGGGGTGGGATGCGGTGGGGCGGTGCTGGAGTTGGGGTCCTGCAGGAGTTGGGGTCCTGGGCTGCTCTCTCCCCCCAAGTCCAGGTGCAGCTCATCAACCTGAGGGAGGGAACGAGCCCCGCAATGCCATCCTCCATCCATGGGGAAGACGCAGCTGGGTTCTGCTGGAGGATGCCAGCAAGGAGAGGCTGAAGTTCAGGTAAATGCTGGCAGTGGTCCCCCGGAGGTGGCAGGACCCCCATCCCTGCTCCCTGCTCCCCCCAGGTCCTTGCTCTGCACTGATTTCCCCCTCCCCCAGCTCTGGGCTGAAGCTGGGGCTTCCCTGGCTGTGAGTGTGCTCTGCAGCAGGGGTGCAGCCCCCTTGCCCTTCCCAGCTTGCTTTCCTGGGTGCAGAGAGGAGCAGCCTGCACCTGGTAAGCAGCGCTTTTTATTTTTCCAGGTGCGGCAGCAGCTTTGTGCTTGGTTTCTTTCTCTCTTTCTGGCTGACGTGGCCGTGGTGGCAGTTCTGGAGTGCAGCCCTGGAGCTCAGGGGAAGGTGATGGTGGTGAGTGGAGCGAGTTCCAGGGTGGGCTCCAGTGCTTGTGGCTGTTGGGTGGAGAAGGAGGTGGGGGGCTGACGGCCACCCTGGTGCCCGTACTCAAATTTGATGCGCAGCTCTCCGATGTGGGAGTGAGGTAGGATGTTGGGGATCCACTCAATGATGAACGGGGTGGGCTCCTTCTGGGTGGGAGAGGTGTTTCCTACAGGGCAGTGGGGGAGAAGAGTGTGAGTGGGGGGTCCTGGGCCTTACCCCGGTGGTGGGGTGGGTGTTCTTTGGGCTGTTAGTGCAGGGGTTGTGTTTCTGGGGCGTGTGTGTGTGTGTGTAATGGGCAGCTGGACTTGTGAAGGTGAACCTGGGGTCTGGGAAAACATGCAGTTCTGTGGCTGCTTTTCGTGGGAGGGGGGTGGAGATGGTGACAGAACTCATCTCAGAGACGATGGGGGGGTGGGTTCATCAGTGCCTCTGTAGTTGAGCGGAGGGGGAAGGCCACCTCCTGGGGGGCACCGCCTCTGGGTGCAGGTCTGGGGGAAGCCCCTTATGGGGACAGCTCCCCCTGCATGAGGGTGTGAGGGGGAGACCCCCGGCTATGGTAGGACCCCTTTGTGTGGGGTTGTGAAGGGGAGAACCCCTCCTGGAGAAGGCGTCTGTCTCCTGGGTGGGGTCTGGAGGCATTCCTTAGTGCTTGGGGGGCTCCGTGGTGGTGGTGCTGCTTGGTGGAGCCCCACGGCCCCAGGCAGGGAGGTGCACATCCAGCCGGTATCTTCCTCCAACATTTGTGCAGAGATCTCATGGCGGTGCTGCAGGGGCTGCCCTGGCAGTGTAGGGGGAGGAATCCCCCCTAGGTGGGCTGAGAGGAGAATTCCCTCCCTCGCTTACCCACTTTGAGGAAGGTCTTGAGCTCCAGCGGGCGGATGGCCGGCTGCTTCTCCAGGCGCCCATACGTCTCGGCGATGCTCTCCACCTCCACCTTGGGGCACTTGAAGAGCTCATAGGTGCCATCCCGGTTCTGGATGAAGCTTCGTGTGA